>NC_081826.1:123390000-124593750 GCF_030867095.1 Alligator mississippiensis | reverse complement strand
TGACCCTGCACTGCTTTCAGGACTGCCACCACAAAGAAGCCCTGCCCACCCAGAAGAAATTCCATATATTCATCTATGGAAAACCTGTGATAGCTGAAACTAATCATAAACCTTTGGTAACTATAGCAAAGAAAGGTTTATCAGACATGCCACCCAGATTACAGAGACTTTTTTTTCAACTGCAAATGCATGATCTAGACATACAGTACACACCAGAGAAACATCTACTTATTGCAGATACATTGTCCAGAGCATATGACAACAGAAAATAACAGAATTCCAGGCTCAGACATTCTTTTAATTTGATTAACATGTACTATGAGTCCTGTCACAGATTAAATGTGGGCACTAATTGCAAAAGCTACTGCTCCAGGACACCACATTGCAAAAAAGTGATAACAGCCATTTGTGCTGGTTGGCCTGGGAAACATATACCTGGCCCCTACCCTCAGTTCAAGAAAAAACCAGTCAGTATTGGATGGCATTTTTTTCAAAGGCTCATGACTTATTGTTCCAGCTATGCTAAAGAAAGACATGTTAAACAGAATACATGAGGGGCATCTAAGCATTGAAAAATGCAAAAAGAAAGCAAGGGTGCTCTATATTGGCCCAACATAAATAATGACATAGAAGACGCTGTAAACGTGCATAAAGTACAGATCAGTGCAAAAAAAAGAGCCCGTGATGGTCATGGAGGAGCCCGTAGCTGCAAGTGGGCACTGACTTATTCATGCATGCAGGAAAATATTATGTATTAGTGCTGGATTATTATTCCCCTATCCTGAAGTGCATTGCTTGAAAGCACAGCAGCAAACCATGTCATAACTCACAACAAATCACTTTTTGCTAGACATGGGATTCTATAAATTGTGAGAACAGATAATAGACCTTAATTTAACTGTTTTGAGTTTAAAGAGTTTGCAAACAAATATGGATTTCATCACAACACTTCAAGTCCTAAATACTCACAATCCAATTGCCTGGTGGAAAATGGAGAATAAATAGTGAAAAAAAATGTTGAAAAAAATCTACAGATTCCCACACCAATGTTCACGTGTCACTCTTAAATTACAGGGCTGTACCCATAAAGCATGGATTATCCGTAGCAGAAATGCTGTTTAACAGGAAACTGGGCTGCCAAATCTTGTGGATGATGCTCATCAGAATAAAAAGCAAGATGTGAAAACATTTCAAAATGTGACAAACTCAAACAAAAATGGTACTATGACAGGGGTTCCAGGGAGTTGCCATAATTGCACAACAAAGATATGCTGCTTATTTCAGATGGACGAATGTGGGAACCAAAAGCACTAGTTTCCCATCAAGTAGCTCCCAGATCCTATAAAGTAGTCACACCAGAAGGACAGGTGTTAAGAAGAAACAGACAACGCTTGCAGTTCATAAAGTGTCATTTTAAATGGCACCCACTGTGCTAAGGTAACATTGATCCCCATTTCAAAGTTCAATATTAGTTTTCATATATCCTTCCCAAGTCTTTCAATCTCTTCAAGGAGGAAGTCAACATCTGATTTCCTGGTAGCAGGGTTGGAAAAAACCATTCTGAAAAAATTGACTTTGTCTCCATGGGGCTGGTAGCTAACCATCATCGTCCCTTTTTCAATCATCCATGCTTTGATTTTTGGAGCAACCTGCATATTAAAAGTAGCCAATATAATTAACTCTGTAGAAATATAAAAATATCTCCCTCACCCATACTCCAGACTTTGCAAATTGCAGCATAATAAGCTAGGATGATTGAGAATTGCAAAAGGCTGTTGTAACAAAAGTCAACAAAAGTTTCACCTGAAAGAGGGGACAAAATGAAAAATTGGCCTCTTGTGTTTAATTTTAACATCATTTTTTAATATCTTACTTTGTTTTTACTCACCTCTAACACCATTTCAGTAAGCAGAGTTTTGCCTGAATAAGTAATAAATAACAGCCTATGGATGAGTTCTGGTTGATCCAGTATCTAATTGTTGTATGATGACAGTATGAAATTATTTCAGAGTTCACTAATGAGAGTTAATTTTCAAACTATAAAATTAAAATCTGCAATACCTCAAGTGGTACTTTCATTATTTCAACACAACTAATTATACCAACATTTTTATCTCTGATTTTGTGCTCTTAATATTTTAGGTGTCAGTATTTTAGGCTCTCAGATTTTTGTATGGAAATAAGTAATGGATAAATAAAAATTTTAACTGGCACACATTCACGTAGTGCAGTATAGGCATATATGTTTTGATCATTTTGTATATGTTATCTGAAATTTTCAGAATCAAAAAGGTAGAAATCCAAAACTGAAGTTTAGATTATTTGAAAATCTACAATTTAGAGTTAATATTTGCTACTAACAATGGATTTAGCATGCACGCTTTTAACAAAATTCATCAATGTTTATACTTTAAGAAGAGGTCACTGACTCACCTTCTATTAATTTTCTCTGAACCTTGGCCACTTTTTAAATATGTTGTGGTGAGGACCAAGAGGTTTTTTTTCCTGCAACCCCATTCTAGATGCTAATTTTTCTAATTTATTAATTCCAACACTCTACTCCTATGTCATCATTGTAAACTGCCCACTACCATATTGAGGCTGCACAACAAATTTCCCAAGTCACTATCATAATAATCTAGGAAAACTAATACTTATTCTGGATGATAATATTCACACTTTTTATTATAATACACAATCTCAGGAGTAATACTCCAAATCTACATGCTGTAAATAGCAACCAACAAATGTCCCATTGCCAGAGGCTATTTTAGTTGTATTTAAGATGTGTGTATGTTACAATATTTATGCTTATTAAGAGGTTTTATAGTAATAGATTGTATAGCTAGAGATTGAAAAGATACATAGAATCATTCCACTGGAAGGAAAATATTTATCATCTCCATAACATTTTTAAACAGCCCTGTAGCTCAGGTGAATGAGATCTGAATGCTGTAAAAATAACTGTTACCAAGGAGTAGTGCACAGCCTAATTGTGGATGCAATTTGTTTGATCTAAGTCATAATCAGCTACAAATTATATAATGATTATGAAACCTAGATTCCCTTCTCCCACTCCCCTCAAGATCCTTTAAAGCTATTTTTTTTTAATGTAACTAATTCTGGCATTTGGGAGCTATCCATTACATTCAGCTTGTCCTTCTTTGGCCATCACATAAACTTTAGCAACTGGGTTCTGATTAAACACATCCAAAGCAACCAGACATCTGTAAGTGTAAAATAAAGAACTAAGCCCAGTAAAGGCTTTATTTGCTCCAGTCCTCTCTGAATATCATCAATAAAATTTTTACCTGATGAAGTACTCTCTCTCGTTCTGGTCCATTTGGCATTCTTCTGAGACTTGGTGGGATGTACCAAAAACAAACATTGGTGAATTCCGGCTTCAAAACAAAGAAGTTTATTTCTTAGTAAAGAAAATCCTAATTAATACCTCAACCAAAGTCACGTGGAGTTTATTGAAGACCAAAAGCATTTCAAAGATTTATTCTCCAAGCTACTTAGAGATGTTTGAAAATCCCATAATTTTACCTTTAGATTTTTTATTCCAAACTGGCTCAGATTAATAATGATCACAAAAGTTATTACCCATTATCCTCAATAGTCTACATGAATTAATGTAGGGGTCTATCCTGTAAGATAGATATTGAAGCCTGATAGGCCAAGATATTGTTTAGTGGTCTCTTTTTTATGTTGGTATTCTAGCTTCCCTTTTAAGTTGTTTTGTTCTCTCCTTGCTCATTTTTCTCTTGTCTTTCTCTCATTTTATAATTTACTCTGTTCTCTTAATGTAGGCCACACTGAGCTATGTTGGGAATGCATTGCCTCAATAAATAAATACATGTTAAAGCAAAACATTTTTATCCAAAATCCTCCACATTGGCTTTATCAAAGCAAAGAGTCTTAATGATGCATGGATTCATTTTTTTTTATTAAAAAAAAACATTGAAGTAGTCACATTCCTCTGATAGTGTTGGAGTGAGGTTGTAGGTATGATAGTTCAGGAAATATGCAAGAAGCAAGGATTTTTGTGGGTGATACCTTTTATTGGACCATACACATAGTTGGGACAGATCCAGACAAGCTTTCAAATGTAGCTCAGGTCACTGCATTTGAAACCTTGTCTATATCTATCCTAACCATGTACTTGGTCCAATAAAAGATATCACTCACAAAATCCTTCCCTCTTGCACAGTCCTGTGAAAGGCTTTGGTTTTGACCAGAGGGCATTTTCCAACAAAAAATGTTCTAATGATTTTTTTTTTTCAAATCTACTCAACATTGTGCAAAAATCGAGGCCTTTGCTACCATTCCGTCTACTCTGGTGTGTGTTACAGGGGGCCACCTTGGGGCCAGGTCTCAAGTTGGCCCACCCACCTGTCTAGGGCAGTCTGCCCCACTCGCCTGCCACAACTTGATGTTCTAGTTGATATCATAAGTGGGAGGCTGCCCATTCCCTGCCCCAATGCCAGAGGGTGCTATTCACGGCTCTGTACTTTCCCTACACTGTGGCTCATGCGTCTCAGGTGACATCCAGGTTATTATTGCTCCCCAGCTTCAGACCGAGACAAACTCAGCCCACTAGTGGGCCTCTTACACACTCACATTCACTCCACCCCCCACTCAGAGGGGCCTTTCACACACCACTCCTCACTGGACCACTCTCTACTGCCCTGTTTCCTTGAGTGACCCCCTTTGGGCCATCAGGCTTCATTATCCTCACTCTGGCACAGCGTATGCAGCACCTTTGGTTTGCTTGAGTTCCCCTACTCTACGTGGCCTTGTCCTTGCACCAAACACTGGTCTGCTTCTGCCCCTAGCCCCTCACCAGGCAACTTTTTCCTGTTCTCAGTTAGTGGGGTGGTCCCATGTACTGCCCTTCAAGACACTCTTGCAGACCTACTCAGTACACCATCCAGTGCAGCCCTTCAAGCCACCCTCAGCAGCCCTACTCTGCACTACACACACGCAGTCCTTCAAGTGCCTCTATGTACTCTACTCTGTGCAGGCCTCCATATCAATACTTATCCCTTTGGGGCTTCTGGGGGTCTTACACCTCTTCTGGGCTCAGGTGCTTCTTTATAAGTGTGCCTGCCCCCAACTCCCCCAATAACCCACCAGATGGTTGGGGCTGGGGTTAAGGCGCCGCCACCTGCCTTTCATCAGGGAGGTCACTGGCCTGGCATTTCTTGGGGGCTGTCCCACCACACACAACCCTGCCAGGCCACCCTTCCCCGGCAAGGTGCAGTTTTAGGTCATCCCCAGGACCAGGAGCCTCTTGCCATCCCTGTAGTTCTTGCCCTTACCTCCAGGATGTTCCAGGGCCAGCTCAGTCAGATATTACCTCCTCATCTGCTATCAGCAAACTGCTTGTCCAGCCTTTAGAACCAGGCTCTAAAATGGCTGCCCTCATCAAGCACCTGCTGGCTGCCTGCTCCAGCCCTTAAAGTTATTATTCATAACACAGCAAAAGCAAGCCTCCAGTACAGTTTGGTTTACCACCTTTGTCTGTAATCCCAGAACCTTTGATTGAATAAAAAGGACTTCAAAATACTCTTCCAGAAAATGTATACTACATAAAGCTTTTCTTTTCTTCTATAGGATGAGGTATTTATATACTCAACCATGAAGAGCCTGTTTCAACTAAATAAACAGGGATAATGACAGAATAAAAATGTAATGCTACTTTACATCAACTTAAATGTATAGAGGGCAGAAGAGAATATGTACAAGTAAGAAGAATAGAAGGGCATTTTCCTACTTACTTCAGCATCAAATACAAGCTCAAAATTTTCTCTTGCTTTTAGCTCCTTGTAAAGATAATCTGCTAGTTCGAGGAATTTGCTGATAAGAATATCAAAGCCTTGATTTCCCTGTTCAATAACAACATATAGATGCTCAGCAATTGTGGTGACTTAAAAAAATGTATTAGACAAGACGTTAGAAAAACTTCATTAGGTAAGAATAAAATTGATGATGCAGAAACCAGAAGGTTGTCCTGGTAAATTTTAATTTATTGTGTTGTTTTACAGAACTTACTGGTAATCACTCTATAAAACAGACAAAACTCATTCTAACCAAGTAATTGGTTGTTTTTTTTAAAAGCCTCTAGGCTTTAGCTAAAGGAAAAAAAACAAAAAAAACCAAAAACTTCACCTGAAATCTGGATTGTACAAGATTGTACATGCGTGTTATAGAAACTGTATTTTGCTTGAAGTTGGTACCCAATTTAAATTTCATTTTTCAGTTGTATGTGTATTTATATTTATTGAATCCTGCAATTGTTAATGTAATTTTCCACTTAAAGAACAAGGTGTGTTTTCACCTTTAGGTACAACACTATTTCAAAGAATTGAAAACTCAGTTTTGCTTCCTACCCTTATCATTTCACTGTTTTTGTTGCAACTCCAATTTATTTTCATGAATTAAAATCTGCATTTTTTATGATTTTCAATGTATTTTCTGCCTTTTCTGAAGCATTTGAACAAGGAAAACAGCATCATGTCTTCAAGAAAGGAGGCATGGCATTTAAATTGTAAGTCTCTTTGATTTGTTAGAAAAATAAGGCATCCCAAGAATGAGACTGTTGTGTAAATCTTTAGCAAATAATATTAATAGAAATTGAAAGAACTTGGTGCCTTTCAGAATTGGGTCCAAAAAAGGGCAAACTTGTTTAAAATAGTAATAAGTGATCCTCAAAAGATTGTGAGGACTTGGAAAGATAGCACATTTACACTTGCATAATCCAAGCTACATAAGCGTGAAAAATTTGCAGACAGACAATACAAATAAAGATGTAGCAAAAATAACAAACAAGAAGAATGACAAAGAAATTACCTCATCTCTTTTGAGCTTAAAGGCTTAGTTTGGATTATGGATGAAGAATCATTTTAATTCTTGCACTGCTATCAGTAGCTCTCTAAAGTCCCCATCACCAAAGTATCTGTCCATCCTGGCATTAATTAAATAGACTTCAGATGTTTTGAAAGTGAATGAGACAGCAAGGTGTTATTACTGGCAAAGCAGTTAAGGCATCTTGGTATGGCTCCACACTCTCCACACACAAACCCTGTGCTTTACTCAGTGCTTTACTCTTGCTTGTCCTGAAGGAAGGATTTTTCGCCCACCCTGGGGAAAAGGAATCCCATGGGGAAAAGGTATCTTTGGCATGCCTGAGTCCCTGATGGAGAGTAGGCCTGTGCGAAGCGGCTAGTATTTGCTTCGGATTCAGCTGATTTGGGGGACAGTAATTCGATTCAGTGATTTGAATCACTGTCCGGAATTGATTCATCCAAATCTGATTTGGAGATTTGGCCACCGCCAAATCAGCTGAATCGGATAGGCTCTACCCCCACCTACTCTCCCAGCCCCACCAGAGGCTGCCCGCGCAGCCCCAGCCTCCTGAGGGCTTTTTTTTTTTTTTTTTTTTAATTCTGGACTCACTGGCTCCTGACAGGTGGGGGGGGGGGCAATCTCCAATGCCCCCCACTGCCCCTCACTGTTGGGGGAACTCTGCCATAAGCCCCCAGAAGCCCCAAGGGCTGCTGCAGCAGCCGGTGAGTGGGAGCTTTTTCTTTTTTTTAAAAGAACAGGGAGCTTGGGCCAGCAGGGGGGTGGAAGATGGGGGCTCATAGCAGAGCCCCTCACACAGTGCGGTGCAGTGGCCACCAGGGATTGCCCCCTTGCCTGGCAGCAGCCAATGAGTGGGTTTTTTTTCTTTTTCTTTAAGAGCCAGGAGCTTGAGCGGGCAGGGTAGCCATGGGAGGGGGGGGAAGCAGGGGTTGGGGGTGCTCAGGAGGGCTGGGGGGAGCAGTCAGGGGATGGGACCTGACAGTGGTTCCCCCATGGTCCCCTCCCCCATGCCCTACTTACCAGCATGGAGTCCAGATCCAGCTCCCTGCAGTGGCAAGCAGGGACTGTCCGAATCTCTGAAGCTCTGCAAATCTTTTCCAAATTGATTTGGAGAGTTTCACATTGATTCAGACCTTTTTATTGGTCTCCTGATTCAATTCAAATTTGGAGATTTGGCTGCCGAATCGGGCCGAATCTCCTCTGAATCAAATCAGCACCCGAAGCTTGCACAGCCCTAGTGGAGAGCTTTGACTGGTGTGCTTCTCTCTGTGCTGGGGAAGGGTACTCCCTGCAATCTTTGCCCATTGCTGAGAGCCTTCCTCAGCTCAGGGGAGGGATTCCCCCTGCTCTGCCCAGCACCAAGGGAGGAGAATCACTAGCCTGCCTGGCTTTGTATGGGACAGGGATTATTTCCCTTCCCCAAACCACCTCCCTTGTCTGGATCTAGGTATTGGAGCTTGGGATAGGGAATATTTCCTCCAGCTGGCCAAAAGTGGCATTACAAGCTGTCATGCCACTTTTTCCCCTCTCTTGACATCTGGCTTTTGCACATGTAGCCATGCACATGCTGCACTGCATAAAAAGCCATGGTGCAATTGTTATAACATCTGCCCGGGGCCTGAGAGAACACATACTAATAGACCAAAGCTGAGCACTGTGATGTGAACCCTGAATGGCCCAGGATCAGCCTACTTGCTATGGGAAATGAGTTTCATAGCAAAGTGTGCTCCACCAGAAGCTCTATTACTATCCACTCTTACCCAAACCCCCATTTTAACTTTAGGCCTGACCCGTTGTTTCATTCTTTGACCAGCCAGAAGTGACTGGAGGAAATTAAAGTTGCATTGCATTTCCTAAGTCCTTTCCTACCTTAGCTTTCCACATTAGCCAAAGTTTGAAAATGTCTACGTGCCGGCCACACTGAATTGTCTTGTCCCCTGTGTCATAAGTTACATCATACTGTTTATCTGGTTGGAACAGATATCCAGCGCACATCTGATTACAGGCTTGCAGAAGACCCTAGAAAAGGAACACAACTGTCAAAAAACACAGTATTTAGACAAATGAGCTTCATTTAAGGCTATCTGCATCAGCTACTAAGAGTAGAACTGAAAAACACTTGGGGCAGATCCTTTGCCATCTATGATGTGCCTAAGTGCAATCCTATTCCACCCTGCCTGAGCCCCTCTAACATCATTAATGGATCTGTTCTTGTAACATTTCATCCTTGTAACCTTACAACTGAGTTTAAAAAAAACAGTGAACACTTGTCCACTTTTTGCATTCAGTGTTTTTCAGAGTTGAGTAGAGTGGAATAGAACCCCACTTTGTCTTCATGATTTCCATATATTTCCTTTCTCATTGATGCCTCTTATTTACCTTGTATTATTGCCTCTGCAGTGTTTCCCTTTGGCCTTTTTTCCCCTCCCTTCTTCCCCCTCCCTTCCCTGCTTTACCTTTTATTTTTTTAATTTCTACCTATTTATATATTCACTGACATCCTGTCACACTTTTAGCTTCTCTCATTCCTGTTTTCCTGATCTCCAACTATTTCCTTTTTCACAGACAGCCTCTTTTCTACCTTGCCTCTGTAACTGTAATGTCTCCCTTTGGCCTCCCCACCTTCTTCCTCCTCACTTCCTCGCTTTATCTTTTGTCTTTCTGATTTCTACCTATTTACAGTCTCACTGACATCCTGCCACACTTTTAGCTTCTCTCATTCCTTGGAGTCTCAAAACAGCAGAGACTTCCTATGCCTGAAGAAGGGTGATTGCACCCGAAAGCTTGCCAAGAACTTTTTTCCAACTACTCAGTTGGTCTAATAAAAGATATCACATCTACTTAACAAACCTTGCCTGCCTAAGTCAACTTACATACTTGAATAAAATCTAGCCTGTGTACAAATGAAACTGGTCAGGCATTTTTTGAGGAAATGTGTTTTTGTCAAAAAATGCTGATTTATTGTTTCATTATTTTTCTCAGAAATGTATTTTGTCAGTAAGAGTTCTCAGGTCTGGTACAGCATCTTCTGTAGGGGACCGGGGAGAACTGCAGTGGACCACACAATGCCCGTTTTCAACGTGCTTCTTCATGAACTACGAGTGCTGCAAGCAGTCTAATAAGCTCTGCTGAGAGATGTGTGGCCAGCACTATGTTACACTGCCTACACTGCTTTCAGTTTGGGAGGCAATGTATAAAGTGTGACTTGGCATGGTGGCGGTAGACACTATGCTCTTCCAGAAACAGCCAATAACACAGTGGTTAGAGCATATATTAGCATGTGGATCTCCCACATCCTAGGTCCCTGTAGTAAACTGGAAAGAATAGGGAACTAAATCTGGATAGCCCGCATTATTGGTAAGTGTGCTTGGCTATTTTGGGATGGGAATCTCAGTCAGTTAGTTGGTCTGTCTCTAAAAAGGCTTTGAGGATTCTTATATTTGTTCTGCTGCCTGTTGCTAACAAATTTTGAAACCACATTTTCCTTGTCTTGTAACCAGCCCTCTTCATTATGTCACCACACAGTGGAAGCCAAAAACCTTCCCATTTAGAATAAGGTTACGCCTAGTATTGATTCTGTAAAATTTTCAACAGGTCCCAGCATAAGGTTGAGAATACTAGATCACTATGAGAAACTTATGATATGAAAGAAACATAGGATAAAGTCCCAAATGTATAAAATTTCATATAAATGCTTTTATTATGCAAGAGCCAAAATATTTAATGTTATAGTAATACATGCCCCTCCCACAGTTGCTACCATTTTTCAAAGGCTATGGAAGAATACAGACACCACCATATACATCTGACTGGGACCAGTCATTTCTGTCTGGATAATAAATGTTTCTCTCTCTCCATAAGAAATCACATGCAATTTTGCAAATTTGTCCTCAAAATATGCCTTTACTCTTTTGCTCTGTTTAAGTGCTTGGCAATATCTTCAGACTTAACGTGGTGAAAATCTTTGCATGAAAACTTTATTTTCAGTCTGCCTGCAGTAATGCGAACAACTCTTTTTTGTCCTCAGCTACCATCCAGGCAGAATGAGCAGAAAGAAAATTCACTGTGCAGCAAAAATGCCATTTCTACTATGAAAAGAGCAACAGACTGACAATAAAAAGGGGCAATAATGAAGAAAAACAGAATAAGAAACTTTGTCTTAGAATAACTGTATCGTAACAAATGCCATCGAAATAAATGCATAGGAAACTGTGTGTTTATATTGGACAGTAGTCAACATTTTTAAAAAATCTAACTTCCCTTGGCATTTGATTTTACTACTGACTTCACAGGGTTTTCTATAGCGTATGGAATATAGTAAACATCACAGTAAAATTTTAACTACCTGCCAGTAAACATTAACTTTTTCTAATGGCTTTCACTACACATTTCTGTGGGTATTTACGTAGTGTGAGTGTTTGTGTTTAATTTACCTAGTAGGGAAAAAATACTCAACAGCCAGAAAACTCCAAAGTTAAGGCTTCCACAGATACATTAGCTCACAGCCTGAAAGTTAGCATACAGTATGCTGGGATGTGAACTCACAGAACACTCACTACTCTATACCCACTTCCCCTTTGTGGATCCTCAGTGTGTGCACTAAACACAAACTCGTACAAGGTCATTTACTGAACTTTGAAAGAGGTTATGTACAGAATTAGTAAGGAGTAGCTACTGCACTGTAAATTCACACCCAGGCTACCTGTGTCCCAATGCTCCTGTGTAAGACAAACATTCAGGTACATAATGCTGCATCATGGTATTTTGCGCTACAAAGGGAAATATAACTTTCTACTTAGGGTCATGTTGCATCTTACACCTAGCATGTTGTTAAGTGCACTTAAAGCAGTAAAACAAGGCTGTGTGCGCTCATATCATAGGCATGTGGGTTGTAGCCATGTTGGTCTAAGGACATAGGCAGACAAGGTTCCTCGGGTGAATCTGATATCTTTTATTAGACCAACCCAAATAGTTGGAAAATAATTATTAAGCAAGCTTTTGGGTTCAAAAACCCTTCATCAGGCTAAGGAAGTTGCTGAAACTTCCTTAGCCTGACGAAGGGTTTTTGAACCGGAAAGCTTGCTTAGTAACTATTCTCCAACTATTTGGGTTGGTCTAATAAAAGATATCAGATTCACTCAAGGAACCTTGTCTCATATCATAGCAAAGTTATGATTTTTTATCCAAGAAGCATCTCCAGGTCATATTAAATAATATGTATTAAGCTATTGTCAGACTTCTCCAGAGAGTTAAAATGAGCAATTTGCATCCTTACCAAACCAGGGACCCCTTCACTTTACCAAGCCCCCAGGTGGGTTGAGGAAAGCTACATGACAGCAGGAAGGATCCTGGATCACTCACTTGTCAGGTTCCTCCAGGATCAAATTGAAAGCTGGATGCCCACAGCCCTGGAGGGTCCTGGGGCTGGCATTGACAATCAACTGATTGTCAGTTCCAGCCTTGGCACAGCATCAGAGCTGGTTCAAGATTGCTTTATGGTGCTGGGTCTGGTACTGACAATCAGTGAGCTCTGCATGTTAGAGATTTTATTAAAATTACTGTGGAACTGCTCAAAACATGTTCTAACTTTAATACCACACAGATTTAATACATACTAGGGTTGTCTTCAGATATGATAATTTTTGTGGAAAATTGTGCTGAGTAAATAGGGCTGCTGTCCTTCCTGATTCAAATGTCCAATACTCAGAGGAAAGACTAACCAAGGGAAGTAGCAGATCCTCCATTACCTGAAGACTTTCTAGTTAGTATTGGATGTTTTTCAAAAGTTTCAGCTATTACTTCTGGGAACCGATTCAGGTTTGATGGACACAGTGGTCCCTTTTTTCCTTAAAAATCTATTACTCTGACTTTATAAATTTAAATATGAATCTCAGCCTCCACACAGGGCTCTGTACTCAGATAATGCCCACAAACTATCAGTAAATAATTCTCCAGAGCTGGACTAGATACTGCTCTTACTTCTGAAATCTATAATATAAACAATGCTTATATGTATGTACAGCAACATTGGAAAAAAATACTTGCTACTTCCTGCTTTCATAAGGCTTGGATATCCCTTTCCTGTATCCTGAGATATGTAGAAATTGTGAATGGCCTACACCCCTTCCATATCTCACCTAGCTAGAGTGCGTGACTGTATCCAGAAGAGCATGGCCTTGCGGTATGTCGCCCTGCAGACACGTCTGCGGCGGCACATGCTGCATGTTCAGTTGTTCTCCACGCTGCAAGGGAGCAGCACAGAGGGTTTTATTGACCCCTGGGTATCCAGGGGTCAAAAAAATGCATAGAAAAAAAAGTGGAGTGGCGCACGCAGAAGAACCATGCACTGCCCAAAGCCAGAGCCTAGCCAGTCAGAGCCACACTCCACTGCTGGCCAGGTTCTGCATGGCAAGACTGCTGCTGCTGCTCTGGGAGGCCCCCAGGACCCCAGGTACAGCTGCTGGGGTGAGCTCAGCGCTGGCCCCAGCCTCCCTTCTCCACCCAGTGTAACTTGCCATGCACCAGAGTGCGCGTGACATAGGCATTCCCCAGGGACAACTAGCAGTGACACAAGGTGTGCCACTGCTACTTGTCCCCGGAGAACCAAACTTCCACACACGTCTGCACGTTTCCTTCGTGTCTGGAAGGTGGGCTGCTACACGATCATGGAGAAGCCTTCTGGGAAGCTGTTTCCTTACTCATAAAACGTGAGGATGGGAAAGATTTCTTCTCCCAGAGGTTCCATGATTCTGGGGCTTAGAGCATGATCCTGGAATAATTTCAGGTAGGTGGGATAACCCTTGAGGTATATCTACCCAACTTGAGAGACTAAAGCAGGATTTGTACCCCATCAGACACCTCAAAGGATGGAGGGCTATCAGACCTGTTGAGGACTGGCGTTTAGGGTTTATGTGACAGGGAGTTGTCTTAATCTGCTTTCAGAATAACAGCATGAGCTCATCTTCACACTAATATTTTGAGACAGTGATGACACAGGACAGATACAATTTACCATACCTTTTCACAGACTAAGAAGGCAGAGCATTGAAGTGGAACGCCCATTAATTTGTGTGGATTCCAGGTAACAGAATTTGCTCTAAGTGATAAACCAAGAACATGTTAAATGCAGCATCCATAATTATCCTAAATGACCCTGTACACTCTGGGTGTGTCTACATGAGACACTACTGCACAGTCATTACTGTGCCCTTATTTAGTACTTTTATTAAATAATACAAGTACTAAATAAATGTGCAATAACCAGAGTAACTGCATAGTAGCAGAAGTGAATGTCTTTAGGTGATGCTAGTGTGCAGTAGCCTAATAATACTGCACAGTGGTGTATTAGCACTGCCCATGCTGTGACATGCTACCGCGCAGTATTTTTCGGCTACTGCTCAGTAGGTGTCTTGTTTAGCTGTGCACACTGTGCACAGGGTCATTTAATGCACAAATGGGTGCACATATGCACACACACACACACACACACACACACACACCATTACTAATTTACGTACCGCTTTCCATATATGTCATATACACCTATAATTCCTGCTCTGAAGAGCTTATATGCTAACACCACAAGGGCTTTCCCATTTCAGGGCTGGGAAAATGTGAAGGTTATTTAAACAAAGAAGAAGTCTTTTTAAGGAGACATTTTCAAAGAAAGAAGAAACTATGGATTGTGAGTCAGGAAATGAAGATGATTCTAGGTGAAGGAAGCTACAGGGCAGATAAAAGTATGAAGCTTGGAATGAGAAAAGGAGCTTCAGAATAGAAGAAGGCTTAAGGACTAGGAAGAATGCATGTAATGGGAGGGAGTGTGATCTAATACAGATGTAAGGCAGAATTATTTAAGACCTAAAAAGTGAAGCTAAATCTCTTGTCATAAAAAGACAAGATGCCAATGGAGGGATTCAGGAAAAAGTAACATCAGGGTTCGAATTATGGGGGAACTTGGGGGCAGGGCTGGGCCACCCCATAAGAAATGAGAACCCCTCCATAAGATTTGAAAACCATAACCTGGGGGGTCTCCAATTTTATTAGGGCATCATGATGGGCAGCTCAATTTTTTTTGCAACCCCCTCTCCCCACCAAGAGTCAAAGTGTACTTCGAACCCTGAGTAACACGGCTAGAAGAAGAGAGAAGAGAAAAATACTACTTATGCTGAATAATAATATGCAATATATTTATGCTTACCGTTCAATGCCATGAAGTTTCCAGGAATGTTTCCTAGACATCAGAAGCCCACCGCCCCATGCTGCCTACACAAAATGAGAGATGCTGAACTATGATAATAAATAAGCGTAGAAATTATTCCTTCATTAAACCTGTCCATTTGAAAAAGACACAACTCCATTAACAAATAACTCAAGTATCAAATAGTATCAGAAATCCAATGTACAAATAAGGCAGGAAAAAAGAGAGAACCTCCTGCTCCTACAAGCTGCTGGAGAACAAAGCGGGTGTATTCAAGATAGCTTTCTAATTGTTGGTTGATAACACTGTATTGCAGTATATCACACCTAAAATTCTCTAGATTACTCTGTGAATAATTATTACACACAAGAAACAGATAATACCACATGTACTTTTACTTAATCAAATAGACCCTGTGGCTCCACTGTGATTTCATGCAAAAAGTACAACAAAGAAGATTTGGCTCAATCACAACAAACCATGAAGCCTCTGGTGAAATCCTGGCTATATTTAGTCCATTTCTATTTTGTCATTAACTTCAAAGACAGAATTTCAGCCTCAGATGAATTCAGCTTTTAGTTACAGCTAACTAAGCCTTTTGAAATTCCTTTTATGTCCCATTGTCAGTTCAACACCAATGACAGGGCTACTTGCTACTGATTTGGTTTGTATGATCCAGTACTTGCTATATGTTTGGGCTTGACTACTTTATTGTTTCTAGGATGCCAGGATGACCCGCCCCACCATCCAGGTCCTAGCCACTCCCAAGTTTGTTTAGGAAATATTCTACCAGTGTCAGTGACTTTGTACCACTAGTATGTCAGTACATGCTGAATAAATAACTCTTTTAAAAGAGCACTATTCATTCCATTGATCATTCATTGTATGACAGTGTATTGCCATATTTTGAATTGCATTGTTCTAATATAAGGAAGTGCTTTGAATTTTTATTTATTGTACTTGAAGGCTAACAAGTATGGATGACTCAATTTCTAAACAGGCACACCCTTCAATGAAAGATTATCTCCTCTTAAATAAGTCTATTCATCAACATCTATATATTTAGGTTGATAATGAATTTTATAGGAATCTCTTCCCTCTAGTGACAAAATACATTCCAGATTATAATCCTATAATAAATAATTATGAGTAATATCTCTAAAAGCCTTACGTCCACATGCATCCAGAGTTTATACTTCTCACATATATCAGCAATGTTGACAAGAGGATCAAAGGCTCCATATACAGTGGTTCCAGCTGTGGCAGTGACATACAGGGGGGTACGTCCCTGAAAATAACACAGGGTCATACAAATCCATATTGACATAATGGGTATTTTAGAGAATATAGTCTCATCTTTTCTTCTGTCAGTCATCAGTGACTATAATCATAATTAATTTTGTAACACATTTTGGTCGCATCCTGAAGGTAGCAAACGTTTTGGAAAGTTTGATTAGAATCCTTGTAATAAAGAGGTTGAACAGCTTCTAATTAATTACATGAATAAATTAACCATTTCAGCTTTCAGAACTGTCCCCTTTTTTAAGCCATTTGTTAAATTTGACCTGACTTCATGAATAAAAACTATTCCCCCAAAAAGGTATTTTTACAAAATGTATTATGCACTAAAAAACATGTTGCCCAGCTTTATTTCTTCCCATTAACTTCAACATTAGCTTCACAGGGTTAGGAGTGCCAGATTGAACCCACTATAACCTAAAACTTACAGATGAAAAACAAACCTGTCTCTTGGCTTTGAGTATTTCTGCCTCCAAGTCTGATGGGATCATCTTCCCCCTAAGAAGATATTGGAATAAGGGAATAAAAAGAAGAAATTTCAGTGTACCTTGGCTTATTTCCTCGGTGTTTCTCATTCTATTCGTTTCATTCTATACTCAAACTGATGCTTATATTTTGAGCACATTTTCATCTCCCAGCCATGGAATTTCTACCAAAGCTTGAATTAAAGCATATCTTTCGGAACAATATCTAAACTCATTTTCAACTCATTAAGTCATGGCAAGTAAGGTGCACCAATATTTAATTACATACTCTCCTAGATAACCTTGTTTTATTTCAAAGTTGAATTTGTGTAACTTCAATTTCTGTCCATCAGATCTTTTTGTGCCTTTCTTAACAATATTGAAAATCAGTTTTAACAATCACCAGCATTATCCAATATCTTATCCACATACAAGCCCCTGTCATTTGCAAGTTAAATAAGCCTTATTTTCCAGCCTACGGAACATTTTTGTGGCCTTCCTTTGAACCCTCCCTATTATGTCCATATCCTCCTGAATGAGTGCACCTCGGATCTGTACATAGTATCCCAGCAGTGGTTAACCAACACTGAATATCAGTGATTCCCACTCAATAGGTATTCAGTATTCCAGTTTTTACACCTCCAATTATAGTGTTAACCCTTTTTGTGCTGACAATTCATGCTAAAGTATTATCAACGATGAGCCCAAGTCACTGTTTTCCAAGACAGAGATTCCCATCACATTTATATGTCATGCATTCTTGTTTCTCAGAGGTATTAGATTTCTTTAGCCTATATTAAAATGTATGCTGTTGATACTAATCGTTTAATCATGTGATTTAGATCACTCTATAACACAAAGCAGTCTTCCTCCTTATTTGCTACAGCACCAAATGTATGTCCTTTGCAACTGGTTTTACAAATGTTTTCTATCATCATCCAGACTTCAGACATAAATATTAATAAGAATTGGAAGCGATAACTAGGGGACCCTGCCTAGGTCATTGATATCTCCCTATTAACAACTACATTTTAAGATTTATCAGTAAGCCAGTTTTAAATGAACCTATAAATTGGTGGGCTCCTTCCCCAGCCTTAATAAAAAGTGTCATGCCTAAATTTCTTACAGGTCAGAATTTTCCAAATACAGAACAGAAATATTTAATGAACCTATGTGCTTTTTCTACATTACTATTTATTGTTTTATCATCTACATATAGCAATGAACATAAACCTGACCTAAAGGTTAATTTGTTTTTTATTGTTGTTGTTCCGAATATGTTTAAAATACCTTTTAATTACTTCTAACTTCACTGGTCATTTTGGCCATTGACATTGTATGGATTCCTTTAGCTTCCTTTACCAACTTGCATTCATTGCATTTACTTGCACCTTTTAACACTGTTTTTCTGTCTAAACCAATATCAATATATTAGGTTTTTATCACTTCTTTCACGTTTTGTTTCAGCCAAGATAGTTTCTTGTTAAGTGTAGCTTACTCTCAGGTCAGTGGATTCACAGTTTTTAGGGTGTAAAGAAGAATGATTCAAACAATTTGCAGTTTATTATTGTCTGCTCTAAATGTATTACACTGCATACTAACATACCTCACCCCCTCTCCTGACTCATAGCAAGCGTATTTAATATATTCCCTTTTCCTCGTGAAAATTCTTCACTCCAAGACTGCAAAAATTAAGGAAATATTATGCTCTGTAAAAAAAAAAAAGTGATGCATTTTCAAAAATGGGTGCCTCATTTTACAGTTGCTAAGATCAGGATGTTGGCAACTACCTCACAAAATATTTTGGCAAAACTGGGGGAAAAAAACAAAACATTGACCTATATCCTGGTTTTAGTAGATAGATATTTAGCTGACTTGGTGATGTTCAGCACCTCTGAAAATCATACTGCATTTCCCAGGTTTTAAAATCTTCACATATGCTCCTAATTGTAGACACCCATATTTGAAAATATCGGCCCTTATAAATTTCTTTGGTATGAAGCTAAAAACACCATTCTGTATTTTTATAGACATCATCATTACTGAATTCAAGCTTTATCTGCCTTCATTGGGATTTGAGCACATCTGCCTGAAGTCAGTAGTTTTTGTCAGTGGTTCTCAATCTTTTTAGCCTCAAAGCACCTCTCCATAAATGTTCTGAATTTTGCAGTACCTCAGTTGAGAATCACTGGGTGTGTATACATGTGCCTTTACTGCGTAGTAACTTACTGTGCAGTAAGTGGTTTTTATACCGGCATCTACATGTGCAGGTGTTACAGTGCGGTAATGTTGTGTGTGGACTGACTAAAGTTAGTCTCAATTCAGTTCACACACACAGCATTACTGTGCAGCAAGGTGTCTACCCATGCTTTATTGTGCAGTAACCGCTCAGACTTAACTGTACCCTAAGTTACTGCACAGTAACTCTGCACATGTAGACATACCCACTGAATTACAATCTAAATTTAGAAAGATATGGAGGGCTACCTTAAGACTAAAAAGGTTGAGAACTACTGATCTAGTCACATTTTCAGTGAAGGTTTCATCACTATCATAATAGTGTTTCATTTCTGAAATGATTGCTTTCAGAAGACAGCATCAAAAAGATTTACCTAGTTTATGGGAAGATGCCAGGAGACAGCTGTTACCTTTAAAAATACATGAGTTATAAACAGTCATGTAGACAATATACAGTTCACTGTGTTGTTTTAAATGTCTTTAGGTGTAGATAGAAGTGCAGCTTCCTAGTCTAACTTATGGCACTTCACAGAAAGCCCCATGAATTAGACCAGTCCTCCCAACCCAACAGACATTAGCTGTTGGGTTGGAAGGGTACAGGATCAAGTTCCAATTTGGGGCCAATCCAGGGAGATGGGCTATGTCTCTGCAGCCTCTTCCCCTAGCTCTATTCCCTCCCACTCCCCCCCCCCAGCCTCCCCCCAGCCCTGAGTGCTGTCTCAGGATGGGAGGGGGAGAAGGCAGCAGAGAGAGGTCCATTCTGGGGTTTCCCCAGCCTGCACTTGGGTTGGGAAGGGGGTGTGGATTGGAGGGCTCCAATCCACCTTCCCCGCTCTCTAGCACTGACTGGGCAACCCCCAGAATGATACAAGTTAATGAAGGTGCCCTGCTCTGGAGTGCCTTCATCTGAACCCTCATTTAATGACAGTTCAGACTGTCATGGGATCAGGCCCTTTTAAAGCACTCTGCAGTCATGCATTTGTGTTAAATCACGGTGGCAGAGCACTTTCAGGGGCCAGATTGGGCAAAAATTGTCACTTCTGTCTGAACCTTTTGAGTCTTTGTCCTTTGATCTCATGCTTAACATCGCAACAGTTTCTCAAACTTTCTGTTTGTACGAAAATTTTCAGTCTTTAAAGCAGAAAGAAATATTGCGTGCTCTTTAAATAGAAATATGACAAACTGGGTACCCATAGCTTTTAGAAACCACTGCAAAGACCAATAAAACAAATGTGGAAAAAATATCAAGTATTAAAGTTTCACCCAAACTGTCCCTTCACATCTATAACATAATAGATGCCTTTTAAACAATCTATTACAAATTAGATACTTTTCTCTCCCAGAAAGAAATCCCAAGGCAAATCAAACTTTACAGTTTTTAATGATAACAGGTTTTCTCTTTCACAATATCATCAGTTTACAATGTGAAGTACTCCTAAGTAATAAAAAATTCAAATTTAATTTTCACAGTGCAGGTGCCTAAGGCCTCTATAACTCTTAACAACACTGTACCTGAAACAAAATTACAGGAATCCCCTAATGCATTCCTTCCTATATTCCCAGAACCAAATGTGATAAAGAAACATGATTCCTCATCCCAACTTAATAAGCCTTTCTCAAACACTAGCAAAAGGAAAAATCAAGCACCCACTTCAAAAAATAAAAATAAAAAGGTAAAGGGGAGGGCATTACAAAGAGCAAGTTTAAAGGTAAGCCAGACTGTTTCCCCTACTATACAGGTGTAACGGAAGTAGATCCAATCCTTTACTATCCACAAAAATGCATACATCGCTGCTTTTGCTTCTGAGGAGCTTGATGGGGATGTGCTACTCATAGAATCTAGTTTTTATTCCATCCTTCCTGAGGTACAACTCACACTTACTTCCCTTTAGCTTGCCTTGGACAGAAAAGGAGAAAATACCCAATGGGCATGTCTACACGTTGCCCTATGTCGCATAGTGATGCACTATAGCGACATAGCAATCACATGTGACTACACGTAATTGGCAGCTACTTCACTGTAGCAGTGTGCTCCCTCCTTTTTAGTGCACTGCTAGGGTGAAATACAGGTGAAATCTAACCATGCACATAGCACAGTACTGGCGGTTGCAATGTCACTGTATGGCAACGTGTAGACACGCCCAAAGAGGAACTAAAAAATTGGATCTGTATTTATAAATTAATTAGTCTCCATGGCCCTTGGTGCAGCTGCCAGTCTTAATCCTGGATGAAGCAGGGAACCCTGAGGTTAGGGCTATCCTGCTTGGTCTTGTAAAAACGAAACAAGAACAAAAACTGTGGCTTACAGAAATGAGACCAGGCTATACACTAAAGAGAAGAATAAAAGGAATTAATTTCCATCCTGTGGAAATTGGCTGAAAGGAGAGGAAAGGTGATTTGTAAGTGAAGTGCCCTCTTACTTTTAGCTAATTCTCCTTTTAGTGTAATTGAAGAACATTTTATGAAGTAGGATTCACTATAAGACATAGATGCTAGACACCATATTGCACCAGATAATGATAAATGCACAAAAACATTTAGTGGAAGACAGCAAAGGTCTTACCTGCCATCACACTTTACTGCAATTACATTATTTGTCCCAATCCCAAGGGTTGCTGCTGCTTTCTTTATTGAATAATGGCTCTTAAAATAACAGACAGAAAGTTTTCTTAAATACAGGTGACACAAAACTCCATCATTCTTTCTGTGTTACACATTAAAGCAAGAGTCCTTAGGACTTGCAATAGGACTGCTACTGTTCCTAAATCAATGAGACAGGGGTGTAGGTTGTAGCCATGTTGGTCTATGGACATAGGACATTGTCTGCCTAAATCAATGAGATCCTTTTAAAAATCCCACTCAACCTTTTACCAGCAGAAAAAGCACTTTGTTCTCAATTGTGTGCTTCTGGATGCTTAGTGACAAGTCTTGCAAACTAAACACAGTATCTGGATGAAGAGTTTTGCATGAAATAAGTGAACTTACGTGTTCAGAGGCAAACAATACAATTTGTGGAAGTGCTGCCATGCCTTTAGTTTTAACCTCAGGAAAATACTTGTAACGAGCCACTAGAATGCTATAAAGGTTCGATATCGTCCCACCTGCCAGTAGGAAAGAGAAAGAAATAATCTTGTTTTCATCAAAATAGTTTATTTCTCCCAGGAATATGAGGATCATCTTATTACCAATATGGGGCCAGAATCATCTACTGGTGTAAATTAACATAGCTCTCGTAGTTTAATTCCAAATCCTTGAGAGCCCCCAGCCTGTAGCTTACCAGCTGGATGCTTATTCTGATAGCAGACTACTCCTTCACACTGCCAGCCAGCCCTGGACTATAAAATGTTTTCTTCATTCTTCTACCCAATGTGCACTTTCCCAGGCTGATAAGAGCAATTGCTGAGAGTCCTACCCTGATAAATCTTTTAAGATGTGTGATCTCCATGTCAATATTCCTCCCCCTGCAATCCCTCATGTTTGTCTCTCTAACAGCAAAGGGAGATGCTGGGTACATCTACATGAGACATTTACCACAGAGTTGACTAATTACCTCTACAGTAAAGCATTGCCATCTACATGTGTGGTGCTAATAGGATGGATTAAACTAATTAACTCCATCATAGGTTACTGCTACCAGACACAAGTACTATCCTATGGCAGAGTTACTTACTCTACCACAACATGTGTAGACACTGAAAGGGCTGGCTGGGACACAAGTGTGCTTTTGGCTAGCTCCACGCTAAAGCATCCTCGTGCCCCAGCCAGCCTCTCTTCAACATGCTGAGCCAGGGGGGTGCAGCCCTGGGCTACCAAGCTGACCCCTGGGGCCCCCTACCATTTGGGGCTCAATGTGCTGTGGTCCCGGGTACACATGTAAATGCTGCGCCCACAAGCAATAAATTAGAGTAATACACCAGAGTTTATTCAGCCACATTAATTTCATGTGTAGACATGCCTACTGAAGAGCACAATTCACATTCATATCATTTCCTCCTCTGTGCTTGCTGCATCGTTGTACCAAGAAATGATTTCTGATAATTAGTAATGTGGCTCTTTTATATCTCATCATGTTGTATTGCAAACATTGCTATTTGTGCTTTGACAAGATTCATAATATTTTTAAATATTTCAAATGGAGTTTTTCATATGTCACTGAAAGTTCAATTCAAATTTGCTTTGGAGTTAAAGCAAAGGCTCAAGTTATTTTCTATCTTGTCCAGGGTATTTTGTCCCCCTTTTTTATACATGTTTATTGCAGCTTTCCTCAAGAGCCAGATCTGAATTGGAGCAAATAGAAAGATTCCTGCCGATTTCAGTAGGACCAGGCCCATAAGCAAGGGGAATTTCCTTGTTGTACTTACCAGGTGAGAAAATACCATCTGCTTCAGTTTCTCCCCATCCAATCATTTCATGCATTTTCTTGAGAAGGATCTCCTCCATGACAGTGAACACCGGAGCTATTTCATATGTAAACCTAAAATGTTTAAAACATAGCAGCAGGCTATTTTTGGAACACGAGTTTCGTGACACAGGGGCAGCACAAAGGACACCTATACACATGCAGGGAGGCTGCTCCAACACACTGTCATTACAGGAAATATACATTAGACAAAACACAAACTGGGAAAAATAGATATATACCTGGCTGGATCACTATGCTCAGTAAGCAATAATCAGTGGCTCAATGTCTATCTGGAAGAAAAGGATGGAATAATGGCATGCACAAATACAGATGGGGGAATGACTAGCTATGACATAGTCCTGCTGAGGACAAGGGGTTTACAGTGAACCATTGGCTGAATGTAAGCCAACAATGTTCTTTTAAAGAAAGACAGACAGCCACATACTGTGTTGTATTAGCAAAAGCATCACTTGCAAATCAGGGGCAGTGATACTTCCACTCTACTCAACACTGGAATACTGTGGTGAGTTTTGGATCCCACACTTCAGGAAAAATCTGGACGGATTGGAAGGAGTCCATAAGAGAGCAACAAAAATTATTAGAGACCTGGGAAGCATGACTTGTGAGGAAAGACTGAAAGAACAAGATTTAGTCTGGAGAAGAGAAGAACGAGGTGGGAATGTAATAACAGTCTTCAAATACCTGAAGGTTAATTAAGAGGATGGAAATGGCTTTTATCTATCACTGAACTAGGAGCAATGGTGTCATACTTCAGTAGAGGAAATTTAGGTTGGATATTAGGAAGAACATTCTGACTTTAAGGTGATCAAGCTTGGAACAGTATACCTACAGGAGATATGGATTTTCCATCTCTGGAAATTTTCAAGACCAGGTTAGACAGATACTTAGAATCATAGAAAATTAGGGTTGGAAGGGACCTCAGGAGGGACATCTAGTCCAACCCCCTGCTCAAAGCAGGACCATCCCCAACTAGATTATCCCAGCCAAGGCTTTGACACTTAACTAAGGTGATTTAGTCAGGGATGACCCTGCCTTAAGCAAAGGGTTGGATTAGATGACCACATTAAGTTCCTTCCAGCCCTAATTTCCTATGATTCTACCTAAAAACTGGTATCTGCAATCTGATCTCAGTGGCAGCAGTGTAAATACTCACTTCACTAGATGTATTTCTGAGTGGGAATGTCTACACGAGATGCTTCGAGCATAGTAGACTACTTCTACTCTGCATTAGTGTGATGGGCAAAACCCATGCTAATATGCTAATGCACAGTAGATTTAGTCTGCTGTGCATTAACGTCATAAAAAAACCATTTGTTTGTGCTAATGTGCAGTAGCACTGATTATGGCGCATTAAGTTAGTACCTATCATTATAGGTACTAAACTTAATGCACCTTAATTACGGTGCATTAATGAACATGTAGAGGTACTCAGTGTTCCTAAATCACATCTCAAAAGATTAAAATAATCCAACATTTCAGGATCATACCTCAAGTAAATTTTTGCTTGAAACTATAGTAGTGCTTGAAACTATAGATAATGCTGTCTTTTATTCAGTATAGTGCATCTTAGTCATTACATTTGGTGTAGAAAATGAGACAAAACTATAGAACAGGTTACCAAAGCACCAAGCATTAGCTTGAAGTCAAGTTAGGGCCCTGTTAAACATGAGGGAATGCTGAGATGGAAAGCTACAAGAAGACTGTTATAGATCAAGTTTTAGAAGACCCTCAAATAAAAATGATCAACAGAAACAGTGCAAGAGAAAGAAGATAAAGAACTAGAGAGAAACGCAAGGTTCATTTGTTACATCCATGCTCTCATTTATGTCCACACCTTGATATTAAACCAACTTCAGATGAAAGACACACTTCTATAGAATTCATTAAAAAAAAAAAAAAAAAAAAAAATCAATGAAGCCCAACAACAAAGACTGGAAAAAAGAGGAGGAAGATCTGTTGTAGACCAAAGGAAGCACTGGAAACAATAGCTTTTATTTTGTAAAACCAAATTACATAACAAGTTTGAAAGCACTGTATGCTTAGATAAATATATGAGTCATCAACTTTGTGAAGCTAAAACTGCTCTTTCATAAAAGAAAAATTATAAGAATATTTACCAGTCAGTGACTGTATAAAGGTTACTGTAAAATGCAGTCATATTGTTTCATAACATTAAAGGCTTGAAGGTGTAGTTGTTTTATGTTCTTCCTTTTACAATCACATATTATTACTCTTGATTCTATTTAACAACTGTGGGGGGGGGAGTTTAAATAAATATATGATTATATCTAACCGAGTAGAAGAACAGGACGCAATTCAACAAAGACAAATGCAAGGTACTCCATCTAGGGAGGAGAAATCCCCAGCACACGTATAGGTTGGGGGATGACCTCCCCAACAGCTCAGTGGCTGAGAGGGATCTTGGAGTCATTCTTGACTCCAAGATGAGCATGAGCCAACAGTGTAATGAAGCCATCAACAAAGCCAGTCACATCTTATTGTGCATTAGCAGATGCATGACCAATGGATCGGAGGAGGTGATGCTCCCCCTCTACACAGCACTAGTCAGGCCGCAGTTGGAGTACTGTGTCCAGTTCTGGGCACCACACTTCAAGAGGGATGTGGAGAATCTGGAGAGGGTCCAGAGGAGAGCCACTCACATGATTAGTGGCCTCCGTACAAAACCCTACGAGGGGAGGTTGAGAGATCTGGATCTCTTCAGCGTTCACAAGAGACGTCTGAGGGGAGACCTTGTAGCAGCCTATAAGTTTATCAAGGGAGGACAACAGAGAGTTGGAGATGTGCTATTTACCAGGGCACCCCCAGGTGTAACTAGGAATAATGGGTACAAACTAGTGGAGAGTAGATTCAGGTTAGACATTAGGAAGAACTTTTTCACAGTAAGGGTGGCCAGAATCTGGAATAGGCTGCCAAGAGAGGTGGTACTATCACCTAACTTGGAGGTCTTCAAGAGGAGGCTAGATAGGCACCTGCCTGGGGTCATCTGGCCTCAGTCCTTTTCCTGCCTGGGGCAGTGGTTTGGACACGATAATCCTTCAGGGTCCCTTTCGACTCTACAATCTATGAATCTATGAAACAATTTTATTTAATATAGACCTGCTAAATATGCCACAGATGTGGGAGAATGTTGGTTTAACCAGAAAACCAAACCAGGAATACTCTTTAATTTAGTATTAAGGTAGACTGATAACACATTAGGTGTTGAAGTGCTGTGGATCTGCAACGAGGGACTGTGAGTGAGCACACAAGGCCTTGCATTGGGTGAATGGGGTGGGTGGGTGGGTGGGTGGGTGTACTTGCACCCATGCTTTGGAGGCCTCAGGAGGTAGGTCACCTGTAGCTGGGGACATTTTCACTTTACTGCTTTCTCTTTGCCTAAATATGAGTTCAATACACTTCAGTAGCTTGCAATTGACAGAAGTCTGCTGGGTGTTTGCCTAACTTGAGAAACTGGGTGGAGGCGATGAGGTAGAGTGGGGGAGTAGGAGGGCTTGGACATATCCTTTTAGGTCCCCCGCTAAGGGAATATGAGGGGACACAATCAAGTAGGGAGTGAAGACACACCTGGTTGAGAGAAAACACTTTTAATGAACAAGCAGTGCAAAGGAGCTCAACGTTAAGACAAAAGGTGAAAAAAGGGTCAGTCGAGTTCTGGATGTGCACCAGAGAGTGGTCCATTGCAGCAGTGGAGTGGAGTGGAGTGGGGTGATAAGCAATGCAATGTATGATGCCTGGAGGACCAACCAGATGCATGCCACAGAATGCCTGGTGTCTACATGTAACATGTACCCAGGTTACAATGCATTGGTTCAAGAGTGTACCTGAGTTTCCAGGTACTTTTGAACCATTCTGGGATGCTTTAAACCATTTTAATAGACTTGTACATCCCTATCCATTTCAGGTTTAAATCACATTTAAACTAAGCTAAGTGTTATGTGTGTCCTTCCCCCAAGGTTATGGATGAAGTGGTGTTAAAGTTGGAACAGCTTTGCTACATCTGTTTTGCTTCTAGCTTGTCCATATGTAACATACCCCTAGACATGGACAGATCTAGAATTCTGAAAAGGACGGGGCATCATTTTATATAACGCAATACATTTTTCTCCAGTTAAGGACAAACTAGAAACTTTACTAATATGCTAGGGGATAGCACTATATTATTCAATTTAGTATCAAAGCAAAAATAAACATAACAATTGGAATGTGCATTAATTTGATAGTTTATATATAACATTTAAAACAACACAACAAACAAGGCAAAATAGTGAAATATATTGTGTCATTAGTTTTGTAGTCATTATAGTTATATGTGCATCTCATTCATATTCCTAAAACAAAATCTAGTCTTCTTGAGTGTCTTTACAGTGCTTGCAATACTTCTCTGTCACTCATTTCAACACCTGAGTTAGTATTACCACACCTAAGTTAAATCTTTAGCTAGAGCTAAAAAGAGTCTGTAGGGCTCTGAAATAGAAGACAGACATTACCAGAAATGGCCAACAGACAGCAAAATTGCAGAAGGAAGGATGGTTTGATAGTGGAACACTAAAAATGACAGAGGGTCATTAACACCTGTGGAGTGGAGAGAGATTAGCAGGAATCAGGGAGATGCTAATGAGCAATGAAGTCAACTGATTCTCTCAGCACTGTCTGAATAGGAATGCCACTGCCCCTCCTAGGCCATGGGTTTTAAGTTTGGGTGCAGTCGGAATCAAATGGGGGAGAAGAGGTACATCTGCACCACTGCACCCCCCTAGACCTGCCTGCCCTAAAATGCCTATGCATGGCTCTATTCCACTCTGTTCAAGTCCCTGAAAAAAATGTTAATATAAAAAGTGGGTAGGTCTTCCTCTCCCTACCTGTCTTTTTGGGATTCAGTCATAAACATAAATTGATGGCGTATTACAGAAATACATGCATTAATGGATTTGTAGGACCTGAACAGGGTGGAACAGAATTGCACTTATGTACCCAAGAGGTGAAATGGAATCTATCTGCCCCCTGCCCTCCTGGACATTTTGGCCCCTTTTTCATGTGCTCTGGAGATGGGGAGGGTGGCACTTTAATTAGAGCAGCTCTGAGAGGGACTATATACCTTTGAACACATAGGATTGAATCTACTTCTGTATCATTACCTGGGATGTTCTGACTTTCTGTTGTTCAGTGCTGCACTAAAAGAAACAGGAAATCTTAATTCAGGGCTAAGAAGCTATATTTACAAATCCACCTACTATTCTCTTTAATTAGCACTTCCAAACCAAATATTGCTAATTATTAACAGCTATCATGTTAAATTCATATGATGATAGCTTTAAGACATTGTCCATAGAGTATCCTGAAAACAGAGTGAATTAGCACCCAATGAAGCTACAAGAGCTAGAGCTTCAAGAGCCTCAAGAAGAGCTACTAACACTTTGCTGTACAACATATTTAGTCTCTCTAGAATTGTCTGTAGTTTATGAATACATGGGCAAAATCATTGATTTAGATGTTTCCCCATGCTTCAAGAATGGTCATTCTATGCTTGCTTACTTTCAAGTAGGCCTTTTGTCTTGCATAAAAGTGGCAAGAAATGGCTAACTTAAGAGTACTTTCTAACTCGTAACAGATGACCAGGATTTACAGTACATACATGTTCGTATTTGCAGTAGCTGTTAGCCATTCACCAGCTAGTCCAATGATGTCAAGACCACTGGAGAGTTGGTTGAAGTAGCGAGGATGTCCTAAAAGAAAACATACAAAATAAATCAGATTCTGTAAGAGATAGTTAGAAAATACATTTTTTAGCTCAGTTCCAAGCGCTAACTTCTGTGTGCTGGTTATTAGGACATTGGCACTAGTATGCAACATAAGACAGAATACCACTCTATGCTAACATTGGGAAAATATGTTTAATTGCACCAATTTCATAGCTGATTTCATTAACTAGATTTCAAACTAATTCAAACTTGATGGGTTCTGACCCCTGATCCCACAATTATGCCTCCTGCCATGCACATGAGGCATGGCAGGAGGCACAACTGTCGCGATTGCACATCAGATGTCATTGCACCTTCTTTTTAACTGTTGTCAGTGGTCTAAGAGATGTATTGAACCTAGCCACCTAATTTATCAGTGAAACATTAATTTTCTACCTGCACAAAGATTTGGAATTTTTCAAGATAGCTGATCCATTATACTAGACTGTGGCTAACATTTTCAAAAATATCCAAGTGACTTAGTCATTTTATCTTATGTGGCCAGAAAACAAATATTCTTATAACCTTCTATTACTTTCAACCAGCCATTTCTAGTTCTAAGGATGATGTTGAACCTAATGTGACACACCTATACCTTTGTAAATTCCCTGTTACTTCATATGTAAACTGCACAAGAGTAACTAAAAACTTTGAAAAAGATCACTGGAAAACCTGGCTAACTCTTCTAGAAACCTCCCTTCTTTTATTGCAAAGGGGGAAAAAAAAAAAAAATCTGCCTAAAGTGTGAGGCATATGACAATTTCCTGTGATTAAGGAATCATTCCTTCAAATTGTTAACTGAAGAGCTGAATGCCCCCTAGTGCAAACGTTTCCAACTTTTTGAAAAAAGTGTTCAGAGCTAAACAATACAAAAAAATTGCTAGAAATCGAAATTTGGGAGAAAATATAATCTTTCAGAAACCATGAATTTCATGGTAATCATGAATCATGGTAAAACTAAGATTCCTGTACAAATCAGTTTCAGTTCAGGGAAATGTCACACTTCTAAACAACACTTCATAAGTGTATGAAGCCTTGTGACAACGAGAGAGAATCATTTTTGCTTCTGTGGTATACCTGTTTTAACTCCATATTTTAAAGTATCCCTACAGTCAACAAGTATCTGTTCCAGTGGCTCTGGATAGTCAGACAGTTCCAAGTTCAATCCTTCCAAACCTTCCAGAAGTTGATGGGGGTGATGAAAGTCCAGAACTTTACTCTTGTCATCAAAAGATTTTTTAATATAATTCAGGAGGATTTCTACCACTTCAAGCAGGAATTGTTCTGTGAATTCTTCACCATTCCTGGCAGGTAACAGGTCTGGGAAGAAATCAAGGTAACATTATCAGTGTCACACTTAAACACTCTGGTAAGAGACAAGGTACAAGTTTTCCTGATTTTGCTTGCACTTTGTTCAGTCTCACCCTGTACAGATTTCTAGGCACATCCATTATACAACTAGTCACACAGAGAGGTTTAGCATAAGTTTTTAACCTTCCAGCATCACATGCATCTTTCTATTAGCACTTAAAGGTTTAGCACATTAATCTATTTGTGACACTCATAATCCTTTGCACTTTTGTTGTACTTTACCTGCTAGGCAAATGGACATTTTGTCTGGTGTCACAAAATTATAGAAAATTAGGGTTGGAAGGGATCTCAGGAGGTCATCTAGTCCAACCCCCTGCTCAAAGTATGACCATCCCCAACTAGATCATCCCAGGCAAGGCTTTGTCTAGCCAGGTCTTAAAAGCCTCCAAGGATGAAGAGACCACAACCTCTCTGGGTAACCTGTTCCAGTACTTTACTACCCTCCTTTTGTGAGAAAGTTTTTCCTAAGATCTAACCTAAACTTCCCTTGCTGCAACTTGAGACCATTGCTCCTTGTTCTGTCATCTGCCACCACTGAGAACACTCTAGTTCCATCCTCTTTGGAACCACCTTCAGGTAGCTGAAGGCTGCTATTAAATCCTCCTCAGTCTTCTCTTCTCCAGACTAAATGGATGCACAGGCTGCTCAAACATGCTGGAATTCCAGCAATTCGATTAACTGAGTCTGCTGAAGCATGGTAATTGCCAGACTCCAGCAGCCTCCTGCATCTCACGTATCAGTGCCCCACACTTAAAAGTGCGCCTGCTGCCATTGTTAAGCATGGGGACGTTGCTACACTAGACTCTGTGGTGCTTTAATTAGAGCAGCTCTCAGATTTGGGCACCCCCCCCCCCCCAGTTTCCAACCCCCAGAGCACGTGTAAAAGTGACCAATATGCCTAGTTCCCTCAACCTCTCCCTAGAAGTCATATAACCCAGTCCTCTTATCATTTTCATTGCCCTCTGCTAGACTCTCTCCAATTTGTCTGCATCCTTTAAATGAGGGGGGGGGGGGGCGCAAAACTGGGCACAGTACTCTAAATGTGGCCTCACCAGTGCCAAACATAGAGGAAGAATCACTTTCCTTGATCTGCTGGGAACACACCTACCAATGCAGCCCAGTATGCCGTTAGCCTTCTTGGCAACAAGGGCACACTGTTGGCTCATATTCAGCTTATTGTAACATCCAGGTCTTTTTCTGCAGAGCTGATGCTAGCCAGTTAGTCCCCAGCCTGTAACAGTGTATGGGATTCTCTTAAGTGCAGGACTTTGCACTTGTCCTTGTTGAACCTCATGAGATTTCTTCTGGTCTAGACCTCCAATTTGTTGAGGCCTCTTTGAATCCTAGTCCTACCCCCTCCAGTATATTTACTACTCCCCACAGATTAGTGTCATCTGAAAACTTGGTGAAGGCTCAATCCATCCCATCTTCCAGGTCACTGATGAAGATACTGAACAAAACCGGCCCCGAACTGACCCCTAGGGCACTCCACTTGATACTGGCTGCCAACTAAACATAGATCCATTGATTAGTGCCATTTGAACCCAATGATCAAGCCAGTTTTCTATTCACCTTACAGTCTATTTATCCAACCTGGATTTCCTTAGCTTGCTTGTAAGAATGTTGTGGGAGACTGTATCAAAAGCCTTGCTAAAGTTCAGATATATCACATCAACTGCTCTCCCCACATCCACACAGCCAGTCATCTCATCATAGAAGGCAGTCATGTTGGTCAGGCATGACTTGCCCTTGGTAAATCCATGCTGACTGTTCCTAATCACCTGTCCTCCAAGTGTTTAAATGGATTCCTTGAGGACTGCTAAATGATCTTGCCAGGGACTGAGGTGTGGCTGAGCAGACTGTAGTTCCTTGGATCCTCCTTCCTCCCTTTCTTAAAGATGGGTGTTACAGGGCACTAGAGTGCCCTGCTCCTTTACAGAGCTGAAACTACTAGGGGAGAAGCCCTAGCAGTGAGTTGGAAGCCCCAACTGCTGGTTACTAGGGCAGCCAGAACGACCTAGTGGCCCACACCTGCCAGCGGTCAGCTGACCGGAAAGGGCAGGGCCTGGCTCATATATAAACCCCAGGGCTGAGGCCAGGAAGGCAGTTCCCTGCTGGCAGCCAAGGGGGAAGGAGCTCTCCCTGAACAAACAAAGTGGAGAGGCCTGACTGCACGAGCAGCTCCTGATACTGTTGTAGGACGGAGTATTCCCCAGTAGGGTTTGAATGATGTTATAGCTATCCGGCTTGAGTTTATGTTACAACCCAGGGGCTTGTGTTTGGTTTACTGTTGCATAACACCGGTGGTTTGGGTGAAGCTATTAGGGGAAGGAGGAGGCCTCATAGGGGGTGGCCCATGGCAACATGGGGACCCCAGTGCCAGAGAAGGTGCAGCATTTGGGGTGCACAGACCTGAGCGCCAAAGAGGGCGCAGCATTGGGGGGGGTGCACAGACCCAAGCACCAGTGAAGGCGCAGTGCGAGACAGAGCTGTGGAGAGCCCAGGGAGGACCAGGGGGCCAAATTATAACAAGGCCCAGATGGAACAATGTCATTTCCATCTGCGAGGCTTGGGGCGTGGTAAAGGGGTGGTTGGAGCCACGCATAGCCCATAAAGCTAGGGTGCCCCGAAACACCGATTGTGACACCCATCTTGGAGCAGGACCCACCAGGGGTCCAGGGACCTACGGGGTCCTGAGAACCAATCTCGACCATGTCCAAGAGGACTTGGAGGCAGCCTCCCTATCATTCATACTATCAAAGATGTGGCGGGAGAGAATTGAGGGTGCTCATTGGGCCGACTTGGCACAGTAGGGGCCTTGGGAGATCATGGCCCTCCTTAAGGACCCCGTCCCATGACAATGGGCACTATCTTTTCCCTTTTCCAATCATCCTGGACCTCTCCCAATCACCATGCATTTTGAAAGATAATGGCCAACAGTTCTACAATCACATCAGTCAACTCCCTCGGCACCCTCAGGTGTATTGCGTCCAATTCCATGAACTTGTACACAGCCAACTTTTCTAAACAGTCCCTAATCTGTTCTTTCACTAGTGTTGGCTGCTCATCTCCTCCACAAACTGTGATGCCAGGTGCAGTAGTCTGGGAGTTGACCTTGCCTGTGAAGACTGAGGTAAAAAAGGCATTGAGTACTTCAGCCTTTTCTGCATCCCCTCTCACTCGGTTCCCTCCCCCATTTAGTAAAAAACTCACACTTCCCCTGACCTTCCTCTTGTTGCTGACATATTTGTAGAAACCCTTCTTGTTACCCTTCACATCCCTTGCTAGCTGCAACTCCAATTGAGTTTTGGCCTTCCTGAATGCCCAGGCCATATTCTTATACTCCTCCGTAGTAGCTAGTCCAAGTTTCCACTTCTTGTAAGCTTCCTTTTTGTGTTTTAGTACACTGAAGAGTTCCCTGCTAAGCTAAGCTGGTCTTTCCTCATACTCACTAGACTTTGTGTGTTGGGATGATTCATTCCTTCACTCTCAGTAAGGTTTCTTTAAAGCACAACCAACTCTCCTGGACTCCTTTCACCCTCAGACTGGCCTCCCAGCGGATCCTGCCCATCAGTTCCCCGACGAAGTCATAGTCTGCTTTTCTGAAGTCCAGGGTCCTAATTCTCCTTCCTTCCTTTCCTCAGGATCCTGAACTTAAGCATCTTGTGGTCACTGCCCAAGTTACCATCCACTTCTACAATCCATACCAATTCTTCCCTGATTGTGAGCAGCAGGTCAAGAAGAGCATGGCCTCCCTCCATAGATTCATAGATATTAGGGTCGGAAGGGACCTCAATAGATCATCGAGTCCGACCCCCTGCATAAGCAGGAAAGAGTGCTGGGTTTAGATGACCCCAGCTAGATGCCTATCTAACCTCCTCTTGAAGACCCCCAGAGTAGGGGAGAGCACCACCTCCCTTGGGAGCCTGTTCCAGACCTCGGCCGCTCTAACTGTGAAGAAGTTCTTCCTAATGTCCAATCTAAATCTGCTCTCTGTTAACTTGTGGCCATTATTTCTTGTAACCCCGGGGGCGCCTTGGTGAATAAAAACTCACCAATTCCCTTCTGTGCCCCCAGGATGAACTTATAGGCAGCCACAAGGTCACCTCTCAACCTTCTCTTGCGGAGGCTGAAGAGGTCCAGGTTCTCTAGTCTCTCCTCGTAGGGCTTGGTCTGCAGGCCCTTAACCATACGAGTGGCCCTTCTCTGGACCCTCTCCAGGTTATCCGCATCCCTCTTGAAGTGCGGCGCCCAGAATTGCACGCAGTACTCCAACTGCGGTCTGACCAGCACCCGATAGAGGGGAAGTATCACCTCCTTGGATCTATTCGTCATGGATCTGCTGATGCATGATAAAGTGCCATTGGCTTTTCTGATGGCTTCGTCACAATGCCGACTCATGTTCATCTTGGAGTCCACTAGGACTCCAAGGTCCCTTTCCACTTCCGTGCCACCCAGCAGGTCATTCCCTAGGCTGTAGGTGTGCTGGACATTTTTCCTCCCTAGGTGCAGCACTTTGCATTTCTCTTTGTTGAACTGCATTCTGTTGTTTTCTGCCCACTTGTCCAACCTGTCCAGGTCTGCTTGCAGCTGTTCCCTGCCCTCCGGCGCATCCACTTCTCCCCACAGCTTTGTGTCATCTGCAAACTTGGACAGAGTACATTTCACTCCCTCATCCAAGTCGCTGATGAAGACATTAAAGAGTATCGGTCCCAGGACCGAGCCCTGTTGGACCCCACTGCCCACACCCTTCCAGGTCGAAACTGACCCATCCACCATGACTCTCTGAGTGCGACCCTCTAGCCAATTCGTCACCCACTGGACTGTGTAGTCATCCAAGTCACAGCCACTTAACTTGTTCACCAGTATGGGGTGGTATACCGTATTGAAGGCCTTCCTGAAGTCTAAGTATACGACATCCACCCCTCCTCCTGTGTCCAGGCTTTTCGTAACCTGGTCATAAAAAGAGACCAGATTAGTCAGGCATGATCTGCCTGCTATGAACCCATGCTGGTTTCCCCTCAGCATAATTTTTCCTGCCGGGCTCTCGCAAATGTGAGCCTTGAAAATTTTTTCAAATATTTTGCCGAGGATAGAGGTGAGACTGACTGGCCTATAGTTGCCCGGGTCCTCCTTCCTCCCCTTTTTGAAAATGGGGACCACATTGGCCCTTTTCCAGTCCTCCGGGACTTGGCCCGTGCGCCACGAGTGTTCAAATATTCCCGCCAGTGGCTCTGCAATGATGTCGGCCAGTGCCTTCAGCACCCTCAGATGGAGCTTATCCGGGCCTGCCGACTTAAAGGCATCCAGTTCTTCCAAGTGACTCTGCACCATCTCAGGGTCTATGCATGGAAGTCTGGCGCCTTGCTGCTGCCTCTCTACAACCCCAGTGTGAGACTTGTCGTGCCCCTCACTTAGGAACGCTGAGGCAAAGAACTCATTGAGGAGTTCAGCCTTGTCCCCCCTGTCCGTCACCAATTGTTTCTGCCCATTTAGCAGGGGCTTCTCCAACACTTGCACCAGAAAGTTGTCCCCAGCACTCTCCCAAAACTTTTAGGATTGCCTGCGCACTGCTGTATTGCTCTCCCAGCAGATATTAGAGTGACTGAAGTCTCCAAAGAGAACCAGGGCCTATGATCTGGACACTTCCCCTAGCTGTTTGAAGACAGCCTTATCCACCTCATCCTTCTGGTCTGATGCTCTATGGCAGACCCCCACCATGACATCACCCTTGTTGCTCTTCCCTCTGACCTTAACCCAGAGACTTTAAACAGGCCTATCTCCAGTTTCAAAGTGGAGTTCTGAGCGATCATATGGCTCTTTTACATAAAGTGCAACTCCTCCTCCTCTTCTCCCCTGCTTGTCCTTCATGAACAGTTTGTACCTATCCATGACAGTGCTCCAGTCATGCGAGATATCCTGCCAAGTCTCCATTATTCCAATCACATCATAGTTCTGTGACTGTGCAAGGACTTCCAATATTTGCTGCTTGTTTCTCAGGCTCTGTGCATTTGTATACAGGCACCTGAAGTAACTAGCCTATTGCCCTACTTTCTCAGGAACAATGAGAAGGCCTCCCCTATTGTCTCTCAACTGTCTACTGGGTTGCTGCAATGCCGGTCACAGTAAAATGGGTTAGAAGGAAAGGGTTGACTTCATGAGGGTAGGGTGAAATGGAAATTGACTGTGTCTAGTGTCAGTCTAACTCTCACCACATAGTGGATCTCAGCTCACTCCCAGTTTACTAGCAGCAGTGCAATTAATCTTCCCCATGGAAGCAAGGGAAGAGATCATATGTAATCCTTCCATCTGTTTGGAAAGGGGCAATAATGCTCTCTGTCTCACTACCTTGATTAAAAGAGAGGTAGTTAGTAGGGGTGTGCGAAGCGGGCCCTATTCAATTCAGATTTGGATTCGGCCCAAATCAGGGACAGTGAATCCAAATCTAAAGATTCAATGGTGATTCAGAGAATCAGCGATTTGGCCATAGATACAGCTTGAAAAGTTTTTTCTGCAACTGGGGAAGCTGTGACGCTGGGATGCATGGAACTTGAAGTAGTTCAAGTACTTCTGGTCCACTTCTAGGTCTGCCGGGCAGTGTGTGGGGGCCCTCCCCCTCCACACCCCCCCTTCCATGCCCCCCCCCCGGCTCACCGATCAGCTGCGGGGGGACCCTGGGTGCTTCCCCCAAACCCAGGAGGCACCAGTCGCTGAGCCAGTGGGGCCCGAGGGGGGTGGGGGGAAGGGCAGTGCACTCTCTGGCGGACCCAGAAGTGGACCAGAAGTGCTTCTGGTCCGCTTCCAAGTCTGCTGCCAAGCGCACTGGGGAGCCCCCCGTGCTTCTGTGGAACACTCCATGTGCCCCCGCACTGCAGTACTCACGAGCCACCTAGTACCTTGAGGTATGTAGAAAAAACATTTAAAGCTGTGACTATGTCCAAATCGCCGAACCTTTCCAAATCTGTCTGAATCGATTCAGAGCGTTCCAATTCTATTCAGAGATATTAAAGGGTCTTCTGATTCAATTTGGATTCAGAGATTCAGCCACCAAATTGGGCTGAATCTCTTCTGAATCGAATCAGGGACCAAAGCTTTGCACAGCCCTAGTAGTTAGTCATGAGGCATTTAAAACTTGTGCATCCACATGTTAAAGTTTGTTAACCCATGCTACATGCCCTCTGAATGCAACAAAACTATGTCACTTCAGGCAAGCGTTAACCCTGGGCTGTACAACCTATCTTGTGTTAGGTAATTTCAGTCTGATCCAGGAAGATAAAACAAGCAATTTGCAGCAATGCCTACCCCCAAACAGGGATAGAGCCTAGGTGTCCTGGCTCCTAGTCATATGCCCGCTTGCCAGGCCTCTAATGGCAAGTCAGAGTTGTGCAAGCAAGAAATGGTGTTAAACCATAACATGTGACTGCTCAGAGCACATTCTAACTTTTACAATGCTTAACATTCAGTATGGTCTAAGTGCAACATGTTACTTTACCCTCAGCCTAAAGCTAGGCCAAAAGCAGGGCAGGGCCTTATAGACCCATGGCTCTCAACATTTTTTTAGATTCAAAGCACCCCTTGGAAAATGCTAGCATATGCTTTTCATGGATGTTTTGACTACAGAAAAATAATAGAGCAATTCTTCTGTTGCAAAGAACTCAGAAAGACCACAACAGATCAGCATATTTTTTATACTATGAATTCCTATTTCAATTTTCCAGGCTTATCTTGTGAATCATGCTTGCATGCCTAACATTGCATGGCATCCCATGGTTCCCTTGAAAGGATGTCAAGGTATTCCAGGGTGCCGTGGCAACCTGATTGAGAGTCACTGTTATAGACTAAGTCATTCAGGAAGGCATGAGCTTTTATAGGCTACAACCTACTTCCTTCTCTTCTCTTCATATCATCTGACAAAGCAAGCTGTAGCCTATGAAAGCTCATGACACTCTCTGGGGCTAAGTACAGACAGTCAAAAAGCCCACAGCTGAATTGATTCAGTCTTTGCAGGTTAGTCTAAGATGCAAAGATTGAACCAGTAAGCAAATGAACAGACATTCACTTTTGATTCTGGAAATGCAGCCACATGACTGCAGTGGCTCAAGCCAGAAGCTGGGGGGCTCTAGAGCATGCCTGTCAGCCACTGCCAAAGGGAAGGGAAGAGAGAAGCCCTTCAAGACTTCCCTTCCTCCCTGCTGGAGTGGATGGGGCATGACCAAGCCCCATCCGCTAGGGAGGCAGGAGATAGCAGCACTGAATTCATAAAAGTTTGAACAAAAATAATTCTCTCTCTGAAGAACTATAAACTGAACAACTATGAACACAGCTCCAGCTTGGCTATGTGTTCGCTTCCTCTTCCTGCCACCCCCAAGGTCTCTGGGATTTGCAGTCCACAATCACAGCAACAGGGTTATGCAGGGATGCTCATCACTTCCTCTTCCTGCTTCCGGGTACCTCTGGGATTTGTAGTCCACAGCCAGCAGTAAATGAGGCAGGACAGCTCTGTACTCAAGGAAAGAGGAGATTAACCCCATTCATAGGCCCCAGCCACGGTTTGCCTGGGGGAGCCAGCCAGTGAGTCAGCCCTCATTACTCCAGCTAGGGAGCATAGGGATGAGGCCACCCCTGCTCTCTGGAGCAAACAGCATAGCCCACCTCAGGGCTGCAAAGTATGCTGGGGGGCCTCTGATTTAAGTTGAACCAAGAAGGGGTCTGGGACAGAAATTTCATAAACTGGTTTGACCTAAACCAGTTAAGTCTGATTCTACATTCAACCAGGTTTATCTTAAACCAGTTTCAGCCACTTTAGAAACTGGTTTAAACCTGTAATAGAACAGAAGTTCAGTGCATATAAACTAGTTTCAATCACTTAAACCAGTTTATGTGCAACTTCTGTCCCAAGCCTGAATGATTTAGTCTATAAGGTGCTGCCCTGTCCTGCCTTCTGTCTGGCTTGGTGAAATCATCCCTTGATCCCACTATCATGTTTACACATCTACAAGAGATGCTGAATGCACAGTTGTTACTGCACAGTCAATTAATACTTGTATAAAGAATTACTAAATTGTATAAATCAGTGTAAACAAGTACTAAATGACTGCACAGTAACCTGATGTCGCTCCAATGAATGGCTTTTTTGTGCCTCTGACTGCGCAGTAGCCTGAGATTACTACACAGTAGCATCGCATTATGCTTTCTGCCACACGGCAGTACAAAACAGTAGTTTCGGGCTGCTGTACAGTCAGTGTCTCATGTAGATATGACCAGTGACTCAAAGGAAAGAAGGAAGGTATTTCTTAGGAATGGGAAAAGAGTTTAATGACTTATCTACAATCTTCTCCCACATTCCAGGCATGGCAGACAGGAGCCTCAGGAACCTTTACAACTTAAAGAATATAATTTTCTAGTCTGACTCTATCAACCTGAGGGAGAAACAAAACTAAGGAAAAGATCTTATTGTCTGCTGGCAATAGCAGGGTCTGTTACTGGTAAGGTTTTAGAGAATAGGCAATTTTGCTAGTAATGAAAGCAGGCCATGCAAAACTATGAAGAATGATGAGTAAAGAGGGAGCAACTGAGAGTAGAGTAGCCTCTTTGTCATAATTCTTCATCTTTCCCTGCTGGTTGTAAAAATTAAGGTCCTGAGGTGAATGATCACAGCATCTCAATGGCAGAATTTGAAAACTGTGGGGGTCTTTTCAAAAGAAGCAGCAAACAGGACTTTTTAAAAATTTATATATAAATCATCCTTACCCAATGCATAGATATTTGAAAAATTAGTCATCAAGCTCTCAGTGTTTCTGTCTTTTTCCTTTTCTTCATTTCCCCTCTGGAGACTGGAGACATGTTTATCTCTCATTTGGACATGTTCAAGATGGAGCTGTCCATCTGAGAGGACATCACAAGGGGGAAAAATAAAACAACATGACTATATTACATGATATTTAGGAATATAGGAATGGTGTACGAGGCTAGACCAGCTGTTTTTCCTTACAGTTGTCTGTGACAGAGAACAAACCTAAGTGCTTCGGTGGAATGTACTTGAAGCCCACAGATGATATTTCTTCCTTGTGGATGGTGCTCACCCCTCTGGCCTCTCATTTATAGGGAAAAAATGTCTAATCCTTTCCCAAAACCCTGTATGCCCTTGGCTCCATAATACCTGGGAATGAGTTACATCGTTCCCTTTAGAAGTTTATTTATATCCACTTTCCTGTGAGATTTATCCATGTCCTTAGCATGTTTTGTTCCCTTTCTCTAGCATCATATATAAAACATTGGTCAGGGGTTACAGTCTTGCCCATGCCTGCAAAAGCAGAAATAAACCTCCCTTCCAAAACACTTTAGTTACTAGTCATTTCCTAAATCCTTTTGGGCCTTTGTGTGTGCTGTGGCAGAAAGATATCCAAATACGAGCCTTTATCTATTTACCTATTAAGTCTAGACACACTCCTTTTTTACATGGAAGCTTCTAACTTCCTTTGACAATCTCTTATAGCTATTTCGTCTGATCACCACCATTTCACATTTTAATATATATCTACCTAGTGCACTTTTCTCATTCCCAATTAGCAACAAAAATGATTTAATTAATGGAAACATCACATTCATTTCCGAGGTGTCAGAATCTTTAAAATGAATCCCAATGCCAAAGTTCACATCAGGATCGGTGCCATGGAAACAAAACACAAATCATAACTTCTGAAGAAAACACCTGTGAATAAAAATTTTAAAAAAGGAAGGCCCCCAAAACTTGTCTCATTATCTGACTAAAAAGCTAACGTTAAGGTTTGTGCCAGCACTGACTCTAGAAAAAAAGTCTGGCCTTGGATATACACCTATAAAATCTCACTTTTTCAATTAAGTGTGTCATTCAGAGAAATTATAGTCACAGCTTGATGGCTCTGAGTAGTCATAACCACAGCACGATTAGTACTTACCATTAAATTTGGACACTTTGCATTTACACATTTTTTCAAATTAAAATGGTAAGTCCTGGACCCTGTTTAATTATCATGCTGACCTAATGTTTTAAACTTGAGAGAGGAAGTGCTGAACAGTCATCCCGAGACAAAAATGACACAGAAATAAATCTTCTATTCTTCAGATGGCCACCTGTTTAGTTTAATGAACGGAAAGGCTTAACTATTTTGTCTTTTGCATAAAAGGACTGATTTACATGTGCCTTTATTAAATTATTTTCTTTGAGGTGAATTTCAGTTCTGCTTTCTTTGACATGGACGATAGATACAATTATCATGACTCAGTTCTGTGTCTCCTGGTAAATAAATTGAAACACAAAATACTCAATATTTTCTCCCTTGTAAGAGGAACACAGTCACTTTTCTTTACATATTTATTTAGTTCTGTTTGGTTTATATATAAGGGAAATGGTCCACTTTTTCTTCCTTAGTGACCAGTGTGTTTATACCCTCCATTGAGATTCTTTTACTAATCTTTCCAGTTCCCAGTGCAATGAGCCTATGCAGCTCTTGTTTTAGGCTCTGCCTTAGGTTGAGGAGCGAGACTTCTGATTTGGCTCGTTCCACTCTGTTCTTTAGGCTGCTGGTATCTTCCTTATCCCCTGGAAGGTGTCCTCAGATTCTATCTTAATTATTTTTGGTCCCTAGGCCTTCCTGTAAGGGCTTGGCAAACTGCAGTCCAATACTAAGTACCCTTTCCCCCAGCTCTAAAAACATATGTTCTCAAATGTATAATAATTTACTCATATATTGAGTTCACATGCACTCTTTGCAAGGACTAGGTCACCAATATAATACCTGCATGTTTTCAATTTATCCTCTAGTACCCATAGTTTTTATTGTGGCACAGACACCAGTGTTCTGGCTACCACATCATTCATGAGTGCTGAATGTACATGATCTTTGGTCGAATGGCTGTCCAATGCTCCTATAAACATTTTATCTGATCTTGTCATCCTCTTTGCCCATTTCGCTGACATTTTACAGCTCTTGCAAAATTGCACTCCAAAATTCTTCTTTTCCCCTCTCCACCCTCTCCCCCAGTGCCATGTATTGTTTTTGCTAGTGCTCTTTACACAATGGGCACTTGCCCATGTAATTGGCATTTACCTGCTAAAAATGTTCCTGGTTCAATTTTCTTAGTTTATGACAACTAATTAAGTAACATGGACATGATTTACCACATAATGGCTTATGCTATAATTAGTAAAATGCGCTAGGGTGCACATCAGAACAATTTTACCTTCCAGCCCTTTCAGTACTATTTTACTGCCAGGTGGCGTTTTAGGACAAGAAACACCCAGGCGAGTCCTCACAAAGGAGATCGCCACGGCTTGGGGCACTCAAAATGGATCACCCCTGCTGCAGCACTTCTGCTTCTCACTTTTTCTGGGTGCTTGTTGCACAGGGCGCTCGGGGTGGGGAAGCAGGTTGGGGCACAAAATCTTTCTGTGCAAAGCACCATAAGAGGCTGCCTACCTCCCCTTCACAATTCTGCCTTGCCATGGCTTCAGGCACCACGGCTTCTCCTCGCTTTTTCTGAGTGCTTGTTGCATAGCAGTTCTGCATCACTCTTTTTCTGCACGCTTTTTCTACCGGGCGCTGGGTGTGGAGTACCCTTAGGGCTACACAAGCATTGCATCTCCAACCCACCCACTTTGCAAAGCTGCCCCCAGCAAATTCCCCCCCCCCCCGCAATTTTTTTCTTTTTGCGCAGGGAAGAGTTATGTTTTGTTACTTTTGGGGGGCTAGGCTTTTTGCATGCTTTTCCAGCCCATGGGAGGTTTTGCATGCTTACCAGGCCAGTGCCAGACTGTCGGGGCAGGGGGGAGGTTTACACCACAACGAGGCCAGCAGGGGTGTAGAGCTGGGCATTCCTGCCCCCTGAGGGCCTATAAATTCGTGGAGCAAGGATCAGGCTGTGTACGCTGTATCAATGAACAAGAGACTTTTGAGGTGGATGAGAGATGGCAGTTAGGGCTATGCAAAATTTCACCACCCATTTTGTTTCAATGCTGTTTCGAGCCTTTTCGACCTCACAACAGTAAAGTCAAAACAGAACACACAGGCTCAAAACAGAGTCGAAACAAAACAGAGCAGTTCGAAACGTTTCGAAAAATTCTAAACATTTTGAGTTTCAACCAGGAAGCTGGACTATGGGCTTACCTTCAATGGCTTGGCTTGCTTCCCTGCAGGGAAAGAGAAAGTAAAGTAAGGGTCGGGGGGGGGAGGGAGGGGGAAGGAGCACTCTCATTATTGACTGCGTAGCTGGCCAGTGACTGTCACCCTTCCCTGAGGTCCCTTCCAACCCCAGGGCTCTGGGAGAGGGACAGAAAAACTGCATAAAAGGCAGCATCTTGTGAACTGCTCCTGCTTTCTGCCTTGGGTGACTTATTGAGCTGCCTGTTCCACCAGCTCACCATCAGTCCACTACGGCTAGCAGCACTGCTTTTCTAAAGGATTCCCTGCTTGCTACCCTAGCAAGAGGGATTTCAGAAAACCTTTTTCTTGTAGTTGGTTTTATTTTATTATTATATTCATTGATTTATTCGTTTGAATTTTATACTTATATTGGATAGGGTTACTAGAGAATTTACTCTATATAGGAATTTACTATATATATTTGTTTTTATACATTCATTCTTTGCACCACACCAATGCTACTGAATTTGTATATGGACAGATATATTTCTATCATGTTCATAAATCTCTTCACTGCACCAGTAGTACATATTTGAGCATATATACACAGACACATATATTACTATCATGTTCATAAATCTCTTCACTGCACCAGACCTACAGTTTTGAGTTTATATAGGAACACAGATACATTTATATATTTATTGAAAAGGAAAACATGAAACACCTCAAGAAACATGGTGGAAAGGCAGGTGGCCACACTGGCCAGCCTTCAAGGAGGGGTAGAAGAGGGGGTAAAAAGAGAGCTGTAAGTCCCGCCCCACACTCCCCAAACTGAGATACAGCCTCTTTCCTCCAGCTAAAAGGGATGAGGCTGCTACAAGCAGCAAGGAGATGGGAGCAGTACCACTGCCACTGCATGTGCCTGAGACTGCATCCCCTCCACACTCGGCAGCCATAACTCCCCCTTCCACCCCCACCATGATGACAACCACAACCAGCATCAGCACAGCAGCCTACTACACCCCTATGTCACTTCCCATGCTGAGCCTTCCAGTGCCAGAAGAAGAGCTGGTGCTGGATCTGAATCTCAGTGCTCTAGCAAGGGAAATTCTGCAGAAGGAGGGATAATCAGCTGAGTTTGTGCTTGACACCCTTCAAGTTTCCCTTCAAGCCAGGTCTCCTTCCGCAGAAGGCATTTCAGAGGAGGTTGATGTAGAGGTGGAGGCAAGTGGCTCAGCTGAGTCCACTCCTTTTGTTGTACCTCTGTCTGCTGAGGAGGGGGAAAGTGCAGCAGCATCTACAGATGCACCCACATCCCAGAAGCAAGCGGGTAGAGTGCTCTGGGATCATTTTGAGCTGGCAGATGATCCCACGTACACTATCAGCCTGCACTGCTGAGCCAAAACCAGCCAGGGCAAGGGAACAAAACACATGAGCACCACAGGGATGTTGATGCATCTCCACAGGGAACACCCCTTGCCCATGCTCCTCCTCAGCCTAGCACCAGCAGGAGAATACCCAAAGGGAAGTTCCCCAATCACTCCAAAGCCCCTGTCCCCACAAAGCAGAAGCAGGCCACCCTGGAACAGTGGGGGAAAGACAGACAGAAAGCAGGGGGGGGGGGCACTTTCCAAAGGTGAGCGAGCTCACCCAGAGAACTGGGGAGATGCTTGCTGTCAATGGTCAGCCATTCTCCCTAGCTGAACAGCCAGGGTTCAGACGGCTCATGGCACTCCCAGTCCCATTATACCAAGTGCCCGCATGCACCACCTTCAGTAGGACGGTGGTGCCATCCCTGTATGAAGCATGCACGGAGTACTTGAGGGAGGAGCTGCACAAGGTAGGTCTGCAGGTGGCCTTACACTTCACCTCGGATATCTGGAGCAGCGGGGGTGGAGATCATGCCTACCTCTCCCTCACAGGGCACTGGTGTGACCAGTCAGGCTGTTGGTGGGCTCTCCTTCAAGCCAGGGTGATGGATGAGTTCCACCCAGCAGTAGAGATCATGGGGGCCATGAACTGCTTGGTGCAAGGGTGGCTCACTGGGCAGGGTGAGCTCACCTGTGGGTTCATGGTCACCGACAATGTGGACATTATGGTCAAGGCAGTTCGTGATACCAACTTTGTTGGCATCTGCTGTGTGGCACACAAGTTGAACCTTGTTGTCAGGGATGCCTTGGAGGGGGACAGGGCTGCCAGTGATGGCGCTGCCACTACCAGCAAGCTCATTTCAAAATGCAGGAAGGTGGTGGGCTACTTCCACTGGAGCATCAAGCGGGGCAAGATGCTGCAGGATAAACAAAAAAAGCTGAACATCCTGCAGCACAAAATCATGCAGGATGTGGAGACTTGGTGGAACTCCACATACCTCATGCTCAAGAGGCTGGTGGAGCAACAGAACGCCATCCATGAGATGGCCTTGCTCGGGGAGATTGGGATCAGCAGCCCCTTGAACAGAGCTGAGTGGGATACTATCTCCCAGATCTTGGTGGTCCTCAAGCCCTTCCTCAAGGCCACTGAGATCCTCAGTGCTGCTGATCCCCAGGTGATCCCCAAAGTGAAGGAACTTCAAAGCCAAATGGAGAACTTCCAGGGGATCAATGTTCCTGACTGGGGCAAGCCGCTGTCACCAGACATGCAGGCACTGGGGAGGTGGCTGAAGGAGGGCATCAGGAAATGACTTGATCACTTGCAGTCCAATACAGTCCAGATCCTGGGCATGACCACTAAAACTGCACCCTGCCAGGGTAGGGAGGCCTGGTGGGACTGCTGGTGGCACAGCAGCCCCATAAATGCAAGGACCAACAATCCCCTGGTGAAAGGTGGGTAGGAGGCATCATAACCTCCAGCTAATGCACACACGCACACAGTCCTGGCTGGGGAATGCCCAGACCTGTCACTCCCCACCCCATCCTTTCCCTCACCCCCTGATGCCTCCATTTCCATTTTCACTGACTAGCTTTCTTCTGCAGAGGCTGAAGTTGGCCAGGTCTGATAAGTGGCAGCAGAGAAAAGTGGCAGTGGGGAAAAGGCCAGACAGAAGCGAAAGTGCACATGAAAACGGGGAACTTGTTTTTTTGAAAAATTGTATTTTTCATTAATCTGAAATAACCAGTAAAAAACTACAAGTTTAGCACCTGGTGTCTTGTTGAATCATTGCAAAAGAAATTCCATGGATTTTCATGGATTTAAGAGTGAACCCAAGTGGCACCTGATGGTGAAATTGTTGCAAAGCAGAGAAAATCCCATTTTTGGGCATAAGTCAGATACATGTTGAAAAATGAACGCAATAAAAAAAACTCTCATGGAAGAAATTCAGGAGCTAAAAATAAAACGTTGGAGGTATTTTAAATTACCACAATTAAAAAAAACCTAAAACAATAAAATCAGCTGCTAACATGGATCTGCAGATGCAATTTAGCTAGCTTAACAGCGATTTTTGTCACAGGGGCACAGGAAAAGTACAACATGGACAAGCACTCAATGAGGCCAAAAGGCATAAGTATCTCTTCTCTCACAGCATTTAGTAGGACTTGTCAGTATGTCGTGGGAGAAAACTCCCTAGTGTCTGTTGTCTAGCTGCATAGGGACCAGACAACGCAGGTAAAGGGTTAACTGCAGTTTATTTGCTCGAGCAAAGACCATAAACCAGCAAAGAGGCAAAATGGCCCCGACTTAAGGGTGGGGCTGTCTTTTATACCTTTTCTAACAAAGAAAACTACAAGGTTATTGAATATGCAATACTTATGGTAATCATCTCCTTATATGGTGCATTACAAATCTCAGTACTTTTCCAAAAGAAAAAAGTTAATGTTATCTTACACATTCTAATCTGTTTTCCTGTACTCCGCTGTACCATCTTCTTCCTTCTGAGCCCCACCTTATCTTATCTCACTCCTAGCTGCAGCTGGTACTCAGTACACAGACTTCATTTCTGCTTTTTTAACAAAATGGTTAAGGCACTTGGCATAAGAAAATGGCTGGCTTAGCTATCATTCTGCCTTGTGGTCAGCAACATTGCTAGGTCACAGGTCATGCCTTGTGTTTAGCTACAAAGCTAATACTTTTCAATAATTTAAATTATTGTTAATTTAACAGTATGGCATCAGAAAACTACTTTATTTCAGGGTAAAAACAAACTTTCCCATTACAAGTACAACGCCCATTCTCCATCACTTTCATGCTGCATTGGGCACATTCTGTTCACAGTAAATACTAATCGTCTCATGAAGGTTGGCGTTCCATCAGTTTGAGTTGCTGGGGTTCTTTGTCCCATATCCCGATCAAACTTCTGTCTCTTAGTCATGGATCCAAGCCCTCCCAAAACTGAAAGACTAGCTTCATATCAGTCAGACACTTCCATAATTTCACCTTCCTTATTTTCCACAGGTTTAAAAACATCCCTCGTGCGTTTCCCTTTGCATATAGAGTTAGATACCCATTTGGCTTCATTGCTAATCTCTTCAAAAAAATTTTACCTAAAATGTTTAAAGATATCAATTGCTCCAGAATCACCAACTGAAAAAAGTCTATCTGACTAATTTCCTTTTCACCAGAACATGCTGCTTGCAGATACAACGTGAAGAATTGTTAAAGCTTTCTCCATTTTTTTGTTTTACTTTTCTGGAAAGTTTTAGCTGCAGTGTGGCTTTTAACATATCTTCCCTCAGTCTTTTCTTATTTCCCTTTTTAATGCCTATTGTTTTCAGTGATCACTCAGTTCTTCAGACTTTTTCAAGACATTTGCTTTATTCTGCATCTGATCCAACAGCTATGCATAACAACAGCTTCATAAAATCTTGCTACAGGGAACAGTCTCTAGGCCAGCGGTGGGCAACACCCAGCACACATGCCAGAGTTGCCCATGAAGCCATTTTGCTCACCACAGCACAGCTGGGCAGTTGCTGCCATCCAGTGAGCATGGGTTGCTCTCAGCAGGCAGCAGGGAGGCTGCAAGCCCTGCTGCAAGCAGCCCGTGCTCTGTGGCAGGCAGCAGGTGCCCAGAGCCCTGGTTTACTGTGGCAGGCAGCTGGGAGGCTGCAAACAGCTGCACCGGTCTTTGGAGCACTGGCCAACATCCGTGGCAATAGCAGCTCACATGCACCTCAGGACACCCCACCAAGAAGGGGCCTGGGGCAGCGCAACCCCAGTCCCTCTCCTGCCATGTACCCTGAGTGCCACTGCCACAGAGCTGGTGCTAGGGCTCCAGAGCCTGGTGCAGCTGTTTGCAGCTTCCTGGCTGCCTGCTGCAGCTGCCCAGAGCCCAAGCCCACTGTTGGAGGAAACTGGGAGGCTGCAAACAGCTGCACCAGGCTCCAGCTGGGGTCACTGGACAGCTTGAGTAGGCTAGGCTCCAAGGCAGTGGCCATTGCACATGTGCCTCAGGGCAGATGGCAGAGGAGGGACCAGAGTTACACTGCCTCAGGCCCCATCCCAGCCACGCACCCCAAGGCACATATACAGCTACTGCTGCCGCAGAGCCCAGCCAGGACTCCAGAGCCCAACTGGAGCCTGGTGCAACTGTTTTCAGCCTCCCAGTTGCCTGCCACAGCCAGCATGAGGTTTGGGGCAGCTGTAGCAGCTGGCAGGCAGGCTGCAAACAGTTGCACCAGGTTCCAGAGCCCCAACATTTGCTTCATGGTGGCAATGGCTGTACACACGCCTTGGGACACACAGTAGGGAAGTGGGTGCATCTATACAAGATATTTACTGCAGAGTTGACTAATTAGTTCTGCAGTAAAATGTCACCATCTACATGTGCGGTGCTATTAGGATGAAGTAAAATAATTATCTCCACTGTGGGCTAGTGTTTCCAGACAAAAGTACTATAGAATCATAGAATCATCCTACAGTGGAATTATTTACTCCACCACAATGCACATGTAGATGATAACGGGGCTGGTGGGTACCCTCGTGCCCCAGCTAGCCCCTCCACAGCATGTTGAGCCAGGGGGGAGTAGTCCTGGGCTAGCAGGCTGACCCCTGGGGCTCCCTGCCACCCGGGGCTGCTCTGCCTCAGCCTACCAACATGCTGCAGTTCTGAGTGCACATGTAAACACTGTGCCCAAGAGGAATAAACTCCAACACAATCTGCACCAGAATTTATTCAGAAGCATTAATTTCACATGTAGATGTGCCTAGTGAAGTTTACCTTCCTCATCAAAGGAAACCATTCTAGAAGAGATCAGTGAGGATTGTTTAGTTTTTACACGTTTTGCTTCAAACAAGCATTAACACCCCCAGCAATGCTAATAGCCTTAAGAAATACATTGTATAAGAACTCACATTTGGCTTTTACTGTTTCTTCTTTAAAGACAAGAATACTGATCATTACCAGCTGACTGTACTTTTTTATAGCATGCATCAATAACATCAAAATCTGTCACCCAAATTTTATCGCGCACTTTCTTCTCCTCTCCCTGCCCCTTGCACTCTCATTTCACTACTACTTAAGACGAAGAATGAAAATCATGATCCAAAGCCCACTGAAGTGAGCAGGAGTCTTTCCCATGATTTAAATGGGTGGAAGAGACCCAAGGGTATATTTGAACAGTTCTTGCTGGATAAGGAAAGTTTTGTGTACCTGGGTACAGTTAAGTTATCAACAACTGCCTCATTTTCCCACTTTGGTTAATAATTTTTTTTAAAGTCATAATCTTTAATACTAAGTTTTTTTAGTAAAGAGATGATTTAACAATATCTTTAAACTTACTTGTATTTTTAGCAACTGTCTTGAAATCCATGTCAATGCCTCTCTGAATAACAGTGCAGCACACCAAATTGCTTGGAGCAATCAAACAATTTTGGCAGGGAGAAAAAAGAAGTAGTAGATGCTTGTCTATCTGCAGTTCAACTGATCTGTTACTATTGATACAGTTTTTATAGCACCTAGAGTTTATAGTCTTCTGATGAACCACTGAAAGGTTCTGGGCATTCTTATGAGTTAATCAGATGGGTGTGGTCAGCAGTTTTAAGTGACTGGCACTTTTTTTTGCTTTTAAGGCAGTTCTGCCTACTTTAAAAATTCCTTGGGACCTTCTAGTCTGTTCACGTAAGAGAACATACTTTTCCCTTTCACATCTTCAAGTACTTTGGTAGGATTGTTGCCAGCAGATTGAGGGAAATGATTACTCCCCTCTATTCAGCACTGGTGAGGCCACATCTGGAGTACCGTGTCCCTTTTTGGGCCCCCCACTATAGAAAGGATGTATACAAATTAGAGAGAGTCCAGCAGAGAGGAATGAAAATGTTTAGAGGCCTGGGGAACCTGACTCCTAGGAGAGGCTGAGGGAATGGGCCTTGTTTAGCCTGGAGAAGAAGACTGAGGGGGAGCGGGGTTTAATAGCAACCTCCCACTACCTGAAGGTGGTTCCAAAGAGGAAGGAGCTAGACTGGTCTCAGTGGTGGCAGATGACAGAACAAGGAGTTGCAGCAAGCAAAGTTTAGCTTAGATGTTAGGAAACACTTTTTCATCAGGAGGGTAGCAAAGCACTGAAACAGGTTACCCAGAAGAGGTTGCAGACTCTCCATCCTTGGAGGTTTTTAAGATCCAGCTAGACAAAGCCTTGGCTGAGATGATCTAGTTGAGGACAGTCCTTCTTTGAGCAGGGGGTTGGACTAAATAATCTCCTGAGGTCCCTTCCAACCCTAATTTTCTATGATTCTACTGTTCACATCTGTAGCCAAGTTTTGGAAGCTGATAATTGCCTTTTGCTCCTATTGTCTTCCCTTTGAGCTGAAGCTCCTTCTTGTGTTGAAGGAGATAGCCTTGTGACTAGCAGAATGAGACTTTGAACACCTCAGTTCAATTCCCTGCTCTGCCAGAGACTTCCTGTTTGACCTGCTGCTATAACCATATCTGGAACCTACAACTAAATACACATTCCTGACTCAGACATATATGTATCTTATACAATGTTTACAGAATATTTAGGTGTTTCAAATAGGGTTCACAAAAGCTAGTGCACTGAGTAAAAAGCCACTCAGTTTAACTAATAGAAATCCCTGGGGAGAATAGGACTAAAATCCCACATTTCCTTGAGCATTAGACCTTATTCTGAGCTATGAGAAAACACCTCCTTTTATTTGGTACTTATAGCCCTGAACCTTGGTGCCCATAGCTGTGGCCCTGGTCTGCCTCACGTATCTACAAGAACGAAATTACAACTTGGAGTACAGACCTCAGGATATCACTGAACTCGTATACTTCATCCTCACACACAACAACTTCAGTTTCAACAACCAACACTTCTTCCAGACCATGGCACAGCAATGGGCACCAAAATGGCCCCACAGTATGCCAACCTTTTTATGGCCCACCTAGAAGACTTCCTTAACAACTGTGCCATCAAACCCTTACTATACGTGAGATACATAGATGATATCTTCATCATTTGGACTGATACCCTGAAGTCTCCGATTGATTTCCACCAAAAATTCAACAATCATCAGCCCTCCATCAGACTGTCACTTGAATACTCTAACACCAGCATTTCCTTTTTAGACACCATGATCAATATCCAAAATGGTAAAATTCAAACCACCATATATAAAAAAAAACATGGACCAACGTACATATCTGCACAAAACCAGCAACCACCCTAACCACACCAAGAAAGCCATAATTTATAGCCAAGCTCTCCGGTACCACTGAATTTGCAGTGAGGAGAATACCTACCACCTCACAAATCTGAAAGGGCCTTCAGCCAACAAACACAGTCCTCCAAAGAGATAGATCACACTTTTGAAAGAGCCACTCGGATACCACATAAAGATTTGCTGCAGTACAAAAAGCAAATCCCCACAAATTGCACACCATTAGTTATGACATATCACCCTTCCCTGGAACCTACATGGAAAATCCTCAAACAAGTGCAACCCATACTAGAAGAAGAACCCATTCTTAAAGAGATCTTTCCAGAACAACCTGTCCTAACCTTTAAACAAGCACTGAACCTCGCTAACCTCATCACCAGAAGCAAACTCCCTATGACCCAAACCACACCCAATTAATCCAGACCATGCCAGGAATTGCCACACCCAATTAATCCAGACCATGCCAAGAAATACAAAACCTGCTAACATATCCCCACCCCAGGTTCCTATTCACCTGATTGCTCCTTTGCTGTATTACAACTTTCAGGGTGTACCACTGTCTCCCATTTGAGAAACAAACGTTGGTATCATCAGGGATACTATTCAATACAAGGGTGTGACTCATAGAAGAGAATAGGGCATTTTCAAATCAAGATATTTCATTTTCCAGAAGAAATATTTGAGCTTTTGCATTTTAAAAAATCCTAAATTTTTAATGAAAGGCAGATAGTCTTTATGAAAAATTCATCTGGTCAAGAACTCATTTTTCCACAGAAGAGCAGTTTTATTATAAAAAGGCCACATACCCTGCTGGGAATTATACAGACTGGATGTATTAAGGTGTATAAAGAGCTTTGCACTCTAAAGAATTAGCACTAAACAAAACAAAATGATTTCACCAAAAGGGTCCAGCACTTATCCAAAACTGACCATGAATTAACAACTTTTTAGAAAACTGTTTGGGACAGACCTATTATACTTGCAATTCCTCCAGAAGAATGGTACTTGTGTATATATTGCATTTCAGTGCATACCGTCTGAAAAAGGTATATATACAGTAATTATGCACACAATTACAAGACTATTGTAGAACTGCAGATTTTTACTTAATTGATTTTTTTTCAAATTCCATACTCACCTATGTCCAACTTCCATTATCATCAGCCTATATGAATCCAAGGCAGAATTTTTGCTCTTATTGTCTTCAGAAAATGTACAAAATTGAAACCATCTAATAATTTTTCTCATTAGCCTTTTTTTTCCACTTATTTTCCTCACAGATACTGTCTTTCAATGTAAGCCTGAAATTAAAGTTTGATCTTTCTGAACTCCACATCTAATTGTGTGTAACAAATATTTTCTGTAAGAAATAACGAATTAGGATTCTAGCTTCCAATTTTGATTTTAAAACTGGTGGATGTTAAATGGAAAATGATCAGTAGAAGAGGATGTGGACACTTTTTTTAGTGTTGGTTTTTATATGACTAAATGATAAAAAATACACATCTTGTAATTTGGCAATTAGTGATTTAAAGGACAAATAATTATACACATCATTGACAGGTGAATTATACACATCATTGACAGTTGACAGCCTTATCAGAAGAGCAATTTATTCTCACTAGTCAGGCTTGAACATCTAAGACTACTAGGAGTGGAAGGTCACACTTTTTCACTTTTTAAAGTTAATTCTTCCTGGGTGTGCATTTTAGACTGGTTCCTCAGCCAGGCACCTCCAGTAGTCTTGTCCTGACTATAATGTCTATAGGATACATCCATACCAGCATTAACGTCTATCCTTAAGTGTCCTCCATAATGCCTATCCTTTGAGGATCTCCAGAGACTGATGATTTGCAGTGATACAACTGGAACACACCTACAGGTGTTGTAAAATCAAGAAGCCAATTTTTGTCTTCGTGATTCACCAGCACAAACCCACTGAAGTAAGTTAGGTATGACAAATCAGAGCGGTTCTGTACAGCAAACAGAATTTAGCTAAAAAGATAGCACTGCAGATCATTCTTGATGAACCAACTTACATTCCGCTAATGTTATTGCCTTTATAAAGAAAAAGCGAGAAAGAGGTTTTTAAAGCAGCTGCTCATATTTTTTGCTTTAAAGAAAGGTATTCAATATAACCACCAAAATAAATTCTGTGACAACCATTTTGGAGACACAAAATTTTCATTTGGCTTTCAGACACCTTCTCTGAGTATCATGTATTCTCCAGATTATTGCTTCTAAAATGGTTGGCTGTATGCCTTCCTTATCATTGACAACCCTTGATCTGGGCAAGTCCTAGAGCCCATGAAATATGCATTTTCTAGCTTCTGACTGTTTGGGTAAGTGTCATTTTTCTGTCCTTATCACAGTATTAGACTCCTCAAAACAGACTGGCTCACAGGGGCTGATTAACCTGTTTTTACTTCAAGAACATTCAATTGGAAGAAGAGGCCCTGGGCCATCAAGTTCCTTGCAACTGAAGGCATTTTTTTACCCAAGTACTTCTAAAAATCATCCACTCCAAAACCTCACAACTAACAAAAAGGCATAAAGCCAGGAGACCTGTACTACAAGCTACAGATAAAAACAGGGGAGACAGATGTTCAGTCAGTGCCATGCCACTGAAATGCTAGGGAAGTAATTGGGTTACATATGCCAGGGTCCTAGGAAGAGACCTGTGCTTCATGCTGCAGAGGAAAGTAACACTCCCTCTCCCCCAGCAGTGTAGGGATGCAGTTGAATGCCCAGGGCAAAGCACAAGTGACAGCTTCAAGTTGCTTCTGTGATCATAAACATGAGGCTGCTGGCAGGACGGTTGCCCCCATCACCCCACTAGTTATGTCACTGCCTCCCCACCAAACCTTGCCAATCTGACCTGGGGTAGGGAGGAAGAAATCCTTGTTGACCACCAAACTTGCTCTGAGCAGAAGAGCTAGACTCTTCTATCCATAAACATAAAAACGTTTTCAATGCTATTAGCAGGAGCACCATTGCACCCCTGTCAAGGCTCCCAGCCTTTGCTGTGGTCAATGGCTAAGGTTGTGAACAAGTGTTCATCACACCCCATCTAGATTTAGGCAGCTTCCTTTAAGGGAGGGTAGCTCAGTGTAGGAGGGGGTCCTGGCACACCCTGGGAGTGGGTAGGGAGGAAGGGTGCTGGCAGGAACAGGGGGGCTAAAAAACAGTCCAGACATGGTCAAGGGGATAGGAACAGCACAGCCACAGGGCTGGGGCAAGTGGTTGGGCTTTCCCAGTCCTGGGGCAGTGCTATGAACATGTGCAGGTGTTTGATAGATTGGGTTAACCACCTCCTAGACTGAGTTGACCTTTTCCCAATCTAAGTTAGTGCACCTCCTGAAGTGAATTAACTTCTATCAGGCAAACCATTTTTGGCCAATTTAAATCTTCCGAATATCTGCACAAGAGGGCGTTCAAATAGACCTAACCCTGGCTAGGTTGGTCTAAATGTCCGTACCTTAATGCAGCAGCAAAACAGAAACCAATAGGTGAAAACATTACTTTATTGGCTCCTATATATAGCCAGCATAAGCCTTGAAAATCATGGGATTTTCAGGAACCTACCACATGACAAAAATCTTACTTGTATACCCCAACACAGGATTGAAAATACTTGATTTCATATATCCTGTGTGCTGACTACGGACCCAAGAACTCTCTATATCATCCATTCCATAAACTTATTGAGTTTGATTTCAACATGTATTGATAAGTTACAGCGATGAAAAATATGCCTGGAACCAGATCAGACAGACAACCTGTTATCCCAGGATTGTTGTTTGTAATATATACCACGACAGTGCTTCACCACAAGGAGATAGGAAAGCAGGTAATAGCTTTTTATTGCATTGAACAAATCAATACCCTAGGAAAGCCACTACAGGTGTTATTGCTGTCAAAACACTTGAAAACTTGTATATTTTTTTTCCAATTCAATAAAGTGATTGATATGTGGGCACCCTTACAGATTATATGATTTAAAATATTTGAGTAATACCAGAGTGCAGTGGGTTAATATAATCAAAGAATAACATCGACACGCTTTCATTTTTATTTTTTCACTTCATGTGTGTAAAGACAAAACAAAACGTTTTTTAAAAAGAGGAGAAAAAGCTAAATATTTGTGTCAATGTGTGCAGACAGTTAAGAGCACCATCTGCTGTCATGTCAGAGTAAGTTCAGAAGTTTCTAAGTTTGGTAAAATTTTTGCTGTGCCACTGAGAACAGCTTCCAAATGAGGCAAGTTTGTGCCCTGCAAAGGAGGTGATTGAAAATACTTGATAGAAAAATTCCCAGACAAAATGCAAGTGTTCAAAAAAATTCATTTTGGTCCAATGTTGTGTTCTCATGAAATAAAACACCAAAACAAAACAAAACAAAACAAAAAAAACCCCCAGATTTTTCTCTACCTTTTTCCCAGGGAAAACAATATTTCCTCTACCAAATCTGTATAATTTTTTATGTATTTATTTGTTGAAAACCTGAAAAAATTTACAGAAAATTTGGAAACAAAGTAAGTATTTTGGTTGAATTCGGGGGGTGGGGGGGAAATATAGCTATCTATCTATCGATCGATCGATCGATCGATAAAATGTAATATACAATATTATATTATATTATAATTTGAATTGGTTTATTTTTAATTGTATATAAAATGAAATTCATTCATATATTTTTATTGTTAATATTATAATTTTTAGATATGATTTTCATATATATAAATTACCAGGAATGCCATGTGTCTGGAAGATTAGGTGGGTCAGGCCTATGACCAGGGACAGCACAGGCAGAAACAACAAGTAGGCAACAAGGTTACTGAAGTCAGTGGAAAATTTGCATTCATTTTTAATGGCTTTGGATCAGGGCTTTAAATTCCTTGGCGTTTTACCTGTACTTAGACTGGGAGTTGGCAGATATATATATCTGGGTCAGAATCTGAGCATTGTAAAAGCAGCGCAATGCCTAGCTAGGTAACTTGCTTATCAAAATTTCATTTGGAAAAATATTTTTTTTGGAACTTTTGATGGTGTTTGCAAAGGTATCCATCTCATTGAAACTGCTATTGCAATAACTCATGGCAAGGAGGTTCATAAATAAATATAAAATACACCAAGCTACTCCCTCTTTTGTCTTCAGTTCATGCATCATTTTTTTGTGTTTTGGGGCAGGAGAAGCAGTCATTTAATAACAGATAAGACCAATTACATATTTGAGACCCAGTTTGCAAAAAAAGCCTCTAATTCAGTATATGCAACATGCAGCATGTAGTTTTGCAGGCATAATCATTTAGGAGTAAAACAGACTTCAGCCAATTGCCTGAGTTGTAGATACAAATAAACGTTTTCATCTGTACATGAGAGGCACTTCCCTACATTCTACTTAGCTTGCCTAGTCTAGCATACAGAAAATTGTGCAATTGACAACAGATGAAAATTAGAGAACAGATGAAGACTGCTGTAAAGTACTGGCCCTCGAACATTTATGAGGTCTTCAAAACCTCTCCACATAATAACACCCTACATATTTGTAATCACAAGTCCTTTTTTTTTTTTTAAGCTTTTTACCCAAATATTGGAAATGTCATTAAGTCAACCCCACAAGGGAGCACTCATCTGTGGATTCTCGTAAGTTATTTTTTACACGAACTTTCAATAAAAAGATTGAAGTACAGTAATCAGCAGGGGTGTGTGAAGCAGACCATATTCAATTAAAATTTGGCCCAATTCAGGGGACAGTGATTCAATTCATTGTTTCGGATCACTGTCCCGATTCAATTTGGCCAAATCCAAATCTGAAGATTCAATGCCGATTCGGAGAATCAGTGATTCAGCCATAGACACAGTTTTAAATGTTTTTTCTACATTTCACGAGCCGTGTCTGGTACCTCGAGGTACCAGGCATGGCTCGTGAACGCTGAGATGGTGGGATGGATGGAGCATCCCACAGGAGTGCAGCCCCCCCCACGTGCTCAACGGCTGACCTGGAAGTGGACCGGAAGTGCTTCTGGTCCACTTCTGAGTCTGCTGCGAAGCACACTGGGGACCCTCCCACCCCTGTGAGATGCTCCATCTGCCCCACCATCTTAGCATTCACAAGCCATATGGTACCTTGAGGTATGTAGAAAAAACATTTAAAGCTGTGTCTATGTCTGAATTGTCGAATCTCTCTGAATCTCTTCAAATTGATTCAGAGGGTTCTGATTAAATTCGGAGAGATTAAAGGGTCTCCTGATTCGATTCAGATTCAGAGTTTCAGCCACCGAATTAAGCTGAATTTCTGCTGAATCAAATCAGCAACCGAAGTTTCGCACAGCCTTAATAATCAGTGAATGAAAGCTCAAGACCAGCTACAATTATTGAGGTCCTTGGCTAACAACTCACTCTAGAAATAGTTTCTGTTATATTAATAAAAAAGTTTTCTGAAACAAATGCAGAACATTTAATGGAAACATTATATTCAAAGAGAACTTTACACAAAGCTCCATATCCAAGAATAATATAACGAACAACAGAAATCAAAGAGTCAAATGGAAATGTACCCAAGAAAGTGAACAGTAAAGAGCAGGACACAATGTAAGAGGAAGAGATTCTGGAAATGGTGATGATAATGGAACAGCAGCTCCAGAAACAGTATGTAAAAATATAGCCTGTGAATACACAAGAAGACTAAGCTTTGTAAAGGCCGAGGAGCTGGTGAATATTTCAAAGCATCAGCGGTTAAATACTGATGAGATTAAAATATAGAATAAAGAATATCTGAGAAAAATATTTTGCAAATCCAGTTCCAACTCTAGCAGGCACAGCTCCCTCTGAAGGTTGCTTTCATCATGGTTGAATTGGGACTGAGAAGTCTACTGCATAACAAGCTATGAATCATTATGAGAAGCAAAAAATATAGCATATTCATTCATTCGCCACTGCTAAAAATTATTGAGATACGCATTTCTAGAGACTCTTAAAGCATACAACCCTATACTTTTCTCATAATTCAGTTAAATGCAACAGACATCAGTCTTTCAAGAGCCTGTCAGGGAGCAATACAATGAAACTACGGGAGGCCAGCAATGTTAAAAAATTGAGTGCATCCTAACCTATGATTTATGACATTTTTCTGATTAAGTATGTGCAACTCCCCACTTACCTATGTAAGGCAGTGAAGCAGTAGAAAGCAACACAACTGAATGCAGTTTAAAAAGAGAGAAAAACTAGCTCATTTTATACCAGTAGCAACAATTTAACTGTAGGAGGAGCAGCTAGATTCACTAATGGGGAGAGGAAGAAGGAGGTGTTACCTTCTTTTTTTTTGCTACACAAAATCACCATTTAAATGGCGGCTTGACATGCACCGGTGGCAATAAAAAAGAGGTAACATCTCCCTCTGGAGCAACAAGCTTCCAGGCACTGCCTCTTCACTGTGTGCTGCCAGCCCCTGGGCACAGTACTATCCAGTTACACCTCTAGTTTTTACTATAATTTTCTTAAATTTCTAAAAAAAGTTATTTTGAACAACCCCCATCAGAACTTTTCTTTTTTTGAAAGCATTAAAAAGGAACTTACTGGTTGTTTTTTTAATGTTTTACATTTCTCTGCCCCACAAAAAACAGGAAGTTAACTGAGAATAACACTTTCCAACAAGTAGGTTCCATTTTGGAAGCAGCTTAGATTTGGTTTTGCCAGTCTTCCTAAATTTACAGATGTTGCATTTTGTACAAGGTGAAGTTTTCACATAATGCAGCATCCAAGTGCCTGGAGACCCAGTCAAGGAAACAAGGCCTTTTCAGTTGTTACGATGCCTTTTGTGTCAACCCCAGAAATGAGGTGGCAAATCTGGTCAGGGTGCCTTTGCTGCTTCATTGCTGCAGCTGGTGGGTGCAGAGCAGATGAATAGGACTTATTTCTTTGGTGTCTTGAGTGAGAACTCTAGTGTTGTGGGGTAGACATACCTTATGCAGTCTTCACTTTCATGTTCAAGTTCTCTGAGTTGCCTTGAGAACAGACTACTATAGCTAGGTCTTCCTCTGTGAAGAGAGGATACTATGCTTCATTTAGCTTGAAATGGAGGAAAGCATTTCTTTGTTGTGTTGCCAGAAGCAAAATGTGTTCAACATATCCCCAAGCAACACAGTCTTCACACTTTAGTAACCATCCGGAAGTTGAATGCATTACTCTTAAATGGTTCTTTCATTTTCTTTGCAGAATAAAACTTATGAATCCTGGGGGCACTTTAAAATGAATACCAAGCTCAATTTCCCTCTTTTATAGTACTCAGATAACATACATTACAGTCACAGTTGTGTGTGCCTGATATTTGTAGTCCTATTTCCTGGATGAATTACTAGATTCATATATAAAATACAACTTGAACACATGAGTTCCTTTGTATTTTAAGGCATTATAGGTCTTTGTTTTTGTCCTTCCCTTCATTTTTCTTATAAGTGAAAGCCAGGCTCAACTACTGACTAACATTGACCCATGACTTCTTTTTTTTAATTAAAAATCATTACTGTTATATCTGGGAGGAGGCCGGTTGGGGCTTTGTGGTCAGATTCAAACACCACATAACTGGCAAGGATAGTAGAGGCTCCAAAGAACTGATTAAAAGCACACAACTAAAAGAAGTAAGTTTGAATCAGCTGCAAATAGAAGAAACTTCCATGCACGGGGCCCATCTACATGTCCCTATTGATTCACAGCGATAAGCCCCTCTGGAGTTTATTGCTGCCAGGTGCCGCACATTGAGCTGGGGCTGAGCATCCTCAGCTGGCTGGTGGCGCCTGGAGCATGAGAGTGCTTCAGTGTGAGGGCTAGCCAGCAGGCAGCCCTCACACTTGTGGTGGGAGAAACCTCCCTAAGGTCCGTTGTCTAGCTGTAATTTGATTGACAGACAACGCAGGTAAAGAAAGACAGCTGTTTATTTGCTCGAGCAAAGACCATAAAGCCAGCAAAAGGCAAAAATGGCCCCCCCTCAAGGGTGAGGCGATCTTTTATACTTCTTACAACAAAGCAAGACTATATGGTTAACAAAAAGCAATACTTGGGGCGGTGCTCTACAAATCTTTGTAACAGCATATTTCTATTAAGCTGAACTAGCACTTTTTAAAAGCTAAAAGTTAAGTAACAGTAACATTATGTTAGCAAAACCTTACATAGTAGAAGATACTTCTCAAGGACACAACCAGTAAGCTCAAACAATGGTTTCTCTGTCTTATCTTACTTCTAGCTGTAGCTGATTTTTTTTAGCAGACAGACACAGATTCACTTTTTAACTCAGAAAATGCTTGTTGCAGTTACAATGATTACTTGACACAAGCAAAGGCCTAGCTATCATTCTGCCTTGTGGTCAGCTGCATTACTAGGCCACAGGTCATGCCTTGTATTCAGCTGTAAAGCTAATACTTCTTAATAATCCAAATTATTGTAAACCTAACAGTATGCTTTCAGAAGACTATTCTATTTCAGGGTAGTAACAAACCTGCGCACTACACACTGAAGCACCCTTGTGTCCCAGCCAGCCCCTCCAGTATCTAAATGTGCACAGCTGCAGAATTTTTTTACTCTGCAGCAGGATAGTACTTGTATTTACATCTACATGTACCCTGCTGCGGAGTAATTTAGTTTACTCCAGCCTAATGGGGGCACATGTGTAGATTCTGAGACATTGCAGGCGTGGCGTGTAGACGAAACGGGGGCCCTAAATTGAAGCAGTGGATTTTTAAAAACAGCACTTCAACTTAGGGCCCTTTAAACCCCGGTGTCATGCACACACCCAAACTTACCTGCCTGTCCGGCAGCGGGGAGAGGAGGGCAAGCTGCTGGTAGGTGGAGCAGTCCCTGGGCTGTGGGAGGAACTGGTGCTTCCCTCTGTGGCAGCAGCGCCCCCCCCCCAGGTAGCACTCAGCTCAGGCAGTCCCAGGGGGCACTGCAGCTGCAGAGGGAAGCACCAGGCCCTTGCACAGCTCAGGCAAGCAGGCAGGCAAGCTCCAGGGTGAAAAAAAAATCTTAGGCAGAGCCTGCTTTCCTGGGCTGCTGCCAGGCCGCCTGCACGGGCTTCTTGCAGAGCCCCTGAGCTGCATGGAGCCCGGTGCTTCGCTCCGCAGCTGTAGGAGGAGTTTTAATTTGCTGCACCCCAAGTCATTTATGGCGCGTTACGCTGTCGAATTTGCTACAGCAGCTGGAATTATTGCACAATATGCCACCAACGTGTGCAAACACCAACACCATTAAAGTGGTGCAAAAACATTTAATCCTCTTTCAAGTGTCATGCACACATGCCCCTCGCTTTGTCTACGCATGGTCTTACTGCACAGCTAATTAGTCTACTGTGCAGTAAATGACTTGTGTAGATTTGCCAACATATACATAGATTATTATGATTAAATTATGAAAAATGGAAAACTTACAGTCTGGCATATATGTCCTTTTGAGTTTTTACATGTCAGCCATAGCATCACTTATGGAGGCCCTTATTTTTTTAACTCACTCCTTGGTGGGCAAACTCCTAATGAAGTCAGAAAAAAATTTGCCTTAGTAAAAAGGAGAGATTGAAGATTAGGCACTCAATTCATTCATTGTAAGTATAATAATCTTCAATATGAAGCTTCAAACTGAATAATATACTTTAATTGAAGTGGACAAGAAACAATCTCTAGTTCGTCTGTACTTTGAATAACAGGAACATTGAATTGTAAGGAATCTCCTGGTTCAGAGATCAGTCTTCTCTCATCACAGGCAATCACATGATATAATCCCTATGCCATTTAACTCTAGTCATACCGTTCACTACTTCCACTAGGAAGTTGCTCTGGAACCTCACTCCTTTGATGTTTAAGAACCTTTTAAATTCTAGTCTGAACTTATTTATTGCTAGTTTATACCTTCTTGTTCTTGTGATAAGCTGTTTTAAGTTGACAGCAATTTCTCCCTCCCTCATGTTTTCTCTTCTATTTACTTCCTGTGAATACAATATACTCTATTGCACCTTTCATTTTGCTAGTATAAACAAGCCTTGTCTCACATGACAGAATCTCTGTTCACCTACAGTCCTCCTCTGCAACTGTTCCAATTTGAGTTCATATTTCTTGACTATGGCTGACTAGGACTTGTACATGGTACACTAGGTGATGTCCCTCCTGTGCCTTGTAAATTAACATTGGCTGGCTATACAAGCACTCATTGGTGCTCTAATTAGAATACTGCAGCATCGCCACAGTGTCACATGTATTAAGCCCCACCACATTTAAAAATGGCCATGGGCCATTTTAACTAAACTTTCTCGAATTAGGTTTAGATAAGGCATCCTGCGGCCATTTTTAAACACACAGGGGGCTTAATACACATGACACTGCAGGGTTTTAATTAGAGGCTGTCTGGGTGCTGCTCTAGTTAAAACACTCTCCCCTTCACATCCAAGCATCTGTATAGGCAGCCATTAATACTTTACTGCCCTCTGCTGGAAATATCTCACCTGATACATGCTAGGATCACATTGGTCCTACCCATAATGGCTTACAGTCACTCCATGATTGCCATTACACCCAGATCTTTCTGGGAATTCTATCTGAGGAGTTTGCAGCTTATAGTACAAATTCTTGCTAATAGTCCCCTTGCACTTCATACTTACTCTTAAATTTCATGCCATTTCATACAATAGCCCAGAAAATGTCATTAGCACTTCCTACTTTTTGAGCCAAGGTAATTCAGGTAAATGTTGAATGAGATCTATCCTTGAGGAACTCCACTAGAAATCTCACAAGTAAACTACTCACAAGTAAACACTCCTGGGTAGGTGTCTACATGTGCAGGGAAGTGGGAGAAGATTTGCTGCTAATGGCCGATAACTGCTCCCACTTCTTGGGACCCTACAATGGGCCCCTGCTGCCACCAGGGGGAGCTCTAGAATCCTCCTGGTGGTGAAAGGGGCCCATTGAAGGGTCCCAGCTGCTAGCCCATGGGCTGGCAGGGGGCATGGGGTTGGGACATTGCTCCCTGCCCCCTAGTGGAAGCCCACCCCCGGGAGTTGTCTGCCATGGGGGTGGGCTCCACTACCAGGACCCGGGCTGAGGCTGTGTCACCCTACCTCGGCAGCAGGAAGCTTCAAGCCCCCTGCTCTGAGATTGCATTTGTAGAGAACAAATTTACTCACAATTAGTTAAGTTTACTGCTCAGTAAGTGTGTTTATGTGTTGACACACACACTTACTGCACAGTAAACTATGCCACTGTGCAGTAAAGCTTCTCATATAGACGGACCCTCAGTGTAGAAAATCTGTTATTATAAAAAAAAATAACAGTTTGGCACCATCTATTTTTGGCAACCTATGCTACATTTTATCCCACTTTTCCACTTACCTCCATAAGTGTTTCATAATCCTGCCTTTAAAATTTGATCAGGAACCTTATATGCTAATGAGGGCAGACTAACAAGTTGCCCAGATGCATCAGCAAACTTTGCCACCTGTCTAAATATCCCAGTTCAGGTTCACTCCGTATTTAGAAATACACAAGGTGTATTTGAACAGACAGAATGCAGAGGGCACTGCTGCACTTACTAATTCTACATGCTGTTGGATTTGAAGTCTAAAACTCAACTATTATCCATTTATTTTTGTTTGATATTATGGCTGATTTTTATCCGATATTTATGTTTATTTGATATTTGTGATTGATTTCATTATTATTACTTGCCCAACTCCAAGGGGTCTTTTTAATTCAAACTTACTTTCTCCCTCATAAAAGTAATGAGGAGCTAAAAGTAAGCTTATGAATGATGATAGCAGCAGTATGATGTATACTTAGGCCCTTAGATGGAACATTAATTTCACTCTTGAATAGCATTGGTAAGTTTTAAGCATGATGCACAGTGAATTATTACATCAGCTCTTTAGATTATGCATAAACTGGCAAAGAGATTTTTTTCCCCTCACATTTCTTTTATTCTGAAGGGGTATAGAACAAAGCTCTGTTCCTTCTGCAGATGATGGAATTACTGATACCTTTTGCAGAGCAGAGAATTCATGCAGGGGAAACCTGGCATCCTCTAGAACAGTGATTTTCAACCATCGTGCTGAGGCACCCTGGGGTGCCACAAGATCTTTTGAAGGGTGCCAGAGGAATTGTGAGGAGATAAGTGAGATTTTAGGACAAAAGCAGATAAGGGCAGGCACAAGCTGTTCCTGTCTGGCTATTCTCCAACCCCCATTCTGTAATGAAATAAGCACTGTAATAAATAGTTTTGAAATGGGCTGCTCAGGTCACAAAAGTTAAGGAAGGGTTCCTGAAGGGTGATGAGGGATGCCTTGAGTCTAAAAAGTTTGAGAACCACTAAAAGTTTGAGATCAATGAAAGAAAGAAGCAATTTTCAATTCTTTTTCCATTAATGGAGATGTTATTCTTGGGCATGTTTATGAACCAACTTCCAGCCTCATTCACAGACAAACAAGTCACTCTTTCATTCCAAGCTTGCCTGCACTCAACTCATCCCTCCCATCTCCAGAAATCAGTGAGAGAAAGAGGGCAGATGAGAGCTGTGTCCCCACTGGCAGAGAGTGCCCCACGGCACAGAAAACCTCTCTGCTTTCCATTTCTATCCCCGAAAGTAGAATTAACCAGATGAATAATCCAAAATTGCCTACTTTCAGACTGAATGTATAGTGTAGACACACCTAGACCATGCTCAGATGAGTTTGGCTGTGCGGTATGTGGTGACACAGACCCATCTGCACATCCAAGGCGTTTCCCCTGCTGCTACCTTGAAGCATGGGGGTGGGGGGGGGAGAGGGAGGAGGTGACCCCAGGAAATCCCAGGGTCAAAAAACCTGCACAGAAAAAAAACAGGGCAGTGCACGTAGAAGCAGCATGCACCACCCAAAACCGGAGCCTGGCTAGCCAAAGCTACACTCTGCTGCCAGCCAAGCTCTCTGCTGCAGGAGCAACATGGCTGCAGCTTCCCCAGCCCCCAGGTAAGGCTGATGGGTCCAGCAGAGTTGCTGGCCTCATCGTCCCCTACCCCACCCAGGGCAAGCCGCTGTGCATCAGAGGGCACACACATGGGCATTCCCCAGGGACAGCTGGCAGCAGCACAAGGTGTGACCCTGCTAGTTGTCCCCAGGGAACCAAACATGCATGCTTATCTGGACATGGCCCCAGACCTTCCAGCTAATGACCTGGGACAAGACAGTAAGGTTTTATGTAAGGCTTCTTCAAAATTGCAGTAAACAGATCTACACAGCAGCAGCAGCATACCCCAACAGAGATGCTCCCAAGTGTCCACACCTACCTGCTTCCACTCATATAATGTAAATTCTGAAATGTGGTAGCAAAGCTTCCCAGAGTGTTATATTTTTCCCAGGGCCTTCATAAAAAAAATGACTCCAGCCACAAGTGTAGGAAAAAGTGCTGTCAGACTGGCAAGTACAGAATATATTGTGAACATAAAAGTAAAACTATATATGCATTGGCATTAACAGATTCAACAGAAAATGACTTCAGATTCACAAATCCAGATTCACCATATTCACATAGCTCACACTGGGTCTATCTCCAACCGCTGCTCTTGAGCTCACAAAATCCCAGCATCTAAGGAGCAACCATGAAGGTACATCCTGGAGAAGCTTCACAGGTGCCTTTATAGGTTTGGAGCAAGTAGGCTGGAGCCTATGGGCAGGGCTCCTAGTCTGAGAATCCTCTCATAATCCAGTGTCTGGAGAATATGATCCAAATCTGATGCAAGATTACATGGTCAAGTTTGCAAGTGCTAAGTGTAAGGAATATTAATTGGTGTCAAGGTTATCATGAGCTAATGATTAGTGGCACGTTAAGGATAAATACCCTCTCTAATGCGCACTGCTCAAACTCACCATTAGAAGGCTGGTGACCAGGGGCATGTCTGAGCCCAGACACCTGGGCACTCCCTGCTCTGGGCAGGAGGGGAAGCAGAGTGCCTGGAGCTGCATTCCAGGAGGTATAAACACATGGTCATGGGGGTTTTATATAAAGGTTTATTAGAAAGCTTTTTAAATTGCAATTAAATAAAAGAGGGGGAAAATAAAGACTGTAAACTCTCACTTGTTTCAATAAATTTTGAGGGGTGGGAGATGGCTGGACCCTGAGGGGCTCCCCTACCGAAGCCCCTAGAGCAGCCAACCCCTTTGGCTTGAGGCTGGGGAAGCCCAGAATAGGCTGCAAGGAGAACAGTCTGGCAGGAGGGTTTGCCCAGGTCTGGTGGAGGGGGCTGCAAGGTGGAGCTCAGGAGCTTGCCTCTGGTTCCATCCTGGTAGCTGGGGGGGCGGTCTGGTGCCCTGAGCCCCTGATAATGCATAAGCACTTCCCTCTGGGGAAGTCAGGAGCAGCTCGTGCTAATGAGCTGCAAAGGAGGGCTGAAGAGAAGGCCTGCCTTGCTTGCTAGATGACAGCCCTCTCCCTTCCCCACTCCCCTCTCACCAGGAAATTGGGCTCAAGCCTTGGCTGGAACTAGCAGCACCTCCCCTCCTGTGATCTTCCCAGCTGCTGCTTCAAGTTTAAAGTGGCAGTGTCTTCCTTGCAGCAGGTGGGCGGCTTCAAATTTTTAAGGGCGTGGGGAGGGGGAATGCAATGCAACCTGCCAGGGATGATCGGCACTGGGGACCCCCACCCCCCAGCCTTACATAGTTCCCTCCAGGGGCTTGCCAGCTGCTGTAGAGTTCAGGAAGGTGGAAAGTTTGTCCTTGAGCAGGACAGTGAAAAAGACTGTGGTGAACGGTGCATCCTGGAGTGCTGGAGGATTCCAAATTGGTCATTTCATATCAGTGGAAGGCTCAGAAGTTCCCTTAACATTATCTAGTTAACACCAAACAATGATAATCCTCCCCTGGAATGGCTTAACTTTAAAACATCTAAACACACTTAGCACTAGTTAACAAGCCTGAATGTGCAATCTTTCAAGTTTTAACTACTCTTAACAAGAGCTATTTGTAATGTGTCATCTCACCCTGTGTGTGTTAAGTCCAGCTCCCCAAGGACTTTGGACATTTTTACATATGTTGTGGGACATGGTGCCGGGTGTTTTAATTAGCAAGCCACGCTAGTTAAAAGTGCCTGTGTGTCACATGTATCAGTGTTGCCGCATGTCCCCGCACTGAAAAAATGGCAGCGGGGCACTTTGAGCTAAAGCTCATCAAATATGTTTTGTTTCAAAGTGCAACACCACCACCTTTTCAGCATGGAGATGCATGGCAACACTGATATGCATGATGGGGAAGGCTGCCAGAGCGCATCAATGTCCAGTTTCCAATTAATTGAGTCTGCTGTGATGCACTAGGTTTCCAGCGCATCAGAGCAGGCTCCACACACGTGTCTTGGAGTCCTTTGATACCAGGTACTTCAGTGTCCCCTAATGTGATGAAGTGAAGCCAGGCTAACAAAAGCTTATGGCCGTGTGTAGATGAAATGGGAGGTGTGCGTGCACAACACTTTAAAGCAGGCTAAATGCTTTTGCACCACTTTAATGGTGTCAGTGTTAGCATGCCCTGGAGGCATATTGCGCATTAATTTCAGCCGCTACAGGAAATTGGGCAGCATAATGCACCTTAAATGACTCGGGGCATAGCAAACTAAAACTCCTTCAAGGAGTTTTAGTGTGCTGGCCCTACAGCCATGAAGCGAAGCACCAGGCTCTGTGCAGATCCGCGGCTCTGCAGGAAGCCCTCCCGGCAGCCTGGCAGCAGCCCGGGAAAGCAGGCTCCACCCAAGATAAGTGGCAAGCCTGATCTTTTTTTTTTATTTCCCCCCTGAAGCCTACCTGCCTGAGCTACACAGGGGCCTGGTGCTTCCCTCCATGGCTGCGGTGCCCTGCAGGACCACCCGAGCCAGGTGCCTCCAGGCGGGTGCCACCTGGAGGGTAGCCGCTACTGCCATGGAGAGAAGCACCAGCACCCCCCACCCAGCCCAGGGACCACTCCACCCACTGGAAGTTCCTCCTCCCCTCCCCACCGGAGAGGCAGGTAAGTCAGCAGGGTGTGTGCATGACACGGGGGTTTAATCAACCCTAAATTGAAGCGGTGTTTTTTAAAACCCACCACTTCAATTTCGAGCCCCTGTTTCATCTATATGTTATGCATCTCTGATTTAGTTAGTCTAAGGGTGAAAATCTACCTTGACTTCTCCCTAATGTTAAAGTCATTCATGTCTCTCACTTCAAATTTATCCTTCTAAGCCATTTTGGGCACATCCAGACAAGCATGGACGTGCGATATGTGGTGCTGCAAACACATTTGCAGTGCCACGTACCACACAGTCCAGTGTTCTCCATGCTGCAAGGGCATGCTGGCTGAACATGTGCTGTGCCGTTTTTTCCTCACAGGTTTTTTTGACTCCTGGATACCCAGGGGTCAAAAAATAAAAAAAACAACCCACAGGAAAAAAACCACGGAGCTCAGCCAATGCATGCTGCTGAAAAGTGGAGCCGGGCCATCCAGAGCTGGACTTCGCTGCCAGCCAGACTCACCGCAGCTGCAGCCCTGGGAGGCCCCCAGGACCCCAGATAATGGTTCTGGGGCCAGCCTCCCCTACCCCACCTGAGGCAACTTGCCCCATATCAAAGCGTGCATGGCACAGGTGTTCCTCAGGGACAAGTAGCAGTCGCGCCAGGTGCACCGCCTTAACTTGTCCCCGGTGAACCAAAATTCCATGCACATCCAGATGCACCCTTTACTTTTGTACTTTATGTCCAATATTAATTTGGTCCACTTTGTTTGCACCCCTGCTGACTATTTGCTTCTTTGCACTTACCAGTCTGAGGCTGCCATGCAGCTACTTCTGGCTCATTGAAGGGCATCACCTCAAAATCCCTTAATGAAAAGAGGGAAAGACAACAGCAGTATGAAAGTAATGAATGTGACTAAAAAGATGCAAGGGGCAAGATGGTCTGTGCTGAACATCTAAAGTCTTGGGAAACAGGATGTGACATAGCAATGAGAAGCCCAGTTTTTGCTACCCCTTGGAAGGTCCTCTACCCCAAGCAAAGGAGATGCATAATATCACTGAACCAGAACAGTGCCAGAATGTTTCAGATTAAGCCAATAGGCACCTGACCCAAAAACATTTTGCTCATTATCCCTGTTTAATAGAGACTATTTGCTTTGGTACTGCAGCATAAATGGGTACCTGTGCAACTGGGGATCAGGCTGCAAGTCTTTCCTATGGGCTGAGGCTTGTATGGGCTTCAGGCCAATTGAGGATGGAGTGAGCAGGAATCTGGGGCAAGGAGGAACCTCCAGCCCCATATTGAGCTCTAGGGTATGTCCTCCAGGCCTATTGGTGGGGGATGGATGAATGACAAACTGCAGCCACAGCCCTAGGTGACAGCAGTGGGACAAATAGCTCTCAGTGTTCACATGTATTCCCAGGTTACTAAAATACACTTGGCTTTGGGAAGGAGAAACAACATAGGAGTAGTTCTGAGGAGAGTGTACCTGCACTAGTTGCAATAGAGCCTGCTTTTGTCCGAGTCTACCACTGGCTCTGACCCCTTCTCCCCGGTTTGAAGAGCGGGGTTTACAGTCCATCTGGAAACTAGCTGTGGTGACATGTGCTGCATGGGGGACACAATTCAGCCCCTTTGCTCTACACCAACCATAGCCTGTCCCTGCATTCATGTGGCCTTCGTGCATTTCCTTCACCTTTATCACCACAAGCTCTTGAGAAATGAAGGACTGTGGTGGGGCTGATACAGGGCCTGATGCGCTGGGCGGGGGAGTGGAGGGGGCCCATGGTGGTACTTAATGCTTCTCTGCTGCAGGGGAGCTTGGAACTACTAGGCTGGGCCTGCCTGCTCTTGCCCCAGCAGCCTGCTACCCAGGGAACCCCTCCTGCAAATGCTTGCTTGTCAGCCTGGGGTTGGATTTCTGCTGCCTTGTACAACTGGGGCCAACTGGACCCTGGTGGAAACATGTTATACCTCCATGCGCTGGTGTAAAGGCTGCACAACCACTACGCTGTGCAGAGACAGGCTTGTCTAATATCCTGCCCTGGGTTCATTTCATTAACTCTCAGTCTCTTATGAACACCACCACAGACAGAGTCTACAAACCCTGCAGCTTTCCTAAGAAGTTCCCTGAAGCTTACAGTGTAACTAGTGCTCTCCTCAGGGCTCAGCCTGTGTGATTTCCCCTTCCCAAAGCCAGGTATGTATTTCAGTTATCTGCAGTGCACATGCACAGTGAGAGGTATCAGACCACTGCAGGGTTGGTACCAGGACAACTACCTACACCTTTACTAGGAAAGGCAACAGACTCATGAGAGCTAAGGGTGAAGCCAATCCCAACTACCAATCTATTACTTTAAATTGTGTGCGAATATAAGCCCTCAAGTGGTACTCACTGTTTACTACCTAACAGGACATTGGTTTGTTCTTGCATGGATCAGACCTCAATGCAGGGCCCAAGAGCTTCCCCCTTACCGGATGGGGCATCGAATTGTGAAACCAGGGGAAAGACCTCCCCAGAAGCCCACTCCCCTTAACACTGAGCCTGTGAACCAGAGCAGCAGGGGGCAGGACCAGCAAATACACCCTAAGGGCTCATTTAGGGCAGGGCATGGGTCCTGTAGGGAGTGGTGGGGGAGAAGCAGACTGTGACCTTACAGAGAGGCCTAAGAAGGACCCCAGCCTATTTGCCAGGCACAGGACAAAATGCTTGGTTTCCCCCTACTGTGATACAAGAGAAGCAGGGGGTGGGGCAGGAGAACAGACAGTACCAGATATTTTTTCACTACCTGTCACTGAGGTTCCCAGAGTCAGGGCCTTTTTTCTGCAAGAGCTCTCTTCTCTACCCCAGCCACAACAAGACCAAGGGAGAATCTCTGTTAGAGTCACAGGAGCAAACTGCTCATGGATAAGAAGCTGGGGGAAATGCTGGTAATGGGGAGAGAGCTCCCTAGTAAACAATCAGAATGAAGAGATTTGCACATCCCCAGGGAGGATCGGGATGACAAATGTCAAGCTTGCCTCCCTTTGGTCAAGAATAGACAACTCACCCATGAGAACGTGGTGATTTGGCAAGTATGCAATTATTGGCAAACTAAAGCAATAAGATATATTCAAATAAGGAGGCACAACCAAGCAGTGTGTATGGATTTGCATACTGCAAATGGCTGGCTAAGCCCTATAGGATCAGGGTGGGATGGACAGATTTCACAGAGAGGCCTAGAGAGACCCTTGACCTTGTGAGCAGAGAGGATGGGGGCAGTAACCTCAGAGAGAGCTGACATAAGTCTGCAGGGTAAACCACAGGCCCTGATCAGACTTTTATGCGTCAAGGTCTTGGTTTCTATAGCTGTTTCAAGAACACAGCTCCGGACAGTGATAAGATAGCCATAGGAAATACGGACCATTGGAGGAAGCATGCGTCTTTCTTAGCCCATATTTTTCTTGAGTCAGTGGCTGTTCCCAGTTTTGTCTCTATCATCCCATTGCATCTTTAACAGAGAAAAAAAAGTGGTGTGACATTATGTGTAAAAGCCATTTGGGAGCCATTAAAATAATCACCTGGCCCAAGCTCCTGTAACGAGAGGCCTGGGACAAATTTTGCCCCACCGTCAAGGATGACTGATCCACACACTTGCCCTTCAATAGATCCCACATTCCACCCCCTGTTTATCTTGCTTCCTGAAGTCCTAAAAGCGCTCTCACCTGGTAATGTTAATTTAGATTGCAACAGAACAGATCGTTCAAAAGACTGAACAGATTCTAGCACTGTGCCTATTTTCAGAAAGGACCATGGGTGTCTCCAGTAACTATAGGAGGTGAGTAGGAATGAGCAGTTAAAACAAAGGAACACTTCTTCTGTCTCAGTGGGTACATCTACATGTGCCCCTGACTGCACAATTGTTACTGCACAGTCATTTAGTACTTACAAGTACTAAATGACTGCACAGTAACCACCATTATTGAGCAGTCCTGGCATCACATGAGTCATTTCAACCCTACTGTGCAGTTGGGCTGTGCGAAGCTTCGGTCCCTGATTCAATTCAGCGGAGATTCGGTGGCCGAATCTCCGAATCCGAATTGAATCAGGAGACCCTTTAACCTCTCGAAATCAAATCAGAACCCTCCGAATTGATTCAGAGAGATTCTGAAAGATTCAATGATTCAGATATAGACACAGCTTCAAATGTTTTTTCTACATACCTCAAGGTACCAGGTGGCTCGTGAACGCTGAGATGGTGGGGTGGATGGAGCATCCCACAGGAGCACGGGGGGCTCCCCAGCACACTTGGCAGCAGACCCGGAAGTGGACCAGAAGCACTTCCGGTCCACTTCCGGGTTTGCCAGGGAGTGCGCAGGGGGGTCCCTCTACGCCCTTCTGGCTTAGTGACTGGTGCCTCCTGGGTCTGGGGGGGCACCCGGGGTCCCCCCATGGCCGATCACCAAGTTGGGGGGGCAGCAGACCCAGACATGGACTGGAAGTACTTTTGGTTCACTTTCAGGTTCGCCACTGAGCATGCAGAGGGGCTCCCCATGCTCCTGTGGGACACTCCATCCACCCCAGCATCGCAGCATTCACAAGCCACACCTGGTACCTCAAGGTGTGTACAAAAAACATTTAAAGCTGTGTCTATGGCCAAACCACCGATTCCCCAAGTCAGCATCAAAGCTTCAGATTCAGGTTTGGCTGACCAGACTGTGATCTGAATCAACTAATTAAATCACTGTCCCTGATTTGGGCCGAATCCAAATCCAAATTGAATATGGCCCATTTCACACACCCCTACTGTGCAGTAGCAATGAGCTACTGTGCAGTAGCTTGTTAATACTGCGCAGTAGCATCAGCGTCATGGTTCCTACCTGCCAATGCTATGTTGCTGTAGCTCATCCCTGCGGTGATGTAGCATCACATGTAGATGCACCCAGTGGGTTTTACCCACCTGCTCCAAGACAGACCTACTTAGGCCTGATCTTGCACTCATGGTATCATCTCCCAGCTCCTACATGATGGAGCTTCTCATGAAAAGCAGAAGTGAGGAAGCTTAGCAAGCAGCACCCACCACAGAGAACTCCACCTAGCCATAGACAGTGGAGACAGGGATCCAGAGCTCCACTGAGTCAGAGAGTAGCAAAAGAACACCCCCAAAGGAAGTTGGAACTGGAGATCCTGAAAAGCCGAAGAGTTGCACTCAGTTACCCTGTAAGAAGAGATGAAAGTTGAGCAGTCTCCTGGACACCTTAAACAGTGACCCCAAAAAGAGATGTATGAAGAGTGTTCTGGGAGAGTGAGTCACCAATAGCTATCCCAAGGATAAAAGGCTGCCAAGGAGTCCCTCTGTGCTGATCAGATTTAGCATGAAAAAGTCTACTTCCACCTGACCATTACTGCTTTGGCCAGTTATGTGCCTGACCCCAGCCAGCATGCCCTAGAGCGAGATCCTGAACAGGGAGCTTGTTCACTGGGTCACTGCAAGTGAGAGGTCTGAGGCTCCAACATGGGCAGGGGCTGGATCCACACTGTGTGGGGTAGTGGGCAATGAGGTAGAGGGGGCTGCTTCCTGCCGGGACAAGCCAGGAATGGCAAAAAATGGGGTTTTGTAGAGCTTCCTCTTCAGGGTTGGAGCATGGGGAGCAGGTAAAACTGGTAGAAGAATCATGAAGGCTGAAGGGGCAGAGAAGCTGATCTATTCATAGACTCAAAGCCATCCCTTCGGGGAGGGGGGAGGCGAATCGAGGTGATTGCCCTGGGCCCTGCACTTTGGGGAGCCCTGTAGAGCCGGGCAGAGAGGCCGCAGCCCCTCTGGTGTTTGGTGTTTTTCCCACCCCCTGACCCTGTTTGATGAGAATTTCTTTAAGTGTGTTCTGGTCAGAATTTCCAGCCGCCCCCACTCCCCCCACGTCCGGTGTGTCACGATGTTCATGTACCCATGTAAGTGTGCCGTGAGACAGGAAAGGTTGGGAAATGCTGCTCCAGCCCATGCCCTGCCTTTGCAGGGGTCCCATGGGCCCCACACGGTGTTAAGGGGGCCCTGCACAAGCTGATTTGTCCCAGGCCCTGCACGCCCCCTAGGGATGGCTCTGCATAGACTCATAGAAAAATAGGACTGGCAGAAACCTTAGAAAGTCATCTAGTACAACCTCCTGCTCAAGGAAGGATCCCTGACTAAACCATCCCAATCAAGTGCCTATTTAACCTATTCTTAAAAACTTCCAGGGATGGAGATTCCACAACTTCTCTGGGTAGCCTGTTCCAATGCTCAGCCACCGTCATAGTGAAAAAATTCTTTTTAATATCTAATTTAAATGTCTCTTGCAACAATTTAAGACCACTGCTGCCAGTTCCATCCCCCAAGAACACAGAAAATAGTTCATCTCGAACCTCTTTATAACTACTCTTCAGATATTTGAGGACTGTTATCCAAATCCTTCCTCAGCCTTCTCTTTTAAAAATTAAATAATCCCATTTCTTTTAGCCTTTCCTTATTAATCATGTTTCCCAAGTTTCTTATAATTTCTGTTACTCCCCACCAGCCTCTAATTTTTCCACATCTTTCTTGAATTGAGGGTCCCAAAACTGGACATGGTACTCTTCAACAGGGCTGAATAAGGTAGGAAAATCACTTCCCTTGATTTGCAAGTGTTGTTCCTATTAATACAGTGCAGATGCTATTGGTCTTTTTCTGCAATCAGAGCACACAGTTGGCTCATATTCGGTCTTTTCCCATTCTGTATTTGTGATGTGATTGTTCTATTCTAAGTGCAGGACTTGGCACTTGTCCCTGTTGAATTTAATTTGATAGATTTCAGACCATTCCTCCAGGGTATCAAGTTAATTCTGAATCCCAACCCTATTCTTCAGAATGTTTGCAACTCCCCACAACTTGGTGTCATATGCAAATCTTCCAAGTGCCCACTCAAACCCATCCTCCAAATCATTAATGAAACTATTAAACAATACCAGATACAGGACAGACCCCTAGGGAAACCTACTCAATCCCTCCTCCAAACTGGACATCAAAGAGCTGATGACTATTCACTGAGCACAATGATCCATCCAGTTATGTATCCATCTTACAATATTTGTATCTATTCTATTTCCTTGTCTTACTATTCCATGGGAAAATGCCATAGGCAACAGAGTCATAAGCTTTGTTAAACTCAAGGTATATCACATCCACTGCTCTTCCCCTATCAACAGAGCCCATCACCTTGCCATAGAAGGAAATCAAGTTGGTCAGGTATGACTTGCTCTTAGTAAATCCATGCTGGCTGTTCCCAATTAGCTTTTACTATACTTGGAGGAAAGTAAGTTTCTTATCCAGCATGAGTGGGGCAAGGGGGGTGCCAGTTATCTGAAAAGTCTTAAAGAGGGACGCAACGCTACATTTTCTATTTACCATTCAGGACCTCACCTAACCTTCATCAGTTTGCAAAGAGGACATCTAATGGCTCCAAAATGCGTCGGTCTTTCATCAGCCCCATGGGACGCCCATGCCCGCTACAGGGCCGGGAAGTCCAGGTGAGGGTGATCCCCTGCCCTCCATTAATGCTGACTTTGTGAAGGAACATCTTGAGAAGCTGGATACCTTCAAGTCAGCCGGCCCTGACAATCTTCACCCCAGGGTACTCAAGGAGCTGGCGAGCATCATAGCCCAGCCTCTAGCGCGGATCTTTGAAAACTCTTGGCGCTCTGGTGTAGTGCCCGAAGACTGGAAGAAGGCCAACGTGGTGCCTATCTTCAGGAAAGGGAGGAAAGTGGATCCGGCTAACTATAGGCCCATCAGCCTGACTTCTATCCCGGGGAAGATCTTAGAAAAGTTTGTTAAGGAGGCCATCCTTAATGGACTGGCGGACGCCAACATCTTAAGGGATAGCCAGCATGGGTTTGTTGCGGGTAGGTCTTGCTTGACCAATCTCATTTCCTTCTACGACCAGGTGACCTATCACCTGGACAAGGGAGAAGAGATTGATGTCATATATCTTGACTTCAAAAAAGCCTTCGATCTGGTGTCCCATGATCGTCTCTTGGAGAAACTGGCCAATTGTCGCCTTGGGTCCTCCACGATCCACTGGCTGGAAAATTGGCTCCGGGGTCGGACCCAGAGGGTAGTAATTGATGGAAGTCACTCATCGTGGTGTCCTGTGACCAGTGGGGTCCCCCAAGGCTCTGTCCTTGGACCCATACTGTTCAACATCTTCATTAATGATGTGGACACTGGAGTCAGAAGCGGACTGGCCAAGTTTGCTGATGACACCAAACTTTGGGGCAAAGCATCCACACCAGAAGACAGGCGGATGATCCAGGCTGACCTGGACAGGCTCAGCAAGTGGGCGGATGAGAATCTGATGGTGTTCAACGCCGATAAATGCAAGGTTCTCCACCTTGGGAAAAAAAACCCGCAGCATCCTTATAGGCTCGGCAGTGCTATGTTGGTTAGCACTATGGAAGAAAGAGACTTGGGGGTCATCATTGACCACAAGATGAACATGAGCCTGCAATGCAATGCTGCGGCTAGTAAAGCGACCAAAACGCTGGCTTGCATCCATAGATGCTTCTCAAGCAAATCCCGGGACGTCATTCTCCCCCTGTACTCGGCCTTAGTGAGGCCGCAGCTGGAGTACTGCGTCCAGTTTTGGGCCCCACAATTCAAAAAGGATGTGGAGAAGCTTGAGAGAGTCCAGAGAAGAGCCACGCGCATGATCAGAGGTCAGGGAAGCAGACCCTACGATGACAGGCTGAGAGCCCTGGGGCTCTTTAGCCTGGAAAAGCGCAGGCTCAGGGGTGATCTGATGGCCACCTACAAGTTTATCAGGGGTGACCACCAGTATCTAGGGGAATGTTTGTTCACCAGAGCGCCCCAAGGGATGACGAGGACGAATGGTCACAAACTACTACAAGATCGTTTCAGGCTGGACATAAGGAAGAATTTCTTTACTGTCCGAGCCCCCAAGGTCTGGAACAGCCTGCCACCGGAGGTTGTTCAAGCGCCTTCATTGAACACCTTCAAGATGAAACTGGATGCTTATCTTGCTGGGATCCTATGACCCCAGCTGACGTCCTGCCCTTTGGGCGGGGGGCTGGACTCGATGATCTTCCGAGGTCCCTTCCAGCCCTAATGTCTATGAAATCTATGAAAATTATCTCAGCCAATTCCTGCAGTATTCTAAGGAATATCCAACCTGGCCCTGATGACTTGAAAATATCTAGCTCCTCTAAGTAATTTGTAATCTGTTCTTCCACTACTGTAGGCTGCTTATCTCCTCCCCTATGCTTGCTGCCAGCTGTACTTGTCAGCTGGTATTAACCATATTCATGAAGAATGAAGTGAAAAAAGCATTAAAATCTTAAGTCTTCTCCAAATCATCAGTTACTAGATTTTCTTCCCCATTCAGTAAGTAACCTACATTTTCTTGGTTTTCCTCTTATTTCTGACATACTTATAGAATCTTTTTTATTACCTTTCTTTTTCCTTGCTATCTGCATTTCAAACTGTGCCTTGGTCTTCCTGATTTTTTCCCTGCATGTCTATGCAATATTTTTGTATTCTTCCCTAGTACTATGGCCAAGTTTTCATTTTTGAAGGATTCTATTTCTTCACTCTTCCACTTTTCCACTCTTCAGTTCCTTGAAGAGTTCACTGTTTAAACACTCCCACTGTTTAAAAACTCCTCCTACTGCACTTCCTCTCTTCACATTGGAATAGTTTGCATCTGTGCCCTTAGTAAAGTATCCTTAAGGTACAGCCGGCTTTCCTGGACAGTTTTTGTCTTTGGACTTGCCTTGCAGGGGATCCTGGCAATGACTTCCCCAAGTTTGATAAAGAGTGTTTTTCTGAAATCCAGGTTTTATTCTGCTGCTCTCCTTTCTTCCTTACCTTAGGATCTTGAACTCTGTAATGCTGTAATCATTGTCAACCAAGATACCTTCCACCTTCACAGTCTCAACCATTTCCTACCTGTTTTTTGAGCTGCAGAGCAAAAAGAGCTTCCTCTATAATTAGCATTTCCACCACCTGTACCGAAAAGTTATCCCCAACACAATCCGAGAACTTGATAGACATTTGGTACAATTGCCATATCCCAGCAGATGTCACAGTAATTGAAGTTCCCCATGACAACCAAGTCCTGCAACTTGGAAACGTTGATTAGCTGTTTAAAGAATATCATCCCCCTCTTCCTCCTGGCTTGCTGGTCTATTAACAGAAATGCCGTGTGATATCACCCCTGCTACCTTCCCCTCTAACTTTTACCCAGAGGCTTTCAACAGGCCTACCTCCAGCTGTGTACTGCAGTTCAGAACAAGCAAACATCTTTTTAATGTGTAGAGAAATACTTTCTCCTTTTTTCCTTCCCTTCCCTTTCCTTCTTGATCAAGTTAATCACATACATAACAGTACTCCACTTGTTTGAATTATCCTATTAAGTCTCTATTATCCCACTTACATAATAATTCTGTGATTGTACTAGACCTTGAACTGTTCCATTTCATTCCCCATTTGTGCATCAGTACACAAACATTTTAGTTAATTAACTGAATTCCCTAATTTCTCTCTGAGAACACTGTTAAGGCTTCCCCTATTGTTTCTTTTTACTTGGACTTTATCCAGGTCACTGGGCACTTTATTTACCTCTGGACTTTTGTTTTCAACCCCCAGTTAACTTAGTTTAAAGCCCTCCTCACTGGCTTAACAAGCCTGCATGCAAAGATGCTCTTATCCCTCTTTATCAGGTGAACCCCATCCTTTCCTACCTTCTTCCTGGAACACATTATGCTCAAAATAGTCAAAGCCCTGCTAACAATATTATCTATGCAGCCATGTGTTGAACTTCAGAATGTCTGCCCTTGCCCTTGGCCTTTACCTTTTGAATAGAAGGTTTGATGAGAACATCAGCCAAGTCGCTGTTCCCTTCACTTTGTGTCCAGCACCTTGTAGCCACTTGATCTGTTCAGGGTCACCCCTGGCAATATCACTGGTGCCCACACGGATGAGCAGCATCAGGTAATAAAGGGCAACCTTTCCATAACATCTTGGATGTTAGGTCCTGGCAGGCAGCAGACCTCCTAAGCCAGCAGGTAAGGCTAGCAGATGGATGCTTCTGTACCCTTGGTGTCACATGGGTAACACTTAGCAGATGACACCAAGTTACAGAAGGGAGTCACCACCCACCACTTCTTCTTGGTGGCAGTGGTCTCAATTTACCACTCCCCACCCCACTTGGGGATACACAGTTTGGCCTCTGCCACCAATGGAGCAGTTTCCTTCTCTTTTGATGCCAGGACTTGTTATGACTTCTGCAGCCATACAGCTACAGATTTAGAAAAGGACTGGTGCCTGCTACCAGAAGTGACAAACTACCAACTTACACATTCCTGAGAGTCCACGTCTTCTTTATCCCCTAACACCATCTCTGGCTTACACTCTTCCCTTGTCCTGGATGTCTCCTCCTGCTCTGTGCATCTCTCTCGCCTCAAACACTCCCCCATCTGGCTGTCTTTGGCAAAGACGTGTTGGCTGCAGGCCTTGCAAAGCCAGACCCAGACCAGGGTGGATGCCTCAGTTGTAATTGCACCCCTCCCAAACAGAAAATGCACAGGTAGAGGTAAAGGAAGAGCTGTCAGTGGCTGTGGGTTGACATTGTGGTGTCTTCTAGCCATCTTATTGATTCTTTTATCCCCTCCTTCTGCTGCCATTGCAACCTCCTAGAAATTCCTTCTGTCTCCTTTGCCTGCTTTTGCTCAAAAATCTTACAGTGAAGGAAGGGTGGCATGCAGCAAAAATTAGCTGTGGCAAACTCCCTCTGCAAACTCCTATTCAAACTACCCTGCTTGCTTGTTCCTAGTGCCTCTGCCTCCTGGGCTTCTGATGGGGGACTAAGCCCCCATCTCACCTATTTTCTTGCAAGAAATGATAAATGAACTGCCAAAGGGGAAGCCTGCCCACCCACATCGTGGTCTACTGCATTCCTGAGTATCTTACTCTGGTACACCCTGCCTTATGACTGATGACGCCTACAAGCTGTGGAAATATTTCCCTGCTGGACTTCCCACTACAACCAGCCCATATTAACTCTTCGGAGTAATGTGAGTATGAGTAAATAACAGACCATGCTCCAAAGTCTGGGGGACAAAAGGGAGGCAATATTTCATAATTCATCAGTGCCAAACAAACAGGCAAGAAATCTGGGAACTGTGACATATTTTTAGGGCAAAAAGAAAAAGCCAAAAAAATCTGGGGAAGAGAAGTCCAGGATGCTGCAAGGATGCAAGAGTGCATGGTCTCTAATATCAAATATTAGATATCTAATACCTAAGGTCAAACTCACGTGGCCCGCAGGTCAGATGAACGACATGGGACCAAACCTCAGGCCAAATGAACAGCACAGGGCTGCCCTGAAGACTGGATTGGGCTCACAGACACCTCATCTCCCCTAAAGGCTAGATCCAGTGCTTTCAATGCCTGCTCCAGCTGGTGACACACAACATGGGTCCCAGACTGGCTGGAGCGGGTTCTGCCTCCAGTGTAGTCACAGGCCAGCCAGAGCAGGCACTAGATCTGTCAAGCAGGGAACCCATAGACCCCTGTCCCCTGCATACTGGATCCAGCACCTGCTCTGGCTGGTCCAGGACTGTGCTGCACATGGTGCCTGCCCAAGACGGACTAGAGTGGGTGCCATGTGCAGCTCATGTCTCCGACTGGACAGAGCAGGTGCTGCAGGCACCGAATCCAGCAGGCAGGGGCAGAGGTCCCAGACTGACTCTGTGCAGGTGCCCCATGCAATACAAGTCCCAAAGTGGGCCCTGTGCGTGGGCCTGGTCTTGTATACATCACATGCGGTCTGTGGATCCACTTGAGACCCAGGGCAAACACTGGGGACTGGATGATGTGGCTCCCTGCATGCCGTATTTTTGACACAACTAATCTATACATTTGTAGTAATATTCATAAATATTCTGACATGAAGAGGAATTCCAGTTATGTTCATCTTCATGACTCTCAATCCTTAATGCACTGCCAGCTGTTTCAAAGAACTGTTGGGCCCTGTATTTTAGGGAAAAATAAAAAATGAGCCTTGGCAAAAAAAAAAAAAAAAGGAAATGAACTTTTAATAAAAGAAAAAAAACTGATATGGCAAGGAGCTGAGGATCCAACTACTGTATAGTAGGTTCATCTGCACACACTATTCAGGTGATACAATAAACTGGAGTAGTTCGCACCGGAGTTAAGTACTCCCAGGCACAGAGTCTACATATGCGCCCAAGACAGCAGGAATTAGAACTGGGGCAGAACAGCCCAGGGCTTGAAGAGAGCACCGGGGCGGGGGAAGGAGGGGGGTCAGCCCCAGGCTCTGGGTGGCAAAGGGGCTGGCAGGATCTCAGGGGACTGGCCCTCAGCTGGCTGGGCTGACTAGGTGCAATTTTTGTCAGGCAGTCACCATCCACATGAGGGTTTGATCTCAGTTAATTACTCTGTTGTAAAATAGCACTGTCCCTGACAGTAGTATCTTATGGCAGAGTTAATTAATGTACTGCTGCCTATGGCACACACATGGAAGGTGATGCTTTATTGTGGAGCTAATTAGTCAACTCCACAGTAAAGCTCACATATAGATGCACCCAATCACAACTAAAAGTGAATGGGAAAATGCACATGCCTTCGTCAGCAGCCAACTTGTGTCCTTCTATAAAAAATCATGTTACAGAATGGGTGCATCTAGATGTGGCCCCCATGGTGCAGTTGTTACCATGCTGTCATTTAGTATTTGCTTTAGGAAGTACTAAATGGTGGTGCACGGGTTTTTTAGCCACTATGTCACCATAGCAACATGCTATAGTGACATAGCATCACATGTAGATGCACCCAGTGACTAGTAAAAATACCAGGGAAACCTGGCATGAAGATTTTAGTACATACAGATTTTTACTAACTGAAATAAACATGTATTTGTTTACCATTTTTCTTTTGCAGCTGCAGAACCAAGTGGATTTGCAGTAGTTATACTAAGAAAAGGAAATGGCTCTGAAAGAGCTTTATTGGCAGGTTAACCACTGATATCAAGTAAATATTTAATCCTGGGCAGAGTGGCAGAGGAAAGAAATGAAAGCCAGATATTAAATTATTTTATCCTTTCCATTTCCCAAGACGGTTGTAGCCTGTAGCATGATCAGTCTTGTATTTTGTGCAAAACTACACACCCTCCTCCACCTCCACCCCTGAAAGAGCTTAACAATGAAACAATTAAAAATTGTCAGAATGGGAGAGCAGGTGCTTTGCATGGTTGTGAGTGGATAAGCAAGACAGGAACAGTCTGCCTTGATTGAAATGCATTCCACATTATACTTAGGGGCTCAGCTGCGAGTTATGAAAGCAGTGGAAGTAAGCAGTTAAGAGGTGGAAAAGTTTGAGAATCTCCACTTCTAGAAATAAAACTTCCAGGTTATGCAAATGAATTGACTGTCCTTTGCTCTGTCAATGTCACAAGCGGATTTTGTAACCTCAAAAGATTTTTTAGGGGGAGAGAGAGAGAGAGAGATTGGTTTGTAGCTTCTCAGGCTCAGGAAGGGCTAGGCCAACATTTCTCAACCTGTGGGTTATGACACAAAACGGGTCGCAAGAATATATGAAAGGGTCATGAAGAAACTTCAAAGATGAATCATATTTTGCATACATTTTTTTAAAAATAAATGCTGCTTGTGCTTCACCATATGTGAACAATGTGCATACTAATAAACATGGGTAATGCACACAGGGGAGCACATGCCCCACCTGAGATTGGCCGCCACTGAAGTAGCCGCTGGTTTCTGAGGGCAGTTGCTAATCACCACCACCCCGCCCCTTGCCACTGATGCGGTCACTGGCGTCTGTGGGCCATCTCCACTCACCACTTGCCACACCCCCACCACTGACACTGGCATCTGCAGGAAGTCCCCACTCGCCAATTACCACCGTCAACACCGCTGCCAGCATCTGTAGGTGGTCCCCGCTCACTGCCATGGTACCCCCCAGTCTTGGGAGGCACCAGTCGTTCATGCTAATAAACAGGGATCTGGGTTTTCCGTTTGCCACAGAAAAATGTGGATTTTCTCCTTTAATGGAGAAAAACTGGAAAACAGCAGGTTTACCCTTGCAGATTGGCAGAGTTCCAGTCTGCAAGGAGTGGCTTGGGGCTGGGGGAAACAGGAGGAGGGTGTACGCACACATGCATGTAGCAGCCAAGCAGTGCAGACAGCAGCTCCCACTGCTCCCTGCAGGCAAGTCTATGGGGTGGAGGGAAGGGAATAGACAACATGATGGAGGGCTGGGGGGTCACAGGTGATGTGTTGAGGAGCATGACAGGGAGCACATGCCGCCCACAGATTTGTGTGCCCAGAGCGGGCATGGGACTGCAGACAGGCACAGGCAGGAGCCGCCTCCGCAGCCCAATGGGCAGGACCTGGCATGGGAGGGCAGAGGGGGACAGTGAGATTCATTGCTGCAGCCACTGCCATTGGAACCCTAGCAGTGCACGGAGTAATGGTGGGAGTGCCCATGCTGCCATCACCTCCTCCCACTATCAGCCACTTGTGTGCGGGGCTGTGGCTCCACCATGACCTGGCTGCCACTGCTTCCCTCAGGCTACCTACACTGACCACCTCTCCACCTCCCCTCCAGGGTAGAGCCATGGCCTGAGGGAAGTGGCAGGTGAGAGGAGGCCATGGCAGCATGGCCTCCCTCCCATCCATTACTTACCTCATGCTGCTAGCTGCATGGCTGATATGGGGGGCTTAGTTGTGGTGGCAGCAGCAACAAGTCCACCACACCACTCCAACTCATGCCCATGCTGGTCCAGCCAGGCTGCAGCCCTGTGCCTGCTGTGGGTACACAAATCTGGGGAGGCATGTGCTCCCCCCATGTCCCACACCCCCCCCTTCCCCACAAACCCGCCCCCTGCCTCACACACTGTGGGGGCTGGGGCTTGTGGGTGGGGGGCAGTGGGTTGAGAGTGAGGGGCACCAGCAGGGCTTGGGAGGGAGGGGCCAGGGGCTGTTTTCTCCTTAAACTATTTACTGGGTTAGGACTAGACACTGATGTTTTCAAATGGGTCCTGGTACAAAAAAGGTTGACAACCACAGGCCTAGACTACAGGTATCCCACTTTCCTGGTGAGTGCTCTAACCACTTGTTTCCATTGTTGGGGGGCAGGGAGAGAGGGGGGACAGAGCAACACCCTCACCACACTATAATGGAGCAAGCCCTTCTTTCTACCAAGGAATACTTAAAGGTGTCCCTACAGCCTCAGCTCAGGTGATATCACATTTCCAAGATACACCTATGCTCAATGTTTCCTAATAGCAGCTCTATGTTCAGAGTATAGTGTATAAGTGTTTTGGATCTCCCTTCTCAGATGCCTCACACTCCCAGTGCCCTGCACTAAACTCTAGTCTCCAGAAGATAGCTAAACATATTTCCACTCAAGACAAAAGCAAATGCAAAGTACCTTAGGTGTCTGAATGCTTTGGGCAGTGCAGCTTCAATTGGGTATTGTATTGGGATGGTGCGTATGCAGATAGATAAAAAGTAGACATATATAAATGGACAAGGAAGCCTGGGGCAATCTACACAACATAATACAGAAGAAATCTGGGCTGTGAGCCTCAATAAAGTATGTCTTTGAACTTTCCTGTGAAAGCAAAAAGAACGCATCAAAGAAAACTTACTCCCTCATCAGTATCTCCTCTTAACTAGAATAACCTGAGACAATTTGATCTGGGTGCTCAGGTCAAAACAGGTAACTATTGGAGTATATTTGGGAAAGTATCAGACATTCATGAAAAGGTTGGCAATTCTACTGGGCGAGCTCTACTCTCCATACAACTTGAAACTGATTCTCCATTGCTTTGCTGCTTGCATTGTCATTTACATGTGTTCAAAGTATGAAAAATCTGTTGATAAATTCACTGCTTTGATTCGTTGTTTTATTAAAGGCACTAATGATTTCATGTTTGATATAATGTTCAAAAGAAGTGAAACAGGTGCTGTACAGTAGAGTCGACTTCACTGTGTATTGATTATTTGCATACTTTTCTGTAGGACACAAGCATTTTAGCCATTCAGTTAATTTTTGCCTGGTTCTTTGCATACTGGATATTAGTTACGTCTTGGTTTATCTCTAAAAAAGAAAGCAAAGGTTGGATTAATTAAATACTATAAATATTGAGTAGGGCATGGAAAGAAATTTTGACTTGCAAGAAGCAAGTTATTATCTTCAAATTCTGAATTACTTTTGTAATCTGACAAATATTATTACATAGTTTATCATTATTTCTTGTTTAAAATTAAGAAGCATATTTTACTTTTTAAAGAAACACTTACCATGTTTGCTGTCATTAGCAGCCAGAGCAGCCAATTGGATCATTCACTGATTGGTACATCTAAGAGAAAGAGCTGATTTGTTACATGTGGGATTTTATTATTTATTATGTATACACAATGCACATGGTCTTTATACTGGTAGGGGCCACTGGCTCATCTAAGAGCTACTGAAGTTTCACATAACTTTAGATGGCCCAAGATAATGCAGAATAGAGGTTTATGTTTCTAAAAAGCTAATACTTTCTGGACTATCCCAGAAATGGAGAGAAACTTTCTTAATATTATTTTTTACCTACCTGCAGCATATTTTAAATCTGATTTCTTCCAATTTATGTAAAATGAGGAATAACTTTGCATATGTTTAGTCTGGTCTATGTCTAAATCTCCTGAGAATGCCTAAAGAACAAATTATTCCAATGTGTAATTAGCTTTCCAGTCTCAACATTTTAATGAGAACTGGTTTAAAAAATGCACAAAAGACTTCCCTCCTTCCCCTCCAAAAATTGTTAAATGAAACATTTAACATTGCTTGGATTGTATTTGAAATGTGTTTTTATTGATTTTTTCAAAAATAGAAAGTATTTAAATATTTGAAATTTCATAGTTTTGTTTTTTTCCTTACTCCCTCACCCTCCCCTCCTTTTCTTTTGGCCATGAAATGAATATACAAAAGTGTGATAAATGTTTTCCTGTTTGGCCCCCCCACACACCTTTCTTCATTGTAATTTTTCAAACCTTCTCCCGCTTTGGAAAAAGTATATGTTACCGGGTCTGTGGGGTACCGCCTGTTCCTTTGGTTCTCGCCTGCCACAACTTTTATCTTATTAAAGGGAGGAAAGAGATGACAATTAGTAGGTACCCATGGAGTAACAACACTTAACCCGTCACATGATTCCAGGTGCTTTTATTCTTTCATTTTTTCTTTTACAGCAGCCCAGAACACAGGCAGCAGCCCGCCCTACTTATGTTCCCGAGAGGATCACCGGCTTTGCAGTTCTAGGGGTAAGTACTGGCCGGAGTCCCACAGTGCTAATTGCCTCTCTAGCAGCTCATGCAGATGGTGCCTTGTATCTTGCACCAATTACCGCAAAAAAGTAGTCTCATCTGTCCCTCTTCTGAGGATAATAAAATCTTAAAGTCCCGAATCAGCTACCCTGGGTATGAGCCACCCCAGCTTGGGCCGGCTTATTGGCCAACAATTGCCTTGTTAGTGACAGAGGCTTGCCAGGTCTTTTCTCCGCCTCCCAGCGATTTGTGTTGGCTCGTCTCTGGGAGCTCCCTTGCTGCTCGCGCCAGCACGGAGGGTCTCGGCTGTCTACCCCTTTGCTCTGGAGCCGTTGCCTGCTTCCCTTCCGGATCCCAACTGGGAACTGACTCTCTATTGGGGGATGTCTAGTCTGGTTGCTGCCCAGACCTACAACTTCTTCCCCCTTTTTAACTCACCGTCAGTGACTGCAGTCCCGTTGCAGGTATCAGACACCTTTATGGACCTGGCAGCAGTACGGTCCCTTCTTTGCGTCTCAACTCCGTGTTTGGGGTAGTCTTTCCCTGGGGTCTTGGGCAATCTCTCCCTCTTGCTCTCTCAGTGCCTGAAGGCATCTTTCTCAGGGCCTCGTCCTTCCTATATTCCCGGAAGCCGGGTCCCATTGGCTCACCGGTGGCGTGGGGAACCTCCCCCCGCCCTTTCCTGGGCATCATGACCGCCAGCTGCGGGGATTTCCCCAAGTAACAGGGCTCTGGTCGGGAACCCTGTTACAGTATAGAATGATAAACATGATCATGTTATAGAACAACATTTTATTTTTTTACATTAGCCTTTCTGTAACTCTTGAAATATGAAAGAAGTTTAAGAAGTTAAAAAGTAGAAAAGGAAAAAAAAAGAGGAATCTACTGAACTGTAAGCTATTCCTCTGATTGTATTCATTAAAGGGAAAAATGTGAAAAAGGAGGAACTACAAATTTAATATTTTGAAACATCTGAAAACTGAAAAAATGTAAAGTCATTTTTACAGTTCAAACAAAAAGTTTAATTTTGGAAATTCTATAATGAAAATTAACCTTCACCCTGCCAAAGAAATCTCATTTTGGATAAAATTTTTTGGCTGAAAATCTTAACCAACTGTAATTTTAACATTCTTCCCTTTTTTCATTTTAGAAGGAAGAGCTGTGCAAGCATTTGATCTGAGGAAAAAAAAATCTGATAATTTTTATCATCCATGACTCAAAGAGTCCATGGGAATGTATTCATACACAATGGCCCTGGATGACTTTGAACACAGGGTAGGTTTCCTCATGTTACTTTGTTTTTGAGCTATATAATGAGTCTTCAAGCCAGAGCAGAAATATTTTATGTTCTTTTAAAGAAACGAACAGTTATTATACAAAGACTTCTCCCCAAAACTTTCAGGATTTCTGCTTTAATTAATTGTGCTAACAGTTAAATGAATTCCAATTACTAACTTAATGTTCCAAAGAAATGGATTTTTTTTTTTTAAAGAGAAATACGAACCTCAGGATTAATCTGACTAGGATAATGAAAACAGAAAAGAGTAATTTCTGGGACCTTGGACTGGAAGTCTGTGGCTTAGTTTTCTCATTTATAAAATGAATTGAGTTTACATTAATTTGCAAAACACATTGAGAGTCTCAAGAAAAGACTGAAGTATTGCTGGCAAAAAGTTTTGTTATAAACTTGAAGAACATACTGCATAATCAGAGTACATCACCTCAGAGTACATTTGCGTAAGCCAGTTTACTCCATTTTCACAGGAGTATAAGCTACCTTGTGCTGGGTCCACACACACACCTAGTCCATGCCAAATAGCTAGTCTAATATTAATTCACACCCTAACTTACTGTGCATTATAGCTGCAGGTCCTATTCTACCTCAAATATACCTATGTCTTTTCTCCCCCAAAAATAAACATCTTGCTTTAGGATTGCATACCTATCCCTGCCCCCGCCACCCCCCCCCCCCCCCCGGAGTTGCATATTTTTCCTGTTCTCTCAAAGGCCAGAGTTATGTACTTCAGTCATATTAGAATCCAGCTTAATCCAACTTGCTTGGAGGGGAGATGTCCTGTGGGGATTCAGAGCTCTCTGAAAAGAGGTGAACAAGTGTGCCTAACTCACAGACAGCAACATTGATTTTAGTGTTGATCAGAGAGGGAAGGAAGACACACCACTTTCTGCCTCATAGTCCAGTGGTTAGGTCCCTTGCTGTGGCGAAGTGGGCTCCCCGACTAGCCACAGTGTTAGTTTCCCCCCTTACCTTTGGGCACACCACCCACCTGACTCATCTGCCATGCCTTGTTCTTAATTAATCATGATGTTAATTAAGGTGGGAGGCTGCCCATTCTTGCCCCAGTGCCAGGGGCATTATCTGCGGCTCTGTTCCTCCCCTACACCACAGCCCAAGCCTTGCAGATGGCATCCAGATGACACAATGCTCCCAGACTACAGCCAGACCTAGCTTAGGCCTCATTGTCAGGCCTCAGACACACCCACATTCATACAACCCTTCTGTCACGAGGGCCTCTCATTCTCCACCCCCTCTCACAGGGTCTCTTTCACACATCGACAACTTATACTGCCTTGCTCCCTCTTGAAGCAGGCCCCTTAGGCCATAGGTTTTGCCTAGTTCATACCTTGGGTGGCAGACGTACCATCTTTTGGGCCTCTCCCATGACCCTCACCGGGGTAGTGGCCAGCCAATTACCCAATCGGGTCTAAGCTTGCTCTGGCCCCTTCTGAGGGCAACTCCATATATAAACATACTGGGCTCTCAGCCCTCTGGTTCCCCCCACCCACTTCACTGGGGCTTCTCATCTCCACCCCCTCACTGGGGCTACCCCCTCATTTGGACTCTACATCTGCCACTGACCCCCTTCACCGGAGCTCCACATCTCCACCCCCTCACTGGGGCCATCCCCTCACTGGGGTCCTCATTTCCACCCCCTCACTGGGGTCCTAATTTCCACCCCCTCACTGGGGCTCCACACCACCCCCTCACTGGGGCCACCCCTCATTGGGGCTACTCATCTCTGCCCCCCTCACTGGGGCTCCACACTGCCCCTTCACTCAGGACCATGGGCTTCCCTCTCTGGTGGGCTCAGGTGGCTATAGCCATGCCTGGCCCCAACTAACTTTCCTTGGAGTCTTACACCCCACAGGGCTTAGGTGGCCACAGCTGTGCCTGGCCCCTACTCTCCCTCCTCAGAGTCTTGCACCCCACAGTGCTCAGGCAGCTGCAGCTGTGCCTGGCCCCAGGTCTCATTTCTCGGGGTCTTGCACCCCACAGGGCTCAGGTGGCCATAGTCATGCCTGGCTCCAACTACCTCCGGTGTTACATAAACCCACCCAAAGGTGGGGGCTCAGGTTAAGGCGCCCCTACCTGCCTTTCATTGGGGTGATAACTGGCCTGGCATTTCCAGGGGGCTCTCGCACCACTGAGAGCCCCACTAGGCCACCCACTCCCAGCTGGGTGCAGTTTTAGGTCATGACCAGGACCAGGAGTCTCCAGACTATCCCCTACAGTTCCTGCCCTTACCTCCAGAATATTATGGAGCCTTGAAGCCAGGCAAAGTTACTGCCTGGCCTGCTAGCAGTGAACTGCCCTGTTTATATGGGCAGTCAGAGATCTAAAATGGCCACCGCAATCAAGCACCTGCTGGCTGCTTGGCTCTGCTCTTAAAGTGGCAGGTACCAACAGTGCCCTGCCACACTTGCCAAGAAGTGAGAGACTTGGATTTAGGCCCCTGAGGAGGTGTGAACTCATTTTCCTCTCTTTCCATGGTGCTCTAACCACTGGGATATGTAGGGTAGGACTGAGGGTGTCCTCCACAAGACACAAGAATGAATAATTCATGAGGCCAGAGAGGGAGGAATCAAAAGGGAAGATGACTCTGTAGCCTACTGAGGTGGGTAGTCATTTGCAGAAGATGGAGCCCTCGGTTTTGTCTCTAGCTCCCAATGCTTTTCATGAATTTCATCCAATGATTATTTAATGCAAAATGTAATTGGAATACAGTAAATAAGGCTAGCTGGCAAAAATTAAGCTTTTGTTAATTTATACTGCATTTGAACCCTACACAGGCAGCAAAACAGAGAGAGGGCGAGTGAAGGAGAGGGAGAGATGTTATTATCACTCATATATTATTGACAAAACAGAGGCTGGGCTTTTCAAAGAATCTAAGGCCGTGGTTGTGCTTACAGAGTTTCTGCAAGGCCTTGAGGTAAAAGCCTCAGACTACCTGTGCATGAACAAAAAGCTGTCAATCAGGGACATCCCCATGCATTCGATAACCAGCCAGCCAGGCCTGTTCAAGGTTTAACATAAATTCATCATCCTCCCATTAATCCCACCATGGTTAGCATTTGTTCTTTCTTCCCATTTTGTAAGATTTAAACAGCTCTGACTAGAGGCAAACGCTGCAGAGCAATGAGGCACTAAACTGCAAAGTCTAGAACATGGGTAGCCACACTGAAATAACCAAACCTACTCATATATCTAAAGTTCTTTGCGAATGTGGAGGCAAATGTCAGCTCCAGGAGATCTCTGAGGAAGGGGAGAATTGTTGTACTTAGATATAATTATGCTGACAAACCAAGGTTTCCTCCAAATATTTTAGGAAAGGATGTAAAGAAAATCAACATGTGAATGAATGTACTGCCCTTTTATTTTGCTTCAACCATGGGAAGTGGCTTCACTCTGTGGGTACAAAATACAGTTTGGCCAACAGATCTTCATCCACAGAAGTAGCACTTTGTGAGTTTAGTACTTCACTATTTCTATACTAATAGAACGCGCACAAGAAAACCAGAGTTACATTGCTCAGCACTTCTACCGTTCCAATTCCAGTTACGATTGATGCAGAACAATGGCTAGTTCCATGAATTCAGATGGTACTAGATAAAGATTAACTGTGTGCAGAATTGCTCCTAGACATTCCTTTATGAGTTAATGCAGTGGGGAAAAGAGAGACAGACAGACAGACTGCAATTTTCCATTCTGATAACTTGTCAGCTGAAAATGTCAGCAAGCAGCCAGCAAGCTCTGTATCCGTTATGAAAGGTTACTGCATTAAGATCCCTGCTGGATAAAGCCATTTGTTTTAAAAGGCATACTATATTTTTGTCAGGAAAAAAAATCAGATATTCAAGCTGCTTGATTTACTTCTAAGTGGCAGTTCTACTTCCTCCCTTCTACCCAAGTAGATTAAAAGGTAACAGTGGCAACAAATAGCTCTGATTCCTAAACAACCCTGCAAAAGTAATGTTTCACCAGATGCTTGGACAATTTAACAACCATTTTAATGCCTTTCTGACACAAAGTATTGCATGTAGGACACCTGATCTGACCTGACAGCAACTTCTAGAAAGTGTTCAGCACATTCTTCAATAAACTCAAGTTTGAAAGGTTAAGCCAGTGATTCTCAACAAGGGGGTCATCTTATGAAGGGTGCCACCCAATGTTAACACTATTAAAAGTGCAAACATGATTCACAAAATCAACCCAGAGTTTTTAAATAGGAATCCATAATGTTAAAAACATTCTGCCTTGTGGTTGTTCTGACATCTTTGCAACATAAAAATTATTCTATGAATTTTCTGTAGTAAAAAAAAGTGAAAAAAGCAAAAGCTGGCATTTTTTGAGGGGTGCCTTAAATCTATCAAGGAATACTCAAGCCTAAAATGGTGAGAACCACTGTGTTACATACTATGTTCTTCCTCTCACCTGTTTGTATCCACCTGTTGTCCTAAATTTGGATTTTAATTCTTTAGGGTGGGAACTTTGTTTTCTGTTTTGTTTGTCCAACACCTAGTCTATAACTGAAGCTCCTTTGCACTATCACAATCCAAATAAGTAAAATATTACCATCAAGGCACTTTTCAGGTGGAGTATGATCTTACATGAGTTTTACTGCAGTCAACAGAAGTACAAAAACTTAGGCTCACACAATCACTGGACAATTCATGAATTTATCTTTTTAACTAGTAAAAAACAACCCAACAATGTGTTCAGTGTGATACTTTTATATGAAATGAAGACTGCCCTTGTAGTTCAATGTTCAGTCAGAAATAACGTGGAAGTTCTCAAGCAGCACATTTCTGAGGGAAATCAAGCTTTTTAGAAATATTGGCTGGTAATGGGGGAATGGTGAAAGATGGCTCAGGTCTTAAGAACTGGTTGGGCAGCAGCTTACATTGGGAGGAAAGCTGAAATGATGAGCCATAATGGAAGGAGTGTGGAAAATTGAAATTTGAAATAAACTGTGCCGAAAGACAAACAATACTTGTCCCTTCTGTACACTTGCCATCAAGCCATCTGGAAGACTGGCAATACTTTATTAGAGTAACAGTGACAAGTATGTTAAAAAGCATTTGTAGGTTTTTCCCAAAACAATGTTAACTTGAATTCACATAATGATAGAACGACCTGGCAGCAACAAGTTTTCATATCAAACAAATTGGAGAAGTGAAAGCAGATCATTATGGGATGCTCTGAAGTGCTGGCATAGTTGGGAGCATTTGGGGGAAACTGTATTACAGTCCTTGGCAATCTAAATGTTAGAGCTAGCTAGCAGGCAGCTTCTGACTCACAACTTCAACAAAGGCAATTCTCCTTTGGGGTTGGAGTTATTTCTACCAATACAATCTCAGAGGCTTTTTGGAGTTACACCACAGCATGTGTGATCAGAATCAAGCCAATAGACTGCCATTATTCTTTCCAACCTTGCACCTCACCTGGCTGTTAGTCATGGTTATTAGGCTCGCTGCATCACTGTCCCCTCAGGCAGGTCTCACCAAATGCACCTCTACTGGTGTCAGGCCTTGGGGCCTTTATCTCTCGTGAGGGGAAGTTTCCAGTTTGGCTATTCCTATACCTTTTCCCAAGTTCAACCCCCCTGGAGTGCAAACCAGAAGTACTTCCATAGGTGCAGCTGGGACTGGCCCCCTGAAAGGTGTCCTCCTAGGAGCCCCTAACAGAAGATCAATATAGCAAATCAAAATAAATTCTTCAAAACAAGCCATCATTTATTCTCTCTCACAAAGATACAGAACAGTCAGGGTCAACATACAAAACAGAAGGCCTACATGTAAGTTATCTAAGCTCAACCTCTTTATCTTTCAACTCAAATTACTCCATCTCTCATTAAGCCTGCAAACAGATGTCACCTTTGTACCATCATAAAAATGTGTATGACAGCACAAAGAGAAAGCAAAGAGAGGTCCACACCCTTTATTGTGCAAAAATACCCAAATTTGTGGCCATGACAAAGGGTAGCATAAATTTGTACTGCTATTTTGCAGCAAACACCTCTTTGTTTAAGGTGGAAGAACGCAGGCAGCCTGGAGCTGCCCACGCTATCCAGCCACCCTGAGCTGGCACTCTTGGGGCTTCAGGGCCCAATTCTGCATACTCTGGGAATTCCCCTACAGTAATTCCCTCTCTGAAGTCCTAGGAGTGCCTTCCGGGGTTCTCCCATTTGCAAGGGTGCACTCCAAATCAGCACCCCTATGCCCAGCGATTCCAAGGTGGGGTGCACCTGTGCAAGCAGGAAGACCCAGTGTTTCCTGTCTGCAGAGGCACACCCTGAGTGTTGTTCTACAGGATCTCTGAAGCCCCGGGAGTTGCAGGGACCTGACTCTGCAGTTCAAGTGGGGCCTCTTTCACCCAGTGAAGCAGATCAGCTGTGTCCTGGCACTGCTGATTCACTTCATTGGTGACATCTGTTTGTAGTCTGAGGATAAACAGCCAGCACTGTTTGCAGCCCTCTCTCACTCTGATGGAGTCATTTCAGCCTCCCATCATCTCCCAAATGACTCTTATGCCATGGGCAACTGGTGCTGCCTTAGTTGGGGGGGGGCAACCAGTCAGTGACCAGTCAGCAACCGGGGGGGGCGCCCACAGCTGATCCCTCCAGGAATGGCTGCGGCCGCTTCTGGGAGCGCAACAGCACTCCACTCCCTGACTGGCGCTTGCAGGGGGGGGGGGGGCACCAGCACTCCTGCCTACCCCCCTGCCCATCACCTAAGTGGTGACTGCAGCCAGTCAGGGGGTTCACTGGCGCTCTCAGGGGGTGCACATGCACCCCCATGCACTCCCTATGCATTACCACTGTTTCCTGCCCTCCTATTATTTGTAGGACTGATCTTTTGTTATCAGGGTTTGGTAACAGCCCTGCCAATAGCACCAGCATGGCTATGATCCTTGCTGCCTCATTCAAGGAAATGAACCTTATCTGAGGCATTGTCTTACCTTTCTGGCCTGGTTCCATTAATGCCTTTTGACATAAGTCCACATCTAGAAATCCATCATAAACAAGCACATAGAGGCATGCATGATATTCACGCATCTAGCTAATTCCCAGTTCTCCACATCTTCTTATCCTCATTTTTCCTTTTACCTTTAATAAAAAAATTAAATTAAATGCAAGTTTGTAAGTGCACATAAGCGTGTGCATGCACACACACACTCACATATAAAATCATCATTCACTTCTATGCACAAAAGCTTAAAAAATAAGCTAGTTATACCTTAAATACATAGTCCAGAATGCTTATGTCAAGACATATGGCAAATTGTGCCCTTCTGCTCTACCCCAGTTACCAACACTTTATATATCTTTTTGAGTCAGACTCTCCTGCCCTGAGAATGCGTTATAGCATCTCACAGCTACCTAAAGAGATCTTCAAATTACTACAGTACATTAGTTGAAATAGGGAGCTGATTTTTCATCATTGGAACCTCACTTAGTGCATAAAGCATTCCTGAAGAATTAGACATCAAATGAATCTACAGGGAGGTGTCCAATACTAGAGAGTTTTCCATTCAGCAAAGAAACATCAACAGCCAGAGGCTGGAAGCTGAAGTGAAAAGTGTTACTACTAGAAATACGCAGGGTTTTGGTGTTTTGTTTTTATTTTGTTTTTGTTATTTTAAACCAGGATGGTGACTAAGCACTGGGACTGATTAGAATTGGATGGGATGGGATATGTTTTCCATCACTTGAAATCTTTACCTTAAAATTGGGTGCCTTTCAATGTTTCAGCTCAGCCAGAATTCAGAGAGCACAATACAAGCCTTGACATCCAATAATTTAAAATATTCAATAGTATACAGCAGTATTCATCCATTTTTATTTTTCCACTTTATATCTTAATGGCTTGGAAAAAACATCTCTCCTCTCTGTTTCACCAACTACTTCATTACAGGGCAGCACACAGAGATTGCATGATGCCAGAACCCCATCCCACCGGAGCCCCAGGTCCTAGCAACCCAAGACATGAAAGCTGGGGTCACTGCCCTGCTCTTCTTTTTCACTTGCCCATGTGAAGTGGCATATGTTATATTCAGTGAGTAAGGTCTGAGGGGGAAAAAATGTACTTTGCTGAGTCAACATTCTCCCTGCGGGATCTAGGTGGAAGAATACAACCTAGCCCAAAGCAAGCAATGCATCTTTTGGTACGGATTGCCAATTCTTCTATTGCTTTTCCTAATGTCACATGTTTTCCTAATACTTGCATGCTACAGCAACACATTCATCTATGGGACATGTGTCTTTTTTGCCACTGTAGAAATGAGATTTTATTTCCTTTATTTAAAAGATTGCTCAGGAGATGAACATGGAAGTAATTCTGAGTGCAAGCCAATCTGGCTGCCGTAAATGTTCAACTTTATATCATATGATTTGCACTGGAAAATAAAGCAAATATTCTCAATAAAAAAGGTACAGATTAAAATTATAGCAGAATACAAATGACTTTTTAAAAAGCTTTTTTTGCTCTGCAAAGAGCATTTCCAGCCCTTTTTGTTTCTTTGTCTCTTAGCCGTGAAGAATCTTCAATGCTTTCTTAAACCTGGAGTCTGCCGGCACAGCCAGAAAGTTCATGTTCTCTCATGGGAAAGAGAAAAGGTTTAATATTTCCTAAATTGCCTACTTATTTTCCCTGAAGTGCTTCAGGAGATGCTAGGAGAATTAAAGCCACAGTGGATTTTTTCAAGCACTTTGTTTAGAAAAGGTTACTGTCATCCAGTTTTTGAACAATCACAAAAGTTCTCACTTAGCATAGCGGAACAAGAACACAGAATACGTAACTTGTTGTTCGTTATTTACAGTCCAATAGTGAAATATGTTTAGCATAAGACAATTACCGGAGAACAAAGAATAAAAATATATTCAAGTTTGTTCTTCCCAGTTCATGAATGGGATAATAGGTTAAATCTGATAGATATAATAATTTCATACTGGGCGCATCTACACTTGACGCTACAATGACGTAGCATCAGCAGTCACTAACTGTGGCGCTGCAGCTATGTCACTGTAGTAATGCACTTTCTGGGGCTCCGCGCACCTGTCCTGTGGTTGCCAGCAGCGCCCAGCGCAGGGTCACAGCAAAGAAGCCACATGCGGCAGAGGCTGCCCTGCAGTACCTGCAGGCATAAGGCAGGCTGCTGGGGGCAGGCAACAGACAGGAGGTGCTGGCTTTGCTGCCAGAAGCAGCCTGCAGGCAGACCTAGGAAGCAGACAGGTCTAGGCAGAGGCTGCAGGCTACTGGCCCCTTCACCAGGCTACTGGCCTCTGGCTACCACACAGCACAGCAGCACCACTGGGATGCTGCCAGGCAGGTACAGCAGGGCTGTGGTGTACCCAGGGAGTCAAACAGGGCCTGCAGTGCCCTCAGGCTCCCTGGTGTGTGTGCACTTGCAGGTAGCAAATTTAAAAGCAATTAAGAGTTTTTACTGCACAGTAAGCAGGTTCTTGTGTAGATGTGTGTGCTTACTGCACAGTAAATTAGGCAATTGCGCAGTAATGCATCTCATGTAGACATGCCCAATGTGACTCAAAGTACTGCTTGGTTTCTTATCCCAATTATGATAGGGTGAATTAGTAGAAGCAATAACATCTCATGTCACAGAAGCATTCATTCATTCCATTCTGGCTTTCTGTCTCCCTAATTTCTTAGAAAACCTAATAATTGACCCATCTCATCTGATTCAGTCCAATGATAAGTTTATTTGGTCGAAATGCACCTAAGGAATGAGATCTCCCCAGTTTTACAATATTTTCTGTGTAAGTTTATCAAAAGCCACCTCAAAAAAAGCAGCTGGAGCATCTCAGTTGGGCAGCCTAACTATTCATCAGAAAAGCACACGCTGTGTATGCTCAGCAGGAAAACACTGCCACATACACTCAATTGTGGAAATGAAAACTCTGCCAAGTGCTTCAACCTGCTGTCAGCTCTGGAAAGATATAGTCTGAGCATAATTAGATTTTCAGTTGCACAACATGCCAGCTAGCAAAATACTACCCTCCTTTCCAAATAGGAGGGATGTGTCTGATTATAACAGTAGGCAGACCCCAGCAGGGTCTGATGGCTACCACTCGCTATTCTACAGAAGGCACTTCAAGTAATTGGCCAGTACTTCATTTACTAGATTGATTCAGAAATATCTTGCAAATATTAGCAACAATTTCCCCATTATGGAATAGTACTGTTTGCAACAGCTAGCTAACATTATTAGTGGCAAGGAAGTACAGTTTATGAACTATTTGATATAGTGATTAAACTGATAAGAACATATTGAACTTTATTAATTAATGTTAAATGTAAGTTACAAAGTTAAAGAAGTAGAAGGTGATCCAGAGGCCTAGACAAAGGTGGCTACATAGTACAGGGTAGGTGAGGGTGAGGGGATGCAACTAAGTTACATAATAAGAACGTAGCCTACTTAGTCTGGTGGGGAAGGGAGTTGAGGGGGTGCAACAAGAGTGCTAAGGGCATAATACTTTCAAAGAAGAGGAAATATAAAAGGCCCTGCGCAATACGGGTGTGTGAAATGGGCCATATTCAATTTGAATTTGGATTCGGCCTGAATTGGGGGACAGTGATTTGATCTGTTGATTCAGATCGCTGTCTCGATTCAATTCAGCTGAATCCAAATCTGAAGATTCAATGCTGATTCAGTGAATCAGCAATTTGGCCATAGACACAGCTTTAAATGTTTTTTCTACATACCTTGAGGTACCAGGCACGGTTTGTGAATGCTGAGATGGTGGGGCAGATGGAGTGTCCCACAGGAGTGCGGGGAGGCCCCCCCCCCCAGTGCTTGGTGGCAGACCCAGAAGTGGACTGGAAGTATTTCTGGTCCACTTCTGGGTCCTCCGCCAAGTGCGTGAGGGACCCCCCACACACATCCCTGCAGCTCAGTGATTGGCCATGCGGGGACCCTAAGTGCCCCTCCCCCCCCGGACTAGGGGCACCAGTTGCTGAGCCAGGGGGTGGTGGGAGGATCCCCTGCACTCTCCATGCCAGACCCAGAAGTGGACCAGAAATACTTCTGGTCCACTTCTGGCTCCACCGCCAAGCACACTGTGGACCCCCCTACCCTGCGCTCCTATGGGATGCTCCATCTGCCCCAGTATCTCAGCATTCACGAACCACCTGGTACCTTGAGTTATGTAGAAAAAGCGTTTAAAGCTTTGTCTATGTCCAAATCATCTAATCTCTCTGAATCTCTCCAAGTTGATTTGGAGGGTTCCAATTCAATTCGGAGAGATTAAAGGGTCTCCTGATTCAATTCGGATTCAGAGATTGGGCCACTGAATCAGGCCAAATCTCCGCCAAATCAAATCAGTAACCAAAGCTTCACACAGCCATACTGCACAAAGCATCTACATCATTATAGAGTTGTGAGTTTTAAAGGGTATGCACAGATACAAGTAACAGTATGCAGAGTACAATTGTAGGACTGAGGGACAGTCCAGGTTTAAGTATTCTCAGTCATGATTCATTGGAGGAGCAGGTCAGGCAATACTCTCTGAGTCATTTCTGGCTGGTGTTCTGTTGGAGTCCATGTACTGGTGCTAGCCCATGATGTGCTCAACATAGATGTCTCTGAATCATCTGATTGTGTCAGACACCACAAGGCACCTCATCAATTTCATGTAGTGGTGATACTCAACAGGCGTGTAGGACACTCTCATTTCTGGAGTTCCACGCTCCAAAAGCCCCAACAATCAGCACCTCAACTACCACCTTGAATCCCCAGCTCCTCAGGGTGTCAGTCAGCAGCTGGTACTGTGTCAGCTTCCATTCACAGGCTTTGACAAAGGCTTGCCACCAGTTCTTGAACTGGATGGTAACATTGGCCATCATGATGTACCTGTTCTCCTAATCAGCCATGATGATGCCAGGTGCAGCTGACTCTTGCAGCCTAGAACAGTTATGTTGAAAGACACAGTCCCAGCTAAGGCCAGGATGGCCATCACCAGCTGGTCTTGGATGGTGTGATGGCAGAGCTGCCATGATCTAGCATGGGGCTTGCAGGCACATGGCACATGGGGGAGGGCCTCTGATCCATAGCCACATATTTACTACCTCTTGTTGCAGTTCCCATACCAGACAGCACCACTGAGTGACAGGCAGTTGAATCAGATGCACTGAATGAATCACAAAACATGCAAAGTTCCCACCACACATGAAGAGGTTTCTTGCTTGATCTTAGCCAAAGGAACAAGATACAGAGAAGTCCATTACTAACAAAGTTCAGTGAAATCCACCTCAAGAAACTGACAGCAATTCACTTCTATGCAAGTGGAGGGACTATCACCAACAAAAAGGGAATGTAGTTTATACCTCTCCTATTCATGGGTTGCTAGGGAATGACTTGTCTCCCAGCACAGACCAGGGCGGTCCTCAGTGCTATTCTAAGAGTCTCCTTTGTTGCAAAAGCTCCCGTGAGCCCCCTGTCAGAGCACAGAATTGCTGGGTAATAAAGTCTGCTTTCATTATGTTAATGATATGGACCTTCCATTTCCTAAGCCCACTTCACCCCTCCCACTCCAAGATGTTTTCTATGCCCTGGGCTGCTGTAAAGCCAGATTTATATTTTATATTTGGACCTTCTGTGAAAGGTGCGTTTTGTCAAGAAAAGACCCGGCACACATTCCAGTTAGAATATGACTAGCATGTTAAGTGCATCATGAATAATAGTGTGCTACACATTTGTTGAATGTATGGTTCCATAAAGTGGCAAACCAGCCACAAAGATATTCCACACACGTTTGGCATGACCTACCATTTCTGAGATTGATAATCAGCTGATTGTCAGCATCAGGCCCTGGGCAAACCCTGATCTGGAACCCAGCTGACGGATGCCCTAGTCTTGATGCTGACAATTGCTGATTGTAGGCAATGAGATGCAAGATCTCCAGAAGGCAGGTTTGCTGCCTTGCCCTGCAGACCCCTGCAGGACTGCAGAACAAGGCTTTTAAAGGTGCTGAGTCCAATAAAGCCTCCAAGGCTTACCAGGATCTGGTACTTCAAAGAGGCTATTGTCAGCCCTAGCCCCAGACAGCCCTGGGTCTCAAACTGGACCTGGGGCTGTTCCAGGGCCATTGCTGACCATCACCTGATTGTCAACACCAACCACAGGTCTGGAACCAAACTTGGGGCCAGTGTCAACAGTGGTTGTCAGCACTGGCATCAGATAGCCCTGGGTCCAGGGCTGAGAGCTGGGATGAGGTATGGGGTAGGTCCAGGATCCAAGATGGAGACACCTTCTGCCCAATCTACAGGATTAGGCAGGGAGAAAGTCCACAGTGATCCAACTGGAATCAGAGGAATTTTATGCTCCATCCCAAACATTGTGTGTCTAGTCATGCACTTCTGGCATAGTAGGATACACAGTGTTTGGAATAGGACATACAACTCCTCCAATACCATTTGCTCCATTATTTTAATTTTGGCCAGGGGCCCTCCCAAACTCTGGCTCCTTGCTTTCTTTAGAAGAGGAATGAAATTAAATTGATGAATACAGTGTGTTCAAAATCACTAACTTTTTACTTTTTCCTCCAGTTGTATGAAGGCGTCCTGTGGACTGTATTCACGTTGATCTATCACATTTCATTACTTGGACTGGACATTAAGCAGATCCCACATCCTATCATGTGTATGAGGGTGTCCATTTTTCTTCCTTTAGAGATTTTTCAAAAGCTTCTATAATTTTGAGGCCTCCGAGAATGTGGTCTCGACTTTGCAACATTTTGTAACAATGCTACATCATAAACAATGAAATATCAACAAATAATATTTCTTTAGGATTAAATTATTTTCCCTAATGTATCCAAATACCTACTTGTTTTAGATTTAAAAAAATGGACATGCTATTATTTTATCATTCAGCTTTCAGCACACTCATCTAAAATGCATACATGATTGCATATCATCAAAAATTGAAGAGAATAAAATTTTACTAGATCAAATCCCTCCCTTGTACAACATCAGCTGTGGTAACTGTCTTCCTTTAACCATGATAGCCCAATGTGCTGTTAGACTCATACAGATCTTTTCCAGATCTTTTCTTCTTCTTTAATAGGCATACTAACAGTAATCAAGATACTTTTGTAAGGCTTTTTTTTGTCAAGGCATAGGAAAAATATCTGGAAATTCACCTCATAAATCAGACAATGTTGTTTATCCAATTGTTTTGTATTATGTGCTCTACCAGCATATGAAAGACCTGTCATTTTCTATATTCATTGCTATAGCAATCCCAACAAGATGGTAATAACTCAAGAAACTTTCTGCCTTTGGATTAGCATTTTTACAACTGACTTCACCCCTTTGAGAACTATGTGCCTGAAAAAATGTGAAGGGTAAAAATAAAAAGTACTAATTATTGGAAAACATTATGTTTAGGCCGGGGGGGGGGGGGGGGGGGAGGAGAGAACCCCAAGGAAACTAGACGAGAGTCGCACTTTTGAGTCAGTCAGAAAGAAAGCAGAAAGTATGCTTTTTCTGGCATGAAGTCTGTGAGCTGAGGGTATCAGGAGTATAAATAGTGGTTGGGAAAGGGACATGAGCCCTGGGACACTGGTTAAGTTGAGGCGGGGGGTGGGGGGACAGGCAACACTGGGCTGGAGGTGGGAGAGAGATATTCAAGACTTAAGCAACTATAGCCTCCATCCTCATGGAGCAGGAGAAATGGGCAAGAAGCAGGGGAGCTCAAGGCTCTGGAGCTGGGGGAGGGAGTAGAGGGGTGGAAGGGACCCTGTAGCCAAGGGAATTAATCTAGCCACCAAATTTGGGGTTTTATATCATTGCTCAGTATGGCTCTCAGCAGCACCTCAAATGCCTTGCCTGCATCTCCTGGCTACTAGGTCCTAGACATTTGTTCCCCCTCTGCATCAGTGGATCCCAAAGCTACTAGAGCCTAGAGTCTCCCTGTCTCTGCTCCAGCAAACCCCTACCAGGTATGCCTAGGGCAGGCCATCTAGGGCACCTAAAAAACTAATTGAGAATGTGTTCACTTCCACTGTGGTGGATCCTCCTAGCAGCGAGTTTGGGGCAGGTACAGTTATAGCTTGACTTCTTTCTCTGACATTTTTCATATATAGGAAAAACAGTTTTTAATGATGTAGTCTAGCTAGTGGGAGAAGAGTGACAGACCACAGAGGAGAAAGAGACACAGGGCACTTGAATTACAACTCCCATGCAACATCTTGGCAGTTCAGAAGGCACAAATTTAATGTCAAACCCAAGCAAAATAAAGCATTTCAATTCAGTTCAGTAAACCAAAATTGATTTTTGTTTTGATCCAGACATGTTAAAACCCTTTCAGGAATGTCTTTATTTGAACTTTCCATTCTATGAAACTTCTTGCTATTTCAGTTTTTCAAATATTGAAAATATCTACAAGGACGGAAATGTTCAAGATGTAATTATTGTCAGCAACAGCAGCAGCAATAACAACGATTGCAATATTCCACACTGCAAGATAATATATAATATTTGTAATTGAATAATGCATTAATTCTGAAATGATGTGTGCATACAAATTAAAGAAAAATGCAAAGAAATGAAAGTTAAAAATGGCTGATAGAATAGGGCCTATCCCAACCATGCAGTTCATTCAATAAAAGAGCACCCACAACATCTTTACCTCTTCATATTTCCTGGGCCAAGATGGCTACAACATCACTCCAACACTAATAAAACAGGGAATATTCAGTCTATAGAAAGGGAAGCCCTGATATTGTTACAATAAATTAAAAAATGTTATATACAATTTACAGCTATTACAATTAGTCAGTAAAATCAGAACAAAGCCATGGCAATAAGCCATCACAGGAGATATTAAATTCATATAAGAGAGACATTTTCTCACTCTAAAGAAAAGGTGCTGTCAAAAGAAAGGAATTGCATTAATCAAACATCTTTTACAATGAACCAGACTTCCAACAATAGATGAGGAATACTTAAAAAAAAAAAAAAAAATCAATCAACCCTGTCACAACAGAGGAGGAAGAAGAAATCACTGATTTGCAACTGGAATTTCAACTGTGAGTCATAAAATAAATTGACTAAAGACAAAACATCCCACTGAACATAAGTCTCCCACAAGTGAGAGGGTGAAGAAGAATGAGTCACACAACAGATGCACTAGTGCAAGATGCTCTGATCTGACCTACTCTAATGAGAGTAGTATAAGAAGTTATATAGGATTAAAAAAAATCTGTATTATTTGGACCACCACAACATTTTATACAGAATTTAAGACTCTCCTTTAAAAAAAGCTAGTGCTTACATTTCTGAAAATAATATTCAGTGTTGCACTAAATTAAATTCATTAAAAATGTAGCAAGAGTGGTCATGTAGTTAACACTATTTTAATAATAATCAGTTGATTATACTTTTTGATTTTTTCAGTGTGAAGTTATGATTATATAACTGCATAAATATACGTCCATACTAAATTACGTATAAAATACTGCATTTGGGCATTTTAACTGAAGGAACACATAAGACGATGGGGCTCACCAAGAATTCAGGAACTTGAAGAAACCACATTAAAACAAGTAAGCAGCTTTGTAAGGACAACCTACTTCCTTGGGGTTCTTAGATAACAAAATAGAGAACATAGAAGAATTAATGAGTTTCCCACAGACCCACCTTCCCTCGGCCTCAGTCAGCCCAAATGACTCAGAAACTTTGAAACTTCTATTGCAATCCTTATTCATCCCATTCAGCACTTTTACTCATATTACTACTGTAAGAAGCTGGAGGACTTGTGCAAGTGCTGGACAATGTGAATGAAGGTTGTACCATTAAGATTAATTTTTCCCCTGTGGATTTCTGGGTGTATGTGAGAGGGTTCTGATAGTGGCAGGTTGTTGGGGCCCTGGGCAAGACAGTCATTTGGGGCCCCTTAGAGGTATGCACTCAGGTAAATATTAACCCACCACAGTTGTATCGTGGATCATTTTAATATTATTTGGGGGAATTAGATAAATAGTTGAGTGCTAAAATGCAAATAAAACCACTTCCTTGCAAAAACTTCACCCCCCAAAAACTTTGGGTCCCCTAAAGTATGGGGCCCTAGGCAGTTGCCTGGTTTGCCCTCCCCTAAGGCCGCTACTGGTGCTGAGGTCTAGATTTAATAGCCATGTGAGGTTGTCAGATTAATTTTTCAAAGGTATAGCTAGCCACAGCCTTCAAGATTAGGTCTCAAGCAACAAAACAAAAAAAACTTCATGTCATGATGTGTGAGAGCTGGCAAGGGCACAAACAGAACACCGGCAAGAACCATGTTTCTAGAGCAGCTGCTCAATGAAACTAGAGTGGCCCCAGAGGGAAGGAAGGGGAAAAAAAACCCTGGATGAAAACAAGAGGAGTGATGTGGAACACTCAAATGAGGAGACAGCCAATAGGGAAGGGGGGGCAAGAGAGGAGAGGAGTCAGATGTCAGCTGGCTGGGGAAGACAGAGAACTGCGTTGAGTCAGAAGTTATCAACTGAAATTTCATTGCCAGGAGTGCAATCCGGGAGCCAGTGCTACTTCAGAAAACAGAGGGACAGCCAAGAAGAGATGGCTGAGCCCTACAGTAACAAGTAAAATCTTTTTTATTTTATTAATACATGGTCAGATCGGGCCAGAGCAACATTGTAAGGAAAAAAATAACATAAATACAATAAGCATGACACCGTTTGGAGGATTTAAAAGGGAAGGCACCCAGGTTTTTTTTTTCTTATACCCTTGAAGAAAACAAGACAGGAACTCATCTCTGTTTATACTACCTGAGTTTATTGTTTTGCTTAGAGAGCGTCATTGAGAAAAAAACTTACCTGGTGAAGCTGGGAGGTGGCAGGACGCTGCCCGGAGGAGCGGAGTCAGTGAAAGTGAAACTGCAGCGGCCATGGCTACACATCAAAGAGAAAAAAAGTGGACAAGCTGGGAGCCAGGAATGGCTTCCACATCAACTTGAACCCACTTTATACAGGTATGCTGGGTCTGATTGGCTGGCCAGGTGCCTAGAGCCAGGCTAAAAAGTCCGGCAGGACTCCAACAAGGTGGACTGGAAATGGAGTCCCTACCGCAGCAGGAAGAGAGACAGCCCATGGAAGTTCCTCCAGGGAAGCCCTGGTGGGCACCCTAGGAAGGAGTCGCCCCAAGGCTATATAGGCAGCCTTGATCAGAGGCACCGTCCACAGTGCCACTGTGGACAGCTGAGATCTCCAATGAAGACTGGAGCCTGGTAGGACCCAGCAGAATGGCAGATCAGCCACAGCTGACAGATAACCAAATACGACCCCAGAAGAGGGGCAAGGCACACAAGAGCAGAGCAGTGTCAAGTGCAGATGTGACATAGGCAAAGAAAGAGGGCCACCAGAGATGCCCACAAGGAAGAGCGGCATCGCTATGGTCACCAAACCTGGTAGACTCGAGCATGGAGAGAACCCAGAACACCATTCTAGACGACAAATGATTCCATCACGGTTGGCGGTAGGTGGGGGGTAGGGGACGTGGAGCCCCACAAAAGAGCCACAAAGGAAGCAACCCAAGGGGAAGCACCAGGGGAAGCAGGACCAAAAGATCATCCTCCCGATTGAAATAAACCGATCATCAAAGACGTGGCAGGAAAGGCTCCTGGCGCATCACCCTAAAGTTGCCCAGCGACTGGCCCACTCGTCCCAAAGAACTCATGGCCAGGCTCAAGCGGAAGTCACATGCCCAGCATCCAGTAGAAAGACACGTGAGGTTACAGTCATGAACAGAGCACTTACCTCCACTGGAGAGAATGTTGTTCAGTGGACTGGGAAACCAGCTTCTGTCTTTTCCTTCAACCCGAGATACAGAGATACCCAAGAAACAACAGGAAAATAGGTTAAAAAAAAAAAAAGTGAGATAGATAAATAATAAAAGAACCTTATCATAAAGAACACACTGAGGATTTTATCTTTTTTTTTTTTTTTTAGTCAACCAGATCATTTTGTGAGAGAGTTCAAAACCTTAAGGAGATAGATCAGACCCTCATTGTCCAGTGGTGTTTAAATTGCATCCTCCTGGTAAAAAAACCCTTTAACAACAAGACATGGTCATCATCAGGGATCCTGGTTTTCTCTGATGAAAAATTACTAATTCTCTGGTTAAAAACCCAAAATCCGTGAAAAAATTAAAGGCCCACCACTGCTGCTAGTGCCCCTCACTCCCCCTCCCCACAGTCTCAACAGCCTCTTGATGCCCCTCACAACAGCCCCCCAGACATGCAGACACAGACACTGACACCCACCCCAACAGGTAAGTGTGTGTGGGGGGAAAGGGCAGGGCAGGGCAGGGGAAAGGGAAAGTGCTGGGGGGTAGATCAAGAAGAGGGAGAGTGTGCCCCTGTGCCCACTCCCAGGAACAGCACCAGGGGGTGAGGGCAGGGGTGCCACTCTGTGGGCCACACACATGCCGGCCGACCTGATAGGAGTTTCGCACATGGAGGCCACCACCGCAACTCTGCCACTGCACCCTGAACAACCATCCTACGGCCACCTTCATGGCTTTGTGAGGCACAGGGTGTGGCAGCAGTAGTGCAGTGGCAACCACAATGTGCAGGCCACATACGTGCCACCTGGCTGGGGGCTGAAAGAGGGGGCTTGCATGTAGCGGCATGCCCTGCAACCAGCTGCATGGCTCCGTGGCGGTGCAGGGTAGTGGTGGCTGCATGCAGGGTAGAGGGGCTTTGCAGGCAAGTGCTGCCACCATGGAGCCATGCCCTTCACCCCTGGATCCTAGAGGTAAGTGGGGCTTGGGGGCTGTGAGGCAGGGCTGGGGATGATGGTTGGGGGCTGAGGGAGTGGGGGGTGCTGCCAGCCCCAGGCAACACACCACAGCTGGGAGCAGGGCCAGGGGGTGAGGGCAGGGGTGCCCCTCTGTGGGGTGCTTTGCGGACAAGCAATGTGGGGCACTGTGTGGTGGTGCCTGCCATGTGCGGGCCACACACATGCCACCCTGGTGCCTGCCCAGGGGAGGGGGAAGAGGGAGGCTGGTATGCGGCTGGAGCACAGCTCCATGGCCGGCTCTGCAGCCACAGTGAGGGATGGGAGCACCAAGGGGGCAGGGGGGGTCTTGGGCTTGCACACAGCGCTGCCACTTATCTGGAAGCCCATGACGGCAGTGACAGCTACTGCCTACAAAACCTCCCACTGCTGCCACGGAGCCATGCCCAAAGCTGTGCAGCCAGCCACTGGGTGGCAGCAGCAGCGTGGTGGTGGCCAGGCGGCATGGAGCCATCCTCACCACCATCCCGTGCTACGCTGCTGCCGCCGGCCACACAGCTCTGAGCATGGCTCCACGGCGGCAGTGGGAGGTTTTATATGCAGCGGCAGTCACTGCTGGCACAGGTGCAGGTTAGCAACAGTTGCCACCCATGCCAGCAGTGACTGCTGCTCCATACAAAACCTCCCGCTGCTGCCGCAGAGCCGTGCTCAGACCTGTGCAGCCAGCGGCAGTGGCACAGTGCAGGATGGTGGTGGGAATGGCTACGTGCTGCCCCGCCACCACCATGCTGCTGCTGTTGCTGCCACCTGATGGTCAGCCGTACATCTCCAGGCATGGCCCCATGGAGGCAGTGGGAAGTTTTGTACACAGTGGCCGTCACCGCCATCACAGGCCTCCAGGTAAGTGGCAGCGCCACATGCGAGCCCAAGCCCCTACTCCCCCCCCACCCCACGCCCCCATCCCTCACCGTGGCTGCAGAACCAGCCACAAAGCTGAGCTCCAGCCGAATGCCAGCCTCCCTTTCCCCCTCCCTTGGGCAGGTGGGCAGGCGGCATGTGTGAGGCCCGCACTTGGTGGGCACCACCACACTGCACCCCAGCTTCACTTGCCTGCAAAGCCCCCTGCTGAGGGGCACCCCTGTCCTCACCCCCGGCCCTTCTCCCAGCTGCTGCGTGCCACCTCGGGCCAGCAGCACCCCCCACTCCCTCAGCCCCCAACCACCTTCCCCACCCCTACCCCAAGCCCCACTTATCCCCATGCTTCAGGGGCGAAGGGCGAGTGTGAGCCTGATCCCAGCCTTGGCTACCTCAGAGGCTCAGGCCCCACCCTCCTCCCTCTCCCTCCCCCTCCAGGAAGGGCTGGGGGTTTCCCACCCTTTTTGCAATTGGCTTTTGCAGGCTGGAGCTGTGCCAGCCTGCAAGAGCTCTTTGCAAAAGCGGAGAATCGATGGATTTCTCTGCTAAAAAGAGAAATCTGCGTTTTCTCTGATAACAACAGGGAATCCATGGTTTTCTCCATTTTTCCATGGGAAACGGAAAACCCAGATCCCTGGTCATCACTGAGAAAACAAAATGGGGAACAAGCTGGTAGTTTGAGACCTAATCTGGCCAACTGTGATTTACATACACCAAGAGACTAAACATAATCCATCACACTTCAATTACAGGGTTATTTTAGTGGTGTTCCCCACTCTCGCCTGCCACCTCTTGATGTAAAAGGATTTCCATCAGGAGGGTTGAATTTTAAATACCACTAGATAACAGGACCTCTGGTAGATTCTCTTTATGGCTCTGAACTCTTGTGACAACTCAGTGATGCTGAAAATTCTGCAGTTTTTATTATTAAAACTCACAGTGCTCGCTCTTTTCATTAATTATCTTTTATTGATTAAATTATTTTTCTTTTGCTCTCTAGGTATCTCGGATCTCTCCCTGTCTAGATTAACAGATATACATCTCCAAATACTAACACACAGCTTCTTCATCCTCAGGTAAGTACAATGTCCAGTCTTTATCAAAAATAGGAAAAATAAAGAAGGATAACAACAAAGATAACAACAAAATGATAAGGAACCCTTCTGGGATGCTGTTGCTCAATCCACCCTTCTCTTAGGGATATACAAACCAGAAGGCCTGTGTGAATAGGCAGCTATTTGATCTGGCTGCTTCAGATGCCAGGGATCTGATACAGAACTCAGGACCAAGTTACTGCTTCGATCTGGCCAAAGAAGCTCCGAAGCTTCAGAGCCACCTTGGAGATCCGGCCATAGGGTATAATGGGGAATAAATTAAATATCTATAACTTCGGATTTTTTTATCTGATTTGGATGAAACTTGCAGGGGTAGTAGACCCTGGTGAGGCCACAAAGCCTGCCAAGTTTCAAAAAGATTGGTAGAGGGGTTTGGGGGGAACTGCACCTCAGGCTGCTGACAGGCAAAACTCATGACATAGATGACCGTGTGTGTGTTAAGGTGCAGCAGGCTGAAAACTGCAGAGGTGGTGGCCCCTTGCTCAGGCCACGAAGCCTGCCAGGTTTCAAGGAGATAGGTCCAGGGGCTTGGGGGAAACTTCACCTCAAGCTGTGGACAAGCAAAACTCATGACATGGGTGACCCTGTGTGAGTTAAGGCGCAGCAGGGTGAAAGCTGCAGGGATGGTAGCCCCTGCTACAGCCATGACGCCTGCCAGCCGTCAAGGAGATAGGTGCTAGGGTTCAGGGTTCTGGGGCCCTGTACCCCTAGCTGCTGACAGGCAAAACTCATGACATGGGTGCTTGTGTAACTGTGTCCATCCTGGGGCAGTTGATTGTCTGTGTTGATTATTTCCTCTCCTCAGTCTGTCTGTTGTTTTGTAGGTTTTAATGGATGCTAATTAACTGGTTACATTAGCTAGCAAGTGTGTATTGAGTTGGTCCCTGAGTGAATCATGATTGATTGGTAACCAGTAACACAGTAGCTTAGCAGCCAGGCCTCAGTAGTTCCCCCACCCACCCCCACCACCCCAAGACAGACACAGTTGCACAAGCACCCATGTCACGAGTTTTGCCTGTCAGCAGCTAGAGGTGCAGGGCCCCAGAATCCCCTGCACCTATCTCCTCAACAGCTGGCAGGCTTCGTGGCCACAGCAGGGGTTACCATCCCTGTAGCACCTTAACACACAGTGTCACCCATGTCATGAGTTTTGCTTGTCTGCAGCTTGAGGTGCAGTTTCCCCCAAACCCCTGCATTTATCTCCTTGAAACTTGGCAGGCTTTGTGGCCTGAGCAGGGGCCACTGCCCCTGCAGTTTTCAGCCTGCTGCACCTTAACACACACAGGGTCATCTATGTCACGAGTTTTGCCACCCCTGCAGTTTTCACCCTCCTGTGGTGTAACACATACACGTGACATGAGTTTTCCTTTCAAGAATTTAGGGTACAGTTCCCCCGAACCCCTGCACCGATCTTCTTGAAGCTTGGCAGGCTTTATGCTCTCAGCAGAGGCTACCATCCCTGCAAATTTCATCCAAATCAGACAAAAAACAACAAAGTTATAGATATTTCATTGATTCCCCATTATAACCCTATGGCCAGATCTCTGAAGCGGCTCCAAAGCTTTTCCGAAGAGCTTCAGAAGCTCCGAACCACTTCAGAAAGCCTAACAAAGCCAGTGCTTCAATCTGGACATACTGCTTCAGACGCCAAAGTGTCTGAAGCTTCTTCGGATCCAAAGCAGGGTCCGAAGCCTCGCACAGCCCTACAAATCAGGCAAAGGATGTTCTTCCACCTTTTAACATAAATAATCTCGCATAAAAAATAAAATATTTATATAATAAATAGTGAAAGGGTAATCAAAGACATTTTCTTATTTTTCATCAGGATTCATTCATGCTTAAAAAAAAGAAAGTGAATTTACCCTGGGCAGGATTTTTGGAAGTGTCCATTGTTGGTCTAATTGCACTTACTGAAGCCAAAGGTAGTTTAATTTAAGACAGAATCAGAATTACTTCAATGCTGCGAGGAGTGGAGGTTGGTTGGTTGTTTAAAAGCTCCCCTTTTTTCACTTACCCTTTGGAACCAAATCATCTCTTGGTGCAATCAGAAATTGTTCCATTGACTTCACCTGTTCACCCTGGCACGTTTGGTTCTTTAACTCCACAAAAACTGGATTCAAATAGAATCATTATTACTATGAGAAATGGATACGTTGTGACTGATATTTATTTCTGATATAAACACCACTAAAGGCAAATTATTTACTGCATGATTAAATACGCCCCTTTATTTTTAATGTGTGTGCACTTGTTTGTCTTATTTTCTTACGTGGCCTATTTCCTAACATGCAGGAATAATAAAGATAAGTTAGAAAGAGAATTAAATCCAGTTTCTCAAAAAGCCAGATACACCACAGTACTTCTACACATTCTTTAGAACCATAATGCATTATTAAATTTCCATTTTCTCAAGCAAACAGCTAAGTCTTAAACCCATATTGAAAAATTGTTTTGTGAACTTTACTAGCTGATATAATCATGTGTAGGTTTAAGAAAATTAGTACTGAAGTGCTCCTGATTAAATTATTGAGAGGAAAATTATTATTTTATCTAATGATTCATTGCCAAGCAATGCTCTGTCTGCTTAGGTCCCACATTCTAGAATGTTTACCTATGTTAAGCAGCACTTAATCACATTAGTAGTTCAACTGAAACTAGTGGACCAAGTAAGTGCTTCTCATTCTGAATAAAGACTGCTAAAACAGACAATAAATTGAAACTTGAGTAGAACAAAACTACTGCCCTCAGTTTCATGTACTGCTCCAGTTTCAGCAACAGTAAGGAAGGTATCTTCCTGTAGCAACAATGATTGGGAGATCTTACAACTTTCAGAAGACAAAAGACTCCTGGAACCAATTAAAGCAAGAGGGGAAATGTATCAATCAACCTGAAGCTGTGTTAAGGTTTTCAGCAATGTAAGTCACATATATTTTTAATTTAGGAGTGTGGCTGTGTGTACACACATCTGTCCATTGTACAATAAGATAGATGTAGGGAAGTGATAACACTTTCTCAGAACAAAGCAGTGCACATTTATGGGTGTGTACAGTCATTCACAGTACCTGGTCTACCTTCACATGACTTAAAATAAGCTGTGTGAGGGTAAGGTTGGAGTGGGGTGTGCAGGAGTTTGCCACTGTCAGGAGCAGCAAGTGCAGACAGTTGCTGTTCCCACGAGTCATGCTCAAATCTAAGATGACTCCCTCAATAATTCAATTCTATACATGGAAAATTTATAAATTTGTTAAAATTTTCCATGTATAGAATTGAAATTATTGGAGGGTCATATTGAATTCATCCCTCCTATTGCTGCAGGGGGAAAGCAGAGATGGGGGCAGGTGGTGTGGGGAGGTCAAGCAGCTTAAACCCCTATTTTTGCCTGCGCCCTGCCACCACTGCCCCCTGCCTGATCCCCCTCCTGTCCCTTCACCCCAGCCTCTGCTCCCTCTCTCCTTATCCTTGCTCCATGCCAGCAGGCTCCATCCCTGTTCTAGCTTGGAGCAGGGACCATGGACCTAGCCCAGCCCCTGCAGCAGACATGCAGGTTGTGGCCACTGTTATGAGGCCAGGCTGGGGCTTTTCTCAGCGACCCAGGCTTCAGCATGGACAGAGCCTGCAGGTGTGGACCGAGGGCAAGGGGCAGGTGGGGGGAAGAGAGGAAGGCAGGAGAGCAGAGGCCGAATGCAGGAGAGATGAGAGGGGAAGAGACCACAGTGGGGAGATGGCAGGGTGCAGAGGCAGTGGGAAGGGATGGGGCAGGCAGCAATTGGAGTAGGGGCTGAAGTCTGAGCCATAGCAGCCTCCTGCCTCCTCCTCCCCCATGCCCACTGCCCTCATACTTGATTCTTTTTGCCTCTCATTGTGGAAAATACATCATCTTGGAATCAGGTAAATACAACAACTTAGACAGGAACACCATTCTGGGGGCAATTTAAGCGCTCTGTATGCCTGATCAGGCATTTAGATCAACCTAACCCTGGTTAGCCAGAAGGCAGGGTAGATATGTACCTTTATAGGCTACCTAAATAAGATATATATAGTGAGAGAGAGAGCACAAGCCTTCATGGGCTGCAACTTACCTCATCAGATGCCTGTTAGTCAGTTAGTGAATTATGGTTCATTCAAGTTAATGGCCAGTCATTCTGGCTAAGTGCAGACAGTCAAAAAGCCTGAGGCTGAATTGATTGGGTCTCTGCAGGTTAGTCTAAGCTGAAAAAATTAAACTGAGAAACAACTGGACCATGAACAATACATGCCCCCAGAGGCTGGGGGGGGGGGCACACGGTGGTAGCGGCAGGAGTGTGGCAGTGGGGAGCTCCCACAGGCGGCCATGGCCGTGTCAGCAGCTGGGGGCAGGAGGTGGCAAGTACTGAACAGAGGTTGGCGACCACCCGCAGATGCTGCCGGCAGCGTCAGCCAGCAGCAATCGGCGATGGCCTGCTGAAACCACTGGCAGTGTCAGCTGGGGGGGGGGGGGGGGGGGCGGGGGCAGTGCGGTAAGCCACAAGTGCCCACAGGCACCACTGGCAGTGTCAGCAGTGCGTCTTTCAGGGGGTGCACCGCCAATATCAAGGGGTGCATGTGCACCTGCTATTCGTTGCCAATGAACTGGACACGCATTTGATTCAGGAAATACAGCCACATGCCTGCAGTGGCTCAAGCCAGAAGCCAGGGGGCACTACAGCACTGCTCTCTGGCACTTCTTCCTACTTCCCCCAAGGTCTCTGCGATTTGCAGCCCAGCATCACAGCAGCAGGACTCTCCACTTCCTCTTCCTGCTTCCAGATGCCTCTGGGATTTGTAGTCCACAGTCATAGCCAGCAGTAACTTTCAGTAAATTTAGCAGGGCAGGACAGATCTTTACTTGGAGGAAGGGGGGTTTAAACCCCCTCCCTGGCCCCAGCCCCCAGCCAGGACTTGCCTGAAGGGGGCAGTCCCTGCTTCTCCCCTCCTCCCACAAACCCTTCTCTGCTGAAGCAGATAGCACAGCCCAGCCCAGCCCAGGGCTGGAAAGCATGCTGGGATGCTGGGAGACTATGATTTAACTTGAACCCTGCCCTTTCATCTGCCTATTCTAGGATAGGTTAGCCACACTGAGCTCCATGCTGATGCACCTAGACTGCTGGAGTCTAAGCTGGCTTATCCATTATAATCAGCAATGTAAGCATACTTAGGGCGCTTCTACGTGTGCATTAACATGCTTTCATTAATGTGTATTAAATTTAGTACCTCCATTGTGAGGTACTAGGAAACTGTGCATTGGCCTGTCTTAATATGCATTAACTATAAAGCATGTTTTTATAGTGATGTTTTAACTCTCTTCCACATACGGAAAGGAACCTTAGAGGCTCAACCTAAATGACGTATGTTAAGAAAAGCTCACTCACAAGTCAATTTTCCCCAAAATAAGTCAGTGTGGGACTTATATATGAGAACAGGCAATAATTCTTCCCCCCTAATGAAAACTGTTCTGTACATATTCTGCCACTTCTGAAAATGAATGTAAACCTTTTGTTTCTGAAGCAAAAACTGAGAGGGCAGTTCTGGCAAGAGGCTGTTAGCACTTGAAAGTGAAACAGTAAAAGAGGATGGGTAAAAAAGAGTCAATTTACAATTATGGGTTAAGAACTTATTGCATCTCAGGAAAGGACCAGGCAGTCACTCATTTAGCCAATCCTGACAGACCAGCTCTGGCCCCTTTATGCTACATGGAATGGCTGGAGTAGCAGAGAGGATTTCTAAACCCTCAGGTCCAGCTAAGGGAAGAGTCTGACAGCACATCTGTTGTGGAAGACAGCTTGGAAAGCTATTAGCAGAGGGCTGCCTTATGAACCCCAGTGCAAAAGGCATGCTGGGGAAGGGATACCTCACGGTGGAAGAGCAGCATACAGGGCTGGTGACCATAAAACAAGTAGTACTGGGGGTCTAGCTTGGCTAGGATGCCTCAAGCTATCTAGGATGCAGGCCGGGATGCATTTTGACTTGGCCTGTCTCCCCATGAACTCAATGTTTTCTACTGTGCATCTTACAGCTGCAGACCAGAATCTTAGTTGTGTCATGACAATCAGCTTGAGTAGTTCCTCACAAATGCTAAGAGAAAAAAACAAAACAAGGTTTCCCGCGTTTGTCATTTGTTACCAAGTAGCAACATGAATTGCTTAGTGTTTGTTTTCTTTGTACTGCTAAAAACTAATTTGGTTATCTTCAGTATAAGACTCTCTTTGTGACTTTGTGCTACAACATAAGCTAACTGAGCTCCCGGCCCTCTGTGACCTAGTTGTCAATACCAATACAAAATATGATTGAAGATTGTTTCTGTTGAACTACTGAGAATAAAATTAAAGTTATCCTGTGCCGAACAGCACAGATATGGGTAACGCTGTAATTTTCCTCAAAGCTGAGGGCATGTTCACATCTTTGATTTGATGCAGAACCAGCTGGACAGCTCTAAACATACAGCTTTATCGCTGCAGCTGTAAATTTGGGTGGCTGCTGAAGCTTCTGCTTTTTGGTCTCTGCAGAAAAGACAGTGATGCTCAGTTAGCAGCTGTTATATTTGTTCCTTGCACCAAACATTGCCTGGCTATCTGATAGGTATTTACACTTGCTTAGCTTTCTTTCTTTAAGCCAGATAATCTTATTTGAAGATTACAGCTGTGGGGGATAATCTAATTAAGTAAAATCCTCTCTGGCAGTTCACTTTTTACATCATCTCTTGCTAAAACTGCCAAAAACTGCACAATCTAAAGCAGACCTGGAAGAAAGGCTGCCATAAAGATCCTCCTTCAGGGCATCTATAGTATATCTGCCCCACCTCCCCAACCCTGATATCACTTATCTATGGTCCAAATTTGCAGGCTAAGCTGCTATTGCAAATTTTCAAAGCAAAATCACATAACTCAGGGTTGTGTGAGTTCAACATGATCACAGCCACACAGAGTGCATCCAGACATGCGTGGATGTTTGGTTCCCAAAAGACAAGTAGCGGTGGCGCAGTGTCCCCGGGGAAAGACTATGCCACGTGAGCTCTGGCGCTTGGCAAGTTGCCCCAGGTCAGGTAGGGGAGGTTGGGGCCAGCACTGTGCTGGCCCCAGCAGCCTTACCTGGAGACCTGGGGGTCTCCCGGGGCTGCAGCCATGGCAAGTCTGCTGAGCAGAGCCTGGCTGGCAGCAGAGTAGGGCTCCAGGTAGCCGGGATCTGCTTTTCAGCAGCGCATGCTGGCCAAGCATGCATTTCTCCGTTTTGTTTTGTTTTTTTCCATAGTTTTTTTTTTGACCCCTGGATATCCAGGGGTCAAAAAAAACAATGGAAAAAAAACCCAGCACAGCGCACACATAGGCAGCATGCCCTTGCAGCACAGAGAACACTGCATGACTGCATTTGTCCAGATGCGCCCACAGTGTGCTGTTCATGCACTGCAAAGACAGACACAAGGGATCCCCTCCCTCTACTCTGGAAGGATTAGCAGTGTGCAACCTACCCAGGATTCTTGCCCCTACTCTCCAGCTGATTGTATAGCTAGTTCTGTATCCTGTGAGAGGTGAAATAGACCCTTTCACTGACTTTTGAAAGGGTCAGTTTGAACTAGCTATGTTAAACAGATGCTCTTGTTACCCAGAGTGAATCAGTTAGAACTCACAAATGAAATGAAGCAGACCGTAGTCAGACTTAGCTGTGCGCGACTCCTGAACGCCACATGGTACCAGGAGTAAAACTAACTATGAAAATACACTGAGTGGATGGATGAGAGAGCTGAAAGCCCCAGAAGACAAGAAAGTCCAGATGCCCTCCACCCAATGGTGCTGAGGGAGCTGGCAGGGGTCATCGCAGAGCCCTTGGCCCAGCTGTATGAGCATTCGTGGTCATCTGGCCAGGTGCTGGGGATTGGAAACTGGCTAATGTGGTCCCTATTTTTAAGAAGGGGAGGAAGGAGGACCCAAGTAATTATAGGCCTGTAAGCCTCACCTCGGTGGTCAGGAAGCTCTTGGAGAGGATCATCAAGGAGCATATCTGTGGGGGGCCTGCAGGGAAGATCATGCTCAGGGACAATCAGCATGGGTTCACTAAAGGCAGGTCCTGCCAGACCAACCTGATTGCCTTTTACGACCAAGTAACTAAATCCTTGGATGATGGTGTCGTTGTGGACATAATCTTTCTAGACTTTAAGAAGGCCTTTAACACTGTCTCTCACCCCATCCTCATCAATAAATTAAGTGACTGCGGCGTTGATGCCTGCACAGTTGGATGGATAAAAAGTTGGCTGATGGGGCGCACCCAGAGAGTAGTGGTGGACGGGTTGTACTCAACCTGGAGAGATGTGAGCAGTGGGGTACCCCAGGGCTTGGTCCTCGGGCCCGCACTGTTTAACATCTTCATCAGCGACTTGGACAAGGGGGTGGAAAGCACGCTGTCCAAGTTTGCTGATGACACTAAGATGTGGGACGACGTGGACACACTTGAAGGGAGAGAGAGGCTGCAACTAGATTTAGACAGACTACAAAAGTGGGCAGATGAGAATAGGATGGGGTTCAGCATAGACAAATGCAAGGTGCTGCACATCAGGAGAAGGAATCCACAGCATATATACAGGCTGGGGAGTTCCCTTCTTGAAAGCACAGAGGCAGAAAAGGATCTTGGAGTCATTATTGACTCCAAGATGAACATGAGCCGCCAATGTGAGACCACAGCCAGCAAGGCCAGCCATACCTTGTCATGCATCCAAAGGTGCATCTTAAGCCGGTCCAGAGAGGTGATACTCCCCCCTCTATGCGACTTTGGTCAGACCACAGTTGGAGTACTGCGTCCAGTACTGGGAACTGCACTTCAAAAGGGATGTGGCCAGCCTGGAGAGGGTTCAGAGGAGGGTCACGTGCTTGGTGAGAGGACAGCAGGACAGAAGAGACGAGGAGAGACTGAAGGACCTAAACCTGTTCAGCCTCAGCAAGAGGAGGCTGAGGGGGGACCTGGTGGCTGCCTACAAGTTCATCAAGGGGTATCAACAGCAAATAGGCAGAGCTCTTTTCTCCCCAGCACTACCTGGGGTGACGGGGAACAATGGTCATAAGCTGATGAAGAATAGGTTTAGGTTGGAGATCAGAAGGCAATATTTTACAGTTAGGGTGGCCAAAATCTGGAACCAACTTCCCGGGGAAGTGGTCCTTGCCCCTACCTTGGGCAAATTCAAGAGGAGGTTGGATGATCACCTGTCTGGGGTCTTGTGAACCCAGCATTCATTCCTGCCTGTGGCAGGGGGTCAGGCTAGATGATCTGTTCAGGTCCCTCCTGACCCTAACTACTATGAAACTATGAAGTCCTGTAAATGTGCTATCCAAACAGCGATGGTTTAAACAGTACATCACACTGCATATAGAGGCAATGGGTACCAGCCAAAATGAAGAGATTCAGAAAATAGCTTTATTTGTGACCAAATATCATTTAAAAAACACTCAATGTTTCTAATACTTTTTCAGCTAACTCAGGCAGAGGTGTTTAATTATGACAGTGTTATTGTAACATGCCCCCAAGGCCAAGCAACTCCTGCTCAGGGTACCCTCCCTTTTCTAACTCATCTGCCACACCTTGATGGAATTGAAAATATTATGTGAAGCTGCCCCAGTGTGCCAGTGTGCCTCAGTCCCACAACTATCTTGTGCTCTGTGTGCCTGACTGGTACCAATTGTGTCCTCAGGCACTAAACTGCCTGCAGGGCAATAACTGTGGCCTCCAGTCTCCCCCATATCCATGCCCATGCCTTGCAGGTGTCAATCAACATCTATTTGGAGGGAGCCAATGTGGCACTTCGTACCTCAAAGCTTAAAATGTTGCACTTTAGCCTTCCAGCCTTGCCCCTCTTACTCTCGCTGTGCCCCTCATTCAAGGATATTGGCATACCTCTTTCAACAGTATGATCAAAATTAGAAACTAGTGCCTTATACATCATGATCTTTAACAAATAATGAATGTCAATAAGGTCAATGAGAGAAAGAATGAAGCCCTTGCTTTAAAATCACAAAAAATTCCGGTTGGAAGGGATCTTAGGAAGTCATCTAGTCCAACCACCTGCTCAAAGCAGGACCATCCCCAACTATATCATCCCAGCCAAGGCTTTATCCAACCGGTCTTAAAAACCTCCAAGGATGGAGATTCCACCACCTCTCTGGGTAGCCTGTCCCAGTGAGGAACTATTCTCCTAGTGAGAAAGCTTTTCCTAACATCTAACTTAAGCTTCCCTTGCTGCAACTTGAAACCATTGCTCCTTGTTCTGTCATCTGCTACAACTGAAAATGGTCTAGCTTCTTTGTCCATGGGTTTAAAAAAGTCATATCAACATTAGCTAAAAATGACTATAACCTACTTAATTTCATAGCCAAAAGGGGCCCCCACACCTCAGAATACAAAGGTTATTATTCAGTAAATGTATAATTTGCAAGGATTCAAACCTGGGGTTTGGTGATTTTAAATTTGTTTTCTACAGGTTTTGATAAAAGTGCAGTGGAGCAAAAATCTACAGTCAAACTAAGAGAAGAAATGGACTAGAATTTCCTGAGCTGCTGCTTAGGATGAGACACCAAAAAAAGCATTCATGGCTATTATTACATAATGTCCACAATTATTCCCATCCTGTCATCAAATTAAGTAGAGCAATCATAAGAACTGTTCTCATCCCATCATCAAATTAAGTAAGAGCATTCACAGTACTAGAAAGGATCTTGTTTAAAGGCAACAAAACGGTAACACCTAAATAGGCTGAGATTTCTGAATATTGCAAAACTAGAATTAATGGACATAGAGCTGCCTAATATGTATTGATGTCTCAGGGGAGATCATCAAGGGCTGTGAAATAGCACTTTAGATATTTTTTTTTATTTAGTAGATTTTTTTTACATTTATTTAAATATGATGTTATATTAATCTTGATTGTTAAATGTTAGTGTTATGTTTTTCAGGTAAAGGAAGATATAGGGTGCAGACCAAAGTTACATTTATCATGCAATTGGCCCCCTGTATGTGCTCTGCAGCTGTGCTGTGACACATTCACAGTACAGAGCACTTTTTATAAGTAGCCGATTGCATGACAAATTAACCCTCATCAAATGAGGGATCAAATGAAGGTGCTCTACTTTGGATCACCTTAGGGAACTTTGGTTCCCTAGGGTCAATCCATTATGTGAACAGGGCTGGGCTGCCCCCGGTGCTCTCTGCAGGAAGGGAGGGGGGACAAGGGAGGGGGAGCGAGCTGTGGGCTGAGTTTTGCCCAACCTGAGTTGAAGGGGTGCTGCATGGATTGGAGCCTCCCTGCCCCACAATCCCCCTCCCTCCCTCTAGCTTAGGCCAGGCAAATCCCAGCCCACAGCTCTCTCCCCTACCTTTCTCCCTCCTCCCTTCCTGCAGACAGTACCCAAGCTGGGAGGGCGGGTGGGGCGGGGTAGGGGAAAAAGACTTCAGGCAGACTTCTCTGCTCAATCAGTTCCAAAGTGGAGCTCAATCCCCCTCCCCCCCACCCACTCCCAACCCAACAGGTGAATGTCTTTTGGGTCACAGGGGCTGTACTAACTCATGGCACTTTACATAAACCGCCATGAGTTAGAGTAGGGGCCTGCACATCTGCCACCTCCCATGGTTAACTGTATCTTTAAGACATTTACAAAGGTTGGTGTGTTGGGCAGAGGTCCATGTTATACAATATTGATGAGTTCAAACCTATACACTCAATGGAGTGGGCTTCTATTTGGTCCCTTGGCTCTCAGAGATTATTGAGCGCCACAGTATTTAGGTAACTCCCAATCAAGTCAGATTTCTCCTGAGTAATGAGTTCAGACTTAAGAAGGAATTTCAGAGGCAGCCTCTGTTTTGTACCATGGGTATAAGTTTCCTCTGGTTCATTTAAAGAGAGGATTCAGGTGGCAAGTGGCTTCATTTGTAGTTTTCCTGCATCTTTCATTTAAACTGGTGATACAACAGTGGTCTCTCCCAGCCTTGCTTTGCCAATGACAACTTAATTTTTGAAATGCTAAAACTGTCCTTAAAAGTGTGTGCGGGGGGGGGGGGGGGGGGGGGGGGGGCAGAATTGAAACTTATAACTTAAATTGAGTCATTTCTCTTTTCCTCTCATGGAACACCAGCTCCTCCATGAAACAAACAAAAAATGTGATTCCCACAAAGAAAAAATATACTGCTTGTTCTTACTTGTTCAGGCTGTTCTAGTTATTTCTTACAGGTTTTACAGATAGCCTGTTCATCTTCTCACCAGCAGGCTCCCCATTATGAGTAAGCAGCAAAGCAAAAAATTCCACCTTAAGGGTCCCTCCACAGCCAAGCTCCCATGGAGGGAGAGAGAGACTGGATCAAGGTTTTCTCACAGCAAGTGGAATTTTTTCTTTGATAGCTGGGTCCTGCTCTGGTTTTATTTCCCTTCTACTGTGTTGTAAATTTCACAGAGCAAATTTCACAAAGTCCCTGCTGGGGTAAAAAAAATAAAAGATATTTATATGACCTTAAAGAAAAACAACATCAAAAGTTTTTCCCATCTTTCCAAGTACTGAGTACTTTGTACAGCTGAATTCGTCTCCCATTGGCACTATATGGGTTTTTGTTCGGGTTTTTTGAGACTTAAATTCTTAGTCTTCAGACTCAGGCAGCAGACCTCTTCAGAGCACCTCTGGACATGAATGCCAGCAACACACAGCTTACAGGGCAGGAGGGACAAGTACAGTGAAAATAAGCTCACAACGAAGTGATGGATGTGTGTCATTAAGCAGTCTGTTTTTTTGCTTCTCCTGAATAAGGCAAGTTTGTGCTCAAATCACAACAGGGAGAGTGACTACGGGGATCTGTTGCAAGAGATAGAGCCCCAAACAGCAGACACACAATCCTTGTTGACATGCCATGAGCATGCACAAGAAACAGGGAGTATGAAAGATACAGTTAAGAGGCTTTGATTATCATTTTTATGTGTATGTTCATAGTTAAGGAAAGAAAACAACATTTTAATTCTGCCTCTTTAAAGGTCAAAATGAAATAAAGGTACAATGAAATAGCAACAAAACACTTGATAAATAATTTTACCTCTAAAATAGAATCCAATCAGTGAGAAATCAATTTTGTATCAGGGAAATCAAAAGCCTCAGGAATCAGTAGAACCATATGGAAGGACTCCAATGAATTAGCACAAAATTCATATTAATTTAGAATAAATAGGAACAGAGACAGACATTGCTACTAGAAGCATAGGTAAAAACATTTTTTCAGGAACTCAGTTAGAATATGACTTTCCCCTGGGAGAAATCTGGGCAGATTGTATGCAATTATAAACCTAAACTAAAACAAGCCAGACAACTAAAATGATTAGATGTGACAACATGAAAAAGCTCAATTTTCTGGGAGTGTAAGAGCTATATCAGTGTACTGCATGTCCTCGCATTGAAAAGCAAGAGCAGCTTGCATGGAGCATGACAACTGCTTGTGCATGTGAGGTAACTGTCCGGTCTGCACAAACCTTGTAAGTGAAAGACGTACAGCAGAAAGTGGCCTTTTGAATGGAGTGAGAAAGCATCGACCCCTTAATCACCTCTCTACTTCCGTATATTTCAAACAGTACATGAGACTTTCTCATTTCAATCATCTGTCCAGATTAGTTTAAATCAGCATGTGATATTGGCTTTGAATGGTTAATACCAAAGTTATTTTTAAAACTGCCTCTGAAGCTGATTTGAGTGTCCTCTCTGAATGAGAATATAGAAATCAGACTATACTGTCTTAGCTAATACATGCTAATTCCATTTTACATAATCTAGAATGGGATCAATACTCTGAGAACATTTGTAGCCAAAAACAAATATGCACTACTAAGTCATCAATTTAGTCAATGCTCAGCAACTCACAGGATTGAGTTTGTATTGAATGGAATTAGTGAGGAAAAATAATCAATACAGAAGGCCACAAATTAAGGAAAATATTCAACAGTGGTGGTTTCCTCCTTAAAAAAGGATCCAATTTTCCAAAAACTTCTAATGAAATTTGAGACTTCCATTTTAAAAAAGGTTTTTAAAAGGGTTTTTTTCCCCCCTTAGGCTTGTCTACCCATGCAGGCACGTGCACTCACAGCAGCTCAAATAGGAGCAGCACAAATTTGTGCCAGAGATTTTTGCCTCAGTGCATGTGTCTAGACATGCACTTTGGTGTGGGGCAAGTTGTGCCACTTAGGGCAAAAAAAAGCCCATCTAGCTCCTCCCAGATCTGCAGCCAGGGGGAGCTAAAGGCTAGGGGCAGCACCTGTGCTTGCTCCAGCGGTATAAAAACCTGACCTGGTGAGCAGCTCAGGGCTGCTTGCCCTCAGGAGCTTCTGAGGCCCATCCACTTGGTATCTGGGGACACTACCCCTTGTGCCACCTGGACTGCTGAAGCAGCCCTACCCTGGAGTGGCTCCTGCACCCTCTACCCACTGCAGGAGTCTATTAGTGGGCGCTGCTGCCTGGCTGTGACCTACTGCCACCGGCAACAGCATCCACACCCTTGGACCTGTGGCCCCATGGCTGCTCCCCTGCTCTGCCACCTATTGCCCAGAAGATGTGCTCCCTGCAGTGGCCCGCTTTGAACTGTCAAAGCATGTCCTCTTGGCCCCAAATGGCCAACAGGTCAGCCACCTCGTCTGCCCTCCAGCTGGGTCCAAAGTGTTCGCCCTGGATAAGCTCCTCTTCCCAGGTCTCGTCACTTGTCTCACCAGCAGAAATCCAGGTGTTCCTTATTTAAAAACTGGAAATACTCTAATAATAAATCCAAATTCTCTCATTAAAATACCCAAAATAGTGTTCTTCTGCTATTAAAATGAAACACCACTATATACAGAGAGATCAGTAGAGCAATGTTTTATTGATATTTTTACAAGTGTAAAGCAATTTGGAGGGGAGGTTGGGGGAGTTTGTGGGTGTATGTAGGGTTTGGGGGGTATGTGGCTGGGTATGTGGGTGAGGGGGTTGTGGGGGTGGCTTGAGGATGTGGGTGTTGTGGGTGGATTGTGGGGGGACTGCGGGTGTTGTGGGTAGATTGGGTGAGGGGACTGGTGTGAGGGGAATGTAGGGATACTGTGGGTGTGGTGGGGCTGTGTGGGGGAGATCTGCTCAGGAGGGGTGTATCCCCTGCACCCCCCACAGGGTGCAGCCCCCTTCACAGCACATAGACTGCCCCCCAACAAGGCCCACAGCCTCCCCCCACAGGGCCCACATGCCCCCCCCCCCAGCAGCAGCAATCATCAGGGTGCTCAGGACCCTCCTGGCACAGCCCCCCCATGGAACAGGGCAACACAGCTTGGCCCCAGCTGCCTGGCACATGGTCTGTGCCACATTGGGCAGGCCCAGCCCAGCTCAGCATGGCACCATGCGCCTTCAGGCAGCTCCAGGCCACTCAGGCTGTCACCCAAGGCCTAGGGCTTGTCATGGGGCCCGCGTGTCATGGCAGGTCCTGCGTGCACAGGCCCCGTGCATCATCAGGCCAAGCCAGTTCCATGGAGGCAGGGAATATTTTTTTGTTCCCAGCGTGCTTCTTGCTGCATCTCAAACTGCTTTGAGACATGGCAAGATGCATGTACGGGCTCATCTGAAAATGCTCCTTTAGTTCTTTTTTGGTGCACTTTTTCCCCCCTTTCTCTCTCTGCTCCATGTCTCATTTCTTCAACACCACATTCCCAGTGAAAGAGGCAGTCAGGGAGGGAAGGGCAAAGAAAGAAGAATCCAACAAACCCCCTAAGTCTGAAACACAGCTATGACTTTATTTGTCCGACAAATAGCAAATTAAATTAAATTTGATTAAAAGTAAAAATTAAAATCTCAAAATAAATTTATTTAAGTGGAAAAAACATCCATAGAAATCATTTTGTCCCAGTTACACAATAGTAGGCCCTGAGACAATTTTTCCTTTATGGTGCTTTTGTTTCAGTCAAGTAGAACTCAACTTCATAGGTTCAGCTTTATCTGAAACTCTTGTTAATAAATGACACTCCTGTTAATACAGCCCATATGTTATTAGCATTTTTAAAAGCCAAAAAGAGCATACTGTTGGCTCATATCCAGTTTATGGTCCACTGTAACCCCCTGGTCCTTTTCTGCAAGACCAAAATCTTGTCAGTTAGCTTTATAGCTTCACAGGTGCCCAATGACAACTGTTCACTAACAAATAGTGATTCAGCTTGTAGGCCACAATTTTATTGCATTCACTTAGCTTTGAGCAGATTGTTTTGAGTGGGATAACTTGTGTGACAAAAGGTAAGCCTGTAGTTAAGGGCTTTAATTCTTCAAGGACCTATCGGGGAAATTGATCCACAAGACTTATACTATGAAGAAAAAGGCATTTACTGTATTGAGGTTAAAAAGCAGACATTAAGAGAGTGTGCCCTTGATCCTGTTTATTCAAATAATTCTATGAAATGATTCATGAGCTTTTAAACAAATGCAGCCATATTTAAAGAAACATCTTTGTATATATTCATTAGCAGTAGTTACCAAAACATATAAACAGGAAATGCACTGCTACTTTCAAGATTATCAGCAAGCTGAAGCATGAACAGTGTGTGCCCCCGGCAGCTGGGGAGGGGGGGGGACACAGCCGCAGCAGGAGTGTGGCAGGAGTGCGGTAGCAGGGAGCTCCCGCAGACGCTGCTGGCGCTGTTGGTGGGGGGGAGTGGGGGTGGCCAGCACTGACCAAGGGTCAGCAACCCCTCACAGCCACCACTGGCAGCATCAACGGTGACCAGCGGGGATCGCAGACCGCCCAAGACGCTGTTGGTGGTGCGGGTAATGGGGTGGCAAGCAGCAACTGCCCACAGGCACTGCCAACACTGTCCATGATACCTTTTTGCATGGGATGCACCGCCATGCTCGGGGGTGCACGTGCACCCACATGCACCCCCTACATGTCACCCCTGAGCTAAGGCAGGCAGTGAGATTTGGGAAGCTGGGAAGAGATAGTGCTGCGAGATATTATTACTGTAGTGGTGTGAGATATTGTTACTGTAATATGTATTCATTCATAAATCTTTAAATAGCCTTGCATTATTTACACAGTTATCCTAACTGTGAAGTTTTGCCTCCTCAGTTATAATTATTTCTGGCTTTTATGGGCTCCAGAAAAAGTCAGTAGAAATGATAGTAGATTAAAAAAAAAGAAAAGAAAAATCCCAGTGGCCTAAAATTATTGGCTATGTCAGATCTGCTCGACTCAAGAGTGCCTTGAGTGAGTATCTGTGGTTATCCACACTTTTTCTGTCCGGGCACACTGCATCTTAAAACAGCATTTGAGCTGCTGTAGCACCAACATGTTATGGATCTCAAGGGGCTTTGCACCACCTCTGGGAAGAGTCTGATTTAGGCCCTGGGGGCTCAGACAGTAAAGAAGTTTCGCAGGGCTGAGGCAGTGCTGGGCTCTTCCCAGCGGCAGTGGTGGAGGCAGGGGTGTTGTTGGGCCATGCTGCGCTCTAGTCAGCCTAATTATAATGTTCTCTTCTACCCAGTCCCATCCTACAGTGAATGCAGCTAGCCTGTATTTCTTTACTTTTGAATGAAACAGAGACTAAATTACTGAACTTTAGCTTCCACTTATTGTTGTTGAACAGTGTGAAGAGATGAAATCATAGAGAAGTAGGGCTGGAAGGGCTCTCTAGGGGCCATGTAGTCCAACCCCCTGCCTGAGGCAGGATCATCCCTCTCCTAACCATCCCATACAATCCCTAATCTAAACTCTTCATAAGATCACCATCAACTCTGACACAACACAAGATGTAACAATCTAACCTGCCACGAGTAAATCAGAGTAACTACATCTGCCAATGACCTACTTCTATAAAGGGTTGTTAATATATGAGATCCCAGGGAGCATGCCATGCCCCCTGCTGCAGAGGAAGGCAAAAACCCTTCCAGTCCGTACCAGTCAGACCATGGGGTAAAACCACTAAACTACTATAAATCTTCCCTCCCCCCCAGCCCTTTTAAAGAGATATGAATGCTAGTCAATCCATGCCCTTTGACACCTAACTTACCATTTATTTCTTTTCATTTATTGGTTTTAGTTATTTTCCCATGATTGACAGTCCTATCTTAACTGTGACATTTTATCACTGATATCAGTTAAGTCCCTAAGTACACTTGGATCCTTGTATATTATTGCTATAGAGCAATGCTCAGAGTTAACCACTAAAAATCATAGCTCCAAAACCTGTGTATAAACCTTTCATATCTGCTCCCTGACAAGGCATTAGGGATGGGCAATACTACATCCAGAGCATCAGGGGTCCAACTCGTTCTTACATAATGAAGTCCAATTTCTCCACTCCCTTTAGCTGTAGGAAAATATTGGCCCAAGCTATGTAATACAACTCATGGGATTTCTGCTCTGCTGGTCTTTGGGATTCTATCTTTAGATTTGCTTAGCTATGAGCATTCCATATTTGTCTACATCTTACTTGAAGTACTATGCCCCAAATGAGATGCAGTACTCCAGGTGAAGCCTCACTAGGACAGAGTACAGTGGAAGAATTATTTCCCTTAACTTGCAAGTGACACTCTTATTAATACAGCCCACTATGCTATTGGCATTTTAAAAAAAAACAAACCCAAAAAGAGCACATTGTTGGCTCATATTCACTTTATGGTCTACTATAAGTCCCAGGTCCTTTTCTGCAGGACTAAAATATAGTCAATTGCTACCCAATTTGTATTTTATTATATGATTTGTCCATCCTAAATAGAGAACCTTTTATTTATTCCTATTAAACGTTAGGCAATTAGTTTCAAACCATTTTTCCAGGTTGTCAAGGTCATTCTGAATCTAAATCTTATCCTCTAAAGCAGGGGCTGTCAACTGGGGGTACACATACCCCTAGGGGTACTTAGTAAGGTCATAGCGGGTATGTGTAAGCAGGTGGGTGGGGATGGAGTGTGCTTCCAGGCACAGCGACGGCATCTCTCCCAAAGCATTTCCACACTTTGTCTCTTACCTGGGGGGAGAGGGGCGCGCCAAGCACAACCAGCCCCACACAGCACATTGCAGCACCTCCCCACCCCAACCACAGCTCACTCTCCTGATTGGCTGCCAAACCACCACCTTCAGACAATATCTGACTGCAAGGAGCTGCTGCAGCCACTCTCTTCTCACAGAGCTGTGAGGGTCTGAATGGCAGTGGGATGAAGTGTGTTCTGTGCCCTCCCCCGGCGGTGCACAATTGGCCAGGTGTGAGGCCCATCAGCAGCCCACAGAGCTGCACGAGCAACTAGCCATAGGAAATTGGCATGGGGCATGGTGGCAACAGTGGCTGCCGCATTTGAGACCCCCCACCCCCGGTTGGCCCCCTTCCAAGTGCTGCTGCTGCACGCACCCCAGGAGGGCATGGAGGGGTGTGCGTCTGGATCTGTGTGCAGGGCAGGATGGGTTGCCGCTGCGGGCTGGGGCAGCATTGGGCTTTTCCCAGAGGTGGGGTTGGGCCACACTGTGCTCTGGGCAGGCAGCAGCAGCACTAGGAGGGGGGGTTGGAGTGGCTATGGCAAATTCTGGCGTGGTTACAGCCCTTCCCATAGGCCCCCATGGTGAGGGCGGGAGTGGGAGTGGGACTGGGGCTGGGGCAGGCACTGCACAGCCAGGGCAGAGCGTGGAACTCAGCTGAGGCAGGGCAGCTCCCATTGGTACGCACACCCTGGGAGGGCATGGCAGGGCACATGTCCCTGGATCTGTGCACAGGGCAGGGCAGGCTGCTGCTGTGGGTTGGGGCCAGAGCTACACTGGGCTGCTCTCAGCTGGGGGTTTGGGCCATGCTGTGCTCGGAGCAGGCAGCAGTGGCACCAGGAGGGAGGTTGGGGGCGGGGGGCTACAGAAAATTCTGGAGTGGCTGCAGCCCCTCCCATAGGACCCCATAGTGGCGGGGGATCAAGCCCCCCCCCCAGCCTCACTCCCTCCCTCACCGTGGGGGCCTTGATTTGCCTCCCCTCTTAAAAACAGGGAAAAAAAATACAAAGGAGTACATGCATGAGCTGAAACTTTGAGACACAAGGGGTACACTTGTTAAAAAAAGTTGAAAGCCCCTGCTCTAAACCAGTGGTTCTCAACCTTTTTTGTACCAGGACCCATTTGTAAACATCAATGGCCAGTCCCAATCTAGTGCCCCTCACTTCAGATCTGCTGCCCCCCGTCCCCAAGCCTCAGCCACCCCAGTGTGGGGCAGGGGGTGAGGGTGGGTATGGGGGGAACTAAGGAGCCCCTTGCAGACTGGAACTCTGCCAGCCTGCAAGGGAAGATCCACAGTTTCCCATTTTTCTCCTTTAAAGGAGAATCCATTTTTAAAGTTTGCACCACTACCCTTTTATATATTCTTGTGACACACTTTTGGGTCAGGACCCACAGGTTGAGAAATGCTACTCTAAAGTAGGTACAATTCCACCCAGCTTGGTGTCGTCTGCAAATTTGCTAACTGCAGACTCAATCCCATCCTCCAAATTATTAATGAAGATATTAAACAATTCTGGACTCAGGAGAGACCCCTGGGAAATTCACTTGATTCTTCCTCCTAATTAGACATTCAGCTACTGATTACTACTCTTTGAGCAAAACAATCCAAATCAGTTATGGATGCATCTTGCATTGATTTGTCTAGACTGTATTTCCTTAGGTGACTAATGAGAATATTATAGGGGATGTTGTGAAAAGCCTTGCTAAAGAGAAGGTATATCACATCAACTGTTCTCCCCCCACTCAGAAAAAACACCTACCACCAGAAGGAAATCTGGTGGATTGAGAATGATTTGCTTTTGATAAATTCATGTTAATTGTATCTATTAACTTTATTAGCCTTGAGTTGTTTATAAAAATATTCCTTGATGACATGTCCTAATAGTATTTTTCTGGGGAAACAAATGTGTCAATGAAACAGGAGAAAAATGAATGCAAATTCTACTAAATATCAACTAGATTGTCTCTTAGAAAAGTGCTTAGCTACTGTTTGTAGGCTATATGGGTAGCCCGGTCTAAAATTTTACCATGAAATATAACAAGAAAATAATTAAACTCCACAATATCTACAGTTGCCTTATCTCCATCCCAGTCTCCCTAAAGCACTTTCCACCTTTACCCATAAATTCTCTTCATGATTCCTGCAGAGTTTACATGGGTCTGTCTCATTCTAATCTTAAAGCATTTCAGAACTGTTTTAAAATAGAAATCATAATAAAAATACTTTGCATGTTTGACCTGTTTTCTAACCTGTAAGAGACAGCTTGTTTAGCCTGATGATTTGTGTGTGTGTAAAAGCAGAGGGAATGAAGACAAGAAATCTAAGTTAATGGTTACCAACAGACTGCTATATTTTGTACTAAGTGAAGCAGTCAGGATATGTGGCTCCCTTTCTATAAAAATGAGTATGTGAAGCCCAGTGATCATAAATGTCTGGGTCACAATAGGCATATCTGAAACCAGTATGGGATGGATCTTCTGTGTAGCTGCAAACAGAATAGGGGAGAAACTACTTTTGGCTTTCAGACAGCTCCCCAACCTCAGAAGAAAACCTCTCAAGTAACAGGCTATGTGACTCCTCTTCTCACCAGAGTACTAGGCCTTGCCAATGGACCCAGATGCAAGCTGTGCCCCTTCGTCAACACATCATCACTGGACCAAATAACATGGATAATAACATCTCAGGTTAAATTACATGCTTCTCTACCGTCAGATATGCCATCTGATGAAGTGAGTTCTTACTCATGAAAGCTTATGTATCTCTGACTCAGTTTATAAGGTGCTACCCCTTGCTTTCTGCCTGACTTCAGGCTAACCTTTCTTTGCTCAAGGGCGTGTTTTGTCATCCTGGCTTTTTGGGCATACATAATATTTGAGGAGTTTGAAAGGAGGTGACGGCTGCAGACAATTTAGTGTACTAAGGGTAGTTGCACCTCAACAGTACAAGACCTTTCAGGGCTTTCCTCTTTACATCAGCATCATTTCAGTCATGCCAGAGTTCAGTTTCAGCTGGGTACTTTTGACACTGACTTTGGGTAAATAGAACCACCCCCTTCAAATTGGCAGACTGTGCTGCTTTACAATACATCTTTAGATGTACTATACTTCTGTGAATACCACATTTTGCTGCTGCTGCCTTTGCTATTTTCCCCACTCATGTTCAAAATATTAACAGAAGCTGCATGCAAAGTATAAATTAAATTAGACCAGGATATATTTTGCAAGTCTGTATGCATTCACTCCTCTCCCAGGAAAAATATGAACCTGCACTATTAGGAGAACTGATCCTACTTGAGGGCTTGGAGGGCAGAATAATACATTAAGAGAAACAGCCAGTCCCATCCAGTTCATAGATTCATAGATTGTAGAGTCGGAAGGGACCACAATGGATCATCATGTCCGACCCCCTGCCCCTGGCAGGAAAGAGGACCAAGGTCAGATGACCCCAGCCAGGTGACTATCTAGCCTTCTCTTGAAGACCTCCAAGCTAGGTGATAGCACCACCTCTCTTGGAAGCCCGTTCCAGATCCTGGCCACCCTTACTGTGAAAAATTTCTTCCTAATATCTAACCTAAATCCACTCTCAAGTAGTTTACAACCGTTATTCCTAGTCACTCCCTGGGGCGCCTTAGTAAACAGTGCTTCCCCTATTCCCCACTGACCTCCCCTAATAAATTTATAGGCGGCCACAACATCTCCCCTCAGCCATCTCTTGTGAAGGCTGAAGAGGTTCAGCTCTCTCAACCTCCCCCCATAGGGTCTATCACGAAGGCCACTAATCATGCGAATGGCCCTCCTCTGGACCCTCTCGAGAGTCCCCACGTCCCTCTTGAAGTGCGGTGCCCAAAACTGGACACAATACTCCAACTGCAGCCTGACCAGTGATGCATAGAGGGGGAGCATTGCCTCCATTGTTCTATTAGTCATGCACTTGCTAATGCATGACAAGGTGTGATAGGCCTTGTTGATGGCCTCGTTACACTGCCGGCTCATGTTCATCTTGGAGGCAATTATGACTCCAAGATCCCTCTCTGCCTCCAAGCTGCTGAGAAGGACACTCCCCAACCTCTAGGTGTGCTGGGGGTTCCTCCTTCCCAGGTGGAGTACCTTACATTTATCTTTATTAAATTGCATCCTATTTCTCTCTGCCCATTGATCCAACCTGTCCAGGTTAGCCTGAATCTGCTCCCTGCCCTTGGGTGTACTAACTTTGCCCCATTACTTGCTCTCCACGCCCTCATCCAAATCACTGATGAAGATATTGAATAATATCAGTCCGAGGACCGAACCCTGCGGGACCCCACTGCCCACCTCCCTCCAGGCCGAGAAAGAACCATCCACCACCATTCTCTGGGTGCAGTCCCTAAGCCAGTTGGCCACCCACCTGACCACGTAGGCGTCCACTCCAGTCTGCTAGTTTCCCAGTGAGCATAGGGTGCGAAACTGTGTCGAAGGCCTTCCTAAAGTCCAGGAAGATGACATCAGCCTCGGCTCCCGCATCCAGGCAGCGTGTGACCTGGTCATAGAAGGCTACAAGGTTTGTCAGGCAGGATCTACCTGTGACAAACCCGTGCTGGTTTCCCCTCAGCATCATTTCCCCTGCTGGGCCTGCATAAATGTGTTCTTTGATTATTTTCTCTAGCATTTTCCAAGGAAAAGAGGTAAGACTGACTGGTCTAAAGTTACCCGGCTCATCCCTTCTCCCTTTCTTGAAAATGGGCACCACATTGGCCCTTCTCCAGTCCTCAGGGACCTGGCCAGAGCACCACGAGTGCTCGAACAGCTGTGCCAGTGGCTCAGCTATGACACTGGCCAATTCTTTCAGCAGCCATGGATGGAGGTCATCTGGGCCTGCTGACTTGTACCCATCCAGCTCCTCCAGGAGCTCCTTAACTATTTCAGTCCGTAGGCGGACTGGTGCCACGTGGACATCTGTCAATGATCGAGGTGGGGGAATTGGCTTGGTCGGTACATAGAAATACTGAAGCGAAGAACTCATTGAAGAGCTCTGCTTTTTTTCCCCATGTCAACCACCAACTGTCCTGATTTGTCCTGCAGGGGCCCTATGTTGCTCTGAGCTTTCCTTTTGCCCACTGTATACCTGAAGAAGGACTTTTTATTGTCCTTGATTGTTGAAGCCAGACTGAGCTCAAGCCCCACCTTGGCATGTCTAACTGACATGCAGGCCTAGTGCAATAGCAATTTGCACGCCAGTTGTTTGGTTGGTTTTGGGGGGCATCTGACACCCCAGGGACCTCTGCACTTTTACTTGCACTACTACATCCCCCTGTCCCTCTTACCCCCCACCCCAGTCTGTCCCTCACACCCTGACACCTCCATTTCCATTTTCACTGACTGGCTTTCTTGCCTGCATCGTGGGCCAGGCCAGCCTCTGGCTTCTTTACTATTCCTTCCATCCAGGACTAACTGCAGGTACTTCCTCAGCCTGATAAAGGGGTTTTCAACCCTCAAGCTTCCAAAGATACATTTTTTTAAGTAGTCCTTTTTTTTCATATTACACATATAGACATAAAAACATAAGATAAGCCATCACACACCATGAATAACATCATATGTCCAACACAACACAACACAACACAACACAACATCTTTACTTGTTGCTGTCAATTCCTTTATAAAAAGAAAGGCTCTGTGACAGTTCCGTTTGGGTATCTTTGCTGCTGCTGCTGATACTACTGGTGTTGAGCCAGCTAAGTTATTTTACCTGCTGTCACGTAAAGTGGAGGACCAGGCGTGAGGCTGTAGGGGAGGAGGAGACCTCACTGGGGCACACTGCCATGTTGCGCAGAGGCCCCAGTGCCAGGAAGGGCACACCATAACACACACACAGTGTCACCCACCCACATCATGAGTTTTGCCTGTCAGCAGCTTGGGGTGCAGGGCCCCGGATGACCTACTCCCCCAGTGAGACACACACACAGCTGGCAGGCTTCATGGCCTGGCAGGGCCCAGCACCCAAGCCTGCACTAGATTTCACCCCCCTATGCCCCAAGACAGACCCACCCACATCACGAGTTTTGCCTGTCAGCAGCTTAGGGCCTGAACAGGGGCCACCACCCCTGCAGTTTTCAGCCCGCTGCACCTTAACACACACAGGGTCATTTGTGTCATGAGTTTTGCCTGGCAGCAGCTTGTGGTGCAGTTTTCCCCAAACTCCTATACCGATCATCTTGAAACTTGGCATGCTTTGTGGCCTTAGCAGGGGCTACCACCCCTGTAGTTTTCATCCCTCTATGGTGTAACATATAGATGTGACAGAAGTTTTGCTTTCAAGAAGTTGGGGTGCAGTTCTCCCCAAACCCATGCACCTATCTCCTTGAAACTTGGCAGGCTTCATACTCTCAGCAGAGGCTACCACCCCTGCATGTTGCACCCAAATCAGAGATAAAACAACAAAGTTATAGATATTTCATTGATTTCCCCCATTATAGCCTATAGCCAGATCTCCGAACCAGCTCCGAAGCTTCGGAGCAGCTTCAGCCAGATTGAAGCAGAAACTGATCCAGAGCTCTGGATTGGATCGCTGCCATCTGAAGCAGCCAGATCCAAAGCCGGATCAGATTGCTGCCAACTCGCACAGGCCTAGTGAGAACTAACCCAGGCTTGTGAATGGTCATTTGCATTGTTTTATGCTTTCTGCTGAGCTCCGTATTGCAGATTAACCCAAGGTTTGTGTTGCTGGGACCCAGTTAAAAGCATACGTATTATGCTATTATGTGACTGCTTATGCTTTCAGTTGAATCTTGTGGAGCAAAAGAACCCAGGGACCAGACTAAGGAGCAGGATAAAAGAGTTCAAAATCTGATTTGAGCGTAGTGGTGCAGGCCACGTTACAGAGGGTGGTATTCATGACCCAGGGCAGGCTAATAGAGAACTTCTTGATGTTGAGAAAGAGGCCCAAACTTTGGTAGGCTTCTCTGAAGAGATCCAGCATGGTCTGGAGGTTTTCCTCAGTGTGTGCAGTCAACAGCCTATTGAAGGTCAAAGATGGGTGTTTTGAGTATTTTGTTCTTTGAGCAAAAATATCCCACGTTTGAAGAGCCCTCCATTCAATTTAGTATTCCATGTAAATTCCAGAAAGAATGCCATCTTTAATAAGAACCAGAATGACTGTCAAAAAATGGAGAACAGAGTTGGGGCAATGATGCATCCTTGCTTGACCCCAGTTTCGATGACAAATAAATCTGTCTCCCATACACCATAAAGAATCGTCAAAGTCATCTGGTTATGAAGAAGCCTCAGGACCTTGATACACTTTTCAGGACATCCAAGTCTGGCCAGTATTCTCCACAAGGCTTTGCAATTGATATAATCAATGGCCTTAGTAGGTTCAATGAAGGCCATATACAGGCCCTGATGTTGTTCCTGACACTCTTCTTGGATCTGGCAGGCAACAAATCTCATGTCAATTGCTCCACAGGATGATCTGAAAATGCACTGAGATTCTGGCAGGACTCTCTCAGCAAGAGGTGGAAGACAGTCCAGGAGGATACGTTGGAATTTCCCTGCTGTGGAAAGGAGGGTGATACCTTGTTTGTTCCCACACACAAACTTATCATCTTTCTTGAAGGTAGTTATGATGTTGGCTTTCCTCAGGTCCTCAGGGATCTATTCATTGTTCCAAATGCAGGGAGTAAATTAGTGGAGTCTCAGAACAAGTCCCTCACTGTCAGCCTTGTACATTTCAGCAGGTATGCCATCTGGTCCAGTGGCCTTGTTGTTCTTGGTTTCCTTGATGGTATGACGGACTTCTTCTAAGATAAGAGGGTTGGTGAGAGACCCCCTTTCAGAGTGTTGGGAGATGGATTTGATGGTGGTATCCACCATGGTCAACTCATGGTTCAGGAATGCCTCAAAGTGCTCTTTTCATCTAGCATGATAGATGAGTGTCAAGGAACATCAAGCCATCCTGCAGTTACAGGAAATAGGAGCATGGGAAGTTGAGCTGTAGGTGGCTTCTGTTGCCTTAAAAAAAGCTATATATGTCATGTTTGTCAGCTTGGACCTGGATCACATTGGCTTTATCTTGCCAATACTGATTTTTGATTTCCTAGGTCCTCCTTTATGATTCAACTTTGAGGAGCTGATACATCCCCTTCTTCTGCTGAGATGAGGTATCATCTTACCAAGCAGAATGAGCCTTTCTCTTCTAGTCAAGGAGGACTTGGATCTTGGCTGAAATGAGGTATCATCTTTAGAGTTACCATAAATCCAGGTTTTCCTGGATTTGTCCTCTTTTTTGGCCCCCTGTGCTGCATCCAGGCAGGTTTCTTAAATGCAAGCCAAATGTCTGGGATTCCCTCCCCTGGTCTGTTTCAAATATGGCCACTGCTAGATAGAACTACAGTTCCCAGAATACCTAGTGTGGCACCTGCACAATCAGGAGCTGAGTTTGCGATTTTGCTTTGCTCCACTGGTGGGAGCAGGGAGAGGGCAATCAGAAGCAGCAGGGAGCAGAGCACAGAGGGTTGGGAATGAGGGGCACCAGCAGGGCTGAGGGGCAGGGGGCAGGGGCTGTGGGCCAGAATGAATGGCACCAGTAGGGTCAGGGGTGTAGGAGGCTGTGAGTCAGGAATAAGGGGCACTGGCAGGGCTGGGAGGGGCAGAAGCTGCAGGCCAGGAGTGGCAGACACAGGCAGGGCTGTGAGGGGGGCAGGTGACTATAGGTAGGATGTGTGGGGAACTGGCAGTGCCAGGGGGCTGAGGGCTAGGAGTGAGGGGCACCAGCAGAGAGCAGGGGCAGGGTACTTCTTTTTGGGAGTGAAGTGCATTGGCAGGGCTGAGGTCACTGGGTCAGGAGTGAGGGGAAGCAGCAGGGCTGGAGGGGACAGTGGCTTGTCAGTGTAGGGCACAGAACGGGCAGGGGCAGAGCATCAGCATGTCACTGCCCCCCTATTCTCCCCCCCCCCCATCCTATCCCCCCTGCCACCAGGTGTCCTCTTTTTTGGACTTGGAAGTATGGTAACCCTAATTATCTTGCCAAACGGAATGAGCCCTTCTCTTCCAGTAAAGAAGGGCTTCGATCTTGGCATTGCTTTCATCTAGGGCATCAGTGGCTGGCATAGCCAATGGATTCAGCACAGGCTGTAGGGATGGTGGCTTTAAACCCTTTCTGGGGTTCCTCTATGTTGTCTTCATTGGTGGACAAGGTGGGGAGATTTTCATGGAGACGCAGTTTGAGAGCCTTACAGGCCTTCAGATCTCGAAGAGATCTAGTATTAAAAGTCCTTCACATTGCTTTTGGCTCTTTTCAGTGTTTCAGAGCAAGCCAGATGTTCATAATGGATCTGACTAGATGGCAGTCTGTTCAGCAGTCAGTGGGTTACTTGCATGGTTTGTGTGATATAGACACCCATTCAATCATGGGCTGCCATCAAATCCCCTCTAAGTCTTCTCTTCTGTAGGCTGAACAATCCCAAATCTTTCAGCCTCTCTGCATATGACCTGGTCTCTAGGCCTCTAATCATGCATACGGCCCTCCTTTGGACTCTCTTGAGCTTCTCCACATCCTTCCTGAAGTCCAGCACCCAGAACTGGATGCAGAACTCCAGCTGCAGTCTCAGCAAGGCTGAGTAAAGAAGGCAGATGACATCCTTAGCCTTGCTTGAAATGCTTTGGTAGATGCAGGCCAGTTAATCTATCACAGTTGAGGTTTGCCAATAGATTTTTACTGTTCCCTTCTAATTACCTCCTCTACACACATACAATACAGGTAGGTCAGAGGTTAGAGTGAGTACTTAATGTGTCTAGCTGCAACAAGGGAGGAAAAAGGGCTCGGGAAAGGTAAGCACTACAGGAAGTTTATGAGTCAACATCCCATGTATCACCAAGACAGATATCCACTTTACAGCTTATTCTGAGGGTATGAAGGAAAAGAAGGCTGGGGGGGACCTGGTAGCAGCTTCCCGCTACACTAGGGGAGTACATTAAGGGCTTGGTGAGCAACTGTTCACCAGGGCACCTGAGGAGAAAACCAGGAGTAATGGCCACAAACTCCTGGAAGATTGATTCAGGCTCAACATTAGGAAAAACTTCTTCACAGTCAGGGTGTCCAGACTTGAATAAGCTCCCTCCAGGGGTGGTGCAATCACTTACCATGGAAATCTTCAAGAGGAGACTAGACAGTCACCTTGCTGAGATCACCTGACCCCAGTTATCTTTCCTGCTTGGTGCAGGGGGCTAGACGAAGGTCCCTTCCAGCTTTACAATCTATGAAGCACATCTTCCACCTGATCTTCAAAGAGACTTGTGGGGGTTTTTTTAATGTTTCTGGAGAACATTATCCAGGATGCCAACATCTACAATGAAAGTGCCAAGCAAAAGAGAGTAAAAACTAAGGATGTGGTCTATACACCGAAATGCCACGGTCATACTCTTTATGGATATGGAGACTAAATTCATGCAGACAACATGCTATATAGAATTTCTGAACTAAGACTTGTGAATACTGAATTTAGATATAAAACAACTGCCAAATCAGGAGGATGTACAGTTATGAGGCAGTAATGAACTACAAAACTAATAGTATAAGCAGTAGGCAAACCACACTTCAACATCCCAGACATGTGAAAAGAAATTCTGTCATGCATTTCTAAGTATTGGGGGAACACTTGACTTTCAAATGCAATCACACTAAATCAACTTACCTAATATACAAAAGCCAGCTTTTGTGCTCAGTTTTGTTTGACTGAAGTCATGTCAATTTTGAAGTTACATTCTCAGTGCCTCAGATGTCACATTCATCTCACACCTATTGCCTTTTTTTTCCTCTTTTATATTAAGATCTTCAGCCATTACAAATTACTATTAGATGATAATTCACATAAAACAAACATCAGTCTAAATACAGAGTTCAGAGGCTGCTTCCCTCCATCGATCTTTAAAATGATCTGTTGTCTATGGAAGCGGCTGGTTTAGTCAGTGTTATATTTCATAATATCTATAGAGCTACATTTTTTGACACAGTAGCTCTTATAATCTATTTCAGGACTTTCTCCTGGATTTGTCTGTCACTATTTTGGAACCTCCCTCTTATTTTGGAACTCAGCATACATATCTTAATGGAGGCAATTGTGGTTCTATAGTCATATCAACCGTCATGCTACCTACATTAAACTGTGATATGGACCACCATGGTTTTCTGGTATCAGTTTGTATTTTTCTTGTTGATAAGAGTTATTAGGTGGGGGGGGGGAGTCTCTTTCACTGTTATGTGCAGAGATGGGGATTTTTTTTCACTCAGTTATATATAAACTCAAGCATTAACCATGTTTTTACATGGGTCTAATGTGCTAGGTGCTATAAAACTCTGGTCCCAGTTATGAATTTTTTGCTGGTAGAGTCTCCAGCCAGCTGTGTAGAAAAAGCAATGCACTCATGGAATAGTTTTTTGGTTTTTTTTCAAAGGCCACTGCTCCTAGGCTTTTCTATAACAAGAAGCTAAATTCTAAAACAACACTACAGCAGTCCTCATCTGTGACTCCCCCAAGTTTCCTTTACCGCAGTATTCAAAACTAAAAGTAGCTTCTGTGTTCAGAACCTGCCTGCCTCAAAAACTACTTCCATCTTCTCCTTTTTATGGTAGAGTTAACTCTCAAATCATCTAGCAGGAAATGTACCTTATTAATTAAGATGCAATTCTCAGGAGGTTTCCAGCACGTGCTAAGAGGCAGGGGTAACAGGAGAATTTTTGTCTCCCTCTTACTACATATTATTTTTGTCTCCCTCTTACTACATATTTGAATAATATTTACTATTTACATCATAGAAATTAATTGTATAATAATCTTTTCAATCACATCACTGCTGTTTCTTTTCTTCTTGGTGAGATGTGATTGCAGAAGACCATAAACTATCTGAAATTGAAATGATCTAGTTGAACTTAAATAGCAAGTTAATTATTTCTGAATTGATTTGATCTAGCTGGAACACCGCTTTCAAATACCTCCCACATTAGCAATGTTTTAGTAATTATCAAGGCCAATTTGGCTTTTGACGCACATATTTCTTCTGTTACAGTATCTGTTTTTCATTATCTCAAAAACATTATTAGTATAGAGTACTTTTTTCCCATGTAGTTGAGGATAGTTGCTAGGTAAAATTAACCTGAGGTGTAACTCTGCTGACATCAGTGGAGTTACACTGGGGTGAACTTATCTTAGAAAGAAGGATATTTTTCATCATGTGTCAAGCCAATATAGGGACACTGTAATGTAGGATTCTATAATAAAATGTATTTGGAAAGACCCTGATAAATCAAGCGCTTCTGTACAACTGGACTCCTGCACCTCTGTGGTACTCCGTGGACTTCTATGACTGTAGTCATTGAAGTCCTTAAGAGTGAATCAATTTGGAACCTTAAGGTATACACATAGTTAACTGTCTAATAGCAATAGAAGAAGGTAAACACCAAGAAAGGAGAGGGGTTGTTTTGGGTGACGCACATGAAAATGGTTTGGAATTCAGAGAAAGCACATTCATGGTTTTTGTTATATGGGGAAAAATAAACAATCAAACACAAAATAAAAGAAAGCAAATATGTGGTCTGCGATGAGTATGTGACTTTTATGAGGCATGAACACATTGACTGCTCTGTAAGCACTTGTTTAAATATTACCTCGACTTTTGGGGCTTTCCTGTGTGGTCACTGATGTTAAAAATGTATTTTTATGCTTTTGTATTAAGAAAAAAATAGGTTGTTATCAGAAGATATTGCCAGTTGGGGTAAATGAGACTTTTTATAAAGAACGTTTTCATTTTGTAGTGCTGATTCGATAGTCCCAGTAATTCTTATTTGAATACAAGATGGTATATAAATTCCATAAATGAAAAGAAATTTTGCTGTTGACTTTACATAGGATCGAGACTTCATTGCCTTGGTTCTAAAAAAAAGTTTTTCTGCACGTTACATGCAAATTTTTTTTAATTGAAAATAGAGGACACTTGTACACGTAATGAGGGTTTAGGCCCCTAAATTGAAATGGTGTGTTTTTTAATTGCAATGACTAAAAACCCACCGTTTCAATTTAGAGGCTTCCATCACTGTTATGGCAAGGGATCCTATCCTCCCCCTCCCCCCCCCCCCCGATGGAGCCTGCCTGCATCTCCCACAGCTGCGGGGGGGGGGGGGGGGGGTGAGCTGTCGGCAGGCCAAGCAGCCCTTGAGTGGCAGAAGACCCCGGTCCTCCCCTCTGCAGTGGTGGTACCCCCTGGGCGGGCTGCTAGCTGCACAGGTACTGCCCCAGCTCGGGCTTGGGGAACAGTTGAATCAAGCTGGGTCACTGTTACGCCTCAGCTCTGTATTCTTGGGCAACCCTGGCACAGGATGCAGTCTGTCTGACTCACAAAGGACTCACCCCCCCCTCCCTCCCCTCCTCTACCTAAATGAAACTGATTAAGATGCAGTGAGAGACGCACCTAAGACCCTCTAGATAAGGGTGACAAGAGTGAATCAACTGCCCTAGGTCTCATTTACATCCGAGATGGAACCAGATGACCATTCATTTACATGGGAGATGGAGAACAGAAAGCCTGAAGTAGAGACTGCAGTGAATTCTGGGACCAGAGAAGCAGGAGAGCACTGCATGATGGGGAATCTGTGCTTCCAATGTTAATCAACCCATGTTCACACACACCCAGCTCAGCATTTATCAGACCAGTTCTAATCTGGATTTGCTAAGGACTTTCCCCCCCTCCCCAGACACACACACACAGCTCTATGTTTAATAGGCATCTTGGGCCGTACATTCCCCGGTCCCACTATGGGAGGCCTATTTAAACTTGATTGACTAAAACTCGGTTGCCGGGTTAGGGAATGTTGAGGCAAGAGACCGAGTCTGAGGGGGTATGGGCAACATTTGAACAATGATTAAGGGTTCATCACAGCATCCAGCCTGCTGGAGCCCTAATTACAGGTGTTGTCATACGTTTCCCGAGACGACTGGTGGGAGTCCTCTCCACAAAAGGTTATGAGCACCCCAATAATTGTCTTAAGTCTGTTAAAAGACTATAGTAAGATCTGGAAAAGTCATGCTAAGATGAGGCTTGTGCACAACAAGTAAAAATCCAAAGTCCTGATGCTGCAAGCTATTTATTGTTCCTGAAGAAACCATGAGATATCCCATCAGTACATCTGCCATCCATAGGAATCTCAAGCTGGCTCCCAAGTATTTGGGTTACTCCCTAATCTTAAGAGTTTCCTGATTATCAATCAGTTTCCTGAGATGGTCCAAACCAGATAACCCCTTGTCAATAGAAAAGACAATGATTTACACTACTGAGGGTGCTTCAAAGCAGCTGAACTGAGGGTATAAAAATCTGTAAGTGTGTGTGCTTAAAGAAGAAGAAGAAGAAGCAGGAGGAAAGAAGGAAAAGGAAAGAAGAAGAAAACTCCTGTGCTGACACCATCCCCTGTCATTCTTGGGACGCTGGAAGAACAGATCATCTCTCTCTTCAAGGATTGTGCTACGGACTGTGCCTGTCAGCTTTGCAGCCTGGGTACCATGGACTAGGTGAGATTCCAGCGCTCGCTCACTCTCTCTCTCCTCTCTAGGCATAAACTTCTGAACCTGAACTGTATCAGTTAAGCTTGAACTAAGTTTCCCCAAATACTTAGTGAAACCAGGGTAGTATTGTCATTGTTTGTGTTTTTTTTTCTTTTGCATGTCTATTACTACTAGTACTATTATATATTTCATATGCTTAGCAATAAATAACTTTTATAGTCAAACTGGTAGTAATTGGGTATATTTTTCCTTCTCTGCTTCTTTTTCCTCCCGGGCTCTGCAGCAACACTTCTTTTACCTAAGCTAAAGATCCCTGTGAAGCCCAAAAATATTGTGAGGTCTGCTCATCAAGAGGCCAAAGATTGGGACGTGCTGAGTTTGAAACACATAAGGGGATCAGCTTGTACAGGCTGATTGACCCAGTTTGACTCAGACGTGCCCTTATGAACTGAATGCTGGCCCATGAGGGTGTCAGCTGGACACCCAGCCGGATTCAGAAGGATTCTGTTCACCTGTGTGCTTGTGTCTGACTGCATTTTATTTTTGCTCTTATGAACTGATTCTTGGTATATGAGGGTGTCAGCCTGTCCACACTGATCAGCCCGGCCAGGTCAGGCGTGTCACGTTAATTTGCGTGTGTTTGTGTGTATGACTGATTAGGTGACTGGAGGAACACAGTCCCATTGAGACTGAGTCCTGCAAGATAGCTCCACTGGGGGTGAGGGCTTGCAGAAGGGAGAAATACAGCTCCGTATAGTAACACAAGCAGCACATTGACAAAATCACCAAGACCCTAGAAACTATCCTTTAATAAATGAGCACACCCCAAAGTAATGGGCAAATTTGGTAACAGTCACCTGCCCACTAACTGCCTGCCTGGGTGGCCCTGAGGGGTGCCACTGCCATGGAAGGAAGGACTGGGGGCCCCTGCAGCTCAGGGCCTGCCAGCAGCTCTCCCTCTAGCTGTGGGAGAGGCGGGCAGAATCCATGGAAAAAAAAAAGGATTGGGCCCCTCACCACTTGTTTGTTTGTTTTTTAATGGTGGCGCCTGCCTGCGTGAGCTGCCCCCAGAACACTCAGTCCTTGACCTGCGGGGGGGCATGGTCCTTCCCTCTGCAGCAAAAGAGCTTCCCAGAGCTGCCCAGGAGGGTTGCTAGCAGAAGGGTGCTGTCCCAGCTCGGAGGCAGCAGCCACCAGATCCAACCCTTCCTCAAGTCCGCCCAGGGAACAGCATTCAGCAGGTGGGATCAGGAAAGAGGTGGATCTAGTGGGCACTGGCTACAATCTGGGGCATCCCCTAGCTCACTAGCACCCCACCTGAGTGGCCCTGGGGGGCTCCGCCACCATGGACAGAAGGACCAGGTCCCCCCGCAGCTCAGAGGCTGCTCAGGCCACCAGCAGCTCACCCCCACCTCCCCAGCCACAGGAGACAAGGGCAGGCTCCATGAAAAGAAAAAAAAGGATCAGGGCCGTCACCCACTTCTGCCTTCAGGCCACCTCTCCCATGAGGGGGGACACGCGGTCAAAAGGCTGCAATGTTACAAACAGCTACTTTGCAAACTAAATTACATGCAGATGAGGTTTAGTTTGCTATGTAACAAACTCATTTAAATCGTAAAAAAAAACTCACACATGTACAGCATGATTAAACCACAAAAATGGGCAATTTTCATCACTTGTACAAGCGCCCATATATTCCTGCTACTATGTTAATATTGTATAAAATAACCTTCAAAAGCTAAAATGGTTACATACTAGTTTTCTAGTCAGATTCCTCAATGCATTGACATACAAGGATGAAAGTTACAATAAAAATACCCCAGCACCAATAAATGTTAAGTCTCTTTAACTGTTATACCAATGTTTGAAAATAATAATAGTAATGTCTGAGGAGCTTCTGGAATAGAGAGAGAAAGACATCTTCACATTTCAAAGAGCTTGTACTATTTTCCTTGGAACTGGTTGCAGTGATATATATTATCTACAAGGATTCCAGTTGACTTCAGCAGCTGCCATACTTTGCGTTTATGCCAGACCTATCAAACAAAGATCTCAGTATCTTTGAGAGCTTTCCCTAGCCTAAAATGTCCTGACTGAAACAACATTGTTCCCAACCACACCTCTCCTGGCTTTCAAGCAACACCCTGAAGTCAGCAAACTTGTCACCAGAAGCCAATTCTGACCAGCCCACCAAATGGAAGCAGATGTTGCTTAGGCACCAAAAGTAAAACCTGTTGACACATCTCCACTGTCATGATTAAGTCCCTTCACTCCATCCAACAACAAAACCATCAGACTTCATGGATCCTATGCATGCCTCTTACAGAATGTGACATGTATCATCCAATGCACCCAATACCCTTATGGAAACTATGCAGGTAAAACTAAGCAACGACAGCATTCCAGAATGAACTCATACAGAAAGATGACAAAGGATATCATCAAAAGAAAAGCGTATTTTGTAGAATAGCTACTCTATCTTTGACCTCACAATCCTTGTCCTCAAAGGAAACCTATGCAATAGCTTCAGAGGACCGGCCTGGGAACAAACATTAATAAATCTTCTCTGTCCTAACACAGACAGGGGTTTTATGGATCATCACAATTCACCTACTGTTTCTGCTAACCTCTTTGGTTTTCAGGTGACAAGGACACTTTTTTCTACTTAATGGTCTTATTCTTTTACATAACTAGGTTTTAATTATATCAACTCTTCTTCACTTGGTCTTTTAATATTTCTGCTAACTTGTCTTTGCTCCACAGGTTTACTGCCTCCTTCCTATTTTAAGGGATCACACCTATTAACATAATGGGATTAAACAAAATAATTGTTCTAGCTGGTGCTTATTTTAGGCCAGTAAGGGCCACCCTTTTTCATAAGCATGCCACAAATAAAACCTTATGCTCTCTTCCCCCACCCCCGAGTGATAATCTAATCCTCTTCCTCTATCCAAATTGTTGCTTTGCTTTTTGCTCCCTGCTCTGTGCTTCCTGCCTGATCCATTGTCTGCTCTCTGCCCTATCTCTCGTTGTGTTCCCTGCTCCCTCCCCAATCTGCTGTGTGCCCCACACACAAGCTGCCCATGCCACTTGTGGCACACTTGCAGTTAATCAACTACCTCTGGCATGGGTGGTGTCTGCCAGAACTGACAACGTGCATTCCCAGACCTGAAGAAAGGCATTTTGTGCCTGAAATCGTTGGGAGAGAAAGACAAGTTAAGTTGGTCCAATATAATATATCACCTCACATCACAAATATTGCTTCTCTGCCTAAGACTCTAAGAAAAGAAAAAAGGCACAAAGCAAGGGTCATATATTCTTTCCTGTTTTACCATCTTAGCAATCCTGAGTCTGTTAGTTCAATTCTTATTCTGTTTTTACAGCATCTAACCAGTATTCTTTTTACTTTTTCACTAAAATAGGCATACAAGGTCCCTGTTCCCCAATGCTCTGAGTTAATAATAGAAAATAATTCATGATAAATGAATAATCTTGGTTGAAATAATCAGTGCAAATGCTTTTGACAAAGGTGGTATTGTCCATGTTGCTGGGTTTTTGGTTGTTGCCGTGTTGGTCTAAGGACATAAGCAGGCAAGGTTCTTTGGGTAAATGTGATATCTTTTATTAGACCAACTGAGTAGTTAGAAAAAAGTATTTTGCAAGCTTTGGGATGCAATCACCCTTCTTCAGGCATAGGAAGTCTCTGCTGTTCTGAGACTCCAAGGAATGAAAGCTGAAAGTGTGGGAGGATGTCAGTAAGAATGTAAATAGGTGGAAATTAGGAAAACAAAAGATAGAGCAGGGAAGGGAGGTGGGGAAAGAAGGGGTAAAAAGACAAAGGTAAGTAAGAGAGACTACAGTAGTAGATATTCAAGGTAGAAAAAAGAGGCTGTCTGTCTTCCTAATTTCCAGCTATTTACTTTTTCAGAAAGCACAGAAAAAGGTGGGGAGGAAGAGGGGAAAAGAAAAGTGTAAGAGGTCAGGTCTGGCAGGTACCTAGTGAATCATGTCAGGCAGGTTATAATGTGTCATAAATCCAATGCCTATAGACATCTTACTTACTCACCTTTGGCTTTTCTGCCACCCCCTCCCCATTCTTTTTGCTATCCCTTCTCTGCTCTACCTCTTGTATGAAAGCTTGCAAAAAACTTTTTTCCAACTACTCAGTTGGTTTAATAAAAGATATCACATCTACCCAAAGAACCTTGCCTGCCTTTGACAAAGGCAGCACTTCTTGATTTCCTGACTTGAACCATGGCATGATATTTCATAGGTCTGAATGGGAACTTTTCTCAGAAGAAAGCTACTAATTATTGGCAGTACATTTCAAAACTGAAAGTTTGTTTCCTTTGAATGACACATCTGTTACCCAGGTTTGGCTTTTCTGAGTCAGATCTATTAAATTTGAAGATGCTTTTAATATGCATAGCAGTTTTGTATATCCCATAAACAAGGAATGGGTTATGAAAGTAATGAAAGTGGCCACTGCTATAATACAGGTGAATGTATTTTGCATGGCAGGTTTCAGTGAGGCACATATGTACATGTGCATGATTAGAGTTGTGCAGCTACCCATTTCAAAGTACCTGCAAGTAAAAATGCTACTAGCTTTGTGACTTATTTCCAATTTCTTTATCACCTAACCTGTCTAGGACCTTTTAAGTATCAGGACAGTCTTAACTATAAGCTCAAAGTTAAATTGAATTTTCTGTTGCCAGACTGAAAATGTAGTGCCTCCCTGCTCACATTAGCGTTATTTTTGACACATTTGTATTTCATCCACTTCATAAAGGTGGTGAGTTGAAATTCTTGCTAACTACCCCAGGCAACTCAGCCTCAGAATTTGGTTAGGGTCTGAATTTTATCTATTTCCTATTATAGCGAAACAATAAAGTGAAATCAAATTTCCCATTAAGCTATTTGAACTGGCAATGACAATGTACTGTATGTGACATTTGGAATATAATAATATTGTAGGTAAACTACTGAAAGGTCACCTAGGAAGTTTTCCCCATTTCCCCATCCCCTCCTTATTTTATAGACTGATCCTCAATGGATTATATTTCTTGAAATATGAAGCTGTGAAAATTGTTCATCTAAATCACCTCACTGCAGTTTAGTACAATCTTAAAAAAAAAAAATAACCTACTGAGATTGCAATGAGGTCTGCATTTTCCCAAATGATGTATAGTATCTTCCCTGAGTGTGATTGCTATAATGCTAGTCTCCTCTTAACTACAGCACTATATCTGAACAAAAGGAACATTTACAACTTTTCCATCTCCCCAAACTATTTTTAAGTGGGCACTATGGACCCTTACCCAGACCATAAAATTCCTACAGTACTCATTATTTCACTGGAGTTGCACATAACAGAGGAAAATTTTTGACCCTCAGACTTAAACTGTAAAATAATTTGGTGTCCACAGCCAGATAGGCAAAACTTCAGAGCTGCAGCAATAAGATCAAAATTGCCTGAAAAATCAGTAGTCATACCTAAAGGTTTCCCCACTTAGAAAAAATGCATGTTTGTAAGATAGAGTCCAGGGCTGTCTGTTACTTAAAGAAAAGCAGCAGCCCAGAAAGGGAGCTCTGCAGGCAGGCAGGGGGACAGCAGCTGCAAGTAGCCAGGGCAATTGGCTAAGGGGATAATTAGTCAGCACCTACAGGCAGTCAGATAACCAGATGCAGGCAGGGCCCTGGATGCATATAAACCTGGGGCTTGACTAGGCAAGCAGTCTAGTCCTGCTTGCTACAGGGTTAGGAGCTTCTGCCCAGGAGCAGCACCCAGGGGTACTGATCAGACTGCTTTGCTGCCTGCAGGAAGACTTGGGCCCAAGGAGCTCCAAAGGAGCTATGCAGGCCCTAGAATGAAATGTTTGCCTTCTAAAAGGGGAAGAGGGCCACTTACAGTTTTGCTTATGTTATAGCCAAGGGGCTTATTTTATGTTATGTTACAGTTTTCCCTGGTGGATCAGGATGAGGCTATAAGGGGCATTTAGGAGGCTTCATTAGTGTAGGCACAGCCACAGAGGGGCTGGAGAGCCTGGTGCCAGTGTGGGTGCAGCCAAAGGGACAAGTGAAGCTAGTGCCTTGAAGCTAAGTCCAACCCAGTGGACCTACGTTTGAAAGCCTAGCTAGATTTAAAGGGGTGAAGGTCAAAGCCCCCAAAGAGGGACAATGTACTAGTAACACCTGTGAGGCATGGAGCATGGTAAAAGAGCAGTTTGGAGCCACACAATTAGCTCATATAGGTTTGGGTGCTCTGCTGGGCACAGCTGAATCAGAGGCCCAGCCAGGGAGCCTACGATCAGTGGGACCGAGCCCTAGCAAAGGTTGGGGGGCAGCCTCCCTATTAACTTATAATACTTCAAGGTATGGCAGATGGGGGAGGGGCACCTTAGGGGTAGAGCAGGGAATGGTTGCGGAGCTACCAGGGGCCATCATGGCCGCCCTGGTAAATGTTCCAACAGTATTTCCTCTTTTCACTGTTATCCTTGTGGTAAAAGAATGTTCTCCTGTACATAGCAACTGCAGTGGAATTTGAAGGGACTGACAGAATTTGAAGAGCTTGGGGGAGGCACCAAGAACTTAGTGAGCACCTGGCTAGAATACTAGCTGAAGTTGCAATATTGGTGTAATTCATTCTATTAGTAAAGTCTGTTCAGTTTTTACAAGCATGGATTCCTTTTGCGATGTTACCTGGCATATGGTTCATGAAATGCCTTTCTTCTTCCAGCTTGGTTACCTCTCTGTGGGCACGTCTACATGAGTTACTTTACTGCACAGTAGACTAACCTACTGCACTCAGGCCGCGTCTACATGAGTGGTGGGCTGCACAGTTGTTACTGCAGACATTTACTAATGACCAGGGATCTGAGTTTTCCATTTCCCATGGAAAGTAGGAAAAAAAAATGGATTTTCTCTTTTAACAGAGAAAAAAAGCGGATTTTTCATTTTAACAGAGATGCCTGCAAATTTTCCACTCTTTTGCAAAGAGCTCTCTGCAAGATGGCAGAGTTCCAGCCTGCAAGAACTTCTTGCAAAAAGGGTGGCAAACTTTAAGCCCTGTCCCGAGGGGGAAAGGGTGGGGCCTGAAACTGTCAGCCAGGGCTTGGCTCAGGCTCACTTTCCTTCCTGGAGACTTTGAGATAAGTGGGGTTTGCAGGGGGCTGGACACCAGCTGGGGGCCCCTTCTGGCTGGGCTGGGGGGCTGTGGATCAGGAAGGGGGCACTGTGGAGTGGGTGTGGATAATTGCCAAGGGTAGGGGGAGTAAGTAATTAATTTTGCATAATTTTGAGTTTTTCTGCACATAATTTTGAATTTTTCTGTGCATAATTCCCTGGAGTGTACAGAGTGGTCTCAGCAGGACCTCTGCTTTTTTTCCATGATGAAAAACCCAAAATCAAATGCCAAAACATGTAGGTATTTAGAATGTATTTTATTATAGTGGTTGAAGCACTGGTAAGCTTCCAAATTGCTCTAAAACTATAAACATATCAATAAAGCACTGTGTTCAACTGATACCCATATATCTATATATACATATATAGGTATCAGTTGAACACAGTGTTTTATTGATTATATATAGTGGCCTTTCATTTGAATCACAGATTTGGGGGGTTTTATCAGAGAATTTGCTACTTTTATCAGAGAATTTGTGATTTTTAAACAGAGGAAACCAGGATCACTGGTAATGATTTAGTAATGACTGTGCTTATACAAGTATTAAATGACTGTTCAGTAACAGTTGTTACTGTACAGTACTGTTGCTGCGCATCTTTTTTTTTTCTTTTTGTTTGTTTAGGGTTTTCTTCCCTCTGCTACTTCACAATAGCAACAAGATACTGTGCAGTAGCTTATTACTACTGTGTAATAGCATCGCATCACAGTGAGTGCCTGGCAGTACTACTGTACATTAGTGCTGCTCATTGCTACTGCACAATAGTGTCTCATGTAGATGCGCCCAGTAAGGCCTCACCATGTGACTGTGCACAGCAGCTACTGGCTAGTGCATGGTTTTTTATTACCTATAAATACAGGTAGTAGATTAACTGCACATTAGCTACTGAGCTCTACCAATTGTATAGACACTGCCTGGGAGAAAACGTGTACGGGGCCACAGGATGGGGCAGTTCTCTGTCCCTGGTTCTGGCACTGTTCTGCTCCTAGCAACCCCAGGAGCCAATCAGCACCAGGACAGGGTCACACAATAACCCTCCCCCCCACCCTCCCCAACTGTCCCCGTCCTGGTGCTGTGCAGCTCTCGACTCCCCACAAGAACTGCGAGTGGAGCAGTGTAGGAATGGGGGAGCTCTCTGCTTTCCTGCTCAGCCAGGGGCTCACTGGCAGCTGCCCCAGAAGTGGGACAGCTCCCAGTGAGCCCCCTGCTGAGTGGAGAAGCCCTGCTGGGCACCAGGCTTGCTGGCAGCTGTGTGTCCTGATGTGCACAAGGCTGGGAGAGCTGCTGAGCTGTCTCCTGTCCCAATGCACATAGGGAAGGGTCTTGGAAACATCAGCCACTGCAGATGGCAGAGCTCTCCTGGCCCGATGCACATCAGGACTGGCCCCCGTCCCCCAGGCTAGCACCCCAGGGGAGCCGGGAGCTCAACCCCTGTACTGGGCTGCTCCCATTGGGAAAGTATTTGCTCCCAACAGTGCACATGTAGACATGCTTCTAGGGAAGACATACTGCACAGTATTTAGGCTTAGTAATTAGGCTAGTATTTACTAATCAAGTGAAGTAATTAGGAGCAGTATTTAAGCTGTATAGGCTTACTGCATGGTAAGCCTACACAGCATTAATGGCATGTGTAGGTGTGCACAGTGATCAGAAAATAGATTGAGGCAGGGCAAAGATTCAGATAAAAATGCATCAGTTAGGGGGATAGTTCTTCAGCTGCACAGTGGTGTCATTGCCTATATAGAGGACAAAACCAGTAGATTTGATAAGAGTGGAAAGTGGAGAGTCACAGAAGGTAAGGGACAGGTGTCCAGTTTGAGGGTGGGTGAGGGTATACTATGAAAAGTGTACACATCTGTACTTGTATGTTTTCCTATCCAGAGTAATTCCTGATAGGTATGCAAAAGAGAGCCTTCAAGCACATTTGCATAACAATATAACACCAGCCCAAGCAAGGTAACCATGAGTCTTCAAGTCACGCACTGGCTATGTTAGGATCCTCAACAATCATCTCACCTGTTTGTTTACCTTGGTGGCCTTATTTTTCTTCTAAAAGGGTGGCAAAATCAACTCTCTTGATTCTGAAAAACTGAAATTCTGCCATGAAGTTCTAAAAGCAGACAAAGGCATGGGGAAAATGAAACAGGACACTGATAAGCAGCTAGCCTAAATATTTTGAAAAGGAAGCCTGAAACATGCATTTACATAATACTTATAAGTGGGGGGAAAACGTAAGTCGGGTACATCTTTGATGCTTTTGAAGGGAGAATAGTTGTCGTCATCCAAGGTATATGATTCATATAAGCGGTTTCTCTCAAAAGGGAAAGAAAATAGACAGACAAAAACTTACAGCATGAACTAGTTATTAGGGCTGTGCGAGTCTTCGGACCATGCTTCGGACCCAGAGAAGCTTCAGACGCTTTGGCATCCAAACCAGCATGTCTGGATCGAAGCACTGGCTTCTTTAGGTTTTCCGAAGCAGTTCAGAGCTTCCAAACCACTTTGGAAAAGTTTTGGAGCCGCTTCAGAGATCCAGCCATAGGCTATAATGGGGAATCAATGAAATATCTATAACTTTGTTGTTTGCTATCTGATTTGGATGAAACTTGCAGGAGTGGTAGCCTCTGCTGAGAGCATGAAGCCTGCCAAGCTTCAAGAAAATTGGCGCAGGGGTTCAGGGGTAACTGCACCCCAAATTCTTGAAAGCAAAACTCATGTCATATCTGTGTTACACCACAGGAGGTGAAAACTGCAGGGGTGGTAGCCTCAGGGGTCGTAGCCCCTGCTGAAGCCACAAAGCCTGCCAAGTTTCAAGAAGATCAGTGCAGGGGTTTGAGGGGAACTGCACCTCAAGCTGCTGACAGGCAAAACTCATGACATGGGTGACCCTGTGTATGTTAAGGGAGCAGCAGGGTGAAAGCTGCAGGCCTGCTAGCCCCTGCTGAGGCCATGAAACCTGTCAGCTGTCAAGCAAATAGCTGTAGGGGGGTTCTGGGGCCCTGCACCTCTAGCTGCTGACAGACAAAACTCGTGACATGGGTGCTTGTGCAACTGTCTGTCTTGGGGCAGCTGACTGTCTGCACTGATTATTTCCTCCCCTTAGTCTGTGGTTTTGTAGGTGTTAATCATTGCTCATTAACTCGTTATGTAGTAGCTAGGTACTGTGTATTGAGCTGGTCCCTGAGTGAATCATGATTAATTGGTAACTGGGAACACAGTAGCTTAGCAGCCAGGCCTGCAGTTGGAGCTGCTTTGGCTGAATCAAAGTGGGAAACCGATCTGGAGCTCTGGATCAGATCCCTGGAATCCAAAACAGCCATATCTGAAGCCAGATTGAATAGCTGCCTACTTGTGCAAGCCTACTAGTTATTGGTTATAATACATAACCATGAAACAAGCACATTGACAAAGATATGTCCATCACATCATCAAACCATTGACATGAAACACTGTACAGATATATTTCTTTCCAAAATGGAGTACCCTCCACCCCTTCTGCAGCTTGGTACTGGCCACTGGAGAAGGAAGAAATGGAGTACAGATGGTAGTTCCTGGGAAAAGTGGCAGAGGATAGAACTACAATTCTTTACCCCTTCACAAATACATTTCTCACTATATGCTTTTGCCTACTGAAGATAGGGGTCTAGCAACTTATCATTCCTTACAATTACTTATCATGCCTCAGTAATTGTAAGGCAACGAACTACCTTATTGTAACCATGGCACTTCATACCCAGTCACTTCACAGGGGCATCTGTCGTGTCTATGATGTAACTGGCAACTAGCACACAAACTATATAGCTCTTGTGAGTCACGGCTTCCTTTTGATACTGGAGTCGCTCTGGGTTAAAACCCAGAATGCCAATTATAAACAGCGGGGGGGGAAATATCTTTATCAAACAGGTAGAATACTCATACATAAAAGTTTGTGTGTGTTGTTAGAAGAGTTCTGAGAGCCATCTGGGCTGCAAAATACTTCAAAAAGAAATTTGCTTTCACCTTTCTACATAGAAAACTTCAGAATGTGTATAAATCTGAGGTAGCGAAAGTAGATGCCAACCCTGCATTCTTCTGTCCTAGCATAAAAACATTCACCAGACAAAGCCTCTCTCATTTCTCCTTCTGGTTTTTTTTCTTCACACAGAGCCATTAACTTTTAGCCATAATCAAGATCCCACATTGTCCTCAAAACTGTCACATACAAAGTGTGTCTCCAGTGCTCAGCTACGTTAGGGACTGGTATAACTGCCAAGTCATTTCAACCCTGAGAAACCATCACTCTTGGACACATGGAATTGTCTGGATGACTTTTCTTTGGGTAATTTTTCTCTTAACGTGTCTAGATTTTGCAAGGCTGGTCTTGGTTAAAAACTAGACTGTGAAGGAAAATTTGAGAACTGAAGCTACAAGATGTAAGACACATACAAGCAAGAAAATTTGGGGAAACCATATAAAACTCATCACCTCTGGTAGTACTGCTACCTCTTTCCTCTTCCTCCTCCTCATTAAAAAAAAAAAAGAGATTTAATTCTATAGTGTATCTCATCATAAGGACCTGCAGTAGCATGAGAAATGATAAAGATAATTCAGATTTTCCACCTGCCTTTTTCACTTTGTTTTAGAAAGTAGACATACTTACTAATTTATTCTTAATACAAATGCAATTAACACCCAATCTCCTCCCACTCTTCCCAAAACTCTAGCATAAGAAACCCAGTGGCAGAAAGCCAGGAAATGCAGCCCTATAAATCAAAACTTGTCTATATTCCTTCTTCTTGTAAATTTTCTGTAAAATAGTGTGTAGTTGTAGTTTGCACAAACTGCTGTTATCAACAGCTCCCTACAGGAAAAGCATAGAGATTTATCACAACCTTTCCCTCCCTCACATGCACTCTTTGCCCCATGCACTTTACGTTGTAATACACAGCCATGCAGAACATATACTAGCCACTGCTCCCACACCGCTCTTTTCCAGACAATAGCTGAACTACTTGAATTTTCTGCAGAGAAGCGATATGTAAACTACCAGTTATGCCTCGTAAGTGGTTATTTGCAATGAATACAATCACTGTTTTTCATTGTCTTATATTTCTCTGTAATTCTGGCATAGATTTTATAAACTTGCTAAGGCCTGGGGTAGTTCTTTGATGTCAGCAGGTTATATTCTACTAGGTACAATGTTATCAACACTAAAGGTTCAAAACTGACATTTGCTGCAGCCTCTCTGGTTAAGGAAAGCCCAGAACTTGGGTTGCCTACTTCCAAGCAAGTGCCCTAACCAGTCCGCTCCTTGGGGTTAAGAGATGAGAGAGTCCTCCTCTTCTCCCCTGACATCAGCAGCAGTGGCAGTCCCTCAATACACAGATGAAAATCTTCCAGTAGATAGGGCAGCCATGTCTGAGTCCAGAGATGACTGAACAAGCCAATCTGAGATCTTCATGTTCAACTGCAGACATAACAGAAGGGCAAAGCAGATCCTGGTGATTTTGGATCACAGCAATTTCCTTTTGTCTCTCTCACCTTTGTGTCTCTGCAGTGAGGCGAGTTTGCCTGAAATGGTCAATGCCTTATCATACTTCACAGTGCCACTGGGAATGATTTAGTGTTCGAGCTTGGCTTCTAATATCCACTAGCCATAGATTTTTGCCAGGTGTGTCCACACAGCACAGGTGGTAGTCACAAACTGAGTGAAAGCAGCAAAAAATGCCATGTACATGGCTAGAAAACAGTTATTTGGGCAAATAATGTGAAAGAGAATCCCCTATGTCATGTCTGCAGTCAATCCTCCACTAGTTCAGGGCTGACCAAATCATGGAACACGTGTCTCAAGTTGCATGGGCAGCTGCTGAGTGTGGCATGTGAGCCTCAGGCACTCAGTAAAAAGAGGTGCCAAAATGGAGGCTTGGGGACTCAACCCTCCAACTGTGTGGACTGGAGTAGAAGACACTGCTCTCAGGAGGTGGCAGATGCTACCTCCAGGAGTCAGGTTAACCCTTCCCTGGCTCTGCAGCCACCACTGAACCTCACTCTCCACGTAAAACTGAGGTGGCTGCAGGGCCAGAGAAGTGTTTAGCTGGTTCTTGTCAGTGATACTTCTTGTAACAGTCGCTTGTCTCTACTCTTCTCCAGGTGACCAGAGGTTTGAGCCTCCCTCCCTCCATTCTGGCACTTCAGGGGCAAGCCCTAGCAAGCACACCTCTGGAGGTACAGATCAGAGTGGCACTTTGGGAGGGTCAGGGCTTTACTTGTGGCATGCCTGGCCATGAGTGCATAGAGAATTCAGCCCTTGAAGTAGACATTTCACAGTCTTATCCATGTCCATGAAGGTTAGGGAAAAAAATTAAACCAAAGGTAATATTCAAAATTCAACATCAATTACAAGGGTGGCAATGCTATAATTAACTGATGGAAGCGTTAAGCGATAAGGCTCAATTCACCATTCTCATCATCTCAAGGGAAAGTTAAGAGAGGATGTGGTATTTATGCCATAGATTTAAATATTAATCTCCAGCAGATACTCAACCCAAAGAATATACAACAAGGGTATACACACATATTGTTGCCATTCCACCACTTCCTTCCCTTTTTCCTGTCCTTGTGACAAGGTATTTAGCAGAATTCACAGACTCATTGGAATCTGACAGGGCTGCACCATAAGTGCTTCTAACTTATCAACCTCTGGGCTACCAACCATGTGCTTTCATGCCCATGCCACCCCAGCCCCCTAGCCAGCCACTACTAATCATTTTCTGCTGGAGGAACAAGACATTTTTCAGAAGTCAGTATGGAGTTCATTTGTTTAAAAAATATATCCATTAAAATTAATTTAATAAGGCAGAATCCATATCACTTCAGCAATTTCACACCCACAGATAAGTCAAGTTGTTACAGTAATTATTCTAGGCAACTAAAATACTTTAATCCTCTTGTTAGTATCCATAAAATTGATTTTATGCACCCACATACAATAAAGTCAGGGGATTTAAAGCAGCTAGAAAATTCCAATCCTAAGCAGTCAGTCGACCCATTTTTTTCAAGCATGCAGAGCTTAAATGGAAGGAATTTTCAAGTGCTTGAGAGCATTTTTGGTGGTATGGACACTTGTACATCAACACTGTATATGGAACAGGGTGGCTAGCTGATCATAAGTGCCAAAAATGGCAGCTATGTGGCCAATTAAGTGTCATTTGGGTTCATAAAGTGAAATAGGATTCTGCCCTTGGTATTTCAAGTGTGATACCCAAATATTCAGACAGGCAAAATTAAAAATCTATTCAGAACATTGTTATTAAAAATTTACCTTGAAGTGTCTAGCTATATAATAATCATCCAGTGATGAGGTATATAACTCTTTTCTAATTTACATGCAAATATCAATTAGGTTTTAACTCCTCCTTTAGCCATCTCAAGACTTTAACTCTTCCGTTAGCCATTTAAAGAGCCAGGTGAAATCTTGGCTCCATAGAAATCTATCATTTTTTTCCATCACATTTAATGAAACAAGAATTTCAACCCATTTAAATATCCTGAAAGACTATAGAGATATGTAGGACAACAGAGTGAAGCCAGGAAGCATTTGAGATGGCAGGTGCAGTAAGACAATAAAGGGCAGTAGGGGCATGGTGGAGTGTCAGTGGGACCCACTTATGGACAGCAGCAGTGATGGTGGAAGCCGGTGGGTTTCCCCTACCTGTCTGGTCCCCTGGGGTATTCCCTGCCAGCCTGGGCAGCTGGGTCAGGGAGGGAAAACCTGCCCACCACTGCTGCTGCCAGTGTCCTTGCCTGAGCCCACCCCTATGCAGTCCAGCAGGAGCAGGGCTGGGGTGGCTCTGGAGCTCCCCCAACCTTTGGAGTGTGGACAGTGGGAGCAGCAGGTTGGGGAGGGGAGAATGAAAGATGTGACTCGGCACAGAGGGGAAGGAGGAGGGAATCAAGAGCAGGGAGGCTGGATTCTTACTTGATTTAGGGACTTTAAAAAGTCCCTGGCTGCTGCTTCTGTGGTATAGCCTCCCCTTCTTAGTCAGGGTGGGGAAAAGTTGGGAGCAGGGGTGCAGCCACCCCTGCAGTGCTGGTCACTGATTCTGCACCCCATTTACAAAATTCTAGACCTATCCATGGCAAGAAATTCTTACCTGATTCAGGGACTTAAAAGAAGTCCCCAGCTGCTGCTCACGTGGTAAAGTCTGACCACCCCAGTTGGAGGGGAGAGAGAAACAGGTAGAAGTGGAAGTGTGCACTCACCACTGCAACACTGGTCACTGCTCCTGCATCCCCTTTTCAAAATCCTGGATCCACCTACAATCCTGCCCATCCACGCCCCAACGCTCCACAGGATGCTCCAAACATGGAAATACATCCATGAGGCTGCCTAAGGGTGTCCTCCAATGGCCACTGTCAATACCTCAGTCTCTGGCATGTTTTTATGTTTAGACACTAGACAAACTTATAAAACACGTCCATTTCTAACTTCCATGATTTTCTACTGGCAAACTATGAAACACGGGGTGATTCAAAGCTGAATCAGCTACCCAGAATGAAGAGGATAATTAGGGATGCGCACAAAAACGGACCTAGGAAATTTGATAGCGATTATGATGGATTATATTATTCAAAAGACAATACCATAAAAGGATAATTTTAATAAAAAGAAAACCCATGTAAGACCATCCAAAATTAATATCTGACAAACCTCCCAGAGGTTCATTCAGAATAGCCTCTAAAAAGTTAAAGCTAATGAAACTCCAGAATAAACAAGTTTTTGAAAGGAGATTTATGTTAAACTTAATAGTATTGTGACCCACTTGGTTAGCCTTTCATGGTAAGGCCAGAAAAGATGTACATCTCTACAAGCTACAAGAATATTACTGAGAAAAAAATTTACGCATGAGGTAACCAACACACTGTGAAAATTAAGTATCTATTTCATTTCAGCCTAGGCTGTAAAATATAAGCTAAAGTACTAACTCTGAGACCCAAATGGTTAGTTCATGAAGTAATTTAAAGAATGTTCAAGTGGGATTTTTCTCAAGCATAATATACCTACCTGAAAAAAATCACCAAACTTTGCAGCATGAGTCTGCCTATCTAGCATTTGTATTCACTCATGACATCTTGAAGATGAAAAAGGCTTTGCCCAAATGAAATAGATTTCTGAGGCTATTTTGGAGGACTGCAAAATGTGTCCTATTAATTTGTTTTCTACATTTTAATCCTTTCTCTTTAGAGCATGTGTAAATTCATTACATTTCCTACTTAGAGCAAGTCAGACATGGTTATATCATTTTCATCCTTCCTGGTTTCTTTTAAAAGAAAAGACAAAGGTTATTGGTAACACAGTTGATAAAGTCAATAATAAAGTTTCAACATTTGCCCCTCAGCAGTCAGTGTGATACCCAATACCCCAGTGCCTTTCACTGAAATTACAGGAAAATAAGAGGGTTACAACATTAGTACTAGAGCGATTACGGCACTGGGTCATGTAATCAAGAGACCTGACCCATTTTCCTGCTTTGCTACTTAGCCACTGAATAACCCTAGTTTCTCTGTGCCTTAGTTAGCAATATTGACCTCCTTTGTAAACTGCTCTGAAGTCTACTGATGACAAGAGCTAGTTATTGTAATTGAGGCGGATCAGCCTCAATTATCATTGACAGACTGGGTCCAAGCCTGTAAGGTTCTGGGAATCCTCAACTACCACTGAAAAAGGAGCTTCTTACTGTGGTTTCCTGGGGCAGGAAGCATTGAGCTTTTAACGTATGGCAATTAGCAAACATTTGAAGGTCTGGAACCTGCAGACAGTGCTTAAGTGCTCAGCCTAACTTCCTGAAGTATCTACATGAAAATCAATGGACTACAGATGATATTGAAGTTAAGCAAGTGCTGGAGCTAAAATTCCCTTTCATACTTGCATTTTGATGCCTTAAATCACACTATCTTTCTGCCTCTTTTATCATTTACTGACAGATTTTCTTTACTTACTGAGGATAAACAAACAAAATACTGAACAACCAAAATGTTGTTGCCTTAGATACTGTGCAGACTGATACTATCAACGCAAGATATGTAATTTTTCAGGAGCAATGTGTACTGGACTGTCTAAAACAGCCAAAGCATGGAAACTCTTAGCACATAAATAATTTTAAACTTATTATTTTAAAATAGTTCCCTGCTAAGGAACATTTAAATCGAAATTATTCTGCAATATGCCACATGCATAACAACCCCAAAAGTATTAGGTCTACAATTTTCAGAAGAGCTAAGTGGAAAATCCAGACCACTTAAAAGTCTCTTAGGTACAGCATAAAAAACAAAGCCATTTGAAAACATTTAGGCTTATGAAACTCACCTTGGAGTTGGAGATACCATGACAGGCAGATATCGTATTTGCCTGAATCCAAGATAACCCCAAATTTAAGACAATCACTCCAAGAATTACATTCTATACATGGAACATGTATAAATTCATTACACTTTTACATATATAGAATCTAATTATTGGAGGGTCATCTTATATTCCCCCCCCCACACACACACATACATTGCTGCATCAGGAAAAGCAGTGAAAGGGGGCAGGTAGCAAGGGAAGCCATATGGGGAGAAGTGGGGGTAGGCAGTGGGGCGAGTCAATCAGTTTGGCCTCTGCCTCTTGCCCACTCCTATACCTTCCCCCCTCATTTCTGCCCTCCCTTGCTGCTTATACTTGCTCTGCTCCAGCTGGCTCTAGCCTCACTCCCGCCTAGGACATGGAGCAAGGCCCCAGCCCAGTCTGGCAGCCGCAACAGCAGCATGGCAGCTCCAGCCCTGGCTCCAAGGCTGCAAGTAGGGAGAAAGTAGAGGCTGAAGTAGGGAGAGGAGAGAAGACAGAGATGGTCAGGGCCAGAGCTGGAGCTAAAGCTGCAGCAGCTGCCTGATTCACACTGCCTCATACTCTGATCCAAGATGAGGGGCTTTTCCCCCCACGTTCAATGGAGGGAAAAACCTTATCTTGGATTCAAGTAATAAGTAATTGTTTTTATTACCTTTTTACACTATACATTATGGTTTTGCAAAGTACTATTTTATAATCTTTGGGAGCTCAGAAAAAAATTAAGATAATGCAGAATAGTTGCTCTTCGTAATACAGAAACATTGCTTTGCCTTTATAAGGTAATAGCATGATAATTACCAAATGTCTGTTTAATATTAATTGCTTTACCCTAGAGTGAAAAGTTATTTTGAAAAAGCACTTTCGACTATGTGATTTTTAACCTGGTGTAGATTCATCATTTTTTTTAATGGTAACTAGAATTTTCATACTTTAATTGCCCAAAATGTTAAGTCAGCATAAAAATCACTTCATCAAGGACTTGTGACTATGTGATTTCCTTTTTTGTCCTTGCCAACTTCTCACTCAGGGAAAGTACTTCTCACATGCATCTACCCCATTTGGGAAAAAGCATTGAACATGACTATAAATCAGTTTAATCTAATCTAGGGACATTCTCTAACATACTTATTCAATCATATATAGGTATTTTTTGCCAGATGTAAGTGCACAACAGAGTCAATATTTGGGCGTCTTGACTGCTCCTTTTCTTACTTTACTAAATCCTACACCAGCCCCTAAAACACGGTAAAGATGGGGTGCAGCACACCACCACACAAGCCAGGGTGAGGGATGGAGGCAAGGTGCCGTTGGAGGCAAGTGGGGAACGCTAGGGGACAGGACAGGGGGCAGGACAGGGAAAAGGTGCAGGAAGGAGGGACCTGCCCCCAGTTGACATGGGCATGTAGGATAGCCCCACAGAAGCTCCTCTTACCTTTTTTGACCTCAAGGGCAACAAGGATCACTGCAAGTAGCAGCTGTGCAGGGTGCCAGGCTCAGCCAGGGACAGCAACAGCAAAGGGCAAGTTTTTCCTTACTGCTCTCCTTCCTTCCTCTCCTCCCCACTGCCCCACCCCAGAGTCCCCTCCTGGCTGGCACCAAGTACCAAAGGAGGAACCTGTTCCCTCCCCCACCCCGTCCTTCCCACCACTACCACTGTCCTCAGCTGAGCCTAGCACACAAGGTAGCTACATTCTGCAGGCCATGAGTGGAGCAGGACAGGAGTGACTGTAGGGCTCCCACCATGCCTGCATCAGCCATGAACAGCAATGGTAATGATGGAAGGGTTTCCTCTTCCTGTCCCTGCTCCCAGGCAGTGGGAGCCAGGGAGGGCAGGGAGAAGGTGCAGGAAAAAAAAACCTACCCACTGCTGCTTCTGTCCCTGGCAGAAGCTGGCACCCTGTGCAACCTCAGCCCATAGCTGGAGCAAGGCAGGAGTGGCTCTGGGCCTTCCCTGATGCCAGGGGGAGTAGCAGAAATGGGCTTCCTGTGCCTGCTCCTTGCCCAGCCCCCTGGTGTCCCTCACTGTCCAGGGGGCTCCTGTTGTAGACAGAGTCTGTGTGGGTTGCCAGGTTCAGCAGGAAGAAAGGTACAACTGCACCTCCACATGCCCCCTGCATCTGCCCCTGCCACATTTGTCTGTCATTAAGATTAGCCTGCCCTCTGAATTTAGAATGCTTGGTTCTGGAATAATGATACCACCCCTCATTAAATGTTTTTCATCCCCAGTTACCAATGTGCATTCTGAGACTTGGATAATACATTTTAGTGTATCATGTGCCTGGAATTAGTTAGCAATCAAAGACAGGAAGAGGTGCTTCTTATGATAAAAATTACAACCAGTAACTGAATAAAACTTTGAACAATACATAGGGTGGCCAACAGGCTCAGGATCTGGCAAGGTGTCACAGAGTCTGCCACCTTCCAAATACATCCCATGTTAGAAGCAGCTGGCTTCATCTGAAATTCTCCAGAAATGTAGGAACAAAGTAAAATGAGGATGGAAACGGGTTGCCTGTTCCACATTCAGATAACATCTAGGGTTTTTTTCAGTTTTGTTTTGTGTTTTAAAGAACACAGAGAGATGCCATCCAAAAATACAGTAGCCAAGTACTTAGAGTAGGGATGTCCAATCCATGGCATGCATGGCACAAGAGAACAGACAGGGCAGCAAGAAGAGACCAGAGGATCAGGCAACAGTGCTGTTAAGTGGAAGTCTTAAAAAGGGAAAGAACAGGAACTGCCCAGCCAAAAGTACCTTCTGAAACCTAAAGATACACAGATACAAAGGTGAGCTTGTGTGTTTCAGCTTACCATGTCAGCATCCATATTACATCTGCTCTGTGGCAAGTAGATGAAGCTAGCCTTCAGTGATACCAGTCTGGGGAATTTTATCCAGAGCTGGACATCACTTTAGGAAATGATTTCCTAAAGTCAACCTCAGTCTTGTAATACTTGCTGCATTGTAAAATATTTCCGTGTGACACGTGTGTGAAAAATCTTTCTGTTTCCAATACTTGTAGCCAAAGGCCAGAAACTTTGCTCTTGCATAAACGGAAGACAAGGAGCTCCACGTGACTGATTTTTTTATGATGAAGCTGGTTACTGGATTGTAATATCTTTAGGGAAAACGTCCTTTTGTAATTCAAACCAATAATATATAAATGCTAATCACTGGCCCCATTTCTTGTGCATACTTTTAATACATGAATGGAATTAACTACCTGCTTCTCTCATTTCAGTAGGATTAGGCACAAATGTTGATCAATGTGTATCTTTTAAGTGTGGCAATAATTTTTTCCAGCCTTCAGAACCTATAAATGATGATGTTTATTAGCATTTCACAGTCTGGAAAGCATCATTACATCTTCTTTTACTTACAGACTAGTAAGGTGATTTCCCCTACACAAACACACAGCTAAATAGGCACAGCTGTAGCTTGTACAGCTACAGTACAGCAATATAAATTATACATAAATTAGGCTTATAACTATAGCAGAGAGATGGTTGTTATTAAAGATGCAGCCCAGGTCCTGCTGAGAAAGTACTTAAAGGTTTAAAGGCTCTGGTGCGTGTGCACAGTAACTTAGCTGTGTCCATTTAATACTTGCCAGACAAATCACAGAGCCCTCTCAGTGTGTAGCAGCATATGATCTCCTTGAAAGTTTTCCTAAGCTCTTGACTTCGGAACGCATAAATAAGTGGATCAATGATGGAATTGCACATGATGAGGATGAGGTAAAAGTTAAAGTGGGACATGAAACACACGCAATATGGGTTGTAGGGGCAGGAGATATAGAAGATCAAATGGAGGAAAAATGGGGCCCAGCATACAACAAACACCCCAATTAAGATGGTCAAAGTAATGGCCCCTTTCATGTTGGCACCTTGACGAATAGCTCCAGTGCCTGGAAGAACAGCAATCTTTTTGATATGAAGTCGGGCCAGCATGAACATGTGCACATAGAGGGAAGCCATGAGAACAAGCATGGTGAAGAACATGCTGATAAGGCAGATGATGACCACACTGCTATCTGAATAAATGATGAACAAAATGCCTGAAACTGTGCAAGCTGCCCAGATGCATGTTATGATGACCCCTACTCGTTTCACTGTCATGATGTTGTGGTACTGGAGAGCATAAAAGATGGTAAAATACCTGTCCACGGCTATTGAAAGTAAGCTGCAAATGGAAGCAAGCAAAGAACTGCAAATCACTGAGTCAATGACGTTGTCAATATTTATGGTGAAGCTTTGGGCATCCGTGTCCGTGTTGTTTAACAGTGTGATTACGATCGTTTCTGATCCATTAGATAAGCTCACTAGCATATCAGCCACCGCCAAGCTACAGATGAAAAAATACATAGGTGAATGCAGGTTCTTGTTCTTAGCTATTGCCACAATGACCAAAACATTCTCCAATAAGCTTACAATGCCCAGAGTCACAAACACCTCAGGAGAGACAAAAAGTTGCTCATAACAGCCTCCTGAAGAGTAACCCTTTCTGCTCGTCTCGTTGGCACCACCTTGCAATCCATAGCTGTGGTTCCAGAAGTGTAGTGGCTGAGACACCCCCCGGTGGCGTGTGAAGTTCATCTTATGAAATGCCGATCCAGTCAGACGTGGGATTGTTCCAGCTCACTGCCTGTTAAATTTCAAGCCCCTTTCTTTTGCTCCCCTTCTGATCCTCCTTTGGCTTCTCAATTACAAAAAGACAGTACAAAGACCCCCTGGGGAGAAAGCAGTTCAAAACACCAGCGTGATATCACACACCCGGATTTCAGCCTCGCTCAGATGCAGTTTCTGGTAATCCTTGCTGTTAGCTTGGGTATCAACTTCCATGATATCCAGTCTCAGCTGCAAGCTATAACTGTTCAGGGTGTTTCTTCCCTAATGAGACTGTTTTACACTGATGCAATCAGGTTTTTTTCCTTGTCTTCCATTAAAAGGGAGAAGAGTAAAATGTTCAAGTGGCTGCTTCTGAATGGAAGCTACTTTCAAATTACAAGCTCTGCTTTCACTGACAGTAGTGCATGCCGGCTGTCTGCTTTATGGTGTGTAGAGGGGACGAGCAGTCAGAAGCATAATCCGCCTCTGCTTTGCCTCTTGGCCAATCAGGCTACAGCACTGAGAAAGAAGATGCTGATTACATTTCAGAACTTCACCTCGCAGGGCAACATGGATTTAGATGCAGCACAGCTCCCAACAGGAAATGTACTAGCATCTAAGGGATTTGTTTTCCTTCTCTAACTTTTAGAGAGAGTTTGTTTTTTCTTTAATCTCCCTTCCATGGATTTTCTGCATCATCAACATTTCTTTAACAGCCTTACAAAGTCTGTAACTGCCTTACAGAAGTTGCTGTATTCTATACAGGCAAATGGACACTGGACTACAGAAAAATTCAACTCAGATTTCCTTCCAGATCTGCCACAATTGGCCTGTGGAACATGGACAAAGTCATTTAATCTCTGTGCCTTGCTTCTCCATGTTTAAAAGAAGGAAAACTCGTAGCACCTGAGAGACTAGTTCAGAGAGGCATACGCTTTCACAGGTGACAAAGATTCTTTATAGCTGTTGCATGGATATATAGATGAGAAAGGTTCAACCCTTGTGTTAATGGGAGCCGCATAAGCACCAAAATGGAGCAACAAAATGAAATCACAAGAGGCTCCCATAACTGCCCTGGAAGTAATGAGGGACCCTTCAGGGTCCGCTGTAATCATGAAAACAATTTTTTAGATAATCTGGTCACTGCCAGAAAATAGGAGTTGGCAGTATGCAGTGCAACAGCCCTATAACAGCCAGGTGTTAGGAAGAGACAGAAAATGTCATCAAAAGGCAGCTGTCCAAAGTTCAGTGCAGATGGGAAACAAAGTTACGGCTTGAGAAAAGGATGTCTCAGAGGCAGGCAATAAATACACGCTGGCAAAGAGCAATCAATCCTTAATTAGTGCCTATCAACACCCCTCATAAGATTCATCACAGGGCTTGAGTCAGTTCTGCCAAAAAAAATACTAGGAAAAAATTTAACTGCTTTTCAAATGAAAGGAAGAAACAATGAAGCAGCTATTGGTCTTAGGACATTATAATATGAAGAACCTAGAAAAATGCAAAATCAGCAGGCAATAAACTAGTAAGTAAGAGAAATTAGGGATAATATTGTGTATTTACATGTTTTTAAGTCTTTGGGTCTTTTCTAAGACCCTTTTGTGAGTGTGTATGTGGCAAGACAAAAACTATAATCTTTTTCTCTCTTTCCTCTCCCGGTTTTAGTTGTTTAGATTTTTAGACATGGTTATTAGAGTTCTTTCCCAAAGCCCTTTATGCTGGCCACTCTACAAATACAGGGTTTGCATCTTTAGCTTCAAGACAGACTTCCATTTTCACTTCTCAAAATCTCTTTCATGGGCTTTTAACAATAGTTTGAAAGAGCCTAGCTCTGAATATGCTATCATTTTAGTATGATGACAAGCTGGAGAATAGAAATAATATACTCTAACTTTGAAGTTTTGACAAGTGGCATACCCATGATTTCTAGTAAATTAAAACTGACAGACCTTTTAGCAACTCTAAAACCAAGAAGAACACAGAACCCAAGTTATCATTAATGGAGTCCATAAGAGAAATGAAATGACAAAGATGCAATAACAGCCTATCCCTCGGACATAGCGATGAATTACAAAAATGTGGGTTTTTTTCTTTTTGACTGGTGAAAAATCTCATTGGGCTTCCTTCACAAGCTTCTTCCCAAAACACTGAACCAAACTGAAACTAGCCATATCTGATGTTTTGTTTCCTACATTTTGGAAAGCTGAATCATATGCCTCAATACTCCTCTTTGAAAAATAGAAGAAAACTCTCCACACAGTTCCTTAAGAGTCTGATGACATCTAAACAATTCCCATTTTAAAATAAGAAGTGAAGTGAAGTGGCCTGAAGAAAAATGTGAGGCAGGGAATGGGAAGCACATGAGTGCTATGGAAGAAATGAGAAAATTTTAGTGCCAGGAGATTTAGTTGATCCACATGTTCATCCTTTAAAGTCAGGACATGAGGAGAAGACACATTACACTAGTGTGATCAGCCGTGGCATCAATATAAAAGAGAAGCAGACAGATGAAATAGACCCTTACGCCAAGGTAATTTTCCCAATCCATTGTAGACTTTTCTGCTGAAAAAAAGGGGAAAAGTTACAACAGTACAAGTTTCATAAGCATAGATGTCATCTGTCCATGGCTAATTCCACATAACCCATTTGCTGAAGGCAAGATATTATATGGTCCCCTGCCATCTAGTGGTGAGGTTATATAGTAGCCAGCTCCTGCCTGCAGGTAGCCAAGGATAGCTGTTCACCTGTCCGCTTTGAATTCCAAATTAATTTATATTGCAGCAATAAACAGGTGTAAATCACACTAGTATAAATGTGTCATCTGTCCATGCCATAACTGTGGCAGTAAGAGGCAGACTTAAGCACCCACACAGTTCCAGTGGTTGTGAATGGAGCTAAAATGCATGTTACAGAAAAAGGCTAAATATTCTATTATTAGTCAGTAGTCCTAGCAGCTTGTAAATAATGTGTGCTGATACTTTACAAAGAACACAGAAGTCTACGTATCATTGAAAAAAGACATCATTTAAATCTGTGCAAAGTAAGTTTATCAATGTACTGAAAAAGACATTCCTGAAATAAAAAGCCTTTAGTACAATTAAAAATGTTTTTAGGAGACAAGAAAAGCTAGAGAGTTTGGAAAGGTCTCCAATATTGTAGTCTGCTGAATGTCTCCTACAATAGGTTAATGCAGCCTGGGTAAACTCCAAATGGCATTTACAGTTCTGAAAATAAAGGTCCTCAAAACAGAATCATCCCAAGCATTTTTTCTTATGAATTTTATCCCCAGTAAATTAATATACGAGGTTCATCATGGTGGATATGTGTGTATGTTTAAGATCGTCATTAGATTTGTTAGAAGAACATGTGTGTAAACTGCCTAACGGCCTTGTTACATGGTAATTTTGGGCAGCTCCTGGAGCTTTTAACACCTGAATTGTCTGCACATTAACACCTGAAACTGGTTTTAAGCACTTAAGTGGCTCAAAGTTATACCACTCCAGGGCAGAATTATCTCTGATTTGTGTTATCCAGCTTACCAAGGTTTGGCCACTCTAGGCTATACCTAGTGTAAACACTCCATCCACTCCCTCCCCTGATGACCCAGATTGGGCCCATTGCCCCCTCTATCCTTCCCAGCACCCCCTGCTCACTGCAGCTCATCTCTTCTGTTTCCAGGGGCAGGGGGCAGAGCACTGGGGCTGTGCCTGCACAGAGGCAACTCTGTGACCTCCGTGGTTCAGCCATTACACACAGGTACCCAGACCAGGAGCATCTGGGGTGCTGCAAGGCCTTTTTGTCCCACAGTTACTGGGTCCTGGAGTACTAGTGGTGGGGGTAGGGGAGAAAGGAAATGACCATCCAAGCCAGGGCAAGCAGGCGGATGCCCCTGGAAACTTCAGGAGCAGGTGGAGCATGGGCTCATGTGGCAGGGGTTTGGGCATGTGCTTGCTCATGCCCAGCAGCCAATCTTGGGTGGCCTAGGTGCTTGGCTGTACTCAGGTGTCTCCAGAAGCTCAAGGAGCCCAAAGAGCCTGCTGGAGGTGTGCCTGAGCACTCCCAACCTGCTGGCCTTGGCCAGTGCAGGCAGCCTGCATGCCCCCCACCCCCCCCCCCCCCCCCCAGCAAAGAGCAATATGTGGTCTGTTTGCTACTAATATAACCTAGGTCACTTACAGAAACCCATGTAACTTAAATTGATTCCTCCTCTGGCTTTTTGAACATCTCTACTTAGCCTTTGTGCACACAGCATAAGGTATAACAAGGCCCTAACAATGCCTTCAATTGGGACTTTATTACTGCAAAACTGTCTCATGCCAACAGCAAAAGCAACATAAGAATACAGAAGAGAACTAGTAGTATTTTATCTTTGGATCAAGTAAAAACCACACATCTTTAAAATCATGAAATCATTCCACACAGGTATAAGCTATTCCTTCTTCTGTTGTAAAAGTCTCTAGGGTGTTGTTAATTGCTCTTTGCTTTTCATTCAGCACATAAAATGATTTTTTGCATTATTTCTCAATGGGGGCCTGTTTATGTAACTACAAGGAGGCAGCAATTTCTTGTTCAGAGATGGTAATGCAATAAACAGGCTGCTTAAAAACAATTGAGAATCAACCTGTTGGTGATAAACTGCAGGCCTACATTCTTCAAATGATGTAGGTCAAACTACAAAATCCTTTCCAATTTAGCTTCTCGCATCAGACAAGATCACATACACCTTTCACAACCTCACAATTCTGAGGACCACTGATCATGTGGCAAGACAGATGTCTGTAAGGTCACAATATTTCCATCCAGCTGTTCTTTTCAGGCTGTTTCCTTATAACCCTGAGATTTTTGCTAACAGCAAGATTTCAAACCAGGATTTTCCATGGTAGGAACATAGGCTTCTATCACCTGATGAAAAGCATCTAGTCAGTTAGCTCAGAGCAACAGCAGATACATTAATGTCTTTGTTAGACAAGCCAGGAGAAAGGCACAAACACCCACAGTCTCTGAATGCAGGATACATTTTGCAGCTACATGGAGTTGCTACCAGCATGTATTGATTGCTCTGTCTTCAAAAGAAAAAAAAAAAGCATGAAAAGGCAGCATTCTCAAACTTCAAGCATGTTTCTGATTTTCTCTGGAGGGAATTGCTATTGTAGCTGCTCAGCATCTATAAAATGCAGGCCACTTGTTTAGGTGTCACTGGGCATATATCCACATATGTGCTTTAATGTACAGTAGCCTATTTTACTGCCCATTAAAACCTCACATAAAAAACCTGTGCAATTACGCTACTGTGCAGTAAAATAGGCTACTGCTCATTAAGCGTCACTTAAAAACCATGGACATTCACAGCCTAATGCACATTTGTTTAGTACCTCACATTGGAGGTACTAAATTTAATGTGCGTTAGGAAAAGCACTTTAACGCATGTGTAGATGTGCCCATTGATTCCTAAGGCAAGTAAATATGCGGCTCAATTTTTAGAGTTTCTGAACAACCAAACCATCAGCAGTTTAAAAAAAAAATAAGGTCTGTTTTTATCAAATCATCAGTAGAGTCATATGCTGAACTATTAACAAAAAGTTCTGAAACATTTAATGCCAGAGAGTCCAGAAATGCCTTTGATTTGAATGGGAGACACCCCACAAAAAATATTCAGTGTTGCAGGGGGCTGCAGATTTTTCCAGGTCTGCCAGCTAAAAAGCAAAAGCCTTGAATCTGTGTCTCTGGGAACATGCCCAGAGCTATTAATTTCACCTTTTGTCTTATTCATATAAAAAATAATCAATAGAAAATACTTTTCAGCATGCAAGTATATACAGTCTTCCGTCACCACATACCTGAATACTGTGCTTGTTGTTCTTTCTTTCTTTCCCACCAGTTTATTAAGACTTTTTACTTCTGATTTTCAGAATGACTTTGCTTTTATTTTTGTTTATTCTAGCATAATACACTGACATTATGGATTTCCACTATGTCAGAGTAAAATGCAACTGCGGCTCTAGCTAATGAAAGTTCTGATCTAGTTGTCTGTCAAACAATACAGCTTGAACAATGGCACATTTTCTTTTAGTCCAACAAGAGCTAATGAACAAAGTAGGAAAAGTTATATACAGCCCAAGGCTGCTTTTTGGCACAAAGAAAACAAGATTTGGATTATGCTACATGCTACCCTAGCAGTAACAAAATTAGCATAGGGCAAGGAGGGTAGCCACCCCAGGTAACACATTGGGGAAGAAGGGCCAGAAAAACCCGCTGGAAGTTCCTGCTGCCCCCCTAGTCTGCAGCTACGGGTGCCCAGCTGCATTGTGATAGCTCCATACCCTAGTTCATGTCACTCATTTTTCTGTGAGGGGGCAGTGTGCAGATAATGCCAAGTGAAGGGTCAATAAACAGTTTGATTTCTGCTTCTTTGCTTTGTTTCTAGTGACTACCTTTTTGGCTCAAAGAACTGTACAACCAATTGCTAAAAACACATCATAAATGTACTAAGGATCCTATTACTGGGCATTATTTGCAATCCCCATTTGTTAGTATTCTAGGACTGAAGTGTTACCTGTATAGAAAATAAGTTTAGACTCAGTACACCCAGAATGTGCATCGCTCTAAACCAGTAATCAGGAGGGATATGCACAGATAGAGTTGAAATGGACAAAAACTGCTAGGGAAGGCACCCTTAGGTCAAGACTAAGACAATACACACTACAACTTGCTGAACATTTGCCCCCCCAGGTACCTCTCCACTTTTACCTGTGCTGCTACATCCCCCTTCCCCCACCCCTCCCACCCCAGCCTTGTCCTCACCCCCGATGCCTTCATTTCCATTTTCACTAACTGGCTTTCTTGCCTGCATTGTATGCTAGACTCTGGCTTCTTTACTATTGCTTCCATCCAGGAACAGCACACACACCAGCTGCAGGTGCTTCCTTTGCCTGACAAAGGGTTTTTCAACCCAAAACCTTGCTGAGATATATTTCTCTAACTATTCAGTTGGTCTACTAAAAGATACCAGATTAGATTGACCCAAAGAACCTTGTCTGACAGTGACACATCCTTAGACCAACACCCCTAGCACCTGTCCCTGGTCAGTTGATCAGAAGGACACAGGGCCCTGGGCACATCTAAGCCCCAGGGCTGGGGCTGGCAGGGAGAGTTCTCTGGCAGCTGCTGGAGAAGAAGTGCCTGCAGGAAAGGAAAGAAAGGCTCTGTGACAGTTTGGCTGCCTGAGATGCTGCTGGTGCTACTGTGCTGCTTAGTAAGTTATTACCTATTGTCATTTAAAGTGGTGGACCAGGATGAGGCTATAGGGGAGGAGGAGACATCTTTGGGGCACACTACCATGGTAGCTTGAAGTACAGGTTCCTGGAAACCCCTTCACCTATCTCTTTGAAAGCTGGTAGGCTTCATGGCCTCAGAAGGGGCTACCATGCCTGCAGTTTTCACCCTGCTGTGCCTTAACACACACATGTGACATGAGTTTTGCTTGTCAGCAGCTTAAGGTGCAGTTTCCCAGAAAACCCTGCACCGATCTCGTTGAAACTTGGCAGGCTTCATGCTCTCAGAAGGGGCTACCATGCCTCCTGTTTTCATCCAAATCTGCCAAAAAAAAGATGAAGTTATAAACAGTTTCGTGCTTCTCCATTATAGCTTGTGGGTGAAACATTGAAACAGTTTCAACAAAATGAAACAAAACAGTGCTTTGAAATGGAACAAAACCCAAAACAAAATACTGTCCCATTGAAACAGTGAAATGGAAGTTGAAACAAAACAATTCTGCTTTTTATGCTGTTTTTCCATCCCTCCCCCAGAGCACTGGGATTGGAAGGGACCTCGGGGAAGGATCACAGTCATTGGCCAGCTACACAGTCAATATGAGAGCAGTCCTTCCCCCCCTGTTCCCCCTCCCTCTCCTTACTTTCTGTTTCTCTGCAGGCAAGCCCATCTTCAGCTTCAAAACTTGAAATGTTCTGAAACTCAAAATATTTCAACTGCCCTCCTTTTGTTTTGAAGCTGTTTCAAAGCCTTTAGTTTTGTTTTGATTTCACTGCTTCAAGCTCAAAACAAGTTGAAACAGTGTTGAAACAAAACAGCCAGCAGAATTTCATGCAGCCCTATAAGACAGCACCAGAAGCCTACATCAGTACTCCAACCCCATAAGACTAGCTGAGGAGCATGCAAACCTAATGCAGAAGATAGTATGTGCCTTAGGCCATTTATAGTTTAGAGGAGCAAAGCACCCTTCCTCCATGCAAAAAGACACAAATCTTCTACAACTGCCCATTATTTTTACAAGCCACCTTAAAGTGATGCCTACTGTATTTTTTGGACCAGATATCCTCCATGCCACCAATATGAACTCCTTTGCTCAGCTTGCCCCATAATGTTTGGGGTGTGTGACAAGCTTAACAGCTTCCTCAGTGTCACCATTCATTTATTTGAAACCAATATAAAACACCTCTCACCTTTCCTTGTGGTTTCTCAATCCCTAGATGACCTTCCTGCCTCCCTTGTAAGATATTTCTCAGTCACACTGTAAGAATAACCATCTTGGTAGTGTAAACAAAATCCAAACTATTAGCCAGAGCTTCTCTTTGAATTAGTAACAGGTCCTGGGGATTATACTATCCCAGGCCCCTTGAGCTAATAGCTTTGGTTACCTTCTAGAGCAGGGGTTGGCAACCTATGGCCTATAGGCCAGATCTTATCTGCAGAGCCACCGGATCTAGCCCAGGGGTGGGCACAATGGCAAATCCAGCCAACAGCCGGACTTCATTTCCCAGCAGCCCCTGCCCACATGGTTAGGGCCAGTCTCCTTGGAGACCCTAGCCATAGCTGCGATGGGATAGCACAAGGCTGGGGTTGCCATGGAGACAGGCCCCAGCTGCACTGACAGGGCACATGGCAGGGCAGAGCAAGGGGCTGCTCTGGAACCGCTGGGGTCTTGCGACAGGGACAGTTTGGTCCAGGACCAGGGCAAAGCTGCAATCTTCATCCTTGCAGCAGTGACAGCCTGGTCCTGAGCCAGGGCAGAGCCACAATCCACTGCCTGTGCGTCCCTGCTCAGAGTGTACAGGCAGCAAATCACAGCTCTCCCCTGACCCTGGACTAAGCTGCCCCCACCGCAAGTTCCTAGCAGCTCCAGAGCAGCCCCCTGCCCTGCCAGCATGGCTGAGGCTGGTCTCTATGGCAACCCCATCCTTCAGCTATCATGGCATAGCAGCTGGAGTCTCCATGGAGACTGGCCCCAGCTGTGCAGGCAGGGGCTGCTGGGAAATGGACTCTGGCTGCCAGCCGGATCTGACCCACAGGATGGCCTTTACCCACCCCGATCTAGCCCATACAGCTGTGGCTTCAGCAACGTTTAGCATCTCACTGCAACACACTACAGCAAGGCAGCTGGGCAATGGGGAGCTTTCCCATGCCACATTGCAGACAGGTGACAAGGAGAAGCAACAGCAGTGGTAGCTGAGTCCTAGTGCCAGCTGGCCCAGGACCTAAGACTGGTCTATTGCAGTAAAATGATGCCAACCACTGTTCTAGAGCGATACAGATTCTAGGTATATTAAGTATTAGCTTGTTTTCTATACAAGTTGACAGCTGTACTGGAATACTGGTGGTCAAACAGCATGCTGGCCATTCTGAAAATGTTCTTCCCTAGGACTGCAGATAGTATCCAAAAGCAGGATGGATAAGGTTTTCAAAAGCACCAATGCTCCCTACTCTCAATGACTTTCAAAAGAAAACTTTCAGAAATCTCAGCCTAGAGCCAAAGCCCAAATTTCAGGGGCATTGTCTCCCAGGACACCTGCTTGGGTGCATGTGGCATGCAAGGCCCTGCAGTTTCACAACCTCCTGTCCTCATCACCTAGGTATTCATCATCCCTGGTCATTCCTAGGAGTTCTAAATCAGATAGAATCACAGAGAAATAGTATTCCAAAGGTCATCTAGTCCAACCCCCTGCCTGAGGCAGGATCATCCCTATCCACACCATCCTATACAAATCCATAATCTAACCTCTCAGTACAACTACCATAAACCTTGATGCAACATAAAAGCAATATACCCTAACCTGCCACAGGTAAAGAATTGGGACCACAGCACCCAACATCCTGCTTCTATGAAATGTTGTTAATATATGCACAAAAGATCCTAGGTAGAAGGCTATGTCCCTGCTAAAGAGGAAGGCAAAAACCCCCACAGTCTATACCTATTTGACCATGGGGTAAAATTCCTTCCTGACCCCAAATATGGTAATTGGTCTGACCCTTAGTGGTCAGAGTCTAACACATTTTTCCAATCAGGAGGCATAGCCCCAGTCTAGCCTCAACTGTTCTCCTGTCTAGGAGATGAAGCTGCAAACAATGTTTTCCTCCAAAACCTAACCTAACTGAGCTGGACTCGCTGCTTTCTAATGCCCATCTTCCGGTTTGACATGCCTTCTTGAGTCCATAGTTGACCTTTAACCCCTTCCTATTTGGTTCAGGGTTTATTAAACAGCGTTCCAGGGAGCAACTCAACCTTTAGGAATGAATACAAACAGAGCCTGAACCAGAGAGGAAATTCTTCTGCTATTTACACAGCTCCTTCTCCTTTACCAGATTGTGAATAAAATAAAAAAAAACAATAGCACAGAATGTCATCCCCAGACCAAACAGTTACATACAAAGAAAAAGATTGTGCGTAATGGCATGGAAGTATTAACAGCACAACCTAGTGAGGGCTGCTGCCAAGCAATGGGGTGTTATGCCAAGGCTGGAATGGACACATTCTATGAGACCAAAATTCAGGCTGCTACAATGACTGAAGTGTCATATTTGGGACCGGGACTGAAAAAGACAAATTCAAACTACAGCTAGTTTGACTATAGTTCTGGGCTTAAGTTGGGTTTCAAAGTGGGGCTGGTCTGAGATGATTTCTATCCCTAGAAAACCATAACACTAATTCATACATCCTCTTACTATATTAAAGTTTGATCATGAAATTCTTCCTGTTGGCACATACACTACACATACACACTTGTGCATTTAGGATGACTTGTGCAGAGAGACTGCAAAAGCTGTATCTATCAGAAAAAAATGAATGAATTGAATGCTGTTCCTTCTGTACAAAAACGACTTTCATCCCAAAAAGAGAGGAAGAAATACAAAATAAAAAAATGAAATGCCAGACAAACAATGGAGATGAGATTTTTTTGAATGTTCAAACCTTTGCATGTTGATGAGTGGAAAAGCTAGAAGACTGTAAAATTAGCCTGCCAGGGAAAAGAAGCCAATTTAAATTGCTGCTATTTTCTTACCTCTGGGGGGAAAAAAAACAAGGAATATGCATGGACTACCTTATTTCAGTATCCCACCGAGTGCTCATTCTGACAACATGATGCATTCTTGAGGGTTAACAAAATATCAAATTAAAAACCCCAGCAAACTGACTAGGGGATATTTTAGAAAGGAAAGGAAAATCTAGTCTCCAGCAAGTATAGGGCTGTCTTCCCTCAGGTTCTCCACATGTTCTGTCTGTATAGTGTTCTTGGAAATGAGTTAGGGACAGAAATTATATATAAACCAGTATAAGTGATTGGAAACCAGTTCACATCTGTAACACAACAGAAGTTCAGTGTACATAAACCACTTCCAAAATGGCTGAAACTGATTTAAGATAAACCTGGATGAATGGAGTATCAGATTTAACTGATTTAGGTTAAATTGGTTTATTGAACATCTGGCCCAGATCCCCTTCAGATTCAAGTTAACTTACATTCCCCCAGCATCCCAGGATGCTTTGTACCTCCCCCACAAACACCCCCTCACAGGGTGGGTGGGCTAGCTTTGACCTAAGCTGTCTGCTCCAATGGAACAGGTAGGTATGATCTAGCACCCCCTGGCTTCTGGCCTGGGCCACTGCAGGCATGTTGCTACTGTGCTGGAATCAAAAGTGAACATCTGTTCGCTTGTTTATCGGTTCAATCTACATAGCTTAGGCTAACCTGCAAAGATTGAACCAGTTCAGTCTTGGGATTTTTAACCATCTGTACTTAGCCTAAGAGAAGTACACACCACTCTTTAACATGAAGAAGAATGTTTGAGTCTTAGAACCTTCAGTCCTTGTATCCAGAATGGGAGCTGAGATACTGAGCTGTCTCTCTAAACTCAGATAGACAAAAATGCTTCCTATTATCCTCTGAGAAATCCCAGGACACTTCTATTACCTAGTTAAATACCTGTCCTGATAAGGTTCTGGTTCATGTGTATAAAAGGTAGGCCGAGTAGGATTCTCTGGATTGAGGTATACATAGCTGCCCCTGAAAGGCATTAACTTTTTCTATGCCTTATCTAGTGAAAGGTTTGCTAAACTGGCAACAAGGAAGTCGTCAAAAGCCAATAAAACTGTTTTTCTGTAAGTGTGGTTTAGGAAACTATGGGCAAAAAAGTGATGATTTACTCAGGAACTGGAGTATTGAGTGATATTGTGATTTTATTCCAAATCATTCAAAGGATAAATATATATATATCATACAGGTGAATAGCAAATTTGTTTCTCATAGTAAAATATAATAAATAATGCTGTGATCCCATGCTTTGTCATATACAAATTTCCTCAGTGCCTAAAATGAAAGAAATAATGTAAAAAAGTAACCATTAATTCTAAGGGAAAAAAAAGTTTGATAATTGACACCTTCCAATATTTCAGTTTAGTTTCATAGCAATTGTTCAGTAATTACAGCTTATTTTCTTGTTGCAGAGAGATTCTATTTTCCATTCATTTCTCTCCCTTTTCAGTAAGTAATATGAAACAGAAGTTGATCATACCCAAAGCAATACACTGAATATTTTCTAATGATTATAGAGTATCTTTAAAGCTTATTAGTAGCAGAGGGGATTTCATTGTCTGTGAATGAGAGTTCTACTTAATTTATGGCAAACAATCCATAAGCAGTTTATGAAAAGACAAAGTGATTTTGCCATGAGCAATGGTTTTATTAATCCTATTTATAATGATAATTCCTCTGGGATGACCAAGAATATAGCCCAGTTCTTCCAGGCATGGTCCCAGAGTGTTTATCAGTCCCTGCCTGAGGACCATCTGGTAATTAAAGGAAGATTTTAATTCTTTCTTACTTAAGCAGCTACACAGCAAGCGGTCTCTTTAACCTCTCATTTTCTTCTCAATGAAAAATTCACTTGGGCCTTACTCCAAGGGAGCACTTTGAATTAACAGAAATATTCCTATTCTTTAAATTAAATACATACCTAAGTGCTTTGCTGAAGCAGGCCTACATGAGCAAGCTGCTAAAATGTTGTTTGAGGCAGACCAATTAAAGAAAGTGCAGTCTTACATGAAAATTAAACCCCATACAATCTCTTTTGATCTCAGATGCGTTACATTACCTCTTCAGAAATAGGCTTTCCAGTTCAACCAGAGTTTAATAGAACTAGCACAAAATAAGCCAGAAATGGAATAACATCAGTCTTGACAATGGTAATACAAGACTTTAAAGTCTCCTAGTGACCTTCTGTAGAGCACTGCTGAATAGCGGAAGGAATTGCTGTGAGTGTTGTGTTAATCCTTCATTTGGGCTGTCTGGTCTCAAGAGTGTGCCTGTTTTTTGGTAATGTGTTCCAAGCTTCCTGAATTACAGTGAAGGTTTATAGACCTGTCATTTGGTGCCAAACAGAAAGCACACTTTGTCTTTGCCCTGCTGTGCCCCCCAGCCCCTCCCTCTCCCAAAATGCATCCATTACCTATCTCAGAATTAATTGATTGCAGAAAGCAAGCCTCTTAGGTTATGGTTGAATTCAGGTGTCAGTGTTTCTCATTCTTCCATTGACTCATCTATGTAAAGACTTTCTCATTCACTTCTAAAGTTAATACCTAGTGGGAGCATCTACACATGCCTCCATAGTGCCATTGTTACTGCACTGTCACTTAGTACTTCCTTTAGAAAGTACAAAATGGCAGAGCAGTAACAGCCATTACTGTGCCATGCTGGCAACGCACAGTTATTTTTAGCCAGTGCACTACTGTAGTGATGCACTATAGTGAGGGAGCACATCGCTATGGCAACATAGCTATGGCATCATGGTTTGTGCCCACCAACACTATGTCATGGTAGCGCATTGCTACAACGACATAGTGTCTTGTGTAGATACACTCACACGGAAGGAATCCAACTCTTGTCAACATTAACTTATGGTCTTCTTGTCTGATAGAGATGGCTCTTCCAACCTCTCCGAAGTTTTGCAAGTAAAAATGCATTGGACTCCATTCATATTTTGAAATATCATTTCAATTCCACCATGTTTCAGAAGTGTTGAAAAGCCTTTTCCAATGTGCTTAAATAAGAGAGTACAATAGCCTCTTCATTTCCAACTATTTATAGTACATTGAAATGTAATAAATGTACTTAATACACATAAGTGTATTACATAATAATATATTCTTTAAAAATGTAACTTCACCTGCTTACTTGTTATTCAGAATGCTTAAATGTCGACTGCTGTTTTGCCCTCCCAGAAAATATCATGGAGGAGGGGAAGAAGAATATCTTGCTCAGCTTTATTTGGGAAGCAGAGTTTACTACTGGAGGCCTGGTACAACTCTCATCTGGGACAATAGGAGTCTTTCTATAGACTTCAATGGCATCTGAACTGGGTAAGAGACCAGAGCACATGTCTGTTACTCATATTTGATCATCTGTTTGCTAGCAATATATTTATGATATGGTAAGGCCAGGCATGGTCTTGGATTTTTTCTTTAACAGAAAGAGTACGAAATGCGCAGCCCAAATCCTTCCCTGAGGAGAACAGATAAAACTCATCTATCCAGAGGTACCTTGGCTATGCAGAAGTATTTCTAGTAGCTTATGCAAGCTATGACCGAATTGCATTTTGGAAAAGATGGAAACTAATCTGTGACAGTCCGCACTTCACCAGTCAATGACAGCAGGCTTTAATCAAGGAGGACTTAAATCATCAGTTGCACTGAGCTTGTCAAGGAGAAGTGCAGGCAGCAACCAGCCGATACCACACAAAGCTCAAGGTATAAATCCACACATTTAATGTGTTTCCAGATCTGAGTTTCTTTTTCTAAATTCACAAGTCTTGTATTGAACTGCAAGGACAGATTAAGGAAAAACCTGCAACTCAACACAATGAAAAAATTAATGCATAGCATGAATGCAGTGAAGTCAATCAAGTTATATCAGGGTGCATGCATCTCACCTTTCTGGTAGATACCGTCACCTGCAATAGCAATGCTCACATACACACTATGTGAAAGTCTAATAAATAACCTGATCACACGGTGATATTGAATAAAAACAGAGCGTCTCGGACGGCCAAAGCTGACTCGAGGTGATTCAATAATTACTCGTTCGTCGGGGCGGGCTGTTGAATAGAGAGGCCGAGAAAGCTTTATGGTTGTAAAACTTTACTTACGTCGCTCACTGTGGCAACGGAAAACGGTCTGGTCGTCTGAACAACTACGTTAGTTGTTCCAGCTGGCAGGGCTCAGGCCAGCACGTCCGTCTACAAATCGGGCCGGCAGGGAAAGGGATACGTCTGGGATTGCGCTCAGCGACAGGGAGACGAATCGATAGGTGATCAGGCTATCGATTAGCTCAGCCACAAGTCAGATCTCTTCAGAAGCACTCTGCAGCGTGCTCAAAGTTCTCCGACTTGGGCGGAAGTCGCGCTAATTTTTAAACGGCCGGCAAGCCAATTACTAGCTGCCACGTGTGCATAATTTAGAACTGGCCAATAGCGGGACACAAATTTACATCCGAATAGCGGGAACTCTCTTGCACCGGGGGTTTTCTGCAACAGAAAGCCTTTACTTTTGCAAGAGGCTCTCATGTGGCGGGAAAATTCCACCGTGCCGAGGCACCAAAACCACTGGGTTATGACACAGAGCACAATTTTTACGGGCCAGATTGTAATCTACATGTCAGATGCTATGTCAAAAAGTGAGGAGGACACATGGACTTTTCTTCCTCTGTGTAAAAGCTGGGCACAACTAGTGTCCCAAAAGAGGCACAGTATCCCCTCTTCTCCATCAAGCAGAACTGGCTGTTGTTGAAGCAATGTCCCTGTTACCGTAGTGGCAGTGGTAAAGAATCACAGAGAGCATCTGTTACCCTCTTTTCCTCAAAATCAACTCACATTTGCTTCTTGGTTCTTTGACTCTTCTACCTGCAGGTATCTGCCATAGCTTTCTGCAGCACCTCAACTGAAGAAGACAGGCTGTGAGCATGGTTTAGGCTCTTGGCATCCTTTTTTAGTTTCTGGATGTCTCCTCAGAAGCTGAAGTATTTTACTCTCCTCTGAATATACTGCCTGAAATCCCCACAAAAGATGTTTGTTAATACACAAGATTGAAGATATGTAAAAGACAATTGGCTTAAAATAAAAGAAATAGCTTGTGTAACATACTTGATCTGAATATTTTGAATAGCTCAGTAAGATGGAGGAACAGTTCCTGCTATACAGTCTACAATAATGATTCTTTAATGATAATGAATCACAATAGTGTAAGAATGAGTGACATGGGTACTGGAATGGAGCTAGAATGACACCTGCCCCGGTCCCTATCCCATCCCACCCAAGCACTCTGCACCTTCCCTAAAGAGGCCTCAGCTCTGGCTCTGGCAGCATGGAGGGCAGATCAGAAGTGATGGTGAATGATGCAGGAGCAGTAGCCAGAAGCTTGCTGCTGTGGAAGGAAACAAACTCCTTTTTTGCTGCTGAAAATTGGTGGGTTTTTTGGGTGCTCAACACATGCTGTTGGTCAAAAAAGAAAGTGACATCCTCTTCCATTACAGTGAACCTCTGGCCACTGCCCCTGCACTGTGCACTGCCACCGCACAGGGTACAGTACTGGCCAGTTACGCTGCCTTTTGAAGGCTCAAATCCTCCAAAAAATATTTTGTCTGGTTATATCTAGTTTATCCAACCCTTATCCTTAGCCTCCATTTATATTTTTTAAACTCAGTTCTCCCCTACTATGAAACTTGCTGGAAAACTCCTGATTCTCTGTTACAGCATCAATTCAAATCCACACTATTTCAGAGGTCTCAAAAAACCCGTTCAAATGAGTTTAAATAAAAGAAGCACACTGGTCTCTTAGTTTTTAATTATAATGTCATGAAAGTGTGGAAGAAGAAAACCCCAGGCCTTAATTTCTGCTGACTTCTTTGAGTTAGTGCACTATTTGCTAATGATTGCTTTTTCCCCCATCTATTTTGGAATCAGCTCTTTCTCCCACCCTTTTCCCTTGTTGAGCTGAGTAGGCCTATGAGGTCAATAGGTCAAACCACAGTCTATGCCCTCTTGCAACTTTCTGGTTCAAACCAGTTTTTCTTTGACTTGTTATATCTTGTGTCATGTGACCTGAATTGAAACACATAAGAAGCTTGCTTCAATTGTCTGTTGGGGGGGCATGCAACACTAATAAGAAAAAGCTCTGTCTGTTCAGTGCTCTCCCCTGCAGCTGCTTGTATAATAAAAGTCTCTGACAACTTCATAACCAAACAATAAAGTGAAGCCTGTTTCTTTCACAAAAGTAATACACATATAAGAATCTAGTCAAGTTAGTCCCATGGCCCCTGCAACTGCAGGGGTCTTTTAGATGCTGTAACAACCCTCCGAGTAGTTGAGTTGCTTTGCATCATTGGTGATTCTTTAGCCAGTGTGACCTGGCAGCACCCATCTCCTCTTCAGGTATGCATGGTCATTGGCTCCCAGAGAGCTCATCTGCCTTTTGACAGGTCTTGTTTTTAGTCCTGCTGGGTGTCCACACACCTCCTCACCCAGGGTAGCCCAAATGGGGGCACCAGTTTAGTCGCCAACAATCTGATCATGGAACAGGCTATACTGGTTTACATGGTACTAGATACCAGGCCAAGAGAGGCCTAGACTGACAATAATATAATAATATTAATATTAATAATATATTTTTTAAAATGTAGCTTAATCTACTTACTAGTTATTCAGGATATTTAACTGTCATCTGCTGTAGATATTGGGGGGGGAGGTGAGGAGGGGACAGAAGAATCATCTTTTGCTTAGCTTTAGTTGGAAAGCAACTACTTTCCAACTAAAGCTACTTGAAGGTTGATATCATCCAGGACCAGGGGAGTCTTTCCATTTTTTTGTACCGCCAAATTTAAAACTTCATCACTTTAGGCAATTATTCAAAGAAAATATATTTAGATCTTTTGAACAAATTGCAACATACCTCAGGTGACGTTAAAATCTCATGTTTCCAGTACCTGAGATTGAGATACTTTTCAACATCCCCAAAGAAATGTAAACCTCAGTAGAAAACTGACAGAATATGAGAAAATATTGGTCACAGCTAGGAAGCGCACAGGCTTGTTACCTATATTATATAAAGCAATAAATATCGATATAAAGGACAAAACACCATTTATGATAAAGTGGGCTAATGACGTTGGGTCAGAAATTGGTGCTGAAGAATGGGAGATCATCGGCAACAATAGTCTTCGTCCATCCATCTGCATGATAATAAGATTATTTTAAAACCCTATATCAATGGTATCTTGCCTACTTAAATGCATGTATGATATCAGAACAGGCAAATGTTAGAAGGAATGCAGTCAGTTGGGAGGATTTGGTAGATGTGTCCCAGAATTAAACTGTCCTGGTAGAGGGTTGGAGATACGGTAAGGGAAATAAGAGGGTGCCAACTACCAGATAACCCATTACTGTTCCTATCAAATCTTCATGAGAACTCTTAAATAAGTGCCATAGGGAATTGATTACTTACAGTAACTGCAAGAATTACAGCCACAAAAGCCTTAAAGAGAAGTGACCCTCTACAGTCACTGACTGGCTTAAAAATGTTTGGGAAGTTTTAGTAATGGAAGTGTTGTCCTGTCAAGTGAGTGTACTACAGGGGAGAAGGCAAAAAGATGCTCACTTGGAAATCTGGTGAATATTTTTGACAGTTGCTTTAAAAAAAAAAATCTTTTTCCTGCCTCCAAGCCAAAAAATTTGAGAAACTTTTATGAATATTGAAGTGCAAGTGCTACAAGCTAACACTTGGGAATGAATCTGAGATTCGAGAGTAGAGATGAGTGGAAGGTAGTGGGATTTGCATTGTGTGGAGTTCTGGCGGGGAGGAGTGGGTGAATTATTATAGAGAGATTAAGCAATACAAAAGTTTAACATTGATGGAGGTGTTGGGGAGCTGTCAGGGACTGAGTGGGAAGGGAAAGGAGCACAAGACTTCTGTGGGTATTGCTTTGTGTTATACTAGCACTGTTGGTAAGTGATTGGTATCATTCTGTGTGTGTATATGTTGTATGTATCTGTTTTTGCGGGACTGGATGTGTCATTGAATGTTGGATCTGTTATTTCATAACTTGGATTCATTAATAAATAAAGTTAAAAAATTGAGGCTTGATAAGGAAGATTTTTTTTCTACTGTTCTAATCAGTAGGCAAAGTATTGCATCATGGAACAAATGCAGTGCTTCTGATACCTTCCTCTGAAATACCTGGTGGTTGTCAGTGGAAAGATTCAGGACTGGATGGATTTGGTGTTCTGATCCAGCACAGTTGTTCCACTGTACTACTACATTACCCTTTATGCTTCTCCTTCTCTTTATGGTAAAGTTTCCCGCCCTTGCAGTGGCAGGACATATTGGACAGCACCCTTACCCCCTGCTTTCTCTGTGGCAGATTAGAGTGTTCTTGGTGTTTTGGGTTAATAGGCCTGGTGGCTATGTGACAGGGTTGCTTTTATAGTTTTAAGAATAAGTTAGACAAACACTTGTATAGGATGTCTTAGACAAGGATGATTCTGCCTTGAGCCTAGGGCTGGGCTAGACCTACTGAGGTCCCTTCCAGCCCCATTTTTGTATGATTCAGTCTAGAATCTTTCCTCTCTCTCCCCCACTACTTGACTTAATGATTTGAAATAAAAGGAGATTTTCTCTTTCCCTGCCAACTTCCACTGAGAGCCATTTTTCAGTGAAAGGATTTAACACCACATTATAAATTCAGACCAGTTCCAGGCTTTACCATTCTCTTGCAGCCTTAAGAGACTCATCTAGTCTATTTGAATGGATTGTATAAACCCCAAAAGAATGGGCTTGATGCTTTGTTTTGGGTTTTTTTACCGCATCAGACTCTAATTTCAAAAACACTGCCTCTCCCTTTGGTGCATCTCTGGTGTAAGCACAATCATGGCTCAGGCCACATAGCAATTCAGCTGTGTTTGGAGTCAGTGAAGATCTTTTCTTCTCCGCTGACCTACTATTTCAGTTTCAGCTATACAGGACTTGGCCTGCATGCCAGCTAACAAGCAGTGCTTAACTGAAACTTAGGTTATGAGAACGCTGGTCACCAATTTGTGCCTTAGAAGATTGAGGGCTAGGTTGTTAAACACTATAAACTGTTCATGCTAGCCTGATGACCATGACAGTGTACAAAGGCTTAATTGGTAGAACTATGTATGAATTCATAATTTACTGGAACTATAAAATCTACTTTCTGGTCTCCATGGAGATGACCAAAGATGAAAAACACATTCCAGTGAGCAAGGACAAGGAGCTCAACAAAGCTTGGGGGGATAGGGGGGCAGGGAAATGAGTGCTTTCTGATAATAGCCAAGTAAATGATTTTTACCTGTTTCAGGGTGAATAGTCTTCTGTTTTAACAGTATGTACTGCCTGAAAAGTACAGGATGACCCAGGTTTCCATCGTTATACAACAAAAATATACATTTTAGTATTGGGGCTGGATGGATGGAGCAGGTGTGATGTTGCCTTCTTATGTTCAAAGAGATAAGAACTGTATTACCTTCCCTTGAAATAACTCCTACAGCTAGTTTTTTGGAGGAGAGGGAAGCTGCACTTTCAAAGTTCTTGGTAGTGTTGCATAGCTAGCAGCTTTGGCTTTGCTTTGCTTATTTCATAGTATATGTACATTTTGAAAGTCTAATGTAAAATGTGATGACAAGCTGTGGCCCAAACTCTCCTTGAGATTAGCAGTGTGTATGGAGAGTCTGTCTACTGAAGTCAATATGGTTAATGTAATTACCATGGATTTACACCAGCCTCATTCTCAAGGCCCCATTTCACTAATACTTGAACACTACAGATGAGTTATTCCAGGCAGTACAGGACATTTAGCCACACCATCCTCTGTTCTTTTTTTAATGATAAATTTCCAGTATCATGAACTGAATATCTTCTACAGTTTTCATAAGATGCTGTTACTCATCAACACTCAATCAATAAGCAGACAACTAATCAAGAAACAGCAGTTACATGGCCCTTTTTCCATCTGCAACACTCACTAATTTGCAAAAACAGATAATTATTTGCCTTCTGCACTTTTGTTTGAGAAACACAGGCAAGTTGGAACTTTCCTCAACTCCACCTTTTTCTCACTTAGTTCTGTTAATGCATAATTTATTCTTGTATGCAGAAAGGAACAAAATACCTATCTTCATATCATCTGTGACCTTTCTTACCAAGTCTCACAAGAGCAATGATTGATAGCACAGGAGAGCAATGTTGCGAGAATTTTTCAAAGGCACAGCAGTTAATTTTAACCTCAGGAAAGGAGTAACTTGTGTGCAGTCAAGTCCAATCCATTTGGCAGGCCAAGTTCTTTTATGTTGGGAAATTAAAATTTGATATTGTTACAACTGTATTCTATGCTTTGGGACCAAATATGCCTCTGCTATGGCTGAGTCATACAAAAAATGCATAGCTGGTTATTTTATTGGATACAGACCAGGGTAGAGACTTTTTACAGAAGCAAGATTTCCCCTGAGTATAGGAGCAAGCCCTGATATTTTCTTAGTTTGAAACTGATCTAACTTCTGAAATTATTCAATGCCATTATGATTTCTTGATTTATGTTGCATCTCCAGTAGTGATCTGTTGTTGTCTCCCACATTCTTTACAGCTCACAGTCCTTGCTACCCACAATGCTTTTAATTTATAAAATTAGAACAAGGAATGATAAACACGGTAATGCAGATGTATTTCTTGAAGTATAGGTAGTATATGTGGTAGGAAGGTGGCTAGTAAGGATAAGGGTCTTGTGTAGAGTGGTGCTACTACATATTGGACTAGCCCATAATGGCCATGCCCCTTGTAATGGTGAAGATTAGCAAGCATGGTAGAAGACCCCCTTGGCTTGGCAGGAAACTGTTCAGTGAGCTAAAATATAAAAAGGAAGCTTACAAGAAGTGGAAACTGGACAAATGACTAGGGAAGCATAGAAGAGTATTGTTCAGGAATGCCGGGATGAAATCAGAAAGGTCAAACCACAACTGAAGTTGCAACTAGCAAGGGACATGAAAGGTAACAAAAAGGGGTTCTACAAGTGTCAGAAACAAGAGGACGATCAGGAAAACTGCTCACATTCTCCCCTTACTAAATAGGGGAGGCAACCTAGTGGCAGATGATGAGGAAAAGGCTGACATGCTCAGTGCCTTTTTCATCTCAGTCTTCACAGGCAAGGTCAGCTCCCAGACTACTGCACCTGGCAGCATAGTTTGGGGAGCAAGTGAGGCAGTCAGTAGCAAAAGAATAGGTTAGGGACCATTTAGAAAAGCTGAACCATGTCCATGGGGCTGGATGGGATGCACCCAAGTGTGTGGAGTGAGTCAGCTGATGTGTTGCACAGCCTCTGGCCACCATGTTTGAAAATGCATGATGATTGGGAGAGGTCCTGAAGGACTGGAAAAGGCCAAATATAGTGCCCATCTTTAAGAAGGGGAAGAAGAAGGATCCAGAGAACTACAGTCTAGTCAGCCTCACCTCAGTCCCTGGCAAGATCATGTGGCAGGTCCTCAAGGAATCCATTTCTGAGCACTTGGAGGAGAAGAAGGTGATTAGGAACAGTCAGCATGTATTCACCAAGGGCACGTCATGCCTGACCAACCTGATTGCCTTCTCTGATGAGATGACTGGCTCTATGGATGTGGGAAGAGCAATGGATGTGATGTACCTTGAGTTTAGCAAAGCTTTTGATATGATCTCCCAGAACAGTCTCACAAGCAAGCCAAGGAAGTATGGGATGAATGAATGGACTGTAAGGTGAAAAGAAAACTGGCCTCAAAGGGTAGTAGTCAATGGCTCAATATCTAGCTGGCAGCCAGTACCAAGTGGAGTGCCCCAGGGATCAGTCCAGTTTTGTTCAATATCTTTATCAACAAACTGAAAATGGGATGGAGCACACACTTGGCAAGTTTGAAGCTGACACCAAGATAGGGGGCATAGCAGATATGCTGGAGCATAGGATTAGGATTCAGAAGGACATAGACAAATTGGAGGATTGGACCAAAAGAAATCTCATGAGGTTCAATAAGGACAAGTGCAAAGTCCTGCACTTAGGATGGAACAATCCCATACACTGGTATAGATTAGGGACCAACTGGCTAAGCAGCAGCTCTGCGGAAAAGGATCTCAGGGTTGCATTGGACAATAAGCTGAATATGAGCCAGCAGTGTGCCTTTGTTGCAAAGAATGTTAACAGCATTCTGGGCTGCATTAGTAGAAGCATTGACAATAGATCAAGAGAAGTGATTCTTCCCCTCTATTCGGCACTGGTGAGGCCATATCTGGAGTCCTGTGTCCAGTTTGGGACCCCCAGCTACAGAAAGGATGTGGACAAATTGGAAAGAGTTACAGGGAGTACAATGAAAATGGTTAGGTGGCTGGGGCAAAAGGCTTCTGGAGGAGAGGCTGAGGGAACTGGGCTTATTTAGTCTGGAGAAGAGAAGACTGAGAGGGGATTTAATAGCAGCCTTTAACTACCTGAAGGTGGCTCCAAAGAGGATGGAGCTAGACTGTTCTTAATGGTGGCAGATGACAGAACAAGAGGAATAGTCTCAAGTTTCAATAAGGGAAGCTCAGGTTAGATATTGAGAAAAACTCTCTCACTAGGAGGGTAGTAAAGCACTGGAACAGGTGAGTCAAAGAAGTTGTGGAATCTCCATCCGAGATTTTTTTAACACCCAGCTAGACAAAGCCTTGGCTGGGATGATATTGTTGGGGGTGGTCCTGCTTCCAACATGAATTTACCTTCCTGCCACATAGGCATGATGGTTTCTTTTTGATACTGGATGTATAGATGTGGGTATGCTCACACCATGCCCCTGGCATTGTCTATCTGGAATGTTTTTAATCACCCCTCCCCTTCCTGCTTCTGCTGGCAAGCCCCAAGCCTAGAAATGAGGTGAGGCTACTGCTTTGCTGCTGCCTTTCCAGGTTTGGGACACGTAAGCAGGAGCAGGTGGGAGCAGTATGTCTGAGAGCATTCCTTCCAAAGAGCACTATGGATGAGGTATAAACATGCGCTTTAGGAACGCAGCTCCGAAAGAGAAGAAGGACAGTGCTGCAGAGTGAGAGTACCACTGGGCTTCTGTTGGATGAGGGAATCAATGCTGTGGCTTCTTTTGCCTCTCCTCTGCTTACACTATAGACAGCACTACAGAGCAATCTCATTTAATCTGACTGCCAACAGGCCACAAGCCTGGGGAAGCAATGCTTCCCCAAAGTTCAGTGCAATGAAAATAAAGGCAGGGGAAAAAATAATGAGCAACAAAAGGAAACAGGGATGGGGAGAGAAAAGTCAACCTCCTGTCAGGTCCTGGGGGCAGCTTCTACTTGCTATTGTTAGGAGAGGGGTGGAAAAAGAAGGTATACATCTTCTTTTGGACATGACTCAACCATCAACCAGTACTCACACAACTTGGTGGTTGAGAAATCTGTGTATACTTTGCTAATAATTTCCTACAAGTGGTGAACACAGAAGTCCTTTGACTAGGTTGAGGAATTCTAAGATCTTCTGCTCTTTTTTATTGTTCAGGAAATATTTACGTGATTAGCCTGCACACAGGGCAGCCCCAGGCTGATTGACACCCAGTGGTCATGTGCTCTACCCCAGTAAGCGCAGGGCCATAACTTTCTACTCTGTTTTCTTTGTATCCCTGACTCAGTTTGCTTAAAGAATTTGAGAAAGAAACTAGTTTATTAAGGGGAATTATGCCACACTGCTTTTTGCTTTCCTGATTGTTGATGTGCTGCAGGGAAGAGAGAGACTTTTTTAGCAGAATTCTTATAACATTTATATTTAGTATGTGGCAGGCTGGCCAGTGGGCTCACCAGCAGCCCCAAACTGTTAGCTTGAGCGCAAAGGGCTTGAGCTCCATTGGCAGAGACAGTTTTCCTTCCCCACCAATCAGGGGAAAGCAGGAGCAACCTTGCCCCGCCCTGATCCAGGGACAGAGAGGAAAAGAAGGGCCTGAAAGGGAACTAACCCCTCAAGCTTCCCAATTGGTCCACTCCAATTGATCCACTTCCAAACTAAAAGTCTGCCCCTACTCTGGGTCAACATCACCCAGCTCTCATGGTGGCTTCACAAGGCAGCACAGGTTCCCAACCCTGCATGAGGCAGGAGCCCAGCCTCCTCAGTGCATAGGATGGTGCACAGGGCTGGTGGCAAGCTGAAATGGACTGCAGCAGCTGCACGAGGCAGTACGGGTCCCCAGTGTTGCATGAAGCAGGAGATAGGCCATCGGTGCACAGATCGGTGCACAGGGCCATAGAGCTGACAGGACACTACAGCTGCTCGAGGTAGCACAGGGTGGTGCACAATGGGCTGAGAGAGGGCTAATAGGCCCTGGTGGCTGCACAAGGCAGCTGGGGCTTTCCTGCCATGAGCAGCAACCGGACAGGTCGACCACCCCTGCAAGGGAGGACGCTAGGAGTCATGAGTTACCCAGGGAGAGGGGATTCCCACAGGGGAGGAGAGGCCTTCCTCACTGCAGGTGATTAAGGAGAAGCCCCTGAGGAGAGGGGACGATTTGCCCCCGGGGACAGAGGGGAGTCTAGGGCCCCTGCTTGTTAAGTGTGGTGTCATGGTTATGGGCCCCTCCAAGTTGAGTGACCTGGGAGAGGGTAATGATGTTTTACTAGGTAACGGGATCTTTCCCTGGGTTGCCATTTCTTCTTTGGGCACAGCTGCTGTGCCATTGTGGTGGTCTGGTTCCTTATGCTCTTGGGATTTGTGTTGTAACCCTGAGTTCTTATTGTGTATTGTAAAGGACTGTAAGCTGTTTTCATATCTGAACTCATTGTATGAGTTCTCTGTATATATGTGTATTTCATCTGGTGTAACCTTACAGTGTATGTTTAATTATTGTCCCATCACTGCCAGAGATTCCTGTCATTGACTTGTAGACTAACCCATGCTTTATCACCAAGTGCTCCTCCACCTGCTGCTGGGAGGGCCCTGTTAAGGGCGCAAGGCTGTAGACTAAATCAGAAGTCCATAGAGAATTAGGCCTGTGCTTGAGTTTGAGGTTAAAAACAAAGGATTATTGGCTATGTAAACCTAAAGCTGTAAATAACATTTGTGTGTATACACACACAAAGATAGCTAGATAGCTAGATGAATTAAATTAGTTCATGGTTGTACATTTGATATCATGTTGTATCATTAAACCTGTAAATAGTGAAATATCACTGGAAGTCCTTGGCCCCTGAACAGCTCTGTAGGAAAAGAAGGTGAACTGTCCTGCATCTAGGCAGCCACACTCCCTTCAAGTGGAGGGGGGGTGCCTTCTGTGTGCCATCTGGGTTACAAATACATGGACAGCTCATGTATGATGTGATAATTACACAGAAAAGCATATGTAGAAGTGTTCTAGGTGAAAATAATTGTGAGCATTGTTCTCTTGCAAGCAAAGTGAATAGCAATTTTGGTAGTGGAAGCAGGATTAATCCTTTGACTTGGGGAGGATGTGTGTATGGGTATTATTTTTCCACACAGAATAATATTCTTTATCATTGTTTGAATAATCATGTTATATATGCCTGGAGTATTTCTATAGCACACAGAAGCATACGATTCCACAATTAATCTTTTTTTTTTTTAAGTCAAAGTTTCCAAGGGTTATTGTGACTGTTGTTAACAACCTCTTGTACTGTAATCTCCATCATTCATAACATGACTTGGTGGTGACATGCAGCCTTAATCTACTCAGATTATAAATATGAAGTAATTAGTTGCCTAATTCTTATGCTGTTATATTTGAAATAAATGTAAGCCTTGGAGTGACAGTTTTCCCCTTTGGGAAATCTCTAAGCATGCTCAGTAAGAATCAGATGTTTCCAGACACCTGAATAGGCAGGAAAATAAATGTTCACACAGCTAATAAATGCAATTTGCTTTATCTCTAATCCATCCAATTTAACCTAACTGGACAGATACCACCTTACACTTACTTGATTTCATGCTTTGCCCTGGCTCACTGAAAGGTTTGCCAAAGTTTGTGATCACTGCAAAGTAGCTTCCACACATTTGGGCTTAGGTCCAAGAAAACAAGATGAACTACCTCCTACCCCACAAGTTGGGGGTCTGATTTATATGTTCAAATGGCACCACACCTACAAGCAATTACCCAGGTTCTTGACTTGAAACCAAGTAGAACTGTATTGAATGCTGAAGTTCATTCTTACTTAAAGCAATATTCAGGTCCACTGAAACCGAATTAATTAGACCTGTTCAGTGCCCTCCATGAATTAAAATGGCTTATTTTTTTCCATGCATTTCAAGAGCATTTCTAGAAGAGAAGGCAAGGGGTGGGGGGAACCTATGCACATCAAAGAGGGAATAAAAATGCCGATTTTAAAAATTCTTTATGATCAAACCAGGGAAAATGAGAAGTGAGTGTTGTTAAAGATATATGTTCCCCATACTTGGTATCCAATAGCATCCAAGTTAAATCACTGCTGTGTGTCTATCCAACAGATATTCTGCGGGCTTGACTTAGCAGCCACAAGTCACTGGGCTAACAAATGCAATGAGCTAGCCACAAGTCACTAGGCTAACAAATCCCATCACCCACTCACAGCAACGAGAATAGAGTCACTCCAGATTTACAGTGCCAGCAAGAGCACAGTTTTGTTCTAGGAGTACCTAGATGTCATAAATTCTTAAAGCCATTTTGTTAGGGCTTGTATCTCAGTATCGTAGAGTCTTGGCTGAAATCAGTACCACATTCTCCTATGCACTACACAATAGCTGGAGTGAGCCCCTACACCAAAAAAAAAAAAAAAAAAAAATTAATAGCCAAGTAGATAAGAAGGCAAGAGGGGAAACAGAGGCACAGAACACTGAAGTGGCTCCTCGAAGCTCACATGCTGCAGCTCAGTGGCAGCTAGCAACAAAATCCAAGTCCCCCACTCTCCAGGTACATCTACCCAGCAACCCCTGCAGTTGTGTACCACGGAGTTCAGTACAGCTACAAGAACACCTACGAAGCTAGGTAAAAGCCGGCATGTTAGCCCACGTTGAGCTCCACGATGCTAAAAGAACCCACACTCGCCAGTCTGCAGGTAGCTTGGATTATGCCCACATGAGTTACATTTGATCCTTATTGCAGTGAGGATGTGCTCCCAGCCTAGTATACGATCAAATGGGTCACACTGCAAGCAACTGTGTACCTCATGCTATTTTTCAGGAGTCTGAAATAAAAATCAGTTTACATTACTGCAGTATGTTCACCTCAATCATCTTGTCATTCAGTATCAGACCAATACAACATGGGTGATCAACTTCTGTCTCTGCTTTGTAAGTCCATGATTATTTTTTCCAGTCTAATGTTATGCTTAGATACTTTCTGAGATTTTATGACCAGTATAATGACTTAGAGAGCATCAGCAAGTGAAAGCTGGTGTCTTAGTCGAATGGTTTAATCTTTTTGAAAGATGATTACCCCAAAGGAGCCAAATTAGATCCATTGATGTGTAAGAGCACACCACAGTAGTAAAAATTTTGCTTTTCCTGTGAATGCCTTTTTGTGCAGAGAAGTAGTAATATCAGACCTGAGCCAAGCTGTGCAAATCCTTTCTTTCCTTTTATTTGTTTGGTAATTCAAAGTTACAAAGCTGTTCTGTCAAAAGGAGAAAGAACGAAAAGAAATGAGGTATTTTTCCAGGGCACTTTAATTTATTATTTGTGTAACTGTAGCTGCTAGGTACCTCAGATGTGTACCAGAAGTCCCTCTTCTCCTCTCTCCTTATGCTAGCCACTGAAAAAATAGTTATATCTTCTGATTTTGCTCTACCTGAAATGAGTAATGATAAGCCACTCTGATGATAAAAAAAAGCTAGTAAACAATTAATGCACAGTGGATCAGCAATACTTACATGGATAGAAAATCTGGGGTAAGTATTCCAAAAGCATTAAAACAGTATTTCTTAACTTTTTTAGACTCAAGACACCCCTCAGAGAATGCCAACTTTCATCACTCTGTTGCAGGACATGGCCTCCAGGGGTGGCCACAATGCCCCCTGGTAGCCATGCGCCTCCTGCCTGACTCCAGCTCCTCAGGGTACCCTCCCTTTTTACCTTGTCTGCCATGCCTTGATGTTCCCTATGATTAGGGACCACCAAAATCATGATTTCACAATTTTCATGGAAACTGCCAAATTGGTAGGCCCCCTATGAAAAAGCACAGTGATTGCAAAAAAGTACAGGGACTGTGAAAAAGTGTTAAATCATCAGCTAGCAAAGGAGGGTTGGGGAAGGGAGCTGCAAACAGAAAACACCAGGAAAGTCTGGCACCCTGAAGCACAGAGGTAGGAAGAAGGGGGAGAGGAGGAAGATTTTCATGGTGGAACATAGTGTCTCCCCCCATGCCTTTGATTGGCCAAGGGCCCCCAGAAGTCCTGCCCCTCCCCGGGAACTGACAGCTGCCAATCTCCGGGGAGGAACAGGACTTCCAGGGTCCTTCATTCAGAGGCATGGGGGCACCCGCCATGCTCTGCAATGAAAATGGTGACACACAGACCACAAAATCAGGAGGCAGCCACCCCGTTTTCAGTGGGTCCCAACCTATGATATATAGGGAGGCTGCCTCTAGGGTCCCAAAGTGAGTCTCAGTTGCCTTGCAGGCTGCATGCATGGCCTCCATCCTCCCCTATCCCTTGTGGCTCACAGATATTACTCTTGAGCCATACACCAGTCTATACAGGCCTCAGCCCTCTTGGCTTTGGCCCACTGGTTACCATAGCTATGGACTCTTAAGACTAGGCTCGCTTTCTCTGGCCTGGCTCCTCAGTCCCAGCCTCTTCTCTGTTATCCCAGGAGCTCCTCTTCCTATAATGTACTGCCTGCTTTGTTTTAGTCACTGGGCTTATATACCCTGAAGCACTGCCCTTTCCAGTCAGATATGGTGCCCTAACCACACACAAGGGTTTTCCCTTTTGCTTAATGGCCAACCTGCCCTTCCCTGTTGCAGTTTAACTCAGCAGCTTGCAGCCTTTATTCTCAGGCTGCCTGGAAATCTGCCCCACCCAGCAAGCTTATTGCAGTACAGGTAGTTTTTGTTCACTGCACACAGCAAAGTTGGGCTGCTGCACTTTTCCCAGAAAGTAACAGGAGCCTCTGGCTCCATTACATGCCCATTTCATCACTGCAGAAAAATAATAGAGGAATTAATCTGTTGCACAGAACTCAAAGACCACAACAGGTCAGAATTTTTTTGACTCAGAGATTTCAAACAGATATTCATAGTGTGGAGTTTATCATGTGAATCATACAACAGTTTTTGCATACCTAACACTGTTAATACTGTGTGGTACCCCACAGCATCCTTAAAAGGATCTCATGGCACCTTGGTCGGGAATCACTGCAATAAAGCATTATTAGTCCAGAGGACTAGGGACAGACATTACATATAAGTGGGTTTAAGTGACTGGAAACCAGTTTAAACATGTAACAGAACAGAAGTTCAGTGCACATAAACTGGTTTCAAAATGGCCAAAACTGTTTTAAGATAGACCTAGATGAATGTAGTATCATACTTAATGGATTTAGGTTAAACTGGTCTACTGAACTTCTGTCCCAGATCCCCTCCCAAGTCAAATTAGCTCACAGCCCTACACCAACCCAGGATGCTTTGCACCTCCCCCACCCCTTCCGTCACCCACCATAGGGTGGGCTAGTCTTGGCCCATGCAGTCTGCTCCAGCTGAGCAGGACCAGCACCACCCCCAGGCTGTCACAGAGCTGAGACAGCAAAGCCTCTGTGCTGCAGCCCTGGTCCTGCCTGCATCTGTCAACCCAGTGGGGTGCAGCAGGGGGGTAGGTGGGAGAGCAGAGCCCCCCTCCCCAACCCCAGCCCTGATCCCTAGTGTGCGAGGTTTCTCCCCCCAGGCCTGCACGAGTCACTGACATGCAAGCAGGAGGAGGTGAGCAGTATCTCCAGTCCAGCGCCAACCCAGATCCCTGTGCCTCAGCGTGGGTTCTACCATGCTGGGCAGGGGCCCCCAAGCCATGCCACCAATGCAGAAGAGGAATTACCCCTTCTACCCTTCAGCATGGTCCAGCACCAGCTTAGCTCTGCCCCCACAGATGAAGGGGCAGGAAGAGGAAACAGTCCCTCCAGCTCAGGGCCAACCCAGCACCAAACCGCAGTGAGGGATGGGAGGGGGGGGAATTCTCCCTCTGCATTGGTGGCAGGGCTCAGGGGACCCTTACTGGGGCAGAGGAACCCCTACTGAGGTGCAGGGATCTCCTCATGTCGGCTGATGCCAGATGCTGGTTGGGCCCCAGGTTTGAGGGACAGTTTCCCCTCCCCCCCCCCATGTGGGGGGACAGCAGGGGCTTGGGGGTCATATCATGAGCAGCCCGTCAGGGATGGTCCCTGTTTGGCTGCATTCAGGTGCCCTCAGCAGTGGCCAGCACGCTGGGAAGCGTACTTTAGTATCCTTCAGCTTCTGGTCTGGGCCACTGCAGGCATCTGGCTGCCTTGCCAGATTCAAAAGTGAACATCAGTTCACTTCATTATCAGTTCAATCTACACAGTTTAGAGAAACTTGCAAAGACTAAATTGATTCAGCCTCAGACTTTTTGACTGTATTTAGCCAAGATGTCCGTTAAAAGAGTATACTCTCCTATTTCTCTCCATATTCTATTCCTGCAAATTCACCAGCTTAGGTTGAATATATCTGAATTATGGATTCATGGGCTTAGATAGAGTGTGAATGAGTAAGAGAGAGAAAAAATGACTCAGTAAGATAGTAATCTGGGCACTCACCTAGGAGAGGGAAATGCCAGCTTTCACTCCCACCTTCTAAGATTATTTATGCATATTATCCAATGACTGCTTCATGTTATTGGAACAAAAGTAGAGCACAGGATTTCCCTCCTCCAGATGAACACCCTAACTATTAAGCTGTGAGGTCATGCATGAGTTCTCTCTGCCCCAATGTATCTTTAATTCTGTTATACGAAGTGGAAAAGTTCCAACAAAAGAGACTGAAAGGCCTCTGAATCACCCTTGCCAAGGTGGAGAGCAGTGATTCTCAACCTCATTAGACTAAAAGCGCCCCTTGTTAGACAAACTACCCCTCAGACAATGCCAGCTCTTAGCTTTCACTTGTTTTTTGTTTTGTTTTGGTTAGGTTTTTCTAGGAACAGAAACTAATGGAGCAATTTTTCTGTTGCAAAAAACTCAAAAGACCACAACAAAAATCACAGCAGGTCAGAATGTTTTTGACACTATGGATTCCTATTCGAAATGTCTGGGTTTATCTTGTGAATCATTTGTAGGTAGGTGTCTGCATATCTAACAATGGTAATATTATGTGGCACACTAAGACACCCTTAAAGAATTCAATAGACCCTGGTTGAGAATCCCTTGTGTATGACCATGTGGTAAAGACACTCCTGGGAAGGTGAGGTTAACTAACCCATTTCCATCCCCCTCTCCTTCCCCTCTCCCAAGACTGAGGTAAAACTAAAACTCAGGTCTCCGTACCCGAGTGCTCTAACCACTGATTTACTAGGTAGTAGTCAGGAGATAGCTACAGTTTCCTTGACAGTTTGCAAGGAGCTTTACCTCTTATGCATGCTTTAAAGAAGGTCCATGAGAGTGAGACCTTCAGAAAAAAACAGACATGTTAGCTCATGGCATGCATTGCAGTGTAGTTATGAGAAACTTCACCCTGTCATGACTGATGGGTTTCTGCACATTCCCAAAAAGACAAATCTAGGCACCTGGAGAAATTTAAGGTCAAAAAATGAAATGATCAAGATGTTCAGCTGCCTCCAGCATTAGACAGCAGCTGAATTGGAGACACAAGGGTTACAGTATTGGATTTGGCTGCTAAGTCTGTTTTTTAATTTGGAACTAAGTGATTATGACTTTTTCCTCGAAGTGCATATTGGAAATTTCAGACTAAGTGTTTCCATGTTGGAAATTCTAGCTGTTCACCAAATGAAATATATGCAAAATGCTGTCGTGCTTCTTTGTATCAAGCCCCTGGGCTGCTTTTAAGCAAACCTCTTTCTTGTGTTCTAATCTCAGTCTAATTTAAATCGTGTAAAGCAGAAATACTGTATGCATGTTCTCATTACATTTCTCCATGATCGTTCTTTGGGAATAAAAAAGGAATTGAAAACGTGCATCTTCAATATTCATACATTTCACAGCACGTATCATACTAAATTTGGGTTTCCTCTTCAAGGACATTGTATTGTTCACCCAGAAGCACTAATTAAAGTGCGGAAAGCACTTCTGAATACACACACAATGTACCCCATGAAATGTGCAGAAGGTGCTATTCTCTTATTCCTGGTTCATTACAGCATAGGCTGACATTAGTGTCTCTGTGACAGTAGGAACAAGGAACAACATTAACTTTGCATTCTGCAGGGGCAATCAGAATGCAACAGCCAGTTCTAATGCTGATGCTTGATAAAATGTTGAAAAATTGTAGGGGAACAGACTAGAACTACAAGTATGATTCAAGGTCTGGAAAACATGCCTTGCCATGAGATGCACAGAGTATGTTCATACATTACACAGCAGCCCCATACTGAGAAAAAGCCACGTGCAGTAGCTGTGAAGCCAGAAGTAGAGTAGAAGTACAAATAGAGTCCTGAGGAGCTCACTGGCCTATGCAGCACCTCACTAACATGGCTGTTCTACTTGTATTTTGGGAGCTAGTGTGAGTGAAGCAGGTTAGGCATGTCTCCCTCCACATGGCACTTGGATGTCTCAACTGACCCATGTCATAAAGACATAGCCTAAAGGACCTTAAATTATTTGCCCTATATCAGGAAAGGTGACAATGCAACTTAGGGCAGAATACAATTTTACTTTACACACTCAAATGGCATGTACCCAGCTGCAGAACTGATGGTTTTGGCATTTAGCACAGTTTGTTATCTTATTCAGCAAGCAGTGTGGATGTGCAAGATTCCATGCAGTCCCTGACAAACCTCAGCAAACTATGCACTGGCCAGGAAGTACTCGGCTCTATACACTTGTAGCTGAGTGAGCATAACCCCAAAATTGTAGCCAGGCAAATACCCATGAGTAGCAGACGGAGGAGGAAAAAGAAGGTGCCTCTCCCTCCCCCCCAATTTTAGCCCAATAGCAGAGTGATTATGGCACCTGCCCAAGAAGCAGGAGACCCAGGCTCTAGGAATCCTTTGCCTAATGGGGTATTTGATTTGAACCTAAGTCTCCTGCTTCCCAGCACTGCTCCAAACCAGGCCACAGATTATTTATCTCCGGACCTCCTCTTAAAGCTGGCCTCCTCACAGTCAAGAGAGGGATTTATGTGGGGCCAAGAGAAAGAGAATAAGCCAGAGGGTGTGTGGCTCAGTAAGACAGATGCTGCTCTAGAAGGGATGGGCCCTTGGGTTCTGATCTAGGCCTTATCTTCCTAATGGGTCAGAAACTTCCCCCTCTGCTCTCTGTCCATCCTTCACTTGAGTGCATAAGCTGAAATAGGATTGGGCTCATGGGTATCTGCATACATGCTCTGGGGTGGAGGGGAGCATTTTAATTAGAGTAGCTCCAAGAGCCATAGCATCCATAAAAGGCATCCATAGCATCAAATGTATTCAGCATCCCACACTTCAAAATGGTGGCAGGGGCACTTTACCTAAAGCTCGTTGAGTGAGCTTCAGTTAAAGTAAGAAGATACTGAATAGATGCGACACAGAGGCTGCTGGCGCGCGCTAATTAGCATGCTCAGACTCAATAATCACGTCTGCTTCAATACGTAGTAATTAGTACACATTGGAGCAGACGTCTGGCATGTGTATAGTTGCCCTTGATATCTATAGGAGCAGTGTGTTGCCCCTAAGGATAATTTCTTGTTAGGATAATTTACCAAAGGATGTGGTAAATTCTCTACATTTCAGTATCTTTATGTCAGTTTTGGATGTCTTTAAATGCTCAAGTTGATATACCAGTTATTGTACTCGGAGGAATTCCTGGGTGAAATTCTTTGACCAGTATTATACAGAAGATCAGATTAGATGAAGAACATATTTTTGTCTAGTTTCAAGATCTATGGCTGCAATTTTCAAGCCCAATATGCACTTTAGCATCACAGGCCTTATCAAATTTAATGGAGAGCTGTATGGCTAAACCCACTGGACATCTTTGAAATTCTCAACCAACAAAAACATTAATGTATTTGTGTAATACAGAGGATCTTCAGTGGCAATTCCCCTCATTAAGAACCTATGGGGCAGGCCTATGTAGCCAACTTGCTGTGTGAAACATCATCTGTGAGCAGTTGCCTGTTAAGGGTTAATACAGTTTCTTCCTTGCACATCTCTGTGCAAGCAGGGTTGTAGCTAGGACACCTGAACTCTGTTCCTACTCTAGGTGGGGCAGAAGGGCTAGAAGCAGTGCATTCTGGCATGCTGGAGGCATAGGTGACTGGTAGGGGATGCACATGCCCCCCCTGATGGGGCTGGTGCCCCCCGACAGCTGACACTGTTGGCAGGGCTGGTGCCCCCCCGACAGGGCCGTGGCTGGTGTCAGCTTCTGTGGGTGTCCCCCCAAGATTCAGGAGGCACCAGTCACTCATGGCTGGAGGACTGCAAGCTACCCACATGCAACCTAGGTAGGACAGCCCAGATTTAACCTTTGCCTCAAGTGTCATAACTCAGAGATGCTCAGATGACTCTTAACACAAGTTAACGAGTTTTAAAATGTGGGTGCTCGCATTTTAAGTGTCCTTAATATGGTGTAAGTCTAACATGTAACTTCATCCTAACTTTGCTGTATGAACACCTTGACTACGGGGCCAGTTTCTGCTTTTCTTACTTGCAATAAGCAACCACACAAATGAAGGTTGTTACACTTTCATACATGATTATGTATAGTACCAGAATGCCTCTGTTGGCTACAAAGGACCAGCTCATGGGATCATAATAAATTCTAGTTTATTGGACAGGATGTGAAGTTACCAATAAAATCATAAACGCAAACTTTGAGTTATGGGTGGTACTGGTCACCTTAGCACATACACGCACACACACATGCACTGACTCATTCAAACCCACATAGTATAGTGTCTAGTAGCTGCTGTAATGATTGTGAGAGCATTGGTGTCAGTATACCTACCCAGCCAAGGCCCTGGAGTCTGCTATCAGTGGTCAGCTTCCTTTAAGGTAATGTCTTCACCAGAAGGGGGTCGCCTGCTTGTCCTTCTCTCTCGGTAGATCAGGTGCTGGATGAGATGGCACCACTGAGGGTCACGCTTCAGTGCCATATATCCCTTTTTGGCAAACTTGTGTGGTCTCCCAGCATCATCTTGGCTACCCAATCCAGCAGTTGCTGTTCTATGTGGGTCTTGAGTAGTACCCAATAGCTGTTAGTCACAGGGGTATCTGCCTGCTCGTACCTGAAGTTTTAGGAGTTTTGACTTATTGACTTAATGGTTGTATTGTCATGGGTTACAGGAATTGTGCAAAGGGTAAGTGCTCAGTTCCAAGTGTCACAACCCAAAATTGTGATTTTTTGTTTTGTGTGTGCTTTGGCACTGCTAAATTATTTTTCCCGCTAAATTGCAGCTTCTTTGCATGGTGGAGTTTTCTGCTGCAGAAGAGAACCCCGGTGCAACAGAGACTTTCCCGCCAATTTGTAGCTTTCTTTGCATGGTGCATTTCTTTTTGCATCTCAGAAATGCTCGGTGCAAAGAGTTCCCGCCATTTGTATTGAAATTCGAGCCACATTATTGGTTCACATGAAATTATGCACACGTGGCGGCTAGCAATTGGCTTGCTAGCCGTATAAAAAGCTTGAGTGGTTTCCGCCCAAGTTGGAGAACTCCGAGGAGACCCCCGCAAGGCAGGACTCCATGAACACCAGGAGGAGGAGACTTCATGCTGTGTGAAGATCTCTAAGTGCTGCGGATCCTTACAGACCCAACGCATTTCTTAAAAGGCAACAGGGGCCTGACCAGCCTCTGGCCTCTCCCCGTCGCCGATAAATTCCTAGACGTATCCCTTCCTACGCACAAAAGAGACGGACCCACAGAGCTTCAACAACTCCGTGGGAGAGAGTGAACTTGTCGTAATCCTCAAACAAGGATTTAAGTGGAGCTGTGCCTGGAAAACTTTCCAGCCTACACCACGACCACCTTTGGTGTAAGTAAACGATCTTTAAATCAACCACTACGCGTCCGTGACTAATTCTAGCTCGCCCCCGGTCTTCTCCGACCCCGCGTGCCCGGGCTGCTGGCTACGGCCCACGTGCGCAAAAGGGCCCGGATCGCTCTCGGCCCGCACACCAAGAATCAGTTCTTTAGCTTGATTAGCTTAAAATGGAGTTCCTTTGGTTAGGCTACTGTCTACTTATGATCATCATTCACTCACATTCACTCAACAGATTTTATCACTTTACAGTTACAGTTTCAATGCAGTTTTAACAATGGTCCAGGGTGTTACTTCATTCTACAGGGAGTGCATTCCTTAAGAGTATAAAATATAAAATGCAAAATGCCATGGTAAAGATGAGACAGATGAAATATGAAAATGCACTGTGAGAAATATATAAAAATGCAATGTGAAGTAGTGAGGATCAAAGGCTACTGGGGACAGTGAGTGAGTTAGGTTAGCACAGGATATATTTACAGTCTTTGCAGTGGATATTTTAGTTCTTTTGTTTTCTTTAGCGACACTGAGCTTAACTGATATGTAGATGTAGTTCCTAGGTTTCTCCTACAGAAAGCCACTTCAGCTTTCTGGCTGGCTCTGAGTCTTGCCACACCAATGTAATGAGCGTATTAGGTCTCTGCCAATACTTAGAAGGAAAAGAAATGCACAAAATGGGGCAGGGGTGCAGGCAAGAAGGGGCTTCTGTTATATCAGTGTCCAGAAGGGAAATGTACAAAGGGGGCTTTCTGCTACACCTCTAGAAAGTGAAGTTACTCCTTACACCTTACTTGCAGTATGAAGAAACTTAACTGGCAATAAACACTTGATGATAGTTCAATCCTTGATCTTCCTATGCCTTAAAAATGTGTGTGTGTATCCTGTGCACCAGGACAACTTTTTAATCATGTTCTCTAATATCAGCAAAAGGTAGGAATTTTGCATCTAAAATTAGCATTTGGAAAAATATATATTTATCTGCAGAACCCTCGTTGGGATCCAGGAATTTTAAAAGTGAAATGAGGTAAAAAATAGCAATATCCTCAGAAAGATTTATTCTTAAATTTCATTACAGTTTCAAAATAAATCCAACTAAATAGCTGGATAATGTTACTAAGGTCCAAACACCATAAGCAAAACCATCACGCTTAAAAAAAAAGAAATCCAGAACCTTTGAAGATAGAAGACTACAAAATAACCTTGCTGGATAAAACAAGCCACATGATATTAATAACAAAGTAAAAAATGTATTAAAGAAAAATACTTGAAACTAGTCAGAAAATCATGCTGCTTGATTATAGCCTATACAATTACTATGAATTATAAAGAATGTTAAAAATACCAAGCAATCATTAAGATGGAAACTGAAGAGATAAATCTTCAGTGCCTGTTCCATCTTTATTTTAGAAACCATCTGCATGGGAGGAGGGTTTTAGCTTCATCACACTTGAAAAATAATTTTGGCTATCTTGAATATGTATCATCTTAGCTAAGTGCAAGATTAATGCTCTGAATCAAGCATTCAGCTCTATGAAGCTACCACTTGCATTTCTTAGAGACATAATTCATGAAAAAAACACTTTGTTAATACCCACTTTCTGAAAAGAGTATAGAAATGTAAAGTAGTATAATAGGCTTCACCATGGAAGCAGACAAAACAACCTGAACAAGAATCACCTTTTGGTATTTCACAAAAAAAGTTTAGTGTTTCTGTTGCATTTTGACTCTGTTTGACTTCTGTTGCAGTAAGATCACTGACACTTGAAAAAATTGTATCAGTCAAATTAGGTCAAATTAAGACTCACATTTTCTAACTATATACAAATATGCCAGAGTTGTAATACAACACATACTGCCGATCTAAACAATCTTTTACTGGGTTCTAAAATACAGAATTCAGTGAGCATCACCAGACATCTCAAACTATATAAAGGAACACTACACTACTTGTTTACATTGCAAAAATGGAGAATTAAATATATTTGTAATCATGCTAAAGATCCCCTCTGACATAATAACCAAGCCTCTCACGTACTGTTAATCTTAGAGATGTTTTCTATTAATTTTAATTTCTTGTAGCATTCTAGATTTTAGGAGGCATCTCAACAGTACTTATTCTGCTCTAAACGAGTTTCTTTTCCTCTTGAGAATATTTCTTCAGATACAAAATCTGGTTTGGTTTGGGTTGGTTTTTAATTTAAACCAGTCAAAATAGGTTTAAAGCCTTGAACTCCATGTAAGGTATTTTCAGGAGTAATGTAGAAGTTGGAAAGGGAACCAGACACTTAAATTTGTTACTATTTTAGCCAGTGGGTGACCTTACTGAACAGCAGCTCACAAGAAGAACATGGAATAAAAACAGAGAAAGTCTGCTCATATCTTCAAACCTTTTTAAAGACAAATGTCAGGGCCAATCACTTGAGTACATGATAAGTGTAACAGGTAGCCAAGGCCCCCGCTACTTTAAGAGGGGAGAGGAGCAGGCTAGAGCTGCACTAGGATGAGGACAGCTGCATTTGGGTCAGCTAGTGAGTAAGCAGCTCTGCTCTGTAAAACTGCAGCAGAGAGGAGCAGGCAGCTCATTGAACCAAGGGGAAGACTGTGAAAGCTCAATAAAGAAGCTAAGAGGACCATGTGACCAGAAAGGGTAGGAGCTCAAGGGGATAAAAGCTCATCCCTGAGCCAGGGCAGGCTATTAGGTGCTACTCCTCAGACGCAGAAGAGCTCCTGCATGGAGGGAAGCTTGCAGTATAGTCAGGAGTGTGCAGCACAGAGATCTGAGGTGAGGGTGCAAGTGTGCATTACATATAGAAGGGTTTAGGTCTGTATATTGCATTTGTGTTTAAGTAACTGGAGGACCGGTTGTGGCTGTACGGGTGGTGTGGAGGCCACAGAAAGGTGCCTGAGGAGCAATATTTGTTTGAGCCCTGCATGGGCCAGGGGCCCAGAGGGCAGAGCCAAAAAAGGGTGCTGAGGCCGAGAGAGTGGATGCCTGAGCCAGAGAGGGGCTTAACGCCAAGAGGGCCAATGCCAGACCCAGATGAACCAATTAGAGTAAGACCTGCACTGGCCCAGTCCCATGCACCAGACCTGGACGCAGACCACCCCATGTGCCGGATCTGGCTGCAGAGCAACCCTGCATACTGGACCAATGCGGCACACAGGGCTCTGAAAGCTGCAGCAATTAATGCTGCCATGGATCCCCCACTGCCAAATTTTCAGGCCTATTGGGAGTCCCAGAGGCCAAATGACATGACCCCACAAGCTGGATTTGGCCTGTGGGCTGGAGGTTGCGCGCCAGTGGTCTACAGTGTTTCCCTAGTGGCTCCTGGGAAATACAGCTCTCAAGCACCAGCTCCCACTTACATGTGCCAGTACTGGAAAGGAGGCAGCAAACTACCACTCCAGAGTTGGGGCAGAGTAATTTCCCCTCCTAGAAATCATTCACTCAGACCACCTCACTCTAGTTTCATAGAAATAGGACAGGAAAAAAAAAAAACTTTTTAGGCCAACAAATCCAGTTTCCTGGTTGACAGGCAACTATCAGTATTAACCTGAAATCAACACATCAACCTCTCACATGTTGCTACAAGGTACAAAACTAAAAACACCAAAACACCCTACAGTATATCATCAGCAGATGCAGAGGAGACGAAGGCCCTGCCACTGCAGTGACACAGAAATAACTGGTTAACGTAGCCATACTGAAGTTGGGTATACCTGCTGGTGTAGGAAAAATAGATAGTGCATGTCCTCCATTTCCATTTCAAACACTAAATGGACTATTGGAAAAATATAAGTCTGTATAAAACAGGACTATTGATTTGCAAGTTAAAATCCTCTCTGTGCCCCCAGGGTGAAATCCTGGGTTTCTTTAAATACTGTTGACCTTTTCTCTATTTATGATAATACAGACTTGGAACACTCATATGACTTGCACACAATATCTTAACTTTATAATTTAGAAGGGCACAAATATTAAAGACCTGGCTGGCCATGCTGAATACAGTTCCCTGTATTAAAATATTTAGGATTATTTATGCATGTATATTATACATGCACGCCAACACATACCGTAAATACATACAAATAATTAACTACTCGGCATGCCTTGCAATGGCTTGCAATCTTAAAAACAAACAAGCAAGCGAAAACACACCAAGGATACATCTGTTCATAATACCCATCCTGATTACAAAGCAGCTTTATTTTGTATCTCACCTGAATTAAGGCTCTTCTGTACCCTGACAAAGATTTAACCTATAAACATTATTAATGAAGACAAGGCAGCGAAGTGTTCTCTCCCTTGAAACGTTTGAAATATGTTAAAAGAATCCAGTCTCTTAGGGAAAACTAGAATAAGCAAAGCACAAGATTCAGTCAGACTTCCTTCAGGGTCATAACTGTTTTTTTCCAGCATTCATTTTGATTGTAAACAGCTACTACAAACCATGTTGTCTCTTGGCTTGAACATGCTTCTCTTTTGGGGGGTGAGCAATGTATATGTAAGTCAATTGCAAAAAGTGACTTTTAATGAAATCAACAGACTTGCTTTGAAAAAATCTCAGAGGGAAATATTTTCATACAGAGTTCCTGCTACTTCTATATTTGGACTTCACAGTTACTCAGAGGCTGGAATGAGGTAGCAGAGTGATTAAAGCCTGTAGTCAGGACTCCAAAGGGATGAGTTTGAGTCTCACTCTGCACTCGTGATGGAGGCTGCTCTCTTGTGATCCAGCTGTAAATGGACATCATGTCATTCACACGGAGGAGTCAAGGGGGGCCGATGGATGTGATGCTAATTGCACCACTCCCTTGTGTGCTGTTGGCCAATGACACTAGCCTGGGTGGGCATTCAGCTGCTGCCACCTAACTACATGAGCCTGATGGGCATTCAAAAGTCAACAATCCTGCAGATCCCAAAGGACCCAGTCAGAGAAAGTATCCCATTGTGGTGGACTCCACAGCCAATTGGAAAAAAATGTGGCCCCTGCCCACAAAACGCTAAAATCATTTAACAGACAGTGTTGCTAGATTTGCCCATCACGTTGGGGTGTGCTCATTTATTAGGGATACGTTTCTAGGGTCTTTGTAATTCTATCAATATGCTGCTTGTGCTACTTGTGTTTCTATATGGAGCTGTCTCTCTCCCTTCTGCAAGTCCTCACTCCCAATGGAGCTATCTTGCAGGACTCAGTTTCAGCGGGGCTGGTTTCCACCAGCCACCAAATCAGTCAGATAACACACACAGATTAATGTGACACACTTGACCTGGCTGGATTGATCAGCATGTACAGGCTGACATCCCATATGCCAGGAATCAGTTTATTAAGGTAACAATAAAATGCACACAGGTGAACAGAATGCCCCTGAATCCGGCTGGGTGTCCAGCTGACACCCTCATGGGCCAGCATTCAGTTCATTAGGGTACATCTGAGGCAAACTGGGTCTATCAGCCTATACAAGCTGATCCCCTTATGAGTCTCAAACTCAGCACATCCCAATCTTTTGCTCTAACTGTCTTAGTAGTGGTAGCGTCCTGATGAGCAGGCCCCATAGTATTTCTGGACTCCACAGGCATCTTTGGCTTAGGTAAAAGAAGCGTTGCTGCAGGGCAAGTGGGGAAGGAGAAGTAGAGAAGGAAAAGTACATCCAGTTACCACCGGTTTGACTATAAAAGTTATTTATTGCTAAGTATATGAAATGTATAATGGTACTAGTAATAATAGACATGCAAGGAAATAGACAAAACAATTACAATATTACCTTGGTTTAACTGAGTATTTGGGGAAACCTAATTCAAGGTTAAGTAATACAATTTAGGTTTGGAAAGCTATGCCTAGAGAGAAAAAGAGAGAGAAAGAGAGAGAGTGAGAGCTGGGATCTCACCGTTCCAAGGCACTCAGGTGGTTTATTGACAAGCAAAGTTCCCAACACAATCCCAGCTTTTTGAAAACAACAGTGGATGGTGTCAAAGAAATTTCTCTCTTGAGGCACACTGTTTGCTGCTTTACAGCTTTCTTATACCCTTAGTTTAGCCTCTTCAAAGCATTCTTTTAATTGTGTAAATCAAAAGGGTCCCAAGCCATAATTGACAGAGAAAATCCTGTTATATAAACAGTTTCAATTTAAATGAATTACCTTTTTCAGTGACAAGGAGCTATTTGGTTTGGAACATCTCAAGAAACTCATTAACAACCAGGAAAAATGTTAAGTTTTAAGGAGTAACCAGACATCTAGGAGCCAGCTTGAAATTATTATGAATATACTGGAAGCGATCTTCTCAGATGTCCTAGCTATGCTTGCACTGTGAAGTCAGCATCAGCGTTTTGTATTTTACTTGTTGTGAATAAACCTCAGCTTAGCATGACTCTCAGATTTTATTGTAATCTTTTAACAGACTTAAGGGGATTACTTGGAGTATTTATAAACTTTGTGGGGAGGACTTCCACCAGGCATCCCGGGAAAAGTATGATGGCATTTGTGGTTAGGCCTCCAAGGTACCAGCTGGAGTGAGTTTTAAATGACCACACACACCTGCGCCCTCTCTCTTCATTCATACCTGGCTCCTTCCTATTGTTGTAAGGATTAATTTACCCAGGTTACATCATGAATTCCTACAAGCAAACATCGAGTGCTCCTAATTTCACTCATGAACTAATCCATTTCATCAGGATTGGAAGTAAAAGGCATTGACAAGCAAGATCCTGAATCAACTTTCTCTGATGCAGATGCCAATGGCTCTATTAAACACCTTGATATAACTCATGATAGTAGCAAATAATTGGCTTTGATCAAATGACCATACAATTTGAGGGAAGGACTGATGCAAGCAGAAGGTAGCTGAAGAGTTATATTGTCCACGATGCTGTGGTTCAGATTGTACCTTCCCCCGCCTTCTTCCTCCACCCCTCCCCCCCCCCACCGTCACAGAGCATTTGGCAGTGCTTAGGTTTTAGTTCTGACAGACTCCTACGATGAATCACACAACACTGAAAGTAGAAAACAAATAACCAGTAGAAAGGTCAGAGACGCATCCATTTAAAACAGATATGAATTTTAAAAGATGAACCCTTCCTTTTTGTAAAGTTCAGATTATTAGACATGAAAGAAGATAAGTACCTCACTGATTCTACTAGGCTAGCTTTTCTAAGATTGTGTGCTGATGATGGGCAATGTATTATTATTTCTGAGCAAGTTCTTTCCATTCCAGCTTTGTACTAAGGATGCTATTAAGCAATGCCATCAAAAATATTTTACAGCTTCTCTTCCTTTTGTTCTCCCCCTTGAAATGCAGATCTACTTGGAAGAGGTGCTTCGAAAAAATGCCACCTTATATTGAGCAGATCAGCTCCTGTTCTGTACTTAAGATGCAGACTAAACTCTATTTTCAGGATGCTATATAAGAGAGAATAATCCAATTTAACACCCAAATCCTGGGATGAGGGTATAGGAATGTAAATTAGGAAAAAAATTAATAACTGAGTAGACTCAAATCATTGAGAAATAAGCATGGTTGGGCACACAGCGATTCTTGAAAAAGCAGTTTACAGAACCAAAAGTATATAGCAGTGGTGCATGACAGTACACTATTCTGAGGACAGACTTTGGTTATTACTAGTGACCTACTGAAATTGTGATTTCACAGATTTTGTGGAAATAATGAAATCCAGCATTACCCACAACAAAACCCCCAGAAAACTTACTGAAATTAAAATGCTGGCTCCCCAGAGGGAGCCAGCAGTCCACATGGTGCTATGGCCTGGCTGCACAGCCCACCAGGGGGGAGCGAAGAAGAGGGGCTGCCTGCAAGGGCTGTGTGAAATGGCACCATTTCATTTCAACTTCTGTTTCAGCATTTCGAAGGGACAGTGTTTTGTTTCATCATTTTGTTTTATTTCAAAAAACTGTTCCGTTTCATTTCACTGAAACTGTTTCACTGTTTCAAACACTGTTTCGACCATAGGCTATACTGGGGAATCATAAAAATGCCTATAATGTTGTCATTTCTTGCCTGACTCAGATGAAAATAGCATGGGTGGTAGCCCCTTCTGAGGGCACAAAGGTTGCCAAGTTTCAGGGAGATAGGTGCAGCGGTTTCTGGGAACCTGTACCTCAAGCTGCTGGCAAGCTAAACTCGTGTCACTTGCCAGCAGTGGCAGCTTCCTGTCATCCCATGCACAGATCTGGGGGCCCTCAGCTCCAGGAGGCTTGTGGGACTGTGCCAGACTCCCTCCAGGGTGCGGGCCCCCGGATCTGCACTCAGGATGACAGGAGGCTGCCGCTGCTGCCTGGGACCAGCACTGGGCTCAGCCTGCACCCAGCACTGGGAAGACAGCTTCTGCCCCTGGTTGCAGGCAGCAGCAGCAGCCTCCTGTCATCCTGAGTGCAGATCTAGGGGCCTGCACTCCTGGGAGGGCTGTGGGGCTGATCTCTGTGAGGTTGGCGGAGATGCTCGGAGTACAGCCTGGTGGCGGGAGGCAGGGGAGAGCCAGGGCTGTGCTCTGCCAGCACAACGGAGCTCAGCCCAGCAGCGGGAGATGGGGGAGAGCCAGTGGTGGAGCTGCTCCATGCGCAGCCCTGACTCTGAGTGCAGTCCTGGCCAATGGCGCTCCCCCATCTCTCGCCACTCGACTGAGCTCCATGGAGCTAGCAGAGCTTCTCGGAGCACAGCCCTAGCTCTCCTGCCACTGAGCTGCACTCCAAGCAGCTCTGCCAGCCCCACAGAGCTGAGCCCAGTAGTGGGAGGTGGGAGAGAGCCACTGGCCAGGGCTGTGCTCGGAGCCAGGGCTGTGCTCCAAACAACTCTGCCACTGGCTCTCTGCCACCTTCCACCACCAAACTCAACTCCATGGGGCTGCGGAGCCTCTAGCCATCAGACAGTTCCCACCAGGGCTGCGCTCCTAGTGGCTCCACAGCCCAGAGCTGAGCCCAGCAGCAGGAGGTGGGGGAAAGCCACTGACCAGGACTGCACTCAGACCAAGGGCTGTACTTGAAGTGGCTCTGCCACTGTCTCTGTCATCTCCCGCCGCCGGCTGAGCTCCATGGGCCTGGAGGAGCAGCTTGGAGCGCAGCCCTGGTGAGCACAGCATGACAGCTGGAGGCTCTGCAGTCCCACGGAGCCAAGTCTGGCAACAGGAGGCAGTAGAGAGCCAGTGGTGGAGCTGCTTGGAGCACAGCAGCAGCAGCGATCTTCCTGGTGTTGGGCACAGGGTGCAGCCGGCACCGGTCCCAGGTGGCAGTGACAGACTCCCATCATCCAGCACAGATCCAGGGGCCCGCACCCTTGGGAGGACTGTGGGACTGTGCCAGACTCCTCCTGGGGGCACGGCCCCTGGAGCTGCATGAGGGATGACAGCAGGCTGCTACTGCCAGCTGGGACTGTTGCTGAAGCCAAGTAAGCCTGGCTTGTAAACTCGAAACATTTTGAAACTTTCGAAATGTTTTGAGTGCCCTCATTTCATTTCAAAGCTGTTTCAAAGGCTTTTGTTTCATTTTGACATCACTGTTTCAAGCTTGAAACGCGTTAAGACAACTGCGAAACAAAATACCTGGCGAAATTTTGCACAGCCCTACTGCCTGCACAAAAGGCAGCCCAAGATGAATGCCAGCCCCACCCCTCACCACTGATTGGCTGAGAGGGCTTCCCATCATGTGGCCCCACCCCTCCACCAATCAGTGGTGAGAGATGGAGCTGCATGGCAGACAGCCCTCATAGCTAATCAGCAGCATGGGGGAAGGAGGGTACCACCACGATCAGCTTGTGAATATGACAGCCAGCCCTGCAATCTCCCTGCAAAATTGGCCAGCCACCTCCTCAAGTTAGGCAGATCCCTAGTTATAGCATTCCCAGTTTTTTGCCATGTGACAAAAGGATGAAAGTCTCCTTCATAATCTGCAAGTCTCCCCCACAGAGTTAAGATAATTGATGACAAAATGTGTCAAAGTGATTATCTCCAATAATCCTGAGACAATGAAAGGACTCTGAAGCATTAGCATTAGTTATGGGGTGCAGTAATACCTAATTATATCATACATCACACTAGAGTCAAAGAAAGAGAACAAGGCTGAAGTCTGATCACCTGACCCATCCTATCCACTCCCCTCCTAACCCACATCCTCTCCCAGGGTTCAGAAAAAAATCTATAGGAAGTGAAGGGATATGAGCAACCCTCCTACCTTCTCATTCAGGAAAGAGACATGCTTGGATGTGGATGTCTTTCATGTGTGGTGTACACAGAAGTACCCAGAATTCCAACTGTCCCATTGTCCCCAGTTAAACCAAGGTATTTGGGCTGATGGCTAGCCATTATGCAACTGCTAGTTTCAGGGTTGTATTCTAGGTCAGCTCAAGTTTCATCATCAGGAAGTGAGAGTGAATCAGAGACAAATCAGTCGCACAGCTGGATCATTCAAGCCATTCCAGCCTAAAAATAAGATTTTCAAGGGCCATATGCATGCAGATGGAAAGCAATCAACAAATAGCCTTTTTTGTTTTCTATAATCTACTAGAGAATGGCTGCTGCCACTTCTGAAAGCAACTGAGAATCATGGCTAAGTCGCATTCATTTCTAAGAGAACCAGACAAACTATTCTGAAAATAACTTCTTAAAAACAAAAAGTTCTGTTCTCTGTGCATGTATGTTAGGGGTTTTTCTGTATCTTCCAGGTCAGTTCTCCATGTATCTACATTAAAAACAAGCAAACAAGAAATGAAACACACACATTATAATGACATTATAAACATAACCACCATTTTTGACATGACTCTGGGAGCTTTATAATTTACCTAGCATGGTGCTCCAAAGAAGCTCCAGGTCTGTCCCTGCAGAACAACAGAATTTTAATAGCTCACAATACATTTTTAGACCAGGGACACTTTTCAAATATATTCATAATGTCCTTTCTTTCCTTGAGGGAAATGGGGTTCTTCTTAAATATGGGATATCAGGAACACAACAGACACCAGAGCAGAAAGCCTGAACTTCCCACGCTTCTGTTGTACAATTCCCCCAGCATGGTCAGACAATAGTTTGGAATGGTTAAATTCAAAGACTGGATAAAACTGAGGGCACTTTCTGCACAGCACTAGTCAAGAGAGCTGCTATGAAAACACAGCTTATCTACTGACTCCTCCTTTATATATACCAAATGTGGAAAAAACGTACCACCACCCCTGTGGTAACAGGTAGGCTTTAAGAATGTGCCAAAAAACAGCTACATGACTTTTTTCAGCAGCTGACTCACGAGGATTTGAAGCAGTAGGACGGGACAGATTCTTGGGACAGTGTCTCAGAGCATGGTCTGACATAGTGGAGGCGTTCCCCAAGATACTTGTTTATGAACTGAGATGCACACTCACTCTGTCCCCAAGGCACTTGCCTCTGTGCCCTACTGAACATATTATACACTATAGCTTCCTTGCAAGCACAGTATCCTGCATAGAACAAGCAACTTGCAGAAGAATAACCTGGAGAGGGGGAAAGGCTATGCATTGCTTCTCAGCTAGCAAACTGACCTGTCTTGCTAGCAATCATTCTCCATAAATGAGGACTACTTACCTGATGGTGAGTGAAGAATATGGGCCTTTAATGTGGCTGTACTCATCACATTTTTATTCATCTACATTTGGAAGCTGTGACCCTTTTGCTTTTACTTCCCCTTCTGCAAATTAACATAGAAGTCAAAAGTCCAGGTCTGCCAACCCTTAGTCAGGTGAAGGGATCCTTAAAAAGAAAAGAAAAGAAAAGAAGGACTCTGTACTCTGAGACCACCTGCCAAACAAAAGTCATAAACTCAGAACGAGGGACTGCAGAATTTCTCTCCCCTCATTTTAACAACAATGGTCTCTAGCATATGACCAAGTAATTTAGGCTCTGATCCTGGAGCCACTGACACAACTGCTGAAGTCAATGAAAGTGTATTCTCATGTATAGTTAAGTACAATTAAATATTGACTGAAACAATAGCATAATGTAGGGTGGATGAGTGAGGTACATACCCTGGGCACTGTCTAAGGCAGTGGTTTTCAATCTGGGGTCCACAGACTATGTCCAAGGGATCCGTGGAAGATGACTATGATCAATCAAAAGTATGTGAATACACTTACAAGTCAAAGGTGTCCCAACTCAGCATGTCTTTTTGCCCTCTGGACAAAAGCTTTGGCAGCAAAAAAACAGGGTGAAGGTTTCTCCCCAGCAGCAGTAAGGTGCACTGCCAGTCTAGAAAACTATGATTCTCAAAATGTCTTTCGCTCTATGAGACTCCCTGGTAGGAGGACAGGGAGTGAAGGGAAGTGTGAGAAAAGGCTGCCCAGGGTTAATTTTTTCCATGCTATGCCTCTAGCCTGAAATACCTTGTGCTGCTGGGTGTATTTATATTTCCCAATAAGCACACAGTGTATGCTAACATAGCACTCACTCGGTTCAATTTTTCTTTTTTTTTTAAATGTGTGCATTCCTCTGTGTGTATGCATGTGTGCATTTGTACTGCGAGGCAACATGCAGCTATATTCTTTCATTAAATCTTTTAAAATTATCCCATCTAGTGCAATTCAAAGTCTTTGCTCTTCAGGAGACTTGTATATGCAAGGGTAAGTCATTTGTGGTAGGGACGATGCAACAGCATCCAGGGAGGAGATTCTGCCGAAGACAGTGCAAAAAGAACCTTTTGTACAATTTTACAGGTGATGTTTTAACAAGACTGTGACCAGCGGGCTCCCCCAGCCCACTGTAGTGTGTTTTTTCATGGGTGGATTAAAAGGGAGGAGTCCCCTGTGGTTAAGTGCTAGAATCCTGGTCTGCCACACAGGAAACCTGCATTCAGTTCTCAGATGCTTATACAAATACAGCCTGTCTGGCCTTTTATTCTGTTTCAGTGGTCTAAAAGGGGGATGGAAGGTTTGGCAGCCTCCAAAAAACTCCTGCCTAGGCATATGTATCGAAGGTCTGGGTGACCTCTCGTGCATACACCATGATCCAGAAGGATCAATAGTTGCCAAATTACCTAAGGATTAAACAGGAGATGGTGTTGGACATTTTGTTTGAGAGAGAGTGTGCGCTCTTGTGCTGTATTTCACACATGTAGGAATCAGCTTTGACTAGCAATTTAACAGGAGACTAATCAAAACTGCAAGGTGTGAATTAGTAAAATCTGTCTTCATTATTTAAATCACTTTCAGAAATGCATCATTAAGTAGGTTTCAGAATGGTAAAATGAGTTGTTTATTAAAGATCAAAGATCGAACAAAACAAGAAGAAAAAAAGTTTTGTCTCTTCTATTTTTGTTCTTGTCACTGAGTTTCTTTACTTTCAATGTTTCTTGCGAGAGTTTGGACCCTAAATTGCAGCCTGTTATAGTTCATGGAAGAGGTCCCCTGGTGTCAGTGGGCTGTGGCTCAGGATCTATACACTCTAATAACGTACCTGTTCATGTCAAACAGAACTTCTACAAACAGTTTGGTGAGATGGAAATTAACTCAGACTGCAAACTTTATGTAAAATGCACAGGCTTGACCCTGCACACACTTACACACAAGTAAATTTAGGCACACAAATAGCTAATACTATTTTTTTTCTTCCAGTCACAAGATCTCTGAAGATGGACAAGTTGCCTTTATAACATTTAAAGATGCTACTAAGCAGTCCCTGCACAGAGGCAGTCACAACCTAAAAGTCTCAGGAAAATTGGCATATTATCTCCTTTATGCTGTGTTCTGCATAGAAACAGCCCTTAAAAAAACATCCCTAGTGCTGAGGGCCTCCCAAACTCATGTGGACCTACTATAATGAGGGCAAATGAAGGGCAGAAATGGGAAGGGAAGAGCCATACAAAACCTCCAGTGTTAATTTAATGGCTGTTTCTCCAAGGTTCCAGTCCTGGATTCCTGCTCAAGTCACTGCAAGCTGAGCAGAGTGATAAGAAGAAACGAGCCCAGGTCATTTGCACTTCAGATCCTGAAAGACAGCCCAGTGAATGGCAGCAGGGAAAGATTTTAATGAGCTGTTAAGCTTTCACTTCTTAAAATAAGCACTTGTGAAGTTAGACAGCTCTATCTGAAGCATGTTGCTGAACCATAATATAAGATGTGATGCAGCGAGCTTCAAGATAAACCAATCCAAGCCAAAGCACAGAGGCAGACAGAGCAGAGACAAGATTTTCAAAAGTACTCGGGTGATTTCAGGTATGTCTGCACCCTGTCCCTGGGGAGGGATGCTCTCAAGCTTTCCAGTGCGCCCAGCAAACCCAGAAATGTGACAGTCAAGCTCCCTTCAGGGCATCACAATGGCCCCACTCTGGTGTTCCAGAGAGAAAGAGGCTGTGAGAGTGACTGCAGGGGTGTTCTGGAGAGCCCCCCCTTCCCAGACATGCTCAGTACACAGTATAACTACGCCCAACAGCGGTAGCATAACAATGGGGGTGTGACTGGGGCACAAGCCCTGGACTTGCCTGGTGGAAGGGGTGCCAGAATGGAGCTAGGAGGGTATTTCACCCTCCCATTCCCAGCCCCCTGTCCCCACTGATACTTTGCACCTTCCTTGTAGTGGTTCTGGCAACAGGGAGAACAGAGAAGTGGTGGTGGATTAGTATATGAGCAGCAGTTGGTGGTTCACTGCTCTGGGGATGAAGGAATGGGGACTATGTTGCCCCTTCTTTTGCTACCAAACCCCAGTAGTTTTTTGGCCCCTCAACATGCATGTCAGCACCAAAAAAGGAGGTCATATCTCCCCCAGCAGCTGGAAGGCTGCTCATGCAGCATGTATTGCCACCACCCAAGGTATGGTACTACTTAGTTATGCCTCTGCCTATGAGCCTAAGTTACACTGTTATTTTTTCTAATGGGGCTAATGGCATGTGGGTGCTTATATACCTGAACCAAATTCAGTGCAATGAGCAGAATGGCTGCAGTAGCACAGAGCTCAATCCATGCTACCTGTTCTCATCTATACCCATATATTGGTGGGGGCATGTTTTAGCCTTTGTTGAATTCCAGGCCTCCTTAGCTAGATTGCTAGTCATATCCAATATATCTACCATACTTACTTGAATAGAAGATGACCCTGATTGAGACGAACCCCTCCTCCCCACCCAATAATTAGATTTTATATCAGGAAAATGTATAAAATGTGTTATAATTTTCCAGATATAGAATCTAATTATTGGAGGTTTGCTTTGAATTTGTCCTCCCCCCACTTATACAGCAGGGAAAATAAAATCTGGGAGTGCCAGGTATCCACTTTGCTCTCTGTTTCCCCCAACTTTTTCCCCTGGCAGCCGCTTCGCCCTTCCCTTACGCTCAGATCCTGCTTTCCCTGAGCACACCAAAGTGAAGAGCAAATTTAAAAACAAATGAACTTGAAATTGGCGCTAGCAATTTGGATACAGTACCCTACACTTAGTTCATTTAGAATTGATGTATATTACTTTTTTGTGAAATTGCTACAAATGTTAGCACAGGTACTCCATAAACACCTGGGGGGGGGGGCGCATGGGGCCAGATGCGGGGGGGGCGCTGTGTGGTGCACAGAGCTGGAGGCGGAGCAGTGGCACCATGCCCCACACCCCGTCATTCATGACCAGCAATTTGCTAGTTTACTATATAGTTCACTGGGCTGAACACCAACGGAGCCAACAGTGACTCCACCATTCAGCACAGCTTAGTACATATGTGTACTCCTGATTCCCTCACCCCACCCCCAACACAAAGGATCCATGTGCAAATTAGCCCCCTACTCATGACTGGAACTAAATTTTCATGTCACGAGTCCTTGGATCCTCCCAAAAATGTATCTGCAGATGGATGACGCACAGTGCAACCTGCTCGGCTCCACCTCATGGAAGGCAGGGCCACACTAATCATGAGGTGGCAACAGAGGGATTATGGGTGAATTTTTGGGGGCCCCATTTTGTGAAGTTTGCCAGGCATTTCAGACTGGTAAAGAAGCAAGAATCACTGAATATGGAAAAAAGGTACAGCTCAGCTGTGGGAGAAAAGGAAGTCAAAACAGATCAACAGAGCATTGGGATGTAAGGAGTGGAGAAGGGAGACCTGAAGCTCAAAACAATGGCAGTGGTGGCAAGTAAGTGTAAGTATGAGGTGGAAAGAGAAATGAAAAGCTGGAAAGAAGAGCCAGAGACAGATGGAGAGTGGACAAATATAGAGAAATGCGGACAGACATTGGTGAAAGGGAAAGCAAGAGTGACAGTGGAAGCAGTGATAACCAGAGCAGCCACAGGAGTGACAACAAAAGAAGGAAGACAGGAGCAGAGGAGAGTGGGAGACAGAGCAGAGGCAGCAGGAAAAGGGATGTCAGGCAAGCAGCAGAGAATGGCAGAGGCACAATGACATGCTGGCCCACCAGAAGTGACACAGCAAGAAGGCAAGTAAAATGAAATGAAATGAAATGAGAGATGGCAGAGAGGATCAGAGACTGCAGATAAAGGCAATATTAGTTGGTGCTGGGATGGAGACAGGAATGATAATGAATCTCTTTTGAAAGAGATGCTATTTGAGATATTGGAGGTGCAGGTGGAGCACCTAACCAGCTTGATTGTGTTCCAAAACCAAGTGACCTGGAAGTTCACCTACTGGAATACAGAAGGGTATGAAAATTTCTGGAAGAGCTATCCAAAGGAAAGTGGGAGGGAAGACTTAAAAAAGCTAAAATTCATAGCAAGAGAAAACTCAAGTGAGAGAGTGATTGTAGTATGAATATATACAAATTTATTAGAGGCAGAAGACATAGAAAGGTGGATGGAATGGTACGTTCAAAGAGTAACATGGGTAGAAAAAGTGCAGGATAAATATGGTATCTGGACAGGGGCATGGCAGGTACAAGTCGTGTTAAAAGTGAATGAGTGGAGCCCAGGTGGGGTGCAGTACCTCCCACCTGTGATCCAGCTAGGGACACATTGAGGATTTATAATGTACCATGAACAACTGAAACAGTGCAACAAGTTAGGAAAACAGGGGCACCTGTCTGCACACTGCCCCCACATAGTGTGCTTCAGGTATGAAGGGAAGGGGCGTAGAGCAGCAGAGTGCCAGAAGTCCCTAAAATGCACTAACTGTGGTAGGACGGGTCACTGATATCACAGGTGTCCCAATGCCTGTGCAAGTACAGTCAGATACCTGAGGAACAATCAGAAAAAGACAGCAGGAAAGTAGAGGAGGGTGAAAGTGGGATAGAAATTGTGAAAGAGACCCTGCAGGAGGGAGAAGTGGAGAAGGAGGGGAGAGAGACAACACAAGAAGAAACAGGAGAAGGGGAGGGGAGAACCACAGATAGTCCAAACATGGAGGTGGGGGAGTGGGGAGAAAGAAGAAACCAAACAAGCAGAAGAAATGGAGGTGGAGCAAGTAAAAAGCCCGGGGGCCAGGGTGAGGAAGAAGAAAAAGCAGTGGTTGAAAATTTGGAAAAAGACACTCAATAAAGAAGGAGGAGAGCTGAAGTCAGAGCCAGAGAGCAGTTTCCTGCTATTAAAGCCCCTGGGCTCCAGCCCAGAGTAGAAAGTGGGAGATGGGAAATGCCAGCGAGTTAGGAAAGTGGAAGGCTTCCTGAATGCAAAAGCAATTAAGTGGCTTGCAAAAGCAACCAGCATGCCAGTGGGGAAGGGGGCAGAGTTGACTATGGGGAGCAGCAGCACTGATGAGCCTTAAAGGGACAGGCACACTCAAGCATAATAGCAGTGATAATAGTATTGATTAATATCAGGAGTGTCTTAATAAAGAAAAAATGGAAAAAAATTGAACCAGTGTTAAAGCAAGTAAAGGCAAACAATTTGCCTAGAAGAATGTGGTATACCAGGTGAGAGGAAGTATACATGCTATGAGAAAAGGTGGAGATAGGGAACGTCTTGGTGGTCAGTGACAAATGATAACGAAACAGCAGGTGTAGAAATACTTGGCAAAAACTCAGAGCTGAGAGGGAAGCAGATGAAAGATATCATCAGTGGCAGACTACAGTGAATTATATTGTCACTTGGGAGAACAGAATTAGAAATTTTCAATGTATACCCACCACCAGAACGAGAGAGGAGGGAGGCTTTGCTCAGAAAACTAGCAGTATACACAGTCAAAGGGAGACCGCAGATAACAGCAGGGAATTTCAGTTGTATAACAGAAGCAGGTGACAGAAAAATGAAGGAGGAGGCAGTTCATCCAGGTTGTTAACACAAATAATAAAAAAGGCGCTAATAGACACGTGGGCAGAGGAGAAAGCCTTCACTAGAGCAAACCTAAGTGGAAAGGAGCAATCAAGAACTGACTTTGTGTTGGTATCCAATGAAATAGAGATAAGAAAAAAAGAAACCTTAAGCATGGCATTTAGTGATCTCTGGATGCTAAAGGCAGAAATGAATCTTGGTAAGAGCCTGTAAAAGGCAAGGGAGTGGGGAAGTTAAATGTACAACTATTACAAGATGCAGAGGTGTGTCAAGCATACACAAAACAGTATGAGGGCTGGATAACACTGAAGAAATATTTTAAGAGTACCAAAGAATGGTGGATGATAGTAAAGAAGAGAACAAGAGAATTTTTTTAAGAAAGCAGGCCAAAGAAACACAGGGAGAAGAACTGAAGAACTGACAGCTGCAAAGAAAGATGCAGGAGCTGCCAAAGGAAAACAGGTAGGAGAGGAACTGGAATAGACAAAACATGAGCCATTAAACCATCTTTCCAGCAAGACAAAAGATAAATATTTTTAACACAAACATTGTAGGTGGAAGAATGGTCCCGATACTTTTCAACCATAGTGAAGAAGGAGAAAAGAGAGCTAAAAGTAGTACAGACAGAAGGAGGGCCTGAATAGAAAAGCAGGAGGTGGTGCTGGAAGCAATGAGGAGAGTCTATGAAGAACTATTCCAGAAGAAAGAAATAGAAAGAAAATGAAGAATTTTCTGGAAGAGATTAAAGAAAAAGTAGAGGAGAGGAGATACAGAAGATGGAAGAAAAGATAAGTTTAAAGGAAGTGGAGGACTGCTTAAAAACTTGTAAAAAAGGCAAAATCTCCAGGAGCAGATGAACTGCTCATTGAATTTTATGAGAAATTCTGGCTATGGGCATGGAGGGAAATAGCAGAGGTTTTCAAAAAATAGTGGAAAAAGGAAAGGCAGGAAAGGACTTTACAAGCAAAATAGTAATTTTATAATTCAAGAAAGGGGAGAAAAAGCTTCTGAAGACCTCATGACCAATTACCCTGCTAAATACAGACTACAAGTTTTTGGCAAAGATGGTGGCTTTGAAAATACAGAAAAATCAGAAAAAAGTAGTGTGTGAGGATCAAACCTGCGCAGTCCCAGGCAGGAGGATTTCTGACTCAATTGGGCTGATAAGGCATACACTGTGCCTCAGACACTTCCAGAAGAGGAAGTAGCAAATTTGGTTCTGGAGAATGCATATGATGGAGTGGATCATGAAGTGTTAAGAAAAACAAATTTCCCAGAGAAATTGATAGGATGGATAAGACTGTTCTATAGAGAAGTGGAAAGCCAAGTGCTAATAGATGGACATCTGAGCAGAGCATTTAAAATCCAAACAGGGGTAAGACAAGGATGCCCATTGTCATCAATATTGTTCATATGTGCAATGGAGCGACTGGCAGAAATAATAAGGAAAGATACAATCATAAATGGGGTAATGATACCAGGAGAGGGAGAGGTAACATGCACTCTTTATGGACAATATCAGTGTAGTAATTAGAGACAAATTATCAATTGAAAGGGTACTAAAGCATACAGTGGAGTATGGTGAAGCAAATGGGGCTAAATTAAACAAAATGAAATGCACTATAATGGGAGAGAAACTAGAGGGACCTAGAGAAGGCTAGACTACACATAGTGGAGGGAGAGATCAAAGTTTTAGGCATCCCAAGCAAGACAAAAGGGAAAGAAATAAAGTGTGAGAAAATGTGACAGCAAGGGTATGACAAGTATTATGGTTGTAGACAGGAAGGACACCATCCTTTGCTGGAAAAGTGGCATCAGTTAAGGTGGTGCTACTACCAATCGTTTTGTGTAAAGCAGTTACAGAGGGGGAAGGGAAAGCAGCATGTCCAAGCCCTACGAGGAGAAACTAGAGAACCTGGACCTTTTCAGCCTCCGCAAGAGAAGGTTGAGAGGCGACCTTGTGGCTGCCTATAAGTTCATCACGGGGTCACAGAAGGGAATTGGTGAGTTTTTATTCACCAAGGCACCCCCGGGGGTTACAAGAAATAATGGCCACAAGCTAGCAGAGAGCAGGTTTAGACTGGACATTAGGGAGAACTTCTTCACAGTTAGAGTGGCCAAGGTCTGGAACGGGCTCCCAAGGGAGGTGGTGCTCTCCCCTACCCTGGGGGTCTTCAAGAGGAGGTTAGATGAGTATCTAGCTGGGGTCATCTAGACCCAGCACTCTTTCCTGCCTATGCAGGGGGTCGGACTCGATGATCTACTGAGGTCCCTTCTGACCCTAACATCTATGAATCTATGAATGCTTTTAATGAGGTTTCTTTGTACACGATTATAAGACAAAGGGGCTTCCCCCCCCCCCCCCATTCCAATATGGGTGAAAAACCTCATCTTGCATTTGAGTAAATATGGTAGTTTAAAGTTAACCTGGATCACTGCTGATAGACATTAAAAAAAAGCACTTTAACAGAAGAGGCAGCACATTAGTTTGGCCTGGCTCCATAGTGTCTGTATAGATCAGGTGCTTCAGCTGGGCTTTTTGTTGCTTTACCTAAAAACTTATTCAATTGGCTACTAGATAAAAGCACCAAGAAAGCCCCACTGAAGCACCCAATCTATAGAGACATTGGATGAGCCAGGTCAAAGTAACATGATGCCTCTTCTCGGCTTACACTGGACGGGCTGCTTTTGACTCCCCCAGACTGCATAACCAGGTAGCCATTTACTGCTGGTCTCCATGGTACAGCCATTGAATAAAGATCAATTACCTGAAAAGCCAGACATGTGACTGCACATTCCCTGTGTTTGTACATTTAAGGGGTGTCAGAAAAAACAACATTCTCCATTGGTGCTGATGTCAGGGAAAGGGTAAGATTGGATGACAGGTTCAAAGAAAACTCAGAAAGGTAATTAGGATAAAATGAAGTCAACCCATACATCTGTTTTTAGTGGTGGCATCTGATTACCATGGTAATCAGATTCACACTTAGAAAGAAGGCATCACCTGGCTACCTTCCCACTACCCACCATAGTTAGCGTTTATTAAAAATAGGGAGATTAATTATTTAAAAAATCTGAAGGACAGGTCTCAGCTACAGGGTAGAAATTCTATCCCTCATTCTACCAGACTCCCTTTGTGCCCTTGATCAGGTCACTTAAACTTCTGCTCTTGGGTCCTCAACACTTTCAAAAGGTAACATAGTTAAAAATTGTAAAAGAAACTCATTGAAGATGTAGCTAACTTTCAACAGGTTATGATAGCATTGCGGGTCTAAATTCCCATCACTATAATTCCAGATGAAGTTCACTTTACTTAGATATTTACATCATGGATACATTCAAATTGCAATGGTGCATAAATAGCTTTGATTTTCACAAGCAGGAGGCAGCATGGAGACATGCCAATTTATCTGCCATTGGATCAAAGAAAAATGAAGAACCAGTCTTGAAATAGCAATGGGTGAGGAGGGGAGTTGAAAAAGGGACAGAGGAAGAGACAGATTTTCCAGGAAAACTTTGGGACAGTACATCATATCCGACGGAGGAGTTTTTTCTAATGCATAGCCAAAGTTCCTTTCTTAACTCGAATATGCTATTATGAAAATTACAATAATGCTTCAGAGAAATATATGGATGTTGTTCTTAGATGTCTTTTTAAAACATTCTCATATTGCTATGTATATTTTATAGATGTACTACACACCAGCTATCATTGTGCGAGGATCTATTGTATTCTTCTAAATGAATAAACCTCTAAAGCTCTCTCGGCTTCTTTGAGTCGCCCACAGCATTCTATCCTCTTGAGTTCTGGTGGAGTTTTTATGTGAGGGGAAAACACAATAAAATCAGGTCTGTAGCTTAAGCTCTGTCCATGACTTATACGCTCCTTGAGGGCTCCTGTGTTTTCTGCACTGCTAACCAACCTTTCTCCAGCACAATTCCTTTTCTGCCAAGTGTTTGTAAGACTTTTCCTTATACCATCATCTAAAGCCACTCCTGCCCCTTTTTCCAAGTAAGTTAGGGCATCAGTCTTCTGATGCAACTGTCTTCTGCATTATACTCCATCTGTCAAGCATCCTATATCCTGTGAATGCAAATGGCATTGCATTATGCAGTTGGAGTAGAAGGGGCCTTTTATATATTGAGCTGGGAAAGGTTAGATTTTTTTGTCAGCCCATTGCTGGCTAACGTGAGAGAAGGTATTCTTAACACCTTTTATAATATATTTTATTCTATGTATGCTATACATGCACACACACACATACGTATACACACACACATACATACATACATATACATATATAATTTGAGCACGTGTACAAGACACTCGAACTGGTATTCAAAAAAAAGGCATGGGTTAAGTGGTTGGATTTAGGACAGTCTCTCAGATGGAGCTTTGCAGAATGGATTATTTCAATAGATTAAGTTAGCATTACATATTCATTATACTGGCTATTGTTACGTAAAATTTTATAAAGTACCACATGCTTGTCTGTCCTGGGAAACTGTGTTAAGAGTTGACTAGCACGAGATCAAATCTGGTTTCAGGACTCTGTACATAAGATGTTCATGTAAAAAATCTTGTCAGCCAGCATGATTAACATGAGGGTCCAACATAAACAGCTGTCATGATTTTAAACATGACTGCTTTCATCTACAGAGAGTGTTACAGGTGTTTTACATATGTATTAGGAACATACTATCTATATTTCTAGTTTAGATAAACATTATTAGTTAGAAAACTCATTAACACTGTTAACACTGAAATAAACATACTAAGACCAATTTACTGGATCTCCATTTCACAGAAATCCTAGAATGAAGTTAAACAAATGCTTTTTCACCCTAAGTAAACTGAGTTTTAAAGCTTTAGGGGCCATAAAATATGTTCACAACTTTTTTTCCCTCACACAAGTATGGCATGTGGTACATCTCCTTTTCTTCTCCTGGTGATGCACAGCAAAGATGAATCATTTATACAAAAGATGCCTTGATCCATTAATAAGGAAAGCCAAAACTGTGATAGATGAGGAAACACAAATGCCAAGAAGAGATCAAATATCTTCCACAAAAGAGAGAGCAGAAAGTTAAATCAGAAAAGGAAAAATAGGATGGCATTCACTTGTATCAGAGAAAGGCTGCACTTGGTGATTTACGTGGTTTTTAGCGGGGGAAAAAAGCAACGGGAAGACAGAAGACTTCACGAAATGTGATGTTGTTACTCTAATTACCTAAGCATGAGCACAGAAATGCATCACCGCTGTTGGAAAGTAACTGGAAACATTATTTTGCTGTGTAACATATATGACACAGTCTTGCACCTCCTGCAATAAATTTTTACCTATTGAGTTTCCTTGAACGCAAAATTTTGTGTTTTTTTAACTTCATTACAAAAGTTTAATGGCTACTTTCTTAATTAATCTATTGAATAGGTGGTGATACATTAAATGAAGCAATGAGTCTCTCTTAGTAATCAATTGAACTACAGGAAAACACTTCTTGGCATTTTGAATAACTATGCTACATCCCCACATTTCTGGGAAGGGTGTTCTAAAGCAGTGTTTCTCAACCCATGGCTTGCGACTGTAAAGTGGGTTGCAAGAAAATTTCAGAGGGTTGCGAGCCACAGGTTGGAGAAATGCTGTTCCCGGGAAAGCACCTAGACTGCAGCAGAGCAGAGTGGTAGCGGGAAGCACCTGCCCCTTCCAGTGGGGGAAGGGAGCAAGGGAGAGATGCGAGGTTGGGCTGGGGCTTGCGGGGGTGGGATAGAGGGAGTTGCTGCTCTGGGGGTGGAAGGAGCTGTGCTCAGGCTGCCTGGCATAACACAGCAGCCTCAGCCCAGGGCGAGGGCTGCCACAGGCCTCCCCTCGTCTGCCCTCCAGCCTATGCTGAGACTGGACTTGCTCCACTGCCGCCCACGAGCCAGAGCTGCTGCAGCCACCGCACTCCAGCCCGAGCAGGAGGGTGGCAGCTGGGTGCCCCTCCAACAAAGCTGGGGGGGGATGGGGGGGCAGGGGCTGCAGGTCAGGAGTGAGGGACACCAGCATGGCCCAAGCAGGGGCCAGGGCCCATGGATCACGCACCAGCAGGATCAGGGGGGTGCGGGTCAGGACAAGCCATGAACCTTTGCAAACAGGTTCTGGTAGAAAAAAGGTTGAGAACTGCTGTTCTAAAGTATACTCAACCCACCTGCTCACACCTCATACACACCAAAGCTGCAAAGGTAACAATGAAGCCAGTCACCCTTCCGCTCACCCTCCCCCCTACTGCCATAGTCACATTTTTAAAAATCAAGTTTGTGTTGGTAGTGTTCATTCTCTACTTGTCTTCTTCTCTTCCATACATGTAGTAATGAGTTTTGAAAGCATAAATGCTTCCCCATACAGAACGCAAGTTTTAAATGGATTTTCTATGAGCACGAAAACTTGAAACCTCGTTGTAGGAGTGACATTCATCCAACTTGGCGGGGAGGGGGAAACACAATAGCATTTGATCTGCAATCAAGAATTTCAACCCACAGGCCACAGAATGTAAGTAAAGTTCATCCTGTGCTGGGCAATTACTGTAGTCAAGCATTACTGACAGGAAAGTGAACAAAATGATCAAACAGAGAGAAAATTGTTGTGACAAAAGTATCAAACTCATACCAGGTGGAAGTCAACTTAGGGCCAAATTCTGTTCCATCTATTGGCCATCTAAGTGAACTTGGGTACCTAAGTATGGTTCTATTTCATCCTGTTCCAGTCCCTAAAAATCCATTAATGCATCTACTTTTGTAACACACCATCAGCTCACCCTGAAGACTAAGCCACACAAAGTCTGTAAGGAGATGGAAGACCCATTGACTGTTTGGGTTTTTCAGGGACTCAAGCAGGGTGGAATAGAACCGCATTCAAGGCATCTGTGTCTTCTTATGCACCTAATAGGCAGCTTATAATATAGTTCTTAGCTCCCAACTCTGCTATGCTTTTCCTGTGTGACCCCAGCTAAATTGCTTACTCTGCCCAGGCCTCATGTTCCCTTATATGTATAGTACCACTCCCTCATCATACCTTTGTATAAGTTGCACATTTTTGGGGGCAAAAGCTAAGTCTGTTTAGATGTATATACAGAGCCTAAATTGAGGAGGCTCCAGTCTCAGCGCTTTACTTGATTACAAACAGTCCTGTAAGAACAAGTGTCTTTTTTGCAGAAACTTAAGGAACTGATACCTGCAGGGCAAGGATTCATTAGACAATTTTGAGGGCATGTCCCTGTGCCTTACTTGAAAACTGGCAAGGTTCTTTGAGTAGACGTGATGTCTTTTATTTGACCAACTGAGTAGTTGGGAAAAAGTTCTTGGCAAGCTTCAGGAGCAGTCACCCTTCTTCAGGCATAGGGAGTCTCTGCTGTTCTGAGATTCCAAGGAATGAGAGAAGCTAAAAGTGTGGCAGGATGTCAGTGAGAATGTAAATAGGTAGAAATAAAACAGACAAAAGGTAAAGTGGAGTGGGGAGGGGGAAGAAAGCAGGGGGAAAAAGGCTAACGGGAGACATTACAGTGATAGAATACAAGGTAGAAAAAAGGCTGCCCCTTATTTAAAAGCCTGACGTTTTCTCTGATTTTGCTCATTATCCTCCCATTGGAACACACTGATTTCCATTGCTGTTTTATTTTGCTGGAAGCTATTTTGGACCACAGCCTCATCAACCACATCTTAATTATTCCCTTTTAATTGCAAATTTCTCAAGGCTTAGAGTTCCAGCCAGTTCTAATTCACCTGGCACTGCTTGAAAGCCTGTTTTTACACAGTCCAATATTTGTTGTCCCCCACAGTTGTGTTCTGTCAGTTTCCCAGTGTGGCAGGGGTGAAGGCTAGAGCCCTCTGGTGGCAAAGATATTAACTGATGGCCCTGCTCTCCATTCCCATCACCCCTAGGTTTGTCCACCATGCTTTAGTCTTAAGTGATAGAATGGGATGTTCCAGGTCTTCACGATAGTTTGTCACAAGTTTTAAGGAGTCCTGCCAGATGTCTTTGTGGGTGTCCTTCTCCACTACACCCCTCCCACACCTCTCCAAATGAGGTGTTCCACTGTGGATGTTGACAGCTTCTCTTTCAAAATAGAAGAAGAACCAAAGAGACTTTCTTCTAGTGCTGTACCTTTAAGGAGTGCCAAACCCCATTCCGAGGTGTTGCCCCTTTCAGGATCACCACTCCAAACAGATAAATAAAACCTGGGCTTGTCTTGCCCACTTGGTGAGTCAGTCCCACTGATGGACTAGTCTTGGGGTTCACAGAGCCTCTGGTCCTACTTTCAGCCCCTCTCCAGGCTCCTGGATCCTCTAGCCCCACTCTCAGTCCCTCTTCCATTCCCTAGGTGCTGCCCAACTGGGCTAGCCCAGCTACTCACACCCCTAAGACCCAGCTACTTGCTGCCTGCCATCTGCTGCATCTGCTGTCCGGCGAGGAAGGAGATTTCCATCATGGCTCCAATCCTCTTGAGCTTACCGGTATTTCCCTGCCTGCGCACTGCCTCCAGCAGCTTCAAATGTGCTGTGTCCGGCCCTGCCAACCCAGGAGTTCCACCTATCCCTCATGACTGTCTCATGGTTGCTGCATGCTGTGCTGCCCAGCTATGCCTAGCCTGACCTCACTGTCTTTCCAGTTTGAAACCCAGGTAGGCAAGCTGGGAAGGGCTTTTCTGGGCTGCTCAGTAGGTGTCCTGTTCCATAAGCCACTGATACATCCAAACATTTAAAGTCCTGATCTATACAGCTTCACTGCCTAGTGGATGAAATAAGTTCCCCACCCCCTCTTGCGATCACTTCTGTCCCACATGCCCAAACCAAGCCACGAGTGTGGTTTGGGACTGTCCTAAGTATGTGCCCAATCACTTCTTTCAGGTTTTGTTTCAAGAGAGCCCAAGGGCCACGCATGAAGAATGTTATACACCTCAAAGGAGGGGAAAACATGAGCATTAAAGCCATAATCACGCAACAAGATCTGCTAGTGGGACCCTTAAGTGTACGCTAAATTCCTTGGAAACTAGTAAGATTCCTTACAGGCAAAGGATCCACTGGTAGGATCCCAATTACACGACTAGGGTTTAATGTCCAAACCATAGATCTTTTAAATGTCTTTTGTCTAACCAGTGCATTACATCCCTTTCTCACTTCATGATTCTTTATTTCAACTCTTGGATTTAGCTGGGAAGAGTAATTTTTCTTAATATAGAGTGTTTTTATTCCCCTAACTTCTATGCATCATAGTTTCTTTAATAAATACTGAGCAATGGCTTTAATAAGTGTCTTATTTCTTTTTGGGCAGTGGTGAAGAGCCCAAAGAGTTAGTGCAATGCAATATTAAACAAAAATAATTTGAAGAGGGAGCAAGCTTATCCATTATTCATTGACTGTCTGGAAATGTTCTCTGTGCTGCTGCACCTCTTGTGCAGTTTGAACTACAAAATTAATCTTGTTTTGGAAAATGAAACTCCCTGCTGTTGTTTACTACAGCATTTTACATCTACTTGCAAAAGCAGAATCATCTACACAAAGTGCCAGGCAGTGGCTAATTAGCTATATAAATTGGCTAAAGAGCTGGTCTGAGAAGAGAGTTAAACTCCATTTTCCAAAATGATTAGTAAGTTTGGGTACCCATCCTGAGGCATCTCAAAGGAGGCTGATTTTTCATAAAGTGTGGTGGATAAATCTATTTAAACACAACTGCTTTTAAAGATTTCAAGTTGTACCTTAATTTTTTAGGCCCCTACATATTTCCTGTCACAAATTTACACTAGCTATTTATCAATTTGCAGAGACAGCTAGTTAACCATGTTAAAGGTAAGGTAAATACGTACCTTTATAGACTTACTAATTAAAGACATTTAGAGACAGCACAAGCTTTCCTGGGCTGAAGTTCATTTACCCATTTGACACAATTTGGCCACATCTTTAAGTTATGTAGATAGTACCAATGTTTTCATGGTGATATAAACCATATAAACTTCACACACAGACATTTTGTCAAGTTAACAGAAAGACAATGAAAGAAAGATTGTAGCCAGAAAATAAAATATCCCTTCTATTCCTTTTAAGATTCTTAAATGAAGACAGTCAATGACTGCTGGCCCTCCAGAGGCAATGACCAACAGTAGCACATTGTACATACATTGCATGCCATATGAGTAAGAGGACTGGAGTCCTAGTTCTGAATTTCAAGAGAAAGTTAAGGATCAAAATGAGTCTCCTGAACTTTCTGTGATTGCTCACTTAGATAAACAGAAATACATAAAAGTGATCAGTTAAAAAAAATCTGTGGAACTGTGTTACATAGTATCTAAATAACCCAAAGCTACATATAGCAATGTTAAAAAAAAAAACAGAAAGAAAGAAAGAAACCTGACCTGCATGTGATAGAGCCCTTTAACAACAGGTACTTTCAAAGGTGAAATTAAAAAAGTATGTTTCTAGAGAGGAAAGGTTTCATGCCAAGTTGAAATTTATGAAGGCAGGAAACGTAGTTAAGATCATAGGAAAGTAGAGCTGGAAAGGACCTCTCAAGGTCATCTAGTGCAGCCCCCTGCTCAAGGCAGGATCATCCCTGACTAAACCAACTCAACCAAGTGTCTGTCTAACCTGCTTCTGAAAGTTTCCAAAGATAGAGATTCCACAACGTCTCTAGGTAGCCTGTTCTGCTTGACCATCCTTCATTGGCAGAGATTTCTGCCAAATCTCCAACCTAAATTTTCTCCTGCAGCTTGAAGCCACTGCTCCTAATTCTGTCCCCAACAGCCAGAGAGAAAAAATCCATCACTATCCTTTTCATAATCACCCTTCAGGTATTTGAAGACGTACCAAATTCCCCTTAGTCTTCTCTTCTTCCAGCTAAATAACCCTAGTTCTTTCAGCCGTTCCTCCTAAGTCTAGTCTCCCAGGTCTGTGATCATTTTTGTTGCTCTGTGCCGGACTATTTCCAAACTGTCCATATCCATCTTGAAGTGTGGGGCCCAAAACTGAACACAGTACTCCAGTGGGGAGGCCTCACCAGTGCTGAACAGACTGGTAAAATCACTTCTCTGGATTTGAAAATTAATACAACTCAGGATGCTATTGGCATTTTTTGCAACAAGCGCACACTGTTGGCCCATATTTAGCTTATGGTCCACCATAACCCCATGATCCTTCTTTGTAGTACTGCAGCTTAGGCAGTCATTCCCCAAACTGTATTTGTGTATGCAGTTATTCTGTCCCAAGTGCAGGACTTTCATCTCATGGATTGTGGACCATTTCTCCAGTCTATCCAGGTCATTCTGGATCATAGCCCTGCCCCCCGGAGTATCTGCCATCCCACCCAACTTGGTGTCATCCACAAATTTGCTAAGTGTGAACTCAGTCCCATCATCCAAATTATTATGAAGATATAAAATGATACTGGGGAACCCCATTTGATACTTCCTCCCAACTAAGCATTTGAAGCATAAAAACATAAAATCCTAGGGCGCTTACAGACATGATGAAATTGGTCTTTAAAGTGCCTTAATTGCCCTTTTGCATTGCTTTAATGGCATCACTGTTTACACCTGCAGTGACGTATTTCATTTTAATTTCATAACACTGTACACATGCAGCAGCATATTTCGCTTTAAATGACTTCGTTACATAGCGAAGTAAAACACACTTGATGTATTTTAATTTGCTGCATAACAAATTGCAGTGATACATACAGAAAAGGCAGCAGGGACAGTGCATGGGGCACTGGAAGCCCAGGCATGCTCAGGGAACCTCAGGCTTGGTGAGCTTCCAGCACCCCGTGCATTGTCCCTACCACCTTCTCCAGCACAACCAACTACCCTCCCGATGTCTTCCCGCACTGCCCTGGGCAAGCCAGCCTATTCCTGGGTGGTCCCAGGTGGTAGAAATGATGCAAAGGGTGTTGGAAGCCCACCAAGCCCAAGCTCCCCTGGTTTCCAGTGCCCCATGCACCATTGGATCCGGCCAGGTGCTGTCTGCGAGCTGGGGCGGCACTTGCCCACTAGCACTTTTTCCAACAGAGCCTGCCCACCTCTCCTGTGCCCAGTGGGTGAGCTGCCAGTGGCTGAAAAAAAGTGCCTGAGCTTCCCTCCACCATGGTGGCACCCCACGGGCAGCACCCACCCACTAGCAGCCATCCCAGGTGTTCCCAAGGGGCACTGCCACCACAGAGGAAAGCATCATGGTTCCCTGCAGCTCAGGGACCACTCGGCCTGCTGGCAGCTTGCCCCTGAGCTGTGGGAGACTAAGGCAGGCTCCAAGAGAGAGGGAAAAAAAGGATCAGACCCCTCACTGGGTTTTTTGGGTTCCCTCCCCCCCTCAGTGGAGCCTGACTGTGCAAGCTGCTGATGGGTCACACATCCCCTGAGCTGCAGGGAGGCCTGGTCCTTCCCTCTGCAGCAGTGGTGCCCCCTGGCACTGCCCAGGCAGGGTGCTAGCAGAAACGTGCCACCTGTGGGGCACCGCTGCCATAAAGGGAAGTACCAGGGCCCCACCCCGCAGCTCAGGGTCTGCCAGCAGCTCACCCCCCAGCTGTGGGAGAGATTGGAAGGCTCCAGGGGGAGAAGGAAAAAAAAAAAAGAAAAAAAAATCAGGCCCCTAAATCCCCCCACACACACACCTTTTTTTTTTTTTTTTTTTTTTATGGCAGAGCCTGCCCATGACTGTGGGGGAAGTGGGGGCAAGCTGTCAGTGGGCTGTCACTGTTCCATCACAGTGACAGAAGTCCCTAAATTAAAATGGGTTTTTAATCAACACAATTAAAATCCCAACAATTACAAATCCACCATTAGACAGAACTAAACCCCCGTCACATGTACAAGCAGCCCTAGTCATGTGAAAAAATGGAGTATCATGCAGAGACACCAGAGTTAGCTCTAAACAAAATCAACTAAGTACACTAGCCCAGTGTAGAGCAGAACTACTGTAAGTATATTGCTCCCAGTAGCTCATTCAATTAGATTGGGTATCACTGCAGGACTTTTCCATGTACTGTGGAGCCATCCTTACAAGGCAAATTGGTAAGATCTAACAGTTGTACTGCACTCAAATTTCTCTTCTCATCTTTTTGGTACAATATCTACTAAAAAAGGAGCAATCCCTTTTGGGTACCTGGAGAAACAAACAAAACAGAAAGGCATATTTCTGTTTGTGCTTGAACCTCATGGACTACCAGCTGTCTGTTTTCCAAACCATACAATCATAGAAAATGAGAGCTGGAAGGGACCTCAAGAGGTCAGCTAGTCCAACACCTCACTAAAAGCAAGACCACCTCCAACCAGATCATCACAGCCAATGCCTTGTCTAGCCAGGTCTTAAAAACGTCCAAGGATGAAGATTCCACCACCCCTCTGGGTAACCTGTTCTAGTGTTTTACCACCTTCCTAGTGAGAAAATTCCCTCTTTCAAATATCTAACCTAAACTTCCCTAGTTACAACTTCAGTCCATTGCTCCTTGTTCTGTCATCTGCCACCACTAAGAACAGTCTAGCACCACCCTCTTTGGAACCCCACTTCAGGTAGTTGAAGGCTGTTGTTAAATCCCCTCTTAGTCTCCTCTTCTCCAGACTGAATAATACCAGTTCCCTCAGCCTCTCCTCCAGAAGTCTTTTGCCCCAGCCCCCTACCAGTTTTCATTGCCCTTCCCTGAACTCTTTCCAATTTGTCCACATCCTTTCTGTAGCTGGGGGCCCAAACCTGGACACAGCACTCCAGATGCAGCCTCACCAGTGCCAAATAGAAGAGAAGGATCACTTCCTTCGATCTGCTGACAACACTCCTACTAATGCAGCCCGGCATGCTGATAGTCTTCTTGACAACAAGGGCACACTCTCTTGGCTCACATTCAGCTTATTCTCTACTGTAACCCCCAAGTCCTTCTCTGCAGAGCTGCTGCTTAGCCAGTCAGCCCCAAGCCTGTACCAGTGCATGGGATTGTTCCAACTTTTAGTGCAGGACTTAGCACTTGTCTTTATTGAACCTCATATGATTTCTTTTGGTCCAATCCTCCAATTTGTCTAGGTCTCTCTGAATCCTAGCCCCACCCTACTACTTCCCTCATCTTGGTGTCATCTGCACACTTGCTGAGGGTGCACTCCTTGCCATCTTCCAGGTCATTGATGAAAATATTGAACAAAACCAGCCCAGAAGTGACCCCTTGGACACTCCACTTGATACCAGTTGCCAACTACATATTGAGCCATTGACTATTACACTCAAAGTCCAATGATCCAGCCAGTTTTCTATCCACCTTACAATCCATTCATCCAATCCAGACTACCTTAGCTTGCTTGCGAGAAGGTTGTCAGAGACCATATCAATACCCTAGCTAAAGTCAAGGTATATCACATTCACTGTTCTCCTTGCATCCACAGAGTCAGTCATCTCGTCACAGTAAACAATCAGGTTGGTTAAGCATGACTTGTCGTTGGTGAATCCATGCTGATTGTTCCTTATCACCTTGTCTTCCAAGTGCTTAGAAATCAATTCCTTAAGGTCCAGCTCCATAAGTTTTCTAGGGACTTAGTTGAGGCTGACTGTTTTGTAGTTCCCTGGATCCTCCTTGTTCCCTTTCTTAAGGATAGACACTTTATTTGCCCTTTTCCAATAATTTGGGGCCTCTCCCAATCACCAGGAGTTTTCAACGATGGCCAGCAGCTCGACAGCCACATTGACCAACTCACTCAACACCCGGAATCATCCTGTCCAGCCCAAGGGACTTGTAAATAATACCTCACCTGTTCTTTCATCACTATTGGCTGCTCACCTCCTCTGCAAACTAAGCTGCCAGGTGCAGTAGTCTGGGATCTGAACTTGCCTGTGAAGACTGAGGTGAAAAAGGCATTGAATACTTCAGCCTTTTCTGCATCCACTCTCACTCGGTTCCCTCCCCTGTTTAATAAAGGACCCACACTTCCCTTGATTTTCATCTGGTTGCTGACATACTTGTAGAAACACTTCATGTTACTCTTCATGTCCTTTACTAGCTACAACTCCAGTTGTGCTTTGGTCTTCCTGATTTCATCCCTGCATACCTAAGCAATATTCTTATACTCCTCCCTAGTTGTTTATCCAAGTTTCCCATTTTTATAAGCTTTCATTCTGTGTTATAGATCACTGAGGAGTTCCCTGCTAAACCAAGCTGGTCTTCTGCCATACTCACTAGCAAGGCTATGCAAAATGGCACCGTTCCATTTTGAATTGTGTTTTGATGGACCAGCATTTCATTTTGATTTGAAACCGCTGTTCCGTTTCATTTCGTCGATAGTTTCACTGTTTTCACGCTGTTTCGATGTTTCGCCCATAGGCTATAATGGGGGAAGCTTGAAACACTCTATAACTTTGTCATTTCTAGGCTGATTTGGCTGAAACTTGCAGAAATGATAGCCCCTTCTAAGGGCATGAAGCCTGCCAAGTTTCAAGGAGATACGTGTAGGGGTTTCAGGGAAACTCCACCTCAAGCTGCAGACAAGCAAAACTCGTGACATGGGTGACATTATGTGTGTGTTAAGGCACAGCAGGGTGAAAAATGCAGAGATGGTAGCCCCTGCTGAGGTCATGAAGCATGCCAGCTGTCAAGGAGATAGGTGCAGGGGCTTCTGGGTTCTGGGGCCCTGCACCTCTGGCTGTTGATAGGCAAAACTCATGACATAGGTGCTTGTGCAACTGACTGTGTCCGACTTAGGGCACAGGGAGGTGAAAACTGCAGGCCTCCTAGGCCCTGGTGCAGCCACAGAGCCTGCCAGCTGTCAAGCAGATAGATGCAGGGGTTCTGGGGCCCTGCACCTCTAGTTGCTGACAGGCAACACTGGAACATACAGCTCAGTAACTGACCCCAAGGCAGAAAGCAGGGCAGTTCAAACAATACTGCCTTTTGTGCAGTTTTTCCATCCCACCCCCAGAGTACTGGGATTGGAAGAGACCTCAGGGAAGGATCACAGTCACTGGCCAGCTACACAATCAATAATGAGAGTACTCAGTGACAACAACACCTGAGCCCCCAGCCCCCTCACCCTTGAACCCAGAGCCCTATAGTCATTTTTGATCTGCTCCGGGTCTTCCCTGGCAGTATCATTTGTGCCCACATGAATGAGCAGCATGGGGTAGTAGTCAGAGGACCAGATGAGTCTCAGTAATCCTTCCAAGTCATCTCAGATCTTACAACTGACAAATAAAGCCAAACACTCATTCTTTTACTTCTATTTTTCATTAATTGGACCAGGGTTGATTTTGAGAAATAGTTTAGCCACTCTAGCCTTAGTGTTTAGCCTTAGTGTAAATACTCCACCCGACTCCCATCCCCTGCTGGCCTAGATCAGGCTCATTGTCCCCCTGACCTCCAGATCTCCATTCACTGACTCTTTCCACTCCCCTGTTCTCCCTCCTCCCCCCCACCTGCTTGTAGCTGTCCACATAGACTATCCTGTGGGAGCAGGTGGGGAAAGGTTAACCTGTCTGCCTGCCCACCACTGCTGTTCTCTGGGCAGGTTCAGCTCAGAGAAGAGCAGCAGCCTGGCAGCGGTGACTGGGCAGGCAGGTTAATTCTTACCTGCCTGCTTCCCTGGGATAGAGAACCAGGTAACTACAAGTAGGCAGGGGCAGAGAGGGGGACCCTGGAATGGGAGGTGGGAGGGCCGGGATTCTTACCTTTCAGTCCTCCAAGTTCTTTGTAGGCTATAAAGCTCCCTATCTATTTTTTTGTTTTCTCTGCCTGAATTAAGAGGAAAGAATAAAAATAAAAACCCTCATATTCTTCCTTCTATAAGGCAACCAATTATTTCTGATATGAACACATTTCTTTCTAATAAGCCATCCCTCCTTTGATAGCACAAGCTTGCAATTATAGAGGAAACTCACAGGGAATCTTGGCTTTCCATATCTTGCCTTCCCTTGACAAAACAGTACCTCACAAAACAGACTTTTTTTTCTTGCTTCTTGCTCACATTTGCAGAGAAAGTTTTATTCCCTTAAAATCTCCAAAAATCTTTTAGATCGATTTAATTCAACAGACTAATCAAGGATTACAGCAGCCACAAGGGAAGAAATCATATCAAGAACTAGTCAAATTATGCACTGAAAACAAATTAAGTATTAATTTCCCAATTAAGGAAAAACACTACCATTAAATAAATGATTTACATTTCATTGCCATTGTTATTATTTGAGTAGCTCTGATCAGAGAAGCAGAAACAATATTTAGTCTATAATTCATTTATTTTTAATTGGTGCTAAATAAAAGAACCTCAATTAGAAGATGCAACTCTTAATGAGACTCTGCTCCATCAGTGTCCTTGTAGCAGTGTGGGAGCTCAAGGAGCCTGGGGATAGTCTACAGGCTTGCAAGGGTTACAGCCTAGCAGGTGGATGTAAGGGGTGACTGTGAACAGACTAGAGAATGGGGCCAGTGAAGAGAGATAATTAGCTGGCAGGAAACTAAAAGGTTCACAGGAAGTAAAGCCAAGGAGAGAAACTTCCACAGAGAACTCAGAGGAGGAGGGCTAAGCTCCTATGGTGAGGAGCTAGAAGCAGTCAGACAGTGGAAACCCTGATGAGCAAGAGCACTGGTGGGTCAGCTCATGGTGAAGTCCAGGGACCACACCTGGAGTGCTGTTATCCCAAGAGTCAGCCTGTGATTGTGAAGGCAATCATGGAACATGGAGAGACTGAGTGTCAAGAGACTGTGGATATTATGGGAGTGAACTGACTAGTTATTTACAGTGAAGTGCTTATTTTTATTATGCCATGCTGGGAGATTATGTGCCCCAGAAGAATAAAGATGGTGAAAAGGGTGTAAACAAACAGCAAAAAACTGAGCAAGTGAGTTAATTAACCCTGAACATGCCACAGTCCTCGTAAGGCTATGTGCTCTAGACAAATTGCAGGAGAGAGCTCCTGAACTCTAGTCTTAGATCTGCCATTGATTCTCAATGCATGTTAGGCAATGGTCTTAAAACCAGGACCTTGCCCTTTCTGGACTGATCAGTCATGCCAGTCTGCCACCTCCTCAGCTAACCAGTCAGGCTGGACACGGGTGGCCAGGAGCGTCCATCAGAGCCTTGCCATCCACCCACTCCCTGCCACCCAAGTGGTCAGTTGGGGTCAGCACTGACCTCCACCTAAACCCCTGTACAGGAACATGAAGTGTCTGGGCAGGAAGGTTCAACCCATACCCAGGCTGGTTTGTTCTTGGCTCGTGCCTCTACTGGCTCTCTGACTGATCCCTCAGCTATCCAACACAGTTTGCCCTCAGACTCCATGTTCTGCCTAACCCAACTCTGAGCTTGATCTCCTGGATACCCAACTCAGCTCGCCTTCCAAGTCTGTGCTCTGCCTGACTCTGGCTCTCTGACGTAACTCTTCAAATTGACCTTCTGGCTTTCTGACTTCCCCAACACTCAGATTCTGCACTCTCCTTCTGACCCTGGTTTCTCCTTCAGAAAAGGAATGACTCTCAGACCTGGCTGCCCATGACCTGGTATGACAATGGGGCCTCAAAGAACTTGCTTTACTTTTTTGACCTTCCTGCTCAAAAACAGGGAAGAATTGGTAGGGAATGTAGTAGTGGATGACAACTTGGGCAGCAGCAACCATGAGATGACTGAGTTCAGGATCCTGAGGAAAGGAAGGCAGAAGAGCAGCAGAATACAGAGCCTGGACTTCAGAAAAGCAGACTTCAACTCACTCAGGGAACTAATAGGTAGGATCCCCTGGGAAGTCAGTCTGAGAGGGGAAGGGAGTCCAGGAGAGCTTGTACTTTAAAGGAACTTTACTGAGGGTGTAAGAGCAAAATATCCTGATATGCAGGAAGACTAGCTACTACGGCAGAAGACCAGCTTGGCTTACCAGGGAACTCCTCAGTGACCAAAAACACAAAATGGAAGCTAAAACATGGCAACTTGGGCAAAAAACTAAAGAGGAGTATAAGAACATTGCTCAGGCATGCAGGGCTGAAATCAGGAAGGCCAAAGCACAACTGGAGTTGCAGCTAGCAAGGAACATGAAGGAAAACAAGAAGGGTTTCTACAAGCATGTCAGCAACAAGATAAAAATCAGGGAAAGTGTGGGTCCTTTACTAAATGCGGGAGGGAACCGAATGAGAGAGGATGCAGAAAAGGCTGAAGTACTCAATGCCTTTTTTATCTCAGTCTTCACAGGCAAGTTCAGATCCCAGACTACTGTACCTGGCAGCATATTTGGGGAGGAGGTAAAAGGTTAGGGACTATTTAGAAAAGCTGGGCATGTACAAGTCCATCAGGCTGGACACGGTGCACCTGAGGGCGCTGAGGGAATTGGCCAGTGTTACTGAAGAGCCACTGGCCACCATCTTTGAAAACTCGTAGTGATCAGGAAAGGTCCTGGATGATTGGAAAAGGGCAAATAAAGTATCCATCTTTAAGATGGGGAAGGAGGAGGATACAAGGAACTACAGAGCAGTCAACCTCAACTAAGTCCCTGGAAAACTCATGGCGCCAGGTCCTCAAGAAATTAATTTCTAAGCACTTGGAGGAGAAGGTGGTGATAAGGAAGTCAGCATGGATTCACCAAGGGCAAGTCATGCTTTGCCAACCTGATTGCCTCCTGTAATGAGATGACTGGTTCTGTGGATAGAGGAAGAAAAGTGGATATGATGCACCTTGACTTCAGGAAGGTTCTTGATAGGTGTGACAGCTGAAAATTATGTCTGTGTAATAAAGGTGCTTGCTGAAGGCTCTATGCAGATTAGACCAAGTGTTTTTCTGTCATTTGTTCAGATATTAAACTATATGTTGATGCTAAGAGCCTAATTAAAGTCTAAGATGTAGTAAGGCCTTGTATGAAGTAAAGCATAGTAAATTTAGCAAAGCCTTATAGAAGAAATGGTAGGCCCTGTGGCACAGTTAAAATTAACCTTATCAGAAGAATTCAAGGCTTTTACTGCTATTGGTCAGTCTAAGGACAGTTGAAGTAAAGAGAATCTGAATGGCTGTAGGTTATCAGCATAGCTCAGAAGTTATAAATAGGCTGGCACATCCAGAAATCATTTAGAAGGAAGATACAGCTCTGTGAAAGGAATTACAGATTAGCTGCTGGCCTGGATTCAGTGGGCCCGTGGATCTCAAGAAGCCCAAAGACTAAATACCAGGGTCCTTCCTGGTACCTCTTGGACAGTGTTTATCAGGGACACCTAGATTCTCTGAGCTTTGTGGAAAGAGAAACTTGTCATACATCAGGCATCAGAGGGGACTGCCGATAAATTGCCAACGCAAATTATTATCGTCTGTCATTATCTGTCTTAGTATACTATGCATAGTCATGTTTTTGTTAAGTCAATAAACCCTTCCTACCTTTCTACAATAAGCTGAATAGGAGCCAACAGTGTGTCCTTGACACCAAGAAGGCTAACAGCATACTGGGCTGCATTAGTAGGAGCATTGCCGGCAGATTGAGGGCAGTGATTCTTTTCCTCTCTTCTTCACTGTTGAGGCCACATCTGGAGCACTGTGTCCAGTTATGGGCCCCCCACTACAGAAAGGGGAGCAACAAAAATGGTTAAAGGGCTGGTGCACATGGCTCCTGAGAAAAGGCTGAGGGAATTTGGATTATTTTGTTTGCAAAAGAGAAGACTGAGGGAGAATTTAATAGCAGCTTTTAACTACCTGAAGGGTGGTTACAAAGAGGATGGAGCTAGACTGTTCTTAGTGGTAGCAGGTGACAGACCAAAAAGCAATGGTCTTAAGTTGTAGCAAAGGAAACTTAGGTTAGATATTAGAAAGAACTTTCTCACTAGGAGGGTAGAAAAATTCTGAAACAGGTTACCCAGAGAGGTAATGGACTCTCCATCTTGGAGGTTAAGACCTAGCTAGACAAAGCCTTGGCTGGAAGGAATTAGTTGGGGATGGTCCTGCTTTGAGCAGGGGATTAAACTAGATGACTTTCTGAGGTCCCTTTCACCCTAATTTTCTATGATTCTATGACTCCATTTCCCTAACAGTAAAATGTCGCTTACAGTGCTTACCCTATCTTCCAAAGGCGTTATGAGGAGAAATCACTTCACGCTTACATGGTGATCTTGCACTGCTGTGTCTGAGTTCTAATTCAGGTTACTTTAAAAATCATTACTCAAATATGCTAGAGAACAAGGTTGCCCTCTAAGAAAGTAATTTAAATAAGAATGACACACTGCCTGTTCTATATTTTTGTAGCTACTAATTGAAAACTTTATTATAACTAGCTGCAACTTGTTTTTAAGGGCATAATACTGCTGCCTGTGAAGCAATTGGTAGTTTTCTCAGTAACTTCAATAGGAACAGGAGCAGGTCACAACAGTCTAAATTCACCACTAAGAATAAATCCAGATCTAAATAGAATTCAAATCGCACAACTTCCATGATTTTAAAGGAATTTTTTGTGCTGAGAAGTATGGGTAAATATTGAACAGATGGTAAGTTCCAGCTAAAAATATCATTATAGATTCTACAGATAGAACGCATTTCAGCATTCAGCTTTCCCTTTTACCTGAACAGTTGCATGTCATGACTTTGCCAAAGTAGGCCTGGAAATCAGTCCTAGAACCTGTCACTGCTGTACTCAGGGCAGATTCTATTCCAACTCATAGGTAACTAATTGGACTTGGGTGCCTAAATGTGATTCTATTTTATTCCTCCTGTCCTGAAAATGCAAATTCTGCATCTACTTTTGTATTACTTAATTATCTGATCCTTAATATGGAATCACAAAAAAGCATAGAAAAGGAGGAAGAAGACAAAGACTGATGATAACCCCCTCCTCCCCCTCTGCCCTCTTCAAATTCGTGTATTAACTGGTTTCCAAGGACTGAAGCAGGGTGGAATAGAAACATCCTTAGATGTGGAAGTGGACCAAGGCACCGAATAGGCAGAATAGAATCTGTCTCTTGGTCTCCAGTTCAAAGCCAAGACCCTCATAGCTCTGTCCTATTCGCCAACTAGGGGACGAGTGTCCACACATCCTGATCCCACTGCATCCAAAGCCAGGACACAGACAGACAAGATTGTTTACTAGGAGTGTGCAAAACAGGCTGTATTCAATTCAGATTTGGCCTGAATCGGGGACAGTGATCCGATTCAATTCAGCTGAATCCAAATCTGAATATTCAATGCTGATCCAGAGAATCAGCAGTTTGGCCATAGACACAGCTTTAAATGTTTTTTTCTATATACCTAGAGGTACCTGGCATGACTCATGACCACTGCAATGGTAGGGCAGATGGAGTGTCCCACAGGAGTGTAGGGCAGGGGGGCCCCCCACATGCTCGGCGGTGAACCTGGAAGTGGACCAGAAGTACTTCTGGTCCACTTCCAGGTCTGCCACTGAGCATGCGAGGGACCTCCCCCCCCCCCCCACACACACACACAAGCCAGCTCTGCAATCAGCCGTGGAGAGACCCCAAGTGTCCCCCCCTCCAGACCTAGGAGGCACAAGTCACTGACCCAGAGGGCGGTCCCCCACACACTCCCCAGCAGACCCCAAAAACCGGAAATGCTTCTGGTCCACTTCCAGGTCCATTGCTGAGTGCACTGGGGAGCCCCCTGCACTCCCATAGGATGCTCCATCTGTCTCATCATCTCAGCATTCACGAGCCTCCTGGTACCTTGAGGTATGTAGAAAAAACATTTAAAGCTGTGTCTACGTCTGAATCATCAAATCTCTCTTAATCGATTCAGAGGGTTCCGATTCGATTCAAAGAGATTAAAGGGTCTCCTGATTTGATGCAGATTTGGCCGCCGAATCAGGCTGAATCTCTACCGAATCAAATCAGCAACTAAAGCTTTGCACAGCCCTGTTGCTTACAGGTGGTCTCTGTGATAATAAATGACCCCTGTGTTAGAGTTCAAATGTTTCATCTTCAGACTTGTCTGGCAGGATGTCACTCATGATTCTGCAGAGTTATACTGGCTGGTAAAGCAACATAAGTTGATTTTTCTTTTTTTTAAAGAAACGGCAGTTTCACAAAGCTCTCTAAGGACTGCATCATTTCTGTAATACATTTATTAACTCTGTATTGTTTGTGACAGCCTTTACAACAACCAGGACAAGATGCTGATATTTTTTGAACAATAAAGAAAATAACTCTTCCCCCCGCTTCTATGGAAAGCAATGCATCTTTCAAAATAAATGTGAATCTTGCCATTTTCTTAATGAAGCTTAAGGCCTATTTTCCAGCTGGCTTTTGCTTCTTAGATTCTAGTTTTTAAGCTATTGTCTTGTGAATTGTGGTGGAAACAAAGATGTATAACTTGTTGGCAAGTTTCACTAGGTTGTCTTTGAAAGAAAATAGCCTGTATTTCACTTACAGACTTCAGATAACTCTTTCAATGCTTATTTCCAATGTTGATGTAAGGAGGTACTAACAGCAGGACTTCATGTAGTCAAGAAGGTTTACCTAATGAGGGCAAGGTCAGGTCAGCTTTTGCTTGAGAGTACATTATACAGAACTACCCTATCACTGCTAGTAAGTAGCAGGGCCCTGAAGTTGCCATGATTCTGTTGCCATGGATTTAGCCGCAGAACGTGTTCTCTCCTGTAAGCCTAATTAAGCTCATGATTCCTTGCCAACCTGGGCTGTCACTTCAGATCTGAGATTCCAGATTATCAAGCATGTGAAGTTAAGGCAGCCATTACATTCATGAAATACATACAAACATGCCTTATTGTGAGCCATTAGAATGCCTACTATGTTAGCGGAGAGTCAATGGTTTTCTTTGGGAAGGCAGTTGTGCTACACAAGCTGAAGTCATTTATTATTTTTATTGTTGTTCTGTATTGTCTACCCTGATGCACACTGCCCTTGGCTGAATAACTGTGATATCTCCTTGACACAACACCTGCCAATTTTTCCCCCCTTCCCAACTCTCCCACATCAGTTGTTACTCTGCCATTGGGATAGATTTAAGATTTGGTCACTGCAAACCAGCTCTTTCATATATTAATCACTAATAATATTTTTGAACTTCTGATATAGATGGCAAAGTAGCCAAATGCTGACTGATATGGCAGGAGCACGAGGTTAGTGCAAGTTTTACAAACCAAAGAACCAGAAGAAAGAGACACAGTAAGAAGTGCTCAAGATGGAGTGGAAAGTTTCAAAGCAGCAACATACCCACATCCTCCCCTGATGCATCAAGAAACTGTAAGGAGCCAAATTTAAAGACTATTTAAAGATCACCATCAATGAGATTCAATCACAATCAATGGGATTCAGAGCATATTGTATTCTAGAACCTCAACACTCATGTCACAGCAACTGTGCCTTATACCAACCAATTGATATGCACCTTCTGCTACCCTGTGGATCTCTTCTGAAGAACACCTAACAGTAATAGTTCTGAGCTCTCCAGACAGCTCTAGCATTCTCTGAGTTCTCAGGATAGCTCTAGCTTGCCAGCTGATGGAATCCCAAATCCCTGGAGCTGGTTTTTAACCATCCCTGGAATAAAATCTGCTGCATTCATATTAAACAGAATGGGGCAATTGTTAGAGAAAACCCTCCATTGGGAAAATGTACAAGGAAAAAACAGTGAACTGCTTTCTGAGGCTAGGAACAGATGTTACATTTGTCTTGGGATAAATTGTGCCTATATCTGTCCCAGAATAGAAATGTCCCAGGACCAGTGCGTACAAACATCATCCTTCCAATCGGAGTGCAACTAAGTGGCTGAATGCACTGCTGCTTTTCTGCCATTGATGTGACGATGTGATTTGGGAACAGCCATTCAAAGATGCTTCAAAATGTTCTGGGATTTTTTATCCTGTGAACTTTTGTTAGGATTTAACTGTGACAATGGAGATGGATGTTGGAACAACTGCACTTTGCCTCAGAATAAGATGGTTTATTGCAGGACAAGTGTCTGTTTATACCCTAATGGTATTTTAAAAAACAAAACAAACTAGCACACCTTTGCCCAAAACAGGAAATAAAATGGCAGGCTAATGTCTGCTTTTCACTTTTAGAAGGCAGTCAAAATTTCCGAAATGAGACTCTAAAATAGGTCCAAATTTACCACACCTAATACAAAGTTGCAACTAGAACTTGCAAAAACATTCTTTTTGTCCTTGCTGCAGAAACAAACACAAGGGCTACCTATCCATGTGCTTGTTCATGTTTTAATTAACTGCATTGATGCACACCCAATTAATCGAGTCTGCTCCATGCTCTAATTAAAAAACAATGAGGCAACACTGGAGTGTCACATCCATTAAGCTTCCATGTGTTTTAAAGTGGGCGCAGAGGTTCTTTAAAGTGTCCCATGGCCATTTTTAAACATGTGGGGGCTTAACAGACACAATGAGACATTTTAATTGGAGCGGCTCTCAGGGAACTGGTCTAATTAAAACATTCTTCCCGTCACCCCCAAGCAGGTGTATTGGCAGCCAAGAATGCTAGAGAAGGGGAAAAAGCTTTGAAAAAAGTTGTTAAGGATCAAAATGGTGGGTGGGTCAGCATAAGCATTTCCATCCTGCTTTAAAGTCAAAATAACATTCTAAGTATGCACAGCCTGTTTAGAACAACTACATCAAGCTTCATAAGTCTTGCTCAAGCTCTCCAGTGACAACTTTTTAGCTCAAATTGTAGGATTTGTTTGACTGAAAATGAGTCCAGATGCCCTGATCTAATGTTCAATCTCAGGGAAAGCAAAAGAAATTTTGTCACTGACTACAGTGGGTAGAGTATCAGCTTTTTAAACTTCCCAGATGTCTGAATTGACCCCTTTCTATTCTCAGCGTAATAAGTGACTTCACAAGTCACCACTGCCTAGTCTGAGAATAGAAAGGGGTCAGTTCAGACACCTCAAGACAACTCAAACATAAAAATGTCTTGTTCTAAAATGGGCAGATTTAATAGAAAGATTTCCACCTGTTCCACCTCCCCTTGCCCACCTTTGTCCCATCTCAGGACATGCATTTCCCTCTGCTAAATTCTAGGAATACAAACAAAAATTGCTGTTATTGAGCATTCTTAAAGCGAGGGCTTGGCAGCCTGCTGTAAAACTAAGTTTACAACTATTTTTTTTTTAATCAAAGACTAGGGCCCTGTGCAACATAGTTCTGAATAAGATGGGCATAGTCAGCTGCAGAACAGATCCTGGCACTGTTACAGAGGTGAAGTTGAAGGCAAAGAGAATGTGGGAGGAAAGAAAAAGTTCAAGGCTAAGTCTTAATACCATCGAAACTCCTGCACACAACATAAGCCTGGGGAGAAAGCACAAATGTTGAAATGAAATACAGCACTGGCTGGCATGTTTAAATGAAAGTTAATGATACTTACATCAGTGCATTAACAGGATAATGTCTCATGGAAGCTTGGTTTTACAATGTTGAGGACTTTACTAAGGACTTGATACACACCGCTGTAAGTGGTACTGCTTCCATTAAGACAAATGGGAACTGAGCAGGTCAGACACAGGGCTTCAAAACAAACCTCTCATGGTTTAGAGTTTATTTTTAAATTGATGTTTTTGTCATGAATGGCTTCAATTTAGTCTCCTGAGGGTCTGTCTCATGCCACTGAAAAACATATACAAAAACAGCATGACATGCTGTCAGGTTGTAACATTTCTGGCTTACAATAAAAGAGCAAAGTATAGAGTAGTAAAATGTACCTTTTATTGGATGCATAACATCTACTTTGGATACAGACATCAGAATTTATTTCTATGAAGTGTTCATCCTAAAATTTGTAGCAAACCATAGTCTATTTTTAAAGGGACAGAAAGCCAATTAAACATATTTCTTGTCCCCCTTCCCCGACACTGTCACTTAACAGAAAACAGTACAACCCCAATTCCATACCATCATATTAACAACTTCCTAAAACATCCTGTTTTGGGCATCTGTACCTGCAGGGCAGGGAACTCTTTACAGGAATCTGGAGCAAAATCCTTTTTAACTTGCAGCATCTTCAGTTGCAGAGTCTATCAATAGCTTATTTTGTGACTCTCTAAGAGCCTACTTGTATCTGCCTCTCCCAGGTTAATCAGGAAGGAATCTGCCCTGTCTTGCTAGAAGACATGTGTGTGAACTGAGCAAGCAAACTCTGTATAATTCTAACTTTTGAAATAAAGTGTTATTATAGTCCAGGTAAGGGACTGATTATATCATTATTCCTTTGCCAGCTGTTTTCTGTTTGATGTGATGGTGGTGTTATCCATCACACAAAATATGTCAGTTTCTCGAATGAGATGTCCAAAGATAGTTTTATTTCCTTTTCTTTCTTGCTTTGTAAAAATAGCTATTACATGCATATCAGCTGGCCTACAAAACACATTGTCTTCTGAAGCTGAGTTACCTCACAGTTGCACTGTTAATTGGCCTATTTTACCCTGACTTATTGTGATGTGTGTGGAAGAGTGGGGTAGGGAAATTTTCACTCAGGTCACTGAAAAAAAACAAACAAACAAAAAAAACAAAAAAAACAAAAAAATCAGTAAAGTTAACTTTTCTAGTTTGTGCTAGACTGAGATCATCAACTCATGTCATCAAGACTTTGCCAAGCAGAGGGCAAGTGAAATGTAAATTGACTATAGTCATTAAACTAGTAGTTAAAGTCTGACTGCCTTTCTGAATAGCAGGTTTTTGATGAAAAAGCAATGGAATTTTAGCAAACAAGGACCCCACTTTGATCATATGGACACTGGGGTGAGTGACTGGAAGCCCAGAGGCTGAAGGTTTGAGGCCATAGCAGAAGCACTCACAGCACGGCCATGTCAGAGTCTAATGAATCTGCAAATTCTGCTAAATACCTTGTCACAAGGACACCAGAAAGGAAGTAAAGAAGGAGGGATTAGATGGTTAAAGTAGGGCTAGGAAAGAAGATCTATGAGAGCTACAGGGCCTTTCAGCTCCAAATGCTCACTCAAGTCCAACACCGAGCTATATTGAATGAGATTATCACCCTCCAAATTTGCTTGTTAGCTCTATGGTGCCATGTGTGGGCAAGACTCCCTACCACATTGACCCCCCGAAAAAAAAACCCACTGTGAAAATTAAAGTCTCAGCACACTTAGGACCATAGGATCAAACTCCATTCCATGTCTTTGTTGTGTGAGTGGATTTGGGTGCCTGAGTACAAGCTTACTCCCTGACAATCTGCTAAGGCAAAATGTAGGTGGATCCTTCTCAACATACCTGCTTTTCTGTGACTCAGTCATAAGGGTCAGATGAGGGTGTGTTACAAAAGAAGATTCATTCAAGTACTCGAACAGGGTGTAATAGAATTGTGGCTAGAAACGTAAGTCTACTTAAGAAATCTCATAGGTGGAACAGAATCAGAAATTTAATCAACAGAATTCCTTTGATCAACAGAAACTAAGAGAGAGACACAATTTCCTTATAAAGCTAATAAACACATCACATCCATTGTGAATTTCTCTCACCCACTGAAATAATTGATTTTATTGGGTATCCTGAGCTTTCCATTTTCACTGAGCAAATTTAATTTTTGTGATGTGTACTTTTCCATGTTACTCAGGACTGAGATCATTAATTCATGTCATCGTGACCCAAAGAAGTTTTCAAAAGGTGATGACTTTTAATCAATACTGTACTGGTCTGAATTAGAACCAATGATCTATTGCTGAAAGCCCCAGCAGCACATTTCAAATTTCCTGAATCATCCACTTCCAGTATTTTTTCTTTCAATAGTTTAGTTTTCTTTTTCTACACTAAAACATTTCTATATATTCTAAAGAAAGTATGAGGTAACTGTCTGATGACTCTTCCATTTCTCACTAGTGCTGCCTCTTTCATAAGGTCAAATAGTCAGTTTCCATGTCTTCTTTTTTTCTCTCAACAAATAATGTTAAAAAATTACTTGAGGCATGCTCCAAGCATAAAGTTGACATTTCACAATGTTAAATAATGAAGTTACATCTCCACGAAAGACAACTGAGAGGTTAAATCAATAAAGCTCTTTATTTGGCAATTTGATCAGTTTTCACGTTGAGTGCTCAAGGGTTTGTACATGTTTGTGCTAACAAACACCAGCTGCCTTCAGAAATATAAATTAAGTGGTCTGGTTGCAAGTATTAATGTCAAAATAACTTGCATAAGATTCAATTATTATTACCATATAGCCTTGAATCCAAGAAGGGGGGGGTTTTCCCCACTGAACATGGGGAGAAAGCCCTTTGTCTTGGATTAGACATCAGGGGTGGAGTGGAGGTAGGAAGGGGAGAGCAGGTGACTCTTGGACTCTGGCTATGACCTGGGCTCAAATTTGGAGTCAGAGTTTGAGCTCCATGTCTAAACTCCAGTCTTTTTTGATATCTGAATTAACTATCTGCACAAGAAGTTCAGAGTGAGAAATACACAAAGCAAATGAACCATAAGTGATTAGAAACATGTACAGTGTAATTACCACATTTATTCAAATATAAGACTACAGCCCAATATTTAGATTCTATATATGGAAAATTTATAAATTTGTTATAATTTTCCAGCTATGGAATCTAATTATTGGATGTTTGCCTTGAATTTGTCCCCCTCCCACTGCTACTACAGGGAAAATAAATCTGGGGGGCCAGATAGTCTCCTTCCCTTTCGCCCCTCACCCCCACCTTCTTCCTCCTATAGTCCCTTCCTTCCTTCCCTCCAGACCCTGCTCTCTGTGAGCACATGGAAGCAAGGAGCAAATCTGAAAACACTATAGGGTAAATAAATGTAATTTACCCTATAGGCAAATTACTACAGGTACCCATAGACTTAGTTCATCCAGAATTGATGCAGTTGGCCTTTTTTTGAAACTGCTGCAAGTTTTAGTACAGGTACTTCATAAAACACATTTAAGTACTACTTTTGTACTTTCTTATATATAGTACAAACTGTGCATGATATTAGTCCAAACCCAAAAGGCTCATGATTTACCATACTGTTCACTGGGAGGAGCTAGAGTCAGCAGCATTGCAAGCCCTGGCTATAACATAGCTCAGCACTGCTCCGAATGTGTATGCACTCCAGATACCCCTCACTAACAATCAATGTGCTAATTAGCACCCCCACTTGAGACTGGATTCGAGTACTCATCAAGTCCTGGAATATTCTGAAAATGTACAGGTTTCCTTTAATTTATGCTGTACATGTATTCCCAGAGAATGGCACATAAATCGAATTTGCATAAAGCAAATCCACTTTACAATGTAACAAATAGTGATAGGTTCCCATGGCAGTGAGGGAGGGAAGGTGGGAGTGAGGCTGGGATCAGGGAAGGAGCAGGGGGAGGGGTGCCACTCCCAGGGCTGCACAAGGCAGCAAAGCAGAGAGAACAGCATGGCACTCACCCCAGCCCTGGCTGCAGCAGCCCTGGGAGTGGCCAGCATCAGCTGCCTGCAGCTGCTGGGCTGCACCATGCTCTGCCTATCTTCACTCACCTCTGCTCCTGAGCTGCGCCATGCCCTGGTTCAGGCAGCTCTTGTCAGCTGTTCCTGGGGCCGCTGCAGCCAGGGCTGGGGTGAGTGCTGCGCCCTGCACCTTCCAGGGCTTTGCTTGTCCACAGTCACCCCAGCCCATGCTGGAACAGCCCCAGGAGCAGCCAACACCAGCTGCCTGCAGCACACCACGGCACAGCCCAGGAATTGGGGTGAGCCCAAGTGTGGGGGGACAGGCAGAGCACGGTGCAGTCCAGTGGCTGCAGGCAGCTGGCACTGACCGCTCCCAGGGTTGCTGCAGCCATGGCTGGGGTGAGTGGGGCCACAGCCCTTTCCCCACAGACTCACCTGCTTGGTTGGGGGGGAGGAGCATCTATACTGATCACATAAGAGTGAATTTACCTTGCATATAATGAATTATGGGTTTAAATACGCTCATCACATAAGAGCGAATTCACATATAAAGAACCTGTATAAAATCACGGGAAACCTGTATATGCAGATGAGACGCAGGGTAATCTGGTCTAGCTCCACCTCGGGGCCACGCTAATATATGACAGGCTGAGAAAGTGGGTGACAGGAGGGACTCTGGAAGAACTTTTGGGGGCCCTGTTTGATGACGTTTGCCAAACAGTTAAGGATAGTGAAGAAACAGGAATCACTGGAAATGGGAAAGAAAGGTGCAGCTCAGTTGCCAGCATGAAAAGGAAGTAAAAATGTATTAAATGTAGTGGATGACCAAGACTTGAAAAAGAGTCAGTGCTGAGGGGGACTGTGTGCAATGGGCACTACCACATATTTTATTTAGATAGGCTTCACTGACTTATGCTGGTGGTAGGTTCCCATCAGCATATCAATTTTGGCATCAAAGAGAGGTTGTCAGGGCTGCCTCTGGCCCTCCTGGTGCTAGTCTGGTATTGTAGTACCTCCAGGCCCAGTGCTAGTTCTGTGTGGAGGAAATACCCACACTTTTTTTTTTTGTTTGTTTGCTTGTTTTTTTTAATTAAAAAGTTCCCATAAATGTTTGTCTCCTATGAACCATGTGTTTTAGTCATGCTCAGTGTTGGCTACACCTAATCAATTTCATAGTCTGTTTTCATTACAAAGTAAATGCTTCTTCTGGCAGCAGTTTAATGATAGACCATGTATTTAATGAGGATTCCTCATATACAATTATAAGACAAGGGTTGTTTTTTTCCCCACTGGAGAAAAAACCCTCATCTTGCACTTGAGTAAATACAGTAATCTATATTTATGTATAAAGATATTATCTGCTACAAATATCTACCATGTAAAAAAACTTGGAAAGCAGTAATACTGGCAGAGAAAGACATGGACAACAAATCAAACATAACATTGTAATGCAACATGGCTGCACAAAAAGTCCAAAGCATACATGTAAAAGCATAAATAGAAGTGTAAAATTGGCTCTATCTTTGACTCATATATGACTGAATTTGAATTCTGAATGTTAGCATTATCTGCTTGCACTGAAGTAGTTATTGAAAAAATGGCTGGACAGTACTATAGGGTGAATAGACAACTGGTTCAATAGCCACAAGCAAAGGGTAATTATAAATGGATCCATGCAAGAATGGCAGGATGTTTTGTGTGGAGTCCCACATGGGGACTGTCCTGGGTCCAGTGCTGTTCAATCTGTTTATTAATTATTTGGATGCTAGCATAGAAAGCTTTTCAAGCAAGTTTTCAGGCAACACAAAACTGGGAAGGATGGTGAACAACTGGAAGACAGGACAATTCAGAATGATCTTGACAGATTGGAAAGGTGGGCTGGAGCTAACAGGATGAAATTAAGGCAGTTCACTGGGAGCAAGAAGAATAAATGGAAGAGGTGCCAGGCATCAGATCCTGCTCTGGGAAGGTAAGTAAGCCAGGGCTGTCTATATACATGGCTTACTGAGCATTTTTGTGGTGGGCTGTGTGTTTAGGCCTGTGTTTTGAGCATCTAGGAGTAATGCTAACTGGGTCACTGCTGTGTGACTGCTGTCTGTGCCTGACAAAAGCCCTAACAAGGGGATGGAGTCAGTCCAGGCCCAGGAGGGTATAAAAGGAGACTCCCCAAGTGAACAGGGAGCGAGAGAAAAGGGACAGCAAATAGGGCAGTTTGCAAGCAGTTCATCAGTCAGCTTGCCACACCCCTCCCTTTGACAGGGAGTCTAAGGCATGAACGATGCATGCCTCCAGCAGCTAGGGGGGGCACAGCGGTGATGGGAGCACAGCAGCGGTAAGCAGGAGCTCCTGCAGACACCACTGGTGCTGTCAGTGGCGGGCAGGAGGTGGGGCGGGGGGAGGGGGGCCAGTGGCAAACACCAACCAGGGGTCGGCAACTGCCCCCAGACACTGTCAGTCCCCCACAACTTACTTAAGTCTTCACAGGCAGGACAATTCCAAGAACAATTTGGGGAGAAGGTGTGCAGTGAACAGTGGCAAAAAAGCAGTTAAGAGACTATTTAGAAAAGCTGGGCATGTACAAGGCCATCAAGCTGGACAGGATGCACCTGAGGGTGCTGAAGAAGCTGGCTGATGTGAAAACTCATGATGATTGGGAGAGGCCCCTGATGACTCGAAAAGGGCAAATAAAGTGCCCATCTTTAAGACAGGGAAGGAGGAGGATCCACGGAACTACAAACTGGTCCGCCTCACCTCAGTCCCTGGAAAAAGCATGGAGCAGGTCCTCAAGGAATCCATTTCTAAGCACTTGGAGAAGAAGGTAATAAGGAACAGTCAGCATTGATTCACCAAGGGCAAGTCATGCCTGACCAACCTGATTGCCTTCTTGACAAGAAGACTGGCTCTGTGCACGTGGAGAGAGCAATGGGCTTGATATACCTTGAATTGAGTAAGGCTTTTGATAGAGTCTCCCACAACATTCTTGCAAACTACCTAAGGAAGTCTGGGTTGGATATACGGCCTGTAAGGGGGATAGAAGACTGGCAGGATCTACAGGCTCAGAGGGCAGTAGTCAATGGTTAGATGGCTGGTCCTGGGGCCAGTTTTGTTTATTGTCTTCAATCTGGGAGATGGGATGGAGTGTACACTCAGCAAGTTTGCAGATGACAACAAGCTGTGAGGGTAGTAGGTAAGCTGGACGGTAGGGCTAAGATTCACAGAGATCTCAACAAATTGGAGGATTTGACACAAGAAGAGCAGTGGATGTGATCTACCTTGACATTAGCAACGCTATTGATATAGTCTCTGACAACCTTCTTACAAGCAAGCTAAGGAAGTCTAGGTTGGATGAATGGACTGTAAAGTGAATAGAAAATTGACTGGATCATCAGGCTCAAAGGGTAGTAGTCAATGGCTCAGTATCTAGTTGGCAGCTGTTATGAAGTGGAGTGCTCATGGGATCGTTCCTGGGGCTGGTTTCATCAGTGACCTGGAAAATGGCATGGCACCCTCAGCAAGTTTGCATATGACACCAAGATGGGGGAAGTAGTAGGGTGGGGCTAGGATTCAGAGAGACCTAGACAAATTGGAGGATTGGACCAAAAGAAGTCGCATGAGGTTCAATAAGGACAAGTTCCAAATCCTACACTAAGGATGAAACAATCCCATGCACCAGTATCGGCTGGGGGCTAACTCGCTAAGCAGCAGCTCTGAAGAGAAAGACCTGGAGGGTACAGTGGAGAATAAGCTGAATATGAGCCAAGAGAGTGTGCCCTTGTTGCCAAGAAGGCTAACAGCATGCTGGGCTGCATTAGTAAGAACATTGCCAGCAGATCAAGGGAAGTGATCCTTCCCCTCTATTCAGCACTGATGAGGCCACATCTGGAGTACTGTGTTCAGTTTTGGGCCCCCAGATACAGAAAGGATGCAGACAAATTGGAACAAGTCCAGGGGAGGGCAATAGGAATTATTAGGGGGCTGGGGCAAAAGACTTCTGGAGGAGAGGCTGAGGGAACAGGGATTATTTAGTCTGGAGAAGAGGAAACTAAGAGAGGATTTAACAGCAGCCTTCCACTTCCTGAAGGAGGCTTCCAATGCAGATGGAGCTACACTGTTCTCAGTGGTGGGAGATGACATAAATTGCCACTGCTGATGCAGATGCAGATCTTCCCTGCCACAAGGGAAGTTTAGATTAGACATTAAGAAAAATTCTCACTAGAAAAACACCGGAAGAGGCTACCCAGAGAGGTAGTGGACTCTCCATCCTTGCAGATTTTTAATACCCAGCTAGACAAAGCCTTGGCTGGGATGATCTAGTTAGGGACAGTCTTACTTTGAGCAGGAAGTAGATTATCTGACCTCCTAAGATCCCTTCCAACCATAATAGCTATGTCAATATTCTACTCTGATTATTTCCCATGCTTCTGGGCTTTGCTGGTTGCTGCATGGGGCTGAGAAGGAATCCCCCTGCCCCCCCGCCCTTTTTTTTCCCCCTTTTCTGCTATATGCGTCTGGTGAGTATGTAGGAGTTTGGAGGTTTTATGGGCGTGGGGAGTTAAGCTTTCCTCAGAGGCACTGGATGTTGGCTGCAGTCAAGGCTGCAAATTCTGACTCAGGTGTGCTAATGCTCCTCCTGGGACTTAAAGCTGGAGGTTCCCTGCCCATCCATTCATGGTCAGACCAATCACCATATTTGGGCTCAGGAAGAAATTTTACCCCATGGTCAAATTTTTATAGACTGTGGGTATTTTTGCCCTCCTCTGTAGTGGGGGGCATGGCTCTCTACTTGGCATCTCTTGAGCATATATTAACAACCTTTTCCAGAAGTGAGATGTTGGTTGCCAGGTTCCCCTTGCTTCACCTGTAGCAGGTTAGGGTGTTATGTCTTGTGGTGTATCAAGGTTGACCATAGTTTTACTAAGAGATTAGGTTTTGGATTTGCGGAGGATGATTTGGATAGGGATGATCTTGACTCCAACAGGAGGTTTGACCAGATGATCTCTGGAGGCCCCTTCCACCCTTACTTCTCTGTGATTTCTTTGAAACTGGAAGGAGTCCAGAGTGCAGCAACAATAGCCAATGAAGAGACAAAAGTAATTAATTTATGAGGAGAGAATGAAAGAGATATAGGGTCAGTTTCTAATGCACCTATTAGACACATAACTAGACTTAAGTGCTCAGTTGTGATCTAAATTCCACCATGCTCAACTCCCTGAAAAATACTAAATGCAAGTTTTATAGGTCATCTTCCTCCTAATCACAGGTTTTTTGCATTTCAGTTTTAAGAGACAGATGTTGGTGTGGTAAAAAAGGTTAATGCAATATGGATTTTCAGGCACTATAACAGAGACAATACACTTAGTAAATGCTATAAGTACCCATGTGGCTCCTCAAACAGTAATTCTTTTGAGCTCAGAATACAACATTTCAGTCAAATAAAAATACACAAGGTTGAATGGGAATCTAAAGAAAGGAAAGAAGTTAAGCATGAACACTCCCTAGATGATTTTTCAAAAGCTGAATAGTAGGCATTCAAGCTCTTTCTACCTACTGTCCTTCCTGTATAGTAAAGCAGCTTTAAAACATACATCTCAAAGCAGTTGTGATACAGGACAAAATGTTGCAGTGTTAAAATTAACCACAATAAATGTTCCCTCCTACAGGGCTAAGGACATGGAATGCCTTACATTTTTGCTTAAGTTCTTCCAATTAACTGAAGGGTTACATCAGGGTACAGCTACAGACATGGATTGTATCTGGATTTCAGGGAAGAATATGTCGGTATACTACAGAAGCTGATTAACAAGTCAAGAAGCACGTCAAAGAATTTTTATACTTTGAAAATAATATTCTTCTGGAGTTTTTTCTATATTTTTCATGGCTATTAAATATTTCTGATGTGCCTGGGAATATTGTATTGTGAACTTGCAAATTTCCCCTTTAACTGAAAAGTTTTAACTGAGGATCATATATGCCTTCTGCTTTGCTGAAGCCTCTGTTTCAAAAGAGTTATTTTTACCAGCTTTTCTTCATAATTGTTTTAATTATTTTTTTAGAACTTCCTAAAATACACACACACTTTAGCACAGAGGTGAATGTGCACATATACACTTATGCTTTATGCTTGGCAACACAGAGGCATTGAAAACTTGAGCTGGAAAAGATGTCAAAGTCACCTAGTCCACCACTCCCAGACAAACGTTCATCCAATCTGTACCTAAAAAATTCTAGTGACAGATTTTACCCAAGGAGATGTTACAATAATGCTTATCCTTCCTCAGAGTTGCAAGTTTCTTCTTCATTTCTAATCTGTATCTCCATTGTTGTAATTTAAACCCATTACTTCCTGCCCTGTTCATTGTGGGAAACAGAGAACAAGTGATTGCCATCCTTTTTATAAAAACTATTTTAGATTTTGAAGGCTGTGTTCAAATCCTCATTAGTCTTTTCTGTAGATTACATAATTCCACTTCTTTCATCTTTTCTTCATATGTCATTTTTCCTACACTTCTAATCATTCTTATTGCCAGAGCTGTGACAAGGCAGCTCCACACCCCGGACAGCAGTGGCACAAGGAGACACGCCAGCTGTTGTGCTGTCAAAAGTGTCATGGGCACTAGCTGCACAGCAGCTATTCTCCCCCTCCACAGATTTTGCCCAGGGCTGCTGCCCCAGTTGTTCCCACCTCAGTTACGCCACTGTTTTGCTCTCTTCTTGACTCTCCCATTTACCCACATACTTCTTGAACTGTGGTGCCCAAAACTGAATGTAATACTCCTGGAGAGGCCTTACCTATGCTAAAGCGTGGAAGAGTCACTTCCCTCAACTTGCATACAACCCTCTTGTTAATATATCCTAGGACTCTCTTCAGTTTTTTCCTCTCCCCCGCCTTCTCTCCTCAAACAGCATTACGTCGGTGATTCATATTCAGCTTGTGATTCACTATAACCCCCCAGGTCCCTTTCAACTAAGCTAATCCCTTGCTTAAGTGTCAATGTTGCCCTTGTCCTTACTGAATTTCATCCCATCTATTTCAGACAGCTGTTCCACTTTAATAAGGTCCTTTTGAATCCTAACCCTATCCTTTAAAGTTTCTGCTACCCCATCCAACCTGGTGCTGTCCGTAGATTTATCCAGAGGTACACATCACCCACATCATCCTATCACCCACATCATGAACGTAGATATCAAACAGTACTGAACTTTGGACAGACATTCAGGAAACCATCAATAATTCAACTACCTCAATACACAGTCTAGCTGAAGCTATTGCCTTAGCTTAAAATATAAGACTGCAGTGAGACAGTATCAAAAGTCTTAAGTCTTAAAGTTAAAAGTCTTACATTATGGTAAATTCCCTCATATATAATTAAGGTTTTAGATTGTAAACCAAAGCTGCATAACTCAATGTAGATTGCTATACTTGTTCTTGGTATAGCATTATTATAAGTTAGAATAGCATGTAGTGTAATACTATTATACAGTATGAAACAGGCAAGTAAGTGCTGTAAAAGAGGCTTGTTTGTTTTCACTTCACAGTTAGCAATACAGGTATTCAAATTAAGGGTTACTATCATGTATGCTATTAATCTAGGTTAGACAGGAGACTGGTGGTTTTTATATTCTCGCTCACTTGCATGGCATCTTAAATTTTACAGAACACTCTAGCTTTAGCTTAACACCCCACAAAATAATTAGAAGAATGATTATGATTTAATCAGAGTTATGCTGCTTCCTACATTGTAGGGTTTTTAGCCCACATTTTAATTCTGTTTTCTCTTTTAAACAATAAGGTAATGCATTTTGTTGTTGCTATGGATTGTTGTACCAAACTCCTTGTTCTTTTACATGCTTGACAATGTGTAGATTAAGTTGTACACAAACACACAATTATGAACTATGGTGTATTGCTGAAGGTTTCACATGCATGACAGACCCGTTAGAGAAAAGTGGTCAGCATAACATGGCATCAGTATTGCCCTGCTTACCTCTGCTGCCTCTAATGTCTCTGGAAGGGATTTCTGGTGAGCAGCATCATTCTCTGGTTGCTAACATAACTCATAATCAGGGTATGACATGAAGGGTCAAATGCAGGTCAAGTTGGACACACTTTATCCTTGATGATGACTTTACTGATGAAGTCATATGTGGTCTTGAATTCCCTAGATTGACTGAGGCTTGTGGTGGCTTTCACATGCCATGTGGTCCCCTCTGGCAGACCTACCTCTTGTGTTCCACTGGTCTCCCTAGCCCGGAAGCAATCCCCAAGCTGCAGGCCAGATTTGTCACTGCCTTCCCTCTCTGCCCCCTCCTTATACAGCCCTAAAGGCTGGAGCCGGAGGTAGACAAGGCTACCATCTTATAGGATTCTAATCCTAGCTACATGGGCATTATTTTAAGGGGTTTCTGACCACGTGACATTGTTCTAGAAGATGCTTGCATGTATTGCATTGACCTGCCCACGCCTTCTCCTGAGGACCTGAGGCTGACTGGGTTTGTGATGTTGGAGTATAGAAGCAGCACACAGTTGCGATTTGCCTCCTGACAGATGGGTGATGAAGCTGCTGTGGACACTCAGGAGAAAATCTCCTCAGTAGTATTTTTTTTAATGGGACGCTAAGAAAAAAAGAATCTTATTTTCCATCTTGAAAATCTATAAACAGAAATGGCCCTCCCCACTCATGCCTAAATTGTATTCCATTTCTCCATCTCCTACCTAGTACTTTGTCTCAGTTATCATTCTTATGTTGTGGCTAAACTACATAAGGTAACTTCAAGCCAAAGTAAAATACATTTCTAGGGAAAAAAATCTCTAGAGTGGAAAACAGAAATAAAAATTCACAATTCTGAGTGGCAAACACCTTTGGCCATATCTGTGATGTCACTTGGTTACTTACAAATGTACTAGAACTACAGATGTATTCTTAACTGGAGAAAGCTGTTAGTAATGAAAATGGTTGAATTTATGAAAACTAGTTTTCAGTCTGTTTTCAAGTTATTTCACCAGAAACAGAACCAACAGAGAATAGAATAAATCAAGGTGAAAGAAACCCACAGAGCTGCATCAGTGGAAATAACACAACATATAAAACCAAATAGTCCTGCAGCAATCAAAACCCAATCTGTTTTGTGTAAAGTCATTTAAATCTGGGTATACATTTTTACTATATTCTCTTATAGCATTTTTCAATTTTGTATTAGGTCTTTAAAACCTGATTCAGATAGTTAAATACATAAACTCTCTCAATCCTTTTCCAATTCTCACTGCCACTCTTTGGGTAGCACACTGAAATTTATTTTAGTTGCTGCCTACTAAGTGACATTTTTGGCCTCAACCTTTTCCAAACAAATTCTCAACTTGTGAGGTAATAAACAAGAAATAAAAATTGGTTTCTTTACACCTTGGCAGATAGTATATTGCTTTGTAAGCATGAACCAGGGGAGAAAGGGAAAAACAATTTAATGCAGCTCTCTTTCAGCACATTGATTTTAGTGTTAACTATGTTGCTATAGCAACAAAGACAAAATTCACCAACTTCTCTTGCTGGCATCTACTAAGCGTTTGCTGATTTTTATTATCTCTGGACGCTTGTACATGTGATGGTCATCACAATGTGCACATGATGAAAATATAATTTATCTGGCTTGAATGGCATCACTCAATATAGTGTGCCAGTTCTGGTGGTTTTAAATGACTTTGCATTGTTGCAAACTAAACTACATCTGGATGTAGTTTCATTTGCAATGTTGCAAATTGCAATAATGCAGCTGTCAGTTCATGCCCACCCCCTCCCCCCTCCAGCTGCAGGAGAGGTAGGCAGGCTCCACAGAAAAAAGGATCAGGCCCCTCGCTATAGAACTGCTAAGGGGCCCAATCCTTTTTCTTTTCTTCCTGGCAGAGCCTGCCTGCCTCTCCCATAGTCCAGGGGAGATCTGCTGGCCGGTCGAGCAGCTCCTGAGCTGCAGGAGGCCCCAGTCCTTCCCTCCATGGCAGTGGCACCCCCCAGGGCCACCTGAATGGGGCTGCTAGTAGACTGGAACTGTTGCAGCTTGGAGGCAGCACCCAGCAGATCCAACTCCTACCTGAGCCTACCAGGGCTTCCAGAGCCCTGTGCACTGTCCCTGCCATCTTTCCGCTGCCTGGGACTGCCTGGGAATGGGCTGGCTTGCCCTTGAGGCAGCACAGGGAAGTGGCAGGAGGGTGGCTGGGTGTGCTGGTGGCTGGAGGAGGCAGCAGGGATGGTGTACAGGGTGCTGGAAGCCCACCAAGCCCAAGTTTCTCTGAGCCTGCCCAGGTTTCCAATGCCCCATGCACTGTCCCTGCTGCCAGCACACACACCTGTCCTCCTGCCACCTCCCCACATTGCCCCAGGAGCAAGCCAGCCTGTTCCTGCATGGTTCCAGGCAGCAGAAAAGTTGCAGAGACAGTGCACAGGGTGCTGGAGGCCCTGGTGGGCTTGGGGAAGTGTTAGATCTGGCCAGATGATTCCTGCAAAGCTAGGGAAGACCCTGGGAAACTAGCTTCCCACCCAGGAAGCCCCAGGGGGCACCATTGCCACAGAGGGAAGGATCAAGACCCCCTCACAACTCAGGAGGCACTCAGCCCACTGACAGCTCACTGGAGAGCTGCTCTAATTAAAACACCGCAGCATCACATGTATTCAGTGTCCTGCACTTTAAAATGGCAATGGGACACTGAATACACAAGACAGTGAGGCTTGTGGAACACTTTAATTGGAGTGCCAATTAGAATGTGTCTAATTAGAATGCGTCAGAAAAAATATATAGTGTCTAAATTAAACACAACTGATCTATGAACTGGCAGTGAACCTTTTTCTTCTTAAATGACAAGATTCTCAAATGCTACAAAACTCACAGTCCAAAAACCATGACAGTGTCATTAATTTACAGCATTGGCAGAAACATTAACCATCTTGCTTGCCCGCCTTTCCATACACCTTTAGGTTCCTCATTTATGTCTCAGCTGGACTATCATTCCACATCACACCACCTGTGGAAAGTATAAGAGGGAAAACGTTGAAATGGAAACCTTCCCTAAAGCCAAGTCTACACAATATATTTCATCTGGTATAGCATTAGAGGGGGGGGAACTTTTGTCTGTCAGTAAAAGTTGCAGTGTTAAGCAAATAAATGCTTTGGCTAGAGTAGATTATTTTGTTCTCTGAACAAACACAAACTATACTGGCAAACATTTTCTAAATTATATTGCTAGCTTCATACCAAGCATGTTAGTAGCTTCTCCCGCCTGCTCCATCCCCTATCAATTTAGCCTCTGCTTCACTCCACACTGACAGGAGGGGAAGAGGATGAAAGAAGTTACTTTCATTCTTTGTTTCCCTATTTTTTCCACTTAGCTTATGGCTGCTGAACTAAATTCTTCTCTGAGAAAAGCATGGAATGAACATTCTCCTTATATTGTTCACTGAGCTTGTGCACTGTGTCATTTCTTCCTCCACACCGGTCCCCATTTCCACTTAAATCAGGGATTTTCAAACTTCCTAAAGTCATAGTGTAGCAAAACCTCCAGTTTTTCTTTTTTTTTTTCTTTTGAAATGCATTCTCTCCCCTTCCCCAACTATTTCTGATTTTATCTATAGGGAATAGAGAGGGAGAGACAAGTATAAGTAAGCTAAGGTGTAGGATAAGCTTTAACATTTTATTTTAGGTAGTAAGTTTTATTTCTCTCCCCTCTGCAAATAAGTGCCCTGCTATTTTGATATAGATATCCACTGTTTTATAAGGGATAAGTATTATGTTTGTATCGATTTTTTTACTGCTTTTATATTGTGTGATTACTGTTTTAGGCCTATATGTGCAAGTTAGCATAAGTCATGTCAAGTTTCCATCTTGTAATGTCAAGCCTCCATCTTATCCTCATGCCTAGTTGTGTAACCTACGACTTATACTACCCCTCCTATGTAACTTGGTTTCTCAATGAATGGGGATGAATGAGGGTGCTTGAGAGACAATGGCAGTAGGTCTAAAAATAGCTCCCTCTGAATGACCAAACCATCAACACCAATACCTGGACCAACTATCCAGCCCTTGGAACCACCCTCAGCATTCAAGAAACAAAAGATGAGGCAACCCACCATTGTGCCAAGACTGCACATGCTCAGTATGAACACCTGGAACAGGAGTAACCTTGCCTGGACAGGCCCTCCCCATAGGAGATCAGAGGTAGTCTGCCCCATAAAAGGGGTAGTGAAGACTGACTCCTTGGGAACACCATTTCCATCTGGACCAGACAAGCTCCACATCACACCACTTATCCACCCCAGAGGCCCTGCCGGCGACCCCCTCTGGACAACACCGAGCTGAAGGAGACCCCAACTGGCCATCAAGGACCCACTTTCAGCCTGGGATGGGTAGATATCACCGGCATATTTCCTCCTCCAATTTGGACTCTCTCTCTCTGCTCCAAGACTTCAGCCCCTGCACCAAGCCTCTTTAACCCCTGCTGCCTTTGTCTGTGTGTGTGTGGGGCAGGGACGACATGCGCACGCACATACACAAAGGAACCAATAAAATATCATGTCACCATCTCCCCTGTTCAATAAAACCACTGTCATTTGTAACCCCGAGTTGGGTTGTGTTTTACTGAGTCCCAGTCCCTTCCCTATCTTAAATTCTGGTCTCTGTCTCTCTCTCAGCCCTGTTCTCACCACCTTTTGTCTCCTCTCTGTCCCTTTTCTGCAGGCTCTCAGCCCTGTTGCTTTCTGCAGGCTCTCAGCCTTGCTCCCACCACTTTTTGCCTCTTGCCACCTCTTCCCAATCCCTATCTCTCTCTGCCTTCTCTTTCACTCTCTCTCTGTGTTCTCCAGCCTCCCCCCTTACCTCCCCTCCCCTGCAGCCCCTCTCCCAGTTTTCCTCTCCCCACATACCTCTTGGCTCCCCTGTAGCCTCCTTGCTCCAGCTCCAGCCTCCGGGCTTCTCCCCATCATTGCTCCTTCGCTCTGCCAGCTTTCTGCTTTCAATTAACACCAATTAACCTTAAGTTACCCCAACTTCCCTCCAGTCTGCTGGTTCTAATCCCAGCACTGGCAACTTTCATCTCAGTTTCCACCAGCAGTAACCTAAAGTAACCCCAAGCCTCAGCTTGTCAGCCCATGTCTCTTTCTAGTCTACCAGTTCTAATCCCAGTCCCAGCAACTTTCACCCCCTACACTTTCACTCTCTCTCTCTTACTTTAACCTTCCCCCAGGTATCCCAAGTACACATACATATACACCACAACACCCAAGTTAGGAACTCACCTGTGTGTGTGTATGTGTGTAGGTGAGTGGTATGTATGTGAACCAATATACATGTATGCCATTGTGTGCATGATATACAAATTAGTGATCCATGTATGTGTACTGGATGTGCAGGTATTGGTAATTGATCCTGGTCTAATGTCTTTTGGTCTGTATAGTGTGTGTAGGTGCTTGACTTGGTGATAGGTGTACATGTGCCTAGGCTGGTAATTTTGGATGTGTATGTGCCTGAATTGGTAGTGTGTGTGTGTGTATATCTGGTGGGGGTACATGCATCTAGAGTATGTGTGTGCACCTAATTGATTTTTTAGTGTGTGCATGTGCAATTGTACACCACGCCCTCCTGTCTAACCGTGCAATATTGAGATCCTGAGAGTTGGCCTGACCCCACAGGGCAACAACAGAACCCTTTAATATCACTTCTGCTGTGGAACCCATATGCCTGGGCTCTTCCGGCTGTGCAAGCTGACATGGGGCCAAGGTGACACAGCCTGGCAATGGTTGCACATGGCTTCCCAGCCTGCTTTGTTATTGCCCTCAATTTCTTTGCAGAGCTTCTGATGATCTATTGTGGAACAGCTCTATAGAACACATTTTGAAAACCATTGGCTTAGACTATACTTTACATTGTCAACTCTTTGGGACAAAGCCTTGTACTATTCTGCGTTTGTACAATGCCTAGCACAGTGGCCTAGAACCCCTTCATTTGGCCCTCAAGTACTGCTGTAATTAATTAGGAACAGCAGGGTTAGAATGGAGGCTGGAAACCTGGCAGAGCTGTCAAGACTTCAAGGGGCTTTACCAACAGGAATTAGCTAAAGGTTCTCAATTGTATTTTGTCAAGCACTTCATAGATTTCATAGACATTAGGGCTGGAAGGGACCTCAAGAGATCTTCAAGTCCAGGCCCCTGCCCCAGGGGCAGGAAGTCAGCTAGGGTCAAGGGATCCCAGCAAGATAAGCATCCAAACATTTCTTGAATGAGTCCAGAGTAGGTGCTTGCACCACCTCTGGAGGGAGTCTATTCCAGGCCTTGGGGGCTTGGACAGTAAAGAAGTTTTTCCTTACGTCCAGTCTAAAACGGTCATGGAGGAGTTTATGACCATTGGTCCTCATTATCCCACGGGGTGCTCTGGTGAACAGACATTTCCACAGATCCTGATGCACACCCCTTATGTACTTACAGGAGACACCAGGTCACCCCTGAGCGTGTGCTTTTCTAGGCTAAAGAGTCCCACTTAACTGAAATATACCAGTCCAGACAACAATTAGCCAGGCCTGTTGATCAAAATAGCCTGTTGATTAAAAAAAAAAATAGCTTATTAAACTCATTATTTTGAGTCACGGGGGTCCCTGATAAATTGGTAATGATTGTTTCAAAACAAAGTTGAATTAAACAGCAGGATAGAGAGCAGTGAGATGCAAGTGATGAAATATACTTAACAAGAGGTGTTGTGGAACACCTCAGTCTTTAACTGCATGAAATTTACTGTTGTTATTCTTCCCATAGGGTTAGTTATAGGAAGAGAGAAGAATTCAGCTTTTCATTTCCATACCAGCTCCTAATTTTGGCTTTTATAAAATTCATTTCCATTTCTCCACTCATTTATTTAGCTGCCTTACTGATTAGCCTTGAGTTTGTAACATATAATACTGTAATATATAAATATATTTGGATGATTAAATGTTTCTTTGTTGTTGATCCAGGCTGCAATTAGGTCTTGAAAACCAAGCAAGTTATAATCCAAGTCTCAAATAAAAAAAAAAATGTTTTAAAAACTCCACATTTATCTGGACTAAATCTTGGTCCTTCTGAAGATAACAGGTGTTTTGTTGCTTTCAATGGAATCAGGATTTGGTGACAAAAAAGAATGCAAGATAATATATTAACATTTAAATCTTAAATAGAATTTTACATGTTCAAAATCTATTGTGAAATTGAATTCATAAATGAACAATACCCTACTTCAGTCACTTCCCAACCTCTTTAAACTCAAGGCACCCCTCCCCTCAAAGTCAAGACACCCCTTGGAAAGTGCCAACTCTTAGCTTTTGCTTAGTTTTTGAATATGGGAAAATAGAGTGATTCTTCTGTTGCAAAGAGCTTAGAAAGACCTCAACAGGGCAGAGTGGTTTTGACACCATGGATTCTTATTTTAAATTTTTGTCTGCACACCTAACAATCCTAATATTAAGAGGCACCTCACAGTACCCTTCAGAGGATTATGTTGCAGCATCGCAGGCATCCTGGTTGAGAATCACTGCCTAGTCATTATACAATGACTCTCCAACTTGTTACAGATAGTACAGAGATGGGATTTAATCAAATTTTAGCCAGCAAGAAGCATTGCAAACACATAGGAACTGCCTCAGATACATGTGACTACTCATTTTGAGCATAAAGGTATTGCAAACCTGGCAGTTTGAGGACTCATATCAAGCAGTCCTGCCTGGCCAAGCACATCAGTTACCACACATGCCCTTGATCCATAGCTAATGTGGCTGGCCCAGTTCTCTGTAATGAGATCAGCTGCTGAAATTGCCATTCACCCCTTTTAAATGCACCTACAACCTCAGGCTACAGGCATGCCTTCACACAGCCTCAGTCTTTTTGGGCAAGCCTCCCATTCATGGCTCTCCCTACTTCTGAATTCTGACCTGGCTTTGGCTTTTTTGGAACCTGTTCTTGGTCTCCCTGAAACTCGGCACCAATTCCATTCTCTCTGGTTTTCCTAGTATCCTGACTCAGCTTTGCTTCCTTGACCCTGATATTGGATCTTCCCTGGAACTCAGCACCAGTCCTCGGACCCCTGGCTCCTGACCTTGGCTTATATCTTGAACTGCATCTCTTGGATCTCCCTTCTCAACTCCAGTAACCTGGACCCCCACCCTGCTAACTTCCTAGTTGTTCCCCCAGGGCCTATCCACAGGCCCAGCCACCTATGTCCCAGCAGAACCCTCACAGCAGTGAATATACTTGGTAATAGAGATTGAGGGAATGGCCAAGGAAAGAGCTTCAACATGTTAAGCAAGTCTAGGACTAAATATTTACTAAATTATTTAGCATCTCTCAAACCTGCTTCCTTCAATAGGACTTTTAGGAAGTCCTAAAGTAAAACTCAAATACACCTTTGTGATTTAGGATCCCAAGTCCAATTTTCAAAAGTCACATAAGCATATAGTGCATTTTTCTCCAACAGTTATGTGCCCAATTCCCACTGAGTACTTCTGAAAATCTCATTGGTACCTATGTACATCTTTAGATGCCTTTAAACTCTGGCCTTTAAGGTCGGTCTATACACGTGATCAAGGGGCGGGGGGCGGGGGGGAGCAAGGAGCATTTTAATTGGAGCGGTTCCTAGAAAGCCAATCTAATTAAAACACTTTACCATTGTGTGCATTAAGTCCCCACACATTTAAAAATGGCCATGGGGTGCTTTATCTAAACCTCATTTGACAAGGTTTAGATAAAGCTCCCCTGCAGCCATTTTAAAACATGTGAGGGCTTATACATGTGATGGTGAGGCCATGCTGGAGCATTCCATTTAGAACACAGAGCAGACTTGATTAATTGATGCAGTCTAATTAGAACACAAACAAGCATGTGTATAGGCAGCCTAAGAGTCTAAGTCCCATTGAATTTCATAGCAACATTGGCTCCTGAGCTATGAAGGTATTATTGAAAATCTACCCTGGGTTCAAACCTGACTTCCTTGTGGTAAAATTCTCATTGAGGGTGACCAAAAACAGCTTCATAATCTTCCCTTGCCTTTAAGTCCAAAGCTTGAATAGAGTCCTCAGTTCACCCTTTGGAATTAAGCTTTTTCACCCTTGAGGTGTTTCTAGGATGTTCTTCATACATCTATAATTCAAGGGCTGATGTCAATCATTCTGTCCTATCTGCTTATTTATACATGAATTCTATCTATATTTTTTTCTGGGAGTTAGTTTCATATCAGGAGCTTAATTTGTATAGGTAAATAGTAGCTAACAACTCTACCTCGTGCTTAGAGCTAAACATGAAGTAGGGATTGGAAGGGACTGGTAGCCTTGCTAAGCCTTTTATATTTAAAAGAGAGTTCCATGACAGATTTCTTGAAGTTAACTCTTATTCTCAGAATATAGTTCTCCTCTGCGGTACAGTTCTTGTTTGTTAATATTTGTTCTACCAAAGTAAAAATCATAGAAACCATCCTATACAAATCTAATCTAACCTCTCAATAAAATTACCATCAACTCTGGCCATTTGTAGATGTGCTCAGCATTTTCTATCCCATGTTAACTGATTCTCATCACACAGTTTGAATCAAATTTCAGTTTGAATTAAGGGTTAATATACAGTCATTGACCAACATGGCAGGGGGCACTGGCTATATAGCAACCATATATACATGTTTACTAATACAGTTTAAATTGCCTAATTCGGACTGCCCTAGTCTGCTTTAATTTTAATCCTCATTCAATGAGGATTAGGTAATTCAGACTGGAGCCAATTCTAATTTGGACTATAGATGTCCATGTGTATGTAGTGATAGCTATAGTTCAGAATAAACCTAGAAAAACATAATGCCTATAAATGGGTCCTGATGCAACACAAAACCTAACACCCTAACCTGCCAAACATAAAGCAGAGGGACTACAGCAGTCAAAATCCTGCTTCTGTAAGAGGTTGTTAATATATGATCAAGAAATACCTGGTAGAGGGCCACATCCCCTGCTACACAGGAAGGCAACTCCTCCTCCCAGTCTTTACCAATCTGACCATGGGGTAAAATTCCTTCCTGACCCCAAATATGGCAATTGGTCTGACCCTGAGCAGAGGGGTAAAACCCTCTAGCCAGTAACCTCTGGGTTTAAGTCCTGGCAGGAGCACTGGCACACTCCAGTCAAAATCTACAACCCTGGCTGCAACCACAACCTAACATATAGCAGAAAGGGAGGTGAGGGAATTCCCTTCCAGCCCCATGCAGCAACCAGCAAAGCCCAGAAGCATGGGAAATACCCAGAGTAGAATGTAGGCATAGTTACCTCTAGATCATCCCTGACCAATATGTGTCCAATCTCTTCTTGAACACCTCCAATGACAGAGATTCCACAATTTCCCTAGGCAGTAGATTCCACTGCTTCACTCTTCTAACAGTGAAAAAGTTTTCCTGATATCTAATCTAGATCTACTTTGCTGCAACTTTAAACCATTCATTGGTCCCTGTCTTACTTTCTTCAGAGAAAAAGTATCTTTCCCTCTTCATGGCAGTCCTGCACATATTTGAAGACTGCTCTCATGACCCTTCTTAAACACCTTTGCCACAAGCTAAACATGCCTAGCTCCTTCAGCCTCTCCTCATATGACTTGCCTTCCATGCCCTTGATCATTTTTGTCACACACTTCTGGATCCTGTCTAACTTCTCCAGGTCCTTTTCAAAATGTGAAGTCCAAAACTGCATGCAATACTCTAGATGAGGCCTAACTAGTGCCAGTAGAGAGATGCTATCAGCTCCCGTGTCTTGCACTTAATGCATCTGTTCATAGATTTCATAGACATTAGGGCTGGAAGGGACCTCGGAAGATCAGCGAGTCCAGCCCCCTGCCCCAGGGGCAGGAAGTCAGCTGGGGTCAAAGAATCCCAGCAAGATAAATATCCAAATGTCTCTTAAAGGAGTCCAGAGTAGGTGCGTGCATCACCTCTGGAGGCAGTCTGTTCCAGGCCTTGGGGGCTCAGACAGTAAAGCAGTTCTTCCTTATGTCCAGCCTGAAATGGTCTTGGAGGAGTTTGTGACCATATGACCCTGTCATCCCTTGCAGCACTCTGGTCAACAGGTGTTCCCCCAGATCCTGATGTACAGTCCTTATATACTTATAGGCAACCACGAGGTCCCCCCTGAGCCTGCGCTTTTCCAGGCTGAAGTCCCACGGCTCTCAATCTCTCATTATAAGGCCTGTTCTCCTGCCCTCTAATCATAGGCATGGCTCTCTTCTGGACTTTCTCAAGCTTCTCCACATCCTTTTCAAATTGTGGAGCCCAGAATTGGACGCAGTACTCCAGCTGCAGCCTCACCAAGGCTGAGTACAGCAAGAGGAGGTCATCTTAGGATTTGCTTGAGAAGCATCTATGGATGCCAGCCAGAGTGTTGCTCGCTTTACCAGCTGCAACATCGCATTGGTGGCTCATATTCATCTTGTGGTCAATCATGACCCCCAAGTCCCTTTCGGCCATGGTGCTAGCAAGCATAGCACTGCTGAGCCTATAGCGTGCTGCGGAATTTTTTTCTCACCCAAGGTGAAGTACCTTGCATTTTTCGGTGTTGAATGCCATCAGGTTTTCATCCGCCCATTTTCGGAGCCTGTCTAGGTCAGCCTGGATCATCATCCTGTCCTTAGGTGTGGATGCTTTACCCCAAAATTTGGTGTCATCAGCGAACGTGGCCAGTCCACTTCTGATACCAATGTCCACATCATTAATAAAGATGTTAAAGAGTATAGGCCCAAGGACAGAGCCTTGGGGGACACCACTGGTCACGGTGCACCACGATGATTTACTTCCATCTGTTACCACTCCCTGGGTCCAACCTCAGAGCCCATTTCCCAGCCATCAGACTGTGATGTAGCTGAGGCTGCAGTGGGCCAATTTTTCCATGAGATGATCATGGGACACCAGATTGAAGGCTATTTTTTAAAATCAAGATATATGACATCAATCTCTTCTCCCTTGTCCTGGTGATATGTCACCTGGTCATAGAGGGAGATGAGATTGGTCAGGCAAGACCTACCCACAACAAACCCATCTTGGCTATCCCTCAGGATGTTTGTCAAAACATCAGCCAGTTTGTCAAAAATGGTCTCTCTGATAATTTTTTCCAAGATCTTCCCCAGGATAGAGGTCAAGCTGATAGGCCTGTAGTTCCCCAGATCTACTTTCCTCCCTTTCTTGAAGATGGGCACCACATTGCCCTTCTTCCAATCTTTGAGCACTTCACCTGAGTGCCACAAGTTCTCAAAGATCTGTGCCAGTGGCTGAGCTATGATGGCTGTTGATGCATCCCAAAACTGCATTTGCCTTTTGTGAAACTGCCTTTCAGCTGAGCATCACCAATTTGTGTTTGGATTTGTGATTCTTCTTCTTGAAGTGTATCACCTTACATTTCTCATCGTTGGACTTCACCCTGTTAGCTCCACCCCAGCTTTCCAATCTGTTGAGATCCTTCTGAACTGCACTCCCATCCTCCTATGTGTTCACCATCCTTCCCAGTTCATGTTACCTGCTAGCTTGCTCAAGGTCTCAATGCCAGCATCCAACTCATTAATAAATAGATTGAGCAGCACAGGGCCCAGGACAGCCTCCTGTAGAACTCCACTCAAAACCTCCTGCCATTCCGACACAAATCCAATCATAATTATTATAAAGATTACAAGGGAACTTGGCATGATGGATATAAAACACTGCTTCAAAGTGTGCCCTGTCCATATTTGCCTCAGGATTCTGGATGCATGCTTCTTTCTACCCCAAAGGCTATCTTGAAGTTGAAGGAGCTTATGGGGGTTGCTCCCTCAAGCAGGGTGGTGGGACTACATGACTTCTAGAGGTCTCTTCCAGCCCTACTTCTCTATCATTCAGTGATGAAGGACCAGTAGCATAACCAAAGCAGTGCATCTGCCTCAGTCTGCAATTTGGGGCAGGACAGAAAAAAAAAAAGTGGTTGATGCTAAAGCCACATAATCGCATCACCGGCAGATATAGCAACTAGAAGTTGCTTCTGCCCATGTGTGGCAGCCATGAATGCCACGTGCCCCCAGAGGCTGGGGTGGGGCATGGCAACCACCCGCAGGCAGCGACGGTGGCGTCGGCAGTGGCAAGTGCCGCTCCTACAGGCAACTGCAGCAGTGTCAGCGGGGGGGGGAGGGAGGGGGTGGTGAGCAATGGCCGCCCACAGGCACTGCCAGCAGTGTCAGTGGCACTTTTTACAGGGGATGCACTGCCAAGCTCAGGGGGTGCACGTGCACCAGTGTTCACTCCCTACACATCACCAATGGTGGCAGCTGCCCCCTGGATCTTGGCCACATCGTTATAACTCTGTAAAAGAATAGAATATGCTCAGCCCGATCGTTAAGGCACTCAGAGGGACTGCATACAGTTTGGAGGTAAAAGCTTGTAAATTCATGACAGTGTAGGCCAAAATGTTACAACATTTCTCAATGGAGGGGAGTTGTGGACTCTTCACTGATTACATGCCCTGTAAGACAAACAGGCTCATGGGGCTGATGCAGGTAACAGTACATCCAATCAGGAAGGATTTTCTTAAAGAGGCCATGAAGCCCATAACTGAAATAATGGCTAAGCCCTTCATAAGGGAACTTAACAGGAAACATGATAAAATACATCAAGGTAAAGATTCTTCCCCATTCTCTTATCAAATATCATGTTGAGCGGTGGGCCAAGACACCTACTCTTTGGTTAGGAGGGAGCTAACAATTTTTGAGCTTTATAACATGATCATTCAAGCTTATTCATCAGATCTAAGAGTTGCCTACTTACTCCGCAAAATCTGTAGTCCCTGACATTTTTTCCCTAGCTAAATACTGAACCTAAGTAACATTGCTTACTTATTGTGGTGGAGTCAGAATGCAGTCTTGAGGTGGAGGAGAGGGGAGCCTAATTGCAGAGATGTAGGTTTCAGCATGGATAATGTGCAAGTACAAAAAGTAGCCTTCTATTCTTTCTGACCTCACATGAACTTCTAAGCCTTCCCTCCCGCTCCCCCCCCCCCCCCACCAGCCTTTCACAGATTCTTGATTGCTCTGGACTCATCATTATTTCAGTATTATTGTAAGGTACAAATTACAGATCAAATCTGGATTCCCAGGAAATCATATCACCTTAATTTCTAACCACACAATTGCTTCAGCCAAAAAGATGCATTTTATCTTATGTAATAATCCACTACAGTGAAATTTAGCTTTAAATTACATAATGAAAAGCAAAAGCCCAAGGGAGTCAGTAGAAATAAGGAAGTTGCTCGTTTACCTCATTAAATAATGCTTTTCTTCCTCACTACTGGATAATTACCTTCAAATGAGTTGTAAAATCCTTACTATTTGTCAGGATGCCTTCAATCCCGATTGATAATCAAGTCATTATCGGTTAAGGCATAGGCACATATTTCTTAAAGCATTTACTTCACCTAAACAAAGAACTCCAAAATGTTCATTGATTATGTTCTTTTCTTTCTTTTGCTATTAAGCAAGGAAATGTGTTGAGCCAAGTAGATTGTAGGTGACTTAAATTTCTGGTGTATCATGCACTACGTTGTGGTCAATGCAGCAGTGTTGAACTCAGGAGAATAGGGTTCCATTTCCTGCTCTTTTACAGTTTTACTGCGTAACTTTGAAGTCACTTTTAAGTCCAGAAATGGAGGCATGAAGAGAAAGTACTGTCAGGAATACTACCTCCTTTCTTCTACCCTCAAACTGCCTTGTCAGTTTAGATTTTAAGGTCATCAGAGATCAGATGTGTATGTACAATGGCTAATATTAATTTCAACACTGATTTCTAGCACTACATAAATGTTCAAATCCTGGGAGGTAGGGAGTTCTGCAGTTACCTGAATTCTTTCACATGATTCCCATTAAGAAGAATAGGCCTCTACAACCCAGACCATAATGCTGGAAATAGTATCCATCAAAGAATGAGATTAGCTGAACCATCTTGTGAAACAAAGAGCCTGTTTTCACAAGATTTCTTGACGGCTACAAGAAACGGGCTACAGCTCCATTTGATGCTGCCTCCCAACACCCAGTGCCTGAGAGCACATATAGGATTTTGAAAAGGGGTGTGGTCAGGTTTGGCCCCCAGGGTTGGCAGACTGAGGCTGGATTTCTACAGCTCCGGTGGGATCAGATAAACTTGCTGACTGGAAACTCAGGAAGAGGGGCATAATTGGACCCCGTCTGACTCGGTAGGTAATGCTGGCTGCTCATCCAGCTCAGGAAGAGGGGCTGAGCAGCCTGGCTCTAGCAGGATTATGTATTTCAATTAATGGCTACAATCTCACCCTCACAGGGTTAAGTAGAGTTGTATACCCTAATACAGGCCTGTCTAAATGGAGGCCTGGGGGATACATCTGGCCCCTGCGAGTTAAGCTGTGGTCCCTGCAGACAAGAAGAACAGAAGAGCAATTGAATGGGGGGTGACAGCACTACTGCACCCCCTTGCATCTGCTTCTGCCATTACCAATGGGTCAGGACTCTGCCATTGCAAACATCCAAAGGGAAAGCCATGTGGGAAATACGGCCCACAGATTTGTTTTTTCTTTCCCTTTACAGCAAATATAATCTTCCCCCACAACAAATACAAAGGGTGTTTTTACATGTCCTCCAAGAGTGTGTGGTGGGGGGGAGAAGGGGGCTTTAATTAGAGTGGCTCCAAGAGCTGCTCTAATTAAAGCGCCTAGAGGCCCTAGAGCATCTTGTATATCAGCGTCCCCATCTTCAAAATGTCTTTAAAAAAAAAAAGTTGCTGCTTCTTTTCAATGTAATTTAGTGAATGTCCAGGAGTTAATTTAAATCAAGCTATGTAAAACAGTTCAAAGATAATCCTTGTCTAAGTGGCATAACTTTAAAATGCCAAGAGGGCACTTAGCACTTGTTAATGAACCTTAATGTGTGACCATTTAAATCATAATCTCACCCTTACAGGGCCAAGTACAGTTGCTTGTCTTACTACAGGTCTGTCCAAACGGACGCCTGTGGGAAGCAGCCACCCCAGAGGGGTTAAACTGTGGTCCATAGGCTCCCAGTCTGGGCACTGCACCCTTGATTGCTCTCCTGATGCTGCTGCTAGTCACCAGGCACCTCATTCCTCCTGCTGCTTCTGCTTCCTGCCCTGGGGAGTCAGGGGGTGGCATGGCTTGTAGGAGGTGCTAAGGGAGCCTGCAGCTGGGGGACCAAGGACTCTGCATGGTGCAGAGGCACCCTCCAAGCATCCAGCTTCTCTAAGTAATCCCCAACACTAAACACTGTAGCGTTACTTTCATTTGATAGAATACCATAACTGTATTATAAATAAATCTGACTCCAGCAGTCTTTCCTGCCCGAGTGCAGGGGGCTGGACTTGACAATCTTGTGAGGTCCCTTGCAACCCCTAACATCTATGAAACTTCTCAATGGAAAATAAGATAGAGGACAATTGTGGAGCAAAGAACTAACCTCTTGCTTTGAGAAAAACAAACCTGGAAGTGATGCAGAAATCATTACTTTTTTGAACCAGTTAGTCAGTTTATGGGGCTTACAAACTATGCTAAGTTGTTGTGAGGTTTCAACAGTAAACACACTGAACCAAAGCTATTTGGTTAATGTGCTGAATAGATTTACGTGACCTGGGCTAGTATTTATATACTCCTTGGGAAACTCATTATTCATATTTGTTTGATTTCTGAATTTCTGTAGCAGCAGATCTCTGTTGTACTAGATGCTGTATGAACTCATGCATTAAAGAAATTTGGGTATTCAGAGTTGGCAATTCTAAAACCGGCCAGCTGTGCTTTAAAATAAATAAATAAAAATCCCATATTCTACATCTCATGAAGAAAAATTACACATAGTGCTGCAGAGAATATTAAGACTTTAAAAAATAAATAACAGTGTTTAAAACTGATGTTTGTTTAATGTCAAAGACCTTGTCCAACTGGTCAGCTACTTTACCAGTTGATTAATGTGTTTCAATTCATGTTTAGAATATTCAACTAATGTTACACTAGTGCATAAATTAGAAGAGAAAACTGTTGTGAGCAATGAAGAGAGCTGCCAAGCAACATATTCAGCAAGTATTTCTTGTAACATTTGATCAAATCACCTGACTAACCCTGACCGTTCAATGACTACTTCAGCTCCATTAAACTCTGTGAAAGTCAAAACAGTTCAGTAGGAATAGACTCAATAGACTGATCCTGGTGAGAGATACTGCTCTCTACCTGAATACATTTGATTAGGAAACCTCAACCTTCAAAAGTCAATAGCCAACAAAAACTCATAATTACTAAAGCAAATATACCAGCTAAAATATTCAAAGTAAAAATAATGTAGGTGCCCTTTTTTTACCCAGTAGAAACTAGGTTCACCACCAGAGCTCTAAAATACAAGCCTTCTGCCAGCATATAGCAGCCACCACAAAGAAGCTACTAGAAAGTGTTCATGTTCTGTCATCTCCACATGGTTCCAGTACAGCAGCTTTGCCAGCAGAAAGCATAGTACACCCCCTCAGAGTCAGCAGCTGTTAAAGGGGTCATGCCAAACAGCAGAAAAATTGTGTAGACCTCTGGCTTTCCTGGGGCAGCAGAAGTCTCCTGTTATTCAAGAGCTGACACTGCCCTGCCAGAATGAGTGGGCTTTGTCATGTGGGCCAGGCCTCAGACACTGTCATTTAAATTATTAAAAACCTTTAAAAGTGAAGCAAAGAAGTTTGCTCAAATTCTGAGAGCAGAAATAGGTGCCTCCAGAGTATTTAGAGTCTTGGGCCAGGGACAGACATTACACTCAAACTGGTTTAAGTGATCAGAAACTGGTTTAAACTTGTAACAGAATAGATGTTTAGTGCACATAAACCAGTTTAACAATGACTGAAAACAGTTTGAGATAAACCTGATTGAATGTAGTTGAATCAAACTTAACTGAATTGGGTCAAACAAGTTATGCAATGTCTCTCCCAGACCCCTTCCCGGTTTAATCAGACACCTCCAGCATCCTAGCATGCTCTTTGGGATGGGCAGGGGTCCACAGCATGGCTGGCACCTCCCCTCTGCTCCCAGGCACCCCCGTCCTGTCCCCTCTACCTTACAGACGCCTCTCAGCATTAGGTAGCAGACCACATGCTGGCTACGGTCTGTGCTATGGCAGACAGGACAAAGGCAGAATCAACAGGTAGCTTGTAATGTCCCTTTGTAGTTTTCTTAATGAGGTGATAAACACTGTTATCAATTCCCTGCTGGACTATCAGAAGGGGCGGGGAGTGGAAGAACCCCTTGCTAATCAAAGCATCTTGCCAGGGCCTGGCCATGCCCCCGTCAGCTCAGTACTGTGCACGAGAAGGGAGGGCTGCTTTAGTGTCCTCCCCGCTCCCCGGCTTCTCGCCTGAGCCACTGCAGGCATATGCCTTCATGTCTGGGATGTTCAGTTACAAAGTGATTTAGCCTAGCCAAGTCAGACTAATCTGCAAAGACTGAATAAATTCAGGCTTTTTAAATGTCTGTCCCTAGCCTTGGTGCAATCAGTGCTTTCCTCCACCAAGAGATGTGGAATAAAAATATTCCAGGAAACATTCAAACATTGTTTGACCTAGTTGACATATTATTTGACTTAGTTCCCCACGATGTCCTCATAGCTAAGCTGAGGAACTGTGGCCTTGATCATCTTATGGTCCAATGGCTAGGTAACTAGCTACAGGGTCAGACACAAAGAGTACTAGTTGACAGGAGCAAATCAACGTGGCACAGGGTGACCAGTGGAGTCCAACAGGGCTCAATATTTGGGCCAGTACTGTTTAACATCTTCATTAACTATCTGGAGTTGGGAGTCAGATGAAAACTGGCAAAGTTCACAGATGACACCAAACTATGGGGGAGGGCGGTCACACCACAGGACAGGCTGGGAAGACAGGCTGACTTAGACACGCTCTCAAGGTGGGCTGACCAAAACCACATGGCCTTCAAATGTTGAGAAGTGTAAGGTGCTGCACCTCGGTAGGAAGAACGGTCAAACACACTTATAAGCTCAGCAGTGCTATGCTCGCTAGCACCATGACTGAAAGACTTGGGGGTCCTGATTGACCACAAAATGAATATGAATCGCCAATGCAATGCTGTAGCTGGCAAACCAAACCAAACTCTGTTGTGTACCTACCGATGCATTGCAAGCAAAAACAGGGATGTCATCCTCCCACTTTACTCAGCCTTGGTGAGGGTGCAGCTAGAGTACTGCATCTAGTTCTGGGCCCCCCACTTCAGGAGGGATGTGGAAAAGCTTGAGAGAGTCCAGAGGAGAGCTACTCGTATGATCCAAGGCCTGGAGAGCAGACCAGGCAAGGAGAGGCTAATGGATTTAGGACTCTTCAGTCTGGAAGAGAGAAGGCTCAGGGGGGACTCAGCTCAAAATGGAATGCTTTATTTCTGAACTTTTTAAAACATGCTATTTTTTAATTAAAAAAAATAAATTTTGAACCAAAATATTTTATTATTGAAAAACTGAAACATTTTGTTTTGAAAGTGAGGAACCTAAAAGTTTTGGATTTTTCGAATTGCTTCTAATGCTTTAATTTCAACCTACTATTTATCAATGACTTGGAAGATTTATCAGTGACCAGGAAGAGGGGATAGAGTGCACCCTCAGCAAGTTTTACAGATGACACCACACTGGGGGAGTAGTAAATATGCAGAAGAGTAGGGTTAGGATTCAGAGAGACCTTGACAAATTGGGCCAAAAGAAATCTCATGAGGTTCAATCCCATGTACCACTCTAGGCTGGGGACTGACTAGCTAAGCAGCAGATCTGCAGAAAAGGACCTGGATTCTGGAAATCTGTGGTTATTGAACCTACCTCAAATAGCTTTTATTGGTTGATGACTGGAGATTTTTTATAAAAACTACTCTTGCAGTTTATCTCCCAGGTGAGTAACTCTAGAAACTTTAGAGAAGGGAAAACAGTGGGGATGGTTGTGGGGGGGACATAATTATACTAGCAAGGTATAGTGGTAGAAGCTCTGTAATGTAAACAAGCCAGAAAAGGAGCTGATCACATTTAGAAAGTTATATTTGAAACTATAAAGAAGCTGTTTAGACATGTACAAAACAAAAACACAACACAACACAGAAACAGCCCTATGTTACAGAGGACTTTAATTTGTGTTCATATCCTGGTACCATTTTAATTGTGTGATTACACTTGATCTTAAACCCAGAATTCAAGTTCGCAGAGTGGACCTGATCAAGCACTAAGCAGATCTGCATGGTGAAAGGAGTTGCCTGTATTTCCCATGCTTCATTTGCTACAGTAGTTAATCTGTGAAATGAATAGAACAGGTGATTTCAGGAAGAAAAATGAAGATGTGTCTTGTAGTTCAGGAAGCAGAATGCCTCCCCAGAGAACTGAAGTATTCTTTTATTTTTGTAGGCCAGTCCCTTGAACCAAGTTTCTGACAGATTGTCATTCACCATGTCTTCCTCGTTTTGTGGATGTCTAAATTAATAGCCTCTGATCCAATATTCACAAGAACTGAACCCTCACAGTTCCTACTGCAGTCCTTGGGAGTTGGACTTTGAAGAGAAGACGTGACATAATTCTAAATACTCAATCTGGGTGCAACTAAGTAAACAGCAAAATTTGTTGAAAATGCAGTTTGACAGACCAAAACTTTGTGAATTCAGATCAAATTCTATACATTGCTTCGGACTAAACAAAATGGAGCGGGGTGGGGAGGGTGGCAAAAGATTTAAAGAAAAAAAAAATACAGAAATATTTCTTTTGAACATGATAAACACACACAACATTTTTCCTAAAGTGAAATATTTCAACTTGTTTTAAAAAAGCATTTTTATTTATAAAAAAGGAAAAGAAAATGATTAAATTTCTCCTTTTCTCTTATGAAGATTAGGAACTCCACAAGCATCAATACAAATGAAAACCCATTCAAGCAAGTGTTCATGACAGAAAATAAAATAGGAGTGGGGCCACCATAGAAATGAATGGTCCTTTTGAATTTCAAACAGCATTTGAGTATTATATTTCGGTAGTGTATTGCTTAGCTGCACAAAATGCTCTCTTTTGTTTTTCTTTACTGCACTGTATAGTGGTTAATTTTAGTCTTATTCTCTTTAGAAGCTTATTTTGTTTTTGAATAACTAGTGTCTTTTTCACCTTGTTTAATGTTATTATATTTACACAAATATAAAGATTGCCCTTACTATAAGATGAAATCCCAATAATTAGATACAGTATATGGAAAAATTATAAATTTGATATAATTTTCAAGGTATATAATCTAATTATTGCAGGTCTGTCTTGAATTTGTCCCCCTCCCACTACTACTCAAGGGAAAATAAAATAAATCTGAGAGGTCAGGTAGACCCTTTGTCCTCTGCCCTCCCTCATTTCTTTGCCTGCAGCTCCTTCCCTCACCCTTGCTTACTGTCCAACCCTATTCTCCCTGGGTGCTTATACATGAGCATCAGGGCTGCTCCAACACTCTGTAATTACACCATGTCAGAGCAGACTCAATTAAATCGAGTCTGCTGGAGCTTGTAATTACTGCACTCCAGCAGACCCACTCCAGCATCTCATGTATCAGCGTCCCTGTGCTGAAAAATGATGGCAGGGGCACTTTAACTAAAGGTTGTTCCATGAGCTTTAGTTAAAGTGCCCCCAACCGCCATTTTTCAGCACAGGAACTTTGATACACAAGACGCTCTGAACACTTTAATTAGAATAGCTCTCAGAGCCATTCTAATTAAACCCCTTCCCTCCCACCAAGCACGTGTGTAAATGTCCCCTGAGCACATAGAAGTGAGGAGTGAATACAAAGAGGCTGAGCTTAAAATAAACATAGCTGTAGTAATTTGCATGTGAACCCATAAACTTAGTTTATCCAGAACTGATACATTTTACATTTTTTGAAACTGCTGTAAGTTTTAGCACAGGTACTGCATAAACACACATATCTTAAGGCACTTTGCCATCTACCTTGATATAGAACAAACTATGAGCAATATTAGCCCAAATCCCAAAGACTCATCATTTACCATTTGGTTCATTGGGCTGGCCCCAACAGGGTCAACAGCATTTCAAGCCATGGTGACTCTACAGATTAACTGTGGTTCTGCATTACATACACATAAGGATCCATGTGCTAATTAGCACCCCACCACCACCTGCTGCCCCATGACTGAAACCCAGGGTTCTAGTCATGTGTCCTGGGATTCCCCAAAAATGTATATGTAGATGAAGGGCAGGGCAACCTGGTCCAGCTCCACCTCATGAAGCACAGAGTCACACTAATCATATGTGACAAGCTGGGAGAGGGGCCAACAGAGGGATTCTGAGTGAACTGTTTGGGTCCCCATTTTCTGATGTTTTCCAGACATTTAGGGGTGGTGAAGAAAGAAGAATCATTAGAAATGGGAAAAAAAGGTATAACTCAGCTATGGGAGTGAAGAGGAAGTTCAAATGTATGTAGTGTAGTGGCTCACTATGGACTTGAAGACCAGGTGCTGAGGTGGACTGCAGGGAATCAGTACTACTATATATCTTATTCAGATCAGCTACACTAACCTATCCTTGTGGTAGGTTCCCATCAGCATCTTGGCCTTTTGGCAATGAGAACGTATTTTTGGCACTAAAGAGAAAGCATCAGGGCTAGCTATGGCCCTCCTGGCACTGCCCTGGTATTGTAGGACCTCCAGGTCCTATGCCAATTTCCAGGGGAGGGAATGCCCACCCATTTTTTTTTTTTTTGTCTTTTAAAAAAAGGTTCCCATCAGCATTTTTGGCACCAGGGGAGGGTCTTGGTGCTTGCTCTGGTCTCTCTGATGGCCTGGTATTGTAGTACCTCCATGCTTGGTGTTCATTCCCTCGGGGGGGGGGGGAATCAACTACCCTTCCCCCCCACCCCCAGGGATGTACACACACAAAAGGGTTCCTATTGGCATGGGCCAATATGGGCCATGTGTTTTATAGTCATGTTCAGCATTGGCTGCATTTAATCAACTTCATAGTTGGTTTCCATTACTGAACACATACAAGCTGCTTTTAGCAGCAGTCCAAAGATAGACAATGTATTTAGTGAAGTTTCTTTGTATGCAAATGTAAGACATGGGGCTTCTACCCCCCTCCCCTCATTGCTGGTATACTTGAGGTGTGGTAAAAGGCACTGAATTTTCTTCATACTGAATGAATAAGCAGCTTCCTAATAAGCTTGGGCAATGCATAGGGGGTGCATGCAGGTGCACATGCACCCCCTGAGATCAGCCATGCACCCCCTGGAAGCACCAGCTGAGAAACCAGACGTGCTAGTGGAAGTGCACTTCCGGTTTTGCTGCTGGCTCAGCGATTAGCTGCTGGGGGACCCCGGCCCCCCCAGTCAGTGATTGGCTGCTGGGGAACCCCCCGTTGGCAATCTGCTGCCCCCCCCCAGACTCGGGAGGCACCAGTCGCCCATGCTAATAAGGCACAAATGTGTGCTTTTCCTATACAATAAAGCTCAGGCTTTCAATGGAAAGCCATGGTGAATTGCCAATTGGTTAGAATATTAACAAAAATATTTATGCAAAGGATATTTATATTAAGTATTCAGGAAATTACAACTTTAAAATGTACCTTCCTTTTCCTGTATTTTAATTTGTAGCACAAATAGAATAGTTTTTTGGGCAGAGGAGAAATGTCAGCCATCTTTCACTGGAAAAAATGATCACATATTATAATTTTTAATTCTGTATCTAATCTCATTATGCAATCATTGATCTTTCTGATGATATACAGCTGTTTCCAAGGAACTAATAGTTACTAACAAGTAAAACAATTTAAAAACAGTACACTGTGACCCAATAGGAAATGTGCAAAGACAGGAAATCCTGCTTAAGAGGAATTTTAAAGAAACTGATTTTTCTAAACTGGAACAGAAAGAGAATTTTGAAACTCTCAAGGCTTAAATTTGAGAAATTCAATTTTAGATTGATTAAAATAAAGTTTTGTTTTTATTTTAAACTACTTCAAATGATGACGTTTAAACTTTTAGATCCAGCCCTGAAGAGCAGTTTGTTCCTGTGTGGGCCGGGAGCGATCCGCGGCCCATTTGCGCACACAGGCTGTGGCCAGCAGCCCAGGCACGCGGGGTCGGAGAAAACCAGTGGCGAGCTAGAATTAGTTACGGATGCTTAATGGTTGATTTAAAGATTGTTTACTTACACCAAAGATGGTCATGGTGTAGGCTGGACAGTTTTCCAGGCACAGCTCCGATTAAATCCTCGTTTGAGGACTACGACAAGTTCGCTCTCTCCCAGTTGTTGAAGCTCCATGGGTCCATCTCTTTTGCGCACAGGAAGGGATACATCTAGGAATCTATTGGCGACGGGGAGAGGCCAGAGGCTGATCAGGCCCCTGTTGCCTTTTAAGAAATGCGTTGGGTCCGTAAGGATCCGCAGCGCTTAGAGATCTTCACGCAAGGCGAAGGTTTTCTCTCTCTCTCTCTAACTCTGAACTCCAACTTGGGCGGAAACCACCCAAGCTCTTTATATGGCTAGCAAGCCAATCGCTAGCCGCCACGTACACATAATTTAATGTGAACCAATAATGTGGCTCAAATTTCAATACAAATGGCAGGAACTCTTTGCACCGAGCATTTCCTAGATGCAAAAAGAAATGCACCCTGCAAAGAAAGCTACAAGTTGGCGGGAATTCTCCCTTGCACCGGGGTTCTCCTCTGCAGCAGAAAACTCCACCGTGCAAAGAAGCTGCAATTTAGCGGGAAAATAATTTAGCAGTGCCGAAGCACACACAAAACACAAAAATCACAACTTTGGGTTGTGACATCCCCCCTTGCTGAAGGCATAGCTAAATTATGCTATACACTTATCATTCTAGTGATCTAGAGCTTTGTCGTGAGTCATCAAACGAACAGATAAGCAAACAAACAAATAAACAAATGTAAAATTCGCTGTCCTGGGATTGGGTTACATAATAATCAACAAACAATAATCAACACAAACACATAATCAGATTCATAACAAAACTACACGATCAGGGCTTCAGTGGGCGTTATGGCGAAGTCGTACGTCAAGCCCTCACTTCTTCCGATGATGTTATCCCTCTCAGGGCTTCTTTTCGCCACGCACTCTGAATTCCGGATCTGTAAACAAAACTCTCAAAAAAAAATAGATTAACGCATCTTCAACAAACTTACAAAATTTTCATGGAACTTTACTAGTTCTCTAAACCATCTTCTCTTTATATTCTCAATTGGATGAAATCGTTGAGGAGCCATCATCTGGTTCCTCTAAGTAACGGAAACCTAACTCATAGGCCAATTGCCATTGACCTGCGTCCCCTAAAATCCGTAGCTGCCGCTTATTGAGTCCAGAACGCTGTAGGAGAAATCCAAACACGTATCGCTCTTCTGGGGTTCTCGGTGGCAGTGATGGAAGATCGGATTCACGATGTCTGGTGCCTTGAAGTTCGGTCGGGTGTCGACGGTCCCAATCAAGAGATAATCTTGGCTCCATCAGGATACGCAGTCGTGACAACTGACGAAGGAGATTATAGTTAGTCATGTTTAAACTCCATGGCCATGAGTTCTAGCTATGAGACTATAGCTTTGTCAGACTCCATTTCAGATTCTTTGTATAGCTGTTGTAATTCTGTCCAAGCACAAATGCGACTGGTGACAACATCTCGCTCATGAGTTGCTTGGTTGACCGTGGCTGTAGGGCAAGCTGCTCTTTCGGGAGTTGATGTTGTTATAGGCTGAACTGCTGCCGCGGGAGTTACTGCTGCTGTTATTGCTTCAGGCAGGAGGGGCGGATGCACTCCTCCGCTTGACTCTCTCTTTCGTTGGCAGGAAGGCGTGGTCGGTAGAGGCGTCGCCATGTCGCTAGGCGGGGTTGCCAGAGACGACGCTGCGTCGATGGGCAGTCGCTGACCAAACTTTCGCGGGTTCCTCCAAAGCTCCACCCTTCTCTTCCGGTTCTTCCACACGGTCTCCCTCTTGCTCGGCACCATCTTGGGCTGGCATTTCAGGCTCCCTTCTCTTAGCCGCTTCTTTGACCGCTTGAATAGCCATCTGCAGCTGGGTTTTTAAACTTAAATTCTGGTGCATTAAATTAGCAATCGTACAAAAAGTTGCACTTAATTCTCCCCCCTTGTCGTACCGCGGGGCCACCCTCTCATCTGCGGCTCGTTCCTCCGTTTCCAGGTCTTCGCGGAGCTCGGATGGAAGCTCGCGACCCCTTAACCTAGACGCCATGAGGGGAGGGAACCGGCAGATCGGCACCGGCTCTTCACTCTCCCAAGCATATCGTAGGCATCGGGCACATTCCCGGGTGAGGGTCGGGTTCGCTTCGCCCGCCGGATTGACTCTGGCGAGGGACACAGTATCGAGGGGCCTGAACAGGACCCGCTCGTCCCTCATTATACACCCGAACACCGCGGGGAGCAAATACACTTCCCTCTCTCTCGGGGCTCCGTCTTCGGAGACTCCCTCTTCTCCCTTCAGCAACAGGCGTCCGCTGACAAATCTCTCACCCGTTCTGCCCACCTGGTGGTAAGCGATATGCGCCTCCAGTTCTTCAAAGCTTTTCACTTGGCGTTGGTTATCGCGCCAAGGGCAGTTCTTAACCAATTCTAGCTCTAACGTATCCTCTCCTGATCCCATCCTCGTCGCCATGTGCGGGCCGGGAGCGATCCGCGGCCCATTTGCGCACACAGGCTGTGGCCAGCAGCCCAGGCACGCGGGGTCGGAGAAAACCAGTGGCGAGCTAGAATTAGTTACGGACGCTTAATGGTTGATTTAAAGATTGTTTACTTACACCAAAGATGGTCGTGGTGTAGGCTGGACAGTTTTCCAGGCACAGCTCCGATTAAATCCTCGTTTGAGGACTACGACAAGTTCGCTCTCTCCCACAGAGTTGTTGAAGCTCCGTGGGTCCGTCTCTTTTGCGCGCAGAAAGGGATACGTCTAGGAATCTATCGGCGACGGGGAGAGGCCAGAGGCTGGTCAGGCACCTGTTGCCTTTTAAGAAATGCGTTGGGTCCGTAAGGATCCGCAGCGCTTAGAGATCTTCACGCAAGGCGAAGGTTTTCTCTCTCTCTCTCTAACTCTGAACTCCGACTTGGGCGGAAACCACCCAAGCTCTTTATACGGCCAGCAAGCCAATCGCTAGCCGCCACGTATGCATAATTTAATGTGAACCAATAATGTGGCTCGAATTTCAATACAAATGGTGGGAACTCTTTGCACCGAGCATTTCCTAGATGCAAAAAGAAATGCACCCTGCAAAGAAAGCTACAAGTTGGCGGGAATTCTCCCTTCCACCGGGGTTCTCCTCTGCAGCAGAAAACTCCACCGTGCAAAGAAACTGCATTTTAGCGGGAAAATAATTTAGCAGTGCCGAAGCACACACAAAACACAAAAATCACAACTTTGGGTTGTGACAGTTCCCAAACGCTTTTCTAACATCTCCCCCAATTACATGGATGATTCAGTGAAAGATATAACAGGAAAAAACTGCTTCTCTTAGACTATTGATAATTCTGCATGGAATAATCATGTATGTGTACAGACCACATATTTAGGCTATCCCAAGCTATTTTCTGACTAGCCAATGAGCCCCCCCCCCAAACTCTGGAAAAGGAACAGGTTTGAATAAAATCTATATGCACCCCAAAACAAGTCATCTCCTCCAGCATATATCAGATTCTCCAGAAAAAGGTAATGAGAATGAGTCTTATTAATTGAGAGATATGGTCATATTCAGTTAGTTATTCTCAGTTATGCTATATTCTTAATATGCTACATTGCATGAAAAGTGAATCTGATTCAGAAATCAGATGCACTCAGTCATTGATCCTGATAAATATTTGATTAAGATCCTACTCTGCAGTGTACTACTGGAACAATACACCACAAAGAAACCCCTCTATTCACACTGTTTGGTCATTGATGTGTCACTACTTATTGCCAATATCTCCATCACTTCCGGATTTTTCTCTAATATTCCTTCCTCCTCTTCTAGGGACTAGAGGCCATTAGCTTCCAGAAACCACTTGCAGCCAAGAATGCCCATAAAATGGGATAACTAGGGTGCTTCAAGATTTAAGAAATGTCTTAATTATTGTCAAAACCTAACCCAGCTCCTCAGCTCTGGATCAACACAAACCTGTTGCGAGTTGACCTAGCTACTGGACCTCCCATGCTCCTAAGCTGATGAGGTCTGGGCACAGTCACCATTTTTCACTCTGCATCTCTAAGTCATGCTCTCAGATACAGAACTCATGCCTCCTATCCCGCTTTAGGACATTGAACTCCACCACCCAGCTGCCTTAACCACCAAACCCTATCAGCATTGAGACCTACCAATCCCTCAGTTGCTTATATGCATTACCTTTGAGTTCTCCCTTGCTGCAAGTACTCCGAGCTTCTCAAATAACACTTTGAGGGGCAGCATGGCAAGAAGGCAAAAAATACAAGCTTAGGAAAGGAACTTTTTAGCCACAACCACTTTCAGGAACTAGGGACTTGTGTATTTTTGAAAACTAACAGACAACCTGAGAGGTACCCCCCCTACCTCTGATATCACCCCTTCTGTAAAGCTGAAGCATGATCAGGATTTCAGGCAGAGTAGAGCTTTCCTGTCATTTTACCTCCAACCCAGTCCCTCCACTCTACACTTCTTGAACTAGAGGACCACCCCCTGCCTCTCACTCTCTCAAGGACAATTCCTCCCTAAACACATCATCTGATGCCATCACGGGCCAAGGAACTTCAGAACCTTCCCTGAACCAAGCTTGTGTGGGGGGAGTTCATTGTTCTTGTGAACTAGCTAGGACACGATCACATTTTTTTTATTTATGCCTCTCCTTGAATGTTTCCCCAGTGAAATACAACACCCTTTCTGAGAAAGGCCATCAGATCTATATCACTGCTGTCATGACCCTCCATTCCATAATACAAAATTGGCAGTCAACACACACAAAAAAGATGCAAAAGGATATGGAGCTCTCACAACAAGATGGAATCTACAGTTTGATTCAGTCAGTATTCTTGTGTATCACTGTTACGGAGTTCAGAAAGTTTCTTTTAACTGGAAGAAATTGGAGCAATGAGATGGATCCAAGTATGGGATCCATTATTATAGTTTGTAAATGCTCATTCATTGTACTATCTGGAATTGCTTTTCTTGTCTCTTCACTGTTCTTGTTGCTTTCCCAGCCAAAAGAATATCATTCCAATTCATTAGTCATATCTTTTATTTATTTACTTTAAAAATGCATTAAAAATATTTTTGGGGGTGAGGGGAGGAAGGGGATTGTAAAACAATCTATCAGAGCACCTACACACATGCATTGAGGCTGCTCCGATGCACTGCAATTACAGAGCATCAGAGCAGACTCAATTAATCGAGTCTGTTAGTGTGGTAATCACTATGCTCCAGCAAACTACAGCATGACGTGTTCAGCGTCCTCATGCTGAAAAATGACAGTGGGGACACTTGAAAGCTTGTTCGACTAGCTTTAGTTAAAATGGCTCCCCTGCCAATTTTCAGCATGGGGACACTGATACACATTACACTCCAGGTGCTTTAAGCAGAGCAGCTCTCGGACCACCTCTAATTAAAGCCTCACCTGCCCTGCCTCCTGGAGCATGTGTATAAACACCCTCAGTTTTTCCAGCTGTAAAAAGGAAAAGCTGAATGAGTGTGTAGCAGAAAGCCCCCTTTTCCTCTTGCTTGCATTTGCTCTCCCCTCTTTAAATATGTTTTTCCTCTTCTACCTTTTCTTCCTTCCTCTTTCTTTCACTTTAAGATAAGGACTTGTGTTTTAAAATTTGTATGTGTGCATTTTGCATCTCCCTGTGTATGTTGGTATTTTTATCTATTTGTGTGCCATGGCATTACTTTTGTAGCTTATATTTTATACTCCTCACCTTTCAACTATAAATGTGTTTAGTAACAATGTTAACAAGGGCAGGAGTCAAACTGCCACTTCCCTGTATCAGGCTGGCCCCTGAAAGAGCGAGTGAATCAGTGATTGAATGTGTAACACTGTAGCAGCAGACAGCAATTAACACCTAAGGAAACCACAGATCAACCAATGGAAGAACTCAATAGAAGACAATGTAACAACCGGGAAATCTCTAAACATCACCGATCAAGGGCTAGAAGCCCTGGCCTGAGTTAATCATCGCCGGGGACCAATTTTGGGGCTGAATATCTCCAAATCGACCGCTCTCAGAGCCCTATTCAAAATTCATCAACGGACTCCCAAACCTGCACGTACATGCGGACGACCCCTGGGGCTGACAGATGCCATCCAGCAGCCACCGAGGGGGGAAGTCCCATGAGGGTCAATGACCCCTGGATTGGGAAAACCTGAAAACTGGGGAGTCACCAAAGTCTGCCAAGGCCAGATAAAAAGCAGTGAAAAGTGACCCTCAGTGGCGCCCTCTTGATCTCCAACTCAACCAGCACCCGACCTGTCCAGCCAGAAGGACCAGCCGGCGACCCCCTTCTGGAAGATAACACCACGCTGAAAGAAGCCTCGACAACAGACTCCAGTGCCTGTGGGACAGGTATATCTGACTCTTGTAGCGCACGCGCGTGTGTGTGGACCAGCCCCAAGGTTTATGATGTAACTTCATTATAGTGCTTCAATCTGCCTAATAAACCAGAATTTTAAGGATCCCAAGTTGGACATTTGTAGCCAACAAGTGGATCTGACAGAGGATATGTTGCAACAATCAGGATTGCAAGTACATGGTTTTCCCTTCTCTAAAGTTTCTAGAGTTCCTCACCTGGGAGATAACCTGCAAGAGTAGTTTTCACAAAAATTCTCCACTCATCAACCAGTAAAAGCTATTTGAGGTAGGTTCAATAACCACAGATTTTCAATATCCTCCATCCTTACATGAGAATGAAAAGAGTGGTTGTGAAAGAAAGAAAACTGAATTGGTAAACAACTGTAGTCAGGGTCACCTGGTCTTCAAGCTGGAACATGAAGGGACACAACAAAGGTACAAGTGATCTAGCAGCAGGGTTCGACTTATACTTTGACTCTTTTGGCGGTCTGCAAAAAAACTGAGCCGCCCATCACAATGCCCTAATAAAAATCAGAGACCTCCCCCCCTCCTCAGGTTATGATTTTCAAATCTTACAGGGGGGCTCTCATCTCTTATGGGGGGGGGGCTCAGTGCCCCCCCCCTTATAATTTCAGCCCTGTCCAGAAGCCCTTGTTATTTAAGAAATTAAATGCTAGTTTTGGGAGAAAGGGCCATCTTAGAGAAGTTGTCTACATTTTCCTCCCTCCCCCCAAAAAAACCAGTGCTATGAATACTAAATCTGGAAGAGAGAGATCCTCCAAATGACTTGTAAAATTAACTGAATAGAGCATAAGTCTCAATATAAAAACAATCCTTAGGCCTAGCCATAGGCCTCAGCCACAAGAGGAAGGTCAGCATGGGGTGTTTTTTTATTATTCAATACAGTAAGTTCCAGACCATTCTAACTCTTCTGATTATAAGAACAGTTAGTTTAGATGACCATATGCCCAATCAATACCTGAAGTCTTTCTATTTAGGAGAAAATAAGGAAATAAATGCATTATTTTCTAAGGAAAAGTAGAATCATAGAAAGTTAGGATTGGAAGGGATCTCTGCAGATCATCTAATCCAACACCCTGCTCAAATGAGGACCATCCCCAACTAAATCATTGCAGTCAAGGATTTATCTAGCTGGGTCTCAAAAAGCTCCGAGAGCAGAGACTCTACCACCTCTCTGGGTAACCTGTTCCAGTGCTTTACTACCCTCCTACTAAGAAAGCTTTTTCCTAATACCTAACCTAAACTTCCCCTTCTGCAACTTGAGGCCATTGTTCCTTGTTCTGTCATTTGCCACCACTGAGAACAGTCTAGGTCCATCCTCTTTGGAACTACCCTTCAGGTAGTTGAAGGCTGCTGTCAGATCCCACCTCAGTCTTCTCTTCTCCAGACTAAATAAGGCCAGTTCCCTCAGCCTCTCCTCATAAGTCATGTTCCCCAGCCCCCTCACCATTTTCCTTGCCCTCTGCTGAACTCTCTCCAGTTTGTTCATACCCTTTCTGTAGCTTGGAGCCCAAAACGGGACACAGTACTCTAGCTGTTGCCTCACCAGTGCCAAATAGAGGGGAAGAATCATGACCCTGGATCTGCTGGCAATGCAGCCCCGTATGCTGTTAGCTTTCTTGGCATCAAGGGTACACTGTTGGCTCACTCAACTCCTTGTCCACTATAACCTCCAGGTCCTTTTCTGCAGAGCTGCTGCTTAGCTAGTCAGTCCTCTGCCTAGAGTGGTACATGGGATTGTTCCACCATAAGTGCAGGACTTAGCAGCTGTCTTATTGAACCTCATGAGATTTCTTTTGGCCCAATCCCCCAATTCGTCAAGGTCTCTCTGAATCCTAACCCTACTCTCCTGCATATTTACTACCCCCCACAGCGTGGTGTCATCTGTAAAACTTGCTGAGGGTGCACTCTATCCCCTCTTCCTGGTCACTGATAAATCTTCCAAGTCATTGATAAATAGTAGGTTGAAATTAAAGCATTAGAAGCAATTCCAAAAATCCAAAACCTTTAGGTTCCACACTTTCAAAACAAAATGTTTCAGTTTTTCAATAATAAAATATTTTGGTTCAAAATTTATTTTTTTAATTAAAAAATAGCATGTTTTTAAAAGTTCAGAAATAAAGCATTCCATTTTTAGCTGAGAACAACACTAAGCTTGAAGTGATCTCTCTCTCTTTTTAGTTGAATAGATTCATAGATGTTAGGGTCAGAAGGGACCTCAGTAGGTCACTGAGTCTGACCCCCTGCCCTGGGCAGGAAAGAGCACTGGGTTCAGACAACCCCAACTAGGTGCTTGTCCTCTATGTCCTCTTGAAGACCCCCAAAGGTAGAGGAGAGCACCATTGGAAGCCCATTCAAGATTCTGGCAATGCTTACCGTGAAGAAGTTTTCCAATGTCCAACCTAAATCTGCTGTCCATCAATTTGCAGCCATTGTTCCTAGGTACTCCAGGGGGTTCCCTAGTAAATACAGCATCTCCTATTCCTTGCTGCCCTCCCCTGATGAATTTATAGGCAGCCACAAGATCACCTCTCGGCCTTCTCCTGTGAAGGCTGAAGAGATTTAGGTCCCTCAGTCTCTCCTCGTAGGGCCTTGCCTGCAGGCCTCTGACCATACAAGTGGCCTCCTCTGAACCCTCTCAAGATTCTCCACATCCCTCTTGAAGTACAGCACCCAAAACTGGATTCAGTACTCCAACTGTGGCCTGACCAATGCCTCTCAGAGGGGAAGCATCACCTCCCTGGACCTGTTCATCATGCATCTGGTAGTATGATAAAGTGCAGTTAGCCTTGTTGATCACTTCGTCACATTGACGACTCATGTTCATCTTGGAGTCAGCTATGACTCCAAGATCCCTTTCTGCTGCGGAGAAGGTCATCCCTCAGCCTGTAAGTGTGTTGGTGGATCTTTTTGCCCAGGTGCAGCACTCTGCACATGTCTTTGTTGAACTGCATCCTATTTCATTCTGTTCATTTTTCCAACCTGTCCAGATCTGCCTGGATCCATTCCCTACCCTCTGGTATGTTAACTTTGCCCCATAATTTGGTACTATCTGCAAACTTGGACAGGGTGCTCTCCACACCCTCATCCAAGGCACTGATGAATACCTTGAATAGCATCGGTCCAAGGACCGAGCCTTGCCCACATTTTTCCAGGTCGATATTAACCCATCCACCACCACTCTCTAGGTGCAACCCCTAAGCCAATTCACCACCCACCTGACCATGTAATCATCTCCATCACAGCCTGTCAGTTTATTTACAAAACAGAATGATATACTGTATCAAAAGCCCAGTAGTGCCTCTGCCAGACCCTGTGCACCCAACACAGCCATGTTATCTGGCCCATGGGGCTCCCCACAGGTCAGAAATTTTGGCAATTGCTGCCACTGCTTCTCTACCAAATTACTACACCTGTGGGGAACCTCCCAGGCCAGATGACATGGCTCTGCACACCAGATCTAGGCCATGGGCTGAGGGTTAAGCACCCCAGCTACATACCAAATATAGATTTCATAGACATTAGGACTGGAAGGGACCGTGGAAGATAATCGAGTCCAGCCACCTGTCCCAGGGACAGGAAGGAAAAAAACAAACAAACAAACAAACAAACCAGCAGGGGTCATAGGATCCCACCAAGATAAACATCCAAATTTCTCTTGAAGGCATTCAAAGTAGGTGCTTGAACCACCTCTGACGGCAGTCTATTCCAAACCTTGGGGGCTCAGACAGTAAAGAAGTTCTTCCTTATGTCCAGGCTGAAATGATCCTGAAGGAGTTTGTGACAGTTTGACTTTGTCATCCCTTGGGGCACTCTGGTGAACAGACATTCCCCCAGATCCTGGTGAGTACCCTTTATAAAAACTTACAGGCAGCCACCAGATCACCCCCAAGACTGTGCTTCTCCAGGCTGAAGAGTCCCATGGCTCTCAGACTCTATTCGTAAGGTCTGTTTTCCTGACCTTTGATCACACACATGGCTCTCCTCTGGACTCTCTCAAGCTTCTCCACATACTTTTTGAATTGCAGAGCCCATAACTGGACGCAGTACTCCAGCTGTGGCCTCAAAGCCAAGTACAATGGGAAACTGAGGTCCTGGGATTTGCTTGAGAAGCATCTATGGATGCAAGCCAGCATTTTGCTTGCTTTACGAGCTGCAGCATCACATTGAAGGCTCATGTTCAATCATGACCCCCAAGTCCCTTTCATCCATAGCACTAGCCAGCGTAGCACTGCCAAGCCTATAAACATGCTGTGGGTTTTTCTTCCCAAGGTGGAGAACCTTGCATTTTTTGGTGTTAAACACCATGAGATTCTTGTCTGCCAATTTCCTGAGCCTGTCCAGGTCAGCCTTGATCACCGTCCTGTCCTCAGGTGTGCACACCTTAACCCAAAGTTTGGTGTTGTCGGCAAACTTGGCTGGTCTGCTTCTGATACCAATGTCCACATCATTAATGAAGATGTTGAAGAGTATAGGCCCAAGGACAGAGCCTTGAGGGGCCCCACTGGTCACAGGGCACCACGATGATTAACTTCCATCAACTACCACCCTCTGGGTCCAACCATGGAGCCAGTTCCCCAGCCAGTGGATTGTGGTGGACCCAAGGCCGCAGTTGGCCAGTTTTGCCAAGAGGTGATCATGCAATACCAGATCAAAGTCAAGATATACAACATCAATCTCCTCTCCCTTGTCCAGGTAATAGGTTACCTGGTCATAAAAGGAACTAAGATTGGTCAAGCAAGACCTACCCGCAACAAACCTGTGCTGCATATCCTTCAGGATGTTGCCATCAGTCAGTCCATTAAGAATGGCCTCTTTGATAATCTTTTCTAAGACCTTCCCTGGGATAGAGGTCAGGCTGATGGGCCTGTAGTTTGCTGGATTCCCTTTCCTCCCTTTCTCGAAGATAGGTACCACATTGGCCTTCTTCCAATCTTTGGGCACTTCACCAGAGCACCAGGAGTTCTCAAAGATCTGTGCCAGGGGGCTGAGCTATGCTGCTTGCCAGCTCCTTGAGTACCCTGGGGTATAAACTGTCAGGCCGGCTGACTTGAAGGAACACCTTGACAGGCTGGATACCTTCATGAGGTCAGCATTGATGGAGGGTAAGGAATCTCCCTCACCTGGGCCTCCCTTTCCCGTAATGGGCAGGGGCATCCCATGGGAATGGTGAAAGGCTGACGAAAAAGTACCCATTTAGCAAGTTGGCTTTTTCCTGGGCATTGGTTGTCAGTTGTCCCATCTGATTTAGCAGGAGTCCCATGTTGCCCTTGCTTTTCCTCCAGCTCCCCACATATCTAAAAAAGGACTTTTTATTGTCCTTGATATTTGTAGCTAGTTGGAGTTCCGTCGCAGCCTTGGCTTTCCTTGTTTGCTCCCAGCAGATCCGGACCAGTGTAAAGTATTCCTCCCTGGAGGTAAATCCAGTCCTCCATCCTTTGTAGGTCTTTCTTTTTGACACAGGAGGTCTGCTAGTTCCCTGGAGAGTCAAGGGGGCTGCTGTGCCCTTTTGCTGCCTTTCCTCCAAGATGAAATAGTCTTTACTTGTGCATCCATGATCACTCCTTTGAGGAGCAACCACTCACTCTGAACTCCCCTCCCCTTTGGGTTGTGGCCCTTTAGGGCCTCAATGACGAGCCTCCTGAGCTTGTCAAAGTCAGATTTCCTGAAATTGAGGACTTCTATATTGCTGACTGACTTGCCAGCTTTACAGCAGATGGTAAAGGTGATCAGTTTGTGGTTACTGTCACCCAGCTTCCCTTCTATCATTAGGTCACCTATTAGGTCGTTCCCCATTGCCAGAACCAGGTCGAGCAGCGCTTTACTTCTCGTTGGCCCGTAGACTTCCTGCGTCAGATAGAGCTTGTCCACGCATGAGAAAAAGCTTTGTGACCACTCAGATTTGGCTGAGCACGCTTCTCATGAGATGTCAGGGTAGCTGAAGTCTCCCATGACAACCATGCACCAGGAGCATGCAGCCTCACCAATTCCCTGGTGAACTCCTGGTCAAGCTCTTGATCCTGGGTGGGAGGTCTGTAGTAGACTCCCACCATTGTGTCCCCTATGCCATGTTCCCCATAGATTTTGACCCAGAGGGTCTCCAGCCATCCACCCTGGGCTCCAATGTCAGCTTGCAGGGACATGTAGCTTTTCTTGACATAGAGAGTTCCACCCCCGTCCCTTTTGTCCACTCAATCCCTCCTGTACAGGGTATAGCCATCTATTCCTGTGGTCCAGTCATGGGTGGAGTCCCACCAGGTCTCTGTTCTCCCTATGACATCATATTTATTTGTGTTAAGTAGGAGGACAAGTTCCTTCTGTTTATTCCTCAAGCTCCTGGCATTTGTGTACAGGCAAGGCAAGAGCCCCTTTGGGGGATCTTGCCTTGCCTACAGCTCACTCCAGGGCTGTGGCAGTGGTGGGCTCCCTCCTGTGCCTTGGCCTGCTGGCTTTACAAGGGTTGCTCAGTGGGCCAGCAATGGCGGTAGTCCCCCCATCCGCTGGCGGGTTTAGTTTAAAGCCCAATGGAGCAGACCTGTTAGAATAAAATTTTCAGGCTTCTTAGAGTAAAAATAGCTGTTCAAGAAGAAAAATAACCCAAGATCAACCATGGTTAAAACACCCCCAAGAGAGTTTCTCTTGGGACAGTGAATATCTGTACATGCTGTGGTCTCTCTTAAACATAGTGCTGTCTCCCCTCCCAACATCCTCCAGGGAGACAGCGTTACTCAGTGAACTCCGACTCCAGCAAGGAGCAGAACACGTCCCCTTCACACCTCCAAACTCATGCTGCAGGGAAACGCAGGCTGACCATGGACCGTCTGGGTCAGCCTATCAAGGCTGCTCTATGCACTGCTGCCATTTGTCACCAGACAGACTAAGGGAGCCTGCAAAGCATGCCAAGGTATGTGCAGAGTCCCTCTCTAGTACTGCAAGCTCTCCACTCTTCAGGACCTCAGCATTCAAGTGTCTATATAGATGGCTCCAAGTAAAATTTTCCTACCAGGAAAACAAACCTGAGAGCATGTGCCCCCAAAAGCTGGGGGGGGGTGGGCATGGTGACCGCACGCAAGCAGCATTGGTGGTGGGGGCATGGCAGCGGTGAGCTCCCACAGGCAGCCATTGTGGTGGTGGTGGGAGCAGGTGGCGAGCACTGCCCAGCAGTTGACGACCACCTGCAGACGCTACTGGCGGTGTCAACAGCAAGGGGCAGGTAGGGCAGGAAATAGTGGTGAGCAGCGACCACCCACAGTGGCCTATTGCAGGGGGTGCACGTGCACCCCCTATGCATCGTCAATGCCTGGGAGAATTCTCTCTGAGAGATTTGAATGTGTATACACAGCCTAAATTAGTTCACCCAAGTAGGCGTACTAATTTACACTGAGATCAATTTAATCTGGTCTAGGAAAAGATTAACCCAATCTCATAAATGCCTATACACATTTTCAGTGCAGCTCTGGCTCAACCACTCACCCCACACCTGGGGCTGCACTATTCCCAACCCCCCACCCCTCAACACTGACTGGACTATTTTTAACTCGCCATGGACCTGCCACCACTCCCCAATCCCACCAAGTTCCCCACACCACTCCAGGTTACTTGTATTAGTTTCCCTACATGGCTCCTGGAAGTGTTGAAAGCACATACATGCCACTCACAGGAAGGACAAACTTGTGCACCGGCCTGCTCCCAGTCTAGATGTAGGTGGCTTAAAGTAAGACTGAGTGCGATGAATACTTGTTTGCATCCAACGATAAAGTGCTACTCTGTTCTGATCTGGGTCAAGCATCAGGACATTTCCCCAAGACAAATGAGATGCTTGTTTACAGCCTAAGTGTACTCTGTTTACACCCTACTTGAGTCCCTGAAGAAGCAGTTAATGTAAGAGGTGGGCATGCTTTCCTTTTCTTCTCTGCTTGTTTGTGATTCAGATGGTGTGTTACAAAGCACACTCATTAATGAAGAGGGTGGAGTAGATTAAAATCTCTCTTAGGTGGAACAGAATCTGGTCCTATATGCACTATTTTTAAAAGGTTACCAAATTGTGTTTTAAACATCAGTTTTATTTATTTGACCTGTTGATTAATAATCTTATTCTGAACCTGTAGAAAAGAGAGAGAATACCCAAGAATATCTGGTCTTTTACAATGTGTTTTTTTCAGGAAACAGCTAAACACATAAAAAGAAGGGAAAATGACTGCAGTTTTTTAAATCTTTGCCCTTTGAACCATTAACAACCATTAGATTCTGATGTTTCTTATTACTGTAATAAATCAGTAGGGGTTTAATAAATTGAGAACAACGAACACAGAGGAAGGAAATGTATCCTTGTAAACTCTATGAGGGTGGGGGTTGGTTTGTGTTTTTCAATAAGATAGAGAAGGCTAAAGAAAAAAAAAAACATTATTTTCATGAACAGATATAATAAAGGGAAATTGGAATAGGGATAAGGCATAAAATACCAAGTGGGTCTCTACTAGTTTTAGAGTGCATGCATAAGGGATAGTATAGAAATAGGATTTTTTTTTTTTTATTATTCATAGTTCAGAATTAATACATATGCATAAACTTTTTTTGGAGCAAGAGAAGAACACTAAAGGGCTTGATGAATATAACCTTTTTGACTGGCATTCTATTTTCAATACAATGCAATGTATAGCTCTATAGACCATGGCATGGTAGAGAGAAGGGTCAGGAAAACATGCAGATGAGCTCATTCAAATGTACGTTCTCCAATTTAAAATGTGATAGAGGATCACGTCTCATTGGCTCAGAAAAATGGGCCATAGTCCTTTCCAAGCTTCAAGAGCCAGGCTTTCTGTCCTGTAATGTTTGATGGGATATAGACCTTTTCTCTACCCACATGTTCCAATTCTTGACATTTAAGTAGTTTTGGACATCTCTAAAGTGAGTTTGTCACTTGAGGCATACTTGAAGAAATGTATGGCCCTTTAAAGTGTAAGATGGTTACAACAGGTATATGCTCTTAAAAAGGAGTGGAACCCCTGTCATGATAGAGAACATAAAAGCATCAATGGTCTGATTCTATTACACCCACCTCCAGTCTCTGAAGAACCATTAATTCATGAAGTGAGTGCTCCTCACTTCAAGAAGAAGAGTCCTCCTCTTCTTTTCTGAGGTGTTTTGGGTTTTTTCTTTCTTTCTTGTTTTTTTGGGGTTGTTTTTTTTTATGATCTGACCTATAAGACCAGGTCACAGATAGTGTGTTACTGAAGTAGATGCATTTGTGGATTTCCAGGAACTTCGGTGCACAAATGTAATTCTATTCCATCCCACTCAAGTCCACTTATGTCCTGAGGAGGAATTGGATCTAACCATAGGTGAATTAATGCACAGGCCAGCTGGGCCTGGGTCCAGTGTCATCCCCCCACCCCCCGATGCCCAGGGCGGGGATGGTTTTACCAAATATACAATTATATTCTTCAATTTTGACCCAGTTTTTATTCACTCACTAGCCAGCCATGGTGAGCAATACAAATCAAACAAGAACATCCATTTGCATACACTTGGAATGCACAAAATAAATGCGTAAATAAGTCCTCCCTTCACTTACTCCACATTGCGCACTGTAACTCACCAACAAGTGAGTGAGAACCAGATTTCATAGTTTCATAGTTCATAGCGTCGGGAGGGACCTGAGCAGATAATCAAGTCTGACCCCCTGCCATGGCGGGAAAGAATGCTGGGGTCAAGTGACCCCAGCTAGGTGATTATCTAGACTCCTTTTGAAGACCCCCAGGGTAGGAGTGAGCACCACTTCCCCTCAGAAGTTGGTTCCAGATCCTAGCCACCCTGACTGTGAAGTAGTGCTTCCTGATGTCCACCCTGAACCTACTCTCAGTCAACTTGTGGCCGTTATTCCTAGTGACTCCTGGTAGTGCTCAGGGGAATAGGGACTCACCAGGGGGGACCTGCAGGGAATGGGAATGTTTATAAACAGCCACCAGATCCCCACTCAGCCTTCTCTTGTGGAGGCTGAACACGTTCAGGTCCCGTAGCCTCTCCTTGTAGGACCTGCCCTGCTACCCCCGACCATGTGAGTGACCCTCCTCTGGACCCTCTCAGTGCTGTCCACATCCCTCCTGAAGTGCGGCGCCCAGAACTAGACGCAGTACTCCAACTGTGGCCTGACCAATGTCACACAGAGGGGGAGGATCACCTCCTTGGACCTGCTCGCAATGCATCTGTGGATGCATGATAACATGCAGTTAGCAACTGAGGGTTGCACACCTCCACAGCAGCAGCACAACCAAGACGAGAAGAGGTTCCTTTCCCTGCTAGAGCCCAGCTCCTGGGGGGTGGAGCAGGGCAGGGAGAAGCCCCCTCCAATCTTCTTCTTGTCCAGGGCCCCAAAACATTTTACTCTGCCTCTGGATCTAACTCCAGGTAACTTGAACCCTGGCCCTGTTCAGTCCATTAGACAGAACGTAAGTGGAGCCAAAGGAGGCCCACGCAGTCTAACCCAATGGTCTAATTTTGGCACTGTATCAACAGGGGGAACAAAAAGTAGAGAAAGATTCCTGGACAACAGGAGAGTCAAAATTATTTCTTGGTTGGCTTTCAGAATATTTTAAACTAATGTGTTAGAAAGAAAAAAAGACTTTGACTTTTAAGAGGCATTTATTCCAGAAAGACTTTTAAGAGGCATTTATTCCAGGGAGGGTGACAAATCGGGGCCAGTAAAGAACATGTACAGGTTGGCCCAAACACCGGGCGTCACGGACATGGTCCTGGGCTCACGGCCTGCAAGGGCTGCCCGTACACTCTAGACTAAAAAACCATAGAGAGCCAAAGGTCTATTTACATATTTACATTTCTGCCAGCGGGGACACCCATGGGGGGCCTCAGGGCTCGACCTGCGTGAAGCAAAGTCCAAGGCCTCGGCCCGCTGGACGTATCGCCGCAGCTTGAGTAGCCGTGGGTGTTACAGGGCGAGAAGCAGGCGCCCCGCCTCGACTCGGCAGAGCGCCCCCTCGAGAGCCCAGTGTTCCTCGAAGGTGGGCACCGTCCGCCGCAGGACCGCGTGCTCAAACTCGAGCAAGAGGTGGGCCCGCACCAGCAGGTGGAAGAGCTGCAGGGCATCGACCATCCCAGTCCTGGCGAGCTGGTTTCGCCAGCTCTTCAGGGTGGCCATCTTGGCCTGGCCCACCAGGAAGTTGGCCAGGCTGACCATGACCCTCTCCGCTGCCCGGTAGGGGAAGGAGTGGACGTAGACGTCCTCAGAGAAGTCCCGGCCCAGCACCCGAAGCAGCGCGCCCAGGGTGGCAAAGAGCAGCTGCAGCCGAGGGCAGTCGAGGAACGCGTGGAAAATGTCCTCGTCCAGCACCCCCGGGCAGAAGGGGCAGGCCGCCGAGGCCGCCGGGTCCAGGTGGCGAACAAAGGTGCCGGTGGCCAGGATGCCGCGCACAAGCCGCCACTGCAGGTCGCCGGTCTTCTTGGCGGTGGGTGCCTTATACAGCGTGCGCCATGCTGGGGTCCCGGGCCGCACCAGGCACTGCCGCCACGTGGTGTCAGGGCGGCCGGCCAGCACCTGGGCGTGCCGGGTGCGCACCACCCACATGTAGAGGCCCTTGCGGGGCAGGGTGCCCGTATCGCTGCTGGGGGGCACCGGGAGCCTGAGCAGCGTGTTGGGCCGCTCGGCCAGCTCGCCGGGTACCGCTGGGATGACGGGCAGTGGTGGGAAGGCGTCGTGCATGGCGGCCACAGCGGGGAGGGTCCGGCGAGCCTGGAGATGGACTTCCAGGGCGGTCGCTGCTTCCGTCGGGAGGGTGCCCCTGACGGTCCGCAGAAGCCGGCCTGCGGTGCGGACAAAGCGCAGCGCCAACCGGGCAGCCAGGGCTTCGGGGGACAGCCACGCTGACCGAGCAGGGTCCAGGAGGTGCTCCAGGTGGGTGGTGCGCACCTCGACGAAGGCTGCCACGAGGCTGGCGGAAGCCAGGCTCGGCGCGACACGCTGCAGGGCCGGGTTGTAGACCAGGGGCTCCCAAAGCAGGTGCAGGAACCACAGGCACCTGGCCTGGGGGCAGAGATGGAAGGCCGTCCGCCAGGCCCGCACCATGCTGCGGTAGAACGGGGGAAGAACCGCCCCGTTCAGGAAAGTGAGGTCCAGCAGAAACAGCTCCCGGTCAAAGCTGAGGCCCCCTACTCGCTGCAGGAACCGGCACGCCAGCTGCCACCACGGGAGGTGGCCATCGGCGTACAGGAGCTGCTGGAGGGCCTGCAGTCAGTAGGCGGCCACCTGGCTGGCCAGGTCGATCAGGCCTTGGCCCCCTTCCCCGATGGGCAGGTAGAGAGCAGCTCGGGGCAGCCAGTGGCGTCCGTCCCACAGGAAGTCGACCAGGAGCCGCTGCACTCTCTCCAGGAGCTCCGGCGGAGGGTCCAGCACCGCGCAGCGGTGCCATACGGTGGCCGCCGCCAGGTTGTTGGCGACGAGGACCCAGCCGCGGTAAGAGAGGGCGGGCAGGTGCCAGCGCTGCAGGCGGGCCTCCGCTCCCTCCGCCAGGTCCTCCCAGTTGCAGGCCGCAAAGGCCGGCGGCCCCAGGAACACGCCCAGGGCTTTGAGGCCTTCCCGGCGCCAGGTGAGGCCTCCCGGCAGGTCCGGAGGCGGCGTGCCAGCCCATGTCCCCAGCAGGAAGGCATCGCTCTTGCCCCAGTTGATGCGGGCCGAGGCGGGGAGCTCATAGGTGCGTTGGCAGTCCACCAGGGCCCGCATGTCCTCCTGGCTGCCCAGGAAGACGGTCACATCGTCCACATACGCCGTCAGCCGGAGCGGGGGGCCGGTGGCGGGGCCTGGCGCTGGTGGCAGGGCGAGGCCGGTCAGGCGACGTTGCAGAGCGTGCAGCAGCGGTTCGACAGCCAGGGCGTACAGCATGCCTGATAGGGGGCAGCCCTGGTGTATGCCGCGATGCACGGGGAACAGGGAGCACAGCACGCCGTTCACCTTGAGCAGGCCGGAGGCGTCGTGGTACAGGACCTGGAGCCAAAGGCCTCGAGGGTGCCGAGCAGGTACCGGTGGTCGACGCGGTCGAAGGCCTTCTCCTGGTCCAGGGAGAGCACGCCAACGTCCAGGCCAAAAAGCTCCGCGGCCATAAGCAGGTCACGCAGCAGGAACAAGTTGTCCTGGATGGTCCTGCCCACGCAGTAGCTCTGCTCAGGCCCGATGACGGAGGCCATGACGGTGTGGAGACAGTTCACCAGCACCTTGGCCAGGATCTTGTAGTCGGCGCACAGGAGGGAGACGGGCTGCCAGTTCTTCAGGCAGCCAAGGTCCCCCTTCTTGGGCAGCAGGGTGAGCACGGCCTGGCGGCAGCTGGTCAGCAGGGTCCCGTCAGCGAGGCTCTCGCAGAAGACGCAGAGGAGGCTGGGCCCAAGGACGGGCCAGAAGGCTCTGTAAAATTCCACGGGCAGGCCATCCAGGCCCGGGCCCCTGCCCGAGGCGAGCCCCCCCACCGTGGCCTCCAGCTCCGCCAGGGAGAGTTCGCGCTCCAGGGCCTTGGCCTGCGAAGCGCCCAGGCGTGGCAGGTCCCGATGCAGCTCCTGGGCAGCCCGCGGACAGACGGGATCAGCCGCAAACAAGTCCCGGTAGAAGGCGACGGCATGCCCCCGCACTTCACCCGGGTCCGTGAGCAGCCGGCCCTCCGGGGTCTTGAGGTGGTCCGGCGTCTTGGCCGTGGCCCGCCAACTCTCCAGGCCAAAGAAGAAGCCGGTCAGGGCGTCAGCTTCTGCCAGCTCCTGGCAGCGGGCCCGGACCCGCACGCCGCGGGCCGCGCCCTCCACCAGCTCTCGCAGGCATTTCTTGCGGGAGCGGAGGCTCTCGAGGAGTACCGCATCGTTGCCCGCACTGAGCAGGGCCACCTCGAGCTCCGCCACGTCCTCCTCCAGCTCCTGGGTGCGGCAGCGGAGCTCGCTCGCCGCCAGCTGGCTGTACTGCTGGCAGAACGCCCGGATCTGGACCTTCCCCACGTCCCACCACAGGCGCCAGGAGGGGTAGTCTGCTCGTGCCGCCTCCCAGCTCCTCCAGAGGTGGGCGAAGCAGTCCCTGAAGCGGGTGTCCTGCAGTAGGCTGACGTTGAGGCACCAGTAAGGGGCCTGCGTGCATGCTCTGCCAGGCAGGCTCAGCTCACAGAAGACCAAGGCGTGGTCCGAGAGGCCCGATGGAACAATGTGGCAGCCACGCAGCAATGGCAGGTGATGCTGACCGATGTAGAGGTGGTGGAGGCGGGCCATGGCGAGCCCGTTGGCGCTCATCTTTGCCCAGGTGTACTGTCGTGCGTCAGCGTGGAGGACCCGCCAGGCGTCAACGAGGTCTGCCGCCTCCAGCACAGTCTGCAGCTTGCGGGCCGAAGGCAGGTGCGGTTCTGGCCCCATCCAGTCTAGCAGCACGTCAACGGTACAGTTGAAATCCCCGCCCACGAGGAGCAGGTCGTCCTTCTCGCTGGTGTCACGCAGGAGGTTGCCCAGGGTCTCTAGGAAGGTGACCCTCTCTCTCCCGTCGGTGGGCGCGTAGACGTTGACAAGGAGCAGGCTCTGGTGTGCCAGGGTGACGTGGACGGTCAGCAGCTGGCTGGGGGGACGACCTCTCGCGCCACCGCCAAGTCATACCGCAGCTGCGGCGAGAGGAGGGTCACCACTCCTGCGCTGAGGTTAGTGCCGTGGCTCAGGAACAAGCAAGCAAGCAAGCCTTTTTTTGACCTCTGAAAATACTTTACTTAAAAAAAAAAAAACAAAAACAAAAACAAAACAAAAAAAACAAAAAACAAAAAACACACAGGTCTCAAAGTCACATTATGGAAAATAAGTCCAAGATTCATTTGCCTTACCTGGAGGCTCTATTAGTCAGTCAGTCAGTCAGCCAGCCAGCCAGCCATGTTTCTTCTTGAAGAACTTGCTTGAAAGGTATGCTTTTTTCCCCCAAAGGGTGATTATTTCCCTGAACCATTACAATGTAACGGCACCTCAAATGGCACCTCAGTCCATCAACAAACCACATACCTAATGACCCACAGCAATAACTGGCACTCAAGTTTGTCAATCAAGTCATTTTTTCACAAACAAACAAGATGGCATTAAAACTTTAAACCAAGTAGAAAGAAAACAATGAAGACATCCAATTGTGCAGCTTATTACAATCCAGGAAGATTTAAAAACTGGTTTCCAACTATTTCTGAAATGATTTTTCATGATGCACAAACTGCCTTTTTATGCATTTTTTTAAATAATAGAAAATGTTTAATAGCTAGCCTCCGATTGCCTCATTTAATCTATGTGCTGCTGTCAAACAGCAGTAGAACAGAAGCTGATTGTCAAAATAGCTTACAACCAACTCAGGCTTGATGTACATGAACACTGAAACTGCAACTTGTTAACAGAGCATTCAATGAAGCCAGGGCACAGCAGCTTGGAGATTTAGGCCTAAAGGACCTCAAACTTGGCACTTGAAATCTAAAGCATCTATCTTTTGTAGCCACTTCTGGTAAGGGAACATGGCAATGGAAAGAGATGTAAAGTTGCAACTTCCACTGAGGACCTTTTCATTAATGAATGTCATATAAATACTGTTCTGCTACCTCCACTACAGGGGAATGTGCAGTCTTCTGTGCTTTGGACTCCAATCTTCTAGGCCAGGTACCATTAAAAGTGTAATGTCTGTACAAGTGACTGGAAACCAGCCGCGCCATAGCAATGAAGTTTGACACCTGCAGCGGCAGCCCACCCTCACCCCACACACAGATCAGGGGGGCACATGCCCCCCCATGCTAGCCCAGGAGTGCACACAGTGGCAGGAGCCACCCTTCCCCTGTCCCTGCCCCCCCCCCCCCAAACAAGCCACTCATGGCTCCATCCTGTGCCCCACCCTGGCTGGGCAGCACCTGTTGGTGACCCTTTGCTTCAGCAACCAGAATGGTCACCCATCTCGCCCCCTTCCTTCCCCCCACCCCGTCCTTGCTATGGCACTGGAAACTAGTCTATACCCATAACAGAACAAAAGTTTGATGCACAGACTGGTTTAAAAACGGCATAACCCAATCTAAGCTTTGCAGCACATCCCCTCCCCTTGCCCAAAGGCAAATGTGTGTTATGTTCATTACCAATATGAGCTATGCTGCTTACAGAAAACCATGGAACTTAAACAGATTCCCCTCAGGTTTTTTTAATGGCTGTACCTAGCCCTAAGCAGCAGGTTGCTTAAATTAATATTTGTCAGCATGATTTTGCTATAACAGTGCCAAGCTCATTTTGATTGCAGTTTGCCAAATACATTGGTTATATGCTTGTTTATTTCCAAGTTCAGGCAACAACCACAAGGAAGATGAGGAGAATCTGAAGGAAGGTCAGTTAGCAAGGTATATTTTATTTGATAAAGGCAATTCACAATGATGGATGACTACACTATATTTAAATGCAACATTAAGGACATGTCAAAGGCACAGTGGAAAATAGATGCCTGTAATCTTCTGAAATTGTGGGATTTGAACATATTATACCTTTAAGTCGTTTAAATAATTCTAGCCTCACATCATGTTGTATCATGTACCCTTTTTCTGCCAGATATATTGCTTTGTTTTTTTGGAAATGTGAAATGCGATCAATAAAAATAGGTGGCATTTTTCATTGCATCTTTTTTTTTTTTTTTTTTTTTTACCCTTTCAGAAATTAGGGGGGGGGGGGGGGGGGGAGAGGAAATCACAGATGTGTGTGATTTAGCAAGTTTCAGCTCAAAGCATTATGCTAAAAGAGTGTAGGTTAGCTTATGTTTTCTGAAAGACTGCGAAAAGTCCCCACCTCCTTTCATTATGAAAATATTGTTCCTACTGGGTAACAAAGAGAAGCCAAATTTCAGTTATTCCAGTTAAGAAGGGTATGGATGATTGAGTCTGGTATTTCTTAGATAAAAATCTTGTTTTTTTCCTATATACAACAGAAATCAAATGGCAGGATACAGTGTCTTTGCTCATGTATCCATGCCCCTTTTAGGTAGCACTCAGCCCAAAATCTAAGCTGTTATCAGGGCTTAATCATTGGGTCTGGTGTTTCCTTCCCTCTTGGCATATTGACCCTTCCGGCCCATTTTCAAACAGACAAACCTTCAGAAAAAACAGTAGCCACTAGAATCCTTTTCCCATGTGTACTTCACACATGCTTCTGTTTTAGGGATATGGACTATTGCATCAGTCTTTCTGAACACAAAAAAAGCTTTCTGGCTTTTACAAGCATCATAAATGAAAGAGTGCTGGTTATCCTTATGCCTCTCCATGCCAAACTGATTAACATTGCCCTGGGTTCAAGCCTAAAACATCCAATAGCTATAATTAAAAACTGGTGATGTCTATAGGTCCATCCTGTGCAAGTCTTTTTCCCTTTTGTAGAATTTACACCAGTGGAAGTGTGTAAAATTTCTGACCTAAATTTCTAACTGCCATAGCACATTTGCTTAGCAAGAGACAGGGTGTGAAGTACAAGCCCAGAACTGGTGGCAAAGATGACTGTTTTATTTTTATTTACTTATATGAAGGTTTGTGAACACAAATATAACCATTAATAACAGTACCACTGAGCAGATGGTCTTATACCATTGCAAAACATAGTGTTGGATTATCATGCTTAATGTCTCCAATTGCACATGTAGAGAGAGACCTTGTTGGCACAACAGCTTGTACAGCATATTTCTGTAAACCGGAGACACAAACAAACCTCCTTTTAAAATAAGGTGTGTATGTTAAAGCCAGTACAAAGAGATCCACATTGACATACGAGCAGAAACTATAATTTGCCTGTGACCTGCACTTTGGCTCTTACTGAACTGAGAGTTGCTGATCTCATTTATGTCAGTGGAAGTTTTCCAATGAAATGGCATGGAAGCCAAAGTAGATATTATGTAGCTCCTTTTGTCTGGCACAACAAGACAGTGGGCAAGTCTACATGAGATGTTTACTGAGGAGCTGGCTAATTAGCTCCACAGTAGGCTCAGCATCTATAGATGCAACGCTATTAGGCCGGAGTAAACTAATTTACTCCGCCATAGGATAGTACTTGTATATACAAATATTAACCTGCAACTGGGTGAAGTACTACACAGCAACATGTGTGTAGATGAGGACCAGGCTGCCTGGGGCACAAGAGTGCTTCAGTATGGGAGCTGCCTGCTGGCTAGCCCCACACTAGAGCACCCTAGTGTCCTAGCCAGCCCCTCCACAGCACACCGGGTTGGGTTAAAGCAGCTTTGGGCTGGCAGGCAGACCCCCTAACCCTCCTGCCAGCTGGAGCTGCCCTACCCCAGCTCAACATGGTGCGGTCTTGGGAGCACATAAAAACACTGTGCCCGGGAGCAATAAACTCCCACACTGTATGTGCTGGAGTTTAATTACTCCATGCTAATTGCACTTGTAGATGCACCCAGCGTTACAATTGCATTGTCTGTGGCCTGTTAACCCCATCTTCCAGGGCTTGTGTTTATCTTCTATACCAGTGTTAAATGTTGTTTCAATTTTTTATTATTGATTATTATGTAATCCAACCAAAACACTGCTTGGAGACTTATGGGTTTTTCTGGTGGGCACTGTCTTGAATGAGCTCAAGGGAATTTACAAATGGATTTTCTGCTTTCTAAAACAGTGATCTAAATGCTTTGCTAACTGTGTGATTAGCCCATTGCATGAAGCCCGTCTAAAGATTAAGACTTTAAGGTGCTGGACTGCTACTAATAGCACTTCTGGCTAAAATTTAAATTAAGTTTCAGTTGACAGGTGCCCACATTTTTTTCTTCCTAAAAATCCAAGTTCTTTCACTCATTGTTTTCATTAGTAAAACAGACTTCCTTGTTAAATGACTCAGAAACACATATATACCAGCTTTTTATGTGAAGGCAGGCCATTCTCTCATAGCAGACAAAGTTTTACCACAGTGGCTTTTGTCCATCAAAATTCACATTGGCTAAACAAGGCTTGATTCTTCCAAGAAATAAGTTGTTTTACCCTTTGGGTGTCATGGTTTAAGAATGAAGTTACATGTTACATTTATACCATAATAAATCTGTGGAGTATTAAGCAGCATTAGAAGTTAGAAAATGCCATGTGTAGTCGCACATTAAGGGTTAATACCATTTCTTGCTTGCATGGGTCTGACTTGCCACTAAGTGAACTCCTAGGCTCTATCCCTGCTCTGGATAGGGATGCTGGAGGACTGCAAATTGCTTGTTTTATCTCCATGGAGCAGACTGAAGTTAACCTAAGACAAGATAAGTAGCACAGCCCATAGTTAACCTTTGCCTGAAGTGGTGCAACTTTGAGACAATCAGATGACACTTAGCACAAGTTAGCGAGCTTTAACATGCAAATGCTTATGTTTTAAGAGCTCTTAGCACAGCCTAAATGTAACTTCACCCCTTTTCTCCCCTGCATAAAATTACTGCAACATTGGGAATAATGGATTCTTATATTTTATTGGCCTTTCTTTTACCACAGCCACATAGAGTGCATCTGTACATGAAAGAAATAACATTTATCTTTTTCACTAAGTCTTCAATAAACCTTAATCCAGTTTGCCTTATGTGCAAACCTGGTTATTGGCAAGTCCTTTGCTTATGTGAATTAATATCACCACCTGGGCATTTAACTCAGGCAATACTTATGGTATTGGAATAATTTATTCAGGGTGCATGCCGTCCCCAAGCATCCCATCGGACCTCGATATTTGTTTTGATTAGTATTAATGTTAAAACATCTCCCTTGATTGCTTTTAGATATGCAAAGGCACTAATTAATTATATTTGCACTGTCTTCTCAGTAGCTCAACCCGCAACACTCGCAAACCCTTTCTGAACTGAAGACATGAAGGTTCAGTGACATGACATAAAGCGGTCATCATTTGTCAGGAACATTATTACCACCTACAGTTTTTTCATTCAAGTAATAATCGTTTCATTACACTGGAATGGGATATACAAGTTCGCCTATAAAAACAAGTCTAAAAAATAAAGTAAGAGAAGCAGGAGTCAAGCCTCTCAGAACTTCAGTGATTTACTGAGAGTATGGTAACAGAAACTAAACACACAATAAACCCCCCCACAAACCATCAATGAGACATCATTTTTCTGCTAAAATAGAATGAATTCCACTGGAGTTGCACCATCTTCTTGGATGAACAGAAGGCACTGTCTGCAAAAAACTCAAAACAACACACAAGAAAACTAAGCTAAGCCCAATAGGAGGGTCTCTCAATAACACAAGGTCCGTGCATCTTTTTGCCTCTGTTTTCAGGGGCACCAAAATAGACACAAAACCTGAAAAGGAAGGCACCATTATGAAGACAGCTTCTATCACTTATTTAAATGCCTCTGGAGGTCCAGCCACAACTGAAAAGTTTCCAAAGTAGAAACACATTCTAATTGGTTACAGTTTGGGGGGCAAAGGCAGTGGTAGAGGAAGGGGGAAAGCCAGATTTATTTGCAAAAGAAGCTGGAGAGAATGAGGTATTGATGTGAAAAGACTGTGTGTGTCGGCCTCCAAACCATAGAGCAGGAAAAGGAATCCCTGGAATCTGTGCTGTCCATCAACACAGTTGCTGAGACCTTATTAGAAGTGAGAACAGGTCTATTTTGCCAAGGAGTAACTGAAGAACAGAAAAAGATTTGAGTCACTTGGCCAAAAGCTGCAACATGTAGTAAACCTAAGGCAGAACCAGTGGTAGAAAAGCCATTAACCTTACTTATTGTAATATAGCCCTTCTTCTCAGATACAGATTTTTCCAGAGAGGCTAGGTCATAAGGTTAGTAGGTATTTTTGTAGTCAGGAGAATAGAGTTCTGGGCTCGGATCCAACACTCCCCCCCCCCCCGGTCATATAAAATATTTACCTCAATATATGGCCAGTAAGTATCACTGGGCACATCTACACATACATTAGTGTGCTTTAGTTAATGCACATTAAATCTTGTACCTCTGGGCACCTATACATGAGCACAGTCTGCTCTGACACACTGGAATTCCAGCACGTTGGAGCAGACTTGTATAATCAAGTCTGCTGGATCATGGCAATTACTGCAATCCAGCAGCCTCTTGTGTCTCATGTATTAATGTTCCTCCACTTAAAAAAAAAAAATGGTGGTGGGGACACTTGAACTAAAGTTCATCAAACAAGCTTCAGTTCAAACACCCCTGCCACCATTTAAAGTGCAGGGACACTGATGCAGGAGGTGCAAGAGTCCTTTAGAGCACCTCCAAGACCTCATGTATAGGTGCCTACAGCAACTCTAATTTAAGAAGTGCCACTCCTCCCCATACCCTGAACATTTGTAGAAATGCTCTCCATTATGAGGTATTAGGAAAGTGTGCATTAACTAAAGAGCATGTTTTTTAGTGATGCCTTAATGCGCATTAAAATAGACTAATGTGCATTAAAGTGCACATGAAGATAGGCCTAATATAGTTCCTCCCTGTGGGCACAAGTCCTGCAAGGTAGATTCACTTCCAGAAGAAAGGTCTTTTTTTTTTTTCTTTTTTGTTGCTTTTCCTGGCCTATAAGACACCTGAACACAATTTACTCCTTACTTTTAAAACAAGTAAATACAAAAGAGCATACAGTCATTTGCCTTGCTGGAATTAAACACATAATATTCTCATACCCGTTAATATTATCATAAGCTTTGCGGTCAGCTGAGAGCAATTAGGAAGTAAAGATTTCATTGCAGACTGATTTATGTCTTGCCATGTTACACTTCTCTAGGGAAAATGTGCATATGCAGACAAAGAAAGTAGGGTAACAAGAAGGATAGTCAAGTTAAGTTGTGTGTCACTCCCAGTAGAGAATCATTCTGGGTTATAACATTCAGTAGTAGTTCTCTTATTTTAGGAAATATCTAAAACCAGTGTGTTCCCGAAATGTCTCATCTTCAGAATTATCTTTAACACCAAGGACCAGATTCTAATCAACACATCCATGGATTTGGGTGCTCAAGTATAATTGTATCCCACCCTACTCAAGTCCCTAAAGAACAATTAATGCTAAAGTTGGACGAGTCCTCCTCCTCCTCGATGCTTTTTTGTCTCTCAAATCTTCAGGGTCAGATGACAAAGCATATTACAAGAGTAGAAACCCAATAGATTTTCAGGGTCTCGAATCGGGTAGGGGGGTGCATGGAGAAATAAAAATCACACTTAGGCACCTAAGTCAACTTACATGCCCAACAGATGGAATAAATCTGACTCTGAGTCCTTTGTCATGCAAAGCTTTCAATGGGTCTTCAAGGAAATTTAGCTTGAGGGGGGAAGATGGAAGGAATTGTCCTTATTTCCATTACATACTAGGAAAAAAAAATTCTGTAGCCTGCGCTTATTTTTGCCACTACCAGACTGTTACCAAATTTGCCCATTACTTTGGGGTGTGCTCGTTTATTAGGGATAGTTTCTAGGGTCTTGGTGATTCTGTCAATGTGCTGCTTGTGTTACTATACAGAGCTGTATTTCTCCCTTCTACAAGCCCTCACCCCCAGTGGAGCTATCTTGCAGGACTCAGTCTCAATGGGACTGGGTTCCTCTAGTCACCAAATCAGTCATACACACAAACACACACAAATTAACGTGACACGCCTGACCTGGCCGGGCTGATCAGCATGGACAGGCTGACACCCTCATATACCAAGAATCAGTTCATAAGAGCAACAATAAAATGCAGTCAGACACAAGCACACAGGTGAACAGAATCCCTCTGAATCCGGCTGGGTGTCCAGCTGACACCCTCATGGGCCAGCATTCAGTTCATAAGGGCACGTCTGAGTCAAACTGGGTCAATCAGCCTGTACAAGCTGATCCCCTTATGTGTTTCAAACTCAGCACGTCCCAATCTTTGGCCTCTTGATGAGCAGACCCCACAATAATTTAGGCTTCACAGGATCTTTAGCATAAGTAAAAGAAGCATTGCTGCAGAGCACGGGAGGAAAAAGAAGCAGAGAAGGAAAAATATACCCAATTACTACCAGTTTGACTATAAAAGTTATTTATTGCTAAGCATATGAAATATATAATAGTACTAGTAGTAATAAACATGCAAAAGAAAAACAAACACAAACAATGACAATACTACCCTGGTAGAGAGAGAACACTGGGATCTCACCTAGTCCAAGGTACTCAGGCTGCAAAGCTGACAGGCACAGTCCGTAGCACAATCCTTGAAGAGAGAGACGATCTGTTCTTCCAGCGTCCCAAGAATGACACGGGATGGTGGGTGTCAGCACAGCGGTTTTCTTCTTCTTTCCTCCTGCTTCTACTTCTTTTTCTTCTTTTTTTAAGCACACACACTTACAGATTTTTATACCCTCAGTTCAGCTGCTTTGAAGCACCCTCAGTAGCGTAAATCATTGTCTTTTCTATTGACAAGGGGTTATCTGGTTTGGACCATCTCAGGAAACTGATTGATAATCAGGAAACACTTAAGATTAGGGAGTAACCCAAATACTTGGGAGCCAGCTTGAGATTCCTATGGATGGCAGATATACTGATGGGATATCTCATGGTTTCTTCAGGAACAATAGATAGCTTACAGCATCAGGATTTTGGATTTTTACTTGTTGTGCACAAGCCTCAGCTTAGCATGACTTTTCCAGATCTTACTATAGTCTTTTAACAGACTTAAAGCAATTATTGGGGTGCTCATAACCTTTTGTGGAGAGGACTTCCACCAGTCGTCTCAGGAAAGATATGACAACACATGTAATTAGGGCTCCAGCAGGCTGGATGCTGTGATGAACCCTTAACCATTGTTCCAATGTTGCCCGTACCCCCTCTGACTCGGTCTCTTGCCTCAGCATTCCCTAACCCGGCAACCGAGTTTTAGTCAATCAAGTTTAAATAGGCCTCCCATAGTGGGACCGGGGAATGTACGGCCCGAGATGCCTATTAAACTTAGAGCTGTGTGTGTCTGGGGGAGGGAAAAGTCCTTAGCAAATCCAGATTAGAACTGGTCTGATAAATGCTGAGCTGGGTGTGTGTGAACATGGGTTGATTAACATTGGAAGCACAGATTCCCCATCATGCAGTGCTCTCCTGCTTCTCTGGTCCCAGAATTCACTGCAGTCTCTGCTTCAGGCTTTCTGTTCTCCATCTCTCATGTAAATGAATGGTCATCTGGTTCCATCTCGGATGTAAATGAGACCTAGGGCAGTTGTTTCACTCTTATCACCCTTATCTGGTGAGGGTCTTAGGTGCGTCTCTCACTGCATCTTAATCAGTTTCATTTAGGTAGAGGAGGGGAGGGGGGGGGGTGAGTCCTTTGTGAGTCAGACAGACTGCATCCTGTGCCAGGGTTGCCCAAGAACACAGAGCTGAGACGTGACAAGACATTGCCTAAGCAAGTTTATTTTTACCCTATCCACTGAGTGAGACAGGGGTATGGTAGAAGAAATACAAGGTGAGCATGTGAAAACTGTATCATAATACATGAACCTCTAAGACTTGCACCACAGACTGTTGAAAGTGTAAGTGCACAAGCTGGCAGAAACAGAAGACTTAGCTAAAGGACAAGATTGCTAGTCCTGGTTGCTCCTGGCAGGAAAGAAGAGGGCACAATGGCTTGGTTTGCATTTCCCTGGCCCCACCCTGGGCAAGCAGTGATAGAGTAGAAACAGGACATGGGTTACAGAGGCCATGTACTCTCCAGTGAGCATTTGGCCTGATTCTCTGCAGAAGTGAAAGTTTCAGGGGGAAGAATTGTGGAGTGATCACAGAGACCATACCCACAAGACCAGTAGTCACTAACCCAGGGATCCCGATCTACAGGTAGATCTGGGAGCCTCTTTGGTAGATCCTGGGCTGGGGAGACAGCTGGACATGTGAACATGCGCACACCCACCACCCCCAGCTGGTCAATCTGTCAGGGAGGGAAGAGGCAAGGGCCAGATTTAGGCCCCCCCACAGTAAGCGACTGATTGTGCAGCCCAGCCAGGAGCAGGGGAAAGCCCCAGCCCAGCTCGGTGGTAGGAGGATTGGAGCCCAGAGGGGCTCCTCCAGAGCTGCAGGTGGCTCCACTCTACCCCACATCTCTGCGGGAGAGGAAGTGGCAGAGGCTGCTGCTGTGCCTCAAGTCCCACTGCAGCTAGCCACGTGTGGGCACAGCTCGGCTCAGATCAGCAGCAGGGACTCATATGGAGGCGGCCCCAGCCCAGTCGGGTCTGGGAAAATCTGGTCATCCAGGGGTGAGTGGGGGGGTTCCCTGCTGGCCCCCTGCCCCCCCCCCCAGAGTGCAGCAGGCAACCCGCAGCGGCAGCCACCTCATCCCACACATGGCGGGGGGAGGGTAAAAGCTGCCGAGGTCTCCACCAGGCTGCACCTCAGTGGCAGAGACTTGCAGATCCGGCTGGGCTGGGGCCCAACATCACATTCCTCTGGCTGCCGGGCAGATGCGGCTCAGCACAGGCACAGCACAGAAGTGGGATAGGGCCCCAGCCCAGCTGGGTCTCAGACACTCCATGGCCCAGGGGCATGGTAGATCCTGGGGTAACCTTTAGTTCCAAAAAAGTGATCTTCAGCATAAAAAGATTGGAGAGCACTGCACTACACAGACAGTACTAAAAGGTACTGTAAGAAAGACTGGATAGTCCCTGGATCTACATGTGTCCCCATCTCCCTTGCACAACAAGACCAGAATATCACTGGGGCCAAGTGCTTGGTGGAAGAGTGGCCTGGTTTTCTTTCTGTGAGGCTCTTCAAGCTGTCAGACACACCCTGTGCAGTGTCTGCTGTTGCTAGAGACAACACAAGCCTCATCTTAATATTTGGGCTTTTCGTTTTTAACAAAATTGGCAGTCAAAAAAACACCCACCAAAAAACACCTAATGCACACAGGAAAGGAGATGAGTGATTCTTTACTAGGTTTCTCTCAGCAAAAGCTGAACAGAATTTCAACAGAGAAAAATATGACAACAAAAGACAACACAAGACATTTGTCTGGCATGATGTTATACCCACTCCTGATTATTGAAGACCAGCTGCAAGCAGTGGAGATGGGAAAAACACTCTGGGAAAAGGCTGAAAGAATCCTTTACTGTGAAGTGTTCAGCTAACTAAACCTATAGCCTCATCAGCTAGTTACTAGAAAGCAAGCTGGAGCAGGGGTGGGCAAATTACAACACAGGCTGGATCTGGCATGCCAATAGATTCTATTCATAGATTTCATAGACATTAGGGTCGGAAAGGGCTGCAGAAGATTGAGTCCAGCCCCCTGGCCCAGGGAAAAATCAGCAGGGGTCATAGGATCCCAGAAAGATAAAACATTCAAATTTCTCTTGAAGGTGTTCAAAGTAGGTGCTCAGACTGTAAAGAAGTTCTTCCTTACATCCAGCCTGAAACGGTCCTACAGGAGTTTGTGCCCATTTGACCTTGTCATCCCCTAGGGTGCTCTGGTGAACAGACATTCCCCCAGATGCTGGTGAGCACCCCTGATAAACTTATAGGCGGCCACCAGATCACCCCTGAGCCTGCGCTTTTACAGACTGAAGAGTCCCATAGCTGTCAGCCTCTCATCATAAGGTCTGTTTTCTTGACCTCTGAGCATGCACGTGGCTCTCCTCTGGACTCTCTCAAGCTTCTCCACATCCTTTTTGAATTGTGGAGCTCAAAACTAGACGCAGTAATCTAGCTGCGGCCTCACCAAGGCCGAGTACAATGGGAGAATGATGGCCTGGGATTTGCTTGAGAAGCATCTATGGATGCAAGCCAGCGTTTTGCTCACTTTGCTAGCTGCAGCATCGCATTGAAGGCTCATATTCATCTTGTGGTCAATCATGACCCCCAAGTCCTTTTCAGCCGTAGTGCTAGCCACCGTAGCACTGCCAAGCCTATAAGCATGCTGTGGGTTTTTCTTCCCAAGGTGGAGAACCTTGCATTTTTTGGTGTTAAACACCATCAGGTTCTCATCCGCCCATTTCCTGAGCCTGTCAAGGTCAGCCTAGATCACCCTCCTGTCCTCAGGTGTGGACGTTTTATCCCAGAGTTTGGGGTCATCGGTGAACTTGGTCTGTCTGCTTCTGATACGAATGTCCACATCATTAATAAAGATGTTGAATAGTGTTGGCCCAAGGACAGAGCCTTCAGGGACCCCACTGGTCACAGCACACGACAGCGATTGACTTCCATCAACCACCACCCTCTGGCTTCAACCACGGAGCCAATTCCCCAGCCAGCGGATTGTGGTGAAGGTGAGGCTGCAGTTGGACAATTTTGCCAAGAGATGATCATGGGATATCAGATTGAAGGCTTTTTTAAAGTCAAGATATACAACATCAATCTCCTCTCCCGTGTCCAGGTGATAGGTCACTTGGTTGTAAAAGGTAATAAGATTGGTTAAGCAAGACCTACCCACAACAGACCCGTGCTGGCTATCCCTCAGAACACTGCCATCAGCCAGTCTGTTAAGAATGGCCTCTTTGATTATCTTTTCTAAGACCTTCCCCAGGATAGAGGTCAGGCTGATGGGCCTGGTTTGCTGGATCCACTTTCCTCCCCTTCTTGAAGATAGGCACCATGTGGGCCTTCTTCCAGTCTTTGGGGTCTTCATCAGAACACAGGAGTTCTCAAAGATCTGCACCAGTGTCTGAGCTACGATGCTAGCCAGCTCCTTGAGTACCCTGGGGTGTAAACTGTCAGGGCCGGATGACTTGAAGGTGTCCAGCCTCTCAAGGTGTTCCTTCATGAGGTCAGCACTGATGGAGGGTAAGTAATCTCCCTCACCTGGGCCTCCCTTTCCCGTAATGGGCAGGGGCATCCCATGGGACTGGTGAAAGGCTGATGAAAAAGTACCCATTTAGCAAGTTGGCTTTTGCCTGGGCATCGGTTGTCAGTTGTCCCATCTGGTTTAGCAGGGGTCCGATGTTGCCCTTGCTTTTCCTCCAGCTCCCCACGTATCTAAAAAAGGACTTTTAATTGTCCTTGATACTTGTAGCTAGTTGGAGTTCTGTCGCAGCCTTGGCTTTTCTTGTTCACTCCCTGCAGGTCGTGCAGAGTATTCCTTCTTGGAGGTAGATCCAGTCCTCCATCCTTTGGAGGTCTTTCTTTTTAGAAGCAGGAGGTCCACTAGTTCCTTGGAGAGTCAAGGGGGCTGCTGTGCCCTTTTGCTGCCTTTCCTCCAAGATAGAATAGACTTTACAGGTGCATCCAGGATCACTCCTTTGAAGAGCAACCACTGGCTCTGAATTCCCCTCCCCTTTGGGTTGTGGCCCTTTAGGACCTCACTGACAAGCCTCCTGAGCTTGTCAAATTCAGCTTTCCTGAAGTTGAGGACTTCTATATTGCTGACTGACTTGCCAGCTTTACGGTGGATGGTGAAGATGATCAGTTCATGGCCACTGTCACCCAGCTTCCATTCTATCATTAGTTCACTGATTACATCGTCCCCCATTGCCAGAACCGTGTCGAGCAGCGCTTTACCTCCCGTCGGCCCGTAGACTTCCTGTGTCAGATAGATCACATCCACGCATGAGAGAAAGCTTTGCAACTGCTCGGATTTGGCTGAACACTCTTCCCACAAGATGTCAGGGTAGTTGAAGTCTCTCATGACAATCATTCACAGGGAGCATGAGGCCTCAGCCAATTCCCTGGTGAACTCCTAGTCACCCTCCTACGCAAACTCCGTGCTAACTTGCGTGCTGGGCAGACAAGCGCGCCTGTTTGCGCAGCCTGTTTGTGAGGCTCCGGTCACGTGGCTCCCTGGAGGCTGGGCCACATAGGAGCCAGGGGGGTGGCCAAGTAGGAGCCGCAGCTTCCCTCACGGCGCTCCATGTGAGGTCAAGCCCCACTTGCTCCCACCCACACCTGCCGACGGCCCTGGCTCCAGCCAGTGAGCACAGCTTCCTGACAGGGATGTTTCCATTGCTGCTGCAGCCACCTGAATATTGCTCTGCTCCCCCCTCCCCGTCCAGCAGCTCCTCCTCATCTTGCCCCTGCTGCACTGTTCCAAGCAGCAAGTAGCATGGGGAAAGTGATGATGACCATGGAAACATGTGCCAGGCACCGTGTGCCCAGCCAGGCAGGGAGGCAGTGACAGCTGGGTGGCTCCTGTCCTAGTGCATGGGGCCTCAGCTCCAGGACCTGACCTCCTTCCACCCACTCCACCTGCCTAGAGCAACATGCAGGCAGCTGAATGGGAGGAAAGCAGCCCCAGTGGGAAGCTGTGTTTGCTGGCTGGGGCTAGGGCCAGGGTCAATGTGGGTGGGACCGTAGCATGGGCTCCCCCGGCCAGGCTTAGTCCCCTGTGGAGTACTGCAAGGACTGCTGCAGGCCAGACAGGGGGGCGGGGCAGGGCGGTACAGACAGGACACAGAATGCACCTTCACTGCACCGCCTGGGTAAGCTCTGCTGCACAGCCCTGTGCCGCCCTTCTTTTCCTAACCAGTACCCACAACGTAGTGCACAGGCAGTCCTCCACAGCCTCTCCGCCCAGTCCCACTACATCCCTCCAATATACAAGAGCAAAGCTTTAATTTAAGCTATTATGCAATTGCCTCTATATACATTACTAAAATAAGCAAATGAGGACAAAAACTTTTTTTGAAATAAAATTAAATATGTTATAGTAGATATTTTTAGTATACAATTTGTTTTTGTTTTTTTATCTATAATGTGTTAAAATTATTTTTTCTGAAAATGTGTGCGCGCATGTGTGTCCCTCAACAGAACTTAAGTGGCCCACCAACTGAAATAGTTACTCACTGCTAAAATAGAAAGTGAACTTATAGTATGACAACTACTCTTCAGTAACTTTCTACGGACATGCGTTTATTCAGGGTTCTGCCAGCTCCCCAAATCATGACTTCCTGAAAATGGGCTATTTCCTTTGCCCTTGGTATCTCGAAGTTCTAATCCAAAAAAGCTTTTGTGTGGACTTTGCTTTTTTTAAATTAAGAAGAAGGAAAAAAAAAAAAAAAAAAAAAAGAGGAACAGAAAGGGGTCGCAAGTATTGCGACATTCAGCAGCACTTTAACATACAGGCTTATTCTAAAAAGCAATTTTAGAAACACCAATTTAAGTCGACAGATCTGCTCTTTGTATGGGTCCTGGGTCAGTTCAGCTCATGATGGTGACCAAAATGAATCTTTACTATTTGTAGTCCCATCAACCCTGCAAAGTAAATACAGTTGGGGGAAGGGGGGAAAACAAATTCTATTGTGGTTAATGAATCAGAGCTGTAATTGAATCCTAATTATGGGGCCAGATTCTGACCCCAATAGCTTTTCTAGCTAATGACAGACATTAGAAATAATGTTTGCAATGCAAGAGAGGGCAAAATCTGTGCTGAAGAATCTTTATTGCTGTTTATATTGCACTGCCAAAAAGACCACAGCTTGACTACAAGGGTCTAGTTTGGATTTGAAGATCTGGCAGCTAGCAAATCTGTGCAAGTAATAGATAGTCTAAATGGACCTTTAGCCCTAAAAGGGATAGAACTCCCTGATACCATTTTGACAGTCTCAGTCATTTTCCTGGGCACAACCTCATTTCAGCTTGCCCTGGGCGTTTATAGAATGTTCTCAGGCTGAGAGCAGGTCATAGGATGATCTAAAAGCATTCTGTGTACCAGCTCTACATCTTTTTATTTAGGACTGATTTGTTGTGATCCCTGCAGCTCTCAGACATTATGGCATAGGAAACAAAAGGAGTCATAACTAAGAAAAAGGGAAGGAATTTAGTTCATATCCTATGCATTCAGCAAACCTGGTCACAACACTATTGCAGTGTCACCCATCTCTAGTTTTAAATCACCAGAATTTTCTACACACCAAAAAAAGTTCTACCTCAGTAGATAGGGGCCTAATGTTCCTTTGTAGTGAACAAGGGTTTCACTCAGTAACTCCAATTTGGCTCTCCCAGGCACTGAGAATAAAAGGACAAGACTCACCCCCGTAGAGGACTGAGCCCCCTCAAAATCCACTGAAACTTATGGAAACTTAGCAATTACACTTTTTAAAAGCTAGAATGTGAACTACAGTGAAGTCAGTTTTTGAAAGGCTGACAGGACTGGGTTGAACCTTAACTAGGGACTTGGCGGGGGGGGGGGTTGTTATTGTTTGGGGGGGTTCACCCCTCCCCTCATTATAATTATGAGACTATAATAAAAGCACCTGACTGGCCACAATACCCACTCCCCCCACTTCCATTACCTGGAAGAAACTTTGATACACACACACTTTCTACTGAACAGTGAAGTTTCATTGAAATTGAAATGATTCAAAAGTCACTTTCATTTAAACATCAAGTTTCGGCATTTTTGGAATTAATTGTTTTGGGGGGTTGTCCAGTATTTATCTCTCTGTAGTTTAGCACTCCAGAATAGATATACCAATATTCTAGACCTTAATATCTTCAAAGTTGATGGCTTAAAAGCCAACCAAAATAACCCAAAACCAGAGATGCAATAATTGCCTTAAGATCAAACCAAATCTCAGCAACAACATGTGTGCGGGCGCGGGCACACACACACACACGTGCAGGGGAAGGTGGGGGAAATCTACCAGGGCTACCCACTACTTCAGCCTAGTTCTCCATGCATCACACCCTTCCTTACAGAGAAGTACAATCCTGATGATTGTTGAAGTTTCACACTGCTATGAACCAATGGGGAACTGATAGACAGGAGAAAAATAAATGGACTCTGTACATAAGCTCAGGTGACATCCAAATGAGGTTGGTATGAATGGGAAAGTTGTGAGCTGTGTTCCCTACAGTGATCCTGAAGCAAGTTTCAATTATTTTCCCCTCCTTCCAAAAACAAGAACAATTCTAAAATAGAAAAGAATACTGTTTCCACATAAAATTAGAGAAAGTGTAGCAACATGGGTTTTTTCCATTTGAAAAACAATTTTAAAACTTCTCAAATGCTGTTCACAGTCTTTCAGCTGGATCCATTTCCCCAAGACTTTTATTTTGCCTATTATGATTACTTTGACATTATTTTATTTATTATTTCCTTTGAGGGTAACTGTCTCAACTTCTTGGACACACATTGTATCTCCCTGAACCCTTGGTTCTTCTGTCTTGTTGCCTGTGGTCACTGTCCTACTCTGCCTCCAGCATTCTCACATTATCATCAGGTTTTGGGTAGTGCTAAGGGTCCCAAGACTGAAACCCTTTTGCACTAGAAAGCTCAGCAGAAATGCATCCTAAGGCAGAGGAAACCCCAGCCCTAAAGACTGTGGACTCTTTTAAAGAGATAAGGCAGGTGTAACCCCCACCTAAGGCTGACCAGAAATCAATTCCATTTTGCAAAATATTCCATTGCTTTCGCATTTGGTTTCATTCCCTATTGGAATGAAAGAGAAAGCATTCAACTACCATATGTATTTGCATACAACATTACCCCCACATAAGACAAGCACATTATTTCGATAAGGCAGAATAAAAGGGGAGGGGGGAGGAATTCCTCTTAACCAAACTGTTCAGAATCACTTTTCATGTTCAAGACCCCAATTTTTGATTTCTAGTTTTTGGGGAAAAGATGAATGTATGCAATAAGGTTTTCTTTGTCATGAAAAGAAAAAAAAAAAAAAAAAGAAAAAGAAAGAGCAGTCTGCTTCACCTCCTTCACCTGGATTTCAGTTTCTACATCCCAGGTGACTAACCTAACCACTAGGATATTCTGGGGCAGATTTCTCCTTCTTCTGTGCCCAGAAAAAGGACGCCAGACTGCATCTGAAAAAACTGCCCCACATGGAAGGTTCATGATCACCCATGTTTCCACAGAAGAGTTTAGGCTTAGAAGATTTAGCATTTTCACTGAGAAAATATTTAATTGAAGAAAACTCACACATGCTGACTTACTGTGGCCTTCTAACCCCCTCTAGTGGCACCTGAGACACATAACAGAAGCAAATGACCCTGCAGTTTTGATAAAGTCTTTTAGAAACTTGTGGCGGGGAAAAGTCTATTTTCCCTGTGGTCACTGTCCTACTCTGCCTCCAGCACTCTCACATTAGCACTACCACAAACCAAATGATACGGATCCCAAGATTAAAACTGCTTTGCATTATATAGCACAGCAGAAATGTTTTAGATGCATTTAGTTATCTCCAGCTCAGAAGATGAGACTTTTTTAGATGCTCGTTAAAAGAAAAAGTGTAAGAAGACAGAAAGCATGAGTTCATAGGTACACTGTCCCACAAGCATCTGAGCATGGAAATATTCATAAATCAAAACCATCATAGCCAGAAAGCGAAGGCCCCCTCCCCTCAGAATCCTTCAGAGTCACACCTTTAAAACAATTAACTTGCCATTGTTTGCCCATGGTTTGGGCAACACAGGTACATCCATGTTCTGTTGCCGGATAGTGCCCAGACTCAAAAAGAGTGATGCATCCAAACCAGGAACTGAAAGAGGTGGTAGGTGGCTCAGAGGGTTCAGCTCTGAAGACAGAGAAGGGGAAGGGAGCCTGCACCTTCTAGCACACTAGGCTACTGATTAGGAAATAGTCAATCCAGGTGGTATACCCTTTCAGTCAGCTCAACTCCCCATCTATTGCCTACAAAAATGCCATAAACACTAGGACACAGGCTACACAGGGTTAAGCGCGCAGTGCGTCTTGATTGATCTCTGACAAATGACCCTTTTCTCCTTCTGACAATGGCTTTTTAGCAGTTCAGGGTTCTTTGGCTCTCTAAACTTGTAACTTCGCAAAAGAACAGCTGTCAGCTTCTAGGAGGCAGCGTCCTGTATCCCTGAAGCTTGCTGCTTGCTTCATCACATTTTACATGTATGCTGGGCTGGCCCTATCTAAATATATTGCATTGATTTCCTGTTTGCTCCTTGCACAGTTGCTGATACAGGGGTGTGGCACATGACAGGGTTACTCTAAAGCAGTCTCCATTTACTCCGAGAGAAAAACTGATGCAGACATGACACACAGTGTTTATGCCAGAATAAATATGGATTTTCAGGGGAGAACCCCTTCTAGTGAAATCAGAAACAAACCAACTCCAGCAAAAGTTACTCTGGTGTGGGGTGTGTCTTCTACCATTGTCAACACTGCTCTGGATTGGGTAGTTTCACATTCTTTGCAGCTTATCCTGGCTTTAGGAGGGTACCTACAGCATAGGTTTAGTAAGGGTCCATTCCTAGTTTTCCTTCCTTTCCCTTTACTTCACACCTCTTCCTTCCTTCTATTTCCTCTTCCCTCCCCAATTCTCATTTCTCTCTCTACCTCATTGCTTGACCTGTTCATTCAGCCTCCCTCATATCCATTCGTAGTCTCTCCCTTGCTTTTCTTATTCCCAATTAGGAAATCTCAATGTATTCATTGTCAATCCATGGTGCAAAGTTGTTGCGCATATCTACATGCTTTCCCTTCAATCTGGGACAATTACTGTCGTAGAAAGGTGTTTCAAGTCAGCTTAGCTGCAACTCACCAGTTGCAGCAGTTCCAGAATCTCAGAAGCCTCAAAGATCTCACCGTACGTAGGGAAGGCTGAATTAGGGGGTGGTAACCTGGGGGCAACCTAGTAATGACGATACCAGAGGTGCGCATGCTCTTCACCACCCTTCTGGCAGGTTCACCAGTTCAGCTAGCAGTCAGAAACCTCTAGACTCTGCACTTTGATAGATCAGAGCTGAGATTCCTTCTATAGGAGCCTGTGCTATTAGACTGTAATTTGCTTTTATGTAAGGGAAACAAGAGAACTGAAGCTCTGATTCATGTCACTATAATACAAGATCATGGGTAGTCTTAAAAGAAGGAAGTTGACACAATGTTAGTGCTTACTTTATGCAAAATGCTTCCCGACAGCAAAAACCAAGTATCACAAAGCTTACAATTTGAATCACGTCCACACTTCAAATTATAAAGTATCAGGAGTTTGCAGAATATGTACATCGCATGCCATTCTGTTGTAGTCAGTAGAGTTTTCTTTTCCTCAGACATAAGCTAACAGTGAATTTACAGGGAGCAAATTAGACTTGGGATAGAAACAACAGCCCTGATCTAAAAACCTATATTTGGAGCCACAGGAATATCCAAACTTGATTTCCATTAATTATTCATTTGTATTGACGTCCACTAGAACAAGTAAGAAACCAGGACCTCCTGTACTGGGCACTGTACAAGTGTAGCACAAAAAGAAGCAGTCTCTGCTCCCAAAAGCCTGCAATCCAGGTATAAAGTGAGAGACAACACCCAGGACTCTGGTGTCATCAGAACTCCATGATAAAACAGTGTTAACCTGTAGGCAGAGCAAAACAGGTATGCTTTTTTTTCCAGTACAAGCAAAGGACAGAAAACAAAGAAGCAACACTTTCAACTAAGTCCTGGACCCAAAGCAACATGGCTAATGCTTCAGAAACCAAAAGGGCAAGACAAAACAGTGACACTCTTCCCATTAAGTCTGCTGGGTTTCTGGTTGTAGCAGAGTTGGCCTAAGGACATAGGCAGGCAAGGTCCTTTGAGTAGATGTGATCTCGTTTATTAGACCAACTGAGTAGTTGGGAAAAATTTCTTGGCACAGACACTGTTCTTTATGTATGAGGAGTCTCTGCAGTTCTGAGACTCCAAGATTTTTTGGAGACTGTGCCCAAAAGCTTGTCAAGACATTTTTTCCAACTACTCAGTTGGTCTAATAAAAAGATATTACAGCTTCCCACGTTTAAAAGTCTACGTCTTCAAATTTCTGAAACTGCATATAGAATAAAATCAGCTTCTCAAAACAGACTGACTTGGCTACAAAAGAAAGTTACTTTTTTAATACATAGGCATAGTTGAAACATGGGCAATTTTCTGATGCAAGGAAATTAATGAGAAGGTTCTGGTAGATCAACAAATAACACAATTACTGATATCATTAGAAAAACCATACTAGACCAAATAAATACTGGTAACAGTTTGATTACTAGCATAGAGTCAGATAAACATTACCAAATACAAGATAAAGAAGAGGCCAGCACCTCATTGCCATTGCATCAGAATTAAATGCAGACACATTGGAATTGCATACAGTGCATGTATGGATACAAAAGAGATCATTCAACTTACCTTAGATCCCAATGCAAAGACAATCATAAGGTCCATGGATCAACATCTTCAGTATAAATAGATTCCTCTGAACCACTTACAGGTCAGAGACAGCTTTTCCTTTACAGAAGATATGCTTTTTACCCACCATAACATAAACCCATCTCAACCAGTAACTTTTACAGCACTACCAAGGCTCACAACAGTTGTGTTTGGGCTTAAAGAATTAGCCATACAAGGCAATTCATTTCCTTCAACCTCAGGTGTGACTGCTTAGGAGAGATTTCCCTGATTTTCAGATGAGGAAGTAACACCCAAACCCCCAAGGCCTTCTCCAGTGTATTTACTAACAGCTGGTGCACAATCAAGCAAAGTTCCAAATTAAATGTGCTAAGACCCTTAACTCACTAGATTTGAAGAGGGCTATGTTATTTTAATTCTTGAAATGCAACAGGCAGCTAAGAAAATTAGACTGTCTTGAGTTCTCTCTGCTTTGTTCTCTAACTAGAAACAATAAAACTTAATTACACAAGCAATCTAATCTAAGAAAGGGGGGGAAATGATTCATTGCAAACCTAGTAAGCATTAAAACAATTTGACTTCTTTAAATGCAGCAATGTATTGCACTCCTAAATGAGCAATATGTGTTGGCCTAATTTTGACTTTCAGCTAGTCTTAAATATCATACAGAAGCAAAAACATAATGATTAAGCTTTGATGATGAAAATTGTCTGTAGGAACAGAAAGTGCCTTTGCTTCAGATCTGCATAAAATATTATGCCTTCTACTCCAGCCCATCTTTTCCTCAATATTCAGACTTATGCGTGTGCCCCTCAGAGATTGTTATGAACAGCCTTTTAAAAGAAGATTACTACCATTTAAAAGATAACTGGAGATTGTGTCAAAGAAGAGCACTTGAACTAAAGAATTCACAGCTGAATAATACACTGATATTATTGCCCTCAAATGAGCCCAGTTTTGAAGCAGATGAAACAGAATTAGGGCAGGTTGAAGAAGTCTTGATTGAACAGTTTTTTTCCCCCCATGAGAAAATGTTGATTCAACATAAGTGAAATTCTTGGTAGGAGGGTTCCAGTTTCCAAAGGGAAAGAATTCTCAGCTCTAGGGTGGTATTTTGTCAAAACCAGAGAGAGAGGGAGAGAGAGATACCTTAGAATAGTGTGGCAGTCAAGACACTCACCTAGGAGCATGGATTGGATAACTAGTTTCAGGTTCCTGGTCAGTGAAAAAATATACAAAATGGAACATCTCTCAGAGGAAAGCCTGAAGGAGAGGTATCCCTGAATAGTCTGGTGCTTAGGCCAGTCATCTAGCATATAATAGAATAGAAGAACAGAGCATGGATGTGGGTTTCCCAGGGTGCATCTATGCAAGACATTTACTGTGGAGCTGCCTAATTAGCCCCGCAGTAAATGTCTCCATGTCTACACATGTGCTAGGGCTGCCAACTCTGTTTGACTCTATTGCAGGAGGTTTCATCACATGACATAATAACATTAATTATATTAATACACTGCACAGTGTAGCATAGTTAGTAGACTAAAGAGACAACACCAACAGGCCCACAAGAGATGACACCAACGTGCCTGCAACAAAACATCGCTGTGCCTGCATGCTTGCCTATAGATCAGTTACAGATTATGGTGTGTAGACTTTATATCAGGAAGGCAAATGCACATTGCTATTACATTTTAAAAACCCACAGGACTACTGTATAAATCAGAATCAACATTTAATATCTGTTTTAATGAATGCTCTATCATCTATCTCCTGAGTGACTCTCAGCAGTCTCCTGGAGATTTATGCCTAATTCCTGGAGACTCCAGGACAATCCTAGAGGGTTGGCAACCCTAACGTGTGCCCCTATTAGGGCTCAAAAAACTAATAAACTCTGGAGCAGGCTAGTACTTGTAAACATAAGTACCACCCTGCTGCAGAGTTTTTTTTCTGTGCAGCAGCACATGTGTAGGTGCTGCCTGGCTGGCTGGGACATGAAGGGGCTTCAGTGCAGGGGCTACCTACCAGCTAGCCCTAAACTGAAGCACCCTCATGCCCCAGCCAGCCCCTCTGCAGCACATTAAGCCCAGTTGGAGCAGCCCTGGCCTGCTGCCAGCTGGGGTTGCTTTGACCCAGCCCAATAAACTGTGCATGAATAAACTCTGGAGCAATTTACTCCAGAGTATTATGCTCCCAGGCACACATTCAAAAGGCAAGCACAGGAGCAGAAGACCCCAGGGCAATAAGCTCTGGAGTTTATTCATGCAGATTAATTGCATGTGTAGATGAACCCCTAAAGCCCAGAAGTGTCCCTCAGGCTAATGAGTCTCATATTTTTTTCAAACACCTTTTACCAGGTCTCAGTTTCACCCCATTGTCCAGAAGGGAAAATAGAGAGAACATGTTTCCCATGCATCTCTAAAAAGAAAAGAAACATTTCCCCTTGAAAGCCAGCATGCCTACCATTTGTTGTAGAGAACTAACTTGAAATAGTCATTGTGCATTTACCTTTGTTGTATGTTGGCCACTCAAGATTGACTACAGTAGAAGTCACATGCTTTTTGGGATCTGGTTTAATTAACTAAAAGATAATTGCCAAATAAGCCTCCATGAATTCTAACACATTATCCCTAGCATTGTTACACTCAGGAAGGAAGTTTAATGAGATGCATCTATCTGTGAAGCTCCCTGTAGGAATTCCATTTCAATGCGCTTTCCTGAAATCAGTCATGGGGTGTGCAAATTCAGTCAGTTTTCATCTAAATTAAATATGAGTCTCCGGTGCAACCCCAAAACATTGCTATTCATTATGTGGATCACTAGGGGGTGCCACAGGTTAGCATATCCCAGATTCACAGAAGTTTAGGGCTGGAAGGGACCTCATGAGATCATCGAGTCTAGCCCCCCTGCACTGGGCAGGAAAGACTGCTGGGGTCAAATAAGCCCAGCAAGGTGTACATCCACTCTCCTTTTGAAGATCTCCAGGGATTTTGAGGGATTCACCAATTAGGGAAGGAAAAGCAGAGGTCCATGAAATAACACCTTTCTTCAGGCATAGGGAAAGTATGCTGTTGCTTTGTGTTCTCCTGGATGGAATAGAAGCCAATATGCAAAATGCAGGGCTGTTACTGCAGGATTGCACTCTCTAGGTCCCTCTGTCCCTGAGGAACACCTGAGGACTAGTGGGGAAACCCTGAGGGCGGAAGCTGGCAAAGACACACCCGCCATTGCCCAAACAGACCCTTGGAGCAAGTTATTCTCCTGCAGAAACTCAGGTTTGCTATGGGCTTCTCCCGGCACCTCCCAAATTTAAGAGAAAAACAGCCCTGCACTTTGGTTTCAGTAGGGGACTGTAGCAGGGCCTGGCCTTGTTACTATGGGTATGGAGGAGCCCAAATGGCCCCACACCTTAAAAGCATTCCCCCCATACCCACCCCAGAACTAGAGGGACTCACCAGAGGCTGAGAACCCAGGTCTGAGGATGCAGTGATCCTCCCAGCAAGAGAGTAACCCAGATCTGAGAAATGAGGAAGAGCCAGCCATGTGAAACAAACAGAGGGGAGCAAACGTAACTTCTGTTTGTGTCCTTGATACCTCATGAAAGGCTGTTCAAATTCGGTGTGTGAACCCAATTCAGCCTTTTAAAAAAATGAGGTTGACACTAGGGGTTTGGATTTTAACAGATTTTAACAGAGTCACATTTAAACTGCCCATAGCCACATCTACATGTGTGCTTTAATGCACAGTAGCCTATTTTACTGTGCATTAAAGCATTGCATAAAAAAGTGTGATTATGCTAATATGCAGTAAAATAAGCTACTGTGCATTAAGTATCACTTAAAATCTGTGCATTTGTTACTGCACATAAAGGCAGCCTAATAAATATTTGTTTAGTACCACACATTAGAGGTACTAAATTTAAAGTGCATTGGAAAAAGCTCCTTAATGCATGTGTAGACATGCCCCATGTGTTGCAGTTTGGTCAACCCTGTTATAGACTGGAGTGCTCAAGGAAAGTAGTGATTGCACCCCATCCCCACACAAGAACATTAGAACAGGCCCCTACACAGAGACACAAAGTTGACTGAGTAGTGACCCTTTTACCCTGCCCCCTTTTAGACCCCAGACTGTGGCCTTGTCATTTATTACATCATGGAACATGTGTACACGTGTACATGGCTAGAGGGCTTGATGGTTCCAGAAGGTATGAACTTTTGCCCTTTGATAAAGCCATGACCTGTTTCCATACATTAATTCATCTTGGGCATGTGTGGTACCTCTTGTTTATATAACCATTCTGGCAGGAAATGTAGCAAATGTCATGTGAGGTAGAGATGCTCCTGAGTGGTCCATCAGTGATGGGCAGATGATTGACATGATGATTCAGCTGATGACTGGCTAGATTGATGATTGATAGGAGTGGGGGGGCTGAGAAGTGTGTGTTCATCGTGTGGGAGAATTGATGATGTATGGTGATAATGTACTTGCGCACACTAGAGAGAGGTGTTTGTTTTGAAGTGATAGGTGCATAAGTGCTTATGGGGTTGCGACAGAGTGAAAAGTTTCCTATTAGATTGGTGAGGAGACTTACCTGAGAGGGTGACTCCTTCCACGCATGCATACACCTGTCATAACTCGGAGAGGGTAACATATCACTTGCTGGCCCAGGTTTTCAGGTCAGGTGCCTAGTACCTGTTAAGGGAACGGATTAAAAACCCCATCAGTTACAGCGAAAACTGGAGAAGCAGTTTCTGTAAACAGGCCTGAGTGTGCTTTGCTGCTACCCTGTGATGACAGGGTGGTGTTCTGATTCACTTATGTAAATATTAGCTTGTTACCTGTTGTCTGATTCTGGTTTATAGTGGGTATGGTTGTTGTGTATTATTTTGTTACAATATACAATTGAGTTTAACTTTATCCTTATGTCGTATGGTCATTCAATTCAGTGTCTTCGAGTGGGGCCGGGCTCTAGGCCAGTGCTCAGAGTTTGGGCCCTTACATCCACCACATTTGATAAATAGACTTGAGGGGTTAAGGAGGCCTAACAACCCTCCAGACTCACATAGTGAGAGAGAAACCCCTGTGATCCTTCACCCTGCTTTGGACTCCAGTACAAGGATGAGGAAAGCTCTGCTCTAAGTGCTACAGCGGACTCTGCTGGATGCACGAAACTGTGGATACAGCCGGACACAGGCTTGGGTGAACTGGGCAGCCCAGGCAGAAACGGGGCCCAAAACTGGTAATTTAAAAATTATTATTATTAATCTCTGGCGAAGGAGGGCCTGATACTAAAAGTTCACCCAGGAGTCTAGGTACGGTACTGATGATGGAAAATGTAGTCCTTTAGGTGCCTGTAGAAAAGCTAAGGTTTTTGAATGTGTGGCCTTCATGCTGGGGACAGAGCACTTGGAAACCTTAGCCCTCAGCTCTTCCAAACCCTGACTCCAACCAGTGAATTCTCCAAACACCCCAGGCCTGAGCAAACCACTTAACAACTGGGGAAGCTGGCTGAATTACCAGACCCACAGAGGACCTCAGTATTTCCAAGGCAGATATCTTTATATCAAGATATAGCAAGCAAGTCACAGAGGCTTTTGGTAGTGGGAAGACTAAGAAAACAGTGACCTCACAAAACCCCTGACACCACACACCCTGGTGAGGGGCGCAGGGCAATGGGCAAGGTTAGAAACCACTGGGGCTTTGCCCAACCGGCCTCACTCACAAGGTCTCTGCTTGCAGAGTTGGATGGAGAGCATTTGGATTCTCGCCCCTGAATGCTAGGGAGGAGGTTTTTGCAATTTCTACCCATTCGGTAATTTTCATAAAAAACTGATCCCATCTGTGTAGAAGGTATGTAGACCACAAGGTGGTACATCCCCGGACCCGCCAGCGAGCTGCATAGCAGTTAAGAAATTTGAGTGACAGTTACAAAGTTAGAGTAAGTTTGCACACGCTCCATGGGCAGAAAAACCTGAAGGCTCAAGAATAAGTGAACTTTTTACCACTGATGAGGTAAAGACCTGTTTTCTGTGTGTGGGCATGCACAGTAGTATAAGATATAACAAGATTTTGGGCACCAAACAGGTGGCAGACAACCTCTGAGGTGAGCTGGATAACGACTGGCTTAGAGTTTAAAAATGAATACATTTGTTTCAAAAGCCATGAGTGACAGGGCTTTCTTGGTCCTGATTGGTCTAGATGATGATTGACACCAGTCTGAAATGTTGCTTACTTTAAGGTATTTAAAAAACGTTGCTGGCCTGAGAATATGTGGGTGGTTTGTGCGAGAGTGTGTGCGAGTGAGGTGCTTGGTGAGGTACACGTGGATTGGTGTCCATGGAGAGCTTGGATCTGTGTATGGGTGGCTGAGGAGAGAGGTGATTGTAGTTGTGTGTGTGATGTGGGTGGAGCAACGCTCCCCAGCGGCACCACTTGGGATCCAGCATAGCCGACCAGTACTGATACCAGTTGTCCATCACCCCTTGGATGGTAAAGTATTACCCTTCCCTCAAACAAGGAGACAGAGTACCCTTGGGAGGGGAAAATCTCCTGGGGAAGTGGGAAATCCTCACAGATCCTATCTAGAGCAAGTGTCCGAGAGCCTGTGACAGTCTGTGTGTATGAACTGCAACATAGTCTCAAGTAGGCAGAGAGGGGGTCTGTGTTCGATTTCATTTGTCTCTCCTACCGTTATGTTCCACTCACCATTGCACTATAGTCTTTGTATATAATTGTATATAATTGCTGTCATTGTTGTCTATTAGTATTATAATATATTCCTGTGGTTTTCACTTAACAACCAAGTCTGTCTGGTTTGTACTAACTACCTTAGCAGAGGGGGAGTGCCACGCTGTAGGCGAACACCCTGCTGAGAGCAGCCTGCCACCATTAAATATCCTTTCCTGTACTGAATTTTGGGAGGAGTACAGGTTTCCCTCGCTATATGCTGTACATGTGTTCCTGGAAAATGGCACATAACTTCAATTCGCATAAAGGGAACCCACTTTACAATGTAACAAATAGGGATGCATTCCAAGACCCTGACTGTACTGACCCCCAAACCCATTTCTACCACTGCTACAAGACAATTTTGATACTCACCAATAGCAGACAGTGCACACAAGCACAGGGTGGTGGTGAATGTTTCGTTTGTGTGAAGAGAGGGTGGTGAAGGCTTCACTGATGGACTAGGGCGAGGGGTAGGAGATAAGCTAGCAGAATGTTTAGGAGCCATAATGGGGATGGCAACTACAGAAACACATGTTGCAGACAATGAGCGAGGAGCACAGATCCATGCAGGAGACTATATTTTGGTGTGTGTCACTCCCACAATGCACTGCACAAAGCAGCTGACTACAGGCTTCCGCCACACGGATCGCATAAGAGTGAATTTACCTTTCATATAACAAATTTTTGGTATAAAAAGGGTCATTGAATAAGAGTGAATTCACACATACAGAACCTGCATAAAGCGAGGGAACCCTGTAACACCTTCCATTGTGTAATTAAGGATTCAGCGTCTAACAGGTAATAGCTCTGAGGGGGTCTGGCATCTGCTCAGCCTGATCCATCTCTCACTGGCTGAGCCCTAGGCATGGAATTGATGTGATGCCAGAAAAATTTCCCACCTGCATTTAGAAACTCTAGGGGTGTTTGAGGTGTACCTTTTCATTTTTTCCTGCCTTTGCACTCTTTTTTCCATCTTTGCTTTCCTCTTCCCTGCTTCCCTCCATTCAGGAGGAGAGCAAGGCTACTCTAGTTTTTGTCATAGGAGTGCTTCAGATATAGAAACTGGTAAAGGAATGATGGATTGTGTTTTTGTTGTTGTTTTGATTCTCTGGCATTTCCAAATAACTTAAATTATTTTTCCAGTTGTCCCCAATGATAGATGAGTTGACAGTTTTGGCCCAACAAAAGTTTAAAAGAAAAATGTAGTTAACAGCAAAACATATCATTTTGCTCAACCTAAACTGAAACCTTTCATTTCAAAATGTTTTAATGCAGTTTAAAACGAAATAGGCGGGCATATTTGCAACCTAAGGTTATCTTAACTCAAAACAATCAACATGTTTCATTTTTCAAAGCCAGGACAAAACCTCTAAAGTGTAAGCTATTCATTTGCTGAAAATAAAGTGGGAAATACAGAATACTAAACACAGAGGTAGTGGAGTACGCAGGACTGACACACTTAGAAACCACTATCAAGAAGAGGAGGTTGAGATGGATTGCCTTGTCAGAAGAATGGGAGAAAACTGTATCCCCAAGAATATTTTGTATAGTGAGATTCAGGATAGCTCTAAAAAGTGGGGTCACTTCCTATGACGATACCACAATGTGTGCAAAAATTAAATGCAGTTGTTCAGTATCAATGTAGAAAGCTGTGAGAAGCACACAGAATCCTTTCCCATCTGAGAGAACATCTGGCGCTGGGTGCAGCTCAACATGAAATGGCTTTGATCCAGAGGATGGAAGCAAAGCAAAAAAGAAGAAAGCGGCCTACTGTAAACTTGGACTCCAACCCAGACAACATATGGATCTGTGAAACTTGTAACAAGCTGTGTTGCTCTTGAATTGGCCTTGTCATTCACAAATGGATTCATCAGGCATCTGACTAGACCTACGTGTACACCATGACTTAGAGCAAGGAATTGGGCCAAACCTAGGAGAATTTATTAAATGTTTTGATGCTAATGATTATGTTTTCACTATTGAAAAAAGGATTTGGCCACTAATTTCACCCAGTTATATCACAAAAGGTGGGGCTGGAACAACATTCTGTTGGTGGACAAAAAAACATTCCTTGGGTGCCAGGCTTGGTTTCCAGATCCTGATCCATCCTATGATTCAAAAGAACTACTCTATCCAGAGTAATGCATTGTAATAACATGTTATGGGTAGGACCTGCCAACTCCATCACTTCAGGAAATGTTCCAGGCATGAGCAGTAAGTCAGAGCCCAAATTAATCCCTTCTACCAAACCGTTGCTGTGGACAAAGACTTCCTCTGCTTTGCCAGGGATGGTATTATATTCTTCACTGCTTCTTCTCAATTCAATCTTTTCCCTCTGCCCCCTCCCAGTGTGAAGGACCTCTTCCCCTTTCCGTATGGGGCCACAACAGATAATTCCAAGAAAGGATTTCCACCTCTCATGCTTCCTAGAGAGAGGGAGGCACTGGACTTGGCACTAGGGTGAGGGCTGCAGTTCTCCTCAGTCCAATCATCTATATTACTCTGAACATTCATTCCAGTCTCCCCTCAAAATGTAAGAGCATCTCACAAATTAAGAGAGTTTTACAAAAAAAAAGAATGGCAAAATGTTGGACTATCTCCTTTGGGACCACAGACACATCCCAAAGTAAAAATGGATTCCATAATTTTAACAGGTTCAAGAACCACCTGGAATACCAGCTATGTCAGTTAAATGGGGGCATGGTTTATTATGCACTAAAATAGAAACTCCATGCGACATCATTATACACACTAGAGATTGCTAAATTAAACCAATCATACTCTATTTTGTGAGATTTCTGTACTGACAGATCAGTTTATTGGATCATAATAATATTAGCCCTATGTTTTTTAAGGAAAGAGCACATTTTCTTCTTTTTTAGTAGGGCTATTAAGGCACTTAGTATTCCCAGATACACATTTAATAAGAACAGCCATTCTCAAAGACTTAATTTTCTAGGTTCATTTTTGTACATCGCTGGCAATGTGCCAGTTTCCTTAAACGTACATGTATCTGTGTACTGTCATGGTTTGTAATATCGACATTCTCCCATACATTTAGAGCTCCTAACAACATACACTCCCAAGCACACACTTGAAAAGATCATGAGGGGGAAGAGGAAAAGAAAGAAAAAAGAAAAACAAAAGAACTATAAAGCACAAGAAATACTAATAATAATGTTAATATATGTTATACTATGTCCACCAGGAAGGTTTGGTCAAATGTAACCTGGAACCAAAATTTAGTATCCCCTGCCCTATTCTATTGAGTTAATGTGTTAAGTTATGGTAGTCATCAAGCTCAAGTTAATGTAACCATCTTTGTGAATTAGTGTGATGTCATGTATGAGTACGTTGCCCCTGTGGGACTCCTGAGTAAAAATAGGTTGCAAACTCATGCCCAGAAAGGCAAGAAGGTGCCAGAACACCTGCACTTATGACTTGTATGACTGAGTGCGCATGCATGAGTGCAAAGTAAGCTTCTGAAACCTTCCAGTAAGAACCTGTAAATAGAGAAAGCGTGTGAAGAAGTGTGAGGGCATTTGGAGTGGTGCATGTGAAGTGCTTGATAGTTATGATGACTACTGGTCCCGACTGGCCTTGCCTCCTTTTGTGTTCCAGAATGATATGAGCGCTACGCATGCGCACCGTGACTAGGTCTGAAGGTTCTGGAATCGTTGACCTTAATGATGTCATGACCGCCTTTTCCTAAGAGGATGATGCGCAGTCACCTAGTGTTACATAACACCTCTTTGGCGGGAAATGTTACAATACCCACCTAAGGTATCTGAGCTCCTGAGTAGTCACCTTATGATCGACAGGTGATTGGCAGCCCATGGGACCACATGATTGATTAAGCACAAGATTAACAGGAGTGGTGTGATTTCCTGGGTTAACAGGAGGGTGAGTGTGTGTCTGAGGTGGGTGAATGCTTTGTTGGGGTGTGAGGAGTCTTCGATTGGTGTGTGAGCTCAGCTGCTGTGTGTGGACCATGGGTATGTGCTGGTTTGGTGTGTGGACCATGGACCGTATGCTGAAGTTACCATACAGGCTGGGAGCCAAGTGACCAAGGAGGGCCGGTATGATACAGTACATGTAGGTAGGTTGACTGATTGTCCATGTAGCTTGAGTGTCTCATTGTGTTGAGTTCCCTTAGTGGCCTCCAACTTGGAAGACAAGGGGCTCCCTGGTGAGTGACAGATTTTCCTAGCCATAGATGAGGATCTAAGGTTTATCCAAACATATGTTTATAAGGGCTTGAAGAATTTTAACAACTAAAAGTAGAAGTAAGTATCACAAAATAGCAGGAGCCAGTTACACTTGCATCTGCTTCACCCCACAGCACCCCTTAAAGACAGATATTGCTTCTGGGATGGACACAGGCTGCTTTTCCTCCACTCAAATATAAGCCAGTGCAAATTAGCTAGTCAGGAAAACCCTCTTTTTATACCTACAAGATTGACAGGGAGAAAGTGCAAGAAAGCATGATGGAAATGAAAGCATGCACCATAGCCCAGACCTAAAAACACTTGAGAGGCCATGTCTACCCTGCATCAGATGGCACCAGGGAGCAGTGACGTGAAAACATAGTGTGGGCGCTCTTTCCTGCTCCATGTGAGCAGAAAGCTGAACAAAGATATGATTTTGCAGTAGCTTCTTGGCCTGAACTTCAGGGGTGCCCTTCAGGGGTGTGGTATCTTCTTGGCCTAAGGCTGCCCCAATCTGAGGGTGTGCTCATGAGTGGCACAATGTGAACCTCACACTGCTTTAACAGTGGCTGCAGCCCAGTTTTTTCAGCATGAGGCAGGGTACAGGGTATGTGCTCCCTAGCACTGTAAAGCTCTGTGTAGTTCTACCTCTTGGTGACCCTGCAGCCTAGGCTGGTATGGCCCCCTGCAAGGGAGCATGCCATGTAATGAAGCACACTGCCATGTGCAGTACATGTGCTGTGTGACAAGGGAGTATATAAGGTCTCCCAGGGGAGAACTGAAGGTGTGTGTGCGCCTGAAAAGGAGAGGTAGTGCTAGTGTGAGGGTTGGTTGGTTGGTTGGTTGGTGTCTGTTGTTGTGTAGAGAGTTGTGTGGTTGTGTGGTCTGGAGGGATTGAAAGCATATTTGGGTTTGACCGAGAAAGGAAAAGAGAGAGAGAGAGCGCGGAGGCAGTTAGGAGAATGAGTGTGAAACTTGGCTAGAGGGAGGGCGTGAGCGACCTCCAAATTCTGTGGCTGTTTCCATTCATCCGATGCTGCAAGGAGACCAGAAAGCAAAGCTGTGACTCAACTGGGATTTGAATCCATACTATTGTAGGAGACTGCTCGAGTCTGGGCCCAGACCTACCTGGCCTTTCCCTGGTAGTACCAGCTCGCAGTCCTGAAGATGACTAATCCTCCCCTCCTCCCTTTGTTGTTATGTGCATCTTGTCTGTATTTATGTAAAGAGAACTGCTCATAATAGGATATTAGGACAGTAAGATGAGGCATAGTTTTATAGTATAGATTCTTTCATGGTAACTTCTAGTTGATGTTTGTGACCTTGTTAATAAACCGTTGCAATTCATTTCCTTTTGATGAGAGTCTGAGGCGACTTTATTGACTAATTAGATCTGAGCTCCTCGCAGTGGCCAGGGGTCTAGATGACAGACGCTGGAAGCCTTGGTCACACTCATTAGTACACGCCCATCAAATCACTTAATTGGCTGGCAGGGCAAATTTGCATACATTTCCCATTTTCCTTAATTCTCTGTTGTTTTCCAGCCCAACAGATTTTGGCATCCCTGGGTGGGCGGGGTGAGGGGTACTAATGAGCTCTAATTAGTTCGATTGATCAGTGCAGGAAGCAAGCAAGTTGCCACTGTCAGGGCAAGGGCGCTGCTGACTGATTAACAGGAGTGTCTGCCATAGATTGGCAGGGAGCCAGAGGGATAGTGACTACTTATCAGTAGTCAGAGGTGTTGGTAACTTGTTTAGTATTTGGCTGCTGTCTGTTTGCTGGTCAGTAGTGCAAGATGCTGTTTGCCATTGAGTGGATTTTAGTAGCTACGTACTGTTTAGCATTGGTGGCAGTTGTTGTATAGCTGATTATTGTTTAGCTTATTGCTTGATTGTTTGGTTGCTTGCTGTCCAGCCTGGGCAGAAACTGTTTGCTGCGTGCCTGATTATAGTGGTGCCTAGTTTGCCTACTGTTTACTTATTGTTTGCCTATTGTTTAGTGTAGGCAGAGCTTGCTTGTTGTTTGATTACATTTTTGCTTTTGCAGGCAGCTGCTGATTGTTTAGTAAGGCTGAGAAGACGGTTAGTGATAGCCAGGCTGCTGGCCCAGCAGCTGTTTCTGATAACTATATAGAGTTATTTGAAAAATGGATATCGAAGGAAATTGTGTTGAAGAACATATGGACTTGCCCACCAGACAACTGCTGGGTGTGGCATGAAGGAGATATGGGTTTTTGTACAGGAGTGTACAAGATGTTTTGCACCAAGTGGCATGAATGGTCACAGGTACAGAAGTGTAGCTGTAAGGCAGCAGTAATGGGATTGTTGGAAGTGGTGCACAAGCTTACGGAGACATGTTACCATCTCCATCAAAAGGAAAGGGCTGGTAAGCAGTTTACTATGAGTGAGGAAAATGATCAGCGCGTTAAAGCCTTGGAAAGTCAAGTATGTAAGTTAAATGGTGACTCCAGGTGAAACAATGACAGGATCAGGGAAAAAAGAAAAGATCTTTAGAACATCAGGTGAAGATCCTCAGAGGTAGTAAGTTGTTGAGAGCAGTGATTAAAACCGTGTCCGAGCAACAAGATGGATATGGCAGCAGGGATAAATCTAGCAACTCGGACTAAATTTCAGCCTGGAGTGGCAGTAGTAATTGTTCTGATAGGACCAGGACTACGAAAGGAAAGAAGGTTGTGTCTCCAAGTAAGGAAAAGGCAGCCCCTATGGTGCCTGTTTAGGTGATAGAGAACTTGCTAGCCAACAGTAGGGCACGGACTAAAAGAACACTGGCGTCATTTAACCCAGAAAAGCTCAGGGCTCTGGGTAAGCGAACTGGTCCATTAACAAAAGAGCCATGTCTGGATTGGATCACTGAAATATGTCTGTGCGGTGATGGAAAGCAATATTCCCTTAGGGATATTGTGGACCTAGCACAGAAATGTATGCTGAAGAGAGATTTTGCAGTGCTGCCATTAAGAGTGAAGTCCCACAGCATTCATCATAGCAATGCCATCTTTAATTTGTTTTACAGATGCCATCTTTAAATTGTTTTTCCTGGGAAAGCCCATGGAGATACTATATTTCAAATGCCTGCAGTCTGGTGAGGAGAGACCAGAAACCTGTATTCAAAAGAAATGTATGCTGTGGTTAATTGGCACAGGCTGGCTGTGAACTTTGACTGCCTGGAGTTTATTAAGGATTTGGTAAAAGGGTTCATCAAAGGTATTTGGACATATTTAGGCACATTGTGGAAGGGGTCTTCCCGCAATGAGGCGCAGGAGATGGCAGCAGACAATTTCCAAGCTCTGGAAGCCAAGCCTGCATATAAAAAGGAGGAGCTAAAGAGGCCAAGAGTCTCTGAAGTGAAGGAAGGTGGCATAGGCTGTAGGAATTTCTCAGAGGTTCTGTAAAGTGCCAAACGAGCAATAGGTTTCTGTGAGAGAAAGGAATCCTCGAGTGTCTAAGGTGACCCTTAAGGACAGCAAAGATTCTGGCACTTCAGAATACCTGAATTTGGATCGGCAGTTCCATAAGAGTTATTAGTCTTGTGGCTTCCAGGAGGGGAGTGGAAATTGTAGGGTGTCTAAGCCATTCAAGGACTCTGTGGAGAGAGGCCCTGTGGTATAAGGACAATATGACCATAGATGGAGCCAGCAATGTTAGGTTGCTGAAGCTGCTCCTCAAGGAAGAAAGGAAGAAGGAGCAGCTAAGGAAGCAGCAGTGAGACAGTTCTCCTCCACCTTCTGCTGTTGTATCCACCTCTGACTAGGACAGCCTGGCATTTCTGGTTTCCCACTCCAGCACCCAGACAAATTTGGTTAATTGGATCACCCTTCTAAATTCTAATAATTTGGCTCATTTAAGTTATGATGAGTGGGGCCAACTGGTCGTGAGCATTTTTACAAACTGGAAAGAAATGCTGAGGCCCAAGTGTAGACACCTCTAGTTCTCAGCCTTGACTATGGTGTGCGCATGGTCTCATGACTAGAAGGAACACAGGTTCTGGAAATGCTAACCAATTGTCCTTTGATGATGCCGTGACCCAAATACATAAAACCATGCATGCAAAGTAGCCACAGGTTACATAAGGTGCCTTGGAATTTGGACGTGTTTGGAATGTGTGGTGTATTCTTGCGGAAAAAATTGTTGAATTACTTTGACATTGAAAGTAAGTGTCTGGTTGGCGTGTATGTTGTTGTGGTGAGCCTGTAGGGAGAGTGAGTAAGTGTGAGAGAACTTACCTTGAGGATATATATCCTGGGGAGCTGGTGGAGACCTGCCTACTCACCTGGACCTGGTCAGTTTTCCCCACTTCAATTCTCCAACCCAATTTGGTAACTTACCTATCCCTGGCTTGCGGTTCTGAGTACCTGCAAGAGGAAAGGGTCAGAAATCCTCAGTGGAGCGACCACTGCAGCTCTGCTGTCAGTCAGTCCACAGTAACAGGCCTCACTGTTGTGGCATAGTAATACCTAGTGTTCGTAGGGCTTGTTATTTGTTCTCCTGTTTGTAATATTTCCCTGTACATGACTTACTGTTTTGTGTATATATATATATGGGTTGATGTTATTGTTTTTAGTTGTGATTTAATACACTTTTCTGATTCAACTTATTTGTGTCTCTGCACATTCTGTTGGCATCGGATGGGGCTGGGCTGTAAGCCTATATCTTGCCATTTGGACCCTTGAAATCCACCAACCCTCTGAGATATTATGATGCTTCCAGAGATTCTGAAGAGGATTAACAACTCCGCCCCTTTATTGTTAATTAAAGACCTTCAGGCCCTTTCACAAGGTCAAGATATTACTTGACACGGGTGCCACATTTTCGATAGTTTCAGCAGAAATTGTTCCATTCCAGAATTGGATACCGAGGAGAGTCAGAACCCTAGAACGATTCAGTGGAGTGGAATCTCAAATCGGATTTTCCCAAATTGAGCCCTATGAAATTGGATCCAAATTGGGAAGGGCTTCGTTTGGTTTGATGGAACTGGCCAGGGTTGGATTCCTAGGTTCTGATGTCCTGGGAAATTTGGGAGCTATAACTGACTACCCAAATTACTGCATTCGATTCTCGGACAAATCTTCTGCAACAAGGAACATGAATGTGATACTGGTTCAATATCACTGCGCAGCTATCAAGGCAAAGGAGTCACTGCAGTTCCCAGATGCTCTCAACAAGGACATCTTTAATATGGCCAGAAGATTTCACATTGTCTAGGCCCAACATAAGCTTGAATGCAGTTGTGTGGAGGCATCATGGGATCCGGTCCAGATCCATCACCTCAACGACAGTATCATTTTTCCAGGAGGTAGAGACCAGCATTTGACAGACCATCTCAGCACTACTAGACCAGGACGTGATTGTTGCTACACAGTCAGTGCAATGCTCCTGTATGGCCTGTTCACAAATCTGACGGGGTGACGTGGCGACTAACCATTAATTACCATGCACTCAACAAGGTCATGCCCATGCTGACACCAGTAGTTTTGAAATACCAGGAGATTATGTCTCTGATTGCTGATGGAGCAAGGTGGTTTATAGTCCTCAATATAAGTAATCCCTTTTTCGCCTTGACCCTAGATGCACAGTCATGGTACAAATTTGCATTTACTTTTGACAATCAACAGTATACATTCAAGTGATTTCCTCAAGGCTTCCACAGTGCTCCAGTGTACTATCACAGATTTGTAACTGAGATGTGGAAAGTTTTGAGTGAGGAGGACATGGGCTATGTCATATCTTATGTAGATGACATTTTCATTACTGCTGCTATGCAACACGAATGCTTATATCACACACAGAGGGTTTTACAGGCTATAGAATCTACTGGTTTTAAAATCAACCCAGAAAAGACCCAATTAGTTCAGTCCATAGTGCTATACTTGGCCTAGAGTTGAATCAAAATGGGAGATGTCCAGGCAACAAATAATGTTGAGTTGATTAAAAAGTTACCCATGCCACAGGACACAAGCACTTTAAGATCATTTCTAGGCCTGGTAGGGTTCCTTTGGGACTTTATTGAAGACTTTGCCTTGAAAGCTGCTTCCTTGTATTGCCTTTTGCACAAGAGGGTGGAATGGCAGTGGGGTAAGGAAGAGTGCAAAGCTGCCAGCCAGTTGAAAGACAGTGTAATATCTGCACCTACTCTTTTATACACGGATATCATGAAGCTGTTTATATTTGAACTGGCTACAACCTCTATAAGTCTCAGAGCTGTCCTGTCACAGGACCAGGGATCTGGGACACATCCAGTAACTTATGCTTCTCATGCTCTCTGCAACACTGAGAAGCAGTATAACCCCTGTGAAAGGGAGATTTTTCGCCCTGGTATGGGCTCTGCAGAAAGGGAATACCTAATGGGTATGGCTTCCATAATTTTGAAAATGGCCCATATCCCCAGTCAAGTATGTGATTAATGTCAAAATCAGGGATTCTGGGGTATCCAGCTCCAGAATAGCACATTGGACTTTGGCCTTATTAAATAGAAATGTGACAACTAATATGATGCAGAAGCTGCCAGAACTTCCATACAGTCTGATCACTGAAGGCCAGAGTAGTATAGATAACCATGAGTGTCCTGTGATCATGCCAACCCCTGTGTCATCATCAGTATTTTAAGTAGTTTTAATTTTTTTGGAGGAAACCATCAATGATTATGATTATGTTTGTTTTACTGATGGAAGTGCATATTATATAGATGGAATGCATCATACAGGATACTCTGCATTGTGAATAGACATTGTAGTTATCGGTCTGTTCAGGCAGGTGAGTATTATCCTGACTTTAGAGCACACACTCAAGAACTGTACTATCATACTTTATACCGACTCAGAGTGGGTGCTAAGTAGATGGTTGCCTGTTTGGAAATCCAGAGGTTACCATACATCTGGTGGTAAACCAATCAGATACAAAGCATTCTTGCAGCATGCCTATGAATTAACTGAACATCAGGATTTCCCAGTTAACATCGGGAAAGTGAAAGCGCATGCTAAAGGCACTGCAGATGTAGGTCACTGTATTCGTTGACCTTATGGTGACCCTGTGGCCTGGTGACAGTGGAAAAGTACCAGCACTAGCTCTCTAAGGCCAAGTCTGTCCAGATATAGACAGGGTGGTGTGCAGCAGTTTATACTGTGCACAAAATGTAGAAAGCCATGTGCAGATAGGCTGTGATTACCTGAGTACTGTGTGCAGTATGAATGTAAAAAAGGAATTTCACCTTAGTGGTGCATGTGCCTGGGAGGCAGTGAAAGTTGGTGTATGCCTGACTGGTGAAAGAGAATTTTTGAGGTGTTAGTGTTTCAGAAAGTCTCTAATGTATGAGAGAGGAAGTACTGTATGCAAATTATGTGGAATGCAAGCCAGATAAAGTTGGTTTGTAGGTTCATTTTCGTTGTGTGGTCCTTGTTATGCCTTTTGGTATATATGGCGCATGTGGATTAGCCAGTATGCATGAAACAGTGTGTGTGGAGTTCTGAGAGTGGAGAGTTTGTCAATTGGTGAATGGTTATCCAAAGTTTATAGCGGATTGTATTCACCTGAGGCTTCAGAAGTTAGGTCTCTGATCAGTTAACAATAAGCTTTCTGCAACCAGATGTTGTTTGAGCCAATCCTAGAATTTACCTGCCTTCCCTCTAGTAGTTTTGGTTCACGCTGCCAAGGTAATTATCACCCCTGCTTTCCCATCAGTGTTTCATGTTTGTATGTGTCTTATGTAAATTGTATATTTTATTGTATATATTAGAATTAGTGTAGATCAAGCAAAGGTGTTAGAAATTGTATAGTTATTATTGGAAGTTGTTTAATAAACCATTGCATTCATTAATTGTTATTTTGAGTCTGTGGATATTTTGTTGACTAATTAACTCTGACTTCTGCACAGAGTGCCTGTAGGGTGCAGATGATAGATGCTGCATGCTACCGGTAGCTCATTAACTTCCCTCCCACTGAATCAAAAGGTTTGGTCCTAATTGCTTCAGTTTTATCCCCCTGTTGATTCTAGTCAACAGGATTTGGCATCCCTGGGTAGGTGGGATTAGGCATTAATGAGACTTAATGAGGTTAATTGACTAGTGGTAAAGTGAGTTGGTATCGTCTTTCTTGGTGCTGACAGTAGTAAGATACATTCATCACACTGGAAGCCTATTGCTTAGCTTACTGTTTTGCCTGGTGACTGCTGAAAAATCATGGACTGAACAGAGACATGAGCTATCTGCTTCTACTACATGTCTGCCTAAACCCCAACCATACTGGGTGCCCATACCATAACCCACAAAAAAAAAATTTCCTTCCCCCCACCCCCCCGACAGAATGTATGATTGGCCTTAGAGCAGTTTAATTGCCTTATCCACTTGCCAAGACTACTGATGGATTCCCCAGTATACACAGGGGAGTCACCCCCTCCTGCACTCAACTTAGCTTGAAAAAGGATGCCGTGTTATCCAAAAGCTTGCTAGAAACATCAACCCAACTTCAGGTTGGTCTAATAAAAGATATCAACTCGAACCAAAAGACTATCTATCATATAGCCCCAGACCAATATGGCCAACCCCAAAAGAAAATTCCCATCCATTGATTATGTTGAGATGTTTGAGGAGTGGGTCTCTAGGGAGATTGTTTCAAGGAATGCTTGGTCATTTCCACTGGACAAGTGCCATGTGTGGTGCGAGGGAGAACTAGGATTCAGCACTGAAGTGTATAAAGCATTTTGTGAAAAATGGAGTGTGGCTCCAAGATTGCAAGCACAGCTGCACGGCTGCAAAGAAAGCGGCGGTGATGGGTTTGTTAGAGGTGGCAAGAACACTGACAGAGACATGTCGGAGGTTACATCAGAAGGAACATGCAAGCAAGCAGTTACTCATGAGTAGTAATGAGGAAAGCGAACAATGTATTCACAACATTGAGAACCAAATATGTAAATTAAATGGGGACTCCGGTTATGATGCAAGCAAAATTCGAGACTTAGACAGTCATATAAGAGAACTAGAAGGTGAGATTGATAGTCTCGCTGTAGACTATGACAATTGGTGAGGTAAAGTAGAAGATATTAGGGTGACCTATGTTTTTAGAGAAGAAGCAGAAAAGCACACCACAGGCCACATTAGGTATGAAAGGAAAATTAGATCCTTAGAATACCAAGTAAAGGTTCTCAGGGGAAGTAAATTATTGAAGGCAGAAGTCATAAATGTTCCTGCACTGCCAGATAATTGTGTTCTTGGAAAGGAATAGTCATTCAAACTCTGTGTCCAATCAAGGTAGCAGTGATAGTGACTCGGCTAGTGATAAGACTCAGGAGCATAGGGAGGCTGACTCTCTGAAACAGGAGAAGGCGGCGCCTATGGCACCCATTTGTGTCAAAGAGACGCTGTTAGCTGATGGCAGGTTATGGACAGAGAGGACACTGGTGGCGTTTAACCTAGATGAGTTACAAGCTTTGGGAAAGTGCATTGGGCTGCTGACATGTGAAGCATGTGCTGATTGGCTTACAGAAATTGGACTATGTGGAGACAGGGAACAGTATTCCCTAAGAAACATCATAGGCCTGGCTCAGGAATATATGATGCTGCAAGATGTCATAGTATTGCCGCTAAAAGTAAAATCTTGAAGTATCCAAAACAGCAGTGAGTTTACTGACGCAGTGCTTGCTTTGTTTTTCCCAGGGAAACCTGCAGAAGTTCTTTATTTTAAGTGCCAGCAGGTGGGCGATGAATGTCCAGAGTCCTATATCCAGTGAAAGAGGATGCTTTATGCTGTAGTCAATAGGGGTAGACAGCTGATCGATTTTGACTCTCCAGACTTTATTAAGGATTTAGAAAACGGATTTTCCAAAGGTATCCAAGACATACCTGGGTACTTCATGGAAAAGCTCAATATGTGATGAGGTACAGGAGATGGCCTCTGAAGCTTTTCAACTTTAGAGGCTAAGCCTGTTGCTTGTAAGCGGGGTCAAGGAAACTGAGCATCTTAGAGATCAGAGAAAGTGGTTCTGATCAGATTCCGCTGTGGCAGGAACCTTCTGGAGTTCAGAGGTTCTGGCAGGCGGTGGCTCAGAGAGAAGTTCCTAGCAAGGAGAAAAGTCTACGAACAGCGAGAATGTCTTTTAAGGACAGTGCAAGATTTGATAGCTCAGACCATGCAAGACCTAAAGGTCAGTTCAGGAAGACTTATCAGGACAGAGGCTCCCGGGAGGGGAATAGAAACCATAGGGTTCCAAAGCCTTTCAGCAACACCCTCTGGAAAGAGGCTTTGAAATATGAAGATAGGGTAACGATTGATGGACCCAGTAACATTAGACTGCTGGAACTGCTCTTCCAACAGGAACAGAAGGAGCAATTGAGGAGGCAGCAGCAGGAGGGTTCCCTTCTGCTGTTGTTTCCACCTCTGATTATAACAGCCTGGCATTCTCAAACTCCCATTCCAGCACTTGAACAAATTTGGCTGATTGGAGTACCCTAATAAATTCTGGGAAATTGGCTCATCTACAATATGATGAGTGGGGCCATCCAGTTATAAGCATGATTTTTGTCAACCAGAAGGGAATACTGAGGCATGAGGTCAAAGTGTTAGTTGACATGGGTGCTGCTTTCTCATTAGTTTTGGCAGAAATTGTTCCGTTCCAGCATTGGTGTGACGGGAGCAAAATCCCCGAGCCATGGGGCTCCGGAGGTGGCAAAAGCCCTGAGCCATGGGGCTCCGGTGGCGGCAGAAGTCCCAAGCTGTGGGCGGCATCCCCATACGACAAGCCAAGGAAGCATGGCAGCGGTGGCAGGACTGCTACACCATGAGCAATGCCGGCGACCCTGCCTACAGCAGCCCAGCCCCCCAAGACCTGAGAGCAGGATGGCAATGGTGGGTCACAAGACATACCAACAATGCTGCAGCATCCCTCGCCACAGCCAGCAGGAGCCCAGAGATGGGCTGAAGAAAAAAAGGCGGCATTGTCATAGACACGCTTTGTAAGTGCGTGCTGGAGCTGATTTGCCAGCCAGGGCAGCGAGGCGGCAATAAGATCCCCATGCTCCAGTTCGGTGGGGGGACCAGAAGGAAGTCCCTGGCAGCCTAGGGCAGGCTGGAGCCAGAGCCAAGAGCCGGAGGCCGACAGTTGATGACAGCCTCCATGTGTGGAGTCCTTGGCCGAGTCAGTGCACTTACCTGAAGTGGATACCTGGAAGATCAGTTGTGGAAAGGGCAGAGACAACAACAGACCTACAGGATGGGATGAGAGCGATGACTGGTAATGATATTGCATCCATGCAAACAACGAAGTAACAATGGGTTGGCGCTAGGGGGGTGTAGGGGAGGTGAAGCCCCAAAATCCTCATGCTGACAAGTGACCGTAGCAAGATACCACTGAGCTGGGAGTAACACCAATCCCAAGATTAAAATTTCCATCAAATACATGGCAGGTGAGAAGTTTGGTGGTCTAAGTAATGAGTGCTGGGGCAAATTGTCGGCCTCCAGGACCACGGTTGGCTCTGGGTAGCTAGAAAAGGCCAAGCGAGGAGTTCCAGATAGGCACAGCAAGTTACAATTGAACACCAAGAACATTTAGAACCTTAGAGGGATTCAATGGAGTGGAGTCCCAATTTGGATTTTCCAAAGTTGAACCTTTCAAGATTGAGTCTAAATTGGGAAGGGCATCATTTGGCTCATTGGAACTGGCCAGGGTAGGAATCTGGGTTCTGACATTCTGGCAAATTTTGGAACCATGACTGACTATCCAAATTCTTGCATATGGTCCTCAGACGTATCAGAAGTGACATAGGATATAAGCATTGTGCCAGCTTGTCATCGATGTACAGCTGTGAAAGCTCAAGAGTCATTGCAGTTGTCAACTGCCTTAGGTGAAGATGTATCAGCAATGGCCAGGAGATATCCCATTGTTTGGGCCAGGCATAAATTGGAACGTGGTTGCATTGAGGCTGATGTCGTTGTGTTTGGACCAGATCCACAGCCTCAACAGCAGTACCAGTTTCTCAAAGAGGCTGAGACTGGTGTGCAACAGACCATATCTGACTTCATACATTACTAAAGACAATTGCCCTATTAACAGCACATACAAGTTTGTGCATTGGACCTTCCCCACCAATTCCACAGCCTCAGGGTCATGGTGGGTCCAATAGCCCTGTGGCCATGTAGAGTTTTTGTGAATAGTCATCTACCCCTGTTGAGCCTGGACATAATTAGGACTAATTAAGTGCCCAATAAGCAGCTGTTAGCAAGTCCAGGTCAACGAGGGGTGGTTTTTGACCCTGGGTCAGTTAACAGCTGCTGTTTGGGCACTTAATTAGTCCTAATTAAGTCCAGCCTCAACAGATTGGCATCCTGGGTGGGCCCTGATGAGTTTGGTTAATTAAGCAATTTCCTGTGCTTGGTTAATTAGAAGGGATTGTATTTGGTGGGTAAGATTTTTGTTATCTGTGTCTGTGCAGGGAGATTGATTCCTGTCTGCACAGCTTCAGTGTGCTGAGGTACTCTCTGGAGCCATCTAAGCTACAGCAGTGAGGTAAGTGTGGAACACTAGAAGACATATGCCTGGTTACTAGATTGCACAGGCGCAGAGTGATCTGAGCACTCTAGTGCCACCTATTGAAGGGAACTTGGAGGTATGTATCATCCAAAATGGCACGGACAGGAAAAGATCTACTAGAAGAACCATGGCCGGATGTGCGGGTAGAAATTTATGTGCGTGTTCATTCAATATAATTGTACAAATGACCATTATGTGTGGAAATATGACATTTGGAACAGTTTCAGCAATTGCTATAAGAGTGGCCCAAGGAATTAGGCAGCCAGTTAATTCTATTTCTAGCAATACCTGTGTTCAATGGAAGGCTCCCAAACAGTTGATAGATCAGATGACTCAGTCAATATTTGTCAGATATAGAGCCAAAGGAGATATGATGGCCTTAACAATGATAGATCCTTTAAATTATAGGTATCAAATGACCACCATAGATCCAGGTTTAGAAATCACACCATTCACCAACAACCAAAATGCTACTAATTGGATTAGTTATGTACCTGAGGAATATTTTGACCAACACAGTAATCTGGTACCGGATAAGTATGGTCAGTGGGATTTCCGAGTCAACCTCTCCTCTCAGAGTGGTGGTGGGTATTTCAACCAAACTGTATGGCAGAGTTCTTTTGGATGATGGTACATCCAATACCAATGATATTAGAAGCTGGATTATTTTATATACAGATGAATAGACCCCAAATGGTGGGATCCAAGCCAATATATACCACACGGCAAATAGAATTCAACTTAGATTTCACCAGCGTGTCGACATTGAGGGTGGATTGTAAGCCATTCATCCCCATATTGATGGAGGGATGGCTCCAATGGGCCTCCAACATAAAGGGAGTGCCTAAGAGTTCCCAGAATAAATGAGACACTGGCACAATTCTGGGGGGAATGGGTATCAGTATAGGTATTATAAACTCAGCCAATGTAGAAGTGGTCATGAACAAACTGGCCCATGCAGCAAAACAATTAAGAGAGGTAAAAAAACCCATAACTTCATCTATTTCAGAAATAGGCCATAGCATCATTAACAATGCAGAGGTAATGCTAGTTTGGCATCAAATGAGTCAACTGGAGCAATTGTTGATGGTGCAAGATTTAGCAAAAGCACAAAATGAGACAGGGTTTGCACTATCATGCCCTGAGGCACAAATTTGGATACAGGTGATCCTCAGAGGTATAGTTAGGCAAGGATATTCAGGGATTATCCCCATTGAATGCAAGCAGTTAATCACAAAGGCCACTACTGCAAAGGAGAGGTTATTAACAGATTGGTGGAAGCTAACCTATTTTGATTATGATCAGGAAGGAAATAGGCTTTTAGCCACTGTACATACCATTCTGGATGCCAGAATAGAGCTGGTTTACACAATTGTAGGTTTGGAAAGAAGGGTGAATTGCTCAATAATTGTACCAGATGTAGCATACCACTGGGTAAAGATATGGATGCAACCCAGCAATAGTAGTAGGGAAATAATCCCTGAAGATTTAAGTCAATGTCTCGTTCAGGAAGGACAAGGGTACATTTGTGAAAGGGTGTACCATAGAAGAGAAGACCCATGTCTTGAATCTAAACTCAACCAGCCAAGTGAATGTCATTTTAGGGTGTATCCAGACACTAATATTAACACTACTGTCTATGTGATTGATGATCACTGTGCGTGCATTAGTACAGGGTGTCCGTATATGATTTTAAATCATTGGCTCAGGGTTAATATATCCCAGTACAATAGGACATTCTGTGTATGTCATGCCATGCACATACAAGGATGTGGCATAGACATCCCTATACCATGTTCGTACAATTTGACACTAGTTGAGAACTTCACTCTCTATGAAGGTCATGTCAATTCATATTGGGATGGATTTATCTATCCTGAAACAGTTGCTACAGCCTGATGGTATACAGGAACTTTAAAAGGGCAATGAAAAATGTGCTGGACTTATGTATATAAAACTGACTCATAATAACAGATACATTATTCAGATTTTTTATAAAGTCACCTACATTGCTGAACTTCAGTGGTGGGAGACATTGATGGGATGGAGCCCCCCGGCCACTGGAATTTTAAACGTTGCACTCCACCTGATCGTCTTGATCATGATTGTTCAGGCATGTATGGGATTGTTGAGTGTAGCGATGGTAGTATGGATGTGCCACTCGAGGAAGAAAGTTGGGTATGTGTACAGTATGATTGAGAGAGCATGTCCAAAAATACAGATGGCTGAGTTGTTGGACGGTGAGTTTATGAAACTGAAACAGAACATGTATGAGAATATGAGTGGAGAGACAGAGTATGTATGATAATGTTTAAGCAAAGTAAATGAGTGAATAAGTTTATGTTTTTAGGTTGAATTGACTTTGTTATGACATTATATGTTATGATGAATAACCAGACCAGGTCTCGAAAGTTCCCATCTACAGCGTGGCATGAGGTGGCCCTAACGTTTGGGTATGGAAGTCTCATGAAAAGACGTAAATCCATGACCCCGCCTCTCATGTTAACGTGATGATACCTTTGATACTGCACATCTGAAAGGTATCAAGGAGGGGACTGTTGAGAGCAAATTCAGGCCTGGATCATGGAAGTCTATGTTAGGTAGGTCAGCAGATGACCTCTACCTGACCCACCCTCTACAGAGTGATGTAAGCTACCTGCAGAGGCCCTGGAAAAGAGTGTTGTCTGCACACCCATGTGAAGAGCGAAGAGCCTGAGTGAATGGGGTGCACTACCCAAATAAAAGGGGGCTCTGATTGACAGGTCAGGGGTGTGTGTGAGACTTTGGGTGTGTGGTATGGCTGGACTGAGCCTGACTGAGAGATCTGTGCATGTTTTTGGGGTATGGAGAGGCTCCAAGAGATTGGAGAAGGGTGTTTGGTGAGGGAGTTGGTGGTTGCGTTGCTAGGATGAGAGGCTGGAGTGAGAGTTAGGATAAAGTGACTGGTTTCTTTGGCCGGTGCACTGCGGAGGCACACCGGGCTGGATTTCAGTGACCTGTGAGTCTCCATCGATTTCTTCCCTCCATTGCAGTGAACCTTTGCTGGAAATAGATAGGGTTGGCTCCCCGAGTTTCTTTCCCTCTGGGTGTGTGTATCACATAAAGCAGTGGCCCTCTACTTCCCATTGTAAGTATCACCCATTCCTTTTCTCCCTCACTCATGTCCTGGCCGTGGGTTACCCATCCTTGTTTGTGAGGGGAAGGTAAGCCCTACCGAGCAGTTGCCTGAGGAGCAGACCACATTTGGAAGACCAGCGGCAGGGACACGAGCCTAATAGAGTTTCCCCTCTCCCTCAATAAAATCTACCTCATCCTTGAGTGAATATTATATTGTTGTTGATTAGTTATTAAGGTTTAGATAGGATAAGAATAAGAATTATATTGTTGTATTGGTAAGGGTCATTGTGGGGACTGTGTGTGTGTGTGTGTGTGTGTGTGTGTGTGTGTTGTTTACTTACTTGCTGTTTGTTGTTATTTAATAAACCATTCTATTCATGTCAATTTACATCCTGTGCGAGCGTTCTAATTAATCATAGCTCGCTAACTACTGGGTTACCTAGTCGGTGATCAGATACACCCTGATTAACCTGTTAACTGACCCAGGAACAAAAAACAGCCTCTCTAACAGCCACTGGACTCGCTAACAGCCGCTGATTGGGCTCTTAATTAGTCCTAATTAAGTCCAGGCTCAGCAGATGCGGTCAATGGGGGGTGAGTCCATTCGAATGAGGCTCAAGTGAAGTGAGCAAGTTTGGATTGTGAGATTGAGGTACCTGAGATGTGCGAGTCTTTGTGAAAATAGAGTGAATGAGACCCCATAGTAGCTGAACTCCTCTGTGGGCTCATCTACACATGTGCATTTATTGCACAATAACCAAAATTATTGTTGAGTACAGGCAGGTGCTTACATGTGCACACCTGTACTACACAGTAAATATGGTGACTTATGCCTACTTGAGCATAAATTTGATACCTGCATCATGCGTTACTGCTGAGTAACACTGTGTGTGTGGACTGACTTGGGACTAATTTAATGCCTGCATGTGTAGATGCCAGCCTATTCTTGCTTACTGGGCAGTAACTTACTATGCAGTAAATTTTAGCTGGCATAAATTCACATGTAGACACGCACTGTGTGTATTAGTGTGTGTGAACAGAGTGATGGTCCCTGGGAACCAAACCCTCTGCAGTGCATGTTAGCTGCTGGGGAGAGCTGGCTATTGCTGTGTAGCACTCTCTGCCAGGCCTAGGATTGGCGTTGTTGCTTGTTATTGATATTGGCATTGTTGTTTGTTATTGATATTGGGATTTCTTGTGTTGTTGCTTGCTGTGTTGTTATTTAGGTAATAACAACAACTATATTATCCAAGTTGAAAGTGTGTTCATCATTTTATTCCTAATTAATTATTCAAATGTTAAGTGGGGCCAGGCTGTAGGCCAATACTTAATGGAAAAGGCTCTTCAAGCCCACCACTTTAAAACCGTGATTCTCAGAGAGGCCTAACAACCCTCAGTCTTTGATTAATTAAGAGAATCTTGGTTCTTCATATGGACATCCTGGAGGCCACCCAGATCCCTGCCTAATGCCTACCCCGATGGATAGCCTAATGTCTAATGGCTAATGTCTACTTTGTCCCTGGAAGTACTGTTGTGGCATAGGAGCATCTCCCCCAAGTCTGGTGAGCTGCCTGCTCCAAGGAGGTTGATAGCTTCATCTCTACAGGCAGGTACAACTCCTCACTGGTCAGGAGCAGGCAGAAGTCATGTACTATCATGGTCCACCCTCCCATCTCCTAATTAAAGAGACACCATCCCGTTCCTCCCCCCGTCCCTCCAACTGCTGGGTGCAGGTGCCTGGGAGGCTGATACTGTCCCCCTTTGTAGGAAGGGCTGCCACTGCTGGGGTATGCAGCAGACTTGCCTATACTCTGTTTGGCATCCAGCCTGCCTGGGGTGGTGTCAGGCTCCGGGTGGACAAAGGATGGGGAGGGCTGCACCTGACCATCCTCCCCATACTCCCAGTGACCACCAGGGAGGGGTGGCAGAGGGCAGGCATGAGGTAGACAGTCTTCATGGTAGCCCTGGGTGGCAGGAGACTGGATCCATTGCCTGTGGTTGGGTGGAGGATGGTAGGCAGCTCCAGCTGCAGCCACATCCTGTCATGTATGTACAGGTCAGTCGCATCATACGCGCATTTAACTTGCGCAAATTCAACTATAAGCTGGGTGGGGAGGGGGCGGGGCTTGTGTTTGCACGTGGCGCTGCCGCTTACCTGGAGGCCCATTATGGTGGTGATAGCCACTGCCTCCAAAACCTCCTGCTGTCACCATGGAGCCATGCCCAGAGCTGTGTGGCCGGCCGCTGGGCGGCAGTGGCAGCGTGGTGGTGGCTGGGCGGCACGCAGACATCCCTACCACCACCCTGGCCTGTGCCGCTGCCACTGGCCACAGAGTTCTAAGCATGGTGCCGCATGCAAAATCAAGCCCCGCCTCCCCTCCCACCCCGCGTATAGTCACCGATTTTTGCCTTACGCGATTTTCGCTTTATGCGCTGATTTCAGCACCTAACCCCCACGTAAGATGCAACTGACCTGTATTCCTCTATACTGCTTCCTACCCTGCCCAGGAAGTGCTTCCATGGCTCTATGGTGTTTGTGACCCTGTCCAGGAAGGACTCCCACCCCTTCACAGCATCACCCATGGGTTGGCTGGGGAACAGATTCAAGGCCCTGGCAGCCTTGGAGGAGAAGGGCAAAGGAGATTCCTCCAGGGGGGACGGTGCCACTCTACACGCAGCACAGTCTGAACAGGGACAGAACACCCCAAGAAAGAAATGCCGAGTCCTCGTCATCGGAGACTCCATCCTGAGGGGTGTGGAGGGTCCCATCTGCCGATCTGACCCCATGGTACACAAGATCTGCTGTCTATCTGGGGCTCAGATCCAGGATGTTACAGGCATGATCCCGAAACTCATTCGACCTTCAGACCAGCACCCCATGGTCCTAATCCATGTCGGAACTAATTGCACAGCGGGGAGCAATCCAGACCACATCATGAAGGACTACGAGGCCCTGGGAGCCAAGCTTAAGGAGATGGGGTTCAGGTGGTAGGTATTATCCTCCATTCTCCCGGTAAGTAGATGCAGTTGGCACCACAAGGCCTGCATCGGAGTGGTCAACTGGTGGCTTCAGAGGTGGTGCCACCAGGCAGGCCTCAGGTTCCTTGACAATGACCCACTTTTTCACGCAAGGGGCATGCTTGGGTGGGATAGGCTTCACCTCTCCCCTAAAGGTAAGCGTCTCTTCTCTTCCAGGTTGGCTGATCTCATACGGCGTGCTTTAAACTAGCTTTGCCGGGTGATGGGGCCACAGGGGAAATGACAATGCTTCCCAGCCACGACAGGTGATGAGCACAAAAAGTACCCAGGTGAGTGGCAGGATTCTGGATAGTCCTGGGTTTAGCGGGGCAGAGCATGCACCCACAGGAGGCCTTAAATGCCTCTACACTAATGCATGTAGTATGGGGAACAAGCAGGAGGAACTTGCCCTCCTGCTAGCTAACACAAACCCGGACATAGTGGGGCTCACTGAAATGTGGTGGGATTCAACCCATGACTGGGTGGGAAACATCAAGGGCTACAGACTATACAGGTGGGACAGAATGGGGAGGAAAGGTGGGGGTGTGGTGCTCTATGTCAGAGAGCAATACACATCCTCAACAGAAAGCACAGGGTCAGAGGAGGGGCAGACTGCAGTGCTTTGGATTAGAATACAAGGAGGTCAGGGGGAAAGGGACTTAACAGTGGGTGCCTACTACAGACCACCCAAACAGGGGGAAGAGCTGGACTGGGAATTCTCAGGTCAGCTCGTGGAGGCAGTTAAGTCAAGGGACGTGGTCATCATGGGTGACTTAAACTACCCAGACATCTGCTGGGAGGAGCAGTCATCTAGGTGTGACCACTCACGTAGGTTCCAAGCCGAGATACAGGACCTCCATCTAACCCAGGAGGTGCACAGCCCCACCAGGGGGAATGCCTTGCTAGACCTGGTCCTGGCCACAGGCGATGACCAAGTGAGGGGGCTGTGGATTCTTGACCACCTGGGCAATAGCGATCATTGCCTACTGGAATTCACCATTCAGTGCAGGGTGTCAAAGGCCTGCAGCAAGGCAGCAGCCCCAGACTTCAGGAGGGCCGATTTCAATGAATTAAGGAGATTAGTCGAGGAGGCACTGAGGTCCCGGAGGGGAGGGGAGTTGGGAGTCCAAGAGGAGTGGTCATTCCTTAATTGACAATACTCCGAGCCCAAAGGGTGACAATCCCAGTGCAAGTCAAAGGGGGCAAGAGTGCTCAAAAGCCCCCATGGCTCACCAAAGCATTCAGAATCATCTGAAAGCTAAAAAGGAGGTGTATACCCAATGGAAGGAAGGGGCCATCACCAAGGAGGATTACACCTCCATTGCTTGAGACTGTAGTGGAGCTGTTAGGAAGGCTAAGGCAGACATAGAATTGGGACTAGCGACCCGGATTAAAGATAACAAGAAGTCCTTTTTTAAATACATAGGGAGTAAAAAGAAGGCACTGGGTAACATGGGGCCCCTGCAGGACATGCTTGGCAATCTGGTGGTTGTACCAGATGATAAAGCTGACCTCTTTAACAAATTCTTTGCCTCCATATTTCTGAGCAGGGACTGGGACATCCCCCACACCAGAATCCCAGACCAACTCAGGAGGGGCACAGCCGGGCCTAGGGTCAGAGAGGACCAGGTCAGGGAACTTCTGGTGGGACTGGACATCTTCAAATCAGCAGGTCCAGATGATCTCCACCCAAGGGTGCTGAGGGAATTGGCAGAGGACATTGTGGGACCTCTGGCACAGCTCTACAAGCACTTGTGGTGCTCTGGCAAGGTGCCAGAGGACTGGAAAAGGGCCACTGTGGTCCCCATTTTTTTAAAAGGGAGGAAGGAGGACCCAGGAAACTATAGGCCCGTTAGTCTTACATCAGTCCTGGTGAAGCTCTTTGAGAAAATTATCCAGGAGTACATCTGTGAGGGACCAGCAGAGGAGATCATGCTTAGGGGCAACCAACATGAGTTCATTAGAGGCAGGTCCTGTCAGACCAACCTGATGGCCTTCTATGACCAGGTCACAAAATCCTTGGACGCAGGTGTCACAGTGGACGTAGTCTTTCTGGATGTTAGGAAGGCCTTCAACACTGTCTCTCACCCCATTCTCATCAAAAAATTAGGCTACTGTGGTGTCAATGCCTGCAGAGTCAGATGGGTCAAAAATTGGCTGAAGAGCCGCACCCAGAGAGTGGTGGTGGACGGGTTGTTTTTGACCTGGAGGGATGTGGGCAGTGGGGTTCCCCAGGGCTCGGGCCCGCACTGTTCAACATCTTCATCAGTGACTTGGACAAGGGGGTGAAGAGCACCTTGTTCAAGTTCGTGGATGACACTAAGATGTGGGGAGAAGTGGGCAAGGTAGAAAGGAGGGATAGGCTACAACTAGACCTGGACAGGTTACAGGGATGGGCGGATGAGAACAGGATGGGTTTCAATACTGACAAGTGCAAGGTGATGCACCTAGGGAGGAAGAACCAGCAGCATACCTACAGGCTGGGAAACTCCCTTCTCATCAGTGCAGAGGAAGAAAAGGACCTTGGAGTTATTATTGATTCCAAGATGAACATGGGCCGCCAATGTGAGGATGCAGTCAGTAGGGCCAACCACACCTTGTTGCGCATCCACAGATGCATCACAAGCAGGTCCAGGGAGGTGATCCTCCCCCTCTATGCGACATTGGTCAGGCCACATTTGGAGTACTGCATCCAGTTCTGGGCACCGCACTTCAGGAGGGATGTGGACAGCATGGAGAGGGTCCAAAGGAGGGCCACTTGCATGATCAGGGGGCAGCAGGGCAGGCCCTACGAGGAGAAGCTGAAGGACCTGGACCTGTTCAGCCTCCACAAGAGAAGGCTGTGAGGGATTCTGGTGGCCAACTATAAATTTACCAAGGGGGACCAACAGGGAATGGGATAGACCCTGTTCCCCCAAGCACTACCGGGAGTAACAAGGAATAACGGCCATAAGTTGACTGAGAGTAGATTTGGGCTAGATATTAGCACTACTTCACAGTCAGGGTGGCTAGGATCTGGAACCAACTTCCAAGGGAAGTGGTGCTTGCTCCTACCCCATGGGTCTTCCAAAGGAAGTGGGATAATCACCTTGCCAGGGTCATTTGACCCCAGCATTCTTTCCTGCCCATGGCGGGTTGGACCTGATAATCTGTTCAAGTCCCTTCCGACCCTACCAACTATGAAACTATGGATGTGACCTGGCAGACCTGAGTCACAGAAGTCTGCTGAAGGGTTCTCAGCAGCTCCTCTCACTGGTCCTGCTGGCAGCCATAGGCAGAGAGCCACCTCTCAGTGTCCTTTGCTTGGTGTGCAGAGATCTATGCAATGTCATCTAAGAAAATGTCATATTGACATTTTCAGCTACGGGCCATTCTTTGTTCAGGAGTTTCACTTCTGGGCACTGGATGAGCATCTTTTCTGAGGGAGCCTCCTGAGATTCCTGGTGCCAAGGCAATTTTGGGGGAGTGAAGACAGCAGAAATGACCTGGAGATAAAATGTGTGAGGACTTTGTGTGCAAGAGCCACCATACTCCACAGCACTAACAGGTGTCCAGACAGCCAGTAGTGCACTGAGAGCACAGCAGCCCACCAGGGCTTCCTAAGGACCACCCTTTTGTGCTTAAGGTGCTAGGGTGGCTGGGGGACAGAGAGCCAAGGGTCCTCCATCCCAGCTCACCAGCAGAAGCCTGCCTGCACTTCAAGAAACTGCAGCCAGCTGCCTTTAAAAAAACCCCCAATTACTCCAATTAACCTTAAGTTACAGCACCGTCCCTTTAAATTTGGAGCAACAGGCAAGATGTTGCAAGAGAGGAGCGGGGGGAGGGACGGACGAAATTAGGTCCAGCAGGCACGGATCCCAGCCAGCCCAACTTGCCCAGCATGCTGGACAGAAGCCATCTCCACTCCAAGCCTTCACCTCAGGATAGGGCTGGTGGGCACTGCCCATGGTACTTAATGGGAATTGCTTAGATTAAATAAACTAATTGTGCCATTGGCCTGCCAGTGAATAAAGTATGCAAATGAAGTAACATGAATGGTGACTGCTTGCATTCCTGTGAGTCACAATGCTCTTCTGCCTGTGACTTCCCATCAGCATGGAAAAATGAGAGAGGAGAATGTAGAAAGTGAGCTTTTCCCAGCCATCACTCAAATCCACAGGGCTCTGATTTCCTGTCAGTGACTGAAACATTCCCTGAAGCTGTAGAATTGGCAGGCCCCATCTTTGACAAATTTATTACATTAATGTACTACTCAAGACAGAGTAATTCCTTTGAGCCATGTGATGGGTCTCCCTTCATTAGGCTGATAATTTCTTGAATCTCCTCCCTATTAACTTAAAGATAACTCAAACTATTGCCACAACACCAATTCCCAGCAACCCTTGATAGGTACTATGAACTCTTCTTCCTAAAGCATGTCTCTCAAAGAGGTATAGGCTTGTTTTGAAGAAATGAAAGGTTGGAGAATTAACAGTTTCCCTTGTAAAGCCATGTGTTTTCATAAAAGAGGAATACCAGTTGGGAGATAGAATGGCATGAGTTCAGGACTGCCCATGGCTCCCAGCAGTTAGACAGAAAATCCTCTCAAGGGTATCCAACATTCATTCTTTTATTTTGGATAAAATTATTTTATTTTATAGGGGTTGGACTGGGATAGAAAGAGACAAACCCCAGCAGTTGCTGGCTGGCTCTGGGGTGGGGTGTTATGGCAGGAAAGTGGTTGAGCAGGAGATCAGGACTACCCAACACCTTCTTTGCCTAACCAGAAATACCAATCTGTTGGCAAACAAGGCCCCCAAGTTATCCCAATGTAAGCATAGCTCAGATGGACTCCTGAGGCGACTGGATCAGTGAGCATCGTCTGGGACATACAGATGCACAGCGTGTGGTGACAGGCCATGGGCATGAAGCCCTTAGTAAGGAAATGTATAATTAGGAGGTACTTAATTATACATTATTGCCTAGTAATGATCCTTAATTAACCCCCATTGTGAGAGGTTGAATCCAGGATTTTTTCCATCCTGACATGATGCAAGTATAGCACAGAGGGGCTACTGACCCCCCCTGACAAGTGGCAAGTCTATAGGGTTGAAAGTTGCAGGGATGGCTAAGCGTTCCAGGCCCCTGATTCCATCTCATGCTTCCCCCCTAGCACAGGGAGCATGAGTGAAGATGGGTGTGAACAAACTGCAGCCCAGGCTGCCAACTGTGCCTGAGACATGCATGGTTCCTTACCCTGCAAGGCCACCCAGCCAGCCAGGTGTGGCAGAACAGGGAGCTGGGGCTTGCACCAGCCTCCACAGCACATTGGCCAGTTGGCCAGGCTTATGAGGCCAAGGGGTGTTTCTGAGCCCTGCAGCTGGTGTCCTCCTCTTCTTTTCAACATTGGGGGTGCCTATACCGTGTTCTGAACAAGATGGCCAAGCAAATAGGGGTGCCTGCCACCCTGCTCAGTGGCCTAGCTTAGGAAATATGTAATTAACATGTAACTCAAGCCTATTACCAGTCATTAATTCACCCCCCACTGAGGGCGAGAGTCCATGCTTTCTGTGCACCCCAACCAACCATGCAAGCAGAGCTCAGATGAGCTCCTGAGCCCGCTTGACAAATGGCAGGGCTCTGGGGTGCAAAGTTGCAGATCTCGGCATGCACAGCTGGCCCCCAACTTGAGGGTTGGTCAGGCATGCCAGGCCCCCAGTTCCAGCCTGGGCCTCCTTCCAAGCACTGGGAGCATGGGTGAGCATGGGTGTTGTCAAACTGGCTGGGGCCACAAGTTGCACCTGAGGCCCAGCCTGTTGCCCAGCAAACCTTCCCAGCCAGCCAGGTGGGGGAGAACACTAGCCCCAGCCCCTGGCCTGCCTCCATAGTGGCTAGCTTGCCAAGCTCCTGTGCCCAAAGACCTGTTTGAGCCTTGACCTGATGGCCTCCTCTCTTCTTGGCTAAGGGAACAGATGCACTCATTTCATAGCTCTGGGCCTTGTTGATGTGCTTGATAGGCAGCAGGGATGAGTTCAGAGCTCCTGGGGTCCTTCTTGGTAAGGCCAAAGCATCTTTGGGTTTTTTTGAAAAAAAAACTGAAAAATTCCATGGTTGGGCTATCCAGCCCCCTTGGCCCATGCCACACACATACTCTGACCTTTAGGAAGTTTTTTGACTGCGTTTTGAAGACCAGATATTCTTCTATTCTGACTTGTGGTGTGTGTTTGTGTTTGACTTGTGCTTGGATTTCGTGTGACAGTGTGGCAAGTTCCTGTCACCTGGAGAGGCAAGTTGCCTCACCAGAGGCTGCCATGAGGCTGTGAACAAGCTAGAGTCTGCTTGCTGATGCAGGAGTTCCTGAGTGAAGAGAGACCAATCTAGAGGTGTGGGACTGAATTTATTAGGACTGGCTAGAAGTAAATGAGGCTACAGAGTGGGTAATAGAGAGCCCCTATGCCAGAGCTAGCAAGTAAGAGTCAGCTCTGACTAGTACAAGTGGAGCTGAGCAGCATACAATCTTACCCTAGAGAAGCAGGAACTTTCTGATCTGGAGTGTCACGGGGAGTTCTCTTCCAGAGTGGGTATATTCAGGCTCAGGAAGAGAGCAGGTACCCTGGGAGCAGGTGGGGTTGCTAGCTGGAGGTACAAAAGTCTCCTTCTGGGTGGTTGAGTGTGACCAGATGAGTTTGGAATGCATTTTGGCAGACCATTTCTGTTCATACAGCAAGGTATATTTTAGATTAATTTCTGCTGGCTGGGATGATGTAGACCTTTTGGTTAGCAGTTTGCTGAGCTTTGTTAGTAGATTGGTAGTGGCTATAAGGGGTGGTTGGGAGGCCACACAGCAGGGTGCCTGGACCACTCTGCATCTTGAGCCCTGTTTGGAGTTGGAGTCCGAGGTAGGCTGAGGCCAAGGCGAGTGAACTAAGGCTGCAGCCTACAGCTCAATACAAGTGGGCTAGGGTCAAAAGGGGCTGATGCCTGGGTGAAAAGGCTGAGGCCAAAGTAGTTGCTAGTGCCCAAGTGAGCAAAAGCTATCATTCAGGCCAGAAGGCCCTCACGAATGGAGACTGAGTGATATCCATAAGGCATGGGTATGGCTGTTGAGAAGGCTGAAAGTCACAGCTAGAAGCATCAGGTGTGGCCCCAAGTTACATAAGTAGGGCAAGGGTCCAGAGAACAGTATAAGGGTGGGTGCCATAGGCAACAGAAGGGTGGGGCTAATGGGTCTAAGCCCCCCCAAACATGGGGAACCATGAGGGCCACAAGGCAGCCCAGCTGCAGGCAATCTGAGCCCTCACAACTGCCTGGTCCTTGGCAGGGACTTTAATGTCACAATGGAGATTCCAGAACTTCCTGCACCTCCATAAATTTGAGATCTTCAAAAAAAGAGGTTGGACGATATTGGTTATTTATTAACTAGGACTAGCTATGTCTGTGCCGTGTAGTGGGTATTCCCATGCTTCTGGTCTTTGGTGGCTGCCACGTGGAGCTGGGAATAATTCTCCACCATCCCCTTGACAGGGGTGCACTAGTACTCTGAGGGGGACTAAAACCCAGAGTTCCCTGGCCATAGGGCAGGGGTCAGCAACCCCTGGCACATGTGCCATTAGTGGCACATGGAGACATTTTTTTCTGGCACACCAGCAGGCACGCAAAGAAATTGGGGTTTTATAAAAGTTGGTGCTCTGGGCTCTCCTGTGCAGCCACAAGTCGCAGAACCACAGCAGGACCTGGGGCAGAGCCAGAAGAATGCAGGCAGGAAGGTGTCTGTTCTACTGCCCCCCACCCCATGTTCCCAGGCTGCACCCTCCAGCCCAGCTGGCCCCTGGAGGGAGGTGCCCAGGCAGGCAGGTGCCCTATCCCTCCAGGGGCAGCACTGAGATGCTGAGTGCTGGGGCTAGGAGCTCAGAACAAGGTCTGGGCAGCAAGGGGGGGGGTGGGGAGGAAAATAGGCACTGCAGGCAAGCCAGCGTGGTCGGGCCCTTAGGAAGGTGGGGGCTGGGCAGGAAGTAGGGGCTGCCGCAGGGTTCTGTAGGCTTGAGCTGTGGTGGGCAGGTAGGTGGGGGTGCCCAAAGGCACCTGTGGTGGGCCCTGGCTCAGCCCACACAGCTCCTCAGGGATGGACTGGGGCAAGACGCCAAGCTCAGGGGGCTTCCCTCTCCGGGATTAGCTTCCCTGCATGCTGGTGTAGTGCGCAGGTTTGTTATTACCCTGAAATAGAATAGTTTTCTGAAAGCATACTGTTAGGTTTACAATAATTTGGATTATTAAGAAGTATTAGCTTTACAGCTGAATACAAGGCATGACCTGTGGCCTAGCAATGCAGCTGACCACAAGGCAGAATGATAGCTAGGCCTTTGCTTGTGTCAAGTAATCATTTTAACTGCACCAAGCATTTTCTGAGTTAAAAAGTGAATCTGTGTCTGTGTGCAGAAAAAAAAAAAATCAGCTACAGCAAGAAGTAAGATAAGACAGAGAAACCATTGTTTTGAGCTTACTGGTTGCGTCCTTGAGAAGTATCTTCTACTGTGTAAGGTTTTGCTAACATATTATAATGTTACTGTTACTTAACTTTTAGCTTTTAAAAGTGCTAGTTCAGCTTAATAGAAATATGCTGTTACAAAGATTTGTAGAGCACCGCCCCAAGTATTGCTTTTTGTTAACCATATAGTCTTGCTTTGTTGTAAGAAGTATAAAAGATCGCCTCACCCTTGAGGGGGGGCCATTTTGCCTTTTGCTGGCTTTATGGTCTTTGCTCGAGCAAATAAACAGCTGTCTTTCTTTACCCGCGTTGTCTGTCAATCAAATTACAGCTAGACAACAGACCTTAGGGAGGTTTCTCCCACCACAATTTGGCACCCCAGATAGGACTTGTCTAGCTTGATGCCTTTAGAGACCTCCATCCCCCGACACCCCAGCGCGCACCAGGTGAGTTCACCTATTGGGTTAGTCTCGGGAGGTGGTCGGTCCCCTCAGGACCAATAAGGCGGGATCCTCAAGTCGCGTAAAGGAACGGTACCGGCGAGTACCTCTGGTCAGGTATGTTTTTGGTTTCTATCTGGTTTCTGGTTTTCTGGTTTTACCTCTAGAGGTCTCTGGAAGCAGTCTTTGAGGGTATCTGTCTGCTGATTTAAACGCTGATAGATCCAGCAGCCTAGCCGAAAGGCGAAAGACACAGATATAAGGTAGAAATGCTGTTATAACAGCCAATGACTGGGGTCTCGGACTCAAGACGCCCCTCCTCACAGAGAAAGCCAGTGGGGTCCGAGAACACCGGTTGTTGTACGTCGACGAAACAGCTTCTAGGCAGGTAGAACTTAGGGAAATAAGACTGCTTGTGCTTGGATATAATCATGGGTTCCGGTCTAGGGAAAGTTATTCCTGATTCACCCCTTGATTTTATGATTAAGAATTGGAAACATTTGGAGGGACGGGCGGAACTGTCCAAGTCTCGTATGGCAGAACTCTGTTTAACTAATTGAACGTCTTATACGTCCCAGTTAGATTTGGGAAGACAATGGCCAGAAAATGGATCATTTGACCTAAATCGCCTGGCTGCCTTACGAAAGATCTTGGAGGACCTCCGCCCTTGCCAAATTAGTTATTGGTATTTATGGGACAACGTTGCTAGCAAGCAATTAAAACCTTTAGCTTCCCAGACCCCTGCACCTTTTCCAAATCTGTTAGCTCCTCTTCTATATTCAAAACCTGCTGCAGCACCGTCATATTCAGAAGATGATTATAGACCCATGCCTAGGCCCCCTAACCTACCATTGATACCACCCCAAATGTTTGAACCCCAAAACATTGCCCCTGGGCCGGCCGAGGGACTGGGAAGTCTTTGGGAGGCATCACCTCGATTGTCTCTCTCGGAATCCCCGAGTCCCGGATCTGGAGAGGGATCCAGAGATCCCTCTCCAGATTCCAGTTCCACTCTGATTTCAAATTGCACTCGTCAAAAATTGTCTAAGCCTGCACTTCAGTTACCTCTAAGAGAATACCCTGTGCCTGGCGAGGGTGGAGAAGTTATCAGTCACTGGACACATGCTCCGTTCTCTACCACAGACCTCTTAAACTGGCAAGAAAACACCCCCAGGCTCAGAGATGATCCCGAAGTAGTTCTAAGACGCTTCAAAACCATTTTCATGACTCATAACCCCTCCTGGTCAGATGTCATGCAGCTTCTCGAAAGCCTCTTAACTACAGACGAGAAGACTCAAGTACTACGCCATGCTGACCAATTTCTAGCCGATCAGCCCCATGAAAACCACCCCATGCCTAATGGCGTGCCCAGGCAAAATCCGAATTGGAATTACAATCAGGAAAGGGGGCAAAATTCAATACGAATGCTGAAAGACAGCATTTTAGAAGGATTAAAGAAAGCAGGAGATAAAACTACAAACTGGTCCAAAGTGACAGCTACTGTTCAGGGTCCCGAAGAACACCCTTCAGACTATTTTGAAAGACTCTGTAAAGCTATACGTCAGTATGGAAATATGGACTCCGAGACACCTGCCACTTTGCCTGTGTTAAGACTTGTGTTCGTAAGTCAGGCTAGCGAAGATATTAGAAAAAAGCTTCAACATAACACTGAGGGTGTTGAGGGCAAAATCCATGGCAGAAATCTTAGCCATTGCTACTAAAACTTTTAAAGGAAGGGAAGAAAAAAAAGAAGAAAGAAAAACAAAAGGAAGATCAGTCCAACATTCGCATGTTGGCAGCAGTAATACAGCCCACAAATGCCTATAGAACCAATCTGCACCGTGGCCTGAGGCCCTTTGTGCCTAGGCCACTGGGCCGTACCTACCAACCGTATGGGCCCAACGTATGTCATTACTGTAGACAGGAAGGACACTGGAAAAGAGAGTGCAAGTTAAGACCAAAAAGATCCCCAAGTGATAACCCTGAAAATCAAAAATTCAAGAACCCTCAGTTCACTACTGTTACCCCAGATCTTGCTCAAAACCAATGTGACGACTGACGTGATGAGGGAGATTCTACATGCCACTTTCTGCAACTATCCTCTGTCCAACCTAAAGAAGTCACCCTAAACTGCAGTGCTCAAGATCCCCTAATACCCTTAAAGATAGGAGAACACGTCTACGAGTGCCTGCTAGACACAGGGGCAACTTTTTCCAGTATTTCCAAAGGACATCTTTCACCAAGTGAAAAACAAGTCACTGTTATGGGAATTGAGGGAAAACCCTTCCGTTGCTCATTTTCACAACCCACGAATGTAAAAATTGGCCCCCTCTCAGCAGAACACTCTTTTCTTCTAGCAACTGGCCCTGTTAACCTTCTTGGATGGGATCTTCTTTGCAAACTACAAGCCACCATACAGTGCTCACCTGACAGAATTATTCTAACATTTCCGTCCTCCCTGGTCCCAATGATAGCCACAGTGCTTGCAGTTACAGAAGACTCGAGCTTGCAGTCTCTTCCCCTTGTTCTAAAAGAAAGGGTACCCCCAGAGCTTTAGGGCCTCACCTCCAGCTCGGTGGGACTCCTAAACTCTGCAGATCCTGTCAAAATTCTAATTCGTACCAATCTTGAGCCACCTAAAGTACCCCAGTATCCTTTGAAAGCAGAAGCTGTTGAGGGACTCAAGCCTTTAATTGAAGATTTTTCTAAACAAGGAATTTTAATTCCCTGTCAGTCCCCCTGTAACACACCTATACTTCCAGTAAAAAAAACCCAAGCCTGGTCCAGACGGGAAACCTATGTATCGTCTGGTTCAAGATCTCAGACAAAATAATAAGTATGTCATTCCACGACACCCGGTCGTTCCTAACCCCAATACTATTTTAACTACAATACCCCCTGACACTGCTTTTTATACCGTAATAGACCTCTGTTCTGCTTTCTTCAGCATCCCCATCCACCCTGAATCCCAATATCTTTTTGCTTTCACTTGGGGTTCTTCTCAACTGACCTGGACAAGGGTACCCCAAGGATATGTAGAATCTCCCAGCATTTTTTCTCAAATTCTTCACAAAGATTTGCAAGATGTTACTTTTCCTAACTCCTCATCCCTCCTAATATACGTGGATGATTTACTCTTATGCTCTGCCTCATCAGAAGCATGTATTCAAGACACCATCATTTTACTCACTGCACTAGCCGCCAAAGGCCACAAGGTGTCACCAAATAAGCTTCAGTTTTGTAAATCCACTGTTAAATACTTGGGCCACATTTTGGAGCCTGGCCAAAGACGCCTGAGTGATGACAGAATCCAAGCTATCCTAAATATTCCCAAGCCTATAACAAAGCGTCAAGTTCAGGGTCTGCTGGGAATGGTGGGGTTCTGTCGCTCCTGGATTCCAGCCTTCGGAGAGTTAACCAAACCACTTGTACAGCTTACTACAAAAGAGGCAGAAGAGCCAGTCTTTTGGGATCATGAAGCTGCCCGTAGTTTCAATAATATAAAATCTGCTTTAACTTCTGCCCCTGCCCTAGGGCTACCAGATTATCGAAAACCTTTCATGCTCTTTGTCCATGAGAGACTAGGAGTAGCCTCTGGGGTACTTACTCAACCCTTAGGCAACACCCAACGCCCGGTAGCTTACTTCTCTGAACAATTAGATCCAGTGGCAAAGGGGGGAGTAGGCTGCCTTCGCGCAGTGGCAGCAGCTGCAACCATAGTCGAGAAAGCCCAGGAATTAGTCCTCGGATATCCCCTTATCCTAAAGGCTCCACATGCAGTAGCACTCCTCCTCCTCCAGAAAAATACTCAACATTTTTCTCATCAGAGAATGAACAAGTATGAAACCACACTTTTAATGGCTACAAACCTGGTCATAGAGAGATGCAATACCCTGAATCCGGCTACTTTATTACCTCTACCCAGCGACGGGGAACCAGACTCCCACGATTGCCTTCAAGTTGCAGCATTTTCAGACAAACCCAGGGTAGATCTTAGTGACTTACCCTTAGACAACCCTGACTTGATTTTTTTTGTAGATGGCTCTTCAAAATTAGTAAATGGAGAAAGAAAAACGGGTTATGCAGTAGTAACTCCATTTGAAGTACTTGAAGCTGAACCACTGCCTGGGCAGTTGAGCTCGCAGGCGGCTGAACTTACTGCCCTTACACGAGCTTGTCAATTAGCATCGGGCCACTCTGTAAATATTTGGACTGATTCTAAGTATGCCTTTGGAATCTGTCATGCCACTGCACAATTGTGGAAAAAGAGAGGATTTATGACAGCTTCTGGAACTAAAATATCAAATGCTAAACAAGTCAATGATCTCCTACAAGCTATAATGTTGCCAAAAGCCATAGCTGTAATGCATTGCCCAGCCCATACAAAAAAGGGAGATCAAGTCTCAAAAGGCAATGCCCTAGCCGATGCTGCAGCTCAAACAGCAGCTTTACAACCACTATCCGCCCTAGCCTTCCAAGCTCAAATTCCCCAGTCAAAGGCATATTTGGGAATATTGCTAGAGCCAAAAATGTACGAGTCTGCACCACCTTTAGAACAACAGAGACGGAAAGTGGCAGGAGCCACCTGTGAAAAAGATGGAATATGGCGATTGCCAGATGAAAGGATAGTGTTACCTAAAGCAGCTCTTAGACCCTATCTGCAACAACTCCATCAAAGCGAGCATTTAGGTTGTGAAAAACTTGCCACTATCACTAACAGGCTGTTCTACGCACCCGGAATCTACCAGGAAGCAAAAAGGCTTTTAGAACACTGCAGTATATGCAAAAAGTTTAATATCAAAGGAGAAAAATCAGGACCCCCTGGGGCCCGCCCCTGGGCTTATACTCCCTTTGAAAGACTACAAATAGATTTTGCTGATATGCCTAAAGACAATGGGTACAAAAACCACCTAGTAATTGTTGACCAACTCACGGGGTGGGTAGAAGCTTTCCCCACCAGAAGAGCTACAGCACAACAAGTAGTAAAAATACTCCTTAATGAAATTATACCCAGGTTTGGTCCTCCACGTATCATTGAAAGCGATCAAGGATCGCATTTTACTGCTGACATAAACAAAACACTGGCCAGCTGCCTAGGAATAGAATGGAAATTCCATACCCCTTGGCACCCAGAAAGCTCAGGACAAGTAGAGAGAATGAATCAGACCCTGAAACAAAAAATTGGGAAGCTATGTGCTGAGAGCGGGTTAAAATGGGCTAAGATTCTCCCACTGGCCCTTATGTCCATCAGAACTACCCCCAGGAGAAAACTAAAGCTCAGCCCTTACGAGCTGCTGTTTGGACACCCTGTTCCCCAACATTTCCCCTTACTACCGGCTCACACTTCCTCTCTTTTAGGAGATGAAGGACTCACCTCCTATATTTTATCTCTACAGTCTCAGTTAAAATCTCTCCATAGGTATGCTGCTTTAAGCCAACCCCTCCCTGCCGATGTCCCAGCACATCGCATCCAGCCTGGAGACTGGGTGTATGTAAAAACTTGGAAACGGTCTCCCCTTGAACCTAAGTGGCAAGGACCGTATCAAGTCCTCCTAACCTCCCACACCGCCGTAAAAGTAGCAGAGAAGGACAACTGGATTCATTATACTCGTACAAAGAAGACAGAAGTTTCACCAGAGCTCAGGATCGGCTCCAACGCGAGCTTCCCTGACCTGGAAAAGGGGAAGCCAGAAGAAGACGACTGTGGACTTCGTGGGAGCACCGCACGCCCACCTGACCGCGACAAGGGTGAGCCAGAAGCAGATGAAAAAATAAAAACAAACACCTCCTGGACCTGCAGCCCATTAGATAATATAAAACTCAAACTAACCAAGGTCCACTAATGAACTGTCACCCTTTTGGGGTCCTGCCCAGCCCAGAGAGCACCAAACTCCAAGTACTGCATCCTCTAGACACTTTTGGATCAGCTGAAACCAAGCACTTTGAGACTGTAACATGTCCCAGAAGATCAGTTATTGGAGCTGCAGGGTTGTGCATACTGTTTGTGCTGATTTTGGTTATAATATGGTTTTTATAACTATGTTATTTCTAATCTTTCTCTGTGCTGGAGAAATAAGTCTCTCACAAGGGTCGGCTATAGCTGCCAGTTGCTGCAGATGTGCTAATCCTGGTGCCCGAGGTTTTCCTGTCTGGATAAGCGATTCAATCGAACTCTCTGATATAGACTGGAAGGTCAACATTGCCCGTTGGTATCCTCCCTCACATTGCTGTAGTTCAGCAGAAGTTTGGGTATTTACTTATGGAACAGAATATTGTGTAAAGCCTAGCCACCCAGTTTTCAGACAATTTGCAGAGTCTCCTCAGGCTAAGACTACTCTTAAACCTAATGTTGCCCACAACTCTGATAATAATATGTACCTCCAATACATTGAGAGAGCTGCTAAAGCAGAAAACCAAAGTGATTGTTGGGTGTGCAGTCATTTTCCTCTCCACACTCAAGGAGGCATTCCTATGACTCCCATCCCCTTGGGCCCCATCGAGTCACTTTTAAACCCCTCTAATAACCAAGCTTGGGACCAAAGTCAGCAGGAGTTCCTTTTAGTAAAGCCTGTTGTTGGAGATTGGTGTTTCTATGTAAACTGCTCAGTATCAGACTGCATTAATTTAGGCACAAGCATATGTCACCACTATTTTACTAGTTCAAGTGGAGGAGACTGGCGTAATAATAACACAGCAACTCCTACCTATTGCAGCTCTTACAATGATTTCTACAGCAGCAAAAATTTAAGCAAGGGCACTAATCCTATCTGCACCCCCATCTCCTCTTTAAATAATACCTTGTGGTATTGTTTGTACACTGATACCTCCCGGGGACAATGCTTCTTCAATGGAACTGCAAATCCTTCCTTTAAATCGAAGGGTGAACGCGGGGTGCTAGGAAACAGGGGCCGAATACCTCCTAAGTATTCAAACCTCGCTGCTTTAAAAGGACAATACTGGGTCTGTGGCTCCCACGCCTACCATAAAATCCCTGCCAAAGGAAAAGGTATCTGCTATCTGGCAATGCTAAAACCCTCTACGTCCTTCGCCACGCACCTTCCACGGGGCAGGTGGCGAAACAAGAGGGATTTGCAAGAAAGCCGTGATAATAGTAGATAAATATCAAAAAACTCCGCTTACCAAAGGAGTGTTAGTCGGGTGTTCTTTAGCAGGTATACTCCCAGGAGTAGGCACTGCTTGTCTTGGAAGATTTACACTACGCCTACAAGCTGTGATAGAAATCATGGCTCATGAATTCAGTGAAGGTCACAAGGAACTCTCGAAGGCCGTTGCTGCCTTGGCTGACACCCAAGAAGAACTCCGACAAATGGTAATTCAAAACCGCATAGCCCTTGATTTTCTCCTCGCTGCTCAAGGGGGAGCTTGCGCAGTTATCGGACCAGAATGTTGCGTTTGGGTTAACAGTTCTTTTACAATAGTACAAACCCACCTCAATGATGCAGCTGTCCATATCCAAAAAGCCGAAGATATAGCAAAAATCCCCAAAGATACAACTCTTAGTTGGCTCACAAATTGGTTGCCTTCCCTTACAGGATGGCTTAGACCTTTTGTTTTAAGCTTAATTGGAATTGTTATAACTATAATCTGCCTGTTGTGCTGTTTTCAGTGTCTATGCTCTCTAGGACAACAGTTTATGCAAAGGCAAGTAAAAATGTATGGTCAGTTTGTACAAATATCCAGCATCAATCATCAAAACCTAACCCCACAAGAAGTTGAATATCTAAAAGTGTGTTCCAAAATTTCCTCTGGAAAATTGGGACAAAGTGGGGGTTGTAGTGCGCAGGTTTGTTACTACCCTGAAATAGAATAGTTTTCTGAAAGCATACTGTTAGGTTTACAATAATTTGGATTATTAAGAAGTATTAGCTTTACAGCTGAATACAAGGCATGACCTGTGGCCTAGCAATGCAGCTGACCACAAGGCAGAATGATAGCTAGGCCTTTGCTTGTGTCAAGTAATCATTTTAACTGCACCAAGCATTTTCTGAGTTAAAAAGTGAATCTGTGTCTGTGTGCAGAAAAAAAAAAAATCAGCTACAGCAAGAAGTAAGATAAGACAGAGAAACCATTGTTTTGAGCTTACTGGTTGCATCCTTGAGAAGTATCTTCTACTGTGTAAGGTTTTGCTAACATATTATAATGTTACTGTTACTTAACTTTTAGCTTTTAAAAAGTGCTAGTTCAGCTTAATAGAAATATGCTGTTACAAAGATTTGTAGAGCACCGCCCCAAGTATTGCTTTTTGTTAACCATATAGTCTTGCTTTGTTGTAAGAAGTATAAAAGATCGCCTCACCCTTGAGGGGGGGCCATTTTGCCTTTTGCTGGCTTTATGGTCTTTGCTCGAGCAAATAAACAGCTGTCTTTCTTTACCCACGTTGTCTGTCAATCAAATTACAGCTAGACAACGGACCTTAGGGAGGTTTCTCCCACCACACTGGGCACAGTGCAGGCAGGGCAGAGCCGTCCCCAGTGCAGGGGCCTGGCCACAGAAGCCCCCTGGAGCCTGGGAACAGCTACTGAGGCTGCCTCAGCCTGCCCAGGTCCCAGCCTTGCCCACCCACAGCTCCCCTCAAGAGGCCAGGGCTGGGGCAGGCATTGCACAGAGCCGCTGTGCTGCAGGCTCCCGGCTGGCTCTGCCCTTAGTATCAGCTGCAGCAACTGTTCCCAGAGCCCAGAGAACAGCCTGTGGCTGCAGCTCCCACTCCCACTGTACCTGGCACACACAGAGACCAAGCAGGAGCCCCCTGGGTCTGGCGTCCTGCTCCAGCCAGGCAGTGTCCCTTTATGGGCAGGGTGGCTGCGCCCCATCCCCACTGAGCTGTGCAGGCCACCTGGGCCCCACCTCCGGTGCTGCTGGGCCCCCCGCTGTGGCCCAAGTAGTGGAGCCCTGGGGCAGGGGCAGCCCCCGCTCCCCACCTGACACCAACTCTGTATTCACTATAAAAAAAATAAACATAAAATAAAAGTCATTAGTGTTGTTGTTTTTTGTTTTTTTATTAGTAGTATTAAATATGCAGTGCATCCTGCCATGTACCCCTTCTGCCCCAGTTTTGTTTTTGTGGTGTGCCAGCACTCTGGCACCTTACAAGGTAGACACTGTGGTTTTTTCAGTACTCTGGCCAAAAAAAAACATTGCCTACCCCTGCTATAAGGTCTGGTCCCTCCATCCCAGTTGCCACATTTGAGATCAGGAAGGAGTTTTACCTCATGGTCATATCTGTACAGGCTGGGGGGAGGCAGGGGGTTGCCATCTGCTGTAGCACAGGGGAGGCAAGGGACATGGTATAGCCCTCTGCCTTGGATCTTGAGTTTATTTTGACAACATTTGTAGCAGCAGGACACCAATTGCTTTTGCCCCCCTACTTTACATGTGGCAGGTTAGGTTATGTGAGAGGGCTGAGTTTTAGTAATAGGTTAGACACAGACTCATGTAGGGTGGTCTGGATAGGTTTGGTATAGCAGGTTTCAGGGTTAATGCTGAACTCAATTAGTCCTTAAACATGATACAGCCTGTATTCCCAGGGCATGCCTGTGCAACAGGCACCCTCCTATAATCAGCCAGTCCTTAAACTTTAACCCAAACACAGTCCATAAAGGTGTAACTCACAGGTCTGGGTTCTTCTCAACCCCTGAAAAGGTGCCTCCAACTTGCTGCTGCTCCCTCCTTGCTGCAGTCACTTCTCTCAGGCTGTTTGTGACTCAGCTCCCTGTAGTGCTGCTGCTCCCAGTCTTGCAGCACCTGTATCTCTAAGAGTCCCTTGTGTAGTATTGCATCTATTGGCCAGGGCAAGCCAGGCCATATTCATTCTCTCTCTTCTTCTATTCACCCATCTTCCTGGTTTCTCTTCTCTAGGAGGTTTTTACTTCCTGTGGCCACATATTATCTCCTTCAGCTGGCCCAGTTTCCCTGAGCAGCCTGTAATCAGCATTATTTCTCACAGCTAGGCTGGAGCCTCTGGTTCTGCAGTTTGCTACAGCCTGCCACATTTGGATAGGGGTTATCTGGCTTCCTACAAGTGGCGGAACTAGATGACTTCCAAAGATGCCTTCTAGCCCTACACTTCTAAGACCTTAGGACCAAACCACACAGCAGAGGGAAATGGCCAGAGAGCAGCTCAGGAGAGAAGTGCTGGAGCTGGAGAGGTGTCTTGCCACCAACCCAGACACCGCTCCCTGCAGAGGCATAGGTCGGGAGAAACAGCAAAAAGAGGTCTGAGCTCTGGACAACTACTGCATCTGCAGCATGTTTATCCAGTTACAAGTCTATCTTCTCTGGGAGATGGACCAAGGCTCCTGCTTCTGTGCCCTGGGGAAGAGAAGGGGTGCTAAGAATTATGCTTATAATCCAAGTTTCTTGATTATCAGACCAAATCACAAAGTACAGCATATAATCACAAATACAATATTTAGTATTACCACAAGATGGCACTTCTGAGCACATTTAAAGGGGGTTTTTTCCCTTCTATCTTACTATATGTCTATGAAGATCTTCAGGAGAGCCGAGTTTGTTTGTTTGTTTTATTATTTATTTAATGGTTATTTCAGCTTCTAAGTGCTCCTAGAAATAATTATATTCCAATTACTATTTCTATGAAGAGTTGCTTTTTCATATTCATAAATTCCTTATGTTTTAACTAAAACTCCTTAGAGCAGTAAGAAAGATTTCAAGTGTTGTGCATTCCTTCTAAAACCTGTAATCAGCCCATTAGTGTAACTATTCATAATGTCAGTATCCTTAAATTAATGGGACTAGGTTTTACAAATGCATATTTATTAAATTAACGAAAATAGCATTTTTAAAATAGCAAAACTGTAATACTTATTGCATTTACTTAGTAAAGCAGTATATAATATGTATACATAACTTGCTATATGTTCTTATATATATGAACATATGTATGTTCATATTACTAGGTCTTTTTTTAAAAAAAAGTGGGATATTATATGTTTAAAACCTAGTCCCATTAAATTAAGGATATTGACACTGATGTACTGATTTCAAGGTTTAGAAGGCTTTAACTGTGTGTGTGTGTGTGTGTGTGTGTGGAGAGGGAGAAAAATGAATATTTATATTCATTTTACTATACATGGATTTTTATCCATAATCTAAGACTTTTGGATGTTGATGCAGGATTGGGATTAGTGATTTGTTTGAAGCTTCCTCTTTTTTTTTTTTAGCTTCTACTCAGAGCCTTAGCAGCCCTAGCATCTCTCCATCTTCTAGCTAAAACAGCAGCTGCATATATTAAGTTGGGATGCTTGACATTACTGAAAAACAAGATGGAGTAACTGAACGTCCAAGTTATCCTGTCAAAATATAAGGACAAAAACAAATAAATGGACCTTGATGTTTGGGTTCTATCCAAGCTTGTTATGGAACAGGCAATTTTGTTTGCATTGACTATTATTTGGAGGCAGGTACGGGGTGGAAGGTACTCAGAGTACACTGAACATGTTCAAGCGCTAAATATTGTGCCTTCTGAGCCTCCACAATCCAACCACTTGCTCTTGCCATGCTGTTTCTTTTTCCAGTCCACCCCTTCCTGCTCTGACACCATTACCAGAGATGTGCAATTCAAATGGCTAAAGCTAAATTAACCTTCAACCCAACATAGGTTCTTTCATTTGAGCGCCTTCCATCCCACATTGTGAAGCAGGAAGAGATCTCTAGCAAAGAAATCTAACTGCTTCTTAGAACAAAGGGATGTTGCCAACCTCAGGCATTCGTAAGGGTCACAGGCCAAGCTGCTGAAGTTTGGCTAAAGCAGAAGGTGCCCAAACCTGTTTCTGAGTGATTGTAAAGTGAACCTTTGCTGATGTGACAACCAGCCTGGTCAGCAAAGGAAGGACACGATTAACATGTCCAACTAAACCAGTAATGAGATCAAATTAAAATGGAGGACAAGAAGTGAAAGGAGATATTACAAAAGAAGGCACTCAGATAATCCAAATATGCTATCACACAGCTTTAACTTAAAAATAGTAGTAGTAGTGATTTAAGGTAACAAAATGTATTAGATGTAGTTTTGGTATAATACATATATTTATAGGAGGTTTCTTAGATAAGGATGTACAAAACAAACGTGCAGCCAGTCCTAATGGAATAATAATATGTGCAGTTTGGACCTAATCGGGAGGAAAACAAGGAGATATAGTAAATGACTTGGAGAAAGTTCTAATAAATACTAGAAAATTAGACCTTTATGGTACACAAAAGATGCATACAATGAACATCAATAAATGACAATAGTTACTGCAATTGATCTTTTCCCAATGGAGTGTGCCTAGTGGCCAGCTTTATTTTGGTTAGACCTCTTCAGGAGTTGAGGATGGAGAACTAAGCTCTGAAATTCTGGGCCTTGCTGCGATCTAGAAGGTTAGATTGTCTATGTCTGAGTCTGGCAAAAATCTTGTTGGGGCCTGAGGTCCATTTCACTGCAAGATTGCCAGTTCATCAGACTGTGTAGTGGAAAGGAAGTTGAAGAGCCAGTAGGCAGCTTGCTAGTCTCCAGAACTCAAGGTCCTGGGTTTGAGTGCCTTGGCAATGGGCCCCTTTGGCTGCTCATGAGTACTTTGGTGGTGGTAGCTGCCATTCCTCTGGTCACACCACCATGAGCAGTCCAAGCTTCTTGGTGCTGTGTAACTTAGGGGCTTTCATTCCACTCATTCAATTATATTGCTACATAAATAAAGAAATTATCCATTTACACTAAGCTCTCTAAATAGCTGAAGATAGTTATTTTTCTTATAATTACCCCTCCCTCCCTTATGTGCTGTGCATGGGACATCAGCAGTACTTCCACAACTGTCACTTCTCTGGTGTCCTGTTCCTCTTAAATATTTCTTCCTTGCCCAAATGCCAGGGGGGGAAGAGAAATCCTAGTGCAGCAGGCACTGGTGATATTTTGCTGTTTGGCCAGGAGGCACAGACCTGATATCGATAAGAATGGAACAGCTGCCTGTACTATTGGGAGAGCTCCTCCTGCAGGCACCCAAATCCTGTGGCTCATGACCCACACATAGAAGGCAAGGTAGATTTGTACCCTACAAACTAATCAAAATAGATATAGATAGATAGATCTATATGGGTATAAATATATAGCACAAGCTTTTGTGAGCTGTAGCTCACTTCATCAGATGCTGTCATAACCCACATGCTAGAGTGAACATTGTAGCTTCCTGGGTCAGGAAGCTGCCACCCATTTTTCTCCCATTCTTACCACCAAGACTATACTTCATACCTCTTCATGCTGCCCCAGTTTTCCACCACTCTGGCATCCCCAGTTCCCTTGTGTTAAAGTCATATTGCATGCTTCAGTTTCCCTGAGTAGCCTATACACAGGGAAAGAAGAGGCTGATTGTGTTTGAAGGCCAACTTGTGGGCATCAGCCAAAGTGTTCTACTGATGGTGAATAGACCATGAAGATGACAATGGACAGATTTGCATGGCTCATTGGATTCAGACACTCAGTGCCTGAAGATTACCTGCTGTTTCTAGTACCAAGGAGGAACTTGAAAGGCCCTGTGCAATGAGACAATTTGGAAAACCAGAAACTGAGAGACAAAGGTGGATGACAGAGAAAGATGCAGGAGGAGAGGAGCCTAAAAGGCTTGAGGAAGAATAGCTATGGTCAGGTACCAGAGCATTTGACTGCTGCAGATTTAGAGTTACCAGAGCATCTACCTGCCGTATTGACATTGACTCATAAATGTTGCTTTTGTTAAAGAAAATCTACCTACTTTGCTACACATGACTTTGGTATATTTTGCCCTTTTGAAAAGGTAAAGTCTGTCTCCAGGAGCTAAACCAAGAGGTAGCTCTCTGAGAGGACCACAAATTACCAGGGGTTTGTTAAGGGCTGACTGGAGCATAGACAGTCTGCGTGGATTGCGCTATGGCAGGCATTTCCCAAAGTGGAAGCGAAGGTCAAAACCAGGTATCACTCTTAGTCCAGGATAGTAAACCAAGGGTAGAGACAAGGTTGTGGTCAAGGCAAGCAGTTGATCCAGGCTGGGAGGTCCAAGACTCCAAGATCCAAGACAGGAACAGTAAGAAATAGGCAGAGGGGTCCAAACCAGAAGTTCAGAACATGAAGTCAGGCTTAGGAGTCCCAAGCAGGCCAAATGCACAGAAAGGTGGTATTATGCCCAGACACCTTCCCGCTTACTGTCTAGTCTGAATTTATATAGGCCAGTGTAGGCAAGGCCTCTTCCTGAGGGATGGCTCAGATTGTTTCCTTGATTACTTCCAACTTAGATCTGAGACTGGATCTGCCTCGACTGGATGTCAACTCATTGCAGGGCTCATGGATCGAAAGGCCAAGTCTCAGGAGTCCAAGAATTCAAGGGCTCACCCTGTCTAGAAGCTATGTTTGAGCTGGCTTTGGGTGTACTTCAAGAAACTGTGTAGGGCTGCAGATCCCAAGAAAGTACTCCTCTGGGGCATCTACAATACCTTCTCTATCCTTCTTCAGCAGCTTCCTGGGTCAGAGTGCTGCCACCCATTTTCCTCCACCTCCTGTCCCCTTTACTATCCTCCACACCCCTTCAGGTTCCCCCAGTTCCCCACCACCCTGGCCTCCACAGTGCCCTTCTCTCCTCCTTCCTCCTTCTCTCCTCCAGCAGGGTCTTACCTGCTTCTCATAGCCCCTGTTCTACTCTACACTGACCACCATCATCTGACATCTTTTTTGTTTGTGGCCACAACTTCTATCTCCATGAAGCAGAGGGAACTGGCTTACACCTTTGTTAAGGGCAGCAGTATCCACCTCAGACCACTTCCTTGGCCTTCCTTGACTATAGGCAGCCATCTAGGATGTTAGAGGGGCCTAGCTTCCCCTCTCCATCCCCTCCAGTCTTTTCTACTAAAACCAGTCAGAGATTCTCTGCACTGTCTTGCTGGAGTAAATTTCTATTCCTAGCTGTTGGCAGTTTTTCAAACTACTTTAAGAGTATCTAAATATAGTTACGGGAGGTACATTCCTATTAATGTACTTCTCTTATAGTTGCTGAAAATAAGTGTGAAAGGGACTGTCTGGATGAGTGAAATCCTGACCCCATTTAAGTCATTGATGATCTTCTGAAGTGTCTTCAGTGTATCATCAGGGAAATAGCTCTCTCAATCACAAAAGGTTCTTTAAGCGGCTGTTTTAAGTGGTTTTCTTAGTGAATTGACCCTGAGGAACTTAGTTATTATTGCTCCCATCCCCACATCTCTCTTCAGAAAACCTGCTTATGAAGACTCTTCAACTAGTTACCTCTGCATCTGCAGGGGGAAGATATGAAAACAAAATCAAATATCACACAGAAGGCAAAAAGTGTCAAATCTGTCTCTTCATTGCCTTGCCTGAAAAGGCCTTCTCATAGAAAAATTTGCATGTGAGGAATGGCTGGATGTGTACTCCCTGTGCATCAGCACTTTAAAGGAAACCAAAATCAATTCTGCTAACACTGTAAGCACCGAATCGAATCAGGAGTAACTTTGACATTCATCCTTCCATAATGGCAGATGACATCAGAAAGTCTATGACATCATGTTTGGTTTAATGCATCTGCCTTGTCTTTCCTCCATTTCCTTTGTCTTTCCTCCTGCTGTCATGACCACTTCACTGTTTATAATGAAAGGAATTAAGCTTGTCTAGTGTGCAAGGTTGAAAGAAATCTCCACTGTCTTCAGCCAGCCAGGATCTGGTTCAGGGTCATGCAGAGGGTAAAAACTGATGTAAAACAAAATCAGAGTGCTTCATGTCAGCCCTGGCAAGAGTTGTGGGGCTTACTGAGTTATTGGCAACTATTGCATACATTGAACAATGGAAAGGGAATCTGACTAATTCAAGCAGGATCCCAGAACAGGAACACATCTCATCTAGGAAGAGGGATTTAGTTTCTTCTGCTTTTCTTGATACCCATTGTGTGTATTAAAAAATGAGACCATGAAGATATAGATGAGGTTTCAGAATGACCAATTTAAACTGGTCACCATAGAAGTGCAGATTGAAGTGCTTCTACCAAAAGACATAAATGATAATTCCACTGATATAAAACAGCTAAAGACTCTATGGGCACATCTACATGTCATGCTTCCGCAACATACAGTATGCACTACGGCAAGGTAGCAATCACATGGATCTACACATAATCACCAGGTACATCGCTATAGTGGTGCACTCCTCGGCGACATGGTGGTGAAATCTTCCAAAAAGAAGTACTAAAGCACAGCATTGTAGCAACAGCGCCATAGGGCGGTATGCAGATGCGCCCTATCTCTGGTAATGCATCTGAAGACCCCTCTATAACCTGACTATGAATAGTGACATAATTAACTGTGTTAGTCTGTAATCAAGTAGAAGGCAGGGTAATATCCACCTTATAGACTAATCAGAATAGTTATATATGTATGTGTATATATACGTGTGTGTATATATATATATATCTCTCTATAGCACAAGCTTATGTTACAACCTCAATCCTGTGGAGTCATGATCAGCCTTAGAAAACAATCCAGATATTATCATACAACAGGATAATAAAGAGGGTGCCACTGTTGTCATGGACAAAACAGCATGCTTACAGGAAACTGAGATACAACTTTTCAACATGGAAAGGACCCTACTGCACAATACCAGAGGGATCTAGATAAAGTCTTACAGGATCTACCTCGGGAAACACAGGATTGGATTACTGTTTCTACCACCCAGGAGCCCAGCTCAGGCAAATTTTACTTCTTACCCAAGATCAACAAACCTCGCAACCATGATGCCTCACTGTCTCTGGCACTGGCACCATCACAGAGGGAGCTTCTGGCTATGTGGACTCTATCCCATTTCCATATGTCACTGGAACTTCCAGCTCTTTGAAAACACCACAGATTTCTTACAGAAACTGGCCTGCACTGACAAGCTTCCAGCTAACACCATATTATCTACCAGGAATGTTATGCAACTGTACACCAACACCCTGCCATGAAGATGGATTGCAAGTCATGAAGAACATTATTCACAGCGTGAAAATTGCTTTGGTTTTCATTAAACTCTCACACTTTGTCCTCCTGCACAACTATTTCAGGTTTGGGGATTCCCTATACTTATGAACAAAAGAACAACCATGAGCACACATATGACCCTCAGTACACCAACATATTTATGACAGACCTTGAAGCCTGTTTTCTCCACAGCTGTCCTCTCATTCCCATGATCTACCTAGATACATCTATGACATCTTCATTGTATGTACACATGGGAAGAAATCTCTAAAGAAATGCCACCCCTCCATCAAACTAACTTTGGAATACTCTGCCCAACAAATTATTTTCTTAGGCACTACAGTGAAGATTTGGAGCGGCCACATTGCCACCACATTGTATAGGAAACCAACTGACCACCACAGCTACCTTTCCACCACCAGCTTTCATCCTAAGCACCCCACTAATTCCATCATCTACAGCAAAGTTCTATATTACAACCATATCTGCTCTGATCCCACCAACCAGGATATACACCTTAAGGATCTGGAGCAGGAATCCTACAATTACAATATAAGCCCAAAACTGTAGCCATTCAGATCAACAAAACCAGACACAGACTCCACTCTGACCTGCTACCATACCAATCCCCGGAACAAGGACAACAGGGTCTCTCTGGTTGTCACCTACAACCCCCAGCTTGAGCACCTCAACTATATCATTAATGACCTTCAACCCCTCCTAGAAAATGATGACTGTCTTAAAATACTCATGGGGGACAAACTGGTCCTGGCTTACAGATAGCCTCCCAACCTCAAACAGCATCTCTCAAGCAACAGGCTACTTTACTTTCAGTCTCACCAAGGCACCAGGCCTTTCAATGGACCCAAATGTCTTCTGTGCCCCAACATCAATACAGAACATATCATGACTGGACAGAATAACACAGATTATAACATCTGAGGTTCATTCACTTGCAACTCCACCAATGCCATCGCCTGCTTACAGTGCCCCACTGTATGTATATTGGACAGACTGGACCAGTGGCAATGCGTAGAGGTGCATGGGGGTGCACACACACCCCCTGAGAGCGCCAGTGCACCCCCTGACTGGCTGCACTCGCCATTTATGCAGTGGGTGGGGGGGGCAGGCAGGAGTGCCGGTGCCCCCCCTGCAAGCACTGGTGAAGGAGTGGAGCGCCATTGCACTCCTGGAAGCAGCCGCAGTCACTTCTGGAAGTGGCTGCAGAGATCAGCCACAGTGATTGGCCATCTCATGATCAGCTGTGGTGGGACCCGCCCCACCAGTCAGCGGGATTGGCTGTGGGGGGGATCCCCTTCCTCGGTCGTTGGGGGGGCACCTGCCCCCCCTGACTGAGGGGCACCAGTCGCCCATGGACTGGACAATCCCTATGTGACAGAATGAATGAACACTACTCTGACATCAGCTGCAGAAAGGCATGCAAACCTGTGGCAGAAGAATGCAACCTCCCTGAGCACTCTATTGCTGACCTGAGGGTGGCTGTCCACAGACAACAAACTTTTAAAAACATTAGAATGGGAAATTGTGGAGCAAGAAATCATCCATAGACTGAATTGTGTTAATTATGGTTTAAACAAGGACAAGTTATTCTTATCCCATTACCTGGGTTAGCTTTTGTGACTCCTGTGTTCCTATGGATTTATTGATTACTTGTTTGCCTCTCTCAAAACTGTCCCCCTCCCACTTCTCCTACCGCTTGTCTTTTTGCATTCTATCTTATACTCTGCTTTCTGCGTGTCCTATCACAGCATCTGATGAAGTAAGCTTCTGGTACACACACATATGTGTGCATATATATATATGTGTGTGTGTGTGTATCTATATCTATAGATACATATAAATAAATAAGTAAATAAATAAATAATCGACAGACAGACAAACAAGAATGATGGAGGGGGCAGGGAGAGAGGCCCACATCTGGCCTCCCTCCCTGGTCGCTTTATGGTAGGGCCCACCCCCACCGCCTCCCCACCACCGCTTCAGGACCAGGCCCACTCCCCCCGTCCCCTCTGCTGTTTCAGAACCAGGCTCACTCCCCGCCACCTCCCTCCCCCACCACTTTGGGGCCAAGGCCAGGTCTGCTCCCCCCCCCTGCTTCAGGGCTGGGTCCAGGCCTGCTCCCCCCCACCCTTCCCCCTGCTGCTGTGGAGCCGGGCCCACTTCCCCCACCTCCCTTTGGGTCCAGGGCGCCTCCCCGCTCTGTCCACTCCATTGCTGCTGCCTCCAGACAGCAGGGCTAGGCGGGGGGGGGACAAGGCCAGCCCCACTGGCCTTGCCCCGCACTGCTCCATCCTCTCTGTCCACACTGTCATGGCGGCACTCTGCCATGCCACCGCTGCCTGTCCAAAATGCTGTTGGAGCACTCTGATTGGTTGTTTCAGACAACCAATCAGAGTGGAAATAAAGCATTACAGACAGACAGACTAAGGCTTTTATATTAGAATATACACACACATACACATACAGGTTTCCCTCAATTTATGCGGGTTCTTTATATGCGAATTCATTCTTATGCGATGAGCATATTTAGACCCATAATTCGTTATATGCAAGGTAAATTCGATTTTATGTGATCAGCATAGATTCCCCCCCCATCCAAGCACACAAATCTGTGGGGGAAGGGGAAAGGGCCATGGCCCCACTCACCCCAGCCCTGGCTGCAGCGGCTCTGGGAGCGGCCTGCACCAGCAGCCCGCAGCCACTGGGCTGCACCCTGCTCCGCCTGTCCCCACCCCGTGCCTGGGCTCCACTTGTCCGCACTCACCTTTGCTCCTGGGCTTTACCGTGCCCTGGTGCAGGCAGCTGGTGTCAGCTACTCCTGAGGCCACAACATCATGGGCTGGGGTGAGCATGAACAAGCAGAGCCCTGGGAGGCACTCAACCCGGGCCCAGCTGGAGCAGCCCCGGGAGCAGCCAACACCAGATACCTGTAGCCGCTGGGCTGCATCATGCCCTGAACCCACTGGGGCTTTGCCTGTCCCCACTCACCCCAGCTCCTGCTGCAGCAGCCCCAGGAGCAGCTGACACCAGCTGCCTGCACCATGGCATGGCGCAGCCCAGGAGTAGACATGAGTGCAGACAAGCAGAGCCAAGGCATGGGGGGAAGGCAGAACATGGTGCAGCCCAGCAGCTGCAGGCAGCTGGCACCGTCCGCTCCCAGGACCACTGCAGCCAGGGCTGGGGTGAGTGCCGCTCTGTTCCCTCTGCTTTGCTGCCTTGTGCAGACCTGGGAGTGGCACCACTCCCCCACCCCTCCCCTAGTCCCAGCCTCATTCTCTTCATCCCTTCCTCCCTCCCTCACCACCATGGGAACCTATCCCTATTTGTTACATTGTAAGGTGGGTTCACTTTATGCAAATTCAATTTATGCGCCATTTTCTGGGAACACATGTACCGCATAAATCGAGGGCAACCTGTACACACTTTGGTTAGTCTATAAGGTGCAAATCTACCCTGACTATGAATAAAGCAATACCTTTACCTGTCTCCAGTTGTCTGGGCAGTACAGACAGCAGGTCATGGGCCATATTAGAGCTTAATTTTTTCTCTGCTGTGGAATATGAAGGATGTCCATTACTAGAACTACACACAAGCTTACATTTAAATGCATAACTGCTAGAGTCTGTGCACTGGGCAGCGGGGACTTAGCTGGCAGTGGTGGTGGCTGCCATTCATGTGCCTTTTCTGAGTGGGCACCTAGGGCTGGTGCTTCAGTTTCTTTCTACTCATTACACTACAGCTTACACTGGTCATATTCCTTTTGAAATCTTGGAACATAAGGCAGACATTTCACTAGGCCACCTCTTAGCAAAGAGCCTGACCTGATTATTCAAGCAAACTGCTCATTGGTTTATTTCCATTCCTATGTGTTTTAGGAAGGCTGCAATTCACTCAGGAAGGACTAAAGTGACAGGCCCAGTAACAAGAAAAGATAATGGTATAGTCAACTGTCAAATAACCAGGAAATAATCTAAAGAAACCAAAAGTAAAGCAATACTTGTTCAAGCTTCTGAATATAGTAAGTCAATCACTGAATAAGTCTTATTATCAAATGTGAAGAGTAGAAAATAAAACACTTCTATAAATTTATGATGACCAAATTTGGGCCCAGCCAAGACCCCTGAGGGCACCCACTACTGATATTTCTTCATCCTGTAATATGAGCATTTATCCCTCCTCTCAGTTTCCTACCTTCTAGTTGGCTTTCAGTCCATGAAAGGACCCTCCCTGCAATCCCACACCAATTTAGGGTCTTTTTAAGACTTTTGGTGAAGTTCCTTATCAGAAGCTGTTGGAACATTGCTATGTGTTGTATCAACTGGATCTCCATTGTTGATGCACTTGAGCTAAGCCCTGCTCACATGTATGCATTGTATAACCAGAGTAACTCAGCTGAATTGTATGGATTCAAAAAAAGGTGCAACAGTCAGATAAAACAGGCCCAACAACAAGGGAAATCAAGAGCATATTAATCAGTAACTTGTTAAATAAATTATACATTTATCATTAGCTCAGTGTTAGTTGCTAAGATGATCCAAATTCATTTCATGTGTACATTTTAACAGCAGGAAATATAGTTTTGGGAATTTTATTCTGGTCTTTCCAGTATACTCTGTCATAAAATACTTTAAACAAGCTATTAACTACATCTTACAATGATATCCTTTTAGTTTTATTCTCTTAAATCAAAAGTTGTATCGCAGCAAATCATTCCGATTATGATCTGAAGCCATTTCTGTCATTTGCAAGTCAAAACCTGAGATCCTCGTTATAAAAGCATCAGAAGTCATCCAATCCATTCTCCATATAATCCTGGAAGCCTGTCTAAAACCTGGCAAGCTGTGATATTAACTTCACTTCTAGGAATTATAAGGTAAGCATTTGTGTAAGTTAAAAATTAACTTCCAGCTTGCAGCATTTTAAAGTTACACACAAATGGTATTTACTTAAAAAAAAGGTTAATATGTATTATGTTCAGAATGAATGCTGTCATTTCAATGCAGGGGTTTAGGTTGTAGCCGTGTTGGTCTAAGGACATAGGCAGACAAGGTTCCTTGGGTGAATTTGATATCTTTTATTAGACCAACCCAAATGGTTGGAGAATAGTTATTAAGCAAGCTTTCGGGTTCAAAAACCCTTCGTCAGGCTAAGGACGCTGCAGCAGTTGGTGTGTGCTCTTCCTGGATGGAATGAAAAGTAAAGAAGCCAGGGGCTGGGCTGGGCTGGGGAGTCAGTTGCCAGGCAGATTGTAATGTATCAAAAATCCAATGTCTATGTTTAGTCCCTGATCTCTAGTATCCAGCAGGTTGATGAAATGGAGCTGATAGGCTCATCTCTGGGATGTGTTGTGTAAATTTCCCTTGAGGATCAGGACTGAGAGATTGGAGAGAGAGTGGCCCTCCTGTGAGAAATGTGCCCCCACCAGTAATTGAGTGTTTCTGTCTTTGATGGATTTCCGGTGTGCGTTCATTCTGGTGCGCAGTTGTTGTCTGGTCTCTCCTACATATCTTCCATCAGGGCATTTGGTGCATTGGATGAGGTATACTACATTCCTGGAGGTGCAGCTGTAAGATCCTGGGATGCTGATGGCTCTGTTGTGGGGTGTAGTAATAGTGGAGGTGGTGGAGATGTGGGGGCAGGTTTCGCATTTCTTGTCATGGCACGGTCTGGATCCTTTTGGTGTGTTCTGGGGTTGAGGAAGTTTGCTTCTGGTGATGAGGTTGGCGAGGTTCGATGCTTGTCTGAAGGCTAGGATGGGTGGCTCTGGAAAGATTTTTTTAAGAATAGGGTCTTTTTCTAATATGGGTTGCAATTTTTTGAGGATTTTCCGTATAGGTTCAAGGGATGGGTGATAGGTCATAACCAGCGGTGTGCGATTTGTGGGTGTTTTTCTTCTGTACTGAAGCAGTTCTTCACGTGGTATCCAGGTGGCTCTTTCAGTGCAACTTTTCCCTATATTTATTTTCCTTCCTTACTTTAATTTTTATTTTTTGAAATAAAATAGAATTTTGCATCATCTCAAATACTGGAAAAGGCACACAATGAACAAACATAGTGGGTGCGTCTACACAAGATGTGTTACTGCACATTAGTGAAGTTTACTGCACAGTAAACGTGAGCATCTACACATGCGCACGCTTACTGCACAGTAAAAAACCTTAAACCCTTATCTATTCATAGATGCTAGGGTCAGAAGGGACCTCAACAGAGCATCGAGTCCAACTCCCTGCCTAGGAAAGAAAGACTGCTGGGGTCAGATGACCCCAGCCAGATGCCTATCAGCCTTCTCTTAAAGACCCCCAAGGAAGGGGACAGCACCACCTCCCTTGGAAGCCCCTTCCAAATTCTGGCCACCTCACTATGAAGATGTTCTTCCTGATGTCCAGCCTAAATCTTCTCTCTGTCAGTTTGTGACCACTGTTCCTTGTTACCCTAAGAGGCACCCTGCTGAACAGAACATCTCTGATTCCTTGCTGCTCCCCCCAACAATGAATTTGTAGGCAGCCACAAGATCACTTCTCAGCCTTCTCTTGCAGAGGCTGAAGAGATCCAGGTCCCTCAGTCTCTCTTCCTAGGGCTTGGCCTGTGTAGCCCAGGTAACTTGGGTATATACTCCCCTTCTCCAATTGAAGGGGATTGTTAGCTGGCCGGTGTGCTGCGAGGGGAACTACAGACCGCTCAGTTTCCCTCCATCCCTATAGAAACAGGCCAGGACAGTCAGGGGACTTAACTATATGCACATTTATTTACATTAACTTATCACAAGGGAAAGGAACATGGATATAAACATATGCACAATAAACAGATAAACCCCAAAGAAACTTAATCCCAAGGGGAAACCCCAGAATCCTCTTTTCCCTGCAACTCATGGCTCCCAGGCCTGCAGGGTGGTCCTCATCCTCTGTGTCAAACTGCTCTCTCGCGTGCAGTGGGCTTTGAGGGGGTTGCTGTGCCCTGGAACAGGGCTCCTCTATGCAGGGCTTCTGGGGCCTCTGACTCAGCCCTGTCTGCTGGCTCAGTAGCCCAAGCACTGTTTGGCTCTCTGGACTCAACCTTTTGCTATGGGTCAGAAGCCTGGGCTGCCTCATGCAGCACCAGACTCGGTCCACTCCTGGACCCTCCATGCAGCGCCTCCTGCACCGAGCTCCCAGCCTCGTTCCAGGGGTTGAGGACCTGAGCCGCCCAAGCACTACAAAGGCCCTACTCCATGCATCGTCCTGTGCGCCGTGTCTCTGGCTGCACGCCAGAGGTTGCAGACCCGAGCCACCTCACACAGCTCCCAGGGTCTCGACGCCGTGTGCCGTGCTGCACACTGAAAGCCTAGCTGCTGAAGCCGTCTGCCATTCCCTGCTGATGGAAGTCTTCAGAGGCACTTCTGGGCTACTGCTTCACTCTGCTTCGCGGCCCTCCTCAGCTCTTCTAAGCCCCGCTCTTCTCTCTTCTCTGTCCCGGATGTGCTCCCCTCATGCTGGGCACGTAGCTCCTTTTATATTCTCCACAGCTCCGCCCCTGAAGTCTTCCGACCCTGAGTGTTGCAGTCTTCAATCAGGTCCGGGAGGGTGGGGATCTCCTCTCCTCCTCCCCTCAGGAAAGGGGTGTGACTGCACTCCTCTTGCTGCCTCCTGATTGGTGATGAGCTCCACCAATCAAAACAGCAAGACCATGACACTCAGCAGCAGCAGGGTGTAGTGAGTTGGGCACACCTTGGTCCATGCAAACAGCTCGTCATGCAAACAGCTCCATGCAAGCAGCTCATCATGCACTGTCTGGGGCACAAGCAGCAGGGAACATTTAGAGCCCAGTGGTGAAGTGGGTGGGGGCTGGCACCCATGTGGGGGGGGGGGTCTGGCCCTGGAGGTCCCCTGCAGGGAGGGCAGGGGCACAGCCAGCTCCTCATCCTGGTTGTTCAGGAGCCCCGCACCCCCAAGCCCAGACACCATGGGCTGGGCAGCAGTGCAGCAGAGCAGTTGGCCTGCAGGGCTAAAGGAGAGGAGTGGGGTATAGAGCCATGGCAGCAAATGCTGCCAGGAGCCTGGCCTGTCCTGCCCTGGGGATGGGATGGGGGAGGCAGGCTGCCTGTAGCTAGCACTCAGTGGGCCACTGGCCCCAGGTATGGGGAGGGGGACTCAATCAGCAGCTACCTGGGCCCAGGCCTGCCTGGCCAATTTACCATAATCCCTGGGCAGCCATGCACAGCCAAGCCCTGATCTGAGGCTGGGTAGCACACAACCCCTGGTACAGTGTCTTACTCTTAAATGTTGCTTCTGTCTCATGACTCTGCAGTTCCTGCAGCTGGACCTGGGGGAAAGATCACACTTGGCCATGGGGATGCTGGCTCAAGGTTGCCACCGCCCACCGCCAGGGCCCTGCAGATGCACCAGCTCCTCCAGAGGTGCACAATGGACTGCACCCTCCTCCTCCAGTGGCTGGTGGCAGTCTTAGTGAAGCAGGCAGAGGATGTATGGGCCTGGCAGGCTGAGGATGTGACCCATGAAGATGCACAGGACCCGTATGATGATGAGTGGGACCAGACTCACCAGGACTTCCAGGCCAAGCTCCTGGCCCTGGAGTGCAAGTGGTTCCAGGTAGTGCAGGAACTGAATACCATCCTGGGCTGGGCAGTACAGGTCATGGATGATGACCACAGGGTGCTGGACTCCGTTCTGGCTCTGGCAGTCATGTTTGTGCCTCCCACTGCCCAGCCACTGACCCTAGCCCTGTACGCCCCCTGGCAGCCACCCAACACCCAGCAGCAGACCCTTGCTTGGGCATGTAAAGAGGTCCTGCCATGCCTTCAGCTGCTCTGATCCCCTGGCTTGGCCCTGGTCCCAGGTCTACTGCCACCGAATCCCCCTGCCTGGGCCTAGGCCCGCCACTCACCCTGGCACCACCCAAGCACCGAGCCAGAGCTGCCAGCAGCAGGGCCAGGACCACATGCCAGCCTTCCTGGCCCTAGTACCTAGCAGAGGGGGAGCCACCTGCACTGTGGGACCTGTGACAGCCATCGCCCCTAGGTGAGCCATCACCTGCAGCACTCATCGTGGCATCTGCACCCATGGGGGAGCAGCTAGAGGCCAGGTTGTGCCCCCAGGTGCCCCCATCACATGGCCCCCACTCTTATAAGCCACTATATTCACTGACCTTTTTGTGACCCTGTGGCCTTTACCAGAGTACAGTGTGGAAAGTAGCGGGCCATGTGCAGAAAACTAGAGTACTGTTAGCAGAATACAGAGAGCTGTGTGCAGATGGGCTGTGATTATCTAAGTGCCATGTGCAGCATGGATATAAAAAAAAAGGAATTTCGCCTCAGAAGGTGTGTGCCTGGAAGTTCGTGAAAGTTGGTGCGTGCCTAAACGGGGGTGCATGCAGTGCAGAGAGAGAGTCCGAGTTGTCAGTATTTGAGAAAGAGTCCTTGACTTGGGGGTCATCATTGACCACAAGATGAACATGAGCCTGCAGTGAGATGCTACGGCTAGTAAAGTGACCAAAACGCTGGCTTGCATCCATAGATGCTTCTCAAGCAAATCCCGGGATGTCATTCTCCCCTTGTACTCGGCCTTAGTGAAGCTGCAGCTGGAGTACTGCATCCAGTTTTGGGCTCCACAATTCAAAAAGGATGTGGAGAAGCTTGAGAGAGTCCAGAGAAGAGCCACGCGCATGATCAGAGGTCAGGGAAGCAGACCCTACGATGACAGGCTGAGCGCCCTGGGGCTCTTTAGCCTGGAAAAGCGCAGGCTCAGGGGTGATCTGATGGCCACCCATAAGTTTATCGGGGTGACCACCAGTATCTGGGGGAACATTTGTTCACCAGAGCGCCCCAAGGGATGACGACTAGGTTGAATGGTCATAAACTACTACAAGACCGTTTCAGGCTGGACATAAGGAAGAATTTCTTTACTGTCCGAGCCCCCAAGGTCTGGAACAGCCTGCCACCGGAGGTGGTTCAAGCACCTACATTGAACACCTACATTGAACACCTTCAAGAGCAAACTAGATGCTTATCTTGCTGGGATCCTATGACCCCAGCTGACTTCCTGCCCTTTGGGCAGGGGGCTGGACTCGATGATCTTCCGAGGTCCCTTCCAGCCCTAATGTCTATGAAAGTCTATAATATGTGCGAGAGGAAGTTTTGTATGTGAATCGTGTGGAGAGAAAACCAGATTACATAGATTTGTAGGTTGATTGTGGTTTTGTGGTCTTTGGTATACAGTATATGGTGTACCTGGATTAGCCAGAATGCATGAGAGAGAGTAAGCATTTGTTGGTTGGTGAATGAATCTCCAAATTATTTTGTGAATTCCATTCACCTGAAGCTTCAGACAAGGGTTCCTGATCAGTCAATGATAGAGTTCCTTTTCTACAACTGGGTGTTGTTCAAGCCAATCCTAGAATTTACCTGCCTTCCCTCTAGTAGTATTGGTTCACAGTGCCAAGGTAATTATCACCCCTGCTTTCCCATCAGTGTTTCATGTTTGTGCGTGTCTTACGTCTGGTGTTGTAAATTGTATATTATAGTGTATATATTAGAATTAATATAGGTCAAGCATAGGTGTTCATAGTTATATAGTTCTTATTGGAAGTTGTATAATAAACCATTGGCATTCATTAATTGTTATTTTGTGCTTGTGGATACTTGGTACCTAATTAACTCCTAATTAACCTAATTAGCACAGAGTGCTTGTAGGATGCAGGTGATAGATGCTGCATGCTGCTGGTTGCTCATTAACTCCCCCTTTCCCCCAACAACGAATCACAACATTGGCTAGAGTAGGAAGGTTTGCTTTATTTATAGTTCATGGGTGAGGAGGGTGGTGGAAGGGCTCTTTTGTTGCTCTGTGGTTGAGGACGGAGGGGAGCTATGTGTTGGGGTAGGAGGGAGGAGGGGGTTCTGCTGGTTGGGGAGGGAGGGGGCACCGTGTTATATGAGGGGAATAAAGACTTGTTCTTCCGATAGGTGTCTGCAGTGAGTGTGGTGCTGGGGTTGGGCAGGAGTGGGGGGGGGGGGGGTCCATGGGCAGCGGTGCAGGTGAACTAGAGCAAGGAGTGCAGCTCAAGGTGGTCAGCTAGAGCCTCCTGCACCTGATGCCTTGGCCCCTGCTGGCAGATGCATAGCTCTCCTGGTGCCGCCGCAGGTGGTGCTTCCACCTCCAGGGGTCCTCCACGTATCACACCTCCTCTGCCCAGGTTCATGGAACAGCTCCCCCTGGGCCTCACAGATGTTATGCAGTGCACAAGGTGTAATGATGACCATGGGGAGGTTTTCCTCAGTGACCTTGAAGCAGGCAGTGAGGGAGTGCCGGTGGCCCTTGAGGCAGCCGAAGGTGCACTCCACCAGGGCATGGGTCTAGCCCAGGCACCAGTTAAAGTGGGTCTGGTGCAGGTCCAAGTGGCCAATGTAGGGCCATATCAGCCAGGGCAGGAGTGGGCCCTGCAGCTGTAGTAGAAGCAGTCTCTGTGGGGCAGGCAGGTGACAGGGATGTGGGTCCCATCCAGGGCCCTGATACACTGGAGGAATCCCAGTGCATGGAACCCTGCTGCCACCACCAGGGGATCATGGATGTGGAGCAAATTGTGCCCCTGCACATCCTAGAGGGCACCACACATCTCCAGAACAGCCTACCTGGTGGTGGCCTTGCCCACACCAAACAGGTGTCCAGCATACTGAAGGCTGGCAAGTATGGCCAACTTCAGCAGCACAAGGTCCAGCCAGCTGCCCGCAGGGAGGGCTGGGCACGTGCCAGTGTCTTGCCGCTCCAGGTGGGGCCGGAGGTGCTGGAGCAGGTCGTGGAAGGTGGCTCAGGTCATAAGGAAGCTGTCCATGAGGAAGCTCATAAGGAAGCTCACTGTCCCAGGTCTGCTGGATGACATGCAGCCACCAGGCCTGGCTGGCAAGGTGGGCGCAGAGGCGGTGGAGCTGGAGGCCCAGGAGAGAGATGGTGGCACCAGCTGTGGCATCCTGGAGCCCCTCATCGGTGTCCCCAGTGGTGACAGCTGTACAGTAGTGGTTCTGGGATGGTGCACTAAGGCCAGGCAGGTGGTCACTGCACATGGGGAATAGGCAGGGTGAGATGTCCGTGGGCCAGGCGGCGGTCAGTGAGGCGGGCCAGCAGGGCCAGCACGAGTGCGAGGCTCTCGTCATTGTTGCCAGGGGCAGGGGCTGGAGCAGCCATACTACAGAGAGGCAGAGTGGCCAAGGAGAAAGTTGCTGCGTGCTGTCCCTGCACTTGCCACACTGCTCCTGGGCAAGGAAGACACTGGCCAGAGAGCAGATAACGGGGCTGGCTTTTAAAGAGGGCTGTCAGGTGCTGGCAGCTGCAGCCAGAGCTTAGAGCTCCCTCTGGTGGCGGCCAGGGCCCATTGCAGGGATGCAGGAAATTTGGAGGAAAGAGCAGCAAATCTGCTCCCTAATCTCTGCATATGTAGACGCCTGTCCAAAAACCCTTATTATAGAGTAGTTTACATCAGAGTAAATTTAGGCTGAAGTAAATGCATGTGTAGACATGCCCAGTGTTAACAAATTTTAATAGGGTGAAAAATTCAAATGTACCTTTGGGTCATTCCAACCAATGTGAGAAGTTTACTGATTTATTGACAAAGCAAGATTAGTAGCCAAGGATATACTCAATCTTATGGGACAGGTCTTGACTGATTCATAGATTCATAGATGTTAGGGTCGGAAGGGACCTCAATAGATCATCAAGTCCGACCCCCTGTGTAGGCAGGAAAGAGTGCTGGGTCTAGATGACCCCAGCTAGATGCCTACCTAACCTCCTCTTCAAGACCCCCAGGGTAGGGGAGAGCACCACCTCCCTTGGGAGTCCGTTCCAGACCTTGGCCACTCGAACTGTGAAGAAGTTCTTCCTAATGTCCAATCTAAATCTGCTCTCTGCTAGCTTGTGGCCATTGTTTCTTGTAACCCCCGGGGGCGACTTGGTGAATAAATACTCACCAATTCCCTTCTGTGCCCCCGTGATGAACTTATAGGCAGCCACAAGGTCACCTCTCAACCTTCTCTTGCGGAGGCTGAAAAGGTACAGTTTCTCTAGTCTCTCCTCGTAGGGCTTGGTCTGTAGGCCCTTAACCATACGAGTGGCCCTTCTCTGGACCCTCTCCAGGTTATCCGCATCCTTCTTGAAGTGTGGCGCCCAGAATTGCACGCAGTACTCCAACTGCGGTCTGACCAGCGCCCGATAGAGGGGAAGTATCACCTCCTTGGACCTATTCGTCATGCATCTGCTGATGCACGATAAAGTGCCATTGGCTTTTTTGATGGCTTCGTCACACTGCCGACTCATGTTCATCTTGGAGTCCACTAGGACTCCAAGATCCCTTTCCACCTCTGTGCCACCCAGCAGGTCATTCCCTAGGCTGTAGGTGTGCTGGACATTTTTCCTCCCTAGGTGCAGCACTTTGCATTTCTCCTTGTTGAACTGCATTCTGTTGTTTTCTGCCCACTTGTCCAACCTGTCCAGGTCTGCCTGCAGCTGTTCCCTGCCCTCCGCCGTGTCCACATCTCCCCATAGCTTTGTGTCATCTGCAAACTTGGACAGAGTACATTTGACTCCCTCGTCCAAGTCACTGATGAAGACATTAAAGAGTATCGGTCCAAGGACCGAGCCCTGCGGGACCCCACTGCCCACACCCTTCCAGGTCGAAACCAACCCATCTACCATGACTCTCTGGGTGCGACCCTCCAGACAATTCGCCACCCACCGGACTGTGTAGTCATCCAAGTCACAGCCTCTTAACTTGTTCACCAGTATGGGGTGGGATACCGTATCGAAGGCCTTCCTGAAGTCTAAGTATACGACATCCACCCCTCCTCCTGTGTCCAGGCGTTTCGTAACCTGGTCATAAAAAGAGACTAGATTGGTCAGGCACGATCTGCCTGCCACGAACCCGTGCTGGTTCCCCCTCAGGATAATTTGTCCTGCTGGGCTCTCACAAATGTGAGCCTTGATAATTTTTTCAAAGACTTTACCAAGGATGGAGGTGAGACTGACTGGCCTATAGTTGCCCGGGTCCTCCTTCCTCCCCTTTTTGAAAATGGGGACCACGTTGGCCCTTTCCCAGTCCTCCGGGACTTGGCCCATGCACCACGAGCGTTCGAATATTCCCGCCAGTGGCTCTGCAATGATGTCGGCCAGTGCCTTCAGCACCCTCGGATGGAGCTCATCCGGGCCTGCCGACTTAAAGGCATGAAGTTCTTCCAAGTGACTATGCACCATCTCAGGGTCTACGCATGGAAGTCTGGCGCCTTGCTGCTGCCTCTCTACAACCCCAGTGAGAGACTTGTCGTGTCCCTCGCTTAGGAACACTGAGGCAAAGAACTCATTGAGGAGTTTGCTGTGAAGCTGTGAAGTTTGCTGTGAAGCAAAGCTGGCCAGACTCGTGATTGCTTCTTCAGACAGTCTGGCAGGCAGTCAAATGGCCCAGCAAGCAAACAGTCCCATTCCCTTCCCTCATCCCCTGTCTGCCCTCCTCCCCTCTCCCTCCAGCCTAGACCCACTATTTATACATGGCTGGTAAACACAATCTTAATATTCTAACAAATTATCCCTAATTGGTTTTCTTTAAATTTCTTTGCTTCGCTGAAACTTCCAGAACCAGATTAAATTAGATTTCTTATGGGCCAAGAAATTTCCAATTAGTTAAAATATATATCTTTGACAAAGTAACAGCAATAGGAAGGGCTTCTTATCTCTTTCTTCCCATGGTAGAATGCTGCCTCAGCCTGGGTTAACAAGGCTGCCTTGTTCTTACTGAGGTCTTGTATTCTGTCTGATTGTGTCTAGCTAATGGGTAGTTTCCTTTGTTCCCCTGACTAAGCCAGCTGCAGCATCTGCAAAGCTACTCTCTATGGTCACTTACGCTGCTCCTGATGATGCTCAGCCACATTTTCTGTGGCTCAGGCCTAGGCCTGAATGACCAAGTCTAGCAGCAATGTACCCCAGGCTTATGCCACATGGGACTCTGTATTGCCTACAACTGGTTCAACACTGCTCAAATACTCCATGTTCATTTTAGGATTATGCATTCATCTAACTGGAGTATTGAGGCCCACTGTAATTTTTAAGTGATTTTTTTCTAATTCTAATATCTTTCCAGAAAACGTTTCTTCATTACAACCATCCATGAAGATTGAGCACCAAAATGTCATACTCTGATGCACAACATTAAGCACTAAAATAGCATATAGTGCAGTAAAAACAGAGTTGGTACATCTGGGATCATATTCTCCTGCCAATGCCGTATTTTCTGATTTCACAGTCATATTTCTTGGGTGATAAAAACACTCAAGCTGTTTAAGAACACAAGTCCCACTGAAAGCCTTTCTGATAGGACATGATTCTGCTCAAAGATACATTCATGGAAGTTCCTTAGTACTGCCACATAAGGGGCATGTCTACATGTGCTACTAACACAACGCAATAAACTCTGGCTCATATAGTGCTGGAGTTTATTGCTCCCAGGCACTGTGTTTATACATGTGCCCAGGACTGCAGCATTTTGAGCCGGGTTGAAGCAGCCCCAGCTGGCAGGGTGCCCAGGGTGTCAGCCTGCCAGCCTGGGGCTGGTCTGACTTGGCTCAATGTGCTGGCTGGGGCACAAGGGTGCTTCAGTGAGGGGCTAGCCAGTAGACAGTCCCCACACTGAAGCACCCTTGTGTCCCAGACAGCCCCATCAGCATCTACACATGTACTGCTGCACACTAAATAATGCAGTGCGCACACAGTGCACACACAACTGTTTGCCATGCTGCAAATTTGCAGTGTGGAGCCAAAATTTGACACTGGGAAATCAAATTGCTGCCTTGGCCAGATTTCTCTCAGTAGTGTGCTCAATTCTTTTTTAATTTGGGGCAGCTGACACCCCTCAGGCCCCATCACACAAGAATTCTGAGAAAGAAAGCTGTCCAGCCTATGAACACTTTTACATGTGCTCTGGGGTAGCAGGGCAGCACTTTATTTACAGCAGCTCTGAGAACTGCTCCAATTAAAATGCCACAGTGACTCATGTATCAGTGTCCCTGTTCTTCAAATGGCAGCAGGGACATTTGAACTGAAGCTCATTCAATGAGCTTTAAAGTGCCTCTGTTGCCATTTAGAAGCATGGGGACGCTGATACATGAGACACAGGAGGCTGCTGGAGCATGGTAATTACCACGCTCCAGCAGACTTGATTAATCAAGTCTGCTTCAACACGCTGTAATTACAGCATGTCAGAGCAGCCTCCATGTTTGTGTACATAGCTATGTGCTCCATAGCTCCAGGGCTGCATGTTGTGCACGAGACGTAAAAGGTGTAAGTTCAAAGCTGCCCACAGCCTCCTCTGCTGGGACAGAGGGCTGTTTTGGGTGTTGTTGGATTATGTATTTATTTATTTATTTGTCTGCCATAACCCCTCAGGACACACCGCATAACAGGCTGGGCAAAAAAGCTAACCAGCATGGGTGCTCTGTAGCTCTGGGGCTGGGTGTCACAGCTGAGCGGTGAAAAGGCACAAGTTCATGGCTGGGTCTCACCCTGTCTTGTTGGGCAGAGCTGTCTGCTCTGTTCTTGGGCTACCAAAATTCCACTCCCCTCTCTTGACCCAAGCATAGTTCAGATAGACTCCTGAGCCCACCTGACCAATGACAGGGTGATGAGTTGCAAAGGTCCATGGCCTGGTATGGCATGAAAAACCCACCTTATGGGAGTTTGGCATGCCCTGCTAAGGCCCCCCAATTCAGGGCCACATTTCAAACCAAGCACTGGGAGTATCTGTGATGATGGGTGAGTGGGTCTAGTCAAAATGTGGTTGGGGTGCCAAGCAGCACCTGAGGCCTGGCTTACTATTTTCCTGCAAGGCTGCCTGACCAAGAAGGGGTAGAACATGAAGGTGGCCAAAGTCCTTGAAGCTGTAGGCTAGAGGTCAACCTGCTGGCAACCAAAGTCCTGGATTCAAGACTCGCAGCTGCCTTGTCCAGGAGCCCTCTTGACAGCATGTGCAAGTTTTTTTTTAATTTGCGGGTGGCTGACATCTCTTGCAACATACTCAGTAGCTCTGGGGCTGAGCATTGTGTGCAGTATGCAAAGGGAATATGTTCAAGGTTGCCTGCATTAATGGATCTTTCAGGAATTCAGCAGAGTAGAATACAATTGCATTTAGGTGTCTTAGTCCACTTAGATGCCCAGTAGATGGAATAGGATCTGGCCTTTCATGTTTCCAAAGTCAGGATTATCAGTTGCTTATGTGTTTATCTAGTGCCATGTTCTTCAGCCCATGGTTTATCACCATATTGCCCACAAGGCCCTGCAATATAGCTTGCGACCCCAGATGATTGAAAAGTTAAACTTGATATTGCCCATAGCACATTACTTCCTCAAATACCATTACCCATGGGCCAGTGAAGTAGACCACTGGTATAGTCTAATATAGTAGGGCCTCCTGCTGTTAATTTGGGGAGAAAGTCAGTGCCATGTGCTAATAAATAGCATACAAGCTCCAAGCTGGATGTATTTCAAAGCAATCACTCCTGTCCTCAGCCCACCACCATATGGAGGCTGGGTAATTTTTATTGAACAATTTATTGAAGTTGTACTTACTTATTCAGTGCTAATGCATGGCTATATGGAGCATTTCTATCATCATGCCAAACTTCCTAATATATTTGAAAGAATGTGAGACTCAACACCAGTCCCATCTGCCTCTTTAACAATGACAATATAATTATATCACTTGATCTTTCGATAGCTCTTTTCTGTCTGACAAGTACATTTGAAGTACTCAAGCTAGTCAAGGTGGCAGCACATATTATTTCTCAAGTTACTTTTATTTGTTTGATTTTCAAACAGTTATCACTATTCTACAGACAGAACAGAAAATCTGGATATCTTGAAATAAATTATGCTGCAGAACAGCTGCTAGGGTTCCTTTTTAGGATAATAAAAATCCCTAATGCTGTGCTTTTCAAAAGAACACAAGGACTAGGGACAGAAGTTACACAAACTGGTATAACTGATCAGAAACTGGTTCAAATCTGTAACACAACACAAGTTCGGTGTACATAAACCACTTTCAAAATGGCTGAATACAGTTTAAGATAAACCTGGATGGATTAGACTTAAATCATTTAGGTTAAATCAGTTTATTGAACTTCCCTCCCAGATCCCCTCCAGATTCAAGTTAACTTATAGTCCTGCAGCATCCCAGGATGCTTTGCACCTCCCCCACAACCTGTGGTTTACACTAACCTGCAAAGATTGAATTGATTCAGCCTTGGGCTTTTTGACTGTTTATACATAGCCAAAAGGTTTAGGTGTTTGAATCCTAACATATGTCATTTGGAGTTGGATGCCTAAGGTTTTTGGCTTCATTACAAATCCTAGCCTAAATGTTTCTTCGTAACCCAGTAGAAGCTAACAGAAGTTTTGCCATCACTTTTATTAGAAGCAGGCATAGACCAGTATGGCTCAGTCCTGCAATGTGCCCAATGTTATCTACATACATTCAGAACTTAAGTGGACACCCATGCATAAAGACAACAGAAAGCACTCAACACCAAGCAGGTTCAGTCCCTGAGTATGAGCTCAAACCCTATACTTTAATGATACAGATGAATTGACCTTATAACTACTGTGCACCATACTATGACTAGCACTAGTATCACCAAGAGAACTACAAATAGTAGTAACCACCAGGTGAGGATCACCTCTAAATTTCTGATTTAGAATATCAGGTCAGCAAACACTTAACATTAAGCAACACTAATTGTGCTGAAGTGACATCCTCAAATAGGGCCAGTGCTTGTAAAAATCTGTAATTCTTTATATAGGTGAGAGATAAAAAGGTATATATAATACAATTCCAAAGGTTGTGATATGTCCCACAAACATTGCATGGGACTTGGGCTATCAGTTATACCACAGAAATGTATGTTGTGGACTGTCTTTACCAATCCAGCAAGTGTCAAAGGATTGCAATGGGCGGGGAGGGGGAATAATTTTAAAAGAGCAAGTTATAGCTTACTTTTCTGCTGAAAGCCTTTCCTTTTCTAGTGAATACACACACTTAATACCTATTTCTGGGCAAGCCACTATTTTTCTGTCAGCTTTTTCTTATTTGAGGAATTCAACAGGAGGTAGAAAAAGCTAAGAGGCTTCTTTCGGTCACTTGCCTGATAGCTGTATTTGCCAAGTCCAACATTTTCATAAGTGGCATCAAATTTTGGACACACCAACTGAGACACCTTGGAACTGATTTTCAGAGATACTGAGTTGCTAATGATTTGCAAATCCCATTGACTTCTGCTTGAAGTGAGGGTTTTCAAGACTTTTGAAAATGGTGTCCAGTGTATCTCAAACCTGCCAACAAAAATGAAGACAATCAAGACCAGAGGCCATTTTTTGGTTTAAGAAGTATAGTGAAGATGAATGGCTTTGCCGGAGGTAATAAATGGTAAAATTTTACGCACCTGCTGTGTAAATTACAAGTTTTATTGGGGAAGTCTAACAGGAGGATTTCTCCAACACAATCTGCTATTATTTATAATTGTTATATACAATAATTGTTTACTTTTCAGAAAAGTCCTGGAGAAATTCATGAAAACTGACAGAATTCTATAGAAATTACATTGGATTTTATAGAATTGTTTTTTTAAATCTATAGAATTTAATCAAGATACATATTCCCAATACTAATTCTCAGTGTAAGTAAGGTATTACTGTTATTACTTTTATTAATCTTGCAGTAGGACCTAGGGGCTTCCTCTGGTATTGGGAACCTATTCTGCTAGACATTTGTATACACACATACTTACTATTATTTACTCGATTCCAAGACAAAGTTTTTTCCCCCTATTCGTCACAGGGAAAATGAAACTTTGTCTTTGAATGAAGTACTTTGGGGTAGTGCTGGATCCCGTTTTGCATTCCAGCTCTGGCCTGATTCCCTCACTGCTCTCTTGCTCCCTACTGAGCCAAGGAGGGTCGGGGAATCAGTCCAGAGGCAGAGAGCAACCAAAGACCCAATGCCAATTCCCTTGCCACTCTCTGCCTGCATGCTGGATCTCACCGCTCCCTGGCTCCGAGCTGATTCTCCCACCACTCCCTGGCTTAGCAGCCAGGGAATAAGGAGGAAATCAGCATGGAGCCAGAGAGCAGCAGGACCCAGCATGCAGCCAGAATAGCAGCAGGGGAATCAGTGCTGTTACTCGCTGCTCTCTGCCTCTGAGCTGATTCTCCCACCCCTCCCTGGCTCTGGGATGATTCCCCTGCTGCTGTTTGCCTGCAGGCTGGATCCTGCATTGCTCCCTGCTGAGCCAGACAGCAAGGAAAGAGCTAATGCAGAACCATCCAGGAGCGCATGCAGCAGAGAAGGGGAAGTGGATTGGGGCAGGCAGGAGAGAGGGTATGTGTGGGAGGGAGACAAGGTGCAGGCAGGGATAGGCATGACAGGGAGGAGTGGATTGGGGGAGCAAGTGGCACTGCAGCAAGGTGCAGGGGGGCACAAGTCTGGAGTCAGGCTGCCTACTTGCCTCCCCACTGCTTGCCTACCTGCTGCTGCTTTTCCTGCAACAGTGGTAGCAGTGTTGAATTTAAGATGATCCTCCAACAATTAGATTCTTTACATGGAAAATTACAAGAATGCAGAGTGCTTCTGGATGCAGCTGTGCACTTAGCCTCCTGCGGGGGTATCAGTCTCACCTCCTGTCCCAGGATGGATCCCAACTGCAGGGCTGCTCAAGGGCCAGATCCAGCCCAGGACATGGGGTGGCTCTGGCAACAGTGGCAGTGGCTCCAGCTACAGTCATGTGCTATACGCTCCATACTGGAGCTGCTGCTGTTGGCACGTGTTTCATGTAAGGGCTGCAGCTCCAGTATGGCACAGTGGCAGTGGTAGCAATGGTGGTGGCTCTAGCATGGAGCACAGGGCATGTAGCACTATCTCCATTGTGAAACACGTGGCAATGAGGCTGAGGAACTGGAGCTGGGGCCATGGCAATGATGATGGGTGAAGCAGCCAGAAGGCAACCAGGGCTGTGTTAGAGTTCATTCACCCTTCTGCCACTGATTGCAACGTCCACTGGGGCTCAAGAGCCCTGGATTCTGTGGAAGGCTTCTCACCCCTAGCTACATTTGCCTCACAACTTATAGTGACCAGTTACTAGGCTGGTGGGCCAGATACAGCAGTTCCATGAGCTGGACTCAGCCCATGGGCCATATGTTTGATACCCCTGGCCTACTGCATTGTGGAAAGCTATTCCTACGTTCAGCCTAATTGAATTTCTTACATTTCAATTAACAATAAGAAGCTCCCATAACTTTGATTCATTAGGCCCTGGCCACTGGCATGCCATTGGTGCTATTTGTGGGGGTAAACCAGCATAGGCACTTAATCCTGTACATGGCCTAGCTTAGATGAGGGAAATTATTTAAAAATACGCTTCAGTTCTCATGTGGGAACATACAAAACACTGCAGGGTATACAAAGGAGCTGGCATAGAATCCTAGAAACTTGGGGTTGCAAGGGACCTCAGGAGATCACATCTAGTCCTACCCCCTGCTCAAAGCAGGACCAGCCCCAACTAAATCTTCCCAGCCAAAGCTTTGTTTAACCAGGTCTTAAAAACCTCCAAGGATGGAGATTCCACCAGCTCTCTAGGCAACCTGTTTCAGAGCTTTACTAATTCTTCTTAATATCTAACTTAAACTTCCCTTACTGCAACTTGAGACTGTTGCTTCTTGTTCTGTCATCTGCTGCCACTGAGAACAGTCTAACTTCATCTTCTTTCAAACCCGCTTCAAGCCCCAAATCTCAGGAGGTGCATGTGCACCTGTGTGCACCCCCTATGCATCGCCAATGCATGTGCCCCAGGCTCCTCACCATTTTAGTTGTCCTCCATTGGACTCCAATTTGTCTTCATCCTTTCTGTAATGAGGAGCCCAAAACTGAACACTGTACTCCAGAGGTAGCCTCACCAGTGCTAAGTATAAGGGAAGAATCATTTCCCTGGATCTGCTGGCAACACACCTACCAATGCAGCCCAGTATGCTGTTAGCCTTCTTTGCAACAATGGCACACTGCTGACTCATATTGAGCATATTGTCCACGGGAACCCCCAGGTCCTTTTCTGCAGAGCTACTGTTTAGCCAGTCAGCCCCCAGCCTGCACTAGTGGCATGGGATTGTTCCATCCTAAGTGCAGGATTTCGCACTTGTCCTTGTTGAACCTCATCAGATTTCTTTTTGCCCAATCCTCCAATTTGTCTAGGTCACTCTGAATCCTAGCCCTACCCTCCAACGTATCTACGACTTCCCCCTGCAGCTTGGTATCATCTGAAAACTTTTTGAGGGTGCACTCTATACCATCTTCTAGGTCATTGATGAAGACATTAAATAAAATTGGCCCAAGGACTGACCCCTGGGGCATTGGTAACACGTAGTGAGTGTATGCGGGTGTACATGCACCCACTGAAATTGGCAGTACATCCCCTGCGAAAAGCACCATCACCACTGCTGACAGTCACCACTTGCCACTCCCCCACCTCGCTGCTGATACCACCAGCAGCGTTTGCAAGTGGTTCCCGATTGCCACTGGCCACCACCAATGGCGTCTGTGGGTGGTCACCAACCACCGGTCAGCACTTACCATCCCCCCACGCTGCTGACACTTCCTTGCTCCGCCTGCCCCTGCCATGGCTGCCTGCGAGGGCTCCCTGCTCGCCGCCACCACGTCCCTGCTGCCAACACTGCCGCCTGCAGGCAGTTGCCATGCCCCTCCCAGCCTCTGGTGGCACATGGCGTTCATGCCCCGGGGCACTCCACTTGATACTGACTGCCAAATAGACACTGAGCCATTGATTGCTATCCTCAAGCCCAATGCTCCAGCCAGTTTTCTATCCACCTTACAGTCCATTCATCCAGCCCATACTTCCTTAGCTTGCCTACAAAGATGTTGTGGGAGACTGTACCAAAAGCCTTAGTAAAATGAAGACATGTCACAAGCAATTTTGACGTCAAGCAAGTCAGTCATGACTTGAGCATAATGATATCTTCTTTAATGACATAGTCACACACAAAAATTTTCCACAGGGCCACTATCTCAATCAAGGCATAACTGCCTGCTTTGGAAATGAACCATGGGTCTATAGCAAATGGTACTACTGTCTGTAGGACCCCTGCCTCATTTGTCACAGATGCTGTAAGGCAGGGGTGTCAAACTCATCCAACCCTGTGAGCCTTGCTGGGCTGGACCGAGGACTGGTCTGGCCTCACCAGAGCCAACGCACAGGGCTGGCTGGTGGAAGTGCTGCATGCAGAACTCTCCTCACATCCACCCCCGTGCCATGCGCAGCATGTGCTGACTCTGTTTGGGGGCGTGTGGGCTGGAACCAGGGGTGGAGCTACATGGGGTGTGCACTGCATGCAGAACAAGATCATGTGGCTGGCCTGTGCTGGCCCCATGTGTTGCCTGCAGTATGGCTAGCACATGCTACAGGTGGTGTGCGGGTTTTAACTAGCTTTATGCACTGCCCACAGCCCAGGTGGCCAGCACAGGGCATGCTCTAGAACAAGTCCACCAGGGCACAGCACACACCCTGGGCCACCCCCCCTGGACTGCATGCAGCACTTTTGTGCTGGTTCCAAACCATGCACCAGACTAGCATTAAGGGTCAGTCTGAGACCCACAAGCTAGATCACACAGCTCCGCTGGCTGGATCTAGCCCATGGGCCATACAGATGACACTCCTACTTAAGGTTTATAGTGACCAAAGCAGATTTTACAGAAACAGAAGTAGGACCAGCGTCATCCTCATTTTCAGGACCTGGGGAATCAGATTCTTACCCTGCCTTTGCTACAGAGCTCCTTCATAAGGCTGAGCAGAACAGTCACACTGCATGAGATCACTTGGACACAGCTTGGGCATCCCATTGAGATCGCAGGGTTGCTTTGCAGATAGCCCAGGCAGCTGCAATAACTGCTGAGCTACTGCACCACGAGCTGTACTGAAAAAATCAGGTGATAATTGAGTAACTTAACATCCCGCATAACACCTGGGGGGGCGGGGGGCTTTCCGTTTGGCAGCCCGACCAGCCAAAATGCAGCTGGCTGTCATGGTGGCGTTCTTCAGGCCAGCTCCCAGAAACTTAAGTTACCCATGTTGGGATGAAGTCAGGTACAAGGCAGGGTAGATTCACACCTTATAGAAAAAACAAAAGCACTGAATAGCAGCCCAGGAGGCTTATTCCTAAGGGCTCCCATGCAGGCTGAGGTGTCAAGCTGCATCAGTGCCAGCGCTGCCAGGTCTATGATAATCTTCATATTTGTGCAATTGTTTCAACCCCTGCACAATAGATAACAGTAAAAGCGTTCAAAACATACAATAACTTTTGAGGCAGCTAATTGACACAGCATATGCAAACCCAACTCTGAGGGAGTCTTAACCCACTTCTCGGTTTGCTGTCAGCACTTTTTCACAACAGCTTGTCTTCAAATAAAGAAACGCTTCAACTGATGGCCCACTTCTCACTCACTCACTCTAGAGCCAGTGAGTAATAGAAAGTAAAGAAGAAGGCACATTTACATACTCATGTCCATCGGTTTTTGTTTCAGCATACAACATTTTTAGCAAATACGATCATTTTGAGCTTCCAATAGGATCATTTCATATTTAAAACCTAACAACGCTACCACTCCCCTCACCCCGAGAGCGGACACAAAACCACCGAAAAGGCAGGCACATGCGTACTACAGCCCTAGCCCCGCGCACATGCGCATGAAGCTCCGAATGGGGACGCATTGCGCACGCGCAGAGCTGTCCTGGCAGACGCGGTCCTTACCCCGACTGAGATCTGCCCATGCGCGGGAGGGAGGGAACCTGGCGCATGTGCAGTCAGGCCCAGAGGAAGGAGTACGTGGGTTTAAGTCACGTGACACCCCGTCCTCCTCCCCGGCGGAGCCACGTCCTCTGCGGCGGGCGACAGGGGCGGGGCTAGCGGCGGGGCGGGGCGGGGCGCGACGCGGAGGGGTGGCCTGTGCCCGGATGGAGGCGTTCGCCATTCGCACAGCGCCGCCAGCTGCCGAGGGCGCCCCACAGCTGCCGCCATGAGGCTCTTATCCCGCCTGCTGCTGCTCGTGCTCCTGGCCTTCCCTGCCGCCCTCCTGCTCGGCGGCGCCCGCGGCCCGGGTGAGAGCGCGCGGCGCCCCGGGGAGGGACGGGACGGGACGGGATCCGCTGCCGTTGGCGTTGGAACGCGGCACCCCCAACCGCCGCGCGGGGCCCGGGGGGGGCGGGGCTTCCCGGTTGCCTGGGGGCGATGATCCGGCCCCGGCCTCGGGCGGACGTGTCCTGCCCCGCCCCCCATTCATTCCCCACCTCCGCGCGGGCCGCTTCGGGGGGCGGCGAGGATCCTTGCCCCGCTGACGGCCAGGGGTGGGGGTGGCTGGGAGACGGGAGAGAAGCCCGGGCAGCAGAGCTCCTCTCGGGGTGTCTGTGTGCCTCTGTGCCCCAAAGCTCGCACAGAACAATTTTTCCAACTGTTTAGTTGGTGTAATAAAAGATATCGCGTCTACCCAAAGAACCGTGTCTGCCTGTGTCCTTAGACCAACAAGCCTCCACCCCGTGCTCTCTTTTTTTTTTTTTTTTCCCGGACACGAGACGAATCGTTGCTCTGCTTCAAAAAATCCGTAAAGGCAGCCAGCCTAGTCTTCTCTCTTAGCGAGGAGGAGGAGAGGCCCAGTCTCCGGCATTGTCATTTCATCTGATTTCTGCCCTCAGTAAAGCAAAGCGCAGGCAGGCGGTTTGAAGGACAGCCCTGTGTAACCTGGCGCGCGCTGATCGGCCTGTAGCACGTGCGCTGCCTTCCCACCAGAGAGAGTCCCTTTCCCCCCCGCCTCCCGTTGCCACATCATCCTTCCTCCCAAAACCCACTGAAGGAGTGGGGATGAGATTAGAGGGCTGAGCAGCGTGGTAGTGCTGCAGCTCAGGAAGCATGTGCGTGGTTTGAGAGCTGCCAGCAGCTTGCTGCGGTCAGGGTTGTGGATTCAAACCCAGGATTTTGGGAGCTTGTAACGTTCTGGAAGCTCTGGTGGCAGATGAAGTGAGACTGCTCAAACCTGCCTTCTGCTTAACCCAGAAGAGCTAATGTTTCCTGAGCCACTTCTCCTTTGTAGAAAGCCCAGTTGTTTCCTTTTTGCTTTGTAGATCAGAATGATTGCCTTGCCCTTCAGGGGTGCTAAAAGCTCTTTGAGGGCTTCCATTGCTTTGAAAAGATTACCTGTGTGCTGGGGGTGTCAAACATGTCTGGCCCTAGGGGCTGGGATAGTGGTGCAGGACCAGGTGGATGGTACATGGTAGCCAGCCCCATGGGACAGATTGGGCCTGTGAAACCTCCCTGTTTCAGGCTGGCTATTCTGGGCCCTGGAGGGAAGATGCTTGGTATCATGGGCACTGGGCTGTAGTCTCAGAAACAAGTGGTGCCAGGCCTCTTCCCATGCGCTGCTGGGGCTCCAGTGCTACTGCTTTAGCACCGGTGCTTGGTAGCCAGGCTGGTAAGAGCTGGAGCTGGAGCCTGAGCAGTACTGCAGAAAGGCCAGCACTGTGGTTTGTTCCCACAGTGGCATCCAGGCACCAGTGATGCTGGGCTTCTTGCGGTGCTGCTGGGGCTGTAGTACTGCTAGGTCTTGCCCAGACACTGCTGCTGCAAGAAGTCATGTCCTTCCTTCCCTCCCCCCCCCCAAGGCTGTAGGCCAGATGACTGACCTGTGTGCCAGATCAGACCAGAGGCCCCAACATTTGACAACCTCCTTTAGACATGTGATTCCCAACCTCGTTAGTCTCGGGACAAAATAGAATCCAATTTGAAATTTCTGGGTTTATTTTGCTGGGGGAGGGAAGGCAGAGGGAATCATAGCACCCCAGGGTTTCAAGGCAACTGGTTGAGAATCACTGCTTTAGAGTCTCTGTTTTCTTGCACTCATGGAACAGTTGGCATTCTCTGACTGAGAACTGCTTTAGAGCCTTGCTAAACTTATATCGTGCCCTAGTCTTTTCAGGGAACGTGTACTCTCTTCTCCCTGTACACCTGGTACCTTGTTTGCAGGTTCCTCAGAATTCTGTCTTGTGCTTTTGCCAACTCCATTACTCTCATATAAAAGGAAAAAAAACAGGAATTAAAATGACAGGGTCGCAGTCCATTTGAAACTAATCAGCTGTATAAAATAGGCAGGAAAATACCTGAAACTGTTTTTGTGGGTTTGCAGTCTCATCCTATCTCTTAAATATTTCCTTTGTTGCATACAAGGGAAAATCAGTTTTATCTGTACTGAGGCAGTGCATTGCTTCTAATCAAGATTTGGAAGCACTGGGGAGATCGTGAAACTGGCTACATTCAGAGTACATGAAGGAAGGAGAGAAATAGACCTCTTCTAAAACCTTTCGGTGATGGCCACACTAAATGTACCAACAGAAAAAAGCTGATGTGTGGTGCATTTCAGGTCACAGTGCTTAAGACTGGACCTTTCAGCATGTAGCTTGGTATATATGTAGGATGCAGCTCTACCTAAATTAAATATGAAGAACTCAGACTTTGTTACACAACTAGGTCATGCGCTGGGATTTGTTTACATTGTGATTTTAATATTAAAGCTATACTCTCCAGTAAATAACACTGTCAAGTTATTGGACCCATAACTGGCCCAATTCTTGCTTCATTCTTCAACTTCATACACATGTACTCTGCAGTATTCTGTAGGACTGCATGAATTGCAATGGAAGACTGGTGCACAGGTTGTACTTCTTCGATTTCATTCAACCTTTTTGTGTCGAGGTTTATTTGCAAATGAAAACATGAACTAATTTAGTAAGTATTCCCATACTCAAGTGTGTTAAACCCAATTACATTTTCCAGTTAAATTAGTTGATGTGAATTAGTTATTGACATGAATTTGTGATGGGAGAAGAACTTCAGTCTGAGGATGGAAATAATAGCAAGATAGGACTTGACTTTTGTAATTAGCTGTGTATCTTTCAAATGTGCATAATTATAACCGTATTGTAGCACTCTCCTCATTTCAGCACATCAAGCAAAGTGAACTTTCTTACTTTGACTAAATTGTAGGCTTGGAAAAGTATAAACTGATCTATAAACCAGGATGTTTTACTAGATTGTTCTACTTAGTTCTCAGCTCAGTGTTCTTCTCATTCTGGGCTAGTACATTGCAATGTAACAAACAGCAAAGAACACTGATGCATTCACAGTTAGTTTAGTAAAATATACACAAAGGGTGGGACATTGATTTTGGTTTAGTGATCTGTCAGTAGAGTCTAGTTTCTTGGACTTAAATAAAAACAGTCTGAATAATTAGCATTAGAGACTAATCAACAAATATCAGTATCAGTTTTACCCATTTCTGAAAGGTCACAAAATCAATTGGCATCTGATTTTCTTTCTTTTTTCCTTTTAATTCCCTGTTGGATGAAGTAAGTTGATGATTTACTGAATGTTTTATTGAAAGAGAGAGAGAGAAAAAACTTGCAATAATGTATGCCAAAGTGGGTTTTTAACTCACTTTTTAATTTACCTTGAGATCCTTGATATGTAAATCCAGTAGTTTTTTAAAATTACTCATGGTAGAAATTGACTGGAACCTATTTGTATAGAATTCAAAAGTGAAGCTTTATTTGCTTCCCTCCTGCTGCTAAATTTGACATCGTACTTTAGCTTTCCAAGTTTCCATTAGTTTGACTAGCTAACTGGAAACTGGGAAGTCATGTAGTTTTTATTCTTCTTGATGATGATAATAATAATATCATCATCATCTTGTTACTAGGTTCAAGCTTGCTAGTGGCAGCTCAAGATGCTACCGAGGATGAAGAAGCAGTGGAAGATACTGTAGTTGAAGATGAAGATGATGAAGCTGAAGTTGAAGAAGATGAGCCGACAGATTTGGTAAATGCTCATCGTTCTTACTTTACAAACAACACCTTCAATTTAAATGGATTAGAAATCTCGCATTCAAATGTTGATTATTTAATTTCTTTGACGTAGCCAAATAGAAACATGATCAGGCACCACAGAACTTGGTTAACTAGAATAGATACAAGCGGAGCATCTAGATGAGCACAACCAGTACTCCCATGCTGAAACAGCAACTTGAAAAGATTTCACTGTATTCTTTTTTTTGGTTTGTGTTTCCAAACCTGTGTAGTTCAGTGCTTGATCCACCCAGATATCAGTTCCTGCTCTCATTCTTCTTTTTTTTCCATAAACATTGTTCTTCCAAGTGATGGCATTTTTTTTTTTTCAGTGCAAGGTTTTTTTTGTTCAGTCTCTGAAGTTTCTTATCTAAGCTCTATAGTAGTGTTGTTCTAAGGCATATTATACTTCTCTTGGTTATATTGATCAGTTTTATTTCACTTAACAATATTTATGTTCTGTTTCTTTTTTTGTGACAAATTTAACTAGAAACCGTAGGTCACAATTTTACTATTCTGAAAATAGTTGCCTAATACTCATGATAGAGACTAATATCTGATATTGATTCTGAAGATCACTTGGGGTGGGAAGATTTATTGTAAAACAGCGAATAATAGACAAAGAAAAAGTTCCGATATTAAAAAGCAAAGGCGTACTAGTTTGTTTGGGGGTTTTATTTTTTTTTAGCTGATCCAGTAAAAGGATTATATAGGTATTCATCAAATTCATGTGACACTTGGCTATTGTATTTTACTAGCTTTTTGAGTTGGTTTGATATCATTCTACAAGTATCTTAATACTGATTGAGTTTATCAGATACCTTCAATTAACATTTTCTAGTTGGCTATCCCTAATAGTAAATTCATAAGTAAAAAATATGAAAATAGTTATTACAGTTAATAGAACTGAGTATTTCATTCCGTGTTCTTGAAATGTGCAGTTTGGCAATTGAGTTGGCAGTATTCTTCCCAGGGCTAAAATTTAGAACATAAGTTTAAATAAAGCTAACTGTTGTATACAAACTTGATAGTATTTGCTTCATAGTACTCTTTTTAATATAAATGTGAGTAACAGCATCTCTCAACACATTTACTATATCTTTAACTTCACTAGTAGGGGACAGTTTTGCAAAGTGATATACTTCACCTCAAAGACAGTGGCATTGGTGATAACTTTTTATAATGGCATTTAAAGAGTTCCAAGGCAAGTAATTCATGAGCCAGATGTTACCAAGATACCACATTCTTTATTTCACATCAGGCCGTCTTATTTGGAGGGATCAGTAATCTGTGTGCTGACATGAGAAGGAAAGTGAGACACTTTGGGTGAATCTACGCAACGGTGTTTACTGCACAGTAGACTAATTAGCTGTGCAGTGAACATCTAGGCATCTACACATGTACCCCTATTAGGCTCGAGTAAACTAATTTACTCCACAGCAGGATAGTACTTGTAAATACTAGTACTATCTTGCTACAGCATAAAAAACTGTGCAGTGGCGCATGTGTAGATGTTGCACTATTTGGCTGGGGAATGAGGGTGCTTCTGTGTGGGGGCTGCCTACTAGCTAGCCCCCGCACTGAAGCAAACTCATGCCCCAGCCATTCTTTCCGCAGCTCATTGAGCTGGGGGGAGAAGCCCCAGGCTGGTGTGTTGACTCCCAGGGCCCCCTGCCAGCCAGGGATGCTCTGACCCAGCTCAGTGTGCTGCAACCCCAGGCACACGTGCAAGTGGCATTTAACTCTGTTTACTGCTCCCTGACATGTTGAAACGGCTTGCCTAGGAGCAATAAACCCCAGAGTTTATTGCTTCACATTAATTGCACATGTAGATGTGCCCTTCAAGAATAAAGTTCAGTAGGAGCAGTTTATCATTTTTTTTAAAATGAAATTGGTTAAACGTTTTTTTTTTCTAATGATTAGCTGTTGTATTTTAAGAAATTATTTCCTTTTTCTAAGTGATTAATGTTAGTTGATTACTTTGTGCATGGGATTTTTTTTAAGTAGTAAAGATGTAATAGAGGAAAAATTTGGTGATCAGAAGCCTTGTTATTTTTAAAGAGAACTGAAAGTGTTAATTTCTCAAGACCTTATTTGAGATAGTGACCTTAATTTGTAATGATAAAAATAAATTGTTAAATGATAAAACAGGACACTGCTTTAGGTGTTGAGTCACAATAAAGAACTGGAGGATACACAGATTTTGTATGCAGTTTGCTGAGTCTCTATTGCTTAAATCTAATTGTGCATTACCTAGATCTTGTCAACGTGCAGACCTTTGTTTACAAGAAAGATGCCTTGCTCCTCACTTTCAGTTCATTATAAATTACTAACTGGATGCTGAGGGACAAAACAGCTATCATGGCTTACCTGAATCAAACTCTCTGCACTTTAAAAACCCCAAGCAGGCAAGAAAAACTAACCTCCAATGTTTGAGTAACTTAAAAACTATAAAATAAGCTCAGGCTGTAGTTGACTCTCAGCTGCAGTTAATGGGCTTGGAAAAGCTAGTAGTCCAGGGTTAGAAACAAATGAATGGTACTTTGGAACGTGTTTGCAACAGCAGTTGGTCAATGCATTTTATGGTATCCTATCTCAAATCAGTGGACAAAAGAAAAAGTAAGTTTTAACATTTGTCATAGATGTTTCTTTTTAAAAATGGATATTCCTGGCTTCGCTATAGGCTTTTCACAAAAGTCTTTTGTCTTAGACAGAAGAAAAAGAGGAAGAAGACTTATCAGGAGAACCTAAAGCCTCACCTAGTGCTGATACAACAATCTTATTTGTGAAAGGTGAAGGTAAGAGTCCTGGGACAATTTATCAAACTTTTAACTTGGCAGACTTTAGCTTAATGTCACAAATGCATAAGAATTATGGTTACCTAAAGCAGGGGTGGCCAGTCTGCAGCATCCATACTACAAGTGGGACACGGGCAGCTTCTGCATATGTGGCTTACAACAAATCAGGGAGGGAGGCAGGCAGCACTGTGGCAGAAAGTAGAGAAGCAGCTTGGGCAGGGAGCACATCGGGGAGGGAGTACAGATCAGGGATGAAAGAGCAGTAGACTGGGCTCAGAAGGGGATTGGAGTGGCATTTGGGGTGCTTGTGGCGCACCTGCCTAAAGTTTGCCCCCGCTGCTCTAAAGTTAATGATGTTTTCTTAGGACTGAGTAGTTAAGCTGGGAATCTTTGGGTATCTTTTCACTGGAGTACTGCATGAAATTTCCTAACCTACTGCTACTTGTTTTCCAGATTTCCCAGCAAACAATATTGTGAAGTTTCTGGTAGGCTTCACCAATAAGGGTACAGAGGATTTTATTGTTGAGTCTCTTGATGCATCTTTTCGGTACCCCCAAGACTACCAGTTTTACATACAGAATTTCACAGCTCTTCCTCTGAACACAGTGGTTCCACCACAGAGGCAGGCCACATTTGAGTACTCTTTCATCCCTGCAGAGCCGATGGGTGGCCGTCCATTTGGACTAGTTATCAATCTGAACTACAGAGATTTGAACGTAAGCTCAATTTCATAATTGATTTTACTTCTTGCAATTAAAGTTGAACTGCATGGGCTAGAAGCGAGAAGCTCAGTCCATTTCTTAGTGTTCCTTTTGTATGTTTAAGCCTTTATGCATGTGCCAATAAATGCTGTAGGTAAAGCAGCTTGGCCAGGTATGTACTTGACTGCTGGTATGTTATGAAAACTTCCCTTTAACTTTACATTAGATATTAGGTTGTTGGGTTTGTTTGGGGGGGGGGGGGGGGGTTGGGGGTGGTGGTTTGCAGTGACTAAAGATTAGTGAGCAGTGGCCTATTTTTTTTATAGAAAAATCTAGACTCTTCCTTGGGGTATACTTTAAACTTAACATACTATATAACTCAGGTTTGGCAGTTTTTTGGTTGGATAGTGTGAGAGTTTAGGCACAGTGCCATAACAGCATAAATGTTTGAGCATTGCTGACAAATGGTGCCCCTAGTTTCTTATGGTAGAAGCCAGTAGCCTTTTGCAGGCATGGGCTGGAACTTGCAACCCAGCTAGGACCTCAAGCCAGAAGTCTGTGATATCTATGGCCTAAACAGTACAACTCTTCCATGAACTAAGAAGTCCCTTTCTTCTCCTTAAAGTACTCTTTCTTCATTACAAGTTTTAATGTATCCATTCCAATTGGCATGCTTTTTGCCCATTAAGTCAAGAGGTTTTAAATACTTCTTTAAAACAACCTTATCATTATAGGGTAATGTGTTCCAAGATGCTGTCTTCAATCAAACAGTTACAATTATTGAGAGAGAAGATGGACTCGATGGAGAAACGTAAGAAACAGGAACTTTTAAGTTTTCTTCAGTTTTGTAGCAATGAGCTTATATGAAACCAGTGAAAAACGCTCTTGCGTTTTTGGGACGGAATAACCGTATGCACAAATACAGACTAGGGAATGACTAGCTAAGCTGCACTGTGGAGAAGGTCCTTGAGGTTATGGTGGACCATAAGCTGAATAAAGCCAATATTATGCTCTTGTTGGAAGGGAGAAGAGAAGAGCCAACAGCATCCTGGGTGGTATTAATGGGAGTATCATGTGCAAATCCAGGGAAGTGATTCTTGCACTGTGAGAGCAACAAAATGAGCAGGGGCCTGAGAAGCAGAACTTACAAGGGAAGGCTGAAAGAACTAGGGTTATTTAGCCTGCAGAAGAGAAGACTGGGGGGGGGGATTTGATAACAATTTTCAAATACCTGAAGGGCAATATTAGAGAGGGTAGAGATTTGCTTTCCCCTGGCATTGTAAGGAACAGAACTAGGAGCAATATGGCCTCAAGCTGCAGCATGAGAAATTTAAGTTAGCGATTAGGTGGAGCTTTCTGTCTATGATGGTGGTCAAGCAATTGGAACAACCTACCTAGAGAAGTTGTGGAATCTCCATTCTTGGAACCTTTCAAGAGCAGATTGGACAGACTTAGCTGGGATGGTTTAGTCGGAATGATCCTTATCGAGGGGACTAGATGACCTTGGAAGGTCCCTTCCAGCCCTACTTTCCTATGATATTAAGGTTATTCGTTCATTAAATGAAAGTTCTGTATAGGATAGGAAATACCATCTGAACATCAAGGAAATGATGATATGTGTCTGTATATATTATAAAATAAGGAAGTTATGCATTTCTCAATAATGGTGCCCAGCCCCCATCCCCCACCTTTCAAATTAATATTTGAGCTTCTAATTGTGGCAATACAAATATGGGTTCAGCTAAGATTTCTGGTTTGTTTCGGGTTTTTTCCCCACCCAAAATGATCTAAATCCAGAGCATTCCAGGCATGTGGCAACTTAATGACATGAGAAGCCTTAATCTGAGTCTCTGCTCCAGTATAATTCTCTGGGAGTAAGAGAGAGATGACTCAGGGTATTGAAGGGCACCGTACACACTATATGCTACAGACTCCAGTCCTTAGTATTAGCTCAACATTTGCATGCTACCACTTAAAAAGCTTAGCTCCTGGTTGATGTGCTCATTTCAGTTGCTGGGGAATACAGCGAGGTTGATGAACTGTTGCAAGCAGACTATGTTCTTCTGTAGAAGTTGCTGATAGCTCTTGTGCAGAAATTTGCTCCGCTGCTGTGGATAGAAAGCTTCTATCTGGCATTTTTCACGTGCATCGTCCTGTTTTTTTCTTTTAATGATGTAGCTAACAACTTGTCGCACAACTTTAAGCATCTCAATCATGAGTCCCTTTGAAAATGTTATGCTTTGGAATGTGGGTGGGTATTACTTGACTATATGTTAGAATATTTTTTAAGACAACGATTCAATTTCTCAAGCCCTCTATATTGATTGTGATTCATGGTCTCTAGATTAGCTGCTTTCTCAGCTAAAACTTGAAGTTTCAAGGCGTTGGTATGATCTACTTCTGAGAATAAGAGCCCTAACTTACTACATGATTTTTTTTCTCTCTCTAAATTATTTGTCAGAACTCAATTTTGGGGCAGGCAATGCTGAGTGCCAATTTTGATTGAATTTACCAAATAGTTTCAGGTGAAATGTTAAGTGATAAATGGTTCAGAAATTCTTAGCAAAGGAAACGAAGGCTAGAACCAGAAAACTGGTGTCCCTTGGTGTCAGTTGCCCAGAAGTTAGGGCATTCACCATGTTGGACACATGAACGTAAATCCTCCTCCTGCCTCAGGTTATTAGAACTCACATCAGCAGCTTCACTGTAGAATGCCTTAACAAAGCTGAAGGATATTCTGTAGTGCAGGGGTTGCCAACCTGTACTGGGGTGGCAATGCGTGTCACAAGGGACATGGGCAGCCTCTGTGTGTGTTGTGGTAGATCAGGAAGGGGACAGGCAGCACAGTGGCAAATAGAGCAGGGAGCAGAAAACAGAGCAGTGGACTGAGCGGGAAGCACAAGGCAGGAGACAAAGCAAAGCAGCAGATCATGCAGGAAGCAAAGCAACTGATTAGATAAGGGAAAGGAATTGGAGTGACACTTGAGGGGAGGGTGTGGAGCTACTTTGTGGCACACCTGCCAAAATGTTTGGCGTCCACTGCTGTAGTAGGGTGTGTTCTTTCTCCTGGTGATCCTGTTCTATGTTGTGTGAATTATGTAAATACCAAGTGAGTCTGTTTTTGAGAGGTGGAGGACCTTCATTCAGAATCTTGCACCTGAGCAGGGAAGTTGGTTTGGACTAAGTTCAATTTAAGTGTCCTGACTACCAAGCTATAGTCACTTTATCTAGCTTGATAAATATTGAGTATCCCCTGTGATAGTAACCCTACCAGGAAAAGAAAGTATTTACGCCTCCCTCCATGCAATTTTCTTGAATGTGGTGGGGGTAAGGTTTTTTTTAGGAAGGGTTGTGTGTGTGTGTGTGTGTGTGTGTGTGTGTGTGTGTGTGTGAGGCTTGTGATTAAAAATTCAAATCAGTCCTCTACCTGAGGATGGATTTGAACTCAGCACTTACACAGATGTGGGACACTAACCGCTAAGGTCCTTACACTTATAAGCCCTTCCCCTTCTGTGTTATCTAGCCTTTCATTATTTAGCTCGCATTTCTTGAAAGTGTTCAGAACTTGAACACTTATATAACAGAGTTGATTCAACCATTTTTTAAGTAGTATGGTTTGGTATGTGAAAAACTAATTACTGCACAAACCCCTATTTGTATATTTTCAGTGATATAATTTGCTTCACTAGCAATATCAGCAATAGGGAATGGATCTGGACTGGCATTGTAGTATGCAGTTCCTTGCATATTGAGTTAAGCGCATAAACCATTTCAGTGCATAACATCTCTCAACACAACTGCCTACCTATGCTGTACATGACTCTTTAAGAGTTCCTTTTGAAATTGTACATTCTTTGAATTTAGAGGAACTAAGTCTAGTTTGGTAACTAAATAAAGATGCCAGATGGAAACACCTGTTATATAAAAATTGTCCTGTAGTTCCAAGTAAAATTTAAAGTTACTGTAACTGTTTGCCTCTTATCTTAGTTCTTTCATATACTCTGCATACAACAACATTTTAAAATCCAGCTTCATTGTACCTCCAGGGAGAGATTTAACAAATAAATGGTCTTTACAAGTGTACTGTAAATTGAGGGACTTCTAGAACCAACTGTACCTTGTGCTGTGACTTTTGACTTTTCTTCTAGAAAAGCTGAAAGACTACAATTCCAGCTACTAATGTGCTTTTAATTTATCTCATTCTATCTTTTGCTAAACAAGGATCTTCATGTACATGTTCCTTGCTGGTCTTGGCCTCCTTGTCGTTATTGGTCTGCATCAACTGTTAGAATCTAGGAAGGTAAGTAATCAATTCTATATAAGTACTTAATGCATAGTGTTGTTCAACTGATGGAGGGTAATGTATCAACAATCAGAGCAGTACAACTTTTGTGGCTTTTAATGGCACAAATAGAAGTTATGTGAAATTAATCAAGGCTAGATTTTTTTGGAGGGAAGCAGTGATTTAACTGACTAGAATTCTCAAAGTCTTTTTTTTTTTTAAGATGTCCCAAGAAACTTGTGAAAAAATTAGATATCGCGCTGATGGACTGCTTATAAATAAGGGGCAGGCAAAATACGGCCCGTGGGCCAAATCCAGCCCACTAAGGGATTTTGTCTGACCTGCCACGGGTATCTTGGTCCCACCCCGGGCAGGGGCAGACCATGGCATGTGTGACCAGTCACGCTGTTCCTTGGCACGCAGCAGTGCTGGGATGGCGCAACAACTTGACTCGCTTCCTGGCAGCCCCAAAGGTGGTGGCTCCTTCCAGCTGCCCAACCTCAGGGTCCACTGAACCCAGCCCTGCTGCCTGGGCACCCCAACCCATCCGCTTCATGCCAACTGCCAGGGATAGGACCCATTCAGGCAGCATGTGCAGTCAGGTGGATAGGATGGGGCCACGGCTGAACAGGAAGCAGTGTTTGGGAGCAGGATGAGTAGGTGTGGGATCACAGGATGGTGACGGCACAGGGCTGGGCCTGGGGCCCAAGGCAGAGCTGCAATCTTCTCCCTCCATGGTTCTGCACAGATTCCATGGGCAGGGGCACGCAGGGAGTGGATTGCAGCTGTGCCCTGGGCCATGGCCTCATGCTGTCACTGCCCCAAGATCCCATATTTGGGCCCAGATGCAGCTCCCTACCCGTCCATGGCTCCATTCTGTCTGCCTGGCTGCATGCCCTGTTTGCGCAGGTCCTAGTCGGTCTCCATGATAAAGACAGTCCCTGTATTTGTCTTCCCCTTTGCAGAACATGGTTCAATATCAATCGGGGCTTTTAGATTCAGCTATAAAACTGTTGACACTAAGAACTAGTCAGCATTGATCTTGGCCAAGTAATATGGCTAATGAAAGGAAATCCCACTGATTAATTACCTGCAGAAGAAAATAGCCTAGAATAGATATTCTAGACTAGCTTTTCATATGGACTTTATTTTGCTCTGTGCTCTCTGAAATCTAGCTTAATCCACTTGGAAAGCAGTACCCCACAAGGGAATTTAATGTATAATATCCACTGAGCTTAAATATTTAAACTTGGATTTAGTTTTGCAATGTCTTTTGTTTAGAAAGATTCTCTAACTAGCATTGGGTGTTAACATTCTGTTGTACTCTTCAAGTTACTGAGGAAAATCCTCACTTCCAAAATAAGTGATTTGTTTCTAAGTGTACTGTAGATACTAATGATGGAATGTGAATTCTGAATAAAGTTGTGTAGGATGTATAATCATTCCATGTAGCTGTAGGTATTTTAGATTACAATAATCAAACTAAAAAGTTTACTGTTTATAAACTTAGAGAGCAAATTTTACACCATTGTTAAATTACTCATTTAACCTTGAAGCTAAGCAGGCTTGATACAGGTATCACAAGGTTAAATATTTGTTTTATGTTTATTTAATGATACAAGGCTTTGACTAAATCTGATTACAGTATCTATATTTAATATTCTTACAATTGTAATATCTGCATTTTCCTCATGGAAAGCAAAATCTGTTAATGTTCTCAAATCCTTTCAGCGGAAGAGACCAGTACAGAAAGTAGAGATGGGAACATCAAATCAAAATGATGTTGACATGAGCTGGATCCCTCAAGAAACTTTAAATCAGATCAGTAAGTAATAAGCCTTCTATGATCTGGGTATAATTTTTCTTTTATCGAAGAGGGTTTTTTTTAAAGGAAAAAAGAGAGCAAGAACTACTTTGTACCAAGTTCTTAGCTTTGTATCTATCTGCTTTGGGGAGCAATTGAATCTAAATGTTTAACATACAATCTAATGACTGTTTGGCAGATTATTGTAATGTATGGTTATTTTAAGCATCTTTTTTCATCTGATTTTGTAGGGGAAAAGTCTCAGAGCTAGCAATAGCAGCCATCACAACCTTTCCTCCTTCCTCAGCCATTCATGTTCTGTCAGATTTAATTTCATTAGTTAGCCAAAAAGTAGGTACAAAACCAATTTTACATGGTAGAATGGACCTTTTGTAGAAGGCCATCAATCTTCTTGTACCTGCCCTTCCTTTTGTAGACTTATTATGAAATGCTAATCCTTGAACCAAAGGTTGGATCACAGGGTTCTGGAGAGGTCCAAGTAAAATCGAAGCGGCCCAACTGAGTGTGTGTTGGGGTTTGTTTTTTTTAATGACGTAGAAGGAACCTGTCTCTATAATGAACTACTGGTAAATGAGCATGAAAAATATAATCTTGTACCTGTCAAAATCACTGAGATCAAAATGCTATTCCCAAATTAAGTATCTGTCTTTTAAGAATGGTTGAATGCCTGTGGATATTTCTAACTTCTCTCCTACTGTTTTTCTGTTTTTTGCTTTCCTGTGGCCTCAGTGCAAAGTAGAAGAGGTGAGGCAATTCAACTTTGCTTGTAGGAACGTGGGTCTTTCCTATGCATCTGCACTAACTGGGCTCTAGTGAAATTCTGATTCTTGCTGCATGTGGTTCATGGTGTAATAGCATGAGCACTGTTGGGAAAGATCAGTTTTATGGTTTCAAATATGTGCAGAAGGCAACAGGTTGCATTTAAGTTCACCCACTGCAGCTTAAATTTTAGCATAGTTATGGTGGCTGAATCTTCTTCTTTTCAGAACTAGACTAGGGATAAATGAGAGGCCTCTGGGAGAAAAATGCAGGAAAGAGGTAGGTTAGTTAAGGAACAGTGACCTGAATGAAATTTGCTGTGTGAGTTTAAGTGATCCTGGCCATGGATAAGTGGCATATGAAGTGAAAAATGGCCATTAGAAAACTAACATGAGGTGCATGAAGGGCATGGTTAGGTGCCTCAGTCACTGCTGAGGGCCAGAACCACTCATTTTGTGGAAAACATAAGCTTTGTGGGTTCTTTGTTTCCAGTTTTCCTGAACTGGAATGAAAACGGGAAATGTTCCTGTTATCTCCATTACAGCACTCAATCTAGGCTTCACATGTCCCAGGAGAATCCTGCTGAGCTTGAAATTAGACTCCCTTTCATCTTGAGCAGAAATGGACCCAAGAAACACTCCCAATAAATCTGTTTAAAAGCATTGTAATGTTTTCGTTTCAATGAACTGGTGTTTTCTAACTAAAAACAGTTCATTAGGGAAGAAAAACTGGATTAGTTCCATTAGGCATGGGTGATCTGAAGATCAGTTTTTTCTTTTCAGTTGTATAGTTTGCCCATACTTACAACCTTGCTTTGCCTGTGGGTTTTCTTTTTCCCCTTCCCATCTTTAAAACAAGCAGTATTTCCTCTGTCAGTACACATTTGAAGAAAATTGCTTAATATCAGTTTGTTACAAATTTTAAAACGCTGCATCTTAAATATTTTCCAGAGGAGATGGTGTAAAAGTCTAGAAAGTATGAAGTTTGTAGGGGGAATGTCTGCTGGAAATATATAAAAGGGTTTTGATTTGCAATGGAGGCTGTTAGATTAAACTGGCACTACACTTGATCTGAACCCATTGAGGAACTGATCAAGGAGTAGACATCAGAAAGGCTTACAATGTCCCCCTTAGATACTTTCAATTCTACCTAGGAGAAAAGATTGTTAAAGTTCTCGTATACCTGAAGAAGGCTGCTTGTGCCCGAAAGCTTGCAATTAAAGAATTTATTTTTGCAAAAATGTCGTTGGTCTAATAAAATATACCACTTCTGCCATGAGTTCCAATTCCCCTTAGATTCAAATTTAGACAAGATTAGTGTTTAGATTTATACTAGTTTGTAATTTTAGCATTCTGTATACTATCTGGGGGAGAAGCATAACCTTAAAAGACTTATGCCCTTTTAGCCCTACCTATGAAGTCTGTAATAGTTCAGAGCTTGTCTAGGAATCCTTAAAGTTTCTTAAATAAGCAGTTGTAAAAGTAGTTAAACCTATACTTGGCATCAGATAACCTAATTGCTTTTTCTACATACAGAATAATGTTCATCTTCTCTCCTTTTGAACAAGGCTTTGAAAATTCCTTTTTTTTTAATTTTAGTTGCACGAAGGCACCTCTTGGTATAAGCGACAACTGTAGACCTGTCATAATTAAGCTTTTTTTTTGTCTTGTAAACTGCCAGGATTGAAGATCAAATAAGATTGTAAATTTGTGATACAAACTAGAGCCAGGCAGTACTTAACTAGAATTACTAGTATCTTGTACCCACACAAATTCTAATGTCTACATTGAAGCATTAAATAAGATTTCTGTTACAACTATGAAGCTGCAAAGTGTTCATCTCATTTCGTTATAAAACAACAATGTATAGTGATTGTTGATGCCATACAAATGGAAGGAAAATACAAATACTTTCAGAGGCAAGCGAACTCCCAAGTATCAGTAGTGATCACTGGCTTGCTAAAGCATAGTAGTTTAGCATGGCTCTTTTAAAAAAAAAAAATGGATAAATGTGTTAGCATTTTACAAATTGAGTATCTTCAGTCATGTAAATTTAAGTAAGTATTAAATATGGAGGATTATATGCTCTGAAGCTACGGTATATTTAAGTTCGATACCAATAGCATGTTCAGAATGATTGGGTTAGATAGAAGAAGAATTGTATCACATATACCTCTTGCATGGCAGTGTCTTATACTGGAAATAATTAGCAGTTTCCATTGTAGGCAGGAAACAGGGAAGGCTTGGGTGGAGGAATTGTTTTTAATTTGATGTAGTGCTTCTGGCAATTGAGGTAACTAACTCCTTTCTTTGTCCCTTCTCTTCCAGATAAAGCCTCACCAAGACGATTGCCTCGTAAAAGGGCACAGAAGAGATCGGTGGGATCTGATGAGTAAATGTTAATTAGTACCACAATTCGGCCTTTACTAATCCTGCCCTTTTTTTCTTTTTTTTTTTTTCTTTTTTTCTGGATTGGAGCAGTGCAGAGAATTCATATCAACATGAGGAAAATATTGAACATTTGGACTGAGCAATCTTGCTTACTCGGGCTAACTTGAAAATGCACTTCTCTTTTTTTATAACAGAATTTCTGAAGGGGTTTTAACCATTACAATCTGTGTGACTGTGCGTGTAAGCAGTTTGTCTCAACAGAATCATTGTGCAACCTGAAATGTGCCTTTAGAGTCCTACGTGGCATCATCTGCGTGCACCTTTGAAGTTTCTGATGTATCAGAAACCCAAATATGTAGTTGCTTAAACTGTTCTGATTGTATAAGGAAGTCTTTATGCATTTTAGCATTTAGCATCCTAAGCTATTAATTTCATTCTTTGCTACACACAGCTACCTAAGATTTTGTGTGTGTATTTGCTCCTACTTCAGTGGTATACGCTGATTATCTAGATATGTGTGTAGCTAGTATTCTAAAGGCACAAGCAGGTATAACTGCTCTTAGCAGTACTTTTTTTTTTTTGCTACTGTTTAATAGCACGCTGAGAGCCAATAAGATAAATGCATTTACATAGCTGTTAGGGGGCCTTTTACAGCAGAAAAATTTGTGAAGCATGGAATCTGTGTGGTGATTTGGTATGTAATTTAAAAGACTTGGGGTGGCTTTTTTTGCTTTGTTTTGTTTTTTACAACAGAAATATTTCATTGTTTAAATAGTTGGTTATTGACTTGTCAACAGTTCTGATGCTCCTGACAACAGAGGCAGTTTTGGAATGTTTTCTCAACAGAAAATGTTTAGGGTACCCATTCTTTTTTGTTTGTTTTGTCTTTTGGGATGGGGGGGGATTAACTTTTTCACCCTCTAAGTAGAAAAATCATGGATAGCAAAATGCATTGTATCCACTGTAATTTGGAAAACAAGAGATTGTCTTTAAAGCATTATATATTGGGTAGGGATTCATGACTTTCTGTACAGTAAAGACCTTTTGTAAAACATCTTAAGTTGAATTCCAATTATCATTTGATTGTAGGTATACAAATGATTTCTATGTTGAAGTTAAGTTTATTTTGCAAAGATGTGATCTTAGTGACACTACGTGCTTTTCTTAAGGGAGAAAAATCCCTATTCTAATATCTTAACAGTCCTACTGAAATAATAACTGTTGGAAATATGCCTTTCTTGGCCCTTAAATTTGGTTGTGAGCCATGCATGGTCTTGTTTCTCCCCTTCCGGTTAGTAACAAAGTATATTTTTTACCAGTAAATGTTCTAGTTCAACCTTCTAATATAAAAGCTATTCATGTACCCAAAAAGGGACTGGTTTCATGGAAAACTTCAGTGATCACTATAATATTAAGTACATATTTGAAGCATAAAGGGGAGTAAGTTTTGGCATGTAACTACCTTGCTCTTGAGGATTGTAACTGGGAGCTGAAGGACCCATCTATGCTTTTAAAAAAGCATGGTTGACAAGAATACAGAGTCCTTTCCCTGTCACTTTAGACATCAAAAGCCTGATTTTTTTTTTTTTTTCTCTCTCTCTCTCCTTTCCTTTTTTTTTTTTCCCCAGACATATACACCTAATGGCAATGCAACTCCTTGAAGGTGTTTGCATGCTTAGGTGTCTAAAAATCTGGCCCTTTGTTCTTGGCTTGAAGCTTCTTCAGTTAGAGAAGGGCAGTGATTTGAAACGTCCATTTTTCCTTTTTCCTTGCAACTGAAAGTGCTTTTCTCCATCTGCACTTGTTCTACAGGGACTGAGCACCTGAGCCATGAGCCAATGACAGTTGAACAATACCTGCAAATCACTTCACCATCCTGGGTTTGAAGCAGGGTCTGAGGTCTAAAGCTACCTGGTCTGGCACTGTTGTATTATAAGCTTCCCTAAAAAAATGCAAAGTTGTTGTGGGGGTTTTGTTTGTTTTGTTTTGTGTGTTTTACTTTTGTCTTGGTGTGAAAAGTAACTTTTAGAAATGTTTGTTTCCATTTTTTTAACAGTGCTTGGATTAACATTTGCCAGCGTAGCTAGTCAGTAAAGAGTGTTTTCCACAAAGCAGGATTTAACAAGAGTGTTTAATAAATAATGATTGTGTTTAACACTTGAATGCTATATCCAGAATGAGCTTATCTACTAAAATCCAAACTGTTCTTCCCATCAGACAAGGGAAGCAGTTTAAGATGGCAAATGATTCTTTACAGACTGTGTTCACACTGGTAGTAGATCAAAAAATATTTAAATGCCTTGAAGCATGGCCTTGACTGCAGCAGTGGCTGTTCTACTGAACATTTGAGGGGGAGGACCCTCTTATTTGCCAATCTTTGGCTTATCCTTGGTACCTTGGCTCATAAAGAGGTCACTTAAGACTTTGCATCAGTGCCCATTATCACTGATGTTGGAATAGAGACTTACCATCTAAAATGTAGAAAGGTAAGAGTAATGAAGATCATTCAGGGTTTGCCAAGATGGCCATCCTCAACAACAACAACAAAAGGCCAGAGCCCAGTTACTGCTATGGGTTTTCTATTGTAACGTCATGAAATATACACTCCGTTCTTTCTTCACCTGTCCTCATTACCATGTAACTTTAACATTGTTCTGCAGATGTTAACATCTTGCAACTCATGGTACCAGAGATTTAAATCTGCTTCGTACAGGATTTCCCCCAATAGTGATCAAAACTAAGAACAGCTGTTAGTTAATTTTCTAGAATTAAGTTGTAGAGCAATTCTTTTTTGCTTAGCTTGGTAAGTCATTGTAAATATCTACTATGACTTACCAATCGTTTTGTTCCTTTGTATTAGGTATCTTAAAATAATTTAGTAGTGCTGGAAGGAGAGGGAGAAGAGAGAGCATTCCCAAATTGCTAAGCTGGTATGAGGGAGCTTGTATTAAGATAAGGATAGTCACTGCTTTTAAAATATGCTACCTCTGCTTGTAGTGGCAGATGGTTTAGATGATTTCTTCCTAAGATACTGCTTCCATCTCATGACTGAATATCTGGAATATACTTCCCTAGTAATTTCATGGATGCATTCTTATTTACTTATAGCTTTTTGCTAATTATCTTGTCACTTGACCAGGCATGATGAATGAAATAGCACAATTCTAACTTCTTTTTTTCCACTGTAATATACTACAGTTCTAAATTTAGCAATAACTAGGAAGTCCACAACAGGAATGGGAAAAGGTAGAGATGCTATATGTCAGTCTTTTAGCAAGTAGCTTGCTGTAATGCACAAGAATTACTACAAGGCTGTATACAACATGTGGTTATATACCATAGTAAGCCAGGTTACAGTCTGTACTTTGCCACTTAACCTCAAAGCATTACCTGCTTTAACGAACTAAAAGGGACACAGTAGGCATTTATTACCAGTTGAGTAATTCAGTATAGCTTCCCTTTTTTGCACCCCCCCACCACTCTAATGATACATGCACACAAACATCTGCAATGGCTTCAGAAAGGGAGAGTTGAACTGCTGCTTGGGAGTGTGCAGCAGCTATTAGGCCATAACTATCATGTTGGCCTGAGCCTGTAATGGTGCAATTGAGCAAAATTGCTCCCTTTGATCCTGAATGAAGCATTCAGAATTGGAGCACTTCTGCTGTATTTGCATGGCTGCAGGCTCACGTTCATGTAACGGTTACAGCATAACTGCTGCTGTATGTTCCTCAACAGCAGATCTCCCTCCCATTTTGAAGTTGCTACAACTGCACACATTGTCCAGTACTCTAAAATGCATAAGTTCACTTGCCTTCTTCAAATACTGTCACTGGCAAAGTGAGTTTGAGTGAATTGTACTCTTGGAAAAATATGGTAGAGTTGCAGGTTCCAAAAGTTCAGTTTATGACTAGTGTCTTGTATGCATGAGGAGTCATGGTTTAAGTGGCAGAAGCATGGGTCAAAGGATTGGATGGAGAAGGTTCTGATGTAGCCCTTCTGCAGATCTGCTGTGACTTCAGGGAAGATGCTTAACATGTCTGTTTTGTATAACCTGGAATATGAATGATGTTTCATCTGCTACTTATACTCCTTTCACTTCTGATTTGTTCTCCTGAAACTCTTGCTGGTGCTAAAACTGGAGTGGGGAGATGCACAACACTTAAGTTGCACTGAAGATTTCCAGAATTATGGCAGCTGTGGTAAAGATCTACCACTGATTTCCATCAGTGTTCCCATGCAGTAGGCAGTGGCTGAGGTCTCTCTCTATCCTTAGCTCCTTTCCTCACTTTCCCTGGGGGAATATGGAATCAGTACCTACCTCATGGGGTGGTGTGTTTCTTTAGTTCTTTGGAGAAGAAAGCTAAGTCTTGCACAAGCTGCTTCTATGAAGAGCCCATAGAAATAGTTTGTGTAATACCTGTCAGACTTAATATTATGCTGTAGAAAACTTGGCCCTACCACACCTGATGAGGCTATTGGTTAATGGAAGACTCAATCCCTGCTAATTAACTAATGGAGCAATACATTTGCTAGAGTGCAGAAGCTTTTACAGGGCTACAGGGATCTTTATGTAATGAAACTTGCAAGCTATGTGTACAAAAGGTGTGGGGACAGTAAACAAAAACCATCTTTCAATTTGATGGTTAACATAGCTTGCATCAGGAAAGTAGTGTCAATCACTTTTTCTATTTAAGCAGTTGCTTGTTAGATATTGCAGGGTTGTAATTGAAAGGAAGGGAAGGAGATGCTTTTATAGATGTCACTTACACAGTTGGAGAATGCTGTGTAAAAAGTGAAACGCATTGCATTTTAAATGATAGGTGCTGTACAATAACTGAAATAGTAATCTAATCTTTATGCTCAAACTTAATGAGATCAGATCAGCCTCTCAAAACAACATCACTATTTTTTTTTCTTTTGTAACAAATGTTCCTAGCTTTTTAGAGCTCTTTTTTTAAAACACAGGTCCTGCACCAAAAAGCCTGACCAAGTCTTTGGACTGGGAGGAGATGATACTGTTATCTGATCAAGAGGAAAGTATGAGGGTGTTTCAGAAAGAAACCAGCAATTTTGAAATAAAACTTGTATGTACAAGAATGGGGAAAACTATGCTGCAGTGGGGAACAGCCATTGTTTACAACTAGGCAAGGAAGCAAAGTGGTTTGCTAAGTGATCATTGCAAACACAGTGGTTTTATTTTTAAATTCTTTATTTCTGAAACACCCTCATAACTGGAAGAAAGATGTATAAATGGCACGAGAATCTCTACCACAGCAAACCCTAAACCTCAGCATGTGTTGGTTTTTTTTTCTCTCATATTGCCAATGAAAATCTTTGTTGGAACAATTACCATTCTTTAGACTCTTGTTGAGTAGCTAGTTCATAGGTCTGATGAACTAGCTCATCCAGTAATTCATGACTACTGTCAAACCTTTGAGAATATTGAAAAGAAATGCCCCATCAGTGGGTGTGTCTACATAAGACACCACATGTGCAGTAGACCAATTCTACTGTGCATTAGCATGGCAGGCAAAAACCATGCTAATGCCCAGGAGAATTAGTCTACTACGCATTAGCATCACCTAAAATGCATGCGCTGGCACTACTCCACAGTAGCACCAGTTACTGTGTGTACCTGTTGTTATAGGTACTAAACTAAAAGTGCAGTAACCACTGTGCATTAATGTACGTGTAGACATGCCCACTGAGAGGTTAAGTAGCAACACCAGAAACCAAAGCTGAGATGGGAGCAGTTTTGAACACTGCTGCTGCTGCTTCTACAATGCTCTGCAACAACTTGAGCATTACAGGGATCTCTTCCTGAAATAAAGTACATCTCAGGCCAATGTTTACTGACTTTACAAATGATTTCCTGACAAGTTAGTGCTGGAAGTTGAGGCATACATTTTAAAAGTAAAAAGCTTTATTGTGACTACCAAGTAATACTCTGCAAGAAGCTGGTAAAACGATTGGAATAAAATGGTACAGTTATACCTTTCTACCTACTGATAAACTGCAAGTGCCCTAGAAAGTATGGCTGGGGGGGGGGCTTTAGCTCCTTCCTGACAATTTTTTTTTCTTAAACTCCAGTAGAATTCTTGCAGGCTATTACTTTTCTCACCCAGTTGAAGCTGATTAAGTTTAAATGAACTGACACCAGCCTGTGCTAAGCTTTTTTTTTTTTTCTTCTGAATGAGCAATAGTGATAAAATGAGCTTTGCTTTCTTACCCTGCCACTTCTCTTCCTGCACTGTGCCCCGCTCATCCTAAATCATGTCTGATGCATGCAGCCTGTTCCCAAGAATTTGGGTGCAAGAAATTCTTTGAAGCTAACGGTTTGGGCCAGTGTCAGCTCTCCTTTTGGTGCAACTCTCATTAGTATTGCCCCAAAAGCACTCAGAGATTGAACAGCTGAGCTCTGGATGCTTCCTGGAGTGTGCATACTTCAGTGTCAAACCTTAAGGTTTTTAATAATATTTGAGAGAGGCAGGTTTAAACACTGCAGTCTGAAATAGGTGGGAAGAATTCTGCAGAGCAAGCTCCATAAAGCAAATAAGTGCTTGGCTTTTTAGCACACCTGCACTGACTAATAAAACTAATTCTTTTATACCTGTAATATCATGTGCAGGCCTTGTTAGAACAATGATTAATATAAGCATTGATCAATGAATATACAGCTCTCAAAGGCTTTGCTAGAGCATTGATCAAAGCGGGCCTCACCAAAGCCTGACCTGGCACCCACCAGGGCCTTAGACTGAAAGATGCCTATGAGATTAGGCTTGAAAGACCCCTGACAAAGATGACTGACTGAGAAAGCAGACTGTTAAGGTTGGTGCCAGGGAGTGCAGAATATGCATGATAATGTCAGGCATGAGAATCTGGTAACCCAGTAGAGAGGTTGATGTTTCGTTATGTAAATGTCCAATGTAAACAATTTTTTTGATTCATGTGTAAAAGAAGGGCTGGACATTTTTAGAATTTTACATTGTATCTAGGGGATGCTACAGACGCATTGTGCCTGTATCTTACCACAAGCATCCAGGGCTAACATCTTGTAACCCTTTGAACAAGCATGTGAGTTAGCACCCTTGCTACATGTTGAAATTAAAGCTGGATAGAAACCAGCTATAGAGTTGTTGCACCTTTTCAAGTACTACCTTTACAGCTGGCTAGCTCTTTTTTAGAGTTGGGTAATCCTTTTTATTGTGTGATAATTATTTTGCACCTGTGGCTGGTCTAAATGTATTGCCTGATTAACCAGTTAATTGTGTGATAATTACTTGTGGCCAGTCTTACTTTGGACGCATGGCAGGCCTAAATTTATTGTGCGATTCACCAGTTAATTGCGCAATATATGTAACGTGTAGCAGGGGCCTTAGGTAATAAATGTGGCCAAGCTTTTGCCACCAAACTGAGCCTATGGTCATTCTTTGTAATATCAAGGTCTCCAAGGGAACGCATGCTTGCCTGCAGCAGTATAGACAGACAGATGGATGCCTTGTGGGGTTGGTGTGTGGAACTGGGCCCCATGTGCTGGTATCTGGCCGTGCCCTGCTCTGTACACCTAGCATGCAGGGCTCCCTACGGATCCAGAAATTCAGTGGCAAGGGAGTAGCAATTAATGCTAACCTCCATGTTTCTATGAGGAGCCCAGGGGGCCAGGTGAGACAGCCCAGCAGGCTGGAGCTGGGCTGCATGCCAAGGGCTGAGCATCACTGGCAGAGGCAATACCCTGACAGAGCGTTCAAGAAGAACTACAGTGTCTAAGAGAATAGGTACACAACACTGGTGTCCCTGATTTACAGATTTGCTAAGCGGTAAATCACCCTCTTGTACGATCATAACCTGTAATGGCAGATAACTCGAGTTAGGAAGTCCTTTCCTCCCTCCCCTTCAAATCCTGCTGAATTTGAGGTATAGATGCACTAGATAGCAGAAGAAGGCTGTCTATATGAATTTAACAAAGGAAACGGGGAATCATGGATGGGAATAGAGGGCGCGGTGACCAAAAATACCTGATCAATGTTTATATTAATCTGTTCCAGTGAGGCCTACATCCAGTTAAGTTTTACTGGCATACATGCATCAGGTTTGATTAAATGTAAGGACCTTTAAAGTCAATTTTTTTTGTCAGAAGCTATCATGTAGTGTCTAAAGTACTACTTTTCCTTTGTGGGACAAGTACTAAATACTACATGTATGTAGAAACATCTGATAGCTGCTGGTTCTTTAATGGCTTAGATGCTACAGAAAGAATTTGACTTTTACATTAACTTGATAGTAAATGTTCTGCATCAGATTTCACTGCTCTTGATAGTTCTGTATCCAGATAACATCACATCCCTCCCAGGTGTCTTGTAATGTCTATCCTATAACATTGCAAGCTGAAGACAGAAGTGTGGTAATCCTTGTTACTAAAATAATCAGGAAGAAGGTAAGGCAAGGTGGTCTCTTAGGGACTAAGTAGTTCAAAACAGGACCTTTTATAGGCAACAGCTTTTAGGGCTGTCCAACTTCAAGATGGCAGGGGGCTGCATGTTACATGGGCCACAGACTCCTGAGCAGGCCATTGTGGGCTACAGATCCCTGGAGTCTTCCTAGCTGTGCATGCAGCCCAGGTCCCCTATGAAGCACACTGCCAAACAGCCCAACCCTTCCTTTTCCCATGCATGCAACCTGGCTTCTTGACTCTTCCCCCTCTATGCAGTCAGTGTGAACAGTACAGACACTTAACTTGGCCACTAACTGTCTTGTAGCATGAGCAGCCTGGGTTTCCCCCTGCTGCATGTGTAGCACCCTCTCACTGCCTGTCCTTACTCCACCCCTAGGAGCAGTCAGGAAGTAGAAGTTGAAGGAGAAAGTACGAGCTGCATGTGCCAGCCACCTTAGCTGCTAGAGTGGTAGGTAGTGCAGGGGCCCAGGGACTGCATGTTTATCCCTTGAGGGGCTGCATGCCACCAGTTGTGCAGCCCTGGCCTACTTCATCAAATGCTGTTTGAGGATAACAAAGTGGGAGTCAGGGGGTGGATCCAGAGGGGGTGCAGTGGCCTGACCACAGTCCCCTTTTCTGACCATGTCACTGGAGCAGCAAGGAAGGTAAGCATCTCCCTCTTCCCCTCCCATTTCCCTGCTGCCCCTGAGATGGTAGCCAGGGGGATGAGGTGACACGCACAAAATCTGATGCTCTGTTATGCTATGGTTAACAAGCCAGGCATCCTTCAGCCCACTTTAACTTGCCTAGAGCAGCAAAAACTCATCAGCAAATGCTGTGGGAAGCTTCTTTGAATGGTGCTTCATTGTCAGTTTAAATAAGCAGCACAGCAGGCACTCAATGAAAGAGATGTATGAAAACAGATCATTTTCTATTCAGCATAGGCATTCTGACACCACTTCTTGGTAACAAGGTTTGTTTCTAAAATACAAAAACTGTTCACTTACAGTATGCTGGTGTGATAAGGTTTTACACTAGGACAGAAATCTCTTCCAGGTGCAGGAAAAGGGAGAATTGCTCTATGTGACTATAATTTCATTTGGATAGAGGACACAATTTTACTTGACCTGGTCAAACTTTTTTTTTTCTGTTTCAGCATCCCTATATTGCACCATTCTGACATGTAGTCACCACCCTGCCCCCCACCCCTTGCAATGCACATAATTCTTCTTCATGGAGAAGCCTTGTTCTAAATTATGTAACTTCCTAGCTCCAGTAAGCTAACTTCACAACTCACACTTCAAATGGAGTGAGTCCAGCAATTAAATAATCTAGCCCAGAGGATTTTGTGAATTGTACTATCAAATGTGTACATTTCACCAACACAGATTCATATCATATACATTTTATGCTGCTTCTCTTGCAATGATTTTTCCCCCCAAATATAAAAAATCTTGCAGAAAAAGAATAGATTCAACAGATGAAGCCTACAAAAAATATTTTCAGATAAAAATGGGTCAGTGTATAGACTAGAAAGGCCAAGCAAACCACTACATTGTAACTTATAGCTATATAGTTTGTACCCAAAGGTTTAAATCTATAAAAAGTGTCCATATTTTGCACCATTTAAATTAAAGTGGCTTAAAAATTAGATCTTCAGTTAATATGCATTCAGACCACCAGAACACTATACAGCACTACAAACGGCAGATGAGTATTAATCCATTATCTGCTGGCTTCTACAACAATAAATAAATTACGTGTTAAAGAAAAAACATTGTATAATTAATTCCTGTCCTTTTAATAAATTGGTCAGCTGATTTCTCTTTTCCTCCATTCAATAAGTGTCGATTGCCATAAGCTAGTCATGCATCACAGGAAGTGATCAACCTTGCACAGATTGGTGCTAGACAGAACAGTCCCACCATGAAGAAATACTCATGAAAACAGCTGGATAACTTGACTGGCTCCCTCCTCTCCCCAGTAATTTTCCTCTTGATATGTCAGTTCTTGCAACCTCTGTTGGCTCATGTGGTTTTATGGCCAGCAGGTTAAAAAGGTGCTACATCTAATGCAAATTGTAAAACCATTTGAATCTCTGGTTAGACACAAGGGAAGAAGCTAGATTATTTCAGTGTTCCTATTGACCTGCAGTTTGCATGATTATTTACATTTACATGGGAAAGACGTAAAGCATTTAGAAGTCAGAATGGTAGTAGCCCTTAACACAGGTGTAAGTGACCCTGAGAAAGATTAACATGTGTAACGCATTCTCTTCAGTATGGTTTAAGCACATGTTTATACATATGTCCTGAATTAAGATGTTTTCCTGAACTGAAGTTTTTGGTTTTAAAGTTGTGCAGAACTTTTAAATTCTCAATATTCATATGAAGGAATTTGTCCGATAGCATTTGTATATGAATATTAAGAATTTAAATTAAGAGCATCTTATGTGCTACCTCAGCCTGTTCCCTTCATGTCCAAGCAACTTTGAAGTTCAATAAGAAAATCAGTATCATCCATTGCAAGTTGGTTAGTATTACAGATGTAAGTTGTCCCAATAATTTTTTTTTTTTTAAATAACATACAAGAAATGCCACAAACCTTCATGTAGAAGGCTGGAGATTATGCAGCCAGTAATACCAGAGGCTACCACCTGGGGGACCTTCAAAGGCATTTTACAATTCACTTGTTTAAAACTGGTCAGGAGCATTTGATGCATGTGTGTTCCTGGTAATTCTTGCAGGTAACGTTCATGCAGAAGTTAAAGAGTATACCTGTATCTTGTTCAAAATCCAAGCTTTCCAAATGCTAAAAGATCAAAGTGTGCTCCCATTCTGCTGAACTGCAGTTCATACAGCTCCTTCCCTTAGTCAAAATAGTGACCTTTGGAAAGTTAAAGCTCGTAAGATCTACTCCCCTCCCTAATCCTAACTCACTTGATTTGAGCTAAAGCCATCCTAGACAGCTGACAAGCAGCAGAGCAGCTGCAACTCTTAATTTCTTAGGCCCTTTATTCAGAGGGAGGACAAGGTGTGTTCATAATTCAGTGTATTATGAGATTAAATCCTAAAGAAGACAAAAACTAGGATTTTCAATTGAGCTAACATAGCAAGGTAAAGCCAGGACTCCCCTATAGCGTTTAACAACCTGTACCTCAAGTGAAAGCAAGCTGTCTTGCCTCCACTGGGACTTTTACCTCACATTAGTGAATGTGAGTTATTTAACTCAAGAACACACTTTTCTATTTAATAAAGGCAAGGCCTAGAGAGCTAGAGCTCGAAAATGGATGTGGAGTAGCCATGGTAGAGATGTTCCTCCAGGGTATTCCCAAATGACTGGGCTCCTGTGGGGCTCTAGCTACTCATTAAAGCTACACTCTAACTATACAGGTTGGAGCAGCCCTGAGCCGGCAGGCAACCCCCTGGGGTCCTCTGCCAGCTGGGCTCCTCTGACCCAGCTCAACATGCTACAGTCCTGGGCACGTGCGTAAGTGTGGCACCTAGGAACAAACTCCAGCATAAATTGTACTGGCGTTATGTTAGTATCACGTGTAAATGTGTCTACTGATATGTAGCAACCATGTCAGACAAGCCCTTAGTCTTTTTCTTGCATCAAGTCTATATCACTGTTGCAGAACTCCCAAAAGATTATAAATCATAGGAGCACAGGAAAGTAGGGGTGGACAGGACCTTGCATGGTCATCTAGTCCAGCAGGCCATTTAGGTCCTGCTCAAAGCAGGGTCATCCCTGACTAAGCCATCCCAGCCAAGTGTCTACTCAACCTGCTCTTGAAAATATCCAGGGATGGAGATTCCACAATTTCTCCAGGTTGCTCCAATGTTTGACCACCCTCATAGTCAGAAAGTTCCTCCTAATCTCCAACCTAAATTTCCTCTGCTGCAATTTTGAGTCCATTGCTCCTAGTCCTGTCCCCTTCATCCACAAAGAAGTCTATCTCCATCCTATTTATAATCACCCTTCATGTATTTGAAGACTGTTATCAAATCACCTGGCAGTCTTCTCCAGACTAAACAATCCTGGTTCTTTCAGCCTTACCTCATACATTGTACTTCACAGGCCTCTAATCTTTTTTGTCACTCTCTACTGGACTCTTTCCAACCTACCCAGATCCTTCTTGAAATGTGGGGCTTAAAGCTGGACAAAGTACTCCAGGTGAGGCCTCACCAGTGCTGAACAGAACAGAACAGAAGAATCAGTTTCCTTGATTTTCAGGTGACACTTCTGTTAATACAACCCAGTTTGCTGTTGATGTTCTATGCAACAAGGGTATGCTGTTGGCTCACGTTCAGCTTATGGTCCACTGTAGCCCCCAGTCCTTCTCTGCAGTATTTCAGCCTACTGAGTCATTCCCCAGTCACAAAATCCCAGTACATACCCATTAAAGCACTCTTTCATAATCAGGGATCCTGGTTTTCTTTGTTTAAAACTCACAAATTCTTTGATTTAGCCCAAACCACCCCTGCAACTTCTCTGATTAAAACCCTCAAAATCCATGTTTTTCCATTATTTAAATGAAACACCACTGTATATATAGGTATCAGTTGAACACAATGTTTTATTGATATACAATTTTGTATATTTTTGTATTTTTTGTAAATACAAAAATGTATTTACAATTTTAAAACAATTTGGAAGCCTACCAGTGCCTCAATCACTATAATAAATTATAAATACCTATAAATTTTGGCATTTGATTTTGAGTTTTTTATTGTGGAAAATCAGAGCTTCCCCTGCCCTCTTCACTCACCAGGACATGGGTCCAGCTGCAACTGTCACCCCTCCCGCACCGATTGCTTCATGGTTCTGAGCAGCCCTGATATGCTGGTGCCCTGCCTATGCCATTGCCCTTCACTCCCAACCCACAGCCCCCCCAGCGCTGTTGGTGCCCCAGTCCCCACTTCCAGCCCTCTGCCCCCCCCCAGCCCTGCCAAAGGGGACTCCCAGCTGTCAGAGCTATGGGGCCAGGGACCGCAGCCCCCTCTCCCCACAGCAGTGCCCGAGCTCCAGGTGCTGCCCATGGGAGGCTGCGGCTGCTGCAGCAGAGCAGAGCAGGCAGCCTGGCTTCCACTCCCCAGTGAGTGGCACGGCCCGAGGATAGCCTGCGGGAGGGGTAAGTACAGGCTGCCCTCTGCGGGCTCAGGTGGGGGGTGGGGGCTGGCCCCCCACTGCTACATGCACTCCCAGGGTGGGGTATGGGGAGCATGTGCCCCTCAGATTTGTGCACAGGGCAAGAGTGGGCTGTGGGCTCCCCGCTCTGCTGCCCTCCCCCCAGGCCCTCTGTGGCCCAGCAAGCAGGACCCAACACAGCAAGGAAGAGCATGGCCAGGCACTACTGCCGGAAGCCCGCCATGGTAAGGTGCCCTCCATACCACCATCCCTGCTGGTGCTAGGTGGGCGAGGGGCACCTCACCATAGCAACACAGAGCTCCCAGTGGCAGCAGCAGCATCAAGTTTCTCTGCCTTGCTCCACTCTGCCCTGCCATGCCAGGTCCTGCCCACTGGGCTGCAGAGGCCCCAGAGGGAGGGCAGAAGGGAGGGGAGATCAAGCCTGCAGTGGGCAACCCACCCCTGCTCTGCACACAAATCTGGGGGGCACATGGCCTCCTATTTCTTCCCCCCCAGAATACATGCAGCAGCAGGGAGCCAGCCCCCTCCTCACCCCTCGTACAAGCTGCTTACAGCTCAGTCATGCTCCCTGCCTGGGAGCCCCAGGCCCCAAGCATTGCCCCAGCTTGGCAGCAGCCCCAGCCCTGCCCAACTCCCTCACTATGGGGGCTTCAATTCCCACCCCCTCCCTCTCTCCCCTGGGCAGACTTACCTGCAGGGAGCTGCTCTCCAGACTGCCTGGTAGCCATGTGTATGTGTGTACATGCACATGGTGCCCCTTGCCTGATTGCTGTCTTCCCACTCCCCCCAGGCTGGAAGTTTGCCAGCCTGCAAAGGGAAACCCAGTGTTTCCCATACTTTTCTTAAAACAAGAAAATCCGTGTTCTACCATGGTGAATGGAAAACCCGGATCCCTGATAATCACACTGGTTCTAACTCTTAGATTAGGGTTGTCCAACTGGTGGCTTGCAAAGGATTAACATGTAGCCTGATCCTACACTCCCAACCCAGCCATGCACTGACCCTGTGTGCCCAGTCGGGCCATGTACTAGTACAATCTAGCATGGAGGGCCATGTTATCCAGTGCTGGGGCTCCCCATGTCCAGAAATTTGGTATCAGGGGAGCACAATTAACACTTCTGAATTTCTGGAGCTCTGGGGAGCCCCATGGGCTGGATCTCACCTGCAGGCCAGAGGTTAAGCATCACTTGCTGAGAGACAAGTCTGAAAGGAAAACAGGGATTTCTCCAAATCTGGACCTTCAGAGAGACTCATTGAAAAGAAAAAGCTAATGTTAAAACCATATATGATGGCCTAGAGGTAATAGTAGTAGCCACAGAAATAAAAGCTAAGAAATATATTCATGTAACTATCCAGTCCCTATATCATACAAGGGAAAATAATGGCAATTTTGAAATGAAACCAGTTTGTGTGCAGTTATCATTTACTGGACCACATCACTTCTCTACATAGTAATATACTGTGGGTGTTCAACAATGCCACCATCAGTGTTCCCTGCTGCTGTGTAGTTTCCTACTTTGTCACAGACATACAGCATGAGCAGCCATTTTGCTGTTAGTTTCCAAAGCACCCTTGTACATTTCAAAATTAATAACTTGTCAGATTCTTACCAATTGCCACAAAAGAAGAAAGCTGCTAAGTGAATATCACAGGCTCATTAACTACTGCTCTTCTCTACTGCCTTAGCCAATGTATACAGAAATATCTGTCTCTGTTTCATTTGTGAAGGATTCAGTAGAAGTGTCAGCTCCATCAGACTTGATGCACCTGCTGATAAGTAAACTGAAAAAGGAACTGCTTCTTCTTCTTAGCGCAGGAGAGGCAGTCTTGCAGAACCGTGTGGGCAATCTAGTTCCATTTTCTGATGTTTAATTCACACCACACTGGACCGCCTCTTGCAGAAAGGGTTCTAGTGTCCAAACTCACCTTGTCAGATTGTCACAGTACCTGCTTCCAATGTCATTATTAACATTTTCTTTCAGTTAGGGCAGGTGTATGTGCAGAAGAGATAGTTGAAGGCCCAAAATTCTGCCGTCAGCTCACTGCTACAAATCCAGAACAACTCTATTGTTTTCAGCAGTTAGTCTGGATTTATACCAGTGTCACCGAGCAGAATTCAACCATAAGGGCCTCTGCTGGAAGGCTCTGAGCTCCTGCCAGAGCTCAATGAGGTTGCTTCATTGGTTTGGGCCTGTACTCATTTACTCTTTCTTAAGAGTAAGATTTAGTGTTTATAAATTCTTGTTTTCAGTCTTCTCTTACAGTTACAATAGAGCAGCGTCTTCTTGTTACCTTTGCCAGTTTTGCAGAATCTTATTCGAACTAGAGTCCAGGAGAATCTGCCGCTAATAAAGCAAGCCATGAACTGGGAACTCTTAGCAAATCACGTAGCATCCCACAGCACAGTTGTCACTGAAGCACTGCCACAAGGAGTCATTTGTAAGTAAAATGGAAGGGGCATCCTGGGAAATGCTGCCAGCTCTATTAACTAAGAATGCTGGTTAAAATGAGGACCTTTATCTTCACACAGCTGCTCTAGCGGGGCAGCAACTTCCACAACTCACAATGGCTGAAAAATACCCATCTGTGGCGGCATTCAGCATCAAAGTTTGTTGCCTGCCCTCCAGTCACACACATAGATCAGTTCTAAAATTCCATGATCGTCCAAGGTACCAGCGTTTCCTGTCCAGGAAACTACCACAACCAGCAGGCCTCCAAGATGGGTTCAACCATAACAACTTGCTTATTGCGAGATCTGGAGAGACAGGAATCTAAAGCAGGAGACTAGAAGTCAACGTTCTTAGGTTTATGGCACAGGCTCTTCTGCTGACCTGATCTTGGGCAATTCTCATTGCCTCAGTTACTCTGTGCATCTCATAGGTGTGTTGTGAGGCTTAATTCATTAAAAGCATTTCTGACATTGTCAAATTAAATGGTTCCATGTGTGTAAAATTTCATTATTACTATAATCACCATCATGTCTACAAGCCTCATCATCAATCAGGACCACATTTTTTAACTATGACAGACAAATTTTCCATGGCCTCAACCACCAAATTTTACACAAGCAATAGAAAGAGACCTGAATTCAGGCATCACAGAACTGAGATAGGCTTGTAAATGTTTGTTACAGCTAATTTGCAGACAACACCAAGTGGAGTTGCAGACACTCCTGAAGGCAGGACTAAGATCCACAATTACCTGAATAAACTGGAAAAATTATCTGCAGTCAACCAGGTTAAATTTAACAAGGACAATAACAATGGCCTGCAATTGGGACAGAATAATTGCATGCACCAGTACAGGCTGAGGGGGCAACTGGCTAGGCTACAGTACTGCAGAGAAGCCCCTACGAGTTACAGTAGACGAGGGATGTCAAACAGCTTACAGGCTGGATCCACCCGTGAAGCCACATGATCTGCTCCATGGGTCTCAGACGAACCCTACATGCTGCATGTAGCACGAGGGGCCAGTTGGGCGCACAAGCTGGATTCAGTGCTGACGGCACTGCTTGCAGCAGAGGTGGGTTAGTCTGGGGCATGAGCTGCACACAGTGCCTGCACTGAACCAACTCAAGCATGTCTTTATTACCTTTGGAAGCACAGTGTTTTCCGTTGCATCCGTTTGTTAATAGCTGCATCCTTTTCAGCTTAGACAATGAAGATGATAAAGTTTATTTCAGTTTTTTGGTCAGTTTCTCTTTAATTTTCAGGTTCATACACTAGCCCTATGCTGCTATCATGGGCTGCACTCTTACGACAGCACGGCAATCCCCAAAATAAAATACATTCTTTTAGGTTGTAGGTTTAAGAGCCTGGGTGGCATTTATTTCCTTGTGGTTGTTTATGTAGCATTTCTGGTGCTTACATGAAGGTAGACATTTTGCACACACATGACCTGGTACATACATGCATATCTGAGTGCAAGTTCCAGAAACAAAATGGAAGAGAAGGGCCCTGCTATGTTTTACCCAAAACAGCTGAGTTGTTAGGGCACTCAGCTGAGAAGCTAGACCCAGCTTCTAGGCCTCCCATGTCCAGAGGTGGCTTAGACCTGCATCTCTGACTAGTACAGTACTCTAACCACCAAGCAATAGGTCAGGCATTAGCTACCCCCCTTCCCAAATGCTCCTTTTGAAGTGGAGCTGCTGTCCCTTGCATTTAATAGTCAAGAGGAAAAAAAAATACAGGGCAGTACAAAATTTTTTGCCTCACTGGGAGCAAAACTTCAGGCTAAATCAGGCCCCTTCCCTTCCAGGCCATCAGCCACACACTAAACCACATGCTCTTCCTTCTGGCCTCATATATGTCCCTCCTGGGGACATATATGGCCTCATATATGTCTCAGCTTGGGTGGGGTGCACAGTAGAGCTTCAAAAGGAACACCAAGAAAGGTTTGGATAATGCTTGGTTGTTACACTATACGAGGTGGTCAGAGAGATGCAGGTTCAAACCCTTCTGGCTGGAGTGAGGGGTTAGACATTGCATCTCCAGCTTCCCAGGTAAGTGCCCTACCCATTCAGTTTTTGGGGGCAAATCATGGGAGGACTCCCCCTTCTAACATCTGCCAATCACGATTTGATGGCATGTACATTTCTGGTATGCATTCATAAGGGGCCTACTACACATATCCTAGTCTACATACATGTACATGCACATACTTGCATATTTCATAGATTTCATAGACGTTAGGGCTGGAAGGGACCTGGGAAGATCAGAGTCCAGCCCCCTGCCCCAGGGGCAGGAAGTCAGCAGGGGTCATAGGATCCCAGCAAGATAAACATCCAAATGTCTCTTTAAGGCATTCGAGGTAGGTGCTTGAACCACCTCTGGAGAGAGTCTATTCCAGACCTTGGGGGCTCGGACAGTAAAGAAGTTATGTCCAGCCTGAAACGATCATGGAGGAGTTTGTGACCATTCACCCTTGTCATCCCTTGGGGTGCTCTGGTGAACAGATGTTCCCTCAGATCCTGATGAGCACCCCTGCTAAACTTATAGGCAGCCACGAGATCACCCCTGAGCCTGAGGTTTTCCAGGCTGAAGAGTCCCATAGCTCCCAGCCTGTCATCATAAGGTCTGTTTCCCTGACCTCTGATCATGTGTGTGGCTCTCCTCTGGACTCTCAAGCTTCTCCACATGCATCCATGCTGCCAAAAATGCCACTAATACTACTAAAAACGGCTACACGGACGATGACAGAGAAACTGACACCTTTGAGCTGTTAGGAATCCTTTTTACTGCAAACAAAGAAAGGATACAGCTGAGAGCAAGTCAAGGCTAGGACAGAAAGCAGGGTTCTTTTTAAACGTGTTTGAAAACTTCTAATGTGCGGACATGGAAAGCTATATTTTAGCGCACGGGAGCTGGTCAAGTGCAAGCCCAAATACAGCCTGTGCAGTCTACAAAAGACCGGTGGGATGTGTGTTAGAATGCATTAGTGAGCACGGTCTACAAAACCCACTTTTTAATTCTAGACTCCAAAGATCGGGTAGGTGGCAGGCCTCTCCTGGCACATTCACCAAAATCGAATAGCAATGAAAAAATGTAAAGGTATGTTCATGCATGAAGAATGCATTTAGAATAGTCCAGGCCTCACTGTAGGTTCTATAGGGTACCTGATGCTCCCAACTTGCATTCATTTCAATGGGGCTTGAGTGTACACAGCAGTTCCCAAGACTGGGCCTCTCAGCAAGATTCTCTGAGGGAGGAATATATTCACTTCTGCAGTTACCTCAGTGCTGCTGAACCTGTTCTTTAGCCAATCCCTAGATTCAGAGGAGAGGTTACAAGTGATAAATATATTTACACATTTCTTCTCTCTGTACTTGCTGCTGACAGACATAGCCAGCAGCAAAACCTTGGTCAGCTACTCAGCTGGTGTATCAGTGTCCCAGGGTTCAGGCTGATGCTCTGTACCAGCCTTGCCACAGCTTCACCCACAATGTGGCCAGGTTCCATATTCTGTCTAGGACTTAAAATTACTGCCCCAAATGAGCCCCCGACATTCTGCACTTAATGCTTTAGCTTTCACATGTAAGCTTAGGTAAGGCCTGAGTACTTCCATAAGGACACAATTCTCCTTTTAATTTAGGCTGTTTGATTTCTGTTTATGGAGTCTCTTAATTTAGGCCAACTGCTTTGCAAACCTCTGGTAAAAGGCACTAGAGAGGTTCAGATTATCTGCAGCACAGCTCCCTTCATGGCATGTTCTTCCTTTTCACAATACACAGCTTCCCCGTGGGTCAAGCAGCAGTTCTTTGTACAGAACGTGAAAAATCTGGAGTGAGGAGGTCAGGCAGGCAACCATCTCACTAAGCCACACACTTTGGCTTACTCTTCTTTCTGGCTCCTCACATCAACTTCCTGTAGCAGTCTGGGAGACGGAGTCAGAGGGACTCAGAATACTGGAGGGATTATTTTCTTCAGTTATTTTCTTCTCCACTATGGGTACAAAATGCGTATTGCTAGGCAAGATTCCTCTTCTTCCACCCTTTCTGAACTTGCTACTCTCAGGTTCCCCATGCTCCCGCAAAATTTCCAGAGTCCAGGGCTTTAGGATTTGATTGCGACAGCAAAATTCATTCTCTGAAGTGGGGTTTTTTGGGGTTTTTTTGCACACAGGCTCCTTGTAGGTGCTCTGGAGGGCACCATGGTAGGACTTTGGTACCTAATGGCAAAATCTCAATACACCTCCATCTGATGTAAGCAATTGCACAATTTGGCTCCTCCAGGAGAATGCTCAAACTGAACAATGGTCTATCACAATAGTTGTGGGCCAGTCATGGGAAGAAGCACACTGGACAACAATGCAGGTAGAGAATAACAGGGTTTAAGATGAGCTACCAGACAGCCAAGAATAATACCAGGTCTGGCACTCTACTGATGATAAACAGCACTCCATTTCATGTGAACTTGTCTGTGAAGCAGGGTCATTTGCAGATACCACCCTTGGAGGACTGCAGAGACAAAGCACGTTTTCCCGCACCTCTCCCTTTTCCCAGAAAGAGAAAGCCACAGACTCAAACACATAGGAACCTTTCCTTGAGCTAAACCAGAAAGAGCAGAGGGAGAGGGGTCAGAGAAAAAAAAGGGGAAGAGAGACTCTCAGCTACACTGTCTGCAGCCACCTTTGTTATTATGAAATACATTATTAAATAACTTATACATTTGGTATATATGTAATTCCAATTGCTCCTTCAGTTCTAAGTGGATGCAATGTCCTTAACCTTTTCCACTTTCCCCCTCCTTACTCCCTTCCAGCTACGCCAGGTAAGAATGCAAGATTAGAAGAGATGTTATTGAGAGGCACTATCCTGTAGACCATCAGCCACACAGGTAATGACATAACCTATTACCATAATGGCCAAAAAATATATAATTAGAGCAGTAAAACTACCCTGAGTGGGGATGGCATCCCCCCCAGCTTTGTTCCTATTGCCTTTCCTTCCCAACCTTCTGCTCTTCAAAACACTCTTACATCATTTATGCTTTCACTGAGAAAACATCTCCTAATATAAGGAGACCATCTAGTTTCTCACCCTCTCTCCTCCTTAGCGTAAAAGGCCTCTGGTTTTAGATGTATGGTACTGTCAGTGGTCTAGCATTTTTTTCCTCACCATTAGCCTCTGCACAACCATACTGCTCTCCCTGTACCACCCACACACACAACTTCAAATCAGCTATTATGTGACTAAGCAGATAGACAAACACTTTCATCCCTTTATCCTTACAGGATTTCTAGAGTGAGTGCTCATTTTATTATCAGACTGCCAAAAGACACTCAATTCTTTTTCATTCTGTGATGGACACTCCTGTATCTTGAAGTACAGCTCCCCTTGATACACTCTGGATTTAGGGCTTTAACACCAGAAGAGGGTGCTGCTTGTTCCTTCCTAATTCTCTGTACAGCTCCCTGTTCTGTGGATGTGGAGATTCAGTCCTCTGCAAACTTGATGCACAAAAACACTTGGTCCTCCATGACTAAGGGGTCCTGCTTGTCTATTCTGGAAATGGGGGCTCTGTAGGAGTTTTGATTAAACATATTATGTCAGCAGAGGCAAACTAGTCTACACAAGGCTTCATTCAACGTTTAAAACATGCACCTCAGGGAGCAGAGCAGTGAAGTAGCAACTTTGGCAAGTGAAGGTTACACCAATAAACCCTACTCTTCTCCCAACCTGTTGCTAACTTCGCCAATGGTCTTTGGGAAACAACTGCAATAGCAGCAATCTGGTGGCGAGCAGGAATAATGTAAGTTGGTATTCGTAGGCAGCTTTGTCGATCCAACAGTAGGTACTGTTTGGTTGCTGCACAGCTGGAACAAGGAAGTGTCTGGCTGTGGGACGCGGCAGTCACTAGGCCAAATTCAAAATGTAACATAAGGAAATATAAATGACGTGCTAGAGTCTATAATATATGCATGTGAAAGACTGAAAGATTGTGTGCAATGAAGCAGCTCAGACTCCCTTGAGCCTCATCTCTTAATTTGGTTCACCGTTCTCGTAGAGAGGTACAGTCACCTCTCTACGAGAAGAGCTGAAAGGAAGATTCCCCAACTCCTCGCAGTTCCTGCCATTGAGAAGCCAATGCTCAGCCCACACGGCTGTCTGCCTGTCACTGTTATGTGGGAGACATTCTTCAAGGAAGCAAATAAAATGCAAATTGCAAGACTATGTTAAACTGACAAGCTTAAATACAGTACTATGCACCTAGGCATTTGCCAATAGCTGTTGATTTCATCCAGAACATTTCACAGCTACACAAAATTCCCTGCTGGACAACTCAGCCATGATTGCAACTGCCAGAGCACACCTAATCCACTTAAAGAAAGCTATCAATAATTCTTCATACAGCACAATACCTTGAGAAGGCCATTTCTTGTGTGACCATGAGTTTGCTGCTTAAAATGGACAGAGAACTTCAAACTAAAGCTGGTAAAGACCTTCGCTTACATTTCTCCCATTTTGTAGTTGAAATTTCAAACCCCAAATCCACTGCTTCTTAAGACTCTGGTTAGTCTGCTCACAAAGAGAACAACGTTTTCACAATTTTTTGGCCCACTAATTCAAGCTCAGGCCAACAGAAACAGTAAAACCCTCTGACCATGTCAAGCTGCTTTGTGCATTATCCCTCAATCTATGGTTTCAAAGCAAGTTACAAGAAACGCACAAGAAGAGCCATGTCCATTTTGCAACCTATAATTTTTAAATATAACATTTTATTGCTTAGATGGTTTGATACAGAACAGCTTTACTTTTATTTTGAATTTGGAAGTACTGTACAACTGAATAAAAAGAGGAATAAAAGTACCAAAAACAAATGTGTGATTCTCTGTTCATGTGGCATAAACCAGTCTTGTACACAACTTGTAGCAGCAGTTTAAGTTCCCTTTAGAAAAATATGAATTCTACACATTTATTATTGTTTCCTGCGTGGGCTGAAATCACTAGAATTAAACTTCCTTCTTGAATAGAGAGGGGTAGAGAAAAGAGACATACACAGAAGGAGAGAGAAAATTATGAATCGTTCTGAAAATGGAATCAGACTGTCCCATAGCCCCAAAAGCTACTTCAGAATAGCCATAAGCCTAGATTTAAAAAAAAATTTTTTTTGCGCTTTCACAGTCAAGTGCTTAATGTAGTGATTGAACTTTCTCAATGTTAAGTCCATTGCAACTCAGATAAGAATTTCAGAAGATCCATTTTTGTAAAAGCCCTGAGAGAGGAAAATAAAAAGATCCAAACCAAAAAAAAAATGTATAGAGACAAATTAGCTGAACATGCAAACTAAGCATAAGATTCACCCATAGTTTAAACATGTTATAAATTTCACAGTTTAATATTGGGGGGAAAAAAACAACAACAACAACAACAACAAAAATTCTCAGTCAAACTCAACTAATAAAAATGTCATTAAAATGTGGCAAGACCTTATACTCTACTAGGATATAGATAAAGGCTAAATAAAGCTTTAAATCAATAGTGATTATTGCTAGCAGATGTCCCGGCAGGCTGCTGGGAATTGATTACTTGCTACATGTTCTGCAGCATATAGTTTAGTAATGGCTTCTCCCCCACAATATTGCGCAGTTTAGTGTGGAGAGTTGCAAAAAAACCAAACCAAACCAAAAAAAAACAAAAAACCAACAAACAACAAAAAACCAAAATACCCAAAATAATAATAATTATTATTATAATAATTATAATATAATAAAAATTAAGGGATGTGTGAACTGGTTTTAACTAAATAGGACGCACCTGGGTAGAGTTTTAAATGAATCATTGGTTCTGATATTTTATTTATCTGGAGTAATTTTGTTTCAAAACTGGTCCAAACATCCCTAGTTGAAAAAAAAATAAAATCACATATACCTCAACCATTTTTTTCTTATTCTATTTGCAAGAACATTATTCAACAACATTTTTCTTCCTTTGAGTTCTGGGCAGTTGGATTTCAGTCTCTAGAAATGTGGGGAAGTCAGAGAGAGAGAGGGAGAGAGAGATACATATATATTAGCTATGATAGGGATCTGAGGCCCACATCTTCCTTGTCTAATGAAAGTAGAACAAAGCGGTTTTGCAGGGGGAAGGGAGGATCACAGTGTGAGAGAACAGGCTGACGGGGTGGAACAGCACAGTGATGCTCCGGCAATACTATGGCTCTGTCTGTCCCAGAGGCAATAAAAACAACAAGAACAACAACAAAACGCTGAGCATCCCTAAAAATGCACAGCTACAGTAGGAGACATTTGGCGTAACCCCTTAAATCCTGGTGGTTGGAGTATCACCAGTGGCTGGCAACATCGAGGTCTGCGGAGAAATTCCAACGCTCAGCATTTCAAGGGGTTAGTTTACTGATATGAAATGTAGACACATGCCTTAGTCTTCAAGCATCAACCCCAAAATCTCAGGAAGAAAAGGTTTGTTTGTTTTTTTAATTATGTAATTGATTTTATTTCATTTCATTTTTAACATATATTTGTAGCTTTATTACCAGTAGTATTTTCTTGCTTTAGAACATGACGGCAAGCAAGATCACGGTACGGCTCGCATTTCTTTCTTGCTTTCTTTTGACTGGAAGACTGAATGACTTTGCTCTTTAGTAACAAGTGTCATCACTGATGCAATCTCCACAAAATGCATATTGTATTTGCAGTGCCTATCTCATGCACTTGGAAGGTTTTTTCACAACTCCCTTCCCCCGCATGCTCTCCTTCCCTCCGTTCTCTCTCCATTTCTCTCTCTCACTCTCATACACGCGCACACACACGGACAGACACACACCCACCCACCCACCCACCCACCACTAGTGAGATGTTCCCCTGCACATTTTGGATGATAACTTGCTGGCCTCCATTGGATTCTCCAGTCAGAGGAAGGGTTTCATTTGAAGTACAGTAAAAGAGCTGCGACGTGAGAGAGGAGCTGGTGAAAACTTGAGTCAAAAACATTTAAACGGGGCTTCCAAGCTGCATTGTAGATCTCCGTGGGCAAATATTGCCCATTGGTTTCTGCTGACTGCAGAGACGAGCAAACTGATGAATTTATAAAATAACAATAAAATAATAATAATAATAATATACCGAAGCAAATCAAACATATATAACAGCTGGTGCGTAATTTCCATAGGTTAAGTTGCTATGTAACTCTTCTCTGTATACTCAGTCCACAATGGCCAGGGGAAAAAAAAAAACAACCCTAGTTACTAGAATACCATTTCTAATGCTGAAAAGTGGAAACAAGTATGAGATTGAAACTGTTTCCTGCTTTTGGCTTGAACCACTTTGAACACCTTCAACTGCCCTGTCGTTAACATCTGGAACTGGATTAATGCTCCACCATGTGGCAAATGCAAGAACATCAACTGAGGAAAAAAAAAGATCTCAATGTCTCATCTATATTTCCTCTGATTAATTTGTATGAAATTCACATAATTTTCTTCCAGTTATTGGCTGCAGTATCCAAGGGCTTCCCTACCCACTGCCCCCATTTCCAGCTCAGAGAACAAAACACAGCGACTCTCACAGATATACAGGAACAAGTTCACACACACCAATACAAAAGGTAATATTAATGCTTAAATGAAAAGGGTCCTCTCCAAATAATTCATTAAAATATTAAAAAATCATTTTTGAAAAAATTCTATCATACCAAAAGATCTAATAAAGTAGTAAGGCACTCAAATCAGTATATACTGTAGTCTCTTGCATTATTATACTGAAAGGCATATGGCACAGACTCCAGTCTGCCATAACTCTCCCACATCTGAAGGGCACTCTTACAAACCACTCCAAAAAAACTTGCTCTGCTGGCTTTAGTTTGTGTGCTGGGATAGGTCCAATTTCATAGCAAGTCATTCAACTCCCAAAAGCTGAGGTGCACTGTCTGCAGAGGCAAGAATGTGATTCATCGGAGATTTTTTATTGTGCATCTCCAGCAAGTCCTGAATGAAACCCGAAGGTCTCTCGTGATCAGAGTTCCCCCGTGATTCCTGATCTTTCGGGATCTGTTTCTGTGCATTCTTGCTGGACTCTGCAAGGCAAGTGCTGGTTATTCGTCCACTGCTTCTCTCCTCTTTGCAAAAAGATTCCTTCGCTGCATTGGCCTGACTTTCTTTTCGGCTTCTAGGGACAGATGAAGAGTCACCAAGGCCTGCAACGGAGTCGCACTCATTTTCTGAGATGGGGTTAGTGCCACTGTGGCTAGACTCATTCTCACTGTCTTCTTCACACCGAGACTGGCTTTCTTCTTTGTCACTCTCCTTGCCATGGTTCCTGGCATTCTTGATCTTCTGGTGTATGCGCTGGTGACGAACCAGACTGTGTTTCAGAGTGAAGGTCCGTTCACAGGTCTGACACTTGTACGGTCTCTCCCCTAGGACAGAATTAAGACTGAAATTGAATTGCAAGTTGATACATTCATTTCCTTTTCTCTTTTTCAGGCGTGCAACTTTTCTGAATAGCAGAAATTCAGCAGCCACATCAGCCATAGTCGCCTTATTGCTACAGATCTGATTTTTGGTTTGTTTTATCATGTGCCAGTAAATACAGATATTGCTGGGGCAGAGATGAGAAAATACAGATAAAGGCTAAGGATTTGTAGATGTCTGGTGTCGTTTTGTATTATGAAAAAGACGGCACGGCAAAGCAGTGTATTATGTATATGCCAAAGTGCGCAGAATAATTAGCCAAGGAATAGTGCATAAATAATATTGCAAATTCCATCTCCCAGCAAGTCTCTGGTAGACTAGAATGATTGAGAGTGGCTAATTTTACTTCGGGGGTCTCAATTGCATGCCTTTTTGCATGTGCTGCTAGGAGAAAGTCTGCAAGAACCCCTCCATATTCAAATTGGTCCTGACACTCAGATTTTTAGCGCTCTCATATATTTCTTGTATTTAGTTTAATCCAAAGTTAAATGCAGGATTGTTTTCCATGTGTCAGGCTGCCTACTACTTCTGTATGACTGCTACTTCACTGGTAAGTATTGAGGCATCCCAAAAACTGCTGGAGACTGTAAAGTCATCTGTTTCACAGTGATTTGCTTACATCAGTAAACCTTTTTGCCCCAAGAACCGGATGAGGGGTGTGGGGCTGGTCTGTAAGTAGGACCAGACCCTGTATGCAGGGCCCTGGGGGCCCTATGCCACCTCTGCCTGGTTCTACACATGGGGATTGGGCTCCAGGGGCCCTTCACCACTCCTGAGAGCCAGGATCCAACCCAGTAGTACCTTGTGCGCCCCAACTAGTACACAGGGCCACAGTCCATGGGGCCCCCTGCAGGCTAGATAAGGCACTGGGTGGCTGGATCTGACCTGCAGGCCAGGGGTTGTGCACCCCAAGTTTATACCATCATTTGGGTAGATGTATTAGTAATATGTTACTATTCACAGAGCAGGGTAAATCCACAGTGTCCATACCCTTTCGTTCACAGCTTTTCTGTACGTGGAATGAGGAAGATGTGCCCCGTTAACACGGGCAGACCAAAATGACAAAGCCAAACAAGAATCGAGAAAACATTTCTCTCCCAGTCATGGTGGAAGAGTGAATTTTCCACATACAAATTACTACAGGGAACCTGCTTGAAGTGGACTCTGTGACACAGAACTGGATCTTTTGTGAGGCACAAAGAGGGTATCATGTCACTGCTTCAATGTGCAAATAGCAGGCCTAAGCTTCTGGGTTTTAATCAGACCATGAATAACTCCATTATTAGACAACTACCATGAGAACTGACAAAATATTTTCAATGAAAGATTTAAGATGGTTTTTCTTTGTCCATTTTTGCAAAAACTGTGTGCGCACGCGTTTTAATCAGCTTACAGATGAGTTGATTTAGAGGCAAAACTAAGTTTTCTGGGGGGTGGAGAATGTCTTCAACTTTTTCCAATCAGGCCTAGTTTCAGTTCTCTTATCTCCTTGTTCTCAGGAACTAGCAAGTGTTGGCCAACCTTTTTGGCAGGCATGCCACAAGGTAAGCCCCACACCCTCCCTGAGTATCACTCCAATCCCCTTCCTCCTGATCTGCTGCTTTGCTTTCTGCTTCCTGCCCAAAATGTTCCTGTGTTCCCTGCTCCCCCTTGATCCATCACGTGCCACACACAGACTACACTTGTGCCACATGTACCATGGTGGGTTGGCCGCTCCTGGATTAAACTCAGGAACAAGCTGCAGGCACTGTATGCTGTACGCAACAGATGAGCAAGTAGCTTGCTTGGTTCCAAGAATATCTCCCTATATACAAAATATTTAAGTGCTTTCTCAGGTACAAAGTAATTCATAAAAAGGTTAATACAAGGTAAAGATACTTAAACCTTAGTACTGACCTACTGCCTTGAAGAACCTGCAATACTATACTGCTTTCAGCATTATTTAGTCCTGCATGTCAGTTTGCAACTATTAAATAAAAACAGCTTAATAATGCAATTTGACCAAGATACCATCTTGGTCAAATACATACATGACAAAGCAACTGCTTGGAGCTGAATTTTCACTTACATTAAAGCTCCATTTGTTCTGGGAGTGTAAAAAAAAAAAAACAAGAAAAGAAAAAAAACTTTGAAATGATTTTAAATTTCATTTGATGTATACAAACTTTAAGATCTTATTAAACTGGCAGAATGGTGAAAAGGGGCCCTACTGTTACTGAGATGGGCCCTTTCCTAGAATATAACTGTATCTACATTTTGGTCACTGCTCACCCTGCATCTGTGAATCCATGATCAGGGGAAACAAGAGAGGAAAAGAAGAGTTCAAATCACAGCAAAATCCCACCAAAATCATAATTTCTGGACTTTTCTTTTTTAAAGAATGCAAGGATAGGTACTAGCCTTATGTTTAAACTGCTCAAAGCAATGGCTTGCACCAGACTTAGAGTAAACAATACAATAATAAACTTGGGCGCATTCTGCACTGAGAAACAGATAGGCTGGAGATGAAAACACAGATCCGCAAATGACCCTCCATTTGTACAGGTTTTCATTGCTCTGCCCTGCACCTCAGTCCCCAAACATTCTTGCTACTCTGACTGTAATCTTTTAAAATTAAGGGTATCTTTAAAAAAGAAAAAAAAATGAAACCAAACAACAACAAAGCCTCTGAAAAAAAAGAAATCATCTCATACGGCATTTTATCATAGCAATCAGAAGGAAAAATGTGCAATACTCAAGAAGAGTCCTCATTTGAGAGAGAAGATGCAGGTGATTAAAGAGAGTTTTAGAGAAGCAAGTGGTAGTGCAACTATTTACATTTACTGCAGCTGAAGAAAGCATAAGGCATCAACACAGATTTCCATTCAAAATTGCTATAGGAAAATTAAACTGGATCAAGAAATGAATGCCTCAAGTTAAACCAAGAAGGGGGAGGGGACAGGAAGAAACAAAGGATCTGGTTCACAAGACTGGCAAAACTCAAGGAACAATGACAATATTAAAACCATCTGGCACAAGATCTGTGAAAGAGCTCATCCCCCAAGGGCACAACGGGGTCTCTCGTTTGGCTCAGAGTATGTTGTTTTAGATTTCAGAAGCCCCCCAAATCCTTTCCTGACTATAGTCATGTCATATTTTGTGTTGACTTTGTGATGTACAAAAAGTAGGGACAAGAAAGAAATCAAATTTGCATTTACTAGCAGTTAAATATTTTCAGAATAGAAAACTAAGTTTACTCCCATATGTATGCTACAGGAGGTAGCCTAGATTTCAAAGGTGCTGCATTCAGATTGACTTCAGGCAGATTTGTGGCTCCCTCAGCATTTTGTGGAAAAAAAAAAAAAAAAAAAAAAAAAAAATCAAGCTATTGGAAATTTGCTGCCATCTTAAAGCCTTCAATCAGAAATTTGTTTAGTGGTTCTAGAGGCTAATATGGTCTTTATTCTTTCAGGCAGGCTACTGATTAGACCCATACACTTTTAAAAGCGTCTTAACATGGATACTTCAGTGAAGCTTCATCTTAACATAAATATCCAAGCTTAAATCACAAAATATGTAACTTAAAGAAAAGCAATCCCAAAACAAGCATAGAGGAAGTATCCCTCTCCCTGATATCTCTTCAGGTCACTAATAAATACAGCACCTTTGGATTCAATGGTTTTGAAGAAAACGAATAAGCAATACATCTGTGAGCTTGTCTTCATCCAAATAAAAGTGTCATTTAATAACCCCTTCCAAGGCAAAGTTGAAGAATATTTAATAGGGCTGTGCGAAGCTTTGATCCCTGATTCAATTTGGTGGAGATCTGGCCCAAGTCAGTGGCTGAATGTCCGAATCCAAATTGAATCAAAGGACCCTTTAATCTCTCCAAATCAAATTGGAACCCTCCAAATTGATTCGAAGAGATTTGGAAAGATACAGCGATTTGGACATACGCAGCTTTAAATGTTTTTTCTACATACCTCTAGGTAGCAGGGGCTTGTGAATACTGTGATGCTAGGCCAGATGGAGAGTCCCACAGGAGTGCGGGGGGCTCCCCAGCACACTCAACAGCAGACCCGGATCTGCTGCCAAGGTCTGCTGGAGTGTGCACTGCCCCCCTGCCCCTCTGGCTTGGCAACTCATGCTTCCTGGGTCTGGGGGGGTACCCAGGGTCCTGCCGCAGCCAATCGCCAAGCCAGGGGGGGAGGGGGCACGCACAGGGGAGTACTTCCAGTCCACTTCTGAGTTTGCCACTGAGCATGTGAAGGTCCCCCCTCCCCCGCTCCTGTGGGACGCTCCGCCTGCCCCAGCATCGCAGTGTTCACGAGCCCCACCTGGTACCTCCAGGTAGGTAGAAAACACATTTAAAGCTGTGTCTATGGCTGAATCATCAATTCTCCAAATCAGCATCGTATCTTCAGATTTGGATTCAGCCAAATAGAATCACAGACAGAGATCCGAATCAAAGAATCGAATCACTGTCCCCGATTTGGGCCGAATCCAAATCCAAATCAAACAGGGCCCACTTCGCATACCCCTAATATTTAATTGTATAAACAGGACCCCATGTATTTCATGACAACTAACTCCTGGACTAAATCATTACAGGGGCACTTGTATTAATTGTGCTCCACTTGCTCTGCCCAGAGACTCCTCTTTCCAATCCCCACGCAGAGGCAGTGCATTCCATGGACAATGTTACAGCACTCCAGCGTCCATCAAAATATGGGAACAGTGCAGAACCACAAAGACAAGAGAAATAACTGGACATAAAAGAAAGCCTGTTCAGTAGCCTCCCTGCCCTTCCCACACTTTCAAGTTCTGCAACATGTAATTGGAAAGAACCCATAAAAATGAAGGTAAGTAGTTTCCAATTTTCTTTAAAAATATACAGAATTATAAAATAAACAATGTAATTCAGTTGAGTTCTCCATGGATGCGAGTGATTTTGACTGTTTACCATTCCGTTCCCCTTCCCCTATTTTTTTTATGTAGCAACTTCCACTGGTTTTCTTCCGTCTCATTGTTCTCCTCTTACCTGTATGAGACCTCATGTGTCGTGTCAAGTCTTGCAAAGACCAAAACCGCTTGTTGCACACAGTACAGACTTTCTTCCTTTTGTCTGCTTTTGTGGTACTCTTAGCCCCATCGGTCTTTGGTTTTTTGTCATCATCACTCTTCTCAGTGGACTTTCTCCCTGCGCTCTCTCCCTCAGAGACGCTTTCACTCTCTTCATTTTCCTTTGCTGGTGCCTCACAGTCCACTGGAGATTCTACCACCTTTAAGTCCATCGGGGGCTCTTCCTGGTCAAGAGTGGAGTCCAGTCCTGGGGGAACTCCGGCTTCATCTTGAACACTTCTGCTTTCATCCTCGCTGCTCTTTTCATCTTTTCGATCCTCATGAGTATGAGCCTTTTTGTGCCGGCCAAGAGTGCCAGCAAACTTGAAAGATTTTCCACAAACATCACAGGCATGTTTCTTTTCAGTCTGAGAGCTGCTGCCTGCACTCTGGTCACTCTCTGCCAGTTTAAAATCCATCAGCTTGCTGGCAAAATTGAGATCGAGGCTTCTGTTACTTACAGAGTCTTCCTCCGGCCCCTCTTCATACTCATCTGATTTTTCTTGTGCACCCTCTTCTCCTGGGGATGAGTCAGACTTTTGCTCCTCTTTGGGACTGCATTCATTTTCTGGTAGCTCTGTTTCTTCCTCTGGTCGATCTCTCTCACAGGAAGTCAGGTCCAGCACCTCATTTGTTGCAGCTAAAGCCTCCAGGTCCAACTGGTTGTCTGTAAGCAGAGAGAGGGAAATTTTCAGTTGGATACTTTCCACATACCATCTCAAAGCTACATATTGATTGATCAGCATCACTCTTAATACTTCCACATGTGCATTTGCTTCTTTACAGCCAAAGCCAGTAATTATGTAACTTGAGAAGAGAGAACAGAACAGAGACATCAGAGTCTAGGCGGACTTAGGTGGTGAAGTGCAATTCTATCGCACCTTGCTTAAGTCTGTGAAAATCCCTACTGCATATACTCTTGTAACACACTTTCATCTTACCTTTCAGACTGAGTCATAAAAAGAAGAACAAAAACAACAGTGAAATGATTTCATTTGAACTGTTTTTCAGACATTTTTGCAGGGTGGAATAGCTACTAGGTCCATGTCCAGACAAGCAAGGACATTGGTTCCCCAGGGACAAGTAGCAACACCACACCTTGCGCCAGTGCTGCTTGTCCCCAGGGAACGCCTGTGCCACTTGCACTCTGGCACATGGCAGGTTACCGTGGGTGGGATGGGGGAAGCTGGGACCAGCAGCAACTGTACTGGCCCCAGCAGCCTCAACTGGGGTTTTAGGGGCTGGGGAAGCTGTAGCCACAGCAGTGCTCCTGCAGCTGGGGGCCTGGCTGGTAGCCAGAGCGTGGCTCCAGTGAACTAGGCTCTGGTTTTGGGCAGTGTGCACTGCCACCATGTGCACTACCCAACTGTTTTGCATGTGGGTTTTTTTTGACCCCGGGACCTTCCGAGGGGTCATCTGGACATGGCCTAGAAGTCTACTAAATCTTGGCCCTCAGTTTTACTGAATCACAATATAACCACTTTCAGTGCAGAACACATTACAATAAGGTACCAAAGAAGAGGAAGGAAGTTCAAAACTTTTGTAAAGGCAAGAGTACCAAACATAAATAAATATGAAACAGAAAAATGTTACGTATATGATTCTTAGCATAGGCTATGAAATCAGTTTCCATCTACTGAAGCCCATTTGCCAAATAGAGATAAAAATGATAAAAACGCAATTAATTGTTAAAGGTTATTAACAAGCTAACAGAAAAACACTCCAAGTTCCAACCATTCCAAATAAAAAGCCTCAGTCATATAAATGTACACAGGTGACAGAAGTCTGTGACAGTGCAGGATGAAGTGCCCCTTGATGAACAAGTAATTTATTACAGCATTACTTGTCAAAAAGCTAAATGCTGAAACAGACCATATCGCTTACTGATCTTCAGCCTCTGCAAAGACTAGACAAGACAGGATGAACTGTCAGGCTCAACTACAGTGAGCCATTATCAGCTTGTCACATTCTTGACATTGCTTATAACATGTTTTGTAATAAATGCCTCCATTTCTTTATGGGAAAACAAAGAGATATAGAGATACAGCTTCTAAAATCCAATAAAGATGGTGTATATATACACAATGGTAAATAAACCAGATGATTTAGATGCCAAAGTGGAGACAGATGCATGGAATGAAACCGCACCTATCACGCCTCTTTTTAGTTAGGATTTCAGGACTCAAGCTAGGCAAAGCACATCACTGGATCTGCAGCCATCTTCATTTCAGTCCTCATTTCATTTCATTTCATCCTCATCCATTTTCATCCTTCTTTTTTTTTTGCGCAATACAGATATAGCCCCAGCTATATGTATTCATTCAAAGTGTCACCTTTCATGTTTAGCACACATTTAGCATTTTGAGAAGACCTCTACCCATACTAGCAGCATAAACACTAAACCCACTGTTTAAGTTGTCTGCAAGCCTAATAGCTGCTTAGTAACTATAGAGATGTAGAAACTCTGATAAGACTGTCTAGATTCTTTTCTGGTTGATGCATGCAGCACAAGTACCTTTGTCTCAGGACTACCCAGATTATGAGAGGCTTCTCTCATGGGGAGAAAGAGTAATCAAAGGGAACAATACGATAGTTATTGAGCACCTGATAGCTTGAAACATGTTTTTATAATACCCCCTCCCTCATGAAAATAAACAGCAATTAAAGAAACATCCAAGCTAGGAAGCATTTCTAATAATTCTGTATGCTTCATAGAGAATTATCCTCAAGTTACTTTTTGGAGGATGGGTGCAGAAGGATGATCTGTTTACAAGATGAAAGCTCACCTTTTAATCCTAACAAGCTGGTTTGCAAAACGTCGGTTATGCAAAGAGCCATTAAAGTTTTCCGTAGGGTTCACATCCTCCCCAACCCTCTGCCTATGAAAACAGAGGACTGAACCACATTTTTGCACGTTATGGTGAAGGATGTGGGAAGCCCTGAAAATGAAGCTCACCTGGAAGTTCCTAATAAAGCTGTCTTCAAATTCTGTATTTCAAGCATACTGTTGGCACGCACATTATATATTGTGCATTTTAAGCGTAAGGCAAAGATGCAACGAAAGACAGTAGGGCATCATCATGTAAAAATCAGACTGACATGCTACAGCACAATCATTCTAACAAACACTGCAAAATATGATACATATTAGAAACAGCAGTCATGGAAAAGGCTGTAGCAACAGAGTGTCCCATGGAATTACACGTTCAAGCTATAGGAACGCCGCACCAAAAAACCTTTCCAGCCAGTTCTAACAGCTGTTCATGAGAGCGAGGGTTAGAATTGGGAGACGCCAGAATGTAGAACTCGAGTTAGAATGGGCACAAGCCATAACGCAGCAGAAGCGCTGGTACCTGGATCCTTTTTAATTGACACATTTTGAAAACGTGGCTAAAAGTAAGTCTAACCATGACTTCTAGTTTTGATATGGTACTTCAAAGATTACTACACTCACAAGTTCCACAGTAGCAAGGACCGTGTCATGTCCATTTTACCCCCTCCTACACTCATCCTGACATATCTTTTTTTATTGTAACATGGCCTATTTTGCTGAGGACCTGTCCCCAGGAAAAGAGCTTCAACTATGACCATGAACCACATAATGGATAACAGATACAGTTGAGAGTAGCAACAGTAAGGAATCAGTGGAACAGGTTCTTGACTACAGGCTATGGTTACTACAATCTCTAAGAAAATCAGAAGGGAGAGGGCTTTTCTATACAATGATTTTGAAAGAGCATGAGTACAGAAAGTGGCCTAAGATCGATGCCACATCCCAATAGTGATAGTGGGATGGAAGCCACAGACGGACCCTCTGCAAGGTGGCTGTTATCTCCAATGTTTCCAATGGCTTGAAGCCACACCATCCTCAGGAAAGGTGGCAACCCTGTTAGTCATCACATGAGGGCCCAGCAAGAAACAGAAAGGTATGCGAGTCCCAGGAACGAGTTAGGGAACAGGACAAGGAACCAAAGAATGAGAGGATGAGCAAACACAGAACCAAAGAGAGTGTAAGGGCACCATACCTTGGGGGAGGAGCTGGGGAAAAGGGAAGCACTGGGGAGACCGGGAGGCAGATGCAGATCAGCAACAGCATTTCATGAACTCGGCACAGTCCGTGCAAAAAGAACAAACATGGCAAGGTATATTACTATGCATTTGCTACCTCCTCCCTGAAGAAACAGCAGGGGCAAAAGAGAGCATCAGGGACATGAAACCCCAGAGAGAACCAGCCTCCAAGAGGGGCTGGACCCTGAAATGTTCCATTTTGGTCAGAAAAAATACCCACCCAGCCATATTGCAGTTAAGTTATACCTGTGAACAAAGGGACACAAGGTAATTTACTGGGCCTCCTTCCCTTTTTTCCTTGGCTCTACTTTTCTTCCTTTATCTTGACATCTTTTTTAGCACTGCCTTCCCACTGCTTTCTTTTTTATGCGTTTTCCACATTTCAGTTTGTTTCCCACCCAAACCCTGATCTATTTGTATGTTTTGTTTTTTTCTTTACCCCTTCATCTTCCCCACTCCTCACCCCATGGCTCTTGGGACAAGGGGAGTGGGGGGGAATGATGAGTCCATAATCAAAGTCTTAAATACAGGACCACGGGTGGGTAGATTATATTTGAAGGAGTCACCCTACAAGCACAGGTAGTTGTGAGGGATGGGGAAGAAGACCTTGTAAGTGTGAGTAAACAGCTGATCAAGCTAGGCAAATCTGCAGTTCCAAGACTAAGTAAATCCAGTCACAGTTTTAAACATAAAAGCAAAGTTAGGAACGTATTATGAGAGAGACTGGAGCAATGCATTTTTCAACAGCTGAGCTGGACCAGCACTGTATTTTTAGGAACAATTTCACTGGTCCATTATGAAAACTCCTGCAAGTCGCACGACAGCGCTTCTGGGTCCCCGAATGATCAGCTATACCCCTTGGGGTTGGTTTCCCAGCTGGCAAAGACCCCACTTTTTCTGCACAATACCCAAGTAACTGGAAACAGGTGAGACTCCAACCCTGTTCAGCCGTAGGCAATCTTGAACAGCAGCCCTTGACTGTCCTCCACTGGGGGTTCTGGCTATGGAAAACATGGCTAGCATTTTCCTCATAACAGTCATTTTAGAACTGGGCCAAAAGCTCCTTCATTAGAGCACAGGAGTCACAAGGCTTCTTCTCTCCAACACGCGCTTTCATCCTTTCCAAATGAATTTATTCTGTGCCTACAACAGTAGGTTGGGCCCCCGAAATTCTAGCACCCTTGTGGCTGACACCAGCCTGCCACTTGAGCACAGGGACACCTGACTGCTTTTACTTGTGCTGTGTATCCTCAACTGAAGAGCTGGATTACCAGAACATACCATACACCACCAGTACCATTGTTGTATCTCTCTGGAGTCCACCCGCATTGACATTTTGCTGGTGGACATGCACACAGTATATATATGGGCTGAGTGCTAGTGTAATTTGAAGAGATGGCTTTATTTAGCTGACAGAAAGGCTGGGTTTTGTCAGTTTACAGCATGTGTGGAGAGCACACAAACTTTTGGTGACAAATTCTGTTCAGTATCATATAAACAGGGCCTGAACTGGTAGAGAGTCTTGGCTGAGCCTTCTGCACCTGAATGAGAAACATCCAAGAAGCAATCCAATTCACCTGAAGGCTGTCATTACAGTTCCCAAGACAAACGTCCCAAATTCACTATGTTTCTCAGATTGCCACTTGGTACAACAGACTTGAAGGGGTGATGAGTGGAGCAAAGATTTTGTGTCTTTTTCTCTCTTTCCATCATTCATTTACCCATGTTTGTAAAGCCCTTTCCAATCAGATAAAAGGCACTGCTCCCCCATGAACAAGCACACGTTTTTTGGCAACCAAAGACTTTCTTCAATATACAATGTTAACAAATGTTAGTACAGCGGTTCTCAGCATTTTTAGACTGAAGGTACTGCCACACTGACTGGAGGTTCCCTTCAAGTAAACTTGAGTCACTCCTTGGAAAATACCAGCTCTTCATTTTCGATTTTTTTTTTTTGTTGCAAAGAACTCAGAAAGACTGCAACTATGGATTTCTATTTGAAATCTCTGGGTTTATCCTGTGAATCATGTGTATAAACTGAACAGTGCTACATTGTGCGACCCACCCTGCGTCACCCCTGAAAGGATCAAGGGACCCTGGTTGAGAATCACTGTGTTAATTCTTGAGGACAGGGACCATCTCTGATCTGGTATCCACTTAACACAGACGAAAAGAAAAAGAAAACCCCTCACAAAACCCACCACACAATCAAAACTGGAGGTTCAACAAACACCTTGCTGGGGTCGTTTGACCCCAGTACTTTTTCCTGCCATGGCAGGGGGTCGGACTTGATAATCTGCTCAGGTCCCTTCCAACCCTACCAACTATGAACTATGGAAATTTCAATCAGCCACAGCTAGAGTGGAAAGAAGGACTAGTGTAATGCAACTCCCTTTCACCATCAGCAACAAAGCCGGCAGGTCCTACTTCAGATATTCCTCCACAGTTTCAGAGGTGGCATCAGAAAGTCGATGCACTTCTTAACCACGATACCAACCCTAATGCTGGTTCTGTGCAACACGTAAACCAACGATGGTACCTTCAGACAACCCCAGAGGGAGAATACAAGGTTGGAAAGCTGAACAAAGGAAGAGGAAGATAGTGAATATGCAGCAAGTGAACAAAACCTATTTACTGCTTCTTAATCGCTATCTCCAAAAATATGCACTTCCCAGGAGGCACCACCCAACGTAAAACATCTCAAGGACTGTGAATCTTGCAATTTAAGGACTTCTCTCTCTTGCATAAAGGAAATTGCTACACATCTGTAACATTTAAAACCAAACCCCTTTGTTTAAAACTTTAGAAAGAAAATTTTCTTTTATTGAAGTCTATTTGCACACCATGTTCTAGAGTTCAGCTGCTTTTGCCCAATTGAGACATATTACTTAAACATTTTATGTTATGTTACAATATGTTTTCATTCTCAACTAAAAAAGGTGATGTAATCTGGGTTTTTTTCATTACTATAACCATAATCTTCTGACAGCATTTGAAAATGGAAAGTTTCAGCCAAAATGAGGACTTTTTTGGGTGATGAAAATGAAAAAAAGAGGGTTGTGCATATTAACAAATGAAAAGAGGAATCACTGTTGTACAAAACACAAGAGGGTATAAAGTTAGTGGTTGATACCAGAAAATTCTTGTATAGTCCCTAAAGAAATAGAAACCCCATCACAAAAACTTCTCAAAACTGGAGTGGACAGAAGAGTAAAATTAACACTGAAGGAACAATATGCAATGCTACCAGCAGTAAAAACTAGATGTTCTAATATTCCAGCTACAGTAACAACCACCACTGATTAACTTCTATGGTACTCAACTAATACCATACGCAAGACAGCAACTTTTCTTTTACGGTGTAAACAGCATCCACTAGATGGCATTGTTCTAGTACATTTTGTGTTTTCTTTTTTAATTGGACACACAAAGCATAGTTTCTAGTTCCATGTTGCAGCAAACAAAGTTAATTTAATAAAAGCTTTGAAGCGATTCTTCCCTCCTTATTTTCTGAAATTATACTGCTAATCTCCCTATTACGCCCAGCTGCTTTTAATAGGATTCATGAATGTTAGAAATAGAGAGCTCACATTCGAGGGGTTCCATTAGAATCTTAAAACCCCTCCAACCATCAAAAAATTTAAAAAGTATAAAAAGGAAAAGTAAAATTAATTCAAATAAAACTAAATCATCTATTCAGAAGGCAAACAGGAAATGCCTAATTCTAAAAAATATATTAAATATACTATGCTATGCTATACAACTGGTAAAAAAACAAATACAACGAAAACCAGAAGCCACCACCTTGCTCCTCCTTTGACACAAATTCTGCTCTTTCTTGGTCTCTGGTCACATGAACAGCCATTATTCCCATGAGAAATCCTATTAGCCAACTTGAGTAAAGGCATTCAGATGGAGGCCACAGAGTACACTTAAAAAATGGAACTCAGCATCTGTACAGGGGGGAAGGAAGGGAGGGCTGCTACCATCGTTGCAACACTAAAATTATCTTGTCTAGTCAAGGCCTGAGTAATGTCAGGACTGATCACAAAGGTGGAGATGTCTAAGCACTGATGAATTTTGCAAAACACTGTTTGGCAAGATTTGTTTTTAAATAGTTGCTTTATAAATATTTGCCTACCTACTCATGGTAGTAATTCCTAACTTCCTCACAAGAGGGACCTCTCAGTCCCAGGTCCACACCTCCCCTGCATCAACTGGGAGACTGCAAGAAAAAAGTAGCATTGGGAAAAAACAAAGAGGAAAATAAAGTTGCTTTGACACAATGGATCCGGGTGTTTCACTGTACTCTTCCACATTTTACCTCTGTGTATTTCCTTTCTCTAGGTACTGGGCTTCATTTTTAGTGCACTATGCCTAAGTTTGACTTTGCCACTTCTCACCTACACTGTTGTGGTTTTCTTCATCTATATGGTGCATTTATTCTTTATTTCTAAATGCTGTGGACAGGCCACTTTCTCTTACTTCATGAAGTAGAAATATACACGTGCCCTGTGACTTTCACAGACTCCCTCTCCATCCATATCTGCTATAAAAGTTGCCACCCTAGTCTTTAAAATCTCCCTACTGAATTGCTCCACATGGCACAGCTTGTCAAACACCATTTCCTCGCTTTGGATCTCACCTTAAACCGTACCTCTTTAACTTAGATCAGGGGCGGGCAGTCATTTTGGGAGGAGGGCTGCTTACTGAGTTTTGGCAAGCCATTGAGGGCCGCATGACAGGCAGCCAAGGGCAGATAAATATAAATGTTCTAAATTTTTTAGGGGCCCCACAGGCCAGATAGAGTGTCCTGGCGGGCTGCTGCATCCATCCTATGGGCCACATTTGCCCACCCCTGCCTTAGATCATAACTGCAGCTAAGCCACATCCCAAACATCTCCTTCTCTTCCCTTTCTTTTCACTGTATGATGAAACTTGTGCTAGCAGTCACTGGCTAATGAGAGCCACCTTTCTAAGAACCATGATAATTTATGACAATTGCATAGTCTGTCTAGATCCCCTGTTAACCACACTAGGCTATTCATGCTCCTTTTATAACAAACATAAAAAAAAAAAAAATCCCAGTATCACAGCTAGCTTAAGTGCAAACTGGAAATCTATTTAAAATTGTATTTACTTCCATCATTTGATGCTTTTTGTTTCTCTTGGACAGTGGAAGGAGACCCAATCTGGCAGCTGCTCCAGTTGGTCTGATACAGACCCTGGAGTAGCCAGAACTGGCTACCTGGCAGTCAGACCAGACTGCAAGCTGTGCTACATGCAGTGGCCACAGCAACTGGCCTGTGCCACAGGCAGCACCTACTTTGGGACATGTGCCACACAGTTCCTGGGATCTGTTGGTGTGGGACCTGCATTGCAAGCAGTGCTCACAGGCACCATATGCAGCATGCATCCCGGACTCACTGGAGCAGACGCTACATGCAGCGTAATCCTGAAGCTGCTGGGGCAGGCACTTAATATGGCGCAGTGCAGCTAAGACAACCACCACAACAGCATGGCTGCTGCTCTGGCCAAACCGGGGTCCACGCAACACCAGTTCCAGCTGCCCTGGGATCTGCACTGCACACAGTGCTGGGGGAGGGGAAGGGAGAGGGTCCATGGGCCAGATTTGGCTCGCAGACCTGCTCCATGCCACTCATCCAGCTCACAGGGCCAGGTGAGTTTGACACCCGTGTCTTAGAGTAACTATCATGAACTGATACAAACAGCATAAGAACAACTTTGTCATCTAGACAGAGACCTAACCTACCTCAATGGTCTTCTGAATGTCACTTAGAACACTTTGGTTTCCATGACCCTGGCTAGCCAAACTGTGTTAGAAACCTCTGGTTATAACCAGGTGTAAAAACCTCAAGTTGTATTTTTTTAATTCAGTTGCCAGGAGAGAATATATGAACTTTCAGATCCTTTCTGCAGAGTTTTATTCCACCAGTGTCACATTATAAAAAGATCAAGGAGACTTTATGTTACACGTATGGTTTGCCTGTATAATCAAGATTAAGTCATGTTACACCCAAAATAACCAGATGGGCTACAGCCGTGTAAGGTAAGGGCTGTAAACATGGCTATAAAACAGAACTTAGCCCCATCACGACAGGCAAGATCAAAATCACGTTATGGGTCAAGTTCCTATCATGCCATCCTAGTACTTAGATCTGTACTCCTCCATTTAGAAAGGGATTCATATTCTGATCTCTTTCATTACAGTACAACCCCATTTTATAAAACCAAGGTTTCACAGACCCTGGAAATCCTCATATAAAGGGGACTTCAGAAAAATGAGAACGATCTGAGGCATACTGATGTGCTCATTGGTTAAACCAGGTTTCAGTGTAATGAGGCTGATTTGTAACTTTCATTACTCTTATAATCAAAGCCATGTCCCTTCTGCTGCTTTTAAATTAATTACTTCAACAAATCTTCTATGAAAACCTACTCAAAACACTCCTGATTCAAGAAGTCTCTCTTTGAAGTGCATACGTACTTTACAACAAAGGCTCAATCATGCAAACTACAAACAGCAGCATACTGAACAGTGTTCAGGCAGGAGACTCGCACAACCATCTGCAGGGCTTCCCTCTTAGATCTGTCTATCCTATTTAGAATATGCAGAAAAACCAAGTAACTGCAACAATCCTTGTTTCTATCACCTTGTCCTCTTCTGATTAAACACTATTCAGGTCTTGGAAAAAAACTTGTGTCTTGTGTCATTCAGCAATGAATTAGCTTTGTTTTCTCTGCAGTCTCTAATCAAATTAACGGAAGTCGCCTTAGTTTTCTGAACAACCTGAAAAAGAACTACCTGTGCTATCATGAGATCCACCAGCCCTTTCTTTAGGCCGGGAAATAAGCCTGTTTCTTCTCAGAGAGCAGTTGGCAACTCCATGTTTGCGCAACTGGTGGCGTTCACAGTTCTATTTGGTAGAAAAGAAGACATCACATTGTTGACAGGGGAAGTGTTTCTGGCCTAAAGCAAGAAAAATAAATCTATATTTATCTGTCTTCCTAATGTGCAGTAAGACTTCTTTTTTTCTTTTTCAAAACATTTTGTCATTAATGTAGGGGAAAAATAACTGTTGCAATTAGAACTCCATCGTACCTTGCCTGAATGGAAAATATTCCCTCTCACCTCCCTAACATCAAAGAAAAAACTATTACAACATCCCAGTTCTAAACTTCAGTGGAAGGATCTTTTCTTGTGTATCTGTCCCTATACATGTAGACCTGATGCAACATTCATCATTCATAAACTCTTTGGATACAATCTTTTCACTGATTTCAACAGAATCTAGATTAGACCACATGCAAATAGCAATCGTCATCTCCCTAAAAGAACACGTTTTACATGTCTGTCTTAAACCTAACAGCTAGAACAATTAAAAAAAACAAGTACAGAAAGTATAAATAGTTGAAATGAAAGCAAATGCCAGGCAATGGAATCGGAAAAATGAGTGTGGCAGGTACTTCTATGATCTAGAAAGTGGTGAAGAAGGGACACGGGTGCAAAAAGGCAAAAGGCAACCAACCTCTCCTTGACAGGATGCTACTGGTACCTCCCTCATTTCATTTTACACAAGCTGGGACTGTATGTTAATTAGCATCAGAAATTGTATCCAGGAGTCATGTGTGCTTTAAGCAACCCCAAGTCTCCCTAGAGTGGCAGTCCTATGGCTCTCTTATGAACTGCACTTCTTTCCATTTCTCAGTCTTGTTCAGTTCAAATTCAGCAATTTTGAATCATAGAAAATTAGGATTGGAAGGGACCTCAGGAGGTCATCTAGTCCAACCCCCTGCTCAAGCAGGGCCATCCTCAACTAGATCATCCCAGCCAAGGATGTCTACCTGGGTCTTAAAAACCTCCAAGGATGGAGAGGCCACCACCTCTCCGAGTAACCTGTTCCGGTGTTTTATCACTCTCCTAGTGAGAAAATTCTTCCTAATATCTAACCTAAACTTCCCTTGCTGCAACTTGAAACTTTTGCTCCTTGTTCTGTCAAATGCCACCACTGAGAACAGTCTAGTACTCTAGCTCCATCTTCTTTCAAACCCCCTTCAGGCAGTTGAAGGCTGCTATTAAATCCCTTCTCAGTCTCCTCTTCTCTAGACTAAATAAGCCTAGTTCCTTTATCCTCTCCTCCAAAAGTCATGTTCCCCAGCCCCCTCACTGTTTTTATTGCCCTCTGCTGGACTCTCCAATTTGTCCATATCCTTTCTATAGTGGGGGGGCCCAAAACTGAACACAGTACTCCAGATGTGGCCTCAGTGTCGAATAGAGGGGAAGAGTCACTTCCCTTGAACTGCTGGCAACACGCATACCAATGCAGCCCAGTATGCTGTTAGCCTTCTTGGCAACAAGGGCACACTGCCGGCTCATGATCAGTTTACTGTCCACTGTAACCCCCAAGTCCTTTTCTGCAGAGCTGCTGCCCAGCCAGTCAGCCCCCAGCCTGTACTGGTGCATGGGATTGTTCCATCCCAAGTGCAGGACTTTGCACTTGTCCTTGTTGAACGTCATGAGATTTCTTTTGGCCCAATCCTCTAATTTGTCTAAGTCACTCTGAAATCTAGCCCTACCCTCCAGCATATCTACTACTCCTCCTAGCTTGGTGTCATCTGCAAACTTGCTGAGGGTGCACTCCATCCCATCTTCCACGTTGTTGATGAAGACACTGAACAAAACCGGCCCCAGGACTGACCCCTGGGGTACTCCACTTGAGACCAGCTGTCAACTAGACACTGAGCCATTCATTACTACCCTGTGAGCCTGATGTTCCAGCCAGTTTTCTAGCCATCTTACAGTCCATTCATCGAGCCTATATTTCCTTAGCTTGCCTGTGAGACTGTTGTGGGAGATTGTATCAAAAGGCTTGCTAAAATCAAGGTATAACACATCCACTGGTCTCCCTGCATCCACAGAGCCAGTCACCTCATCATAGAAGGCCATAAGGTTGGTCAGGCATGACTTGCCCTTGGTGAATCCATGCTGACTGTTCCTAATCACCTTCTTCTCCAAGTGCTTAGAAATGGATTCCTTGAGCATCTGCTCCATGATTTTTCCAGGGACTGAGGTGAGGCTGACTGGTCTTGTAGTTTCCTGAATCCTCCTTTTCCCCTTTCTTAAACATGAGCGCTGTGTTGCCTGCTACCGCTTTCTGCAGGCTGCTGAGCAGCTATCTTACAGCTGACTTCCCTAGCAAGCCAGCTACTGCTTTGACACTTCAAATACCATCCTATTCTCCAATTCTGGTTGATATCCATTGTTCATGAGAGAGAAAAACCAAGAAGCCAAAGATGAGCAAAGGCCTCCTCCCATTAGACCAACTCTTTGCTAAGTTTTTTGTATACATGCAGCGAAAGGGCTAGCTTTCACAATTGGTAACTTATCACCAGTGTCTTAGGTCAGACTCTTGACTGTTTCTACCTTGGAAAATTTTCAGAAAACCACTTGTGTACAATGCAGACCAATCCATATGCAACGCTTGTAACTGAAAGCATTCTTCTAATCCTAATGCACACACACTAGACTGACATCTCGAGTCCTAGATTTTTTTGTCACATATTCCATTTTTTGTCAGCACCAAATTAATCCTCAAGAGTGAAGGACATGGCGGGTGTGTCTACACCTGTCATTAATATGCAGCAATAAACTCCAGTGCATATCACACCAGAGTTTATTACTCCCAGGCACACTGTTTGAACGTGTGCCCAGGACCACCGCACACTGAACCAAGTCGGAGCAGCCCTGGCTGGCAAGGGATCTGCGGGGTCAGCCTGCTAGCTCGGGGCTGCTCTGACCCAGCTCAATGTACTACAGAGGGCCTGGCTGTGGCAGGAGGATGCTCCAATGTGTGGCTAGCCAGCAGGCAGCACTTGCACTGACATATCCTCAAGCCCCTGCCAGCCAGGTTGGCATCTACACATGCGCTGCTGTGAAATAAAAAACACTGCAGCAGTATTTACAAGTACTATCCTGCTGTGGAGTTTTTTCATTTCCTGCACTCTAATAGGGCTGCACATGTAGACAGATGTTTACTATGGAGCTAATTAGTCAACTCCACAGTAAACATCTCATGTAGCTGTGCCCTGTTTAGCTTAAGAATGGCCATATTTTGAAGTTTTAAGGACCCTAATCTCTCCCTGTAGCTCAAAAAAAAAAATTGAATACAAAAAATACAGAATGTACCATGTAAACATGTTAACAGTAATGTTTGTTTCCATATGAAGTAGAGCATTTTCTCTACTGTATTCATTTAAAAAGCAAACTGAGCATATGTGCACTGCTCAGAGGTTTGTCCAAAGTCCCACATTTTTATTCTGTTACATAGCAGGTCACATAAAGAAACTGTGTTTTGGCTCAGAGACCCTTTCTTATACTTAACCATTATTTTTTCTTGTGAGAGGCTGCTTCATGTAAACAGGCATAAAATGTACTTAATTAACTATTAACGTGGTTTAACTTAGTTTGTTTTTTCCACAAAGACCATCATTACTCGGACTAAAATTCATTCAACAATGCAGAACTGATGATAATATTCACTAAGTGATGTAAAAAAACTAACGTCAAAGGTTTGACTGCTCTTAGGTAAGCCACCCTTGACGCAAGTCTATTTAATCTACACAACTATATAATAGGCATGTTATGTATAAGTCTTTCTTAAGTCAGGGAACTTCTGGAGGGACTGGACGTATTTAAATCAGCTGGTCATGACGACCTCCACCCCAGAGTGCTAAGGGAATTAGCAGAGGTCATTGTGGGACCCCTGGCATGGCTTTACAAGCACTCACGGTGCTCTGGTGTGGTGCCAGAGGACTGGAAAAGGGCCAATGTGATTCCCATTTTCAAAAAAGGGAGGAAGGAGGACCCAGGAAACTATAGGCCAGTTAGTCTTACCGCGATCCTGGGTAAGCTTTTTGAGAAAATTATCCTGGCGCATGTCCACGAGGGGCCAGCAGGGGAGATTAGCCTCAGGGGCAACCAACATGGGTTCATTAGAGGCAGGTCCTGTCAGACCAACCTGGTGGCCTCTTGTGACCAGGTCACAAAATCCTTAGACGCACGGGTAGCAGTGGACGTAGTCTTTCTGAACTTCAGGAAGGCCTTCGACACTGTCTCTTACCCCATTCTCATTAAAAAACTAGGGGACTGTGGCACTGATGCCTACACAGTTAAATGGGTTGCTAATTGGCTGGAGGGCCGCACCCAGAGAGTGGTGGTGGATGGGTCATTTTCGAGCTGGAGGGATGTGGGCAGTGGGGTCCCCCAGGGCTCGGTCCTCGGACCCGCACTGTTCAACATCTTCATCAGCGACTTGGACGAGGGGGTAAAAAGCACCCTACTCAAATTTGTTGATGACGCTAAGATGTGGGGAGAAGCGGGCACGCTAGAAGGGAGAAATAGGCTGCATTTGGACTTAGACAGGCTACAGAGGTGGCAGTTGAGAAAAGGATGGATTTCAGCACTGACAAGGTTGACAAGGTGCTGCACCTGGGGAGGAAGAACCAGCAGCAGACCTACAGGCTGGGGAACTCCCTTCTCATCAGTGCAGAGGCAGAAAAGGATCTTGGAGTCATTACTGATGCCAAAATGAACATGGGCCGACAGTGTGGGGACGCGGTCAGGAAGGCCAACCACACCTTGTCATGCATCCACAGATGCATCTCAAGCAGGTCCAAGGAGGTGATCCTCCCCCTCTATGCGGCACTGGTCAGGCCGCAGTTGGAGTACTGTGTCCAGTTCTGGGCACCGCACTTCAGGAGGGATGTGGACAGCATTGAGAGGGTCCAGAGGAGGGCTACCTGCATGAGCAGGGGGCAGCAGAGCAGGCCCTACGAGGAGAGGCTGAGGGACCTGAATCTGTTCAGCCTCCACAAGAGAAGGCTGAGGGGGGATCTAGTGACTGTTTACAAACTAGTCAGGGGGGACCAGCAGGCATTGGGGGAGTCCCTGTTCCCCCAAGCACTACCAGGAGTGACTAGAAATAATGGTCACAAGCTGGCAGAGGGTAGATTCAGGCTAGATATCAGGAGGCGCTACTTCACTGTCAGGGCAGCTAGGATCTAGAACCAACTTCCGAGAGAAGTGGTGCTGGCTCCTACCCTGGGGGTCTTTAAGAGGAGGCTAGATGAATACCTTGCTGGGGTCATTTGACCCCAGTACTCTTTCCTGCCATGGCAGGGGGTCGGACTTGATGATTTGTCAAGGTCCCTTCCAAACCTACAAACTATGAAACTATTAATGTTTATTTTATTTTTTTTTTACAGCTGAATCAGTTTGTGGTATTTGAAGATTTACACAATGTTTTCTTCACTGATGCCATAGGAGAAAAATGTAATTCCTATGACAAATGTATGTTTAAGTGAGAGAATCAATTAAAAGCAATTTTTCTTCAACTTAGATTAGTAAAGCAAAGAGTTTTAAAATCATTACTTTTTGCTTTTTTATGTTGGTCACATATTATATTTCTAGTCATTTTCTTGTCAAGATCATATTGGCATCTATTGTTTACAAAGTTTTTACACCAATGTTTTGCTTATTGGTTTAAAAAAAATGCTTCTGCTGTTAAATCAGAGCTTTCACAGAACATAAGTTTTGGGCTACACCTGACCATGCAGTGTCCTTTTGAAGACCTTTTTTAGTGGTTCTCTGTGAGCGTACTACTGATTTAAAGTGTATATCAAGTAGTCTGCTTTAGCCTCTAAGGTCAAAGTGGGACGACTATATTTCTTTATAAATCTATTGTACTACAAATGCAAGGGAAAAAAGGAAAATTAATCATCGTCATCAAAGCACATTTTCTTGGTTACTGAAACACAGAGGGGAAATTAGAAGGGGAAAAAAACAGGAAGGATGAGAGCAGAAAAAGAAGAGTGAGGGCAGAAGACTAGCAGAGCAAATCCCATGAATTAAAATCAGAATAAAAAGACCCAAAGAAGAGTGAGAGAGAACAAGGCCTCAGGCGTGCTCTCATGTAGCAGTACAATATACACATACAGCTTCTGCGCACTGTCAGTACAGCATGTAGCCAGTCCATTGCAAGCTGTGGAACAGTGACCATAAAATAATACAACAGTGATCCTGTCTCAAGATGAATCCTTCTGGAGTAAAGTACAGGTGGGATTAGAGAGATTTGTAAATTTGAGGACATAGAGATAGTAGCAAGCGAGTACAGTTGCTAACTACATGAAGAGGGACTTGTGGATTGTGGCAGGGGAGAAAGGTACCTTGGCACACATAGGGGAGAAGAGGATGATGGATGAGGAACAGAATGTGGGGAGGAAGGGGTGGCAATGGAGAGCACTGGCACAGAGCTCCTAGGGTATGGAAAAGGAATAGGAAGGGGAAGAGAAGCATAGGCTGTTTATTATTATCATTATTATTATTTTAAGTATGAGAAAAAAATGGGGGGGGGGGTGGAATTCATTGTAAAGTGACTCTGCATGCATTAATTTCCCCCAGTACTAACAATTTTAACAAACATGAGATATATTTTTTTTAAATTGCATCCATTCAAAGCCAGTAGCTTTGTGTTAATCTTCACATCCCAATTTAATGCAATGATGGGCCTTTTTCTCCTGAGAACACTCCTTTGTTAAGCTTTCTTGATAATGCAAACACTTTAGTATGAGCCTGGGGAAAAAAACAACAACACATAAATAATAAATGGGAAGAGATCATTTACCACTCCTCCTATTAAAAGGACCCATACTATTTGTTTTCCAACAAACAGTTTTAGGGTTTAAACAGCAGGAAGATGTGTTACTCAGCTGAACTGACGCGACCGTTTCATCTGTCCAGTCTTATACTGCTATAAGTGGAGCTACACCTAAATGAAATCAGGTTAAAGTTACAGCAGTTGAGCTCCACTTACGCCTGTGTAGAAGCAAACAGATAAACCAGTTATATTTGTACAGTGTGCTCTACAGTAAAACTGGTATAATTTACAACCAGCATTATGGTTTAATCTGGTCACACCAGAAGCACTGAAATTTAGGAAGTTGTACAAAGCAGATGCAGTGAGAGGTGAAAGTGAGCCAGGACTGGGGCTGGTAGGTGGGGCTTAAAACGATAATACAAAGGAAACTCTCTACAACCCTTCCAACATAAAACACTCAAATGATTCCTAGCAGGGACTGGGTATCAAGGTGAATAAAAAAAAAAATATTCCCAGTTTTCATTACAAGAATGCTAAACAGAACTGCTGTTTTTCCCTAACTTTTTTTAAACATTTAAACAGAGTTATCCATCAAAGCAAGGAGCTGGGAGCTGCAAAAGGCCCCAGGGGAAAAAGAATGCAACAGGCACCGTGCTTGAGGAAATGCTCCTTCCTCACACTCTACTTAATCATATGCAACTCCATCAAAAAAAACCCTTTGGATTGCACAGATTACTGTACTATTGTACTTCCTCTGCAGCATTCCTCCCTTTGGTACTTCTCACATATGGCTCCCCACAACTTTTGAGCGCTTAAAGCTTATTTCTGCAGTGCTGCCTTTCTGACCAGCACTGCATTTACCTTAAGACCTCAACTCTCCAGCCTGAGAAATCTTGTCCAGCTGGGGTTTTAAGCCCCCTCCCTCCTGCATCCCCCATGCAGATACATCGAAGTCTTTGTACTGGGGCCAGCCCTTCGTTTAGATACAGTGTGCAGGCATTACACCAGGATGAGCTGCACCATGCCACTGTGCAACTCTATAGGCAGCACAACTTACCATTACAAAAACCTCAGTGTAGATGAATCTGGACTGTGCTAGGTTGAATCTAAATTAATTGCTGAAAGTCCTGCACAATTAGAGTAATGCCATGAGCCAAGTGACAGCCCTGCAAAGCTCTGCTGGGAGGTTACTCCAGTGAATGGATCAGTCATCAGCAACCAACCCGGCTACACCCTTGCAACCATAGAGGACAGATGACCCAAGCAGCTGTTTGAACTGATGGAGCCTTTCCTCATCTCAGTTACTGTTGTTTCCCCTGGTCTACGCAGAGTTTTATCGCAGGCAGCTGCCCTCGTGGCTGGCTATTGACAACTAGAAGCAGGTCCCTAATGGAGGCAAAGCCCAAACATACGGTGTTTTCCTTCTCACGCAAGATACTTCCTCTTCACTAAGCATACCATTCCTACTTCAAAGGGTGCACATTTAGAAGATAATTGAATTAAACTAACAGTTACCTCAGAAAATCACTAAAAGCTAGCTGTGTGCTTAGCCAGATGAAGCAATCTGCTTTACGCCAGGCAAAAAACAATAGCCTTGCTATTGCACAGATATTCTGCAAATTATGAGCTCATATCACTCAAAAGTGGACGGTAACCAGGATTACTCCATGGGTCAGATTCTCTTTAAACCTCTTAGCAAACTTCTACTTTGTTCCTTTTTCTTCATTAGGTCCAGTGATTTTAGTGCCTAAAAACTGGCACCTTTCCAAAAGTTGAGGCTAACTGACCTACCTCCTTTATGAATCTACTGCATCTTGTTAATACACACAGCATTCCCACTAGCTGCAGCAATACCTACCAGTGCCCAGGAATTCCCAGGAATTGAGAGGCAAATGCCAAGAACTTAAAAACTGTTATTTCTCCTCTTTAAGTAAGAGAAAAACTAAATGTCCTTGACTGAAACTTCATTTTGCTTTTTAAACTAGATTAAGTATTATTTACCAATTACTAATTGGTATTACCAATGACTATTTTCTATTAATTATTTTACTGCAATTTTACCTGAAAATGGAATGTAAAACTATTTCCTACAGTATGATTTTTCAAATAGAACAGTCTCCTCAAAATGCCCTTCATTCATAACAGTTAAATGTTAAAGTTGTTACACCGCAACAAAATATTTTAAAAGTCCCAAGAAAATCCTCATGCTTCAGGGCAAAAGCCGGTTTCTGAGTGGCTGGGGTTAAGACGAAACCTCCCCTAAGGCAGGCTATTATACAGTTGATCATTATAGTGTTTCTTGGGCCTTCCTCTGAAACATTAGGCCCTGAGCACTGTGTGTGACCATTTCATTGATCCAGCCTGGTATTTTACGACCCTGTTCTGCTACAGTTTTACATTTATTTGCTCTCCATTTTAAGCATCCTTGCTGAAGCAGGCTGCCACTGAAGAAAGGCAGCCAAACAAGTAATGCAAGAATTTAAGTGATTTAGTACGTATGTTCATCTTCAGAACAACGTCAGAATAATTGAAAACTGGAGGCCAAGCATGTTGTACAGCAGAATTTGTCTTACAAGCTAAAAGGTTGGAGAATTTAGGCAGTTGCAACATTAATGAAAATAGCACACTATGGTGTTTTCTGGGCACAAAATAATGCTGACCACTGGGAATTCACAACACATCAAAGCTATTCAAAATTTAGAGATGGAGAAAAGGAAGATACCCTTTCTTTTCCAAGTAACATGGCAAATTAATGTTCTCAGTGACTGCAATATAACTGTAGGAGCACAAGACACTCTTACCTGTGTGAGTGAGCATGTGTCGTTGCAGGGAACTTGCCCATGGAAAAACCTGGGGACAGTGAGGACAGATGATCTTTTGCAGGCAATTCAAATAAGCATTCCTTTTTCCTCTCAGCAGTTTCTCCTCCGCCATTTCCTTCTCATCTTCACTTGTTCCATTTCTGTCAACTTCTTTGAAATCATCCGTGGACTGCAGAAATGGGCTAAATTTATTAGTGTCTGTGGTAGCCAGCATCTTCTCTATGCTAGCAAACTCCCCACTTGACTCTAAGTCCACAGCACCACTCACTTTAGGCTTGTTTTTTGTTCCTTTCTTCCTACCCCTTTTTTTAGCCAAGCCAGCGTCGGCACTTTCAGACTTCTCTAGACTATTTGGATCATACGCTTTCTGCGTAAGGTCACTAGGAATGCTGGAGTCTTTCTGGATGCCCGTCATCATGGTCGCTTTTGGTTTGGAGTTCCCTGATTTATCAGACCCAGTAGAGCTGCTTGCTGCTTTGGGACTGGTGTCTGTAACCTCCGTTTTCAGCAAAGCAGGAGCAGAAGACACAGAAGAAATGATCTGTGCGATGGAAGCCAGTGGCGGCAACTCTTTAGTTGCAGGAGGCTTTGGCAAAAGAGGTGGCGGCTTAGGCCTCAAGGGTCGCAGCAAGGCAGAGTTGCCAAGAAGAGCTGGGGAAATGATTGGGACAGTCAAATGCAATGGACCCTTCAGTGGCTGGGAATGTTTGAGCGCTCTGTTCTCTACGTTCCCGTTGGCACTGACAGCCGGAGGGCACTGCTGACAGTTATAGGGTGTGTCGCTGTTCCCAAAAGAAGCCTGCTCTTGTTTCTTGGCTTCACTGGGGACATCATCTTTATCTTTCTTTACGGCTTTGGGAATTGACAGGTCTATGGGCTCCATGGAACAATCATAGAGAGACAAAGGGGAGGTGCTGAACAAGTTCTCCTGCTTCACCTGCACTGCGCTCAAGTTTTTGTTCTTCTGAGAAAAGTCTAAGGGCTCATCGAAATCCATCGGGAAGGTACTTGCAGGCTCAAGTTTGACTGGAACATGCGATGGGGCTCCCAGCAAAAAGCCATTTTGTGGTTCCAGGAATGGTGCGATAGGTTTGCAGTCCAGGTAAGTGCTGTCCTCCAGTAAAGGAGGGTCTGCCTGGTTCTCCTGAGGGCTGTAGTCGACAGCCAGGATGTAGTTCTCGATCTCCTTCTCTTGCACGTGCAAGTGTTGCTTGAGGATGTGGTGGATGCAATTTCGCTTGGCAGAGAAGGCTGTGCCACACTCCTTGCACTCAAATGGCTTCTTCTTCTGGCAGCCACTGTGAGTTCTCATGTGGATGCGGAGAGCACGATAGTGCTTCAGGTCCTCACCACAGAATTTGCACACAGTGTCCGGAGAACAAAAAGCATCCACCATCTCTGCCGCATTGCTGGTGACGTACTCAATGTTCTTTTCTATGTCCTTCCTGGTCACCTTGAGGTGCTTCTTGCGCAGGTGCCTCTCACAATTGGCTTTCACTGTGAAGGGGTAGTGACAAATCTTACAGATGTAAGGTCTCTCCCCACTATGCGTCCGCAGGTGCCGAATCAGCGCTGCCTTATCAGCAGCGATGTAATCACAGATGTTGCACTGGTAAGGGGAGATGCCCAAGTGAGACCGAATATGAGCCCTCAGCACCCCTGAGAAGGCAAACACCTGGTCACAGAAGCGGCACGGATACAAGACTTTCCTCATTGTTGGTGCCTTCTTGTTTGCTGTCCCTGCAATGATGGCCTTGAGGTCCCCTTCAGTTACCTCTTGCTTGATCTTGGCATCCATGTTCAAAGGCAAAAGGGCTTCTATGATACTGTCTTGTTCCAGCTGTGTTTTCAGCTCATGTTGACTTAAAGACTCTGCCTTGGACTGGAGGAGCAACTGAGAAGAAATAGATTTGGTTCCCAATTTAGACTGTGTCAGGTGAAAGTTGGAAGCAGACTCCACAGAGTTTTTGATCAGCCTCAGAGGTGGCGGGGGAAGGCTTGGACTGATGCACCCTGGCGAGGCTTGCTGTGCGCTGATCAGTGGAGGAGGTGTAGAGGTTGCAACAACTGTTCGCGGAGTTACCAAGGGCTTTGGCTTCAGTGGCGGCATATGCTTGAAAATAGACTGCCCAGGGGCAGATGGTGCCTTAGAAAGTGGCGGAAGACTTATCTGAGGAGGAGCTGAAGAAGCCATCTTCAAAATCTGCTGAATGTCAGCCAGTTCAATAGCAGATTCGTTGGAAATGGGTTTTACCACAATACTGCTGTCAGGCTGAATGATAAAGCCCTTCTGGAAAGGCTGCAGAGACAGGAGCTTCATGTTCTCTTTTGTAGGCGGAAGGACTGAAAACGAACTTCCCATGGAAGCGGTTTCCAAAGGAGACATGCTGAGCAGGCCTGTGCTGCCAGGGTCCTGAGGTAGGTTACTCTTCAGTGTTCTGAGCCGCATTTCTTGGACCTCATCTTGCATATCCTCCTCCTGCTTGTCAGGCTTGATGTCTTTGGTGTACTGTAGGCCCAAGGACTCCATGAAGACTTTCTGGTCTGGGTTCTCACTAGCTGGGGTCATCAACTCTGGCTTGTGATTTTCTTTTCCCTGATCTGCTATGTGGGTTTCTTTGTGCAGCTTGAGTGCTGGGAGCATGGGGAATGCCTTGTTACAAGTCTCGCAAATATATCGATGAAATTCACTGATGCATCTTCGCAGATTCGTTTCACACCAGACCTACAAGACAATCACACAAGAAACATGACTGACCTAGTCATTGAACATTCTGCCTCAATCAAGTCTTAGATTCTTGCAGAGATAGGAAACAACTCCACTTCTCACTCCTCAAGATGCAGCCACCTTGGCACTGAAAAAGAAAGTTTATAGGATCATAGGAAAGTAGCTTACCAAAGGGAAGTTTACTGTAAGCTCTTCAAATCTCTCTCAGAAATTGAAGGTGATCTTTTTTTTTTTAAATCCCTTTGCGTAAATAATTTACAAAAACAAATAATCCTTCAGAATTGTACAATTAATTTGCTTGACAACCAGAAGGAGGAGGAGCAGTGTTAGAAATAGACAAGAGATTTAAGGCTAGGTAATTTTTTTTCCCTTAAAACGTCTCAAAAGAAAACATATTCAAATACATCTTTGTAAATGTTCACTGAGGGCACATCTACACAAGACATTTAGTGCTCAATTGACTAATCAGCTGCACAGTAAATGTCTCAGCATCTACATGTACAGCCCTACTAGGCTGGAGTAAACTAATTTACTCTGCAGCAGGACAGTACTTGTAAATACAAGTACTACTCTGCTGTGGAGTAAAAAATTGCAACAGCACAAGTTCAGATGCTGGAGGGGCTGGATGGGGCACAAGGGTGCTTCAGTACAGGGACTACCTGCCAGCTAGCCCTACATTGCAGTGCCTTCATTCCCCAGCCAGCCCCTCTGCAGCATGTTCAGCTGGGGGGAGTAGCCCCAGGCTGGCAGGCTGACCCCCAGGGCCCCCTGCCAGCTGGGGCTGCTCCACCCAGGTTCCATGTGCTGTGCATAAATAAACTGCAGAGCTTATTGTTCCAGAATTAATTGCTCCCAGGTGCATGTTCAAACAGTGCATCCAGGAGCAATAAGCTCCGCAGTTTATCCATGCCCCACAACTACACATGTAGATGCGCCCAGAAAGTACAAGAGCCCAAGGACTAACTTTAAGGTAGCCAGGATGACTCGTGTTCTGCAAAATTTGTGCACCAATGTTTTAAACAAGCCATTACATACATAAGCAGAGCACCGGTAATCATTTTCAGTTAGACAGATAGCTATCACTATATTAACATTATCTACATTTTGCTTATTCTAGTACACTCCAGGGTTCAAGAATCAGATAAAAGAGAGGACTAAAAAAGGGTTTTTTTAAACATAAAGTGTATTTATACCCCTAAATTCACCTCTCTCAACTAAAAGGGAGGTAAAACCTATGCAGAATCCTTGCAGAACTTTCAGGTTGTGTTTTTTATGTCTGCTGCATAAATATAAAATCTCATGTAGATGTATAAAACAGCTATCCTCATATATATTGAAAACAGCTATGCAATAAATTGCATTATTATGAACCAAGGATTGTTACCTGCCTACTAATTCATCTTTTCCAGGGTTTATTAAAATTTTCGAATTCCTAGGTAACTTTATACAGTTGTCCTCAATTTAAAAATAATAATCTTCAGAAAAATATTTCCCATTTTCTTGTAGAACTTCCCCATCTAACTACACTAATCTATAAATTGCAATGAACAGTCCTGTACCAGTGACAAGTTTTAGGTCTTAGATCTTATATCTTGCAACCTGGCAGAAACTGAATTAAACCTTAATCCAACTAGGAAGGAGAGATTCCAAGGAAGATGTTCACAGCACTTTGATGGTGCTGAAGTACTGAACTTCGGTCAGCACCCTGATCAACATAGGTATTTTTATTCCAGAGCCTTTTCAAAAAGTATGGCAAAATTCAAGTTTTAATGGTCCTTTCCCTATGAACCATGTCCCTTTAGACACTTAGTAACAACTTTTTTTTCTTTTTTTTTTGGTTTTAAATAAAATAAATCAAGGCATATCAACATGGTTCCCGATGCAGAATGCACAAGGATATCAGCTAGTGGACAAAATATTATAGGCACAAAAAGTTTATGGGGAAACTCACCTCAGCTAAGAAGGTGCCATTTGCACAGAAATGTGAATTTCTCAAACTCTGCTGATAAAACCCCTGCCACAGCAGCATGTACCTGACATATAAAAAAGGCTGAGCAAACTCATTTCACTGCATACAACAGGCAAACAGCAGAGCACCTCCACACCCGAGGAAGCTGCATGATGCCCAAAAAACAGTGCCAGCATCTGCTGTACCAATTCTGGCAGTGCAAATCAGCCAGTTCTGGAGCAAACGTTTCTGTTATGCATCCCCTGCCTCCCCCGCAAGGCAGCATCCAGGTCTGCTACCCCAGGCACTTCCTCTATTATACTACTGCACTCCGTCTCTACCCTGTGTCCCCTATAGGTATTTTATATGTAGAACAAAACTATGTTTAGGTGCAGGCGAGGGTAGAAATGAGGAAATGTTGGGATTAGCCTTTAACAGCCGACATAGTTTTCCTTTAAAAAGATATAAAAGACATCTGAAATAGCAACCTCCAGGATGTTGTTTGATATTTAACAGTCTTTAAAGACAGGCAGATGTTAGAACTAAAATAGGGTAGATGTATACCTATAGCTTTCCATAAAAATAAAATCAAATCAAATAAAATAAATAAAAAACCTCTACACTAGTCTCCGCATAACCTCATGCAAGTCTTTCAGTTAATTCAAGAGATATACAGGGCAGTGATTTCAGTGACTGAGGATGCAGAATACCTGAGAAATGCGGGGGAATTTCCTACAGGAGAAGTCTGTGAATCCCAAGTCATGGAAGCCTGCTGGAATTGAAGGATTGTTCTGAATAAAAGGCTTTCCGGATAGGTCTCTCGGAAGTTGTTTGTGAATAACTGCATTATGACGCAGCAAACCCCGATGAGTACGAAAGGTAATGCAACAAATGTCACACCTGGAAAGAAAGAGGGAGAAGTTTTAAGGGGAAGGGGAATTAACACGTCTTCACACTGGATTTGGCATTTTTTCCCCCTGTGATGACAACAACCTGTAAAGGGCAAACAAAGCTGTGACAAACAAAACGCTCAGAGGAACAAATACGATCCCTTTCTACCAGTTTCTAGCTAGCAAGTTCACTTGAAGCTCAAAGAATGCATGTAAACTGAATTTAGGTAGTTTATAAGGTGGAAATCTACCCTACCATCTGTGAACTGAAGAGCACGTACAAACAGACAATGAAATGGTTGCCAAGAGTTTGAGACCACAGCACACTGAGGCTCTTCCTGATGTCTCGCACAATATGTTTTGGTAGTTTTATGTTGCATAGTTAACAGTTAAATTCTGTGCTGTAAACACTAAAAAAGAAAAATCAGCATGGCAAGGTAAGAGATCAGAAGTTAGAACAACTAAATTAGCAAGCACTAGCCATCATATATTAATATTCTTTTTAATTATTCCTCAATGCAGGGGGTACCTGGATAGGGGCTAGGGGGTACGTGCGGGCGGGCAGGGATGGAGTGTTGCCACCCACCACACCATGCCACCGCCTTCCAGGAGCAGGGCAGGGGGTGGGGAAGGGCAGCAGCTCCCCTCTGCAGGCCGCGCAGGTGCTGGCTGGACATGGGGGACGGAGGGGGGAAGCTCGCACACGGCCGCTGCCATCCACCACCTTGTGCCATCACATGCAAGCCCCTCCCACTGCGTCCAGTGGCTGCCACCCCACCCTTCCACTGGTCTGCATCCAGCCACTGCAACCCCCCCCTTCCCCCCCCAACCCCACCACCTTGCCCCTGTCCACTCTGCCAGAAGTGTACCCAGAAGGGATACACTCCTCAAAAAAGGTTGAAAACCCCTGCCTCAATGTGTTTTACTCAAATAGCAGTATATGAATTTGATGCAAGCGCTTATACCCCATCTAATTCTCACAGGTTTTCATAGGAGTTTGTAAGGAAATTTTGATATTAGTGAATAGCTGATTTTAAAAAGGTTCTTTAAAAAGTAGAAAATATTACTTTGGGGAAAAGGCACATGAAACAGATTAAGTATGGCAAGTCCATCTACCTGCCTATCTATCCGTCTGTCACATACACAGACCTTTCACATTCAATATATTTCAAAGACCTGTGAGCGAGCCCTTTTTGGTGCCCGCACCTTGGCAATAATTTATTTTCTTTCAATAAGATCTTTCCAAATTGTGTTTCATCTAGCCTTGAAGTGATTGCTTTGCTTGCATAAAACTAACTTAGGTTTAAAACGCTCCATATAGTATGCAAGGTAGTCTAAAGACAGCTAAATAAGAAGTTAGCTTGCTAAATAGGAACATTACAAAGCAGAATTTAGCCAACATGCCAAAAGTAAGTGTAAATAGCACCATGAAGGAAGAGTTCAAATTTCAACCACTAAATAACTACTAAGCAAGCCATCCATAGTAAATTCAAATACAGACCTTTCAATTAGAAGGCATATTACTTTTATCAAAGGCACCCTGCAGCTATGCCATCAACTTTGAATTAGGACACCAGTTTCACAGAAGCAAATGCCATTGAAGAGTACTTTAAACTTTACCAGTGGAATTTATTATTCGCAAAAGTACATTTAACCCCGTTTCTTGAATTCCTTCCATAGCAAGATTTTTTGAGTAAGAATTTTCAACAAATAGACCGCATATAATTCATTTGCCCTGTAGACAACTCACACATTTTTTATTAGTAGTGCTACAGATTCAATCCCATTATAATGCAATAGAATACATTCAAAACTAATCTCAAGAGGCAAGGATTTCTTAGGGGAGTAACTTTTACTGGACCAACTGTGCAGCAGAGTTAGAAAAGCTTTCGAATGCAAAACCTTCTTCCTCAGAAAGCCTGTCTAACTCTACTTCACAGCTGGCCCAATAAAAAATATCACCCCAAGAACTCCTTGCCTCTTGCATAATTTCTGGACCATCACAGCTATACCACTCTTATACTACCCCAACTAATTTAACTCTTCTGCTCCCCAGATCTCACCCCAAGCTTGTGACAATTTTACTGAAGGCAACAGAGCTCAGTGTCAAAGAACATCCTGCAACTGGAAAGACTTGACAAAATCCTGAACCAGCCCTCCTTACCTTACCCACAACTAACTGCCACTGCTGTTCTTTGCAACTCTATATAAATGATCAGGAAATTCTTTGTTTTTGGGGTTTTTTATTCTACTCTGAAAATGGAGAGATTATCAAGTTGCCCAAAGAGTAACCTAAATCATATTCACTAAGCGCTGAAAGAAACAAGTGTGAAGTATATATAACACTGCCTTTGTTATCATTCCATGCAGAAGGCTTGGACATGAATATTATGCTCTTCAGTTTTAATCTGTTTTATCTCTGCTGTCAATTCACTTACATTTTACCTTTTTAATCATTGCCAGCATACTGTCTGCATTCAATTAAATATAGAATCATACTAATTTAAAAAGCAATTGTTTACTTGATGGGCTCCGTTTAATGTGACAACGATGTCTGGTCATGGTCTAGAAATTCCAGTATGTTTGAGTTGTTTTACTATAAAAATCTGCAGCTGCCTTAACTTGTTCTATGATACCTACTGTTCAGTGATTTAAAAAGTTGTCATTAACACACACAGAGGTTAATGAAAACAGGTAGGAAGTAGAGCATAAAAGGGTTAAAAATACCAGAGGAACCCATGGGCAATTTAAACAACATACAGGCCACTTCTACATGTGTGCTTAACTAAAGAGCAGATTAATTAGCTGTGGAGTAAAGCCTCAGTGTCTACATGTGTGACAGTATCAGGCCACAGTAGACTAATTAATGCTGCCGTAAGATAGTACTGGTCAGGGACATTACTGTCTCAGTGGGGTAATTAACTGTGATTAAACACACATGTAGATGCGGACTGCAGACAAAAGCTGCACCCAGTCACCCCAGCTGACAGAGGGCCACACTCTTGCCTGCTGCCTAGCCACAAGGCTCCTCACTTTCAGCACCCTTGTGCCCCAGCCAGCTTCTCTGCTGCCCGACACCACTGCCCAGGGCTGACTTGCTGTGCCCTTGGCCCTGGTGTAAACTGCTCCGCCTCTGCTCAAATTCCTGCTGTCCTGGGTGCACGTGTAGACACTGCACTCATGAGTAGGTTACTACTGCTCCACAGTTTATTGCTTTGAACTAACTGCATGTGTAGATGCACCCACACACGTTCTGTCAAATCTGAAAGCAACTGGGGTTACTAATGATTTTCCTTGGTAATAAACTCTTAAGTATCATATGCAGGGCTTCACAGCTTGCAAAACAATAAAAGCATTTTGAGATTAATCAGGTTATCTCGTACTATTATCAGGAAGTCTATCTTATATTCTCATTTATTATTATTTCTGTTGCAGTAGGTTTAAGGGGCCCCCAGTCACAGAACGGCTGGTATTTGCCTCACATGCACTTACATTTAAGATGCACTAGAACAGAAAGCAGGTTTGACAACGGGATGAATTAAATTAAATGCAGATAGATACGAGTCATGCCTGCAAAAAAAAACAACCCGTGGCAGCTATCATGCACTCACTTCACAATGCTCTGACTGAGGTTTTAGCCTTAAAATCCCATTTTCCTGAGGAACAGGAAACAGACCGAGGCACAGAGTTCTCTCCTACTATTTTAAATGGTGCCATACATTTTGTAATAGCCACCTCCACAGCCAAAATAAACAGGAATCAAAAGATTAGACCTCGATCGAGCCTGTCATATGAAGGACAGCCCAGTTGGTGGAACAACAGTCCAGCACTTAAGAAAGAATCAGTGCAGGGTGGAAGCCTCGAATCCAACAGACAATGCCAGGAGACAATTCACGCTGACACCTAATGAAGGGCACCAAACCTGAACTTATGCCCATCCTTGTATTATTTATGGTAATTGCTGTTAAAGCAGCAGACTGATTTTAAGTTGCCCTTTTTTGTTCTTAAGAGCTCTGGTCAGCACTGGTACTCAAGTCTTTACCTTTGAGTAGCTACCTCTCATGTGTCTGGTATCTGCATTTCAGTGATTTGCCCATTGAGCCTTGGGCTGGCACCAGACCAAACTGCAAGGTGCTAAGTTTTTTCCCCAGGAAAACAAGGTTTTGAAAACTGGTGTAGGTATATTATTCTGTCTACATTTTCTCTTTCACCTTAATTTCTCTCATAGTTTTTCTTACAGGGGAGAGTCATGGAAAAAAAAGAAGAAAAGGTAAAAGGTCTGCTGATTTTTGTTTTGATCAAAAAGCTGAAAAAAAGAAAAAAAAATTCTGATCAAAGTATCGTGACCGGCTCTAGCAGTGCTGGGGCAGAGGACGTATCAACTCCGAGTGGCTTGACTGAGCATCTTAAAGGAGGATTAGAGCTTACAGGGCTGTGCGAGACAGTCAATACGGTCGGGACAAAGGTCTGTCCTGCCCTCCTCCCTCAGACGCAAACAGACTGTCTTCAAGTTCAGACTGTTCCATCTCACAGACAGGTTCAGGCACGAAGTCAGAGAAGAAAGGCTCTTGCAATTTAGAGTTACTCTGTGCAGTGAAAAAAAAAAACCTGTCTCAGCCCCAAACACCTGTTAACATGGCTTCAACTTGGAAATCTGAAATAAAACCAGCACGAAATGCTAATCACCCAGAAACAGTTGGAACAGGTCTATCAGCCAGAGACACTTAACTCCAACAGGCCACTCCTAAGGCCTCGCAGCTAACTTTTTGGCACCTTGTTTCTAAACTGCTCTCCAAGGACAATGGAGGTCATTGTAAATCTACTCCTGATGCTGAGGGATGCAGATAGAGCTGCAGGCTCTTAAAATCTCAGGATTTGCAAACTTCACTTTGGTTTGTCCGTTTTGATTACAGATTCAAACTGTTTAAATACCGGGCCATTTTACCTTACATTATGTAACAGGGGTTTTTTCCAGTGAGTGCCAAGGAGTCTGAACTCTCCCTACATAGCACTAATTGAGCTTTGAAAACAATTAGCATCGCAGCTGTAAGAGCACGTGCCAAGCCTACAGGAAAACTGCACAGGTATTGCTTTGAAATGCAACTGCTAAGAGAAGTAACATGTTATACTGGTACATTCTCATATTATTTCCTTTTAAAATAAGTTGTCATGCTCAGCAATATACCACAGAGAACCTTTTTTTTTAAAAAGTCTTTAACAAGCCTGTTCTACTGATTCTCTTTCCTGACTGACAAAAGTAGGTGTATATACAGCATAAGTTTTTGTGAGCTGAGGCTCATTTTATCAGATGCAGTGAGCCTGGGCTCAGGAAAGTTTGGGCTAGATACAAGTATCCACTTTAGTTAGTCTTTAAGGTGCAAATCTACCCTGCCCTTTACTTGACTTCAGACTAACACAACTAACTGCATCTCTTCTTTCTTTCTTCCCAGCATGACCTCTCCTCTTTAAATGCAATTTAAATGCTCATTCCTACTGTGCAGTAGCATTGGAGGGGCACTTAACTGTAATGTAGTCCTACTGCGCAGTACAGTAGTGATGAGCTACTGCACAGTAGCTTGTTGCTATTGTGCAATAGCATCAGAAAAAAAACATGCAGGGACACTACCACGTAGTAACACTGGTTACTGCGCAGTCGCTTAGTTCTTGGTTATGCAAGTACTAAATGACTGCGCAGGAACAACTGCTGCTGGTGTAGACATGGCCACAAAGTACAATATTTCTACCAAGAATCCACATTTTTAAGACGCACAGAAAATAGCATGGAAGTACTTATAAATCTTTAGCTGTACTTACTGGCTTTTTAAAAATTACTACTTCAATATGAAAAGTCTTATATGTCAAAAGTAGCATTTGAAACATATGGTAATACTTTGCTCACAATGAATAATACTAAACAAAAAATCCTTACAATCTCACAAGTATACCCATGCAGCCTGCCAACTCAAATAAGGATGGGATGATTACATAAAACAGAGATGGAAGCAGATGAATTTTAGAACGCTAAAGACGACAACTGAACACCTGAAGGAGATAAAAACATTGTACTTGCAAGATGGATTTTCACCCGTATCAAATGAAGGATGGGATTTTTTTAGAATTTAACTCGCATTTGCTGTAGTTTTCCATTGTGACTGCAAAAGAGAAACCTGAATACTTTTCTTCAATTACAGGCAAGTAACTAAATCAGAAAAAAAGAATACTTGCAGGTAATATCTGTGACTATTTTGTAATCGGCTTCAGTCTAAATTGCCTTGTGCCTTGCATAGTCATTTAAACCTTTACAATGAGTGTAAGACATTAACATGCTGATCTGGCAGCATTTTGTGTTAACTTTATACCAGTATAAAATGAAGGCAGGTGGAGAACCTGACCTCCTAAGATGTCTATGCAAAACCCGAACACAGATAAATACAAAACAGGGCTTAAATGGCCTTATTTTGTACCAGGGTAGCACATCTATATCACGTATTATATGACAGTAGGAAAATTCCAATCCCATCTCTGATATGTTTTTAACTGTGGAGAAGGCTGTTAACTGTTCCCCTCTCTTTAGACAGCCTTTCTTAAAACTTTTTTTTTTGCTTTATAGATAAGCAAACTTTTTATGAAGCTTATGCCTCCTTGAGAGAATTTTACTATCCCCCTTTTAAACTTCTCTCTCACCCTCTTCTCCCAGGGAAGGAGAGGAGGAAGACTGAATTGTTGTTTAGAGGGTATATTCTAGCCCCACCTAGTTGTAAACAGTCATCTCCTTTCTGAGCAAAGCCCTCCCATGCCTCCACACCCAGGGCCCTAAGAAGTGACATCAAACAGCTGCACTAATCTCTTCCAGTTGGTGGTGGAGAGTGATGGACTGGTGGCAGCTCTGTGCGCTACTACGGCTGTCTCTCAAAGACTTCAGAGAATCCACTCAGCTGCACCCGAGCACGTCTCATACACAGCCTTTTCTCTTTCCCTTTACCCCCTCTCATTACTCTCCTCCTCCTCCCCAACTCAAACTCAGCAGGTTAGGACAAAAACTGTCTGCATTACAAGAGTGCACACTTTGCAAAACCTGTGCCAGCCATAAGGCTGAAGAGATTTCCATTTTATAGCACAGTGGGTTTCCAACAACAGAGCAAGGCTTCAATGAGTGCTGCTCTAATTAGTCAGCAAAAGGTGGGGACTTTTTAAAATTTTCCCTTATCCTTGATGGCCTGCTTTTGTTTTATTTTTACTCTTTTCCTTGTTCCCTGCCTCCTTCTCGCTGTCACCCCCTCCCCACTTCAAAGCCACCTTTGGGTGTAGGGAAGGCTGGTACCACTTCATCAGGCTTTCTATTTATAGGAAGATGCTTAGCAAGGGCACAATGCTATGTGCATTCCAAAGGCTGCATGTTACTTTTCTTGTCTGGACCAACGTGTAGAAGCCAGCACGGCCCTGATATAAACCAGGGCGATGTCATGCTTTAGAACTTGCTGGTATGCTGCAGAGTTAGTTTCAGCCTCGCTGTCTCGTGATTCCCATATTCAAAGCAACTCAGGTGAAGCTGACTGTTACTAGATAAAAATCGCATTTTAGCCTGTGAGGTCCTGGCTTCCCTTCCCCACCCTTTAAAAAAAAGCCTTCAAAAATTTGGCAGCAACTTAATAAATTCTGTGCATAAGCAATGACTGATTTCTTTAACGATCAGGCCAAGTTTTGAGCCCTCCGAGTTGCACCTTACTCTGTAAACAGCCCAGCTGATTTCAACAAAATTACTTACAAAATAAAGGTCTTACTTGGCACAAATAAGGAAAGACAGAAAATGACCCCCAGTTATTTTTACAACAAAAATGTAGCGTGCATTCTCATAACTTAAATTTTTAATTCTGAGGCCTTAAATTAAAACTGACAAGTGTGAAAACAGTTGCTGGACAATTTATTCAAGTATTTAAAGAACAGTAGTGTGCACTTGGAAAAAAATGTGATTGGTGCAGCCCTTTGCAGCTACCAAAGTCCCTACCTGCATGACTCACAGAGGAAAGCCAAGTGCCTGTCCACACATGCCAACTCACCTTTCACACCTTCCTCTGACCATGCAGCCCCCACATTTTTTGTTCAGATACAGAAAGCAAAAAGCTACAATTTGAAAAGCTTGGAAAGAAGTTAGGAAAACTTATCTGCTACAGGTTCTCAGATGGAAAACCTGTCTCTAAGAGCTATGGTCTATGCCAGGGCAGGCAAAGTCTGGCCCCACTGCAAGATCCCAGCAGCTCCAAAGCAGCCCCCTGCCTTCCCTGCACCCTGCCAGTGCAACTGGGGCCGGTCTCCATGGCAACCCCAGCCTTGCTGTCACAGTGCAGCTGCGGCTGGGGTCTCCACGGAAACTGGCCCCAGGGCTGCTGGGAAATGGAATGTGGCTGCTGGCCAGATCTGCCATTTTGTTCACCCTCGGTCTATGCTTTAACAACCTGTTAATGATAGCAGGGGCCAAAGGGCAGATGAAAGAGGGATGAAGTAACAATAGGAGTAGCTTGTCCTTGTCTACACTAAACCATACTCAGAATTGGGAATCAGGATGGGCAAGGATGTTAATGACCAGCCATACCAGTACCAATGCCTTTGCCTCCTGCCTGACACACTTGCCTACAGTGCACTCAGCACACCACCCTGTTTCTATTCTCGTAACAAAGCTGGATATTCAACACCATGTGACATCCTACACAGCTTCACTCGAGGGATGTCCTCTCTGCATCCACTCACCATCTGATATCCTATCCAGCAGCTTTGGATTCCCACTCTCGTATCACAATGCACTTCCTGAAGTGACCACACAGTTTCCAGGTCTGGCCTTGCTCGATTTTGTGGATTTTTCTCTCTCTGTCAAATAAAAAACACTAGAGTGCACTGCATCCTATGTAAGATAGATACTCTAATAAACCACATACTACTAGCTCTACTTCTCTATTTTATTTAACTTGGTCAGTGAACAGATACAATACATTCTTCAGCTTGGCTTGCATGTATTTTTTTTTCCTTGAAACCACTGAATTACTTTCAGCCACAGTTTGTTGCTTTGTTCCAGCACCTAAACCTATATGGAACCAGATACACAGGGGTGACTCCATTCAGCTCACAGTAGTTACTCTGGTTTTAAAAAGGTGTAACCAGGATCAGTGTGGTTCCTTGTTTCTAGCAGCAAGACATTGTTTAAGCAATGCAAGCAAGTAGCTCATGGAACAGAACAGGATGCAAGCAAACTGAATTGACAATGTCGTGCAACTGACCCCTCTGGCTCAAAGCCATTTAGCCCCACCCTGTCTCTCAGCAGTTACTCAGCTGGGTAAACTATCCTCACTAATGCAATTTAAAACAATGACTAATTAAAGAGGTGAAGCTACTGGGTTTTTGCATGCAGTATGCAGGTTAAGGAGTCAATGGGTGCATCTGTGCTGGAATTCCTTATACTCATCTCCCAGCAGTGTAAATCCTAGCATGTGACAGGCTTGGGATTATCCAACATCATGAAAACTGCTATCTGAGGAAGTAGGCTATCACCTACAAAAGATTATGCTTCTCTGAACCAGATGGTCTTCAAGGTGTCACCCTGCCCAGCCTACTGCCTGACTTCAGAGTAACAGGGCTAACTACCTCTCTCTACTTAGGACCTTGCTGCAAACCTGGTTAATCAACCTGACCTGATTTGCAAATGCAGGATGTCAGTGTTGTCACATCATGCTGACAAACCTACCCCAAAAAATCCTTAAATCCAGGAACCCATCTCCGGGGCACAGGAATCAATCGCATCTTCTTTTGTGATGCCATACCACACCACATTTTATGCAAGAAACTTCACGTGAGGGAGTGAGTGAAGGTACAAAATTTCACAATCTTTTTCTGGAAAACTCAAGAGCTGGCAGCACCACTTACAGTCAGGGATGCAATGCCTTGCACTTTTCATTTTAAGAGATAATTTTCAATTATTTATTGACTTTACCAAACTCTGACCATTTGTGTGAAATTTTCCATGACAGGTGCCTGCCTTAAAGTGATTTTGTTTGTGGAAAGTTTCAGCAAAAATGGTCAGGCTGTTTATGAGAAGTTTAGAAAATAAAAATAATAGCCCTCCTCCCCCAAAACAAACCCTGTTTGTCTCTCAAGCAAAGTTGCTTAAAATTTGTTAAGGGGTCAAAGAATTGTCCTATTGTTCTTGTAAAATATTTGCTGAGGTCAGGTTGAATTATAACTAAATTATATAGTTTGTAACTTTTAAATAAAAGTGAGCGTGTGAGTGTACATACACATGTGTATGGAATCAGAAATGCACTAGAAGTTGAGTCGTAAGGCCAGAAAGACAAGGAACTGCAGGTATGGCAGAAGAGCCTCCTCTTGCTACCATTTCTTTCCTAGGTCACTGATGGATTTCCTTAGGGTAGATCTAAAATGCCCAGTCCTACCAATGACTTGTGTAAGAGTCAAGCTCAACATGATCAGATTTCTGTGGGTTATGTTTTCAGGTTCTTGGGTTCTATAAAAACAAATGTTGTACCTGTGTAATTAAACACACTGTGAATGAGCCAAAGAAATGTCTTTTGCATAACCAAATTAGTTTAACGTGACAGAAAGACCCGGCACTCAGTAAAAGGCAAACATTTGAAGGTTTATTAGTTGGTCATATGTTGCTAGCTGTGAAAAATTTAAAAATAATCTATTTAAAAAGTGTCTAGAATACTCTTAATAGCTAGTCAGTGCTGGACTGCAAGATTATTTAGCTTCTCCCACATCTCCACTATCCAAATAAAATTGGGGCAAGAAAAAAAAATGTCCTCCTGAAGTTGGGAGGGCAGAAAAATTATGAACTCCTTAAACCGTTGGTAAAGTGAATACTGATGGCAGCTATAAGGGTAAAAAGTATGAAGGATATGCTTTGGTTACAGTGAAACCTAGCGAGGGGTTTTATGGTATACATACTTTTAAAAAGCCAGGCATTTTACAGTAAGCCTGTTCCATTGTACTTGCCAAGGGAAAGAAGAGAAACCTCACACACTGCTTTTTGAGGTTTCTCTTCAGGAAATCCTTATGTCTAGATCCCTGGTGCTGCTGATGCAGTTGCAAGTCTTCTATCGGGTGACATTTCCAGGCATTCCCATGTTTGAGGAGGCGGCACTGAAGTTTGCAGAGAAGGAACCCACTGTGTGAGGTTTCTCATCTTCCCAATTGGCTGAGCAGCATTTCTCAGCTCTGCTAATTATATCAGCACTTTGATACAGGCTCACCAAAATAGATGGAGCCCTGCTGTTGGCCCAGGCTGCAGGGAAGTGGCTGTTGTCCTTAAATAATCCAAGTGAGGGGGCGGGAGGGAAGGGGGTAGCCAGGAAGAAAGAGGATAAAAAGAGCACTTTTGTGCCACCTCCCACTGATAATGGCCACTGGGAGACATCAGCCAGACAACCTTGCTCTATCTAGCTAATGTTGCTAATGAGGGTGTGGCTTCAATGGGATGAAAGCCTAACCAGAGGGGTTAATTCCATGAAGAAGATACAGTACCTCAGCCAATTGTTAGCATAACAAAGGTCTCTATTATTGCCCCAGAGTTGAGTAGTTCTTACCATAATTAGCAGACAAAGATACACAATTTGAGATTTTACATAATCAAAAGACACTCTCCTAAAAGGGAGCCCCCCTCTCACACAGTCAATGGATTAAGTATTGTTTCTTCTGCTGTAAGTAAACAATGAGGTGCTCCCAGCTCTGAGCTTTGCATAAAAAAGCAGCCGTCAGGGAGACATGCACTGTGGCTTTTTCTTTCACTTTGAAGAAGGAACCCTGTGATTTAAAGCTGTTCTTTTGACAATACTGGAAAGCCTCAAGGCCCACCCTGTAAATTACAGCCTCCTGCATGAGGACTAAAAGGCTGGGAGTGGCTGGGCAGTGTTACCTGTCCTGGTTTTTGGCATTAGAAACAAAACCCAAAAACTTCCTTTCTGTCTTGTGGGATAGGATCTGTTCGCAGGGAAGTGTTTTCTGCCAAGTGACAAATCTAAATGACAGTAATAAAAAAAAAGCCAAGCAATGTTTAGCCTATTAACACATATGCCTCTGCATAAGCTTCCAACTGAGGAAAGGGCTCTTATTCAAGCAATGGCAAGGCCACATACTACTTGTATTATACATGTGTGTGCAAGAAATGGTATGGTCTATGCTACAATAAACATATGCTCTGAAATAAAAATCAGCTGCCGCTAAGTAAATCTCAAGTGTAGATAAGGAAGCCACAGCTTAAGCCACTGACAGACGGCCATTTAAAGTTGCAATGGAATCTGATCCTGGATCCCAACAATTCTGCCTCCTGCCGTGCAACACATGCATGGCAAGATGCACAATTTGGGGAAACTGGGGATCAAATCCCAACTGTGTCCTACTTGCCAGTGCAGACCATGATTCTGGGCTCCCCCTGAACCTTCAAGTTGAGAGCTGGGTACCTGATGATCACCTGTCAGCTGCCTCCATGACCACAACAGGGCTTGGTATGGTCCCCAGAATCAACTGATGACCACCTGACCCATCAGCTGGATTGGGACCGTACCAGGGCTCAAAATGGCTCCGGTGAAGACCCTGGAGCTGGCCAGTGATCAGATAGATGATTGTCATCTGGCTCTGGAAACCACACTGGGGCCAGATGGAGACCCCAGGGTGGTCTTAATCCTGCCACACATTCAATTTAAAGCACAATGGAAACAATCCACAAAAATATTTCCCTTTTTATGGGGTTCCCTTTTTATGGCACCATAAATTTCCTGAAATGCAGCCAGGTTACTATTTAAGACACGATTAACAGATTAATTGCATCTTAAGTGTAACTTCTGCCAGGGGCCTTACGCTGTTCAAGCTGCCTTTGGTTTCAGAAAGGATAAGGCACACCTGTCTTTGTGCAAAATAGAAGGCAAGGTAGAGACCAGTGGTTTGCAATGGTGTGGCTATCCTGGTGGGTGGACACTGACTGCTGGACCAGGGCAATCCTCCAGGAGAGACAAGGTCTAATTCAAGAACTTCTGCTTTCCCACCCTGACCCATAAAACCCTAATATCCTGCTCCCCACCCTGTAGCAACAACAGTTGGTGTGACAGTCCTTTCAGTTCTTTTTAGGGAAGTCCTTACCCTTGTTTTTCTAAAATGAAAAAAAAACACACTAATTTAAGGAAAGCTTCCTAATATTTTACATGGTTTATTTCCCCACCACAATCACAACTACCTATATCAACCCATCCTCTTTGAAGAAAATTATTTCCTCTATCTGCTATCCCTCTCAAAGAGATCACCAAGACCAATCCTTCTCCGGTGTCAGTGGAAACAACTTTTAGGACAAATAGAGCTCAATGTGTAAAGTGTATTCTGTTGAGGTAACCTGTGGTGGTCCTGAGCCTCCACTTGACCTCTCAGTGCTTGCAGTCCTTGTGACAACTCCTACCTACCTTGCCTTGCTCACACAGTCCACGCCAATGTGTAGCCTAGGATGGAAGGTACATTTCTAAACCATATTAGCCAATGTGATTTAAAATATACACTGAAGCAGGCAAGACTAAGGATGGATTTCAACATGTGAGCTAATCCAGAGGAACCACCGTCTTAACTATGAAGTTTTAAATGCTAAACATTTTACAAATATGCTTTTAACCCTAAGTGAGACGAGCCCATAAAGTCTCTCACCAAATGTGCTTCCTCTGTGCTCACAGAGCCAAGTTACCACAGCTAACGTTCACGAGACTGTTTCAGTTCTTGCTGGCCACAACAACTCTGCTAACAGGAGCAATTTAAAAAAAAAAACTGGTTTTCCCAGTGCAGGAATAAGAGCTTTATCAATGGCCTTCCTTCTGCCACACTACAGGGAAACTCTCTCTATGCCCAGCAGCGGATTACATTGCTGCCAGGTCTGAGGGCTGGCTGAGCTTCTTCCTTTGATCCATCCTCTGAAGCAAGAGAATTCACACAGCTTCTCAGTTTCACTGAATACAGGCTCAGGATGATGCTACATCTCCATTGAAATGCTAGGATGGAGGCCTCAAAGACATGATGAATTTGATGTGCTCAGTTGAATGTATTCTATGAAGAGCTTTTCTCAGCATTCCTTATGCTGTGAGTGTGTATTTGTAAGGGGGAGGAAGGGGGGAAATATGTATAATACTAAAACAGAAAGAACTTCAGCTATTTTCAGAATATATATGTGATTTATTAAGTACTAAATTCTGTTTAAAGAACAAACACACTCTTTTGATGGATTAAGTTAAAAAAATCCCTAATAATTAAAATGATTGCGACTTATTTAAAGGTTCTTAGAAATAATTAACAATGTATTTTAACAAAAAGGTTTATTCCAACCCTGCTGCATACTAACCGATAGGAAAAAAAACCTGTCAGAAATAGAAGTCTATTCGGAAGAGTAAAGAATCAAGCAAACCAAGGTGTCCATATTTTCCATATGTGAGCCATTCTCCAAATATAAGCTGAAAATGCAGCCAATGCTTAGCAGTTTGATTCACTGCTGTTCTTAAATGTCAGATCTTCCCTGTGTAAGCATTTAAACTAAACTCAGAATCTGTCTCATTTATATCCTTATGTATCTGGATTCACCTTATTCTATTTTGAAAACAGGAAACATAGTACCGGAAGAGTCCTACTTTTGGTAGGGAGCCACCTGTACAAAGCATACAACTTTTCTAACCAATTAAATCACATCTTAAAAAAAAAAAGAAAAGAGCTGTCTACTTGGAAATATTTTCTTCCTTAAACAAAAATGTGGTACTTCCCAACTAGTCCCAGGACTCTTAATAAAAATGGCACATTTTTATTAAGGTGGTGTCTTATAAGTAAGAAAACCCTAGTTTCATCCAAACTTTTTTTTTTTTTTAAATGCATCTCTCCACAACTTGCTACTTTAGTTAGCAATGTCCAGGTCCAGATCTCCTTCTTCCCCCCACAACAGAGTTCAGCTATAAACCAGTTAGCTATAACCAGCCTTACCACACTTCTCAACTCTAAATTATTCTGTAAGTACCCCTTGTCAAAATGTTTCAAGTTTCAGGTTTCTCCACCAAAATTTTGCTTTCTGACATTACCTATGCCCATTATTTTTATGTTTTTGCCATGTTAAAATAAGACTCACAGCATCCTTGTGACCTGCTCACTTACAGATGGGGCTTCTAAGGAAGAAAGGTTAAGCAACTTGTTCTGCACACCACAAACCGAGTCAGTATAAATCCACCCCTTTTCTTTCCCCCATTGCATCTGGTGCTAAGAAGCACATCTAGCCTACTTCTTACCTCAGTGAGTTATCTGGATGCGTCTCCATGTGGGTCTCCAGCCCATACTTGCATACAAATTCTTTGAAACACACTGGACAATGATAAACTTCTTCCTCAGTCTTCTTCTCCACTTCACTGGACTGAGCTTCCTCAACAACCTTCAGCGAGATGAAAAAAACGTTACAAGAACTCAGTGCAAGCAATGTGTTCAAACATGCAATTCAGCCAGAGTCCTTCCTTTATCATGTAGCAGCTCACAGACTTTTTTTTTTTTTTTATAGGCTACTGAAAATGACTCATTTCAGAGACAGAGAGAGAGAAGCTGGATAAACATGACATTAGCTAAATGGGGACTGATCCTTTCTAAGGTGAAGCGACTTCACCCTTGATCACATACACTCATTAGAACTAAACAATTCATAAACCTAAATAAGGAACAAAAGTGTGTGCAGGATCGTTCAACTAGGCTGACCATTTAACGAGCATCATTATCTTCTTCCTCCCCCTGCAGGAAACCAGGCTGTCAGCCTAAATTATTTATGTCAGAGAATCCCAGACAGCAACTAACTCAAGTGATCCAAAGAGCAGCGAAATAATGCATGTTTTCTATAGACATCTTTCAATTACAGAAAGAAAAGTACACACAGAAACAGGGAATCTCTCTACGCTGAGTTGCTACTTGCCTGCCAATTGGAGTTTGTAAAGGGATACTGTGAAGTTAACCAGGGCATCAAAACTTAAATTTTGCATAAACCAGCTTTTATGAAACCTAAAATGGAAAATGAATATTTTTTCAAATAATTTCATGGGAACTCCCCACAAATAAATTTGTATTTTCCTGAAATTTTTGCAACTCAAATATTGCACCCCTGTACTAATGTAGGGAAGCTTGAAAGTGAAACTGGACAAAAATTTAAGCTATTGTTAGGGTTGGAAGAAAGTATTAGTGATCTGAACTTAGACTTATTAACACATCCACACACGCCCATGTGCACCCCTTCCCTTACCAAAGAAACTGAGCTTCAATCTAACTGGAGAATTTTATCCCTTCCCCGTCCAATTTTTATTACCCAGAATAAAAAATAAACAACCAAAACAACAGAGAAAAGTAAAATACTGAAATGCTTTCATTTTACTAGTAAGTAGATGTTAACTAAACCAGTAAGACTATGCTAATTTTAAACAGATCTAAGTATAAGCTGAACGTGTTTGCCTGGAAGATGCTTTCATGGAAAAGGCAAATTATAAGAGGAAAGAGCCTCGGAAATCAAAATGTGGAAAAAAAGGTGGTCAGGAAAATCATTTGCTGCATGCATTGGCAGGAACCTTTTTTGCAGGGGTCCGTTCCTCCCTGTCTGTCTCAGCCTCTTGACTAAGTTTCCTTTTAGATGACAGCCGTCTGCGCTTCAGAGGAGATGGGGGAGTCGTACTCGCAGCACCATTTGGATCTTTCTCATGAATCTTCATATGTCTAATCAGGGGAGAAAAGAAGATGGCCTTTCAGCATACTTTCAGACTGGCTCCTCCAATGCAGTGTAGTTGTAAAGACAAATATTTAAAACGGTATTTGGATTAATTAACAAGCACAACTCCCATAAACTGGATTTTGCTTTTTAAAACAAAGTATAACATATAACTCCACAAAACACTAACTACAGGCCCATGAAGGAAATCTTTGCAGGAGTCCACAAAATCCACTCATACTAGATGTCAAGCACCTTGACTTTCTGTGCCAGGACCTGCATCACCAAAAAAACAGAAGGCAGCTTCAGAAAAACACCACAAGCCAAATATTAAGATGCCCCGTGTAAATGTCCTACATAGTTAAGATGATAAAGTCTCCAGATGATTTTTCTAACTTTAAAACTTACAAAAGAAGGTCAGTATTATAAAGCTAGCAATATCTGGTAACTTGATAGCAATCATTTTACTATCAACCCCATACTATCAACAGTTAAATTATTCTTGTTTCATACCAAATAGCAGTTGTCAGAAGTTTACTGAAAAAAACATATGACAGGGAAGTATTGTCTGGGGCAATATCTTTTATTGGACCACCTGCATATTGGGACAGATCTTAGAAAAGCTTTCAGGTATAAAGTACCTATCTAAGATTACTCCCAAGCTGGTCCAATAAAAGATAACACCCAAAAAATCCTTGCCTCTTACTGAAAACAAAGTACTTTGTTTTTAATTTCAAGTGCATCCATGCATTTTTACAATCATGTGATTATCAAAGTCCATTCATAAATGCAAGGTTTGGTACTCCCCAAATGAAAGTTAGACTGATTGTTAAAAGTCCAAGGCCTTTAACACAGCTGTCAACAGTGTTTTCCAGTGGCAGGCTGGAATGACCGAGCTCAGGTCTGAGGTGGGCTGGTGCTCAGACTGGCCACTGCTGCCTTTTCCTGCTGCCCTGGCTCCTCCCCCCCCCCCCCCCAAACAAGTAGTTTCAAGCCTGCATTATATCTAGTCTTTTATACATTTACAAGCTTTTGGGTAAGTTTTCACACACACAACACAGAAGCCCAAGTTTCATTTTCAGAAGTGAATCAGATATTTGGCCACCTCCATCTCACTGGAAATCTATATAACTTAAGTGCTTTGAAGATTGGACCTTGCCTCCTATATCCCCTTGGACCAATTAAAAGTTTTAGCATTACTGTTGGCAGACACAACACTGAAAGCAATGTTTACACAATGTTTCCCCTGGTTTAGAGAAGTCAATATGGCCAAGATTTTCAAAGCAACCTGAGAACACAAAATGCCCAACCACACTACAAGAACGCTGGTGGAATGTGGGTAGCTGATTCCCTTCAGCTCCTTCTGAAAGTCCCAGTGGGAGCGGTGATCAGCACTGCCTTATGAATTTGATTTTGCACAGTCATTGTCTATATACAACAGACTGCTGCAATCCAGACGAGTCCTGTACATTCCCTTTACAAGCTGAATATTAAGACATAAATCCATTTTAGTTAGGGTGTCAAGTCTCAATACTTTAAGATAACCTAAAGGATCAATATAACCCATGGTGCAACTCTCCAGAAGCCAACAGAGCAACTGTGGTCCAACATGTTCATTTACATTCCCTTAAAAGGGCATCAAAATCTTGAATAAAAGCATCTTTCGTTAATGCCCCAAGATCTTAACGAGAGCTGAGCAAACCAGAATAACTTCATGTTTAATCAAAACGATTACTCTGATGTAGAAGTGGTACAAGATCAAAACTGATCCTGCCAGATGCCAACTGCCTTGAACTACTACTGAAGTCAGCAGCCCTGAACTCTTCATAGGATCAGATCCACTAGAGAGCAAGCCTGGAGTTTCCCAGTACATTCCCAGGAGACCCTAAAGTGGTGGGTACTTTTCTCTCCCCCCACATCAGCTACAGCATGGGGTAACTGTGCCAAGTCACTACTCCCTTTCCTGAAGAGCTGAAGGGAGTGGTCAGAGCTTTGACTCTGCACAGCCATCTTCCCTACAACATGTACCAGGCAGCATACAGGTAGAAAGACTGTGTAACAAGTGAAATAGGTGATTCCCTCCCCAACACACCCAAGGAACAGGCAGTAAAACCAGGGACCAAAATTATAACTTGGACAGCAAAGCAACTGAATGCTAACATTGCCCTTTCCTTAGGCCTTGTGAGAACTCTACAACTGAGCACAGAGACATCCATCCTATTTGTAGTTTGGGTTTATGGCAAGTGTTTGAAGCAGCCTGTCTAGTTTTGCATAGCACGATACATTCAGGCATCATCGTTATTCTAGAACAGCTGCTTACAAAAAAAAACAAAACAAAAAGACAAACCACCAAAGACAAAAATAAAGTCTACAGTCAAGGTCCCCAAACGTGCTGAGGCCAGTCACTTCCCACACACCTCTCCCTCAATTGTAGGGGTTTCTTTGGTTTTAGCACTGCTCTAACACCCTGAACTCTCCAGGCCAATCCTAGATAATAAATCTATGATATAAAGAGTCATCAGCTAGGATCAGAGTGAAGAAGTAAAACATGATCCGGTTGTTTTTTTTAGGACTGCTCTGCAATGGTGGTAGATGAATTTATAAAACCAACAAGAAAGAAATAATAAGTCAGAACTTCAGCATTCAACTCACTGGCAAGGCAAAAAGCTAGTCGAGCAAGGGGATGGTTTTTGTTTTTTTTAAGTTGGTTTCCAGTTAAGGTACAAATCTGAAAGTGAGATATGGATGTGTGTTACATACTCATATACTAGGCCTACATATTTAACCTTTTTGGCAGCGTGACTGATACATAGCTAACATTGTTTGGCCAGTGCCTTTATAGCTAACTATTTGGCCGGTGCTTCTTCAGAAAGTTAATATAAGCAAAAGTGATTAAACAAAGAACTTGGGAAAAACTCTACACCCTAAAAAGAAAATATCTTCCCCCTTGGTTTAAAGATTATAGTCTCTTACCCAGAAGCAGATATAATTCCCATTAGTGGCTATACATGGGGAATATATTCTTCAGGACATTCTCCTCTCATCCTGTTTCTCCATCTGCTTCAGGCCACTGATTTCAGTGCAACTACTTTTGATTCAAATGAGTGCTAGTGATTGTTGGCAGTTCAAGACCATTAGCATAGAAAGTTGTAGACCCTTCAGGTTTTAATTCTGCCCCTTTGAAAGGAAGCAGCCTAAGTTATTGAGCTATAAACAAGGGAAACCCTAACTATACCTTTGACTTTCATGGTGTAGGTCAAATACCATGGACACTGATGGCTCTCCTGTGAAATCATGTGAAGAAAAATAAAAGACAGCAGATCCCCAAGTTCTCATGTAAAGTTGCAACCTGTTTGCAATACAACAAGCAGGTTTATTTCTTTGACAAGCTGAACGGGTTTCAGTGCATCTAGTCAAGAGTGGAGGAAAGGAAGATTGCTACAGCAACAACCCAAGGTAGTGGGAAGATAACACAGAAATAGTAGAAAGGATAGACACCCTCCCCATCTCTTTTACTTTGCATCAGGGATATTAAGAACAGTTCATTCTGCCTGGAAAAAAAACTTCATCACCCAACAGGTGCTCAACTGTAACAGATGTCAGACTGCACACTTTTTTAATGCTTAAACATGCCCTTTGCTAAGGTTCATTCATTTGAAGTTTCTCAACTGTGAAAACAGACTTATTTGTATTGCCTTATCCTTCCTCAGAAGAGCTCCCTTTAATTAGATCTTACATGAAGCACTGAAAACTTCATGGTTTAGCTTGCCAAGATGCAAAGGGAACAGAAGCAAAGCTATGCTTAAAAGTTAGCACATTTTCCCTACTGTGGCCATTATCATTGTCAAATTTTGACCTGTCCATACTGTCATAAAATGAAAACTGACCACATACCACTGTGGTTTCACCATTAGCAATATATAAGGTTTTTTAAAATGTCAAAATTAAAGGTGACAATTTAAGAGGATATGACGAAGAAAAAGCATATAGAAAACCTGATAGTCCAACAGACAACCAAGCTCCAAAAACGCTGATTCAGACTATGTTGAAGTCAACCAAGCAGTTCTATACAAGCTTCTCTTTCAGTCCAGAGAGCTAGATTCTCAGCTGGTATATGGTTGGTATGGAGGTATGTGGACTGGAGTGAGCACAGAGTGCCACCAGATGTGCAAGCAGAGAAATATGGCAATTTTATAAAGGTGCTCTGAAAACTATGCTTTAGATTGCTAGTAGTCCATTCTCTCTGGTCCTGCGTGTGTAGGCACATGTATTTGGGGATTGTTTATGGCAGAAAAAGAGGGTGCAACTGCAGGAGGGGAAGGAGGAGGACAGGCAGGTATTAAGGAAGTGAAAAAATTAAGCTGAATTTCAGGACAATCTTCCAAGCACAGCTGTCAGCCTGCAAAATAATTTATCAAGCGAAGTGGTGAAAGCCTTGGTACCTGAAATATTTAAAACCAGGATGAACAAGTCCCAGATGAGAGTCATATGTAGTAAGTAACCCTGGATGAGAAGGAGGAATGGACATGACAGTCTTAAAAGGTCAGTTCCATCTTTAATCTCTAAGGCTTAAGAAATGTGATGCAAATTATTTGGATCTCTTGATCCACCTAGCTATTACAGCAAACTTGTACACAGATCTCCACAGGAGAGCCAAGGTGATCTAATCATGCCACAATCTTGAGTCAGCCCTCTAGCAAAACAGTCATTTTTCTATCGGCTTTAATGCCTTTTACCCCATATCCTCTATAAGTGTCATCTTCCCTTTCTCCCCAAGGGCTACTCTCCATCCCCATGACAGCTGAGCTCTGAAAGTCACATGGATAAACACTCATACCAAAATGAAGTGGTACAAAAAGAAAAAAGCTGCTTCTCTTCCCCTCCCGACCTCCTGCAGCTGTACTCTGACCTACAATTTACTTTTAAGAGGCTGAAGTGTGTCTATTCCAGCACTACTGCTACTGAAAAAACATTTCTGAAGATTTTCGGTTCTTTTGCTCCCCTAGGGTGGCTCCAGTTGAATAGGTAAGGGACCAAGTCCTACAACAAACCAAAAAGTTTGGTCAATACCACCAGTGGTCCCTTCTTGTGGTTTGCCTTTGATCTCTAGAAACAGTGCTGCCTTGATCTTCAGGAAGGAGTGTAAAAGACACAAGTTCATGTGTTCAGAAGACAAACTTTCTGGAGATCTAAAATACTGCTGAGAGCCAAGCAGTTCCTGTGGAGAACATATGCAGTAAGAAGAAAAAAAAAGTGTAACATTCACAGCCTTTGACCAGCTTCCACAAAGAATCCCTCTCCCTACTTCCGGAGTACAAGCAGTACTGGTTTGCAGTTGGGATAGCTTGGTCCCAGACAGGTCTGACCAGAGGAACAGTGGATCCACAAGGAAAGCAGCCAGCAGTTCCAGTGAGGTCTGGTTGGGAAAGTCCCACATAAAATCCAGATACATTTCTGAGCACAGACTTACTGTATGCATATGAACACTCTTCTGCCATTTTGATGGAGCACACTAGAAAGGATATTAGAACTAGAAAGAATATAGGATAAGTAGAAACTGGCATGAGTGACTGGTGCCTCCTGAACCTGGGGGGGCACCCACAGAAGCCGCCGATGCAGTGGCCCTGTCGGGGGGGCACCAGCACTACCGACAGTATCAGTGTTGGCCATCGGGGGGGCACCATTCCCATCAGGGGGGGCACGTGCACCCCCGTGCACACCCTACCAGTCGCCTAGGATGAGTGGCAGGCTGCATTAGTGGAGCCTGGTCCAAAAGGCAGCCTGCTGCTTGCAGCCTAGTCACCAGTGCTGCCTCCTTTGACGTTAATTCTCCCCACTGTCAAATTGCCACCGATGTCCCAACTCCACAGGCCACACTAAAAATCACCTGTCAGGCCAGATCCAACTCACCGGGGGGGAGGAGGTGCTGTAGGTTGCTGATCCCCATTCTATACTTCTCTGCAGTGGTCTTCACTTTTGCTACCAGATGTGCTACCGCACTGCACACGGCCTTTTCTTCTCGCCATCTCATTTTTGGGTTTAACCTCACAACCCAACCCCAAATTCCAAAGCACAGTACCCAAACATCTGACACCTGAAAAGAGGTGCAAAGCAAGCTATGTCTTACATTAGACTAAGAAACACATTGCTCTTCCCTCAAGAACCATGATGCTTTTACCTCCTCCAACCACCACTCCCTTACAATATACATGATTCCTCCAAAGTGAGACATCAGTCACTATGCTCATCATCCTGTGGAAGGCTAAACTAGAGACACACACCAAGTCAGCAGCCCTACCACAATTTTGCTGATAATATCACTGTAATTTTCATCTTTCACTGTACTTCTGTTTTCTTCTCTGTTAACAATAATGTTACCATAGAGGGAAAAAATTAAACCTGTATTTTCAACAGCCCACAGCAAAGGACATATCTGTCATTAAAAATTCAAGAAATCAGTTTTATAAAATATGGCCCCATTTCACCCCAACTTCAACCCTGGGCAATCACATAAAATCCAGGGAGCTGCTCAATATACCACACAGGTCAGAACGTGGTCCATTTCATCTTTCTAGGCTTCCGACGGACTGCAAAGTGTTTTAATGACAATCTCAACTTAAAAATCTATTCATATCAAACCCAGGACCTATTTTGAAACATTTCTTTGTCAAAACATCTGCACAATTATTAGCATTTTGTTCTACTTCACAGTTCTTTCTTCAACTGGATGGCCTGATACTATAAAGGAACCCAAAGCTTCTTCCTTCAGATATAGTTCTAGCATTTGAAGCAATAGGAGAAAGTGGGTTTGAGCAGCAGTGTTTTCAAGAGTCAACGGCCACATCTACATGTGCAACTGGTGCTTATTGCTCCAGAGTTTAGTGATGCCCAGCACATGAAGCCCAGTTGGAGCAGCCCTGGCTAGCAAGAGACCCCGGGGGTCAGCCTGACAGCCCTAGGGCTGCTCCGACTGGGCTCAATGTGCTGTGGAGGGGCTGGATGGGGCACAAGGGTGTTTCAGTGCGAGGCACCCTTGCGCCCCAGCCAGCCAGTCAGCATCTATACGTGCGCTGCTGAACACGAAAAAACTCTGCAGCAGGGAATATTTACAAGTCCTACCCTCCTGTAGAGTTTATTAGTTTCATGTGTAGATGCTGAGACATTTACTACACAGTTAATTAGTCAACTGTGCAGTAAACATCTCATGTAGACATGCCCAGTCAATACAAATTCTGTCAACCCTTGCCCTAGTGTCATGTGAAGGCAACTAGAGTTTTTGTTCAAAAAACAGTGATGCCATACCCTATGGTTAAACATTCAGTTGTTTGTGTGTCAAAACATGTAGAGAATCTGTACAGACAATATTTTGACTCCTACTTATGGATAGCAGCTACTTATGAGACTCCAACGCGTCCATCATTAGCAGGTGTAATCCAAGATGCAGCTAATTCTGAAATCAAACACAATCACTATTTGGAAGGCTTTCCTTTGCTGTTTTTCTTAATGGCTAAATAAAATTTGTTATTCTGTAAAAAAAAAAAAGTACACCTCTTCCTAAATTGAAAGTTTGACACCAAAATCCCAACCACCTGGTCAACCTTCTGGTGCAACCAAGGGAAAATTTCATTGCTAAAATGTTGACATATGTTTCATATATTCCTGTAGTGCTAAATGTCTCATGGCTAGGGTAGGCAAGGATGACCAGCAACAAGAGAAGTCTGTACAGCTCTTGCAAAGCTAATAAGAAACCTAACATAATGCACTGGAGCACACTGACCCCATCAGAAGAGCAGGGTGCAGCAAACAGTTCCAGTGGAGGGGTATGTGGAAGCACGGATTCTCTACTTCACTGAAAGTTTAGAGCAGTTTAATAAGAACAGAGAGTAGTTTCGTTTTGTATTCTTTTGCTCCCAAAGTTGTACTATTTAAGCATAAAACAGAAGATCCCAATGCTGCAGTTTGCTCTGTGCAGAAAGAACTCTAAGCCCCCTGAACCCTAGCTAAACTTTACATAGCTCCACTCAAACGGGAGGGTTCACTTAACATAGAGCTTATAAAGGCCAGAGTGAAACAGCTGTAGAAGAAAAAACAACAGTTTAATGACATTTTAAAAAGCTGGCAGCGCTACCAGCCACAGTAGTTCATCATGATGCATCTATTTCCAGATTCTCCAAAGGGTCACTGCTGAAAGTCCCATATAGGACAGAAGCTAAAGGCTATTCTTTGGTGTCTTTTTCTTTTGTTATACATTTGTAAAAGGATTATTACTGCAGGGTCCCTACCAACAACCGGAGCTTCCAGGTGCTACTGAATAAAAACAACAGTAATTCTGGACTATATAAGTTCTTACCCCTGTGATCTTTACAAAAAGAACTACGTTCTACCCCGCTTACTAAGTGTGTAAGTAAACACAGGTGCCCAAGTGCAATTCTGTTCCACCCTGCTCAAGTGCCTGCAAATGAAGTTAATGTAAAAGGTGGCTGGGCCCTCCTCCCATTTTTCTGTAACTCAAATCTTAAGGGTCAGAGAATGTGTGTTAAAAAGGTAGATGCAATAATGAATTTTCAGGACTTTAAGAGACATTTGGGTGCCTAAGTCCACTTAGATGCCTAACAGGTAGAACAGAATTGGGCTCTCAGTCAAGAGTCTTACAGTAAAGCAGTGAATGATGTGACTGACATCTGTCATTGTGTTTGTTCTCTTACTGAGTCTCCATGGGTCTGTAATGCCAACAGCATTTGGTTTTGGAATTTTACAATATATTTTACATAGACATATGTGTACATGCATGGCCTCTTAATATATTTATATTGGAGGCGGCACCGCCATAGAAACCACCTTGCACACGGAGCCCAATGTGGCAGGGTACATGATGTCCCTTAGCTCCTTCCTGTGGAAATTCATCCTACTGTCTTGGGCCAGTCCCTGAAAGCAAGCTGAGGTTTACCAAGACAGAGCAAAAAAACCCCAAACCCCATGAAATAAAACAAACAAACAAAGCCTCAACAGGATGTCAGATATCATCACAATGACAATATTGAGGTTTGTTTAGAACTACCAAGACTGCCCGAAAGTCCTAGGATTGCAAAGACTACACACAATTACCTTAAAATTCTGATGAATAAATTCCTTTATGGATTTACTAGTGAAGCCCATGAACTTTAGTCAGTGCGGCATTAATCTTCATGAAGTCTGCCAGTACATAGTACTTGAGAACATAGGCAACACACAGACATGCACTTTTCAGCACGTTCACCTCAGAGGAATATTTGCTTTTCCAAGAAGTTGGAGGAGGGAAGGAATAGCAACAATTTGTGAAAGTGAAGGGAAAAAGATGCCATCTACAAAGCAAAATGGAAAGTACCATTTCTGTAAAGCAACCCTTGTATGCTGCATTAAAAGGCTCTCTCTAGCTTGCTGTGTAGCAGACAAGTTCGAACAGGCTGAGATTGATACAACAGCACTCCCATCTTTGCTCAACAGTATCTCCGCTCTCCACCAAGTGTTGCCATAACACCTCAGAAAGAAAAAAAAAAAGCAGCAAATGCAGCCTGATGATGCTGCAACAGGAAAATGATTCAGTACATGCTTTTAAAGACAAGTTTTCCCACAGGGGAAAGGGAAAAAAAATGTGTTCACTTGCAATTTTAATCTGCTATTGCACAAATGGAGACAGAAAGAACGTAAAAGATGAAGGAAATGTAATACGTGCTTCCTAGTACTGCCCCACCTAGCTCACTTAAGAGACGTCGTACAGTATTTTGGACAGGGACATATAACAATGCCAAGTAAGACAGGGAAACTTTCTGGAGGTAAGAAACTCTCCCTGCTGAGTGGCAGAGTTAAATGTATAAGCTCATTTCCTTCAGAGGCCCCTGTCTGTGTCTTTGTGAACTTTGAGGGGTTGCTTTACGGAAATCCCTAGTTGGGCTGCATTTATTAACACAAGTGTAAAGCCTTGCCAGTGGCCCACACATTTGGATGTCTGTATTAAATTTCCTCAGATGTTCCTTTAAAAAAAAAAATACAGCTTTCATGAGAAAATAAGAGCAACTGTAGTAGCTCTCATCACATCAACATCAGATGCAGAGCACTGTGAACAGGAAGAAAAAAATTCTACCATTAAAAACATACATGGTTGGATGATTTGACACATGTTTATTTGTTTAGAAACAAACATGACAAAAGACTGTTTCCAGAATCAGTCAGAGCCTAGTCCGTTCGCTGCCCTCTAAACACGCTGGTAATGGTCAACGCAGTACAATTTACTGCATTATACGGCTTAGAAAGAAAAAAAAACAGTAATGCTGAAGGTGCTCTAGCTAGAGCTCCCCTCACCACCACACCAAGACGATGCACTGTGTATTGAAGACATCAATGCGTCTGCACCACCATATAAGTGGAACAGATGAGTGGTTGCTAAGTACCTCGTTACCCCTGGGAAGAAGAGAGACAGATGTGTGTCCAGAGGTCCCATCATCCTTTGTAGGAATTCTCCTGTCATAACCCAAAGTTGTGATTTTTGTTTTGTGTGTGCTTCGGCACTGCTAAATTATTTTCCCGCTAAATTGCAGCTTCTTTGCACGGTAGAGTTTTCTGCTGCAGAAGAGAACCCCGGTGCAACGGAGAATTTCCCGCCAATTTGTAGCTTTCTTTGCATGGTGCATTTCTTTTGCATCTAAGAAGTGCTCAGTGCAAAGACTTCCCGCCATTTGTATGAGAATTCGAGCCACATTATTGGCTAGTTCTAAAATATGCACACGTGGCAGCTAGTGATTGGCTTGCTAGCCGTATAAAGAGCTTGGGTGGTTTCCGCCCAAGTTGGAGAGAAATTGGAGTGAGAGAGAAACCTTCGCCTTGTATGAAGATCTCTAAGCGCTGCGGATCCTTAGGGACCCAATGTATTTCTTAAAAGGCAACAGGGGCCTGACCAGCCTCTGGCCTCTCCCTGTCGCCGATAGATTCCTAGACGTATCCCTTCCTGCACGAGAAACAGACGAACCCACGGAGCTTCAACAACTCCGTGGGAAAGCGCGAACTTGTCATAGTCCTCTAACGAGGATTTAAGCGGAGCTGTACCTGGAAAACTGTCCAGCCTACACCACGACCATCTTTGGTGTAAGTAAACAATCTTTAAATCAACCACTACGCGTCCGTGACTAATTCTAGCTCGCCCCCGGTCTTCTCCGACCCCGCGTGCCCGGGCTGCTGGCCACGGCCCGCATGCACAAAAGGGCCCGGATTGCTCCCGGCCCGCACATCTCCAAACCCTTTCCTTCACGTGGCAGATTCATACAGTATGCCTAACAGAGATTTCTTATAGTCCATGTCCCCCTCCACTCCTGTGACCGACCTTCCCCACCCATTTGGGACCTCACAGCATCCCTGGGGAACTCGAGCAACTGTTTATGCTGGAAAGCAGCGTTAGGAAAATTGTTAACATGTTTCTAGAAGTCTTTTTGTATAAATCAGTAAAAGAGCTGGAAAAAGAAAGCTGAGAAGAGTCAGCTTGCTTTTCTCAAGCCACAAGAAACTGCTCTGTGGAACACAGACCAAAGATTAGGAACTTGTACAGAGACATGAACTTAAATGCAATCCACAGATACGACCTTTCACATCCTCCTCTTCCCCAGTTTCAAGTTGGTCACTCCAGAGGTTTCACATGCCAAAATACATGTGGATGTCTCTACTGCAAAACACTTATGAGCTGTAAAAGGAGGAACAGTTCTGTCTTCCTCTTATGATAGCTTCCCCCATGAGGTGCTGGCCAGTTTGCTCAGGAGTGTTACTGTTTGAGGGCCTCTGAATTTTTCCATTGACCTTAGCAGACTTTGGAGGAGGCCCTTCTATAGCTTACTTTGACAGCCTGAATTGGAGAGAACACCAAGAGGCAAAGCAGTATCTGTAAACTCAGCACAGCCTACCTATTATATAATAACTCCACCAGTCTACATAAACAGACATTTTCCCCAAGCAGAAAACCAATAGCATATTCAGTGTCACATGCTGGCATAATAAAAAAAAACCTGAGTGACAGGCTCACAGTGAATCCAAATGTTGAGTTTTTGTCTCCTTTTTCTTCCTAAAGTGACAGTTTGTTTGGTTTGGTTTTGGGGGGTGGGGTTCTGGGGTTTTTTGGAGGGGAGGTTTAAAGGAGAAGTTGACAGAGGGTACATGCTGCAGTTTGCTGGTTCTAGCATGCTAAGCCAAAACAGGTTGAGCAGGTTAGATATTAGGGGGAAAGTTTAAGCTAGACAACATGTTAAGGTGGAACTAGAGCTAGCACAAGCCCAGCTGGAGATGGTCAAAGAGTTTTCTTCATTCTCTTTTCAGCCAGTAGTTAAAATAAACTGAAAACACATTAAGACACTGTGATTATGAACTAGTTACTACAGCAATGAGGGGCTTTCTTGTATATGCATATACATGCAGAAGGACACGTGAGGATGTTATTCCAACAGGCAGAGAACACTCCTAATAAAGTACCTTATCAGCTGTCAAATTATCCAATTCAGTTACAGGTAAGGAAACAACATGCATACACACACACAATCTCCTTAAATGTCTGCAATATTACATTCTCAGTTACTCTTAAAATGTTGCATCTGTGTCAAATCACTGTAATACTGGGATTAAAGCAAAAGAAAACACGTGTAGGTCTCCAACGTGTTCTTAAATCACTAGCGCTTGCTCAACTGAGATTCTTTTTAAGGTTCATGTCCAAGATGGAGATGGGACAGAACAGCATTCCTGTGATAACAGTAAACTTAAACCTTTGAAATGGGTGATGTTCCTGGGCACGCACTTACAAAATAAGGAAAAGGTCTGAAGGAGCCACGTGTTCTGTGATTAGTATCTAATCTATCAAGTGGCCCATGCTCATTTGAGCCATGACAAGGATAACAAAGGAGCACTAAACTACGCTGACTACATGCTATTATATGGAGGATTTATGTCACTGTTGCTGCTGAGGGTGGTCTCACCCTTCTATACTTGAGACCACCTTCCCCCCCTACACACACCTCCAAACCAGAAATCCAACCCTGTCATGAGCACAGCGCAAAAACAGAAGCCTATCTTAAAATGATCAGTGTCAGATCTGTGTACTGTTTAGATGATCTGAGACAACAAACACACATGCCTAGGGCTTAAGAGTATCCTGGACTTATTCTTATGTTTAGATACTGAAGGGGTCTGGAAATGCAAGTATAGCATTCCTCACTGTGTATGCTTCAACTCTCAAGAACAATGGAGCTAATTAAGGTCAGAGTATAAATCTTAACACTGAACTTCCTTGCTTCTCATGATCTTAATCAGATCTCAACATTTGTGTTTGTGTGTTAACTTCCTCTGCCGGTCTTTAATGATAATTGAGATGGAGGAGGATAGTGTTTGAAGGCACTGAGTGGAGTACAAGCCTGTAATGCCATCTCCATAAAGCTCTTTTGGTCCATTGAACTGTTGCATACTTGGATGTAACAGCTCCTTTAACACATCTCTTAATTTATGACAGCTGTTTTTAAGTTATGTCATAAAAAAACCTCTCTTCATACACAGACAGTTTATCTTATCTTGTACTTCTTTATAAAAAGTGATTAATTTCCTCTGTTACTGAGCATTTGTAGAAAGAAAAAAAAGTTGTTTGAGATCTTTTAAAAAAAGCATTAATTCAGTTCTCATTGACCACTGGTCAGTAGAGTTTATAGTAAGATTTTCAGTAAAATAAACTATTGTGGCCTGACTCTACTTATTGTTGTACCTTTTTACTGCCAGTTTTTCTTGTCCTCAACTTGGAGTCCCAGTAAGTGAACAGTTAATCAGAGTGTATCAGCTGATAGTTTTAGTCTTCATCTAGCCCAAGTTTTCACTAACTTTTTCATTTTTAGTAATGAATATAATATAAGAAAATAGCTTTTAAAAAATAGAAATATTTTTTTAAAAATTGTTACAGGTCAGTTTTCTGCTACAATGATAATTAAAATAAACTGTTACTGTATTTGAAGAAACATCTGGTTCTAAGTGTGGTGTCTTTTCCCTGATCAAGAAACAGAATATAGGCACCTGCTGAAGTCTCTCTTATGTCACAGTACTTTAAACGGATTAATTCCATTAAATTCAGCATAGGAATATATTGGAAATTCTGTCAAATACAACATGCTCAGCTGACACCCCTACATATATTTAGTTCAAGTTAGGGAACGATGCTCAACTGTAATTTAATTTAAACCAAAACATTCTCAGGAGCTGAAAAGAGGCAAATCTTAATGCACAAGAGAATGAAAACCTAAATGCAGAGCAATTTAATGCAATCTTATTTCAAATGAATGTATCAGATCATTCCTTACTATTCATAAACAAAGTATAAGTTGACCATATTGTACAAAGGCAGAATTTTATATTCTGCTAACTCTGTCATAATTTTTTTGTGTAAAATTACACTTGGAGACAGTGTGGAAAATGCTCTTTTTTGGTTTAATTTACCTTAAAGAAGGGGTCAGCAATGTTTTTGGGCAGAGTGCTGAAAACACCCGTGACCAATCTGTAAGATGTTGGTGTGCCTGGGGCAGATGGTGGGGGAGCCACGAGGTGCCTGATCCTTGTTGAGGCAGTGCAGCCCTGGCCCCTTCCCTGCCATCCGCCCTGAGGCGTGCATGCCGAACAAAATGCCTTCGAGTGCCACAATGGCACCTGTGCCGGGGGTTACCAACAAGCATGTAAGTTGAAATTTGAAAAGTTGTTCAAGGGTTTTCATTGCCCCATTTCCCATTACTTTTTCCCTAGGCACTTCTAAAAATAGCAACCAGAAAATGGCCAATGGTATGTCACAATTAGGCCACATTTCCCTATTTTAAGGGGAAGAAAAAGTTTGTCAGCACATCTGACTATGTACAAAACCCACATGTGAAGAAGCTGGCTATAAAACTAGCACAGGACTGCATGTACAATTAGCTTGTAGGAATTCAATCTTTGAACCCTACAACAACATAACACCCACATCAGAACAGATCAAACACCATAATTAATAGAGAACTTCATGGGTGGGTTGCATGGAAAAGATGGTTTGGCAAGGCCTTAAGGAATGCAGGCAGAGGAGATAGCTGTGTGCAAACATCCAGAGTATGTGTACCGATACGTGTCACCACTTGGCACATGCACCTTCATTTAAAGAGCAAGGAAACCACTTACAACACAGAGAGTGCAAATGATCTCACTCATTTCCCAACCAATGTTCAGGAGCTGTCACAAAAATCGTATGTTCCCCACTGACCGAAGAATCACCTGAACAGCCATGTTTTAAATCTAGGATGCTTTCAAGTTCTTAAAACACACAAAAGAGGGAAAACTGGTTTCTGGAAAAAAAAAATCTTAAACTGAAAAGCAGAACCATATCATTTCCTGATAATAAAAACAGCTGCAGGAAGAGCTTAGTCCACTTTATGCTTTCCAAAAAGGTCAAGAAAATAGTAAGGCACTGGAAAAGAATATAAGACTGAGGGTGAAAGTGCCTTCTTAACTTAAAGATATACAAAAAACTAGAACTCTTGGTTCCAAAATGATCTTTTATTAGACCAACTGGGAAATCGCAAGAAAATGGTCCTTTTCTGCAAGCTTTCAGGATCAAAATCCCTTGGTCAGGCTGAGAAAAGTAAAAATGGTACAAGATGGTAAAAAGTCCCCATAGGTAGGAAATAAGCTTCATTTTTGCACAGAGGGAGCTGAAGATGGCAGTCTGTCCCTCTCGGTCCATGGGAATATCTTCTTTGATCAGAGCCTTTGCAACAGTTTGCTTCACAGCACAGCTTCTGAAATTGGATCCGTGATATGAATTTCAAGACTTGCAGGCAGCTGTACTGCTGAACGACTTTGAGACCTGTCCCTGAGACGCTATAAAAATCTTCTTATGTAGCACTTATGTGGGTAGACCCATTCGGGTATTATTTAGGTGTGGGGAGAAAGAAAGCAATACAAGAATGGGCTTTTGGTTGCACACAGTACATTTCATACATTCTCGGCACCCTGGAATTCACACTTGCAGATAAGCACTGGAAGCAGTAGCTGAGCACTTACAATTAGCTTTTGACACTGGAGCCTATTTTAATGAGAGGCTGTATTTGTGGTTGAAATGCAAAGGCCATCCCACTGTTCCTCATGGATCCTCCTATGGAATCTTTAATAGCCCACCAGGGAGAAGCAATGAAGAGAGAATGAAAACTGTAGCAAACTCCCAGCCTATCTGACACTTCTCTTCTGGGATTTATAAGAAATTAACGTTTAAGATTGCTAGAAAAATTTTCTTTATCAAGCAGAAAAATGAAGAGACCATCCTTGGGCATAGAACTGGAACAGAATTCATGGCTCATGCAGTATCCAGAAGGGAACCTTTTGGAAAAGCCTGGGGATATTTTCAGCTTTTACATGAAGACCTTAGCAAGTTTTACTCTGTCTCAGCTTGATCATGAAAGCAAGACAGGCAAGCAGTCCTGGCCATCCCCAGCTTCCCTGCAAAAGATACAACCAAACATATAGTAATAGAACAACTCTTGTTTGGCTGTATTTCCAGAGGCAGCACTTTCAACCTCCTGTTAGAACCAAAGCCCAGAGGACTTTGCAATATATTATCTGCTAATTATTGGACACACCAACAGCATACAGCTAGGGGAAAAGTAAGGGTGTAGATTAAAATTCTTCTGTAGTGCTGATTTAAGATTCTTCCATCAAAATAATTCTGGTTCAACTATGGCTTTCAATTCTACAGAAGACCCACTTTTACACATCCTGCCATGCACTGCATCTAAGAGTCAACTTTTTTGGCACACACGTAGTTCTGCGGGTTCCAAGTAACATTCTCCTACAGACTGATCTCTCTTCTGGACTTGGTTCCAGTTGAAGGAACTTGCAAGTTAAGGTTTTTGGTTCCAACATAGTACTATTTTAAGAATTTTTTTTTTAAATACTTTTTCATATAATTAAAAAAAAATAACACCTGTCCAAAGACAATGGGACACGTGTATTTTACTGCACAGAAGTAGTAATGGATCTACTCTTCCCAACATTCCCCAGGAAAAAATTGATGTTACAGCAAGCAGCTTTTTATACTGCTAACTTTCCCCTCTTCCACTGGTCCCTACTTGAACCCCCAACCGATATTTGCCATTATAACAAATCAGCAGAACAGCAGTTCTACTGTTGAAGATGTTCAGTCAATATCATGGAAATAAAATGCAGATAAATGAAAAATTAAAGAATTCTCCATCCAAGCCTAAGTGTTCACAGCTGTTCATTTAAAACTGGGGTGGCCAACCTGCACAGGTGGCACAGGCAATTTCTGTATGTCAAATGACAGATCAGGGAAGGGGCAGACAGCACAGCAGCAGATAGGGCAGAGGGCAGAGCAGGAGATCAGGCAGGGAGCACAGGCAGGAAGCAGAAAGCAGAGAAGGAGTTTGGGTAGGGAGTACAGGGCAGAAAGCAGAGTAGCAGACCAGGCAGAGGAAGCAGATCAGAGTGGTACTCAGGTCGGGTGCAGGCCTGACTTGTGGCACATCAACCAAAAAGACTGAACTCCACTGATTCAAACAACAATTCTTCCAGATGCAGGATCCATCGTGAGCCCTAACAGTGCTTTGGGTCACACTGTACCTATTCCAGTAGTGGGTTTCAAAGTAACAGGACATAATTTTGAACAGCCGAGTAGCTGTGATAGAGACCCTCTTTCGGATGCTGATCCATTCATCCAGTTCAGAATACAAGGTCATGTTTCAGCTTTTGTTGCTGAATGGTGTTGAGTAGGACTGGTTTTCTTCCTCACGCCCTACATACTGGGTCCACCCATTCAGATCTACTCGTTGGCATCGGTTTGGGAAGGATGACAAAGAGGGACAAAGTGTTAAACTGTCCGAAGCTAAGACTCATTTGTAAAAGAAATGTTGGGGGGGTTTTCTGGAAGACAAGAAATGTAGATGTATTCAAGGCTGCAGATTAAGGAAGCAAAAAGGCATCAAAGCGGAGTTTGGAGAGAAAAATGGATTTTCCACCCCACAACATTTTTTGCTATGTCAAATACTTGCCTGTTCTGGCATTAGAATGAAAGCCAAAAGCAGAAAACCAGGGTAAGTGAAATATACATTTATAAACAGAAAGCCAAAATAAGTGAATATGCTCAAGTTCCTGCTCTTCCTGATTTAGAAAAGGGACCTGAAGAAGCTCCATCTCCCAGACCCCAAAGTCAGTCTCCCAACTACCAGTCTCTTAGAGAGAATCTCTCTCTGACTAGAAAGTCCATCCTTGCACAAACTGCTACAATCTTCTACAGGACCATACAGTATTTTCCAACAGAAAACTGTTTTGATGTTTTATATATACACAGCATTCACATTGTTTGTACATATTTATTTTCTTTTCTTTAAAAGCTTTTAAATAAAACAATGAGTGGCAAGAAACCCAGGAACAGTTCACAAATCACCTTCATTCTTCTACAGCAGATCTACAAAGCACCAATCCACTTGTTCCTTCACCTCTGTGAGGCCCCAACATAACCTCTGCTTATGACATCACACCTACCCAAGGAGTCAGCCAAAAGAGGTATGATAAGTCTCATTCTTTTCCACTTTGCACATTTTTGCCATCTTTAAAATATTTGTTTTGGCAAATAAATATTAAAAAGAAAATCATAAAAATTGTGCAATACCAGGAAAAAAGGGACTTGTCTTACCCCCCATAGACAGGCTGCAGGTACAACTGATGCTGAACAGCAGGCGTGGTATCACTCGAAGAGTGCCCGTAGGTGCTTCGCACAGAGGGAGTTAAGCAAGCCCGTGGATCTTCACTTTGCAAACCTGATACAGAAGTAAGTTGTGAACATTAATGTGAAGAATGCTCTTTGGTTACTACTTTGTGGCCTGAAAGACACAGTGCTACTGGAGTGTTGGAGAGAAATGTGGAAAAACTGACTTCAGATTAGCTTTCAACAAAATGTGCCTGAGATGGATCCATTGTGCAAAAAACTTGTCAGAGTGCATTATAAAACACTACAGATTTAATTTCACTTTACATTTATCACCTACATGCTTGCCCTTCTAAAATTTACTATCATAAAACCAACTATCTTCAGAATATTTAAGGTGCAAGCCTGGCACTAAAATCAACAGCAAATTCCCCTTGACTATGTTGGTCTCAAGTTTTCACTCTTTAAGAGCTGTAATAACAGCGCATCAGAGCAGACTCGATTAATCAAGTCTACTGGAGTGTGGCAATTACCGTGCTCCAGCAGACTCCAGCGTCTTGTATATCACCGTTCCCATGCTGAAAAATGGCAGCAGGGGTGCTTTAACAAGCTTTAGTTAAAGCGACCCTGACACCATTTTTCAGCATGGGGACAGTGATGCACAAGACACTCTGGACACTTTAATTAGAGCGGCACTCAAAGCAACCCTAATTAAAGCATCCCCCATCCCTGAAGTACACATACAAATGCCCTATGTGATCAGAGATGAGTCTGAAACTTCTGCAAAATTACATTCTGCTGCTGCTGTTTTAAATCACAGTGAAAACATATCCTTTAAAAAGTTTATTAGTTATTAAGTTTGGCGTCTAAAATCCATACGGATGATACATGGGCAATATCCATTTCTCAAATGGGTATGTCCTAAATTGGAGTCTATTCCCTGTATCCATCTGAGCGCACTTCATAACTGCCAAATTCCATCCCAATAAGCCTTTAAAGAAAAACCTCATAAAAATTTCAAGTTTTGCTGTTAGGTTTTAACATGCACATTTCCTTTGGACAAACTTTCTTTAGTCAGTGGCCTGCATTCTTGCAAGTCTGCAGCTGAAATGTCACACGTGGACAAACCCCAAGAGACAAAGCCTTTTCTTTCAGTTATCCCCATACCCCTCCTCTTCCTGCTCAGTGGAGAAAGGAGCTGAGACACATGCAGAACCTAAAACTGGCAATTCCTCAGGGACTGACTTCAGGGCTGGGAAAGAGATATGAGCAAAGTAAAGAGGGCTAAACACAAGGAAGCTCTCCCCCCGATGTAGACAGAATAATGTTGGATGTGCAATCTTTGAGAGAGCTGGATGATAGTATCTCTGACTACCTGGATGCCATGGCTACCAGTTTCATTCACCTGAGATTGGTGTCTCCTCTGGACATCTTCAAGTCTTTTCACGTGTTATTGTTTTACCTGTTTTGCTCTTCATACCATTCACCTTCACTCAGAAGATAATGTAAATCATGTAAATGTTTCTAAACTGGATGTTCATCATGCAGAGAGGACCAAACAGCAAAAAAAAACCAAACAACGAAATGCCAGCTAAGTGTCCATCTCTTCTCCACTCTTACCTCACATAAGATCACCCCGCTAAACCCACATTGAAGCACTGCCTCCAAAACAAAGTGAGATTGGTTACACTCAATCCAATGAAAAATATACCAATTCATCCCTTGCCAAAAAGAACAAGTCTGAGATAACTCTTGTCATTTTACTTATATGCAATATTCCCTTTCCCCCACCTATCTGGTTTCGTTTAGTTGTAGACTGTAAGCTCTTTAATCTTCTTATGAATTTGGAAAGTGCTTAGCAGATTTTAAGTGCTCTAGCAGTACAAACAAATGAATGAGGTAATTGTGAGAGACAAAATTGTGGGCAAGATTAAATGTTTTGCTGCTTCAGTTGACCAGAGCATGTACCACTATATAACAAACCATTTAAATTAACTTTGGAAACTTTTTTGTTTTAGAAGTACAAATTTTTTTTGCAAACTAGTAATCTGACTAGTGCTTGCAAAAAAAAAAAAAAAAAAAAAAAAAAAAAAAAAGGCTAATTATTTTGAAACCGTCTCTTATGACAACACCCAAGTACCCACTGTACCCAGAAATCACAAAGTCTAAAAGTAACATTCCTCATCTGCCCAATTAGAGCTGGTTGTTCTTCCTTTACAGTCTGGTTGTGTATACTACCCATTTTAGAACAATTTACCTCAGCTGGCACAAATACCAAGTGGTGCTTCCAGGTATTTGTGGCCTGACTACGTATAATGATAGCCAAGCCAGCCCCAATTCTTACATCTTCTGAAAATTTGGAATCTTGGCACTGGAACTGTGTCAGAGCCTAATATTACATGTTTTCTTTCCCCCCCTTCTTTTAAAAATAATTCAATATACGTCAGTTCATACATCCCTGACCAACAATGGGTTTCTAACTCACCATTTTACTAACTCATTTTCTAACTCACTCCATCCAAGGAAACCCAATGGGCCTACAATTCCCTGATCCTTCCCCATTCATGCTCCTGTCATGAACATACTCACCTGTGCATGTTTCCATTGGTGGTAAAGGACTGTCCACATACTGAACATTTATAAGGTCTTTCACCTGAGTGGACAAGCATGTGGCGATCAAGGGAGCTTGCTGAGCTCAGAGACTTTCCACAGATGCTGCAGGAATGGTCTGCTCCTCCAGTGTCAGTGTTATGCTAAAGGAAGTAATGGATCGTTATTGAATGAAGTAACCAGGAACTATTACAGAGAACTGTAACAAGTGAAAAGTAAGGTGCTTGTTTTTTTCTTTTTAAATTTCTGCTTAGCACAATACCTTATGTAAAAGTATGCTTTATATCAGGGCCGGGCAAAATATGGCCCATGGGCTGGATCCAGCCTGCCAGGCGATTTCATCCGGCCCGCAGGTGCCCACCGATTAACTGTACCCTGGCCAGGCCACGCACTTCACTTCCCAGTCAGCATGTACAGCTTGCAGACAGGGCCACTGCTGTAGCTACCAAGGGATCTGCTCAGCTTCTTTGGCCTCCAATGGCTCCTCCTCGTGTTTCTACTGCAGCACTCACTCTGGGCAGCAGGTAGGAAAGCTGCAGCTGGGCAGGAGCATAGGGCTAGCAGGAGCATGGAGCCCATGCACTGTGGGGTGGCAGACCCTGGGTTTGCAGGGTTTGAGGGAGGGTGGGGGTTGGCAGAGCCCCCTGTACATCCCCCCCATGGTGCACAGCCCCTGCCATCGGCAGCAGCAGCTGTAGACATCAGGTTCTTAGGGTGCTCACGGCCCATGCAGGCGCAGCCTCTTGGTGGTGTGCAGCTCCAGCCAGTTCCAGGAGCTGCATGTGGTGGCAAGGAGCAGAGCCAGGCCAGCCTGCCTCTATCCCATAGGGCTCACGTGCAGCTCCCAGGACTTACCCGCCACCAGGGGGAAGCAAGAAGCAGGGTTCCCTGCCACTTCTGGCACAGTCCCAGGATCCACACATGGCAGCAGGGAAGACAGCTGGCTCCATAGCACAGCACTTCCTACTGGTGGCACGCAATTTCCAGGAGTTGCATGCAAGCCCTGCATGACAGAAGCGGGCTGGCTTGGCTCTGCTCCTTGCTGCCACATGCAGCTCTCGAAACTGGCTGTAGCCATCTGCCATTGGGCAGCTGCGCCTAAGCAAGCCATGAGCAACCTAAGGGCCTGCCATCTGCTTCTGCTGGTGGCAGGGGCTGTATGCCATGGTGCAGGGAGCATGTGGGAGGGTCCCCACACCCCCCTCCCTCTCTCACATCCCACAAATCCCCACCCTCCCTCACACCCCACAAACCTCACACACTTATCCACCCCTTACCCCTCCCCACAATCCCCCCCCTCACACACACACACACTATCCCACAAACAATATACAAGAGTAAGACTTTATTTTTGAGCTGTTTTGCAATTACCTCTATATTTACTATGCAAACACACAAATCAGGACAAAAATACTTTCTGAAATAAAATTAAAATAAGTTTTAGTAGATGTTTAACTTTTAGTATACGATTTGGTTTTTCTCGTTCCAAGATGGCAACCCTTCTCCAAAAAGAGCACTTCCAGGAGCAAAGGATGGGACTTCTAGTGGCAAAGGTCAGGGACAGGACTTCAGATCCCAAGATGGCAACCAGGGGGCAGGGCACCTGCCATGGGGCAGGGCTACCATTTTGACCCTCGACAGCTCACCAAAACTCATTAAGCAGCCCTCCAGCTGAAATAATTGCCCACGTCTGCCCTATAGGCACTTGTCCTCAATTAACCCCTTAGCTACTACAAAAATGTACTAGGGATATCCAGCAAATGGATGCCTATCATGATGCTCAATACATCCAGTATTTCTGCAGTACAGTATGATAAGGGTGAGTGCAAGGGGATCCAACAGTAAACTGTAAGAAATAAAGAATGGGTGGTTTGCAAGTGGGTTGATCTAGGATGCAGGGAAGATGCAGTCTGATAAGCTTCAGAGGTGTCAACTGCTGAAGTCTAAAATGACTACAAAAAAGAACTTGGAGTAATATTCTGCCTTTGGATGAACAATTGGGGCTTTGACACTATATATGCTAAAAAAGAAAAAGAGAGAGAGAGAAAGCATCTAAAAATCAATGATACAATGCTGAGAATTAAACTGTATTTAGGTATAAAATGAAAAAAACAAAATGCATATTATTCAATGATCATGAGAAAGTAAACTATGCCCTCAGTGTCTGTTTGCTCCTTACAATGCAAAAAAAGGTCCAAGGTCTCTATGTATTTTTTTTCTTTTAAAAAAGAAAAAAAGAGAAGCAAGGGGAGGACATACCCCATCTTTACAGGAAGGGTACTATTTGCATGATTGTCCTGCTTCCCAAAGCTGCTGCACTCTGCAGAGGGCAAAAGCACTTCAATGCCAAACTGGCCTGATGGCTCTGGTGTTCAGTCCTAAACTGCATGGACCCTGAAGGGAACTATGCTGAAACAAACTATAAGCAGGATGTGTCTGGGTGATGGAAGGGGGTTTCAGAACCCACAGGTTACTTTTAAGTTTCACAGAAGGAACAGAAAAGGAAACCTCTCATTATCTGACATCATCACTGGCCAGGAACAGGGGGGGGAAAGGAAATCCTAAAACATTTTTTCATTCTAAAGCCTTTACAAGAGTATATGAGGGCATAAAACATACAAGGAAGTGAACCGCGATTACAATAAAAGTTATCTATGTCTATGCAGGGAAATCTGTTCATTATTGAAAAATGCATATATTTCCAAGTCAGGGTATTCTTTCATATAAACGTAATATTAAAATGAGTGGTCTGCATACCTGACGAATGTGCATAGTTAGCTGATGCTGTGTAGTGCAAATCTTTTCACACAGGGGACAGGTATAGGAAGACTTCTCTTCTTTTGTTTCCTGCAAGAGGGAGAACATGGCAGGGGGAAGTATATAAGAAGGAGAACCACCGAAAAGTTATCACCACAGCTACTGCTGGGAACTGAAATCCTAAGCCACACAAGCTCAAAAGCATGAAAACAGCAAACTTGTATTTACCCAGTTATCATCCTGAAAAGATCCCCAAGGGAAGATTTAGCAGCTTTAGAATGTTAAAATATGGAGCACTTCCCCCATCACAAAATACAACAGCTGTTTCACAGTATGCAGAAACTCTGTAACAGCAGTTTAGGACAGGAAGTGAAGATAATTATTGTGACAGGCTGAAATTGCCAGAAAGAATTTAGGTGAGCAAAATGCCATCATCCAAACTGGAGTTTGGGCAGAATGAGAAGGTCAACATCACCAGTCTTTCAAAAAGGACCTGTGGCATCTTTAATGGGCATGAGTCATCAGGGCCCAGGTTTTACATCTCATCTGAATGACAGTGCAAAAGGCACCGTGCCCTCAACACTGTGCTGACATCCTGCTACACTGAGTCAGAGGGAGGAGCTGCACCTACTGAATCGCCCACACAACTTTCTACAGCATCCTGTGTTTCCCCTGGAAGCATCCCATTCAAACACTGGCCAAACCCAACCCTTTTAACCTTGCAAGATCTGATGAGATCACTGCCTTAAAAAAGAGGTACTGACGCAGGCAAGAACATGACAAAAGGCAGGCAGCATAAGCCTGACTTGCCTTTCACACTGATGAGTAGTGACAGTAACCACAGTCAAGTCACCTAAGAACAGTGTGAACGAAAAGTTCAGTGCTATATTTTTAAGTATGCCCTTGAGACATCGAGTTACCCACTGGTCTTGCAGCCCCGGGTGGAAAGAAGGAACTCTTGACTGGAACCAGAGGCTGTAGTCTTGCCAACTGCTGTCATCTGACCGCAGCAATCTTTCCTGCCCAAGTGCAGGGGGGCTGGACCCAATGATCTTATAAGGTCCCTTCTAGCCCCTAACATCTATGTATCTATGAACATCAGAACCACCCAACCAAATGAAAAAAACAAGGTTCCACCATTTACAACGCACACGACCGGACAGCCTGGCCACCTCCTGGAGAAGCCCTACAGAATTCAGAGAGCTCGCACCAGGAGTGTATGAGGGAAAGTCCTAGAGAACATACCTTATACACCTTTCTTCTAGGGAACTGTCCTATAAAGGGAGGCACTTTTTTTTTTTTTTTTTTACTGAATTCAAATAACTTCTTGTGAAGTAGGGCTATCATATTAATAAGGTTCAATAGGACTTTTCCATTTGGATGGGTGGCCTTTTTCACACCCCTTCAGCCTCAAACAAAACCACTAACCTCAAATCTAAATCATGGGACTCCAGCCTGACTTGCAGTGGTTAGCCTTTTTGCCTTCTCTCGCATACAAAAAACCTCCCTGATTACAGTTGTACCACACAGCTCTCTATTCTCAAGTAGGGCTCACAACACTATATGAACACAGGCCAAGGCTTCATGCATTTGTCATTCATAAAACATTAGAAGCCAAGTGAGAAAAAATTGCCATTGTGAAACCTGACCATTCCCAAGAAACCTGAACAAATATGTCTTGTCAAATAGATGTGCGCTTAAACTTTCTCTAAAAAAAAAAAGAAAGAAAGAAATACAAAACACAATATTTACACCCACCCCTTCCACCGATTTAACTTTATTGCACAGGACCAGTTTGTGAAGTACCCTTCAGCTCCAATTATACTGCAGCCCTGTTAAAGTTGGCTCAGAGCTGAGAGAACAAACACGCTGCGTTGTGAGGAAAATCCCTGCAGCTGTGCTGACAGTTTAGATGGTGTTTAATCCACAGGGTATTTCTGTGAAATTATCAGCCTACTTTCCCCCCACTCCTTTCGAATAAAGGATAGAGATCTAACATGATACAATTAATCGTTCTGAAGCCTGCTTTCTAGACTGCCTGCTCTTTGAATCAGCAAATTAACAAAGGATAGAGTAATTACTGGTTCACCTTGAAGCAAAGATCAGAAACACACTATAGCAGAGCCAGAGGTGATTAGTATTGACTTTGGAGTTTATCATTAACTAAAATCCAAACTTTCTCCCCGACTCGCAAAGGGTACAGGCTGCATGCCACAATATAGGTCACTTAAGTCGAAGGTGGCTGAAGCAAGAATTCAGTTGGCTGACCCACTCCAGATCAACGAAGAGAAAAAAAAAAAAGGTTTAGCATCACTTCTGCAAAAGTAGCACCACTGAAGAATGTAGTGCACAGCATTAATCTGCCTCGTTGGAGCCATGCTGGTGAAAGAGCACTTCCTGAGCTGAAAGATAAAATTAGCAGCTAATTTGTTAACTGCTTTCTTTATTAAAGCAAACTGGCATGGCTCTTCTGCACTCTGCAGAGGGCAAAATTCTTCGGAGTTTATACATCAGGTTTCCTGGTTCTTCTCTCTTGAGTAGCCTGAAGCTTCTTTGTTGCATCTTCTCAGTTACTTTGGCCTTGAAGAAAAATTATAATGGATGCGAACTGATACAAGTCCATGTTTACCAGTCTCTGGGTAGATGGGAGCCAAGATAAAGGAAGCATCATAAAAAGAACCATAGACTTGGGACAAAGGTTAAGGGCAGAGGATTTCACAGCCATCTCATGGAATACAGACAGTGATTCAGGCTCCTGAACAGAGCTAGCGAAACCTAACTATAGCGACACCATGATATAGCCATTTATTCCCTACTCTCTCTAAAAACAAATCATCTCTTTTTTGGAAAAAAAGAGAAAAGTTAATTTATTTTTACATGGTAGAGAATCCCTCCTAATCCTACCATTTACTCTCAAGCTTCTCCTGATCTGATGCCCATCAAAATACCAGGTGGAATAAAGGTCAGCAACTCGTAACAGACTCCCCAGAAGCCAAACCACAAGGTATCCTAACAGACAGCTGTGCCACTAAGGCCAGTCTGGACAGCGTTCTCCTACGTAATGCAACGAAACCGGGAGCCAAAGGCAATCTTTGCCTTCACAAAACTTAAAACCAGCAGCCACCAGACAAGACTCCGATGGGTACACTTTTCTTTTCTTTTCCACTTCATACTGCCCCGACATATTTTTCTTTACAATTAATGAATTTCTGCATAAAGAAAATAAAAATCTACATCTACTTAGAAGTCTTTGAACTGAGTGATTCATTTGCAGGCTAGTGATTAGCACTACTGCAGGAGCATCACCAAATTTTACTGTTTTGACTGACATACTTCTCCTTTCTCTACTCCCATTTGGTACTGATATAGTATCAGCAGCTGGTAAATGTTATAAACTGGATCCACATAACACTGGTACCAGAAATTTTCTCCAAAACAACCTCCAATAAGTCCACGTTCCAATTTATAAGTGAAGCAAAGGCTGTACCTAAAGAAATAAAGAATAATGGCAAAAAAACCCCAAAAAACTAAGGCCCTTGACAAGCAAATTTAAGTTCAGGTTTAACTTCAAGAAGATGGATATTCAATGGGAAAACTCACATCCTTAATTCTACTCATGTGCTTAAGAGCGTTATTGGGTTAGGGACTAACAAATGGTCTTCTCCAGCTCTGATGTCCTTAAATTATTCTTTAAAGAGCTACTGGCCACATGGGGAGAGGTAAAGTATTGCAGCCATCGGATACTATTTGAAAAGCAAAACGAGCATGAAAATCTAAATTAAGCCTGTACCCTCCATCAAGTTAATCCCCTGTGCTGCATGCACACAACTCTATACCTGGTTCCTCCTGCCAATCCGGTTTGGTGCAGGAGACTTTGATGGCGATTTGATGTTCTGAGAGTTCCCACCATTTTCAGCAATCTTCCCCACACTCATGACTGCTGACATCATGGCGTCAACGGAGGATAAATCCGTGCCTTCCAAACTGTTTGGTAAACTAGGCGATAACTTGAGATTGTTTAAGCTTTCAGGCTCCCTCTCTGGAACTGTAAAACAAAACCAAACAGTTGTTGAGACTCCCCACTGGAGGGCTAACAGCCTGCTCAGTAGCATACAGTACATGGTGGAACAATACCCAACCCCCTCTCCCTCCACTACCCAGTCCATTTGATGGTAAGAAGGTGTCAAGTAGTTCATAACAGTTCAGAATCCTTTACTAATGAAAAAGCTACTGACTTCTGGAATGTATAGGTCAAATTGCCATTTTTGTTAGGGTGCCCCCTTCACATTGAGTTTGATTTTCAATACAAAATCAGGACTGGGCTCAAATCAGATTTTCCTCTTGTTATAGCACAGTATATAGTATCCCATGACCAGACTGGAGCACTGCTGATGAATACTTGCTCTTATGAACCCAATCTTTGGGGTGAGGAGGAGTCCCAGGGAGCACTGTGTCAAGTTGACATTGTACAAAACTTACAAATATGCGGGAGTCCTTTTGCCTACTCAGCTTAAACCTGTTCCCCCAATGGAATAATCTCTACCAACAAAAGGACTTTTTTGTTGCTGTAACTGCCTTTAGGCTAGGGTTTTTACAGGCAGAGCCACTGTCAGCCAGGGGAATGGATTGGGAGTGCAGGCAAAAACTTTAGACCAGGCCCATTTCATTATTACATGTGTACACAGCAACCATGTTCCTGTTACACTCAGCTATACTTAAAACAGCTTGCAGCCCAACTACTTACGGTACTCATCTCTAACACTGGTCATCATCTGCTTCAGAAATACCAGAACAGCATGTTTTAAAACTATGAATTTTCAAAACCCGACTCATTCAATGGATACACAGCGGAACATAAGATTTGATGGGGTGTATAAAAGGGAACACATGGGAAATAAGAACATGGGGGTGAACATGAAGGGACATGTTTGCCCCTGTGCACTCAATCCTTTGCTGAATACTGTTTTTGGAAGACAAACAGTTTGAGCATTAGAAACAGGTGTTTTATGAGGATAAATAAAGTGGTGCCAAGTTAGCAGGAGCCAAGAAAAAGCTCTAGTTTTGAAGCCCTGTAGTGGTGGGAGACTGTTTATGCACTTGTGCTTCTGTTCAAGATATTTTATATTCATATACATAAGTGACTGAGAGTGGGGAAGAATTTCTCTGTAAGCCTTGCTGAAGCTTTAAATTAATGAGGCACTCCATCCTAGTTAAACACATACCTTCATTTTCCCCCCCTGACTGCTGCACAACAACGTTATCTTCTTGCTTGCTGCTCTCCTCACTTAGTGTAGTATGCTTAGTAACAGAGTCTGGATCCTCAGCCTCTTCCTCAACAGCACCCTCTAGTACTGTGTGAAGAAAACATGGATGAGAAAAGAACACAGAGGAAACAAAGCAGTGTTAGGAAGCAAAACGTACATCATGCCCTTAATTTATCTCCAAGATGCAAATAACGTAAAAAAAGAAGAAAAGGAGAAAGGGATAGTTATGATATTGGAGTGATATATAAAAGTAAACTGCAGCTGGAGAATAAGTCATTCAATAAGTAGTTTTTGATGGCATTTTAGAGGATATGAAAGCAGCTGACGCTCCAAAGGAAACAACCAAAAAACAGTGATGCCCAAGGGAAGGTATTTTTCAGCAAGCAATATTGCAAAATATAATTACAGTTTTAAAATGGAGAGCTGGACTATCGTAACTTTAGAAAGAAAAATAGCTGTTACTTCACTATTGAAAAATAATATGTATTTTACAAGCTCTGTCACCTCTCTTTTCAAAATGGTGTCCGTCAGCAGACCCTGAACAGCATCCTAAAATGTTTCTTCCTTGTTTAGGCAAAGGCCCCAAATTAGAGTTAAACTAAATAGAATTTTTCTTGTAAAAGAATGTGCACATCTTACTGTACTTATCCTCTTGACAGTAAACGGGAACTTACACATTTGCATTTACATAGCATGTTTTCCCCTAGGATCTCACAGCACTAGGCAAATGTTAGTGAACTATTACTATAACCTAGTTATATACTCGCTTTGCAGGTGGATGAATACAAGTCACAGAAAAGACATGTGAGTAAGGGGTTGGGGAGGACTTTCTACCATCATAACTCAGTGGGTGTGTCTAGGTGTTCATTAATGCGCTTTTGCTACTCGTTAAATTTAGTACCACTAACGTGAGGTACTAAAATGCACATTAGGCTGCCCTAAAGCACAAGAGCAAAAATGCATGCTTTTTGTGACGCTTAAATGCACAGTAGCCTAATTTTACTGTGTATTAGCACGGTTTTTGCTGTGATGCTCTAATGCACAGTAAAATAAAGCTGCACATTAAAGCACACATGTAGATGAGCCCACTGAGTAGTTCTTTATGCCATAGATTATCCTAATCACTAAAACAGAATCAATATCTACAGGTTTGACTCCTCACTTGCTTAAAATTTGCACAGGGACATACACACCTTCCCAAATTAGGACTCGACTAGTAACAGTGACGGAAAACCTGGGCCTGGTCTGCAATACAAAGTTTTGCCCGAGTAGCAGTGTGGGTTGTGATGTAAATATATCATACTCCCTTAGTCTGTGTAGCTATGCTGGCTTGACCCAAGCATGGACAAAACCCTACTAATAGAAGGGGCCTTTGTAAGCTTAGTGCATGTTGTTTGGGGAGGTGGTGCAGCTACATCAGTTGAAAAACCTTTCTGTCAGCATATGCGGTATCTTTACTAGGGTGCTGCACTAACATAAGTAGGCTGGCATAGCTTCATGGTAGAGACTCCATAGTGTATGCAAACCCCAAAGTACTGGTTCTCAACTTTTTTAAGACTCAGGGTACCCCCCTTTACACTCCAGGCAGCCCTCAGGAAATAGCAGCTCTTAGCTTTCACTTGCTTTTTTGACTGGAGAAAAATGATACAGCAATTCTTCTGCAAAGAACTCAGAAAGACTGAAGCAAATCTGAATGGTTTTTGACACTATAAATTCTTATTTGAAATCTCTACTGGGTGAACCTCACATATATGTTTGCATAACTAACAAGGCTAATATTGTGCAGTATCCCACAGCACCCTTAAAAGGATTTCACACCACCTTGGTTGAGCACTACTGCCCTAGAGGGCCCTAGGTTTAGTGTTCATGGTGTATAAGAGTGGGGGCAAATCCGTTTGATAGGCATGCCACTAATTATCCTGTCACCCTCCAAAATGCCACTGATCCTCTTCCCCTGGCTGCTCAGCTGTCTACTCCTAGCCCTGTCTCCCTGCCTAATTTTCTGCTTTGCTTTGTGCTTCTTGTCCTATCTGCCACTATGCAGCCTGTCCCCTCCCCAATCTGTTATGTGCCACACAGAGGCTTCCCGTGCTACTTGTGGCACATATGCTACAGGCTGGCCACCCCTGGTCTATAGACACTAGACTGCCTCCCTAATCTGGGCTTTTAAAATTATTTGTTACCTGGTCTTGAATGAGTTTGCATACAATTTCTAACCATTTTAACAGCCTTCCATTAAAACGATCTGATGCTCCTTATTGACAGGGGCCTGATCAGTAACGACCTGAGTATTCAAGCAGCCACTAAGTGCAATAAGGGCTGCAGATGCTCAGCATCTTACTGATCAAGCAGAACTTTTCTAGCAGTATTGAATTTATTACCTGCTCATTTTGCACAACTCTCCAAGTAGATTTCATCTGCTTTAATCTCAGTCAAATCTATATTAGCCCGTACAAATGGTACTCTTTTATCTTTTTCTAAACAGCAGGGGGAAAAGGCTCTCTTGTTTTAGAACACCACAGAAGTGTTTTTATGGCATTTACAATTAAAAGTTAAGATGACATTACTCTTAACGTTTTTGAGACTGGCCCAAGTCTCTTCCTAGTTACTTAACAGCATCCTTTACTTATTTTTTCTCAGGGAAAAAAATGGGGGAAAATATTTAAAAGTATTTTGTTTCTTTAAAGAAAACACAAAAAGGAATAAAGTAAGACACTTATTTAAGCATCTTTCATTCTAAGCTGAGGTGTTCCTGATTTTTTCAACCAATAACCAGTGTCTCAGTTATCAATTATATTATTGGAAACTTCCTGAAACAGAGAAAAAAGTGAATCTATTTTATATAACTGCCAAAGCAGGGTGTGGTCCACAGTAATTTCAAATACTGTTGAGGATCTGTTCAGAGAAACAACCTCTGCATTTTTAGCACAGTCTTTAGTGCTAGCGTAGAACTTCCTTTCCAGCAAGGAAAAAGGAGTAGACGTGCAAATGTTAGCCTGAAAAATTCATCTTCCAGTTTTGCAGTGTCACTGACAGCTTGCATGGTATCCTTCCTTCAGGAAGAATGAATGCACTATGAACGACAGCCTTTTACAACTTCTGAGTACAAATAGCTGTTTTAACACTAAAATACAATTCTCTGCCAATTCAAACAAGATGGGTGGGTGCTGACTTCTCATGTTTTTAAAGGAAGACAACAATTTTTGTACCTTAAAAAAATTCCTAGCTTGCCAATAGTTTTTCATTCTTCAAACTATATCATTGTATTACTGCTGCATACCAAGATGTATTCCAGCACTATGGTGGGAAATAAAAAAAATAAAATAACACTGCTGAAATAAAGACAACTGCATGAAACAGCATGCGCTTTTCCTGAAAGAACAACTTTATTTGCAATGGAATATAGCAACAATAATTATTATACTGGGCCAAATCACTCCTTTCTGTGGTATGGTGGGGAAGCGTGGCTGGGAGCCTTGAGGCAGGAAGATCCTGAGAGATTTCTCTTGAAGAATGCTATGCAACCCTGAGGAGTGGAGAAAGTCCCTCCTCCACGTAGAAAGCAGAGGGTTTGGCTCTGAATCTCTGGATCTCAGGGGATCTACTGAAGAAAGGTAGCAACTGGAATGGAAGTTCTGTCTCTGGCTTAGTTATGGGACTTGCCATTTTTCTTAGCTCCCACAGACTCCTTTGCTTACATCTGTTTCTGGCAATCCCTCCCCTCATCCCAAAGAGGGTCCTTAGTGCAGAGGAAGCTCAGCCTGAGAGGTACCACACCCTAAGGGCTATATTAACATCTGGATTACTTTGAACTTTCTGTGGAGTGGAGGAGTGATCATATCAACAGGCGCACAGTACAGGGCCTGCCTTATGATTACAGGCTCCAAGCAAATACTGGCCCCTTTCTCCTGGCGCTGCTGCTGAAAGCATGCTGTTGGTAGAGCCGTGCAATCCGACAGGGGCTGTGATATACTGTTGGTGGAATTTGATGGGCAGGGAATGAGCTGTGGTCCTGCAGGATCCCCAAAAGCTACTGGCCTCCAGTGTCTGCTTGTGACAAAAAACAGACCTGAAGCAATCGATAGCCAGTTAATGGGAGAGGCATTGAGGAGGCAAAAAAAAAAACAAAAAACATGCAAAACTTGTTGCTTCCCATTTAGTCTGAACAGGAAAACATTTGCTAGATCTATTTCCTCCTTTGGGATAAAACGCGACTCCACAGTATGCTGAAGCAGAGCCTATCAACATTTACTTCTCACTCATATTGTTTTTTGTTTTTTTTAAAGAGACAGGTTTGGATGGTTACAGCATCTTCTTCTCATTAGACTGAAAAGTACTAAAAAAATACAGGAAAAGGAAAACCCTGGTTACAACTTTGAAGGGGGAAGGCCATGAGAAGGAGGAAGAAACAATGCTTCTTCATAGTCACAGTCATCTGACTCACCAGAGAGGCTGTTAAAGAAACATAACGTGTGCCCCAACCCTTCTGGAGCTCTTACAAGTTTTTACTCCAGTTTTTTCTACTGTCTTCCCCATGAGCTTTCCCTTTGGAATAGATAGGAAGAAACACACAATGCACACAGCACAGGCAAGGAGGGGGAAAACCTGAGGTACAGTACAAAGCTGCTCATTGTTCTGCCTTAAAAAGAAATCCACATTCATGTTGAAGGACAAGCCATGCATTAATTGGGCCAGGAATCAGAAAAAAAAACCCCAAAAAAACCCCTTTTCTTGGTTTCAGTAAGCATGCTATGTTATATATCACAGCTACTCTTTTTGGAGAGGAAGGGATAACTGTTTAAAAACACACACATACAAAACTGTTCACATCGCTTTTCCTTTCCAGACCTAAAAAAAGCAACCTTGTCCCTACCTACTTTTAGTTTCTATCCTGCCATAATCATCTGGGTTCCCCCCCCACCATGATTTTCTAGTGATCTGATAAGAAATCCAAGTGAAAACAATTAAATGATAACAAAGCCCACACAGAATGTATAATATTAAAACTCAGGCAAGAATCTGCAGGCAGATGTCTCATCTGGAACAAAAAGGTCCACAACAGCTTCTTTTCAGGTGCTCCTAAAAAACACAGATACAACTCACACCTGTGTATTATTGTCCAAGACCTATTCACCACTAAAGATATGCTTAAATCCTAATCTGAAGGCTACGTACATAACTTCTGCCCGGGGCTGAATTGCACCGACAGAGAATAAAAGGGAAACAGTTTCTCCAAGCCATCTTCTGTGTTACTTGGTCACTTCAAAAACATGGCTTTAGATGTAATGAGAGTTTGCATCAAAGCCCCTGGAGAGAAAAGAGGGTGGAAACGCGCTGGGTGGGAAGAAGAATGGGTGATGCTATTCAAAGCCATCATCTCAAGCAAAGAGGAACTGAGGGGACAAAAAATAGTTTTCCAACTTTCCAACTAACCTCTTTAGTACCAAGTCTGTCCCTGACACTGAAGTATAGGTGCTGGAGGACCCCAACTTCAGAGAAGGTAACTGGCAGTGTCACCTCACTGTCACCACTGCTGAAGCATCAAAATAGAGCAGCCTACAAAAAAAGGAAAAAGAAAAAAAAAATAGAAAAAAAAAGAAAAAGAAAGAAAGGTAAGACAGCAGAATGGGACATTAAGCTGGTGGCACTTTCTTCTACTTACCAAGTGAAAAAGACACCGAGAAATGTACCCTCAATGCCTGAATGGCAATAAAGAATGGCAGAATTTTCCAGGGGAGGGATGAAATGGAAAACTATAGCTCTAAACTCATAAAAAAACAGAAAAATACATCTTTAAGGCTATCCTCCAACTACAGGAAAAAAGACTAGCCTGTCTTAGGAACCTTTCATTTTATTATATGTTAGGCTCTAATAGCAATACAGTACTTGGTATATACACAGCATATTCCTATGCAGCTGTAATGGTTTCTACTTTTACTTCTAAATAAAAAGAACTACCAAAATTACCTCCCACCCGAAACCTTTCTACTCAATTCTCATTCCTGCCCCTTAGCTCGGATGACCAAATCCAGGTGTGCCATAAAATATACAGGACTTGCAAAGTATTCAAATTAATAATGCTAAAGAAATCATGCCTCTGATTCACTATCATGCCCTGTCAGTATTGTACTACAGCAACTGCACTGAAGTTAGCAGAGTGACACTGGTATAACATTACAATGCCCTACTGAACCAGGCCGCTTAACTTGTGAATTTCTTGGGTAAGATTCACCACTCTAGTCCAGCTGTTTCTTGCTGCTGAAGAGATGCAGAACAGCCACAGCATTACTGAATTTGGCCTCTTTCTTGCCTTTTCAGCTTCATTTATTAAAACTTAATATTGCATCAATTCTTACTTATTTTATGATCTGGTAAATGTGCATCTTGTGGGAGAGAACTGCATCCCATGAAGAACTCATGACTTTCTGAGACAAGAATAGAGAACCTGACCTACTGTAAAAATTACTGAGAATTAAAACACAAAGTTGGGTGGTACAAGCCTGACCTTCCATTGCCTTGAACCTCACAGGGTTATGCACCCACACCAAGTCTCTGTGAAGCCCTCCCATTGACATTCTGGCTACAAGGTACAAGACACCAGGCAGTCAGATGCCGAGAAACAACCACTACTGAGCAGCCTATATCCAGAATGTACGCAGTATTGCCAACTCTCGTGATTTTTGGCGTTGTTCTTAAAGTTTGCACTTTGGGAATGTGAAAAACGTAGCTCTGTCTTTTATATATGTATACAAAAATATAGAAAAGAAAGAGCTATGTTTTTCACATTCCTGAAGCGTAGACTTTGAGAACGCCAAAAATCACGAGAGCTGGCAACACTGAGTATGGGGACTTGCTGAAGAGTTCTCCCATGACTTTCTTACTCCCTCCAGTGGCAGCCACACCCATATACAGAGTACCTCATTGCTAAACAGGTGACACCAAAACTTGCTCAGGGGAAACCACCCCTCAGGCTTGCATTACAGTTCAATCAGCTTTGTGGTTTAGCTCATTTCCTGGGACAGGGTTGAGAAGAAACAGTTCTCCCTGTTTCAGCTGCTTGAAGAACTCGTTCAAGCAGAGAGGAGCCTGGGATTTGAAAGTTGTCTGGAGAATTTTAGGGCTATAAGCAGCATTTCTACCTATACAATACTAAAAACAAATGCTATCAGGAAGAACGTGTAAGCAATAAACCAAACGCCCACTGAAGCGAAGGAGGAATTCTCTATCATTCCCTGGAACCCCTTAGGCAGCAGCAAGACAGAGTTATAAATGTAGGTGGGGGAAAGGACTGTCTTCCTCCAAAGCATAAGGGGCTGACAGCCATGAAAGGAGGGCACCAGATTAGATGAACCTTTGGTGTAATCCAGTGCGTCTATTCCTGTATTCCCTTGCTACTTGTTAAAGGCAAACACAAAAGCAATACTGTCTGCCCTTATAAGAACTGCTTTGCATGTGTTCAGAGAGCTAAGGCAGCTGTGTGGATGGCTTAGTGTTCCAGGAAGTTGATGTGTTTCTTGGCTTCAATTCTGGTTTGTTTGCCTTAGACGAAGTGGCAATCCATGAGAGTCCCTTCGCCTTCCCCCAGGCTGGCATTGGCTGCAATAATACAGAGGTCCTCGAGACGTCACACAGCATCTTTCACCAGACTGACAAGCCTTTCCCAGTCTTGAACATGATGATTCTGCTCTTTAGCCAGTACTGGCTCCAAGCCCACTGGGCAAGGAGGAGACTTTGGACAAAGATGAAGGAGACTATGGGAGTCTGGGACAATTCTCTTGAGAGCAGCACAAGGCACTAACAGAGCTCTGTTTCTTAGGCTGAGATGCTTAAATTTCTCTGCCGACTCCCTCAAGCAGCCAGCTTTGGGGCAAGAGGAAGAGAAAAACCAAAGCTCATTTCCATTCGTGCTGGGGTGAAGATCCAAAAATAGCAGGCAAGGAGTGTGGAACCTTGTGTGGGCAGAAGAGGCTAAGGAAGGAGCTAATAAATAAGGACATGCTTTCCCTTTTGTAGCCCTAGGTCTCCTTTCCCCCGCTGAGCATCAGTGAGAAGCTAGAGGTAGCCCTACCTCTGGAGGGACAGAAGGGGAGGTAAAGAGGCACAGGCGAGCCCAGACTGGCGCTGCTCCGGTAAGTTAGGTCTCAAGTATCAAACTATCATTTTGTATCCCTGCCTTAGCCAGGAAAGAGGATGAGAACGTAAAATGGGAAACTATGCTGATCAAGAGGTTTGTAATTTGGGGTTTTTTTTAAGTTTTAAAGACAAACAATATGGTCACATACACAACCACACAGAGGAAGAGCCATAATGCAACCAAATCATTAATACGAATAATCTTTAAACCCTCAGGGAGAAAAACCAATGGTGTATGTTGAGATGTTGGCTACTCTAAAAGGAAAGGCCGTCGAGGCTCTGTGCTCTGGCAAATGGAGGTCCAAGGCTGGCCAAGCTCTGTGCTCTGGCATGTGGGGATCCCACACATCCAAGAGCTGGGAGGACAAAACAGATGAAGAAAAAGGAGGAAATCTTCTGGTGAGCACAGGGACTGGGGGAAATGAAAACCAAACAAACTTTGAATCCAAGACAAAATGCTCCTGGATTCTAAAAATGCACAGTGAAGCAAAGCTACAAGGGCTACTGAGCAGGACTAAAAGCTTGGCTGGATAATGGTAACAGAGAGGCTCAAATCCCAGATGATATGGCTAGGGATGTCTTGCCCTTTTAAGGTGGACCGAGAACAAGCATCTGTGCTCAAGCCTTGTAGCTGGAGCCTGTGCTCACTGGTTTCTGATGCAAATTGAAAAAAATGGGGATTTTTGTGCCTTATCAATTGGTCATGCAGATGCCGAGGCATCCACTGCAATGAATTGTCGTAAGACAATTGGTCTGGTTGTTTTCTTATTACAGCATCGTGGAAACAGGAGGAGGAACAAGAATGCCGAGATGAAGGAAAGCCACAAACTGATGTCAGATTGCTCACTGGCAATTGGTCTTTGCACCTGTTAGTCAGGAGGAAAGGGCCCGTCAGTCCCAACTGATGGATCAGATGAGCAGAAATGTAATCAGCCATGGCTTTTCAGTTTAAGAGCAGCTTCAGGGCAGCTAGAGGGCAGCTTCCCCCAGACTTTAAAAAGCGGGGTTTAAACATTCAAATCTTGGTAAGAAGGTAGTTCGTGAGCAAACTCTTATATTGGCTTCTTTTTCCATAGCCAGAGCTGTGTCTGCTTCAACAATGATAGGCAGGGAAGCGATTAGAAAAAAAAGCAGGATGATCTGTGTGAACTGTGCAGAGGCAGCAGCAGTGAAGCTCCTGCAATGCATCTTTTGGGGGAGCTGAGGTGAAGATCCACTGTCACTCCTGAGAGATCCTTTGCCAGAACCCAAAACAGAGATAGAGATAGAGAAATTTATCTACAGGGGAAAAAATTATTGGTAAAAGTAGCTTTGGAATTAAATAAACTAAACTAGGAAAGGGCATGCTCATCATGCCTGTGAAACTATTCCTGTGTCACTATGCTGATCAAATTTTGTCCCCAAATGGGACAGGTTCAGCAATGCACATTTTGGCAGAGTACCCCCACAAACCTTTCAACGCAGGTAGTGAAGCACCTCTGCCCCGAAGCACATGCACAGTGCCAATCTCAGGGCTCTCACACTGGAACACCGTACACGGGAGCAGCCCAAAGTACTTGCCACATACAAGATGAATCAGTAAAAACTATGCGTGACTTTAGACACTAGGATAGAAAATACAGGAATAATAATAATCATTTAAAAAACAATCATTTCAGGGTGGCTGTGCTATCAACTCTCAGGATTTTAAAATTACAAGTTTTGTTACCACTTGGTAATCTTGACTTTTGCTTAAAAAGACGTTTCTAACCTGCAGAGTTGGAAAGAAACATTAGAAAAGGTGAACCCTACATGTTCAAAAAAAGCCAAAAGAAAGAACCCTAGCTTATGAGGGGACAGACGGCTCCTCCAATCTCAAGCTGTTTAAACTAGTTGTTATTTCAAGGGCTCACGATTTCTGAATGTTTGGGGGATGTCGATTCAACAGTGGAGAAAAATCTTTTTACTATAGCAACTGTTTTACACCTCTTGGAACATACACAATGGAATTGTTTCCTTTATTTTTTAATGAAAATCCTTAGTACAGTCTAAAGTATAATATTCCTAAAATTTTATTTCTAAGCTAACATAGTCAATATCCCCCTTCCAGGGCTACTCTTTACAAATTTACCAGATTCATTTTAAGGGGAGAGAGGTCCATTTAATTTACACACACATACTCTCAGACATATCCACCCTCCTCACACTAAATTACTTAAGAGTTAGCAGCAATTCTTGCTGCTCTTTTCCAGGGAGCACGACTTGCTGACAGGATTAACTACTGCCAGACTCAGAAAACTGGAAGACAGCTGCCACATGGCAGCCATTTATTACAAAGCACCATTCCTCTCAAGTCAGGAAAGACAGACCCTCTTATTTTCATCTGTATTATCAGCAGGGTTTCTTTGCTTCACAGACATTAGTAACAAGGCTTTTTCTAAACAAACACCCTCTTTTCTCCCCCATCTTGTTAACATCATCATCTTCCTGTCTTCTGCTTCTGGCTGAGCATGAGAACTATCCCATCATGTATTCCAGATAAAATCTCAATTAAGACCATTAAAAGGTTACCATTCATAAAAGCGTGTGCACGCGCACACATACACACACCACTCCACAGTAAAAAAAATTAATTAGGACATCTTAGTTAAAGAATAAAGTTTAATTCTTTTTTAAATCTCCCAAAAAAGAAAGCGAAACTGCTACAAAGGAGTCAGGGTTTTACAACTGACCCCCTCAAACTCAGCCCAAAGATATGTTTTTTTTCCACTCTGGTGTCCCCTTATTCATCTATAAAACTTGATATGGACTATCACTGTCTCTGGTTAACTGCTGAGCCACCAACCCTTTCATCCTTCTCCAGCCTATGTAACTTGAAAATACATATAGGATTGAGGCCTGACACTACTCGACTCAACCATCCCATTCTACAGTTTTGCATTTCCTTCTCCAAACAGGTTTCTCAGGCATCACCCTCTTATATTCCCTTCTCAAAATGAAATACAAATATGCCCCAGACACCTTTTCCATTAACATTCAATATCACAGTGCATGTTAATCATTCCCCATCTTCTGGTTTTAATCCCCACTCCAGAGATGCTGGCCAGCTGTGTAATTTTACCCTGTGCCTGTGCATTGATGAGTGCACACGCACACGTGCAAACACGCACACTTTTATCCGTGTGCACATGCACACGTGCAAACGTGCACTTTTATCCTCAACATGCATATGTCACAGACACCAAGAGTACCACAGGGACTCAAACTGAGGTTTATAACTTCTGCAAAAAGGGTAAAGAATCAGCCCATGTATAAGATGTATATTTTCATTAGAAGTATTTCACAGCACCAAAACAGTTGTATTATTAGTAGACAGATTAACATAATCTTTTAGATAGGCAAGTTTAAGGTTGTTTGTGGAGTCTTCATTCTGAAATGTTTAAATTTGGTTTTCTATTCTAAACAGGATAATTTACTTCTAAATGTATATATAAGTCAACAGGCTACTAAACTTTCCAAACTATTGCTTTTAAAGTTTTGAGAACCTCAGATGCAAGACTTCTCTTAACAATGCACTTCACTATTGCTCCTCTTTACTTTTTAAAAACAAATTGTTTTGTAATCTTACTCATTTTCATGATTACAACGAAATGAAACAAGACCGTTTAAGTGGATTAGGAGCAATCGGTTTCTGCATGAACCCTCAAGCGACCTGACGTACAGGGTTCATCAAGGTTCCTAGTGACTAAACGATGAAAAAAGCAGCATATACAGGGCTAGTTTTCATAGAAAGGAAGCCTAGATGTCAATTTTCAGCTTCTAGAAATCAGAAGCTCCCCTGTCAGAGGAGCTTGGGACATGTTTTCCAAGGCATCTTCAGCTTGAGGATGGGGAAAGGAGACAAAACAAAACCAAGCAGATCTTGTGAACTTCTAAGTTCCTTGTATTTCTTTCGGTCTAACAGACTTTACAAGACCCACAGACATTTTTCTAAAAGGGATTTTTCAAAGTACAGAGGCCTACACTAATAAACCCAGTGAGGAATCTATGAAGGTCAGCATGGAGCCAAAGCACTATAAGCCATGTGTAAGGATTGTATAGGATGACAACCCTCCCCTCCCCCCCAAAAAAACACAAAAAACCAAAAAACAGCTAGAGAGGCCTGGACAGAGGCTTGACAGACACTGCTGTTCCCCAGTGCTGGAAACTCAGCAGGAAAAGGCTTGCTGACCTTTGAAACTGTCTGTTTGGAGTAGTCTTAAGAGCTACTTGGCTGCTAGGACCATAATCTCTTGTCTACCTTGGCGGAGCAAACACTGAACTCAGAAGGATTCTGACCATTTGTATCACAAAGGAGTCTGGCCCTGAGAACTTAAGAGATATATGGATGCATCAGTAAAGGAATCTGTCAACCACAGCTATCTGGACTGAAAGGTGCTTATAAACCCGTGCAGACTACGACTGCCCTACTCATTCTCTCTGCTGAAGGTTCAATATGCACAGGCTCCATTTCCTACCATGTAATGCTCCAGCTGTTTGGCTCAAGGTGGCAAGATGCAACCTGCAGCTTCCACAAGCCACACCTCTAGCACAAAAATTAGGACATCTGCAATGTTTTTCTCTGACACAGAAATTTAGGTATAGTCTTCAACATGTGTGGCTCTGGGTACAGAAGAGCCTGGACACCTGCGATATATCTGCACACTGCAATGAATTGCAGGAAGTTTATTTTAAGAACGCTGGGAAAAAAAAAAAAAACAAAAAAATGATGAACAGGTTTCTTTGGTGAGTGACTGAAGTTTCATGCAGCTCGCTTTCCAGCCAGAAATGCCGGCTGCTGGTCCAAAACCATCTTCTTCCCCTTCCAAAAAATTCCTCTGCTACTACCTCACACATTAGCAGCAAATGGAGGATACAGACAACTCTTTCTACAATCCATTTATGAAGAGGGCTACTCGCTTCTTTTTCCCTGCTCTCTCAGAGACAAATTGAACAGCCAAACAAAACCTGTTTTAGGCCTAATAAAAAATTACATTTCCAGCAGACCTGATTTTAGGAGATGCAAGCACAACAGGTATATACATATATAAAATGTAAGATATAAAATAGTGAGTCAGCTAATTGTCATTTTTATAGACGTACATATAAGATAGCAATGTTACAGTTGTTATTTTACAGATGCTGACCATGATACCACAATTTAAACTTGCTATGATGAACAATGTCCCTGTGTGTCCTCTCTCTCCCCTCCTCACTCTCACGCAGACACATGCACCCTTCTCTAATTTTAAGATAAAGTCATTTGTAATTCTTGAACAGGTGGTCTGGCTCTCCAATTTTGAGCCAGTATATATTATTACAGTGTAATTCCACCAACTTCAGTGGGGCCACTCATAACCTACATCAGCATGGGAGGGTGGAAAAAAAAAATCAGACCTAGAGAACATTCAAGTGAGCTGAGAAAAGTTCAGCAGTGGTTTGCAGAATAGGTCACAACTATGAAAGCTTTTATTGTATTTATCCTCTATTGAGAGACCATTGGAACTTGAAGACTGCATCCTCTGTTCCTGGTTCTCAGGGGCATACATTAAGTGTGAAAACGCCACGGTTGAGCTGGACTTTGACTCTGCAACATTAAACAGTAGCATAGGATGAAATGGCAGGAGACAGTGATCCAAAAATAAGTTCAGCTTCCAATTCGGATCTCAGCCTCCCACAATATATAATATTTCGGTTAGTTTCAGGGGAGATGTCATACTGTAATCAAGGGACTGCTATTAGAACAACCTCTCTGAATGAGCTAAAATGAAAAAGCTGCTGAAAAAAGTAAAACCACCAACTCCAAATAAAAGTGACTTAGAGTGATGTGGCATAACGCTACTAATTTCACAAATGATCATGTAACACTTCTCTACTTAGCACTGAGCTGAGCTGGCCCCACTCATTTCACTTCGAGAAAGTGTAATTTTTCTCTTGCTTTCAGAAACCTATCACCTGTCACTTACTGCCAGCTAAAGCAGTATCTAGTGATCTCCGTGTCAGACTACTATGAAGTGGCACTGTATAATTTACTACGTTTATTGAAGGTAAACTATATACACTACATGCATCTGCACACACACGGAGGACACCCCTGAGAGGTGATGTCACCTGAGCTTTTTGTTGCCGATACAAAATGCACACAATGATAGACCCCCACCTACATATTCCAAGAGGCCTAGCCAAAATGAGAGAGAAAAAATGAAATCCACCCATACGGCCCCCAAAAACCAAACACAGGTGACTTCTAAAATACCAGAAAGGACTTTAAAAGAGCAGTAAGACAGTTCCCCCAGGTTGGGGGAATCCTGAGGCTTATTATGCCTCTGAGGGTAGTCACAGGGCTCTGTGGTGTCTGTGTTTTATACCTTAGTACACTCAGGGGAGTGATTAGTTCATGATAACTGTGCTCCCTGGGGTGCCTAATTGCTTAACTGTCTTAACAAAACAAAAAGGGCTGTGCAAGCCTAAATCACAGTAGATTAAAGAAACGCTAATCTCAAGAACAGCCAAGCTGTATTTGCTCTTTTTCTGAAACCAGCAAACATTACGTTTTGCCCACATATGGCACATGCAGAGCTCAGAAGCTGCAGATTTGAGCACGTACGTGCTACTAAATTGGTAACAAATGCTCTTAGCATTTTCTTTCCCAAGACACCACCACTACGATGATGCAGGAAAAGGAGAGGAAAAAAATACAGTAAATAGAGATCAGATGACTTGAAGTACTAGTTCCATTCACTTAAACTCTTCTCCTAATTATTACATAGCCTACAATCAAGAATGAACTTCAGATAGAAGAGTGGGGAAGAGAATGGATGATTGGATCCTGGTGGCATTTGAAAATAAAAATCCCAGTCAGTAGCAGCTGCTTAAGAGTTTCAGAAGGCCACTAGTTTCAAGCGTTGCTTGCTGTGAAGTGACTATGCACATAGTTAATGCAGCCATATTTAAGCATTTTGAGTATGATGAAACAAAGGGCCCGATTCTTCTCTCCCTTTTGCTGGCTTTACACAAGCACGACTCCACGGACCTCAGCAGAGGTGCTGCTGCCTTGCATCAAGGTAAATAAAAAGAGGGGCAGGGAAAAATTCAGGCCTGATATGTATCTTTCAAAGTTCTTGAACAGCTTAGATATGAAAGCGTCCTTCTCAAAAAAGACAACCCTGTTCTCCTCTGTCCTTTTATCTTTCCTTAACAGTTTGCCATCCAGTGATAGGAGGGAACCCCAGCTGCAACAGCCTACGCTTTTATCTTCTGCTGACCATGCAGCAACACAAAGCTGAGTGCTGGATTTCCTGCTGCTTGCCTAAAGGGGCTGTTCAGCTTGTTTAAATATTACTTGCCTTGGAAGCCTTGGAGTTGTGCCCAAGCAATGTACTGTATCTTCCCAGCATCCATTTCAGCATGTACTTTAAAGGTCTCTAAGTTCGACGTACTATGCCCTGCCTCGCTACGGGAGGGGCTTGATGCTTTTAGAAAAAAATCAACTTGTTTTTTTCCCCACCTCTTTCCACATGCTGCACACTGCTGCAGAGCCAACAAAAGGCTCCTCCTTGCACACTGCTTTCAGTTCAATAAAGCGAACTAACTACGTCTGAGGAAAGCATGTTCTGCTATGAAAAACTGTTGGTAGGAAGCAAGCAAATACCACGTACCACATAGCAGCAGCTGTCAGTGAACAGCTTAGGACTACACAGCGGTAGCAGTAGCACGTTACTCGTCGATTGCAGCCCAGTGACCTCCTAATTGCACCACACTTGGAACTCAATCTGGAGACTTCTTTAACTTTACCTGTTCCTTGAAGCAGCTAAAGCCTGAGCCTGTACGATACAACTATGGTGACCAACCCCCAAGCAGAGAGAGGGCATGCATGCATGTCTCCATGCAGTGTGACTGAGCAAACGATGGCAGCTGATAGCACGTGCCTGCAAGGACTCATTTCAGAATGATTCAACCTCCCTGATAACACTCGTTGTGGCAGAAGGATCCAGTGCTCCCGTGAGGCCTACCTGGAATTACACTGTAGTGGCACACAGTGTCCCGAACCCCTCAAGCCCCTCCCTGCTTCCCCAAGAATCAAAGTTTGCAGCTGACCAGAGGGAAATGGGAAATGCTGGCTGGAGAAAGAGAATCCATGCATGTACACGTAGGGTTGCAGGAACCCACCCCGGCTGAAAACAGTTCTTCTTTGACAGAGCTCTTGAGAAAAGTGGCAATACAAACTAACTTTTCAAAAAGCACCACACTAGTAAGTCAATATTCTGCAAGTCACTGGTAGGTCACTGAACTAAATAAATATCACATATATGAAGCACAAATAAACTAAGAAATTAGTGAAACAGCCACTCCTTCACAAAAAGGGGAGGAGGCAGCTGTGGCAACAGTAGTAGCTAATGAGAAATCCAGGGGAAAATGCAGATAACAGAACTTTTATTTCTTCCAACAATCAAGGTCTATTCCAAATGTTTTTTTCCTATCTCTTTGCATTTGGGAACTTCTGTAAAGTGGGTTCGTGCTAACTGTGCTCTCTCAAAGTTCAAGCTGAAACAATCAAATAGGGCCTCACCAAAAAAAACACCCCACACCTTCTTTTAATCTCAAAAAGATCCTTCACAAACCCTTTAAAAATGTTCCATTTGCACAAGTACTCAATTACCAAACCACCAAGGCTGAATCTTGGCTACAAGGTCAACGAGGAGATAACCTTGGCTAATGGCATCAATCCACATTAGCCCATCCGCAGCAAAATATGGCCCACCTATTCAGCATCCTAATATATACCCAGCCCTCACCTTAGTCTGGGGCTGATAAACAGTTGATACGAATGAAGAAGAGATAAAAATCCAGATTCAAAACTCTCTTGTGAAACTTTTGAACATTTAATGCTTACTAGGAAAGCTCAGTAAACATGATTCATGAGCACCCTGCAAGAACATGCAACTTGCAGATGCTTCATTGGCATCTTTGTATGAAAGGGAACAGCTTACTATATATTATTTTCATACATAATAGAATCTCACACACACCCCCTGCCCAATATAAACAGAAATCACAAACATACTTAAGATTGCAGTGGCAAAGAAATGCCAGGCAAGAGGTGGAAATTTCTTTTCATCCATTCTGCTGTGGGAGCAATGAAAGTCTGGGCTGAAGGGCTTCATGTTTTTTTGTTCCTGGGCTCCGATACTGCAGTACAATGAGATGAGTTAAAGATGGAGTGGCAGTGAGTCAAGTGCAAGCTTGTGACCAGTTCTATTTCCACACACTTCATGCTTAGAATGTCTTTGCTGTCTCCGTCCTGCAAAGAACCCTCTTTTCATTCAAAAACCTACTTGAAACTCATTTCTTCAAAGCCTGCTGATAATGCTCTTCCTAAGCAAGAAATATATATGTTAAGTAGATAGCTATTTACACTGTACAGTTACTGAGTTGTGCCCAAACTGAACAAGAGAAGGGACACCCCCCCCCATGCCACAGACTTCAGACCATTTAACCTAGGATCTGTTCATTCTTTGCTCAAGTGCAAGATTCAGTTAAACACACACTGAGATGTGCAGGAGCACTCAGGATTTACCACTTAGACACAAACTCCTTAGTTAAGAACTGTGTCTTCCTCCACTTTTTATATAGAACCAAGTGTGCAGATGATGCATAAAAATGTCTGCACATTTGCTGAACTGGACAACATCCTTCCATTTCTTTAAGCTCCATTTTTCTGCATAGCAATCAGCTATTTTTCCAAAGTAAAAAAAATCCTGACTCAACTCTCCACTCCTATACTCTCAAAAAAAGTTGAAAAAGGCCATAAAAGTACACATGCAGCAGAATGTATTACATTACAGCACCAGTATGCATCTCAACCATACAACGTACACTTGCCACGCAAAATGGAACAACTCATCTGGAGCACTCAAGATGTTTTCAAAACACACTATTTGCCAACCTTTTACCTATTATGCGATGCAATGGGAATAGTGCACATGTTCTGGGGTACATAGTTAGCCACTTCCAGTCAAAAAAATGCAAAAAGGGGCATCAATACTGGGGGGGGCAGGGAGCAAAGCATAATTTCGACTACATTCTGTCTAACTATCTGCAGCACTGTTAGCCTCGCTCCTACTGCATTGGCCCATCTAGCAGTCAGCTATGACATCGTGTTTAGGTAGCAAACCATAAATGTTACACAGAGCAGGAGACACAGACCATCAGCTGTTTCTGCACTAGAATTATTACACTGACAGAGCAGAACCATTTTGCTCCATGAACTGCTGCAATGTTTTAACTTCAGCGCACAACTCTGGGAAAGGGAAAAGTTATGCACTACTTACAGCAGAGAGACCACAGCGATTTCTGTTCAGCCTAAGAAAAAACACTCCACCGTGAAAGGAAGGTTTTGAGGGGGAAGCACTATTTTGTGCTAATCAAAAGTTAAGAAATCAGATTAACAGGGTTGTAATCAGCTCTTCCTTCCCCCTCCAAACAACAGCAGAGAGCCTTGTGCCACTATGCACCACTGGCCTCTACAGCAGCACCAAGGAAACCATTCTGAATCACTGCCCTTCGAATTGCAAAGCTACTTCTGGCCTTTTTCCTTCAGGCCGGAGCTGCTCTCATGCTTTTTATTTCTCATTTTTAAAAACTTCTGCTCCTAATAAAAAAGTTAGTTGCAGTACCATCATTGCCTTGCATTGCAATATTCTCCAGTAAACTGAGTAATTAGCAGGCCCATCCTGACCCCTCAGCTCCTACCAGGCCTGTAAGTGATGCAAGTACTTTGCTTCAACTCTTCCTCCATTTTAGTTTTGTCTTAAAACAGACTGGTGAAAGTGTACAATTCCAAGATGGTTTTTCACATTGGGCTGCAAATGCAAAAGTCTCCACTGGCCTGGCTTGAAGAAATATTTACAAATGTTAGCAACTGAACAGTTCATTAAAGCAATGGTTTTCATGGAATCATAAAAGTCACAGAAAATTATGGTTGGAAGAGACTGTAGGAGGTCATCTAATCCAACCCCCTACTCAAAGCAGAACCCATCCCCAACTAAATGATTCCAGCTAGGGCTTTGTTGAGCTGGGCCTTAAAAACTTCCAAGGATGAAGATCCCACCACCTCTCTAGGCAACCTGTTTCAGTACACCCTCGACCTGTGGTCCGGAGATCCCTGCACGTCCATAAGCTATGTCTGTGAGGTCCACAAAAGATGACTATGATCAATCAAAAGTATGTGAATATCCACACTTACAATTCAAAGGTGTGTGCACCTCCATTCAGATTTTGTGGGGGGTCCCCCCCAAAAAAAGGTTAAAAACCACTGCATTAGAGAAGTGTTCAAGTTCAGGCTTAAGTAGTGCTTAATATCTGTTTAGGCAGAGCAAAAAACCAGAAAAATATCTGACACTATCTTTGTCTTCTAACTTTGTAGCAAAACTAATACTGCCAAAGGCACAACAGCCCAGGCAGGTACTGACCCCTGCTCTAATCTAGCAAACAATTTTTGGGGGACTAAGAAGCAAGATGGTGGTGAGGTGCGGGGACCAACATAAGCCCCCAAATCACTACTTCTATAGATAAGTGGCAATACATTGAATAATGGAAATGAATAGAGAAGGCAATATTATCATGCCTTCATGACACCGTGAGCATCCCAGTTCAAAGGAAAATATTCAGAGGATGACTATGTCAAATTATTTGCAAATCTGCTTCTTGATCTAATACTTCCTATTTAACACAATGCGCAAAAATAATAAATCCCTTCCGCAGACATTATTAAAAAAAAGTTTTAATCAAAGCAACCTCTTTGTGGGCCCAGAATTTAAAAAAGAACCTCCCCCTCCCCCCAAAACAATTTAGAGTTGCCATCTTCACAGGAGCAAAAATGCATGCAGATGGGGCGGGGGGGTGTTAAACAAGAAGGAAGCAGGAAAGGAAATGCATACTGATACGAACAAACTCTTACAGGTCAGAAAACCAAACTCCTGGCTAACAGAGCAGAACTTCTATGAGCACAAGGAGCACACAAACCTTCTAAGAACCCTCTAACCACCCCCCCTCCTCAATATTGTTTTATTTATTGTAGCTTAAAAAACTGGACAACAGATTTCTAACCATGCATCTGAAAAATTGGCTAACAGTATGTCACCCAACCTACCACATGAACAAACCACCAACGAATAAAGCTAGTGGTGAATTGCAAATTTTGCTTCACTGAAGTGTTAATGGCAGCTTCCACTGCTGCACTGCTAAAACACCCACTCCACGCAGTCAGACTTACAAGTGTGTATAAATACCTACAAATCTGCTTCTACCTGGTGGATTACAGGAGATGGAGGACAGTATTTTTAAAACAAACATGTATGACTACCTCTAAAATTAGTCTCCTGGTAACTTGTAGGCAATACTATATATTACAGTATATTTACACTATATAACTGTTAAAATCAGTTTTCAGTTCAGCTTTGCATATTGTACACAGAGTCTATGTGGCAAGGAGAAAAATAATAAAATGCTTTTGCTTTCATTTTAATGAAAGCAGAGAAACTCCCCTCTGCAATATCATTCTTCATACGAGTGTACTTAATCCTTAGCTAAGATGCTATTTTTTTAAAAGCAGCAGATCAAGGACTTCACAAAAACATGCAGATCTTTCCACTGTCTTATTTTTAGCAATCTAGAACCAAACAAACATAATTATCAAGAAATAAATGGAGGGAAGGGGCTGTCTGTTGACTTTAGAAACCAGCAGTTCTATCAACTCCTGGCTATGAAACATGAACTAGAGGTTATTACAGCTTTGGGGCACTACATTCAAAGGATAAAAAGATCTATAAGATCTTATTTTTTATTTTAAAAACTTTGAAATCAGCCTAGTTCTACACCTCCTTGCCCTTGCTAAGGAACCCTGCAATTTTAGCATTACTGGTATATTCCAGTGTCACCTGCATATTTCTTAAGGTACCAACCTCTCTCTGTCCCAACCTCAGAGCATCAGCGGGACCGTGATATGTCTGCTCTAAGTTCACAGAAAAGCCACCTCAGAGCTCCTAAGGGGTGCTGTCATCTTTTCATGTCCTGTCACCATGTTCAAAGTTGCATAATGTTGCTGGATCTGTTGCTTTAATGGGGTTATTGATGTGTGGTCCTACAGGTATGACATGCCACTTCGCTCTAGATCCTCTTAGTATATGGAAGGAAAAGTAAATATTGCTGTAGAAACACTCCCCCTTCTTATCTCAGTAAAACACTGCAATCAGAAGGCTGTAATTACAAACTAAGGGCCTAGTACCGCAATTGGGTTTTCAGCGGCAGACCCCTGCTCTGCTTCCTTAGATCTAAAGAAGCTTCACACCTGAATAAGAGTCTGGCCTGGCAAAGCAGCTTGTGAAACTGGGCCCCCAAGTAGGTAGATGCGGTATAAAGTTTGTTTACATGAGGTACATAAATACTTAGTCTTTTTTTTCTCTAATCAAAAAAAAACTGCTGAAGAGTTCCTTGTTCCTGTTTAGCAAACTGCAAATTTGGGGAAAGTACTTTCAAGTTACTTACTAAGTCTAGAGTGGCTGGCTGGCCCTTTAAATGTTTGACACCTTCATGAGAAGGACAAGTTAACTGCATAGGGACAAATTTTACAAAAAGAAAGTTTTTATGCTGTAATTACAAGTTCAAGGCAGACAATTCAGTAAACAACTATATAATTTGCATGCATCTGGGATGATTAAGCAGCAGCATCTATGATGGGAATGAGACTAGACGATCCTTGAAGTCCCATCCAACACTGATTCTACAAGCAACAGCACATACACTACACAATGTGTTAAGAGGAAGGCCCTTAATTGATGAAGCAAGACACAGAATTGCAAGATTTCATCTGAAGGTTGAAACAGCATGCAGAGTTTAGATCAATGTAATTCCAGTCTAGACTCATCTCCTGCTTATGTAAATGAGGCAGAGATCTGCCCTTCATGCAACTGATGGTAAATATAAAAAATATTTCCATTTATCCAGCCAATACGTTTTAATTCTCATGGTGATAGCACTCAGTGTTAATACAGAACTCCTTCCTGTCTCCCACTTGTAAAAAGTTAAACCCATCCCTTACCAGGACATTTTTATACCTTCAAAGAATTTGAGACCTTGCTGAAATATTCTCCAAAAAATTCAATACAAAATAAAGTTCAGTAAAATTTGTAAGCAACTAAGAACAGTTTTAAAGTGGGAAGTGTCAAACAGCCTCAAACACTATCCATTCTTGTCAGAACTCTTCCTCACCTGTTCAACTGCTGCTTTCTTGATACACTAAAATTAGGAGCCCCTGTTTGGCAAAGGGAAACTGGATCCATTTGTCCCCCTTTAGAACCCTAATTCCAAATTTGTGAAAAAGTGCTCTCTCTGAAGCAGTCAGAAGACCAGACCCAAATTAAAAATTACTGGGACCGCCAAACTCAAACACTGAAAGAATCCACTAGTTGGGTCCAAAAATAACCTCATGAGAGTAACAGACTTGCACAAATAAATACTTACACAAATAAATGCCATGAAACAAAGAAGGCTAGAAACCATCTCTCTAAAAACAGCTGAAACGCTCATATAAATCACATGACTCCAGGAGCTGCAGCTTTAAGGAAGTATGGACCATAAGACTTATTAAAACTGAAAGTTGACAACACTAATTATTTTCCTTATTTTTCTTTCTCTCTACATACAGTGTTTTTTCAAATGGAAGTTACTCTGCCATTCAGAAGTGATAAACTTCATAGAGAGAGCCTTCCCATTCCAGAAGGGCAGTATATTTGTATGTATGTGTGGCATACACGTAATCCAGCAGTTATTCACCCAGCAGCAATTTATTTTCAAGCATTAAACTAACGTAAAAAAATGGACTTATTCTCAAGGCCTCATGTCAAGTTTGTCCATCCCTTGTGTTCTCCCAGGAGGGTAAAGCATTCAGAAACAGCTGACATTTTCCTGGTTTTTATTAATTCAGTGCTGCAGTCAGTCAGGCAGCAGGGTTGGCCTCTATTAGGCAGTACTGATGCATTCTCAAATAAACCTGAGGGGATGATTTATGTTTAATGCACATGTTATATCGCATCTGTGTTAATTACTGCATGCAAAGCTCCTGTTTCCTTTTAAGAACTCCAAAGCAGAGCGTGCTGTTTTGTTTTGCAGTTTTTCGCTTTCAGATATTTCTCAAAACATAGCCACTCCTTCGCCCTCCACCATTTACTCAGAAAGGTTAAAGCTCACTGATCTTATGATGGATGCAAGGCCTTTGATGAAGCAAGAGTTGTTAACTGCTCCTTGAAATAGTCTGATTAAAGATCAAACAAGTTAGAGGCTAAAACCCTCTACCAGCAACTTTAAAATCCACATGCAAACTCTCGTCTCATCATCTCAAATGCCAGACCAGTGTTTCTCAAGTCTGAGGCATCCCTTGTCCAACTGGAGGCACCCCTCAGATAATGCCAGCTCTTAGTTTTAATTCATTTTTTTTTTACTACAGAAAGATAATCAAACAAATTTGCTGTGGCAAAGAATTTAGAAGGACCACAACAGATCAGAATATCTTTAACACTATGGATTCTTTTTTGAAATCTCTGGGTTTAATCTTATGAATCATGTTTACATACCTAACAGTGTGGCACATCACAGCACCCTTGAAAGGGTCTCAGGCCACACCAGGGTGATGTAAAACCCTAGTTGAGAATCACTGTGCTAAACAATAATCGTCTAACAGAAGTTACCTTAAAACAAAAAAATAATTGCCCCTCTCCCCAACCAGCAAAAGCCATCAGATGGACCTCACCACCTGTTAAGCCATGAATAAGGTTTCTGAAGTAATCATATAAATAATAAATAAGAGGGATGCAGGGGAAGACAGAAAAATCTCAGAATATAAGCCGGGGGGGGGGGGAAGAAGGAGACAGGACAGGACAAGGCTTTTGAAGTTTTACTTCTTCTTTTGTTTTGGCAAGACCCTAGCATCCTGTTCTATCAAAACTCTTCCCATTAAAATTTAGGATTTTTATCTCACCCGATGTAACATTAAATGTCACTAACAGCAGGTTGACTTCATATAGACAATGCATAAATTTTCTCCCCTCTCCCATCCTTGTCTCTCTACCTGTACAACAAAAGTTGCCACCTTTAAGAACATAAATTCAGAACAGAGCTACAGTAAAATTAAACTGGTGGTCACCTCCTGAGGTTATAAAGTAACTGGTAACACAAGTCCATAATTAAATGAATGTATTTTTTTTTATTTGTTTGACATCATTTCCTCTTCCTCTAGCTGAAAACAAAACAAAAAAGCAACATTCCCATAAGTGGAGATTAACTGTTGCCTCTTAATTCCTGTTCAACAAGCAAACTGCAAATTCAACTTCAAACACTGCCCTCACAGGCACAAAGGTCCAAAATGCTGCAAGAAAAGCATCTTTTCTGCATGAAACTATGAACCCTCAGTTTCACAAAGGTTTCAATCCTTTTCAAACAAACTACACACGGGGCACATCTACACATGCACTTTACTGCACAGTAGACTTAATCTGCTTTGCAGTAAAGCACCACTGTCTACAAGTCCACGGCAATTAGGCCAGCATAAACTAATTTACTACACCATTGGATAGTCCCATCAGACATAAGTACTATCCGATTGCTGAGTAACTTACTGCACTTAAGTGCATGTGTAGATGGCCCACCACAGATGGTGACATCCAGATTAATTTACTCTGGCTCAAACCGTACCAGTTTATTCAGTAGTATTTATCACATGTGCAGACACACCTACACACACACAAAATATATCACTTAAATTTAATTTAGCTGCTCTGTAAGGGGTTTTGATTTGTTTGGTTTTTAAACCCATGACCACTTGGAGTTTTTGAGCTCTGTTGCTTTGAAACCAAGAAGTGTGATTTATCCAAAAAAAGGAACTTGTGCTTTGCTCACATTCATTCACTTAACACCAAGCCCATCAGGTACAAACATGAGGAGATATTATCTACATGGGACAGCACACACACAAAGAATTGAGCACTCTCCCTACCACTGCACCCTGACATCAGGAAGTTTGTAACAGCAAGAGCATGCTTATACTCAAGCTGACCCTGCTGGGATTTAGCAGTCCAATACTGATCCCACCAGTTAAAGTCAGAAGTAATTTCATTGAAATCAAACCAGTGTAAGCCACTAGCACCAGGCCATCTGACCACTAAAGCTATCTCTCTTCTCCAGCATTCTTATTCTGGTTAGCTTGTTCAAATGCATTCCTGAAGAATTGCCTTTTTACAATGCCATGCTGAAATGAAATTATTCAAGTGCTATTAAGCCTCACCATTTATTACTATATTCTGCACTATCCAGACACAGAACAGACAGTCCCTGAATAACGAGCGCACAATCTAAGGTGTTATTTTGGAAACTGTTCCTAGTCTGGAAAAAGACCCCTGCAATTGCAAAGAATCCTGCTAACTTCAACAGGACTCCACACAGCTGTCAGCATCCAACCACGTGGAGCTACGCACAGAATCAGGCCCAGAATAAACAATCAACATACAGCACATGTAATGATATACAGCCACTGATGTATACAATCCTTTTATATGCACACTCATGCTACACACACATACACCTCTTGTTTTCATCTACAAAAAACAATACTAACTCTATCTGACTTCTCTGCCTACCCGTTAACAGTGTAAGCGGGTCTTAAGAAAGGATTTAAGATGGGAGAATGTAAAAAAGTTTAATAAGTCAGAAGATGTAATAAGTGTACAAAGATACAACTGTTAGAGACCAGATCGCCTCAGTACAGCAAAGAGAAAACTGGTTATTCTGTTCCTCTACAGCATTAGTAACTTCTCAAACAAAGAAGCTTGATCAAGGCAGACAGAGAGGGGCTTATCAGCTTAGGAAATGGGAAGGATGGTCCAATTAACTGCCAAGCAGTCAGACATAATTCATCCTGATGAGGCCAATGAGAGGAGACAAGTCAGAGAAAATGCATGTCCCATCCATTTATGTAATACCCAAACATTCTCTTGCTGCAAACTTATCCTCTTCCCACAACTTTGTCTAAATAAGGACGAAGTCATCAAGGGAAAATGTATCTCTGTCCAGGCATGTAAAGGTAATGGTACCTTATGTTGATTAAGTTCCCCCTTAGCGGTACAGACGGCAGCTCAGCACACTGCTAGATGCAGTATCCAGAAGCCACGGATGAGTAGCACAGGAAGCCTTGCAATAGTTATCTTGTGTGTATGTCGTGTCATTGCACTGATGTGGTGATGTGGGGTTCTCTGTGTTACCTTCCTAACCCCCTACTCCAGTAGCGTCTCATGTCCTGGCTATTCCTGCCAGGCGGCGGAAGAAGTCACTCGACAGCATTCCAAACTGAAGACAAGCCGTTTTAACAACCAAGTGAAGAGCTAGGAATCCTGATCTTCAAGGCAAGGGCTGCTCTTGTGCATCCTGTACAGGGCTAAGCACAGTCCGTGATAAAAATAAATAAACAAATAAATAAACAAATAAATAAATAAATGTGGCAGGGGAAAGAAGAAGAAACAAGAAATCAGAGGAGACAAAGTGGGATACAGAAAGAAATTTTCAGTGCACCCTGGGTCTCAGTCCATTTTCATCGTCTGGGATGCAACAGATGCTTAAAAAAAAAGCCTGCAAACTGAAGGGTCATAAATCCACTAGCTTCATCTGACACTAAATTTTTCTGAAAGAGCAAGATCTTTATGCTGAAACTAATGAAAATGCACACACAGGATCCAGTCCTTCTCAGATGATAAGACAACTTGTTTTATATAATCCCCTTCATTTTTCACGGTGCCAGACCTAAGATCAGAAACACGTGCGTTTCACACACCACGAACCGGCGCATAGAAAACGATCGCGTGGAATATTTATGTTATATACAGCAACATCCTATTTTTCAGTTACCAGGAGCCAAGAAATCTATGCATTACTAGAGAAGCTGCCTTGCAGCGTGGTGTTATATTGAGCACGAACCAGACTATATATGGTATGTTTACTGAACGCTTAGGCACAAACACATTGCAAAAGAAATGATGTGCAGCATCTCACATGAGACCCTGGACTCACTGCTGCAAGGTTAAACACAGTCTTCCCTGAGTCTCCCTCTTTGCCACATACTCCTCAGACACTTCTGACTGGATGCATGTGAAACCTCTAGAAAGTCAGCACAGGTTATGCTTCACAGTAATTATTAACTACGTGGAGTATCAGTCATCCAACTCCACCCTCCCACATTCCCTTCTCTCCCTCCTTCTCTTCCTCCCCCGTGACTTGCCTGCTCCGACTGTTCATAAGGCAACCCCGTAGAGGGCATGAAAGTACACAGAAGAATGTAGTTGCAGAATGCTGCCTATTCTATGGGATGACGGGCACAGACAAGTGTACCATCTACTTCTTAAGAAACAGCTGGCAGTGAGCACTCCACAGCTATCTACCCACCCCGCACTCAAGCCAAGAGCCTCCCTGAGACGATTTCATAAGAGAAAAAAAATCCATGAAAGGGAGGAGGGTTTGCTTGAAGATGCCTTAAAGCACGGAGAAGCTTCCTAACTGGCTTCAGAGTCCTGCCTAACCTGTTTTGCAGTATGTTCTGTTTAACTCTTTTTTGGCAATGAGATCCAGGCTTCAGCCCCTTCCTCCTTTCCACCTCCCTTGCATACGCCATCACTCACTTAATGGCTAGGTACAGACATTCAAAAAGCCCAAGGTGGAATCGATCTAAGTGATATGGTTTTCTCTACGCAGCATAGTTTAGATCAGTAGTGAACAGAACATACATTCACTCTTTGGTGGGGAGTAATGGAAGAGAGCAAAGCTTAGACCAGATTTAACCATTTTTAAACCAGCCTATGCATGCCGAACTTCTGTTCTGTTACAGTTATAGACTGGTTTCTGATCACTTATACTGGTAAAAGTGCAATGTGTGTACCTGGCCAACATGACAGGCTCAGGGGAAAGAAGGCACTAAAAAACAGAACCACCCAGTTTATCCCAGACTGCTATCAAACACACAGCAATCTTTATTATCTGGAACATGATCCTCCTTATCAGCCTGATCTCAAATGTCAGACTTCCTACCTTCAGAACTGTTCCTACAAACCACCACTTCATCCCCAATAGATAAATCTCAATCAAAGCAGCATGTGCATACACACACAGCTTATTTGCTTTTTTAAACAGAGCACTTGCTGAGAAAACGTAGCACAGTGCAGAGATGAAGCACCAGCAGCTACTGTGGTGTAAAGACAGCGCAAGAGCAAATATTTCTTTATTTTTGCATTATGTGGGGCATTTACAGGGTTAATGGATAGCCTGCAGATCAGAAATTTACCTACTTGGCAACAAAAGCATCCACTCAAAGCTATACAGGTTGTTTCTGATACAGAGTAAGCAGTTTCTAACTGGTGGAAAAGAACTTGGTGATGGCTCAGTAGCCATTTTAAGCAGAGTTCAGTTAAGGAAGTAGACAAGGAGGAAAGCAGAAAACAAAGACCTTTTAAAAGCTCAACAACGCATATTAGAACTCTGTCCCCAATAGCAGCATATGTAAAACACACTTTAAAGATGCCAACAAAGTTAACTAAAAAGAAAGATCATAGATAGGATGACCTTCAGAAGAACAAGAAATCCCTCAGAGCTCACAGTATTCGATGCATGACATTTCCGGGATTTCTAGTCAGTTGTTTGTGTGCGTTTCCTAGGGAGTTTTCATGATGTGGGAAAGACTAGGTATGTACATGAGAAGCAGACTGCAACATCCCTACCCCATTAAACTGCAGAGAGAAAAAGTCTACAACCCACAAAACGCTGAAGTGTGAAAGGTGTAGGTTCTACCTACATCTAGCTTTTTTTTTCTTTTTAATTTTTGTAAAGCAATTCAATCTGTTGCAGCGGGGAACCCAACACATTTTTATCAGTCTGTTCTGCCTATCTTTTAAGAGGCCAAAGGAGACAGAGATGCTCTGAAATCTGAACACAATTTTATAGATTTTATAGACCTCTTCTGTAAACTTTAGGGCAGGGATTTCCTTTGTTTCTGTTTTGTGCAACAGCAAGCCCATCAGAAATAAACTGCTGATAGTAAAGCAAGCAGATATGATTCTTTTTTAATTCACTACAAAGTTAGGACATGCGGAGCTGCTTGCAAGTTTTCTGTCAAGTTACAGAAAATGAATCTTGATCAATTCCTTGGTCACATCATGGCCTGAAATCTGCTACAATTATTAACTGTGCTCCAGTCACATGAAGAGAACAAGCTTCCCTCTCCCACCCTCATCCCGTGGGTAATATTATGTGGGCAGTGAATGAAAGAAGAAACAGTAGAAAAGGGGGGGACTTACAGAAAGACTGCAAGCTGTACTTCTCTTTCTGTTTGGTGGATAAGTTAGCATGATTTAGGGATCACTGTTCCATGCTTCAAATCATTAAACAGCCAACAAATGAGAAAAAAAATGTTTTCAGTGGAGAAAAAGGAAAAAATCCTGTAAAAAAACTAAATGAAATATTTGCATATATTCTTTTATCATTAAAAAACATTTTTAGAAGGGGGACAATTTTCTAGCTTTTAATGTCAAAGGATGTAAGGACAGAAGGAAAAAAAGTATAAACCTGTTGACTGAGAAAACACTTTCTTAGCTTTGAAAGGAATGAGAAGAAAATAAAACAGGAATTCTGACTTAGCTGCTGGCACTGCAAAGATGTATCCAAAGCCCAATTCCACCTTCTTTATTTCCTGCCTGTATTTAGGTCTCCAATTCAGAACTGGGCCTGTATTTTTTAACCGCTGGTTTGGAGGAAGGAAGGGAGGGAATTGGGGAGGCAGTGAGAAAGAGAGCACATGAGCGAGCAAGAGTGCATGTGCACAATCATTTCAGTACCAGCTAGTTAAGAATCATTCTACAAATAAAGAACACCTACTAGTTTTTTGCAGATGCTCAAATTTTACTGTTTCTCTGCGATTAAAAAAACCCAACAACACAGAAAACATAGCATAAACTGTGGAAACGTCTACTGTAAAATATCAAGAGGAATATCTATACCAGGAACAAAACTGACACAAACAGTCCACTCTTGCTTTCCAAAACCTCATTGAATACTATTTGATTGCTTATAACAGAAGTGGTTAATCTGTGGCACAGGCAGCCTGTGTGTGTGGCACATGGGTGAGGAGACAGGGAGCAGTGGCAAACAGGCAGGGAGCAGAAACAGAGCAGCAGATGGAGCAGGGGAAGGGGACTAGAGTGGCACCTCAAGAAGTGCAGAGCTAATTTGTGGCATGCCTGTCAAAAAGGTTGGCCCCCAGTGGCTTATAACAAAAGGCTCACACCACTGTCTATCAGATATGACTGGCCTACATGAATGACAGAATCATGAAGGCCAAGATGTGATGGGGAACAGAATCACAACTGACATCAGATACCAAACACTGCTCAGTTGCTAAAGGCAGTGTTGCATTTTAAGTGTTAAACAAAGGAGAGTTGCAGAAACAGGTATACGTATGCTAACCACATCCTTATAACTTTCTAAAAGCTAAGAAAAGGGATAAAAATCCAATATAAAACAAACTTCATACGTATTTTCAAATCACTAAACTGGTCTAATTTGTAGTTGGATGTGTTCCCTGACTAATCAAGATCTGTGGGGGGGTTTCTGTCTCAGGCATCAGTGTATGAAATGTGTCAATGTTTTAAAACATTGACATTAAGATGTCTCACCCACCCCCTCCAAAAATTAAGGAGCAAGTTTTCCTTTTGATTAGTTATCTAGCACAGGGTAGTCAGCCGACAGCAAAGTGCCACAAGTGGCATGGACAGCCTGTGTGTATGACATGCGGCATATTGGGGAAGGGACAGGCAGCAGTGGCAGATGGGGCAGGAAGCTGAAAGCACAGCAGCAGATTTGGCAGGGAGCACAGGGTAGAAAATAGAGAGCAGAGCAAGAGACTGGGCAGGAGAAGGGGATCAGAGTGGCACTTGGGGATGGTGCAGGGCAAATTTGTGGCACACCTGTCAAAAAAGGTCGCCCCCTATTTAGCTAACAGACTGCATTAAATAAACTCATTAAATAAAACTGTGTAAAGTTAAAAACAGAATTCTTGCTCACTTGGATATATTTATATTAATGCTTTTTAGTAAATGAATATTCATTATACAATCTGCATCTGAAAACAGTAAATTACTTTACACAAAGAAAAGATGGACTACTGCTGTGGACAAAATGGTGCCATTTAATACAAAAATCTGGTTTATGCAAAGACTTGCTGTAGTGCATGCTGGTCCCAAGCAGGAGTGGGATGCAGCCAGTTATATCTAACAGTTGTGTCCTCAGCAACAAATGGTGCATTCATAAAACTGGAAAAGCCTCTGTCTAGGGGCTCCAAGTCCAGCACATGAAACAATCAGTTGCTGACGTTTTCTGAGGGAGGGTATGGTGGAAGGGGTTGAGGGGGAGCTGCCTGCACTACAGAAAAGCTATATGCAAAAGAAATTAATAAAAAGCACGAGAAAAACAAAAACTGCCATTGAGTATCCTCACGCTCTTACTGTTTTAGCTACAGTCCAACCATCTGAGTGATGCCATGCAAAAGGGACACAACAAAATGACAAGCAAAATCAACAGAACAGGGGCAGACAAAGAATGGCTGACAGTGTTTAAATGGACAGGCTGTCTAATTTTAAAAATAAGTTAGTTATCTAGCACTGGGTAGCCAACCAGAAGCATGCACAGGCCATGTAAATTTTATACAATTTCCTATCACTGCCCTTTATTAACCATGCCACCTCCACACTAGTAACAAAAAAGGGAACATCTGGTACTAGCTAGCTTAGACAATCCCTTCAATAAATTTTTTAGGAGCTGGATTTCCACTGTGGCATTTAACTGTGTGAAAGCAGTTACAATTGGGTTCTTTTCAGGTTGCAGTTTCAGGGTGCTTGCAATGTAACTGAGATTTTGTTTAGGTTTGGGGTTTAAATCCAGAAGTTTTGAACCCCACTCATTTTAGCCTCTGTCACCAAACACCTCTAGTTCTATGACATTCAACACACCATATCCTCTAAACCCCACAGCTTTACAAGCCTAAAATCCTTAATATCAAATCACATTTGCCCCTTGAGAAATAAACAAAACGCCCAAGTGCAAAGCGTAGTTAAAAGGCGTTCTGATTATCTGGCATTTAATAACAAGTTTGGAATGGGATACTTATTCCATTATACTTGTTTCTAGACAAAGTCCACTGGGAGTTCAATGGAAAAGCCCACACTTGCTTCTGCACTGTGACTGCACACGTGGCAGTCAGTCACAAGAGAAAAATGTATCCACCTTCACCCAGAAATTCCCTCCTGAATTCAAGCACTGTTTTACTGAGGATCTTCAGGATGCTTACAAGCCTCAGAGCAGATCCAGCCCAACTAATCACTAACTTTCTCCTTCAGTGTCTGCCTGGGGACAATTCCATGGTGGGAAGAAGTTTCATGGACTATATTACATAGGAAATCAGACCAGCTGGTTTTTAATGGCATCTTTTAGCCTTAAAATCTAAACAGACTGGTACCATAGGCACTGGAAATGCCATATAGTGTTACTAGTAACATAAAGCCCAATATCACCAAGTTAAATATTCAGTTGAACTAGTTGAACCCGTGCTTTGCTGTGGAAGATTAATTTGATATTTTAATTTTGTATACCCTTTTGTCATAATCATCTTCACTCTATGGTTTATGCATCATTGCCTGTTCCAACTTCAAAAGCTTTCAGACCGTTTCCATCTGCTTTCTTCTCTTGTAGACTGTAACGACCTGGCCTCTGGAATAAGAGATTTATCAGTTGAATATTCTGCTCCTGAGCATCCTATATCACTTTCTTAAGTGAATACCAGCTATGTGCTAGCTCACCATTACTTATGGGATGCATCAGTGGAGCTCTCTCAAAGAAAAGGTGGTTTAAGGCGGTTTATATGGATATATTTCTGTCTGTATTGACCAACTGATGTTTTCCCCCGAGGGATCTTTGAGAAGCAGAAGTCACAGTTTACCTACTGATAACACATTTCCAATAAAGACCTGGTACAGACTTTAAGCTCTGTGTTTCTCAACGCGCATGACAGAAAGCAAGAGTGAGGTCAAGCAATCATCCCAGTTTGGAACAGGGTACCTATGTTGAAAGCTCCCTGGTCTTTTCTTGAGAAGAGAACCAGTGTCTTGCTGCAGCTGCTACTTGAGGCAACAAGTCTAGTTTAGTTTCGCCACATTGCTGCGTCACTGACTGGAAAGCAACACTCCACGTGGCTTATCATTTGGTGACCCCACCTGTCTACCAAAAGGGAGTTTATTATATGGAAGTTAAATGCACCAGACAAAAAAATTATTCCTCTTCAAAGAAAAGAAACAAGTGAGCGCTTCCCACTTAGAGAAGCAAATCAGGTATGGCAGTGCAATCATACCATTTGCCATTTCTGTGCAACTGGCATGATCAATTCACTGCACCACTGCCAACAGATGCTTTCAAATCTTTCATATCATTGTACACAGTTTTGCTGCTTCTACAGAAAAAACATTTTTTTTGACAACTAATGTCTATTATTGTCTAGGCTGGAGTTGAGGGATTCTCTCTGCCCTGCTAAACCCCATTCATGCAGAAAAGCATGCACTTTTAGCAATTTGGTTTGTTAGAAGGAGAGCTGAACAATTTTGTTGGAAATTTTCAGATTTTTCAACTGACTCCAGTTAGAAATGCCACAATCAAGCACTTTTTTTTGGACAAAGTCTTTTTAATCCTAGCATCTGACAGCAGGGTGCAACATGCTCTTCCTTCTGAAAGGCTAATGACAGCACCATGAGGACCCTTTCAAGAAGGCTGCAACCTGGGCAAGACAAACTTTATAGGCAAAACTTTGAAAGAGGGGAAAAAAAAGGTTTCTTGTCTCATGGAGTTGGCAGCAGGGACACCCATGCAGAAGTAGAAGGAAGTGGGGGGGATGCTCTCCCTCTAATGCTGCAAAAGAGGACGAAAACCCGAAGAATCTGTGGGCCTGTCCATGTAAAAGAATGAAATAACTATTTTTACCATAACTTACTATAACCTAGTAAGCCATTTGAGTACAAGATTTTAATTGCAATAAAGTGTATATCTCATTTGCATAAACAATATTATTTGAACAGACACTTCAAAGCAGAGGTTATTTTCCAAATAACCCCAGTAACTATACAGCAATGTAAAAATGTATGCTGTTGCTTCAAAACAACGATTAAAAACCCCTTTATTTTCCTATCTTATTATTAATCCTTCTATTTCCAGGCTAGTGAAAATGAATGTTAATTACCTACACACACATTCACTTGATTTATTCTGCAAATCAAGACACATGTGAATTATTTTCCCCCTAATCAGGGTTTTCAAAAACAGCCTATAATAGATTATCATTTGACCCCAGCAGTCTTTCCTGCCCAGAGCAGGGGAACTGGACCAGATGATCTCATGTGGTCTCTTCCAGCACTAAGCTTCTGTGAATTATCATACAATAATAATAACAGTAATAATAATAGATTATCTGTGAAAAAGCACTGTGAAATAAATTAATGGAAGTGGACATAACAAAACTACATTCCAACCACTTGAAAACTTCTAATAAAACGATCTGTTGGAATGATGCATCAAGAAGTGTAGTGAGAGATTCTCAAGGGAACTGATCCTCTCTTATTGCAACTTTGGGCACTGAATCACAAAATTAAGTCCCTCTGGGAGAGGGGGAAAAAAACCAAACACAACCTGTCTGAAATATGTCTCTTTTTACTACTGTTCACTTTGTCTTTTTCTTTTTTTTGTGGTGGCTTAAGTAGCACAGATATTTACAAACATCACAGCAAGGTCTTTCCACTTAGGCGAACTCCTCCATCTCTCAAAAGGCTGTAATTACAAAACTGCCTTTAAAAGCAATCTCTCTTCCCCCACCCGAGCACAGAGCGACAGGCAAGAAGATGCAGGCCAAAGTACAAGGAAAGAACACGCTGGCTAACTAGCTGCAGTAGCTTCCCTCCTCCCTTCCTCATGTGGCACCTCTGGACCAATCACTATGCTCCACCCAGCTGTTCGGCTCCGCTCTCCCTCCACTGACTGACAGCAGAGCACTGTTGGTGCAGAAGGTGTCATCCATCACGGAAAGAGCAAGAGAGAGCTCTGCAGCGTTCTCACAAGCGCACCAGAAACTTAAGACATCGCAAATCCAGCCTGACACATCTGCAGTTTCTTTTCCACCCCACACCCCCACTCACTCACCCCCAAGGCAAAGCATGAAAAGCCAACGAAAAATTAAAACTTGAACCTTCTCGGTTCGTGTTACAACAGATGGTTTTCAGTTAAAAACCAATTGCACGTATTTGCAACTCATTTCAGCCAGGATCCAAAAATACCCCACCGTGCACCTCCTTCCTCACATCCCCTGTCTCAAGGTATAATGAAGGAGCTGCATTCTCTAAGCTCGCTGGTGTAAGCGCATTGATTTCAAGGATGCCAAACTTGGTTTTTATTCTGGTATAAATCAAGAGAATAATCTGACTCTGCCTCTTCAAAATATGACCAATTAAGAGAAAACAGGCTCCCAAAATGTTTGGGGCAAGCAAGAGGTGGCTGAAAGGCAGCTATTTTTTTCTGCGTGGGAACTTCATTAGGTACCTACACTAAATCTTAAGGATATATGCACAGTATTTATGAGAGGCACAGACTGAAGAGGGTTCCTCCAATTTCACTCACGGATCGGGTTTGGGATTTTATTTTTAATCAAAGTTAGGCATATACTCTTCTGATTGGGCACAATCTTTAAACAGCATTTGCTAGAAAACAAAAAAAAATTAAGCACTGAAAGATTCAGTTAAAAAACTCTTTAAAAGGGAATGGGTATACTGATCTATATGATAAAAACATTTAATTAAATATTCTATATTGACCACGAAGTTTCCATTATTTCAAAGAACTTTACTGTGGTAGGCTCTGCTCTGTTGTTTTGAGGGGTTTTTTGGATGCTTCCTTCAATGCCTCATGTAACGTAACTGTTATTTATGAATTATCACTGGAACATATGCTGCTTTACACTGAATATAATACTATTATAGTGCTCATCTACCTACCAGCAATCATAGATAATCTGAGAGTTGTCTAAAAAGTCCTCTTTACCCAGTTTTTGTATCAGGAGGCTTGGGCATCATTACTATATGGGAGTTATAATTTCTTTAACCCTATGGGTTCAGTCTTACACCACTGAAGTCTATGGAAGCAGGCTCGCAGAAAGTTATAATGCAATGAAAGCAAAGATTATACTGTGCTCTGGATCGAACAAAGTCACAGCTGAGTTCAATTTTCCTTCTCCACTGTTGTGAGTTAAAGCAGAATGATAGGAACACATCCGCTCTACCCCTAACAAAAAGGAGGGAGAAGGGGGAAAAAAAGGAGGCTACACATGCTAATCCCAAATTACACCTGAGCTACACTTCCATTTCAGTGAAAAACTGACATAAAACACATACCCCCCCGCTCCCATTTTTAAACAGACCAGCTTTTTCCTCAGACTCTAGATGACACTGACTCCACCTCTTCTTCCCTTATTTTAATAAAGAAAAATCTACCATCCTTTTGACCTTGGACTTGCTCGTTTCATCTGTCTTTCTCGGCACACACTCTTTGCTAACCATTCAGCACACTGCAAGCCCTGATAAAAGTGGTTAATGTTTACTGAAACCTGCGTATGCACTGCACTATATCCGATAGGAAAAAAAGGCAAAGTTCTGCTAACAGCATCCGTGACCAATTTAAAAAGAAAAAGGAAAAAGAGCAAGAAAAAAGCATGCACGTTTGACTTTTAGCTAGTTTTTTTTAACTGACCAAATACATGTACCAGTAGGTTGAGTGAAAAAAAGAACAAGAACTTCAAATCCTTCTCCTTAGCTGTTTGATACTTTAAGACTCAGACCCAATTTTTCTTTTGAAAACCTGATGACTATTAAGTTTGTTTCCTAGGACACACAAAAGGAAGAGGAGAAAAAAAAAATCAAGGATTGGTTACTGTGGCCTACTTTCTGCGGGATGCATAATTTAACCCAAAGTAATTGTTTTGAAAACATCTAAATGTCCAGAAAGACTTAATATTATTGAATGTGTTCTGACAGCTTGTGACTGGAAGTTGTATATATAACCTTGCTGGAACAAAACCTTCAAAACCTCCTTAAAAAAAAAAAAAAAAGAAATTTCACAGGAAGGAAGAGTGATACCCTTGCAGGCTCAACCAAACTACAACTTGAATATATTCTCATGTGGCTGAGGAAATGTTAGAAGATTAATTAGGGCTTAGTGTTTCTCCATAGAGGCAAGAGCTTCTTTAAAATGCATTTTGACAAATTTACCTATACAATATTTGAAAAAAAAAAAAATGACATTTGCATTATGCTAATATATTGCTTCTCCTGGTTTTAATTTTTTTTAATATATTTCACGTCACCTCTTCAAAATACCCATCTTTAACTAAAAGAGTTACAAGAAAGCACATCATCCCCCCCATTCTTTTCTCCCCAACGTCCTTTTATCAGAGCAGGATGCTCTCAGGTGTTTAAAGCCAACTTTTTTTCGTACTAAAGGCAGCAACAGAACCGCAGTCACCTTGGAAACAAACATCACCCACTGTTTGCAGAACAAACAATGGTACCTTTTCAGCCAGTATAAGGCAGGCAGGGCAAGGGGCAGCCAAGCAATTCTGGGACTTACAGGAGTGTTAACATATTGCATTCATTTAATGCGTCAAAAAAAAAAAAAAAAAAAAGTTCAGCGCTAAAAAGTAAGGCTTTATCGAAGTGAGAGCCTTTGGCGAAACCATAACTAAAGCTAAGAAGGTCAAACTAGTCTCCCAAATCAGCAATGAACTCTCTTCCCAGGGAGAATCTAACAATTATTTTTAATTACTTTGCATGTCTCCTGCACCAAAGAAACTGAAGCATGCAACCTCCGAGAAACACTCACTCAAGTTTTATCAACCTGTCAAGACAAGGTTCTTTGGGTGAATCTGATATCTTTTATTAGACCAACTTAAATAGTTGGGGGGAAAAAAATTTAAGCAAGCTATTCTTTTTAAATTAAAAAAAATTCTAGCTATTTAAGTTGGTCTAATAAAAGATATCAGATTCACCCAAAGAACCTTGTCTGCCTATGTTCTTAGACCACCATGGTTACAACCTACACCCCTATCAACCTGTCAAATATATATTTTTAAAACCCTAGCTTGCATTCAAAGTACCGTGAATCTGAATTTCAGAACTGCTCCCAGTGACATCAACCAGACTTGTGAGCATTCACCGCTCCTAAAAAAACCAAGCCCCCTATCAAAGTGAGGGTATCTAATAAAAAAATGGAATATTACTTTAATTTCCAATTAATTCTATTCGGACAGAATTGTTTGATACTTCTGTAGACGATGTGCACAAGCAAATGGTCTGAGCTTGGAGAACAGTAACGGCTAAAATTATGAACAATCTTAAGAAGAGTAGTTCCCTCACCCAATGGATGTTGTCATGCTATCATAAAATCATGGGTTATCATAAAATCTGAGCTCTTTACCTATAAACTACATCATTTTTGCTTTTTGTTTTAAAATCAAATAAAACGTGACTCCTAAAATATAAACCCTAAAACCCTCTCCAGAAAGATGGACTATATTTTTTAAACTACTATATTTTTAATGCATGTTAAAAACCATGAGTGTTTATAAAGAGAGAGAAATATTTTGGAACCTCTTAGCTAAAAACTATGCCACTGAATACTGTGACAACAAATTCATTTTTACAGAATCTCTATAACCTGTGTCAAACACCCAATTAGTGCAAATCACCAAGCAAGGAAAAGTCCCACTGATAGCATGTCCTCAAGTCTTTCAGCAAAGGAATGCAAAGTACTACAAAATTACCACCATTTGACTCATGTGCACAAGCCAACATCCATCTGAACTATGAAGGAGCGGCACACACAATACACCCATTTTGAGAACTGTGCTGGAGTGATACATGCTCAACCATTCTCTCGGAGATCATTCTGATTTTGTGATACATTTTGGCAAATAAAAATTAAGGTCTGAACACCCTCCCACCCCCCAAGAGCAAAGTGTATGAGCCATACCATTAGGAATATCAGGGTTTTATTACTTACCAGTAGAAAGTGTTAACAGGATTGAAAAGTGCAGAGGCTGGAGTTAACACTATCAAGCTAGTTTAACAGAACTAAAAGCCATATTAATGTTCATTAAGATGTAGATTAACATATCTGTCCTAGTGCACCAGTAGTTAACAGGTCTTCAAATGTGCAAACCTGTATCATAAACAATGTCAAGAGGGCTTTCTTATTGAGTTCAGCTAACTCAACTGAGTTTAACAACTGACACACACACACCCTTTCTGCCTGTCAGGACATGGCCTCTCTCTCTCTCTTTCTCTCCAAGGCCAGGATGATGAGTTAAACTGGTACAAAAGTGATTCATAGGCACTCATACTTTATGTACAGCTACACACAAAGAAAGCAAGCACATGACTGAAAGCAGAAACAACTTGAGGATGTTATTCCAGCTTCATAACACAGTGTAAATTCTGACAGTACTAATTGTTCATAAAAAATGCTCAACACTATCAGATTGAAAGGATCATTACAGTCCCTCCTGCTCTGCTACATCATAGAGAAAACTGCGGGTTCCTACAAAACACCCCACCTATTTCAGGATTAAAGAGTTGTGAGAACCCACTCTAATCTTTAACAAGTCTAAAACTATGTCTATACTAGGAGCACTTTACCCACGAGGACACTTTTTAGCATACATATAGCAGTACCAACAAAGCTGTCCTGCATCCTGGTTAGCACCTCCCCCACCCCCCCAAAAAAAAAAAAACTGGAGCAAAGCAAACTACATTGCTAAGGGTGGGGTTTCACCAGGTACGGCAGGCAGAGATGATGCCTTGTCGCTGTCTCTCACACGCACATGCAACCCCCCCTAGCCACCCATGAGACCGGTGTAACTATGTTAACAGAAGTCTACAATGAGAACGGCCTAGGAGGACCGCCTGGAGACTCATACTGGCTCTAATGTAACTAGCAAACTCCCAGCCCTTAGAAGTGTTTTTGTTTGGTCAGAGTATTTTAGGTATCACCTGAACAATCGGTAAATTGAAATGACAAACAGAAACGTGCACTTAATATAAACTCCATGGAAATTTATCACTGCGGAAACGCTTCAGTTAAAAAAAAAAGAAAAAAAAGAAAAGAGTTCGACTACTGAGAAGCAGAAGCAGCAGTTGCTGCTGAGGCCCTACCAGCCCTTCCCTCTGTAACCACCCCCACCCTCCAGAAGCTATCGCAAATCCTCAGGCTGTGTCGACTGCCAGCTGACAGAACTGTTTAGTCAGCAACTAGGGAGAAACGCAGGCACTCTCCTCCATCACTCCCTGCTGCCTCCCGTCCCCTTGTTACCTTCCTCTTCAAAAATATCCTTCAGAAGAAGCATTCTCTCTTCTACAACCCCTCCCAAGCAATGCTTATGAACTGCTTTCTGAGTTTATCCCTGGACGTGGCCGATTTCTTTTCTTTTCTTCCCCCTCCCTTTGTGTAACCCTCCTTCCTCCTCCTACTGTCCCCAAGCACGAGGAGTTCCAGAATTACAGCTTATACTGCAGCAACTTCCTCCATCTTCTGTGAGAACATCAGTTCAGGGAGTCCAACATGTTGCACTTCCTTTCTAGAGCACAATAGCCAGGCTCCAGGTGCCAAGGTTAGTTTGTCCTTTTCCAAGAACTGATTTCCAAGTTCTTTTAATGCCAGTCTCTCATCAAATAGAAAATGCTTTGAAACCATACACACACAAAAAAATCACTATTACAAACAACTCAGTGAGTGTGAAGTACCTTTCCCCTAAAGATTTCAAACTGCTTTAAAAAGGTCTTCCTTTATTTTACAGATGGGGAAACTCAGGTCTTTGTCTACTCTCAAAAGTTGTAGGCTTCTAACTATATCTGTTCAGTCAACAGTACAGTGTCCATAATATAGATGCAATATTGCTGGGACAAAAGTGCTTGCACCTCTCTGGCTTATTCTCATGTACTAAAGTATATAAACAATAGCAATAAAATTGCATCTATGCTATAGGTTTTACAAAGACACACACACAGACACAGATGCAGACATAGACATATGCATACACACACACACACACACATGCGCGTGTATGTGTCTTGTATAATGTGTATATATTATGTGTATTTTTTTTAATCACTCCTTTAAAAACTGACAGAATCATACTGGAACAAAACCAAACCTCAGACACAAACTTAATGTAGTTTGCCCAAGGCTACATACACTCTAAGCTGAAAACAGCAACAGATCCCAGGTTGTCTGATTCTCAGACATTTCCTCCAGCCTATAAAGATACTGTCTCCAGTTACACTTGGAAAATATTTGTGTGAGCATTTGATATAAATGAAATTTAATTTGAGAAGAGAAGGGGGGGACTGCTCTGTTCTGCACAAAGGGCAACAGCTCGGATGTAAAAGGAAAACACAAGTGATCAATTTAGCTTATTAAGAAAGTGTCAGACATAATGCTATAGTCCTTATTAATAGCTTTGGGCAAAATTGGAGAAAAAAAAGCTTTAGAAATCCAAACAAACCAGTAACTGAAAGACATAATGCTTAGCACCATCTGTGTGAGCAATTTTTGTGTTTATAACATGATGTTCAGGAATGCAAATTCAGGTTTCCTGGTGCTGAATTGTTTTAAGGAACTGTGTATGTTTGCTCACCTTGAAAAAGACTGCCTACTTTTCAACATAAGTGGGGGGTGGAAAGAAGGAAAAAACTACTGCTTACAATTCTTGACACTTAGCATGGCTAACCCAGAAGTAACATGGACCTAAACAAAACACGGGCCTAAACAAAACACAGTCTATGCTAAGACAAAAAAACAAGCTTCAAATAATAGAACAGAGATGAAAGTTTAGTAAAAATCCACAGAAAAGTTTAGGTCCAGGTCTCTCCTTTGTGCTTAAGCAGTGCAGCTGTGCTGCACAAAACTGCTCACTGCCTTGAGAAAGGCAGCTGCGCTATCTAGACAGAAAGGAGATGCTTTTTTACCATGGTGGTTTAGACTTTATTATTATGTGCTGTCTGGTTTTGCACTCTGCCACCCAAAGTAGTTATAAGATAACTTTGGAAATCTAATATTTTCAGATAGCTTATGTCAACAATGAACAAGCCTCAAGAGTTTTCATATTCCACATTTTATTAATAATCTGTGCTAAAATACTTCATTCATCCCATTTCCAAAAGAATAACTTTATTTCTATAGTTATCATTACTCAGTTTTTAATCACAGTGATAAAAATGACCGTAGGTGGAAACTAATTGCGCAAATAGATCTACTTTAATTTATTTTTAGTAGATAAGCCATCTCCCTTGTTTTACACAGGTTTTAGAGAACCAAGCTCTGTTCTTGGTTACTCAGAACCACTTGGTTACACTGAAGTATCCACACTACTTAACAAAGGGTAACTCCAAAATTTCCTGATACAAGCAAGCAAGACAAAACTTTGGCCATAACCTTTTATGGCAAAACAAAAAGTTCTTTCTTATGTTAACAGGACTTAAATACAGAGTCAGAGAAGATGATCACATAGATGTAACATGAAAAAGACTACATCAAATGATATTTTAAATAACTAAAACTTCTGCACTCCACATGCTAGCATCAAAGAGATTATTTGTACCTGCTGAGTGCTGAACGTACATGTGGAGGAAGCTACTTTAGCCACCAAGTCTCTTAGCCTTACTCACACAGTCATACTGTTTGCCAAAAAAGCAACTGCGAGATCACTGCTTCATCATTATGAACTTCTCGGTTACTAAAGTCAGAGAACAAAAGGTTATAACAAGGGGGGGGGGAAATCTAAATATCCAAGATAGTTAAGAAAAAGGCAACCCCAAAACATAATAAGGAATACATTTTTCAGCCACAGATACCTGTTCAGATTTTCCCTCCTGTACCAGTGACTGTACAGCTTCTGACTCACTCCATCAACACTGTTTGCGGGCACACACCCTGCAGAGAACTTGCTGTGGAGTGGTGGAAAAAATGTGTGTTAAACATCAGGTTAGAAAGAATACATCAGCTTGCTTCAAAGTAGAGAGGCAGGTAGAGAAGTAAATCTATGACTCTGCCTGCCTACCTTTCAGGATGCTACCAACATGAATGGTCTATTACTGGAAGAAGTCAAGCAACAGAAAGTTGCAACCAACTTCAATGGCACTGGAGGCCAGAATACAGATGGTCTGTATCAAAGCATCTTGTCCCTGGGTGTCGTAGTCCCAATGACAATGCACATATGCACACTCACCCTTGTGTGGGAACAAGCAATTGGAATTAATCACTATGAAAATGCTACAGTCCACCCCACAAAGACAGAAAAACTACTGGAGCTGATACACTAACTTAACCTTAAGAGAAGAGACTCTGGAGTCTTCAGGAGTAGATAGAAGGAATAATCTTCCTTCTGCTATGGTTCCTCTGTAAATATATCTAGCGTTCAGGCCGTATGCTGGCTGCCTGGGAGCTGTCATACAGCCTGTATGCTCTGTGCTGGCTTCTGGGAGTTGTGCAAGCTGGTATGCCTGTTGGGTTACAGCTGCTGGACAAACATGCAAACATCTGGTTAAGTTAAACATCTTCAGAATAAATGTAGTTAGGAAAGGGATGCTGATTAAAGCAAAATGTGTGTCCTACTGTATGCACAAGCACAGAGCCAGTCTGCCTTCAAGTTAATAAAATAGTAGAATTCTGTTTTAAAAACATAGGCAGACAAGGTTCCTTGGGTGAATTTGATATCTTTTATTAGACCAACCCAAATGGTTGGAGAATAGTTATTAAGCAAGCTTTCGGGTTCAAAAACCCTTCATCAGGCTAAGGAAGCTTCAGCAGTTGGTGTGTGCTCTATTTACGGACACCCAGTCAATCTTTCTTTAGTCAAGGGAGCTGATACAATTTGCATCATTTGCAGCTAAATTTCAAGTTTTAGAAGGACTAACTAAATCAATGGTTTTCAACCTTTTTAGACTCAAGGCACCCCACTACAACTTTGCAAATTGAGTGGCCCTCAATTTCAAAAACTAACTTATTTATTACAGAGCTAACCTCATTGCCGAGAGGCCAAACAGGGAGATAGGGGAATGACCAGGCAGGGGCAAGCCTGCTCTTAAATCACTTTCCACCTGGATTATCTCCTTATACCTCACAGCACCCTTCAAAGGTCTATATACCAACCCAAGGATGCCCCAGTGCCCTGATTGAGAATCACTGAATTAAACCTTTCCATCAATTCAAACCAAACCAAGTAGCATGTGCTATATACAGTACATGCAATAAAACTTTAAAAGACAAGGATCCTTTCTGGTCCATAATTAATATTAAAATGTACATAGTATTTTGCATAAGGGAAGGAATTATGGTGACCAAATCAACACCTCTCCTTTCACCTTTCATACCAGAGGCTGCATTTCAGTACCACTATATCTACATAATTGTACAGCAGACTGCAATCCTATAAGGGGAAAGAGGTCAAGATAAATAAGTGATGTCATTATGGATATTACTGCAAAGCAAAATTATTTGAAAGACATTGTAAACTTAATATATTATTTACATCAAATCCTAAAGTGTGCCAATTCTGTCACAGAACAGAGACAATGGGAGATTTCAAACATGCCACGTATAAATGGCTCAGGAGATTGGAAACCTAAGGGGACAGAAATAGAAACACATTATAGCAATAAACTTTCTGTTGCAAGAAGCTTGCTCTCCAAAATTTAGCACCAAACTGAAATGGAAAATCCTAGACTACCGTAATCTACAAACACTCAAGAAATCATCATCTGAGGCAAGTTTTCCAACTTTTGTGGCTACTATCACAAAGATTTGGGCAGTGTTAATAAGGAAACTCCACTGCTGGAAAGGACAAATGCCTGTAAACTGGCCAAGTTTCATTCACTGATGTGATTGCCTCAGGGAGCCTCCAAGTTACCATCTGCAGAAAAGAAAATATCAAGTGCAGAAATACTATTCTTTGAAATCAGCAATACATCTCAGGAGAGAGGGAAGGGGTCTCACTGAAAGAAGCCGTTCTTAGGTCTTAATCAATTATCAATATTTTGATGTTATGTATCATAATAACTCCTCCTACTTTTAAACCAACCCACATTGGGAAACCATGTCAAAAAAGACGAGAGAGCGCGACAGAACAGCTGCAGTCCTCTGTTTTTCTTGATGGCTGGTAATAGACTTGTCTTCATGCAAGGTGGAGTGAGAAGCATAATTTCAGTATGTATCAGATCCCAAACAGATACAAGGAAAGTTGTATTTTAAATCTGCCAAGGTAAACTCTAGATTCCTTCATTCTCTTCTCCATCAATCAGTCACACTTCTATATCTTTTTTCAGATTTCAGCACTACAATGGCACTCTATTAATCGTGTCTTGTGCATTTTGCCTGATTTGTCTTGTGCATTTTGCCTGTCACATGATGCATGCTCAGTGTCCCTAGATTTGAACATCAAGGGGAACTAGCAGCAAGACGTTCCTCTAAAACAGTGGCTTTCAACCTTTTTTTCATTTGCAGACCCCTACAAAATTTTGAATGGGGACCCCTTTGGAAATTTTGAATGGAGATGCGGACCCCTCTGAATTCTAAGTGTAGATATTTACATGCTATTGACTGAACAATCATCTTTTACGGACCCCTTAGACATAGCCTGTGGACTGTGAGCGGTCTGCAGACGACTGGCTGAAAAACACTGATCTACAAGTACGTAAATTCAGAAACCAACTTCCCTCATTAGTGTATAAGAATTCTGCTTGTAGAAGTCTTTTCATTTACTCAAGCTTTTGAGAGAGGTGAAAAGAGACCACTGGTAGCAACCAGTCTCCACTCATGCAAACTGGGGGAGAAAGGCGAGGGGGAGCATGTTTCCAATGCAAATAACCTACAGGTGTTCCACCCTGCATTAGCCAGTGATTAAAATTCAATATATTAGCACTGTCTGTATTTCACTGGGTTGCTCATACTTGCAATTCACCCCTTAACTGACAGTGGTCTAGGAACCTAGGGTTCTCATATGGGTTCATTTGCCTAGACAGGAAACATAAATTAATAGTTAAAATGAAGGAACTGGAATTTAGAGCTGAATTCTTTTTGTGCCTCTTTTGCTTTCTTGGTACATGACCATCAGTAACAACAGCCCCTCTATGCCACCTTCCTGATGGTGAAAATGGGGATAATACTTACTGAACCCCATGAGGCTGTCTGACATTGCATTGACATTTATTATTTTTAATTAAGTCCTTAAAGAGCTCGTGATAGACATACAAAGTACTAATCCTATTTGCAAAGTCAAGCTTAGTTGTAACAAAAAGCAGCAGCATTATGGAAGGCCATGTCAATAACCCAAAGAACATCTTTGGTCTTTGTCATATGACCCACAGCAATCTGATATGCTGTTATTTTACTGAGCACCATGGTGGCAGTAGTGTAGTTAGTTAGTTTCTTTTTGACAAGTGGTGGTAAAAACCTAAAGACCACAGGGGCAGCAGTGTAGCAGCCTCCCCTGCCAATATGCCTCAGATCTTGGACTAGGAGAAAGACTCCCAGGCTTGAGAGGGTGATTCATCCCTATTTGCTTTGGTATCAGCTTTGGTGGTATGATTTTATGCTATGGACTGCAAGTCACACAAGTTACAAACACTGATCAGGCAACAATGACTTTCATTCCTATGGAACTGACCTGAACCATGGATTTGAAACAGCAACCTCAGAAGGTAAAATGTTTTGCCACATCTGCTTCACAGCACCTTGAACTATCCTCTTCCTGATATAATGGGAACACATGGACCTCCCCCCCACCTTCCAAAACAGGATGCAAGCAACTGTGTGCTCAACTGAATTCTATCCCATCCTTGATCAAAGAGTAAAATACAGTACAAGCAAAAGCAGGGACAAGGAAGAAGGATACACAGAGTAAGAGGTGGCTTAGATGCATATGTGCTCTCAAAGTACAGCAGGAGCCCGCTGTTCTTTTACTTAGCACCCAAAAGTTTGCAAGATATTTTGCAGACCCACCGAAAAATCTTTAGGGGCATAGCTGAAAAAAAAACAAACCCATCAGCAGAGGTGGGGAAAAGAATGGAACTGTAACACACGTGTCCAACAGCTTCTCTAATTTTCCTAGCCATCCCTCACAGTTCTACATCCGTTTTGCAATGAACATACACTGTACACCCCACCCGCTCATTTCCTGTAACTCTTACCCAATCACCTGAGGCTTTTACCCCCTTCTCATTCCTAACCCCTGATCTCTAAAAAGCAACTTCCAACTCTTCTCACAGTTTTCTTTCTAAAGCTCCCACCCAATCCTCTCTCCCCCTTCTGAACAGTTTAAGTGCTGGCTATGCCGACATAAGTGAGGCTCCAGGGGACTGCAGAGGCAGCTGTTGCTGCTCCTGTTTATGGCTAAGAGCCAAGTTTCTCAGACTTCTTACTGGTGATATTCCTTCCAAGTCTCTCCTCCTTCCCCCATGTCTGGAGGGCATGGTGAGGTGGCCACTGGCAGCCTTACCACAGAAACTGAAGCAGAAAGGTAGCTTTCATTCCCAGTCCCAGGTCAGATGCAATCAGAAAGTTCACCCCAAGATTTGGCTGTCAAAATTTAGACGACGTTTATTTTCTTTCCAGACAACTAAGATACAGGTCACCCTTAGGAGAAATCACCTTCCAAGAAGATCCAGCATTCCCATCCTATTAAAGCAGGCAAATTTTAGTTAGCTATATGACAAAAGAAATGCACTGTCTCAGACAGATGGTTTGCAATGCACCACTATCATACTTTGCCCACAAAGCTGAATTATCCAGGGCAGGAAGGGAAATCTGAGTAATACAGAGGCTCCAAAGCCCCTTTTCCCTCTCTCCGCTACCAGAACTGCAGAGGGGAGAGGGTGCGACTTAAAAGAGAAAGGGTACGGACATGACTTCTTTGGACCCAAACAAGGAGTGACTAGAAATAACGGTCACAAGCTGGCAGAGGGTAGATTCAGACTAGACATCAGGAGGCGCTACTTCACAGTCAGGGTGGCTAGGATCTGGAACCAACTTCCAAGCGAGGTGGTGCTGGCTCCTACCCTGGGGGAATTTAAGAGGGGGCTAGATGAACACCTTGCCAGGGTCATTCAACCCCACTACTCTTTCCTGCCATAGCAGGGGGTCGGACTTGATGATCTGCTCAGGTCCCTTTCGACCCTACCAACTATGAAACTAAGCTTCAGCTGCATTTTTTACTCTTGGTAGCCATCTGCAGCCAGCACCCTTAGCTAAGGAGTAGCAACCCAGCAAAGGGGTACATCAGGGGAAAAGGAAGCAAAAAAGTGGTATTTAAGCCTCTCTTGCACATACCTTCCAGATCTGCTTTCCAGGCATAACACATAGGAACACAGGAAGATAGGACAGGAAGAGGCCTCCTCAGAAAGAAAGTCCAATCCCTTCCTTTTGCATCCTGGTAAGTCATGCACACCATTAAAATGGTGTGAGCTGTTGAACACATCTTCAGGTGCTGCAGACACTGCATTTGAGTTTTTGTATATAGCAGGGTTTATTCAGTGCTTAATTAAACCTGCCTCTATTTGTGGCCTGTGGAGATGGTCCTGCCACCCTCCATCAAGCTCAATGAATAAATATTTAAGCAGTCTCACTGACTGCAGCATGGCAGCATTAAGCTGCACTAGCAAGGGCTGCAGATTCCAGCTTATCTCTCCAATACATTTTTGAAAGATAAATGTAAACCGTGGTCCTGGAAACACCTCTCAGCTCCATCCACATGTAGCTTAACTTTATCCATGGGAATAGGCCTATTCAAGTCATGCCTACATGTAAGTGTTTCCATGACAGGGGAGTAACATGAGGAAAAAAGCAAGAATAATCCTACCCTTTCAAAACACACATGCAAAATAAAACCTTAACATTCATTAATAGTGCTTTAAAAAAAAAAAAAGCCATCTTGTTTCTAGTGACCTGGGTTCTGCCACAAGTTTGACAGGAAAAAAAGTAACCAACACACACACATACACAAAGCAGATTTTATATTCACGTAGTTCACAAGCTAACTGGGGTGGGGAGGAGAGGCCAAGTAAATGGAGATGCCAGAAATGGTAACAACAGAAAAAGAACCAGGCAGGCCTGACATGCAGTTTATACGGGCTCAAAGTCCCAGGGATGGAAATACAGAAGTATCCTTCATGCATTAAGCACATGTATCGGTCAGGAAAAGCCAAACATCCAGTTTCTCCCTTTAAAAGATTCTGCTTCTTGTTAAAACTGCCACAAAATAAAAAATTAAAAGGGTAAAATTACTATACATTAAAACAACCCTAGAGTGTAAAGGGGAAAAAAATGTAAACATCCACACAACTATCATCATCCTTTCTCTTCCCAGCACAGAATAGAAAGGAGCAGATCATAAGAGTTTCTAAAACAACCAGTCAAACTTATTCAAATCTTCACAAAGTGCAACAGGGCAAAACCCATTCCTGTTCACAGAGCTTATTACAGCAACATGACTAAACATGCTCAGCAGTCCAATTTGATAGGATGCATCCATCTGCTGATGCCAAAGGAAGATGCATTTCTGTTATATGTGGCACACTGCTGTCACACGCTGCTTTTCAAAAGAAGTTTTGAAAAGAGACCTGCTGCGTGCATTCTTCACAAGTCATAGTATCACCAGCCGTATAAGTGTTTGACCTCTACTTGCTACGCACTGTGGACAAAAATCTGACATCAGCTTATTTCAGCATCGAACTGCTACTAGCATTGATCTGGTTTCACTTTTTAAAGGAACCCCAGAGCGCTCAAATTCAACCAGTTCAGTATATGGACCCACATGTATTCATTTGGTTTGATGTAATCCAAGTAACCAACTTGATTAAAAGAGTCCTCTCTGCTCCATTCCTGGCAAATTCCGTTTCTCCATGCTTGTTCAAACCAAAACTGACAAATGGTATACATCCCAGTGTGTACATATACATATAATCTTAAATTTGAGTAACTTATACTATACCTTAACTCAAGAAAATATTCTTTTTATTGGAAAAGGTGATTAGTTTTAGTATGTTTCTGTATGGGCAATGTAACTTATTGAGGGAATAGCACACTACTCTTAACGCTTGCAATGTTTGCACCAGGGCCTAGAACAAAAGAAATAGGATAAGGAGATGCAATCGAGTTGAGATGAGCACTGAATTTACAAGGGTACTTACTGCAAAATAAACCATGTCCAACCAACCTACAGATTATTAAACTGTTAGATGTATTACCCAGAACGTCCAGATAGAAACAGGAACAGCCTTTCTTTTCCTTCACGTGTGAACAGAGCATTCATGCAAACTTCCAAATTACTAGCCCTGCAACCTATGCATGCATTTCTACAATTTTTACACAGACAAAGCACCAGAATGGTGTGCAATCAGTTTGCATCAATCGTAATGCAGAAGCACCCCACTAGGGTAAGAGGACTGATGTTATTAACCAATTCTGCGAGAGTGCCCAGCATATTAACTCTACATCATGTTAATTGTTTTTTACAAACTGGGTAAGTGAATGTCAATCCCTGCCCCAAATATCTACAATCTAGGAGTCCTGACATAACAGGTGTATGTAACTAGTCCACAGATGAAGAAGGGATGTGTTAGACAAGAAAAGGACGGGATGTTATCTAGGCCACTGCCCAGTGAAATCTTTGACTTCCCTGTTGAAGAGGACATGGTAACATTTAGTTCCAATAGTGGAATAATCTTTGCAGCATACTGGAAATTAAACTGAAATAGTAAACTCATTTCTGTTACCTGGATTGTAATTAATAAAAAACTTAAAGACCACAAATACCACACATGCAAACTGGTCACGCAGACTATTCAGAATATTCTGCCTGCCTAGAGATGCTGCATTAAAACCACTTGCAGGAAACTGGAACTGAACATGTGATGTGTACACAACAGTGGAGATCTTCCTCTAACATGAACGAGTCAGAACCAGTATTTTTTATCCAAAGATGCGTTACTGAGTATTTTTAAAAGGAAACAATGACATGGACATGTTTACATGGAGTTAAAGGAATCAGGCAGTGCAGGGTAGGGAGCAACTTCCACTAAACCAGATCAAAAGTCAGGCACCAGTGAGCACTTCCTTGAGAAGTGTTTGGTATTCCATATGCCCACCCACTGTCATGAGTATAGTTTACTGTGTAATTCTATATGTGCTGACTACTGAACAGTCCACTGGCAATTTCACTTGCATACAAACAGTGGATTCAAGACCTGCATACTCCAAGTCCTTCAGTACATCGAGTAAAAGTGATATAATACTGTAATTAAAAAAGCTGGGCACAAACAAGCCCCTCGGAGTCATGCTTCAAGAGGATCCTCCACGCAAGTCTCTTGTTTTTCGCTGCAAGCAAGAGTGGGCCCAGCAGACGTCTTGTCTCCTTAACATTCGCCACAAGGAGCTTATTCAAAAAGTGAATGCAGCCTCTGGAGTTTGGAAGTGAACTCTAGGGGTAACTGCAAGTTGCACTGTCCCAAAACAATGCTTGGGAGCCAGCACAGAGAAAATAGCACTCAAATGGATTCTCCCTAGCCATCAAAGTATCTTAGGTTTGGGGGGAGGAGGTGAACCAATGAAATCATCACTATCGCCATTTCAAACAGATCAAAGTAGGAGGGGAAAAAATGTAGTGCAGAAAACCTAATGGAGTTACCATACCCCAAATCCATAGAAATCATAGAAAATTTTAATTGGATAAGTCCAAAAGCAGGATGCAATCTTTGAGAACAGTCTTTTATCCAAGAAGCTCCTAGAGTAATGCTGAGACATTAGAGACCAATTATATATACATGCATGCAAAAGTGGATTATGTTAACACACTGTTAACGATCCAGAATTTAGTTTCCAGACTTCTGAACATTTAAAAGTCAAAATCAACTGCACAGTACATCCGGTGTGAAATTCTGGCCACTGAAATCAGTAAGAATTTTGACATGGACTTCAATGAGACCAGGTGTGTCTCTCCATGTGCTGTTGGTTATACATTAAACATGTAAAAGCAAGATGAGAACAGAAACCCAACACATGTTCAATATGGCCCAGTTAATGGTCCTGCGAGAACATTAACTTTCATGTTCTGATTTTAGAGCATTTTAGATGAGTCACCAAAGGACTTTGTTGCTCAGGGTAAAGAGGAACCATGAAAAATACAGATCTACTAGGCTTAAAGAGCTCCCAAGTTCTAACAGCTCTGCAACTGAAATTTGGAAACTACTTGACTTGTAGTTAATGAGGCTACAGATTTTAGGTTCTACTGGCTCCCTCCTACAGAGTTTAAAATCTGCGTGACTTCCTCCTGAGCTACCAGGCTCACTGTGATATACAGATCACTTCACCTGCCACTGAAAGTCATTCTCTAATTAGGGAGAACATGGCAGTTATTCTGCATGCTGCAATCCAGTTTGTGCTTATTTATTTATTTATTCGCTTAAAAAAAAAAAAAGGCAAGGGAGGAAGGAAAGCTTCTCCTATGAGGGCTAAGGGAAGTTAGGAGATTAGGTAACAAAATGAGCCCAAATCTTCAGTCCTGAAGCAAAGTTTCCAATGATTTAAATTGGAGTTTTCCCTCAATTATAAACCACCACTTGGTGCAATGTGATTACTTAAATCGTAACAAGGTAAGAACAGTGTTTCTGGAGCTTAGCAGATGGGGAAAACTGCTATGGGATTACTTTCCAGAAGCCATCAAAGACCTCAGTTCCAGGTCTTACTTGAAAGCCACATAAATATACTGACTGACATCTATTTGGCACATCTCGCTAAGAAAAAAACAAATCCTGTCTGAAGCTGTTACACAAATCAGTTTTTTATTGATCAAGAGCAATAGTTTGTTTCCAAATAGTAAAGAAGGAAAATTATACAGAAAAGTAGTACTTACCCCTCATTTCACTTGTTTCTCAGCTGTGAGAAGTATACCTCACATGTGCAAATGGAAATCCTATTCCATCTATTCCTATTCCCAAGGAGGGGATCCTATTCCACCTATTAGGTCAGGGGTCTGCAACATATGGCCTGCAGGCCAGTTCAAGCTTGTGGAGTTGCTGAATCTGGCCTACAGAGCTGAAGGACTTTGCTTGTGGCAGCACCCATGTTTGCAGGGGGCTGGGTGGTCTTGGCAATACAACTGCAGCACGGGGCTTTGCCTGTGCCTGCACCGACACCAAGCAGCTAGGAGCTGCATCCATGCCACTGCTACTTCTCCCAGCCCCTACTCCCCAATGGAGGTATAGCCACAGCTTCCAGCTTAGGGGGAGCTGTGCCAGGGTGAGGCAGCTGCCAAATGAGTATGCACTGCTGCTGCTTCTTCCACGCCTCCCACCCTGGCCTCCCCAGCTGTGCTGGGGCTGAACAGCTTGCAGCTGTACCTGCACTGCGGGTGGGAGGGGAGAGGAGAGGAGGGGAAAGAAGAGGAAGGAGGAGTGGTGAGATGCAGCAGCAGCAGCCTAGACACACTTTGCAGACACCTAGTCTCAGCACAGCTCCCCACAGGCTGGAAACTGAGGCTGCAGTGGAGGAGCAGAATGCTAGGCTGGAAGAAGCAGCAGCAAAGTGAGTGCTGCTCCCAGCTACCTAACCCCAGCATGGGCACAGTGAAAGACCCTGATGTACTGCCAAAGCCACCTGGCCCTCAACGGACCAGAGTCAGGTCATTCTGACCCCACACCTTGCAAAAGGTTGCTAGCCCCTGTATTAGGTGCCTAAAGGGACTTAGTTCCTTTAGTGTTATTCTGTTCCACCCTGCTCAAGTCCTTAAAAAACAAAAGATGGATGGATCCACCTCTTGCTCACTGCTATTTGTGACTTAGTCTTCAGGCTAAATTGGTGGCATGCTACAAAAGTAGGCAAGTTAATGTTTTCTCACAGACTCAAACAGGGTGAAATAATATTGCATTTGAGCATCTAATATGATCTAAGTCTTTTCTACCTCTAACTTCTATAATATTCAATCCCCTTTCCTGAACTTTAGCATCTTCACTTAAAACAAACCAGTTTTAAGGACTATAGTGAAATAGTTGCAACACCAACTGCTAAAACAAGCAAGAACCCAAGGTAACTCCATGGTTAGAGAGGGCTATAACTGCACAGCATGCACATGGCAACCACATTAGAAACACACAATTATGTACTGCCCTGGACAGACATACCGTTTAAGTGACATCAGAATGAGTTGCACACACGGATGCAGAATAGTATAGGGCCATTAATATCTTGGCTGCTTCTCATGTTTTCGAAACATGAAAAGCAATTAGGAATTTATAATAACTCCTTTACTGCCAGTGGAGTATTCTTCCTTAAGACTGAAGAGCAGAGAAGGAAAGACAGACGAGCAGACAGATGCACGCACGCTCCCGCCTTCTAGCAATTTTAGTACATCTCTAGCTCCTCCCCCCACTCAAACCTGACAACTTTCAAAGTTAGTTTGGCTGAGGCCTTCAGAGAAAATAAAGGAAAGAGCCCTTGTTTGCTAGCATTAATGTAAAACAAGTTGGCTGAGCTATAATATAGGAAGTTTAAAAATAAGTATGGAAATGCCAACGTACATATGGAGCAAGTTTACAGCCGCAACACAGCAAATCATATGCACAGCAGTGACGTGCACTGCTGTATAATATAAAAATCTCAAATTTGTACACACCAACCTACCTCACACACACACAATACAAAGAGATGCTGAAACAAGCTATACACTGATAAACAATGAAGGGCATCTACATTTTTGAGGATGTAATACTTTGCTTCCTTTCATCTTTAAAAAGCAAAATAAAATCAAATGGCTAAATGAACTGCCATTAAAAATGGCTGTCAAAGTTTTCTCATCTTCCATTTTTAGAAAATAAATTATGGTGTCTATCCATTTGCAGCCATCCGTGAAAACTGATTTTTGTTTTAGAACAAGCTGCAGCAAAAACATTTGTGAAAGTATCTGGAAAAAAGCAGATAACAGTTTACAAAACTGGGCATATATAGGACATATCAAATATTCAGTTATAGCAATATAACACAATTCTGTTTCACATAACGTTAGCAAGTCACTCATACTCAGCATAAGAAAAGGATTAGACCACCAAAAGCAAAAATGTCAAAGTGCCTCAGGAATAGTGCCATACCAAGACTCCTGGAAGCCCTGGGCAAACTTTTAGTGTTGCCCCCCCACCAGAGATAATGATATTTTGTTGCATATTGTTTAATTTTCAGGTTTCCTTTCTGTTCGGGCCCCGGGTGGCCGCCTGGTTCATCTATACCTGTGTCCAGCCCTGCTCAGTAACTTAACAGATCCATTTTCAAAGTGAAGGGAACATAAACTTCTAAGTCACTTAATATTCTACAAATTATATCCCAAAACCTTTAACAAAAATGTAGAAATAACTCAGTCTGATTGACAGAGGTCATGCAAAACAAAAGTGCTACTGGAGTTTCACATCTCCCTCACACCAATGTGATGAAAAGACACCATATGCAATCCACTACTGTTAGCTAAGAAATGCTTGACTATCAAAGACATTACACTAAGCAGTGACATGTAAGCTCTGAACTCAGTGCTCCTCCACACAAAACTCATGCTATGCAAACATCAAGAAGTCAGTAAAAATAAAATCAAGGACAGCCCCTTTGTCTACTAATTGTAGTAGAGGGATCTAACAATGGGGGGGGGGAGGAATGGATTTTGACAGCTTTTCTCCACTCAGTTTGTACCAACCACCCCAATGGAAGTCTGTCCCCAGGTGAATCCCTGGTAAGTTATTCAGCTGCTCTGTCTCTAGGACTTTACAGAGGCTTTCAAGTTCTCTTGAGCATTGCTTGTTTGAATCACACTGAATAAACAGTCTCCACCCGTCACCTACTTCTTTTGTCTAAAGCACCTATTCAGAGGCAACTACCCTCATTGACTGGTAGGCTGGCCAACTTGAAAGCTGAAATACCATTAAAAACAAGATACACCGGAATGCCTCCATGTTGCTAGAGGAAACAGAGGTCCAGATTCTGCCCTGCTGTTACATCAGGATAATTCCAGTTTAACTCCTACAGCTACAAAAGGAGTTGTGCCACCTGTACGCTGGTTTACCCTGAAGCAGAAATCTGCTGCACAATTCTTTCCTTCTTTCAAACTAGTTTCTTTGCAAACCATTCCTATTGATACAAGATCCCAAACCCAGGAGCATTTTGTGAAGGTCTGCCTTTTTAGTTCCCAGTAAAGCAATACTTATATGACCTCTAAATGAGTTAGCTATCTGTGAGAACACAATAAAACAACAAAAAATAATAATTCTCCAGAGATGGGATGCTTTCGTTCAGCTAATTCTGCCTTCAGTGTTGCACCCTCTTAAGTCAGGATGCCTGGAGTGCTGATACACAAAACAAATAGCTGGCCAGGGTGAGGCTGAAGGATCCCTTGAGGTGGGAAAATCTTAGCGCTGGGTTTGCATCAAGGGTGTACCACAAAGTTTTCACACCAGGGAAGAACAAAAGTTAAATCTTCATCAGCTCCTATTCCACTGTATCCCACCCAAAGTACAGCACTTTCCACCCCAGCTCACCCCACCTATTTTCTTTTGTAATTAAATGCTAAAAACAAAACCTGACTGGGCAAAGCTGTGTAGTTTTCTATTTTTCCCATTCCATACATCATCAACAGTGAAAGATGGGCAAATACAAGTTCTATTCAACCTAAACTATATTTTCACCCATAACATCTTAATTCTCTTATTCACAAAGTATTAAGCCAGTAGCTACAATGACTTAAGACATAAGAAATGGGAAAGATACACCTTACAGCTCTCAAAGGAGTCCGTTTTAATTTCCAGCATCAACCTAACAGATCAGATCTCCCAGCCAACAATAAGAAACTGACTATTCCCATTGTTTCCTTTCCAGAGAATATGCCTCCTCCTCCACCCCCAAATTCTATATGTGATCTCCCAGGACATTTCTCTGGCAAAGTTATAGGGTATATGAACACTACAGCCATAATTAAAGTTATATTAAAAGAGTACAGTGAAAGCAGACACTGACCCTTTTCTAAACTTGAGATGGCTCCTATGAAGTGCATCTGAAAGCTGTGCTGGGAAAATAAATAAAGTACAGACATTTATGATAATGCAAACGACAAACTATTTTGTTTGAATTCAGAAAAGTAGCGAAAGTAACAAGTGTTAAAGACAGGCATCCTCACTATTTTCAGCAGGAGCACTATTTTAAGCTCTGCTCGCTAAAAGAGATGAATGAGCATCAGTTAGAAGAGCTTTACTGTCTTAATACTGCTCAGCCAGTATACCACGAATTAGTCTGTATACTGCCCAGTAACAAACCTACCTCGGTCTTTTCATTAAGAATTTTACCAACATCTAAACAAAAACTTTACGTGACTTCATATTTTTTAAATCTATACATCAAATACAGGTGCAGAGTAAGTGATCATCAGCCATGAACAAGTTTATAAAGGATTTTCTGTGCCTAACAGGATGTACAACTTTATTGAACCAACAAGATCTATTTGGTTTCTGCCTATGGCTGTAGAATCTTTGCAGCTTTTATTTCTTCCAGTTTGTCCAAACAGGCTGCTATCCAACATATACCAGATGCTCATGGAGCAATAGACAACAGATAACTTCAAGGACATCTGTAAAGGGCGCACTTCAGGGGCCCAAACATGCAAATGTTTAGGCACATGAGTAAATTAACTCCTACGAAGGAGATGTCTCCGAAGACCCAACGGGTTACTAAGGTGAGTAATTTTACTCATGTACCTAAACATTTTCTCTAAAATATATTATTTTTACACCTAAAAATAGTGACTAAGTAAATTTTTAAAAAGTATCTAAAACTTTAAAAAGTGAATCCTTTACAAATACACTTGGGTTAATTTTAGCATCCTTCTGTTTAGCTGCTTAGCAACACTTATCCTATGACCTTCTAAGCACCACCTACTTTTACAAGGGATAATGAATATAACCAAAGGGATTTGTCTATATATTTTAATCTATATAATGCAAGTACAAGATCAGTTATTATTTCAGAAGACTTTCAACCGAAGACAGACCAAGCTTTGTTTCTATTTAAGAGGAAGCTTGAACCACCTGAAAAAGGGTGCAGTTGTGAACACTCTATGCTATTAACCCAAAGAAGTGATGAAATCCTTAAGGTAAAACCAAAAGCACTGTGGAAAGTGTGCATGTTCCGTTTGCCAGAAGATATTAAAAGGATTTCACTGCAAGGGACAATCAACACCCAATGCAAACGTTCACCTTTCCCCAATTCTGAAACTCCAGAGACTGACCCTCACTTCCAAAATAAAGAACATATGATCAAAAGGTCACTGAATGATGTAAACAGTTAAGAATGGATGTACCACCTGTACCATCTGAGTCAGACTGAGACGCTCAACTACACTAAAATCTGCTAACAAATGAAACTTCATACCCTTGGAGAAAGAGATAACTTGGCTGGAGAGGGCAGGTTTTAGAATCTGCATGTGTTACAGTCTGCTTTAATACCAAAACCACAAGAGGCACATTTTGCAAGAATAAAAAAAAGTCTACGAAAAAAAAAGAAGTGTGGGGCGACTAGTAATTAAAGGGTACTGAAAATGGTTAAAAATAACCTGCAGTATCAATTGATAAACAGGTGAGATCAGAATAGTCTAATGATTCCAATGCAAATTAATTTTAAGGGGGGGTTTACAAAACTTCACCTATATATCAATTTTCTTTAAACTACAAGATACCAGCCAAATCCTAAATATGAATGCATACTCAGCATGAAGTAAAAAAAAAAAAAAAAAAAGTCAGACTATCTGCATTGTAGGAAGAATGTTAGGTGTGTCCACCCGTGAATATTGAAAAAGGAGTGTTATCCTGATTGATTGGATGATGGGTTCATGCTGCTTCTGGGTTGCTAACACACAAAAGGCTCTATTCTCCCCTGGATGTACGTAACTCCAGTTAATGCTAATAGGCATTATGCAGACACACCAAGAGAAGAATATACCACTAAGTCTTCAAAGGGAAAATTAAAACCTAAAACAAACATGGCTGGCCTGACCATGAGTCACTGACTGCATCCCCCTTGCACACACACAAAAACGCATGGAAAAGGGGAACTGTGGTATCTAACTTTGTGTGCTTCAAAACAGTTGGTCTTAACAAAGAATTTCAACCTTCTGATAGGTTTTAATCATAAACTTCAGAGATGGCTGGGTAAACTGCATCTGTGACAACTTCTGCTAAAGTTGTTAAAAAGCAATTTTCTCATTAAAAAAAGAAAGACTAATTGAATCTGAAGTTTGAATTGTAAGGATGGGGGGAACCCTTAAGAGTTAAGATTATTCTCTATATCACATTAAACTAGACACTTGACTAGTGTAATAATAGAAATATATAACCCTTCCTTGATCTTATCTAAAAAAACATACAAAACAATGGTAAAAGATCTAAATCAGGTGTTATTTCCAGAAATCACTTCAAGAGACTTCTTTTGCAGGGCGAAAGCATCTCTTGGCTCCTTTCCGTTATCACCCACCCCAGAAGCAAAAACCTTTTTCCATCCATATTCCTGAACGATTCAAATCCAACCTAAACTATCTTACCAGCAGGAAGAATAAATACACGGGGCTAAGAACCTCCCCACCAAAAACCAAGCTCGTCTTGTACCTTTTTTGGGGGACAGAGGGAATATTCTCCTTCTCCCCACAAGAGAAAGGGAAGCGCATAGTTGTGGAGTATGTATGTGAGCAAGCTCTGGTGCTGCTGCTAAGGCTGCTGCTGGCTCTGAAGCCGTGTTGAATTTCGTAATGGAATGTGAACTGCTCATCCGGATCTGAGCTTGCGTCCTATCTTCTAACCAGTAAGGAGCAGGGGAGGACAAATGTGCTGAGCAAGGAGAAATGCTCTCCTCCTCTTTTATAACCCAAGGATGGAGGGCAGAGCACTCAAGAAAGATAATGGAACTAAGAGGTTAAAAAAAGAAGAAAAAAAAAAAAGAGGAGAGGAGGGCGAGAGAGAGCCAGAGGAAAAACTTATCAACTACATGCCAAAGTTCAATCCACCACCCTGCCCTCCCCTCTTGCAAAAGTTAAGCATCTTCCAACTGCTCTCCTCTCGGCAGCTACCCGACTCTGCCCAACAACAAGATGAGAGTTTTGGGGGGTTGTTTTTTGGGGGGGTTTTTTTTGCTTTTTCCCTTTCCTCCTCGGGAACACTGTTGCACAACTAGCAAGCTCAAGTGGAGCAGGGACGGCCAGCACGGCTGCTTCCCTCTCCTGCTAAAAAAAAGTCTAGCAAGTCCACCGATGAAAACCCTGGGCTGGTTCCAAGCCCTGAGACTTTGCAGACTCATTATTTGTTACCTTGAAAAAAAAAAGGGGGGGGGGGAAGAGGAAGGGATATCAGGTTCGTGTATGATTAACCACCCAGCCCAAAGGAGGAGGAGGAGGAGGAACTGCATCCTCGATGCAACCCCCCACTTAGCCATCGAGAGAGAAAAATATGCTGATCCAGACGGGGGGGGGGGGAAAAAAGCCCTCCCCTGCTTCTTAGCAACGATTAAGGTCGCAGTTTCCTAAGAGACGAGTCTTGACTAGTCCACATCAACATGGGGTAGGGGGAGAAAGGGAGGGGAGGAGGAGGAGGAGGAGGGAGAGAAACTTTGTTTTGCAAAAGAAAAAAAAAAAAGTCCTTCCGACAGAGATGGGGAAACTTCACCGCCACCCAGACCCCCGCCCCACTCGCTGGGCGGCTGAGGCAGGACGGACAGGAGCCGGGGAGGGAGGGAGGCAGCGCCGGAGCCTGGTCCAGCGAGACAGAGGGATTCCCCGGGGTACCGGCCTCGTCGCGCGGATCCCGGCCGCTTCCTCCTCGGATGCTGCCTGCAGCTCGGGACCGTGCCTGCGTGCGCCTGTCCCCCGGGCCCCACATCGCGCACACACTCACACGGAGATGTGCCTGTGACACAGCACAATGGCAGGGCAGAAGAAAGAGGGAAGATAAACCTACAAGTCCTGCCCCCCCAACACACGCCTGTGACAGCACAATGGCAGGGCAGAAGAAAGAGAAAGGCAAACTTATACAGTTCTCTCTCTCACCCCCCCCAAAACACACACACACAGATATGCCTGTGCCACGCACGCGCGCACACACACACAATGTGCCTGTGACAAACAGATGTGCCTGTGACACGCGCGCACACACGCACACACACAGATGTGCCTGTGACACAGCACAATGGCAGTGCAGGAAAGAGAAAAGCAAAGCTAAGTCCTCTTCCTCCCCCCGCAACTCCCCCTCTCTCCTTTCTTCCCAAACTTGCCCTGCTTAAAATAAAGAGGCCACAAACTCTGCCCCCACCCCCACGAGACAGCCGGGGAAGAAAAAGGATAAGTACCATGCAGAAGGTCCCTAACTCCCTCCCCAGGGTGGAGGGAGGGGAGAGCAAGAAAGAAAGGGCAGAGAAAGGTATCCAAGTGCAAATGAAAGGCACACATGGATGCTTGGATCCGCCGGAGAAACAAGGAAACAAGGCAGAAAGTTAGCGAGAGGGAGATGGGACCAGCTTTGCAAAGAAAAAGAAACTTTTTTTGTTTGTTTCCTTCTACCTGCAAAAGAGGCTTCTTCATCCCAACTCGGGGCTTTCCTTTTTGGTTGGTTTGTTTGTAAATCCAGCTGCCTCTCCCCCCTCTCCAAAAAAAAGAAAAAAAAAGGGTTTGGGGGCGGGAGAGGGGGAAAAGAAAGGGAAATGGTTCTAGTTTAGGGGAAGTTCAAGATGTCCCTTGCTCGCAGCCCCCTCCAAAGGGTGGTGGTGGTTGGTTAAAAATAAACTTTGCAGCAGGAGAAGCAAGGGGGGGGGGGGTTAGAGATGGGATCTGGCCAGATTCCTAAACTCAGACGGTTTAATATGGATGAGCATCAGGTCCTGCAGGCAAAAGGCTGCTGCTGATGGTTGGTAGAGAGGCTGCAACAGGGAAGGGAGGAAAGAGGAGGAAAGGAAGAAAAAAAAAGAAAGAAAGAGGGAGGGAGGAAGGCAGGGAGGAGAGGGGGTGGGGGTGGAAGGGAAGAGGGAGGCTTCAGAGCCTCAAACTCATCCTTCCCCAGCGCTGCCAGGCCAAACTTTTGTGCTGGTTGTTTAAAAGGACACTTGAATCCGTCCAAAAAAAAAAAAAAGAGGGGGAGAAAAGCCAAGCTAGAAAGTAGGAAAGGGGGGGGGGGAAGTCAAAGCCCCCCCCCCAAAAAAAAACAATCCCCAGAAGCTGGTCCCCAGCGAAGAGGGGCCAGGTCCTGGCCGCGGCCGGGGCAGGTAGGGAGCTGCGGGTACTTACGTGGGGCTCTGCCGGGGCCGGGGCCGGGCTGGCCGCGCCGAGACATGCCGGGAGGAGGAGGATGCACGGCCGGGGCTGCGGGGGGGGGGAGGAGGGACGGGGGCAGAAGGAAGGGCCCAAAAAAAAGAAAAAAAAAGTGGGGGGGAATCAAAATGGCGTTGCCGTGGATGTGCAAAGTTCAGCGACTCCCCCGCAACTTCCCCGCCTGCCCGCCCGCAGCCGGCAGCAGGGGAGAGGGGCCCCGGGGAGCGCCCCTGCGCCCGCTCGCCGCCCGCCCGGCCGCCCCCTGCGCCGCGCCGCGCCGCCCGCGCCGCTCACCCCGCCGAGGAGACACATCACGTGTTGCTCCTGCTCGAGTCCCCCGGGGACGTGCGAGCGAGGCGGCGGCCGCGGCAGCAGCCTGTTGCAAGGAGCATCCCTCGCTCGGCCCGGGGAGGGGCTACGGGGAAAGTTTGGGGTTGTGCGTGTGGTGCTGTGTGCGGCACGGTGTGCTTTGCTGCGCTGTGCGCGCTCCCTCCTTCCCCTCCTCCCTCGGAAACAACGAGCCAAAGTCCACCCTGGCCGAGCGGCGCCTCCGAGAGCATCGCTGTGGCGGGGCGCGGGGCCGGGCAGCCACCAGGTGCCACGCGTTCAGCGCCCGGCGGGAGGGAGGCGAGGGACACCGGGCAGGGGCAGGGATGCAGGTTGCGGGCAGGAGGGAGCGGCGAGATCCTCGCTGTGTAGTCGGTACTGAGGAGGGCTTTGCAGAAAGCCCTTCTCTGCCGGCCACACGCCCCCTTCTTCAGGCAGAGGAGAATGCAAAGCTGGTCACATTTGGTCTTTGGCAAGAGAGCTGAAGGGGCGGGGGGGTTAGACCTTCCTGGTCGGAAAAGTTGGTGTTGTGCAAATGAGGCTGGGATCAGAGAGAAAGGGCTCCGAGTCCAGGTTCTTGGGGCGAATCGGATAGCTCGTATGAGAGCAGCTTAAAGAGTTGAGGAAACTTTTTCTTTGCAAGCTTTCAGGTTGAAAAGCACCCTTGGTCAGGCTGAGAAAGCGTCTGCAGCTGGTGTGTGCGTGCTCTTCCTGGATGGAAGGAGTAGTAAAGCGCCGTGAGAGTGCGAATTAAATGCATACGTGGATGCTTGGATCCAGGGAAACAAGGCAGAACGCTAGCAAGTGAGATGGGACCAGCGTTTCTAAGAAAAAAAAACTTTTTGTTTTGTTTTGTTTTGTTCTTGGCTCCAGGCTGTAGCTTTCCCTCCACTTCCAAGCCCCGGAGAGAGAAGCAGGGCTGGATGGGACCCCCCCCCAGAGTCTAATCTCCCTGGCTGAGGGAGGCTCAGCCCTATCCAGACCACCTCAAACAAACCATCTCAACTCAACTCACCCCTCTTTCTTGGATTTAAAAAGCAAGCAACCTGGTTCCAAAAGCAGGGGGGGGGGGAGGAGCGGGGCTCTGTTGGCAGCCATATGAGAAGGGCATGGTTTTCAACAGGTGGTTTTCAGCCTGCGGTCCATAGACCCCTGGGGTTGGCAGGCTGTGTCTGCGGGGTCCATGAAAGATGACGGTAATGGATCAAAAGTATGCAGATCCCCCCACACTTACCAGTCAGAGGGGTCAGCGAGATTTTTTAGGGGTCCACAAATGAAGAAAGATTGAAAACCACTGTCCTAGCTCATAACTTCCCTTTGTATAGTCCCCCAAACTAAGACTAGACTTCATCCTACCTACCCACCCAGAGTCACTGCCAGCAGGCCTTGGGAAGTGTGACTTGAAAAGGAAGCTGTGGGCTAGGAGGATGCATAGCCTCCTCATCTAGTAGCCAATAGGCCACTGCTAGTGTCTTTTTTTTTTTCTTTTTACTTTGGTAGTAGTTTGCTTTCTTTTTAAAGCAAAAAAAGAGGGTGCAGTCTTGTGTTGAATTTAGAGGTGCAGACAGAATTGACAGTTTTCACCCAATGTGGCCTCTGAAAATGCTCTACAGCCATGACCAAACAGAAGTGCACAGCTGCAGAGCACTTTAAAAGGACCCAATTCTGTGAAAATCTGAACCTTCATTGCAAGAGGGTTCAGATGAAGATACACCAAAACAGAGCAGCTTCAGTAATTTCTGTCTGCACCATAGATGATGGTTGTATGGGATGGTTTGGGTAGGGAGGATCCTGCCTCAGGCAAGAGGTTGGACTCACTATGACTTTTTTTTTAATTTGGGAGTTAGTGAGATCAACACTGCAGGCTGTTCCTTTTCGGAATGAATCCGGCCTGTGGTTCAGCCCTCAAAACTCACTGAACATCCTATTTCAAAATCACAATTGAAAGGGAGAATTACTGCCTTTGCACAATGTAACTGACTGCTGTAATTCATAGCTGCACATAGGTACAGGCCAACATTTTGGTTCCTTGCCTTCCTGTTACAAGTCAGATGTGTAAGCAAATGAAAACCAAATTAAATGCATCAGAAATGAGAGAAATCACCATGAGAGTAACAGGCCTGTGCCTCATACCCAACGAAAGTTAAGCATCAGAAAATTGCCAGGATCAGTTGTTGCATAAAACAGGCCCAAGGTATGGCTTGGCTCTTTTCACAAATGAAAAAAATAGAGTTGAAATGAGAAATATTTTTAAAGATTTGAAAGTGATGCAGAGGGATATTTTTTGGGAGGGGAGGTGATTTCCCTGGAAAGACAGGAAAAGCTGAGAGAGGTCTTACAGAGGCCAGCAATAAGACATAAAACAAGTCACAAGCCTCTAGACTTGAACCTGAACAGAAAAAAAAGAGATGGTTGAAGAAAAAACAGACAAGAATGACTGTACAGAGTGTCACAAAAATTAGAGGAGGAACCAGTTTACTCTTTCAGGAAGTGGTTATCTACTACATTTCTTAAACTGAGATCAGTAAAGCTATGGGGTTTTTTAAATATTTTTCTTCAAATAACCAACTTTATTTTTGCTAAAAATTATAGGATGTAAGCAGCATTTTAAAAGAGTTACTGTAAAACAAATCAAAGATTGGCTTGAAGATGAGCTTTTTATATCCATTTACTGAAATACAGCATCCTATTCCACATATGAAAACCATTTTGATAGGAAAGGCAGGCAAGTCTGGGATGAAATCTTCTGACAAGCAGCCTTACACACATGAGATATTATTATTATATAAAATTCCCTACTGTGTAATTCTTTCCTGTAAAGCTTTTCAAAATTGTGGGTCAAGCAACATGTGCTGAGGTATGTACCTGCTTCAACAAAAATTAAGTGCGTTTGAATAAGCACTTCTCCCAAACTCCAGATCAAATGCCTGCAATTGTGTGAAAAGAGTTCTGGCAGCATCAGACTTACAAGAGTGATATGCACTGTCATATAATCAGAACCTCAACATGAAACGAAACCTTTAATTTATGCCCATTTGGGACAGTGAGTTCTGCCCCAAGTCACACAAGTTCTATTCAATATGATCAAAATGTAGCATGGTATATGCCTACTAAGTATTGTTACTGAGAAACTTGTTAAGGCTGAGTTAAGTTTGCCTATAGACATGAAATCAGAAAGTCTTGTAAAACGATAATCACTTACCTCAAAGAAAGAAACCCGAGAAAGTATGATTATTCTAACATAAGGCTCATGTTTTACAAACTCAAACACTAGAAATCATGTCAAACAAAAAATACCGTAAGCCCCCTTACCTTTGCCCCAGTACTCCCACCACCAAGCATCCTATCCAGCTCTACTTGACCTGTGTCTAATACCTCAGTCTTAGTTCTCTTTAATTGTGTATTCCTTGGCGCCAGATACCAAATTGAAAAGAAATAATGCATTTCAAGTTGGACTTTCAAAATAATCTACATCCACATTAGGGGTTGTCTGATTATGTTGTACAGATTGCAAACCTATATAATGTAATTGATAAAAAAAAAAAAATCATGCACAGACAAAGCCCAAGTGTTTATAATGTAAGGCCTTGTTCACACCCGCTTTTACATGGGTTTTGTTCAACCGGGTTAAACTGGCAGATTCCGACATAGATTCTCTTCTATTGGTTGTGACAATATACCATAAATGTAACTCACCTATGGCCAATAGCTCTGCCATGATTTTAGGTGGATATCTGTACCATCTCTCCCTATAAAGTCTGCACCATTCTTAGTCTTTGCTGTTCTTATTTAACTGTATAGACATCAGTGATTCTGGAAACAACCGTCACAAAACTAAACGTTTCATGAAGGAATGGACAAAACTGAATAACATATTCACAGCCAAAAAGTTGTATCCAATTCAACATCAGAAATTCATTACAGAATGATGGATAAGATCTAGGTGGATAAGATGGGTATTTGGACTATGCAGCTATTATAATGGTCTTGGAGAAAGATGCCTGTAGTTGTCTTATGCAAAGAGAGCTGATGAAATGCCTAGTTAAGACTTTTTTTTAAACTTAGAATAAGGAACCAATAGAATCTTTTTGGGGAAAAAAATCAATTTCCTACCAATATGTCGGTAATAACACCTGGATAGGATCATGCATACTTTCCGCAGTTTGCCAAACCTCAGTGACTAACACCCAAAAACTAACAAACATCTTTCCAGAAATAGTCCAAGCTGATTTTGGTTTTTTTTACCAACACAATAGAAAAGCTCCACTCTGAGTTATCACAAGGCAGGAAAAATTAAAACAGCTGACCTTTCAAATTCTTCCATCTTACAACCAACTTTTATGTGTCTCAATGCTTTAATAAAGAAAAAGCCTGAAAGAAAAAAACTTCTCTGCATGTGACATTTTAGGCAAAAGGCTGAGTTCGAATGAAGCTAGGGGAAAGGGAAGTAACCGCAATCATATAATTGAAAACTAGTTAATCTTATGCAGAGATTAGTTCTACAGAATTATTCCTAACTTACTTCAAAATTTGTGTTTCCTCCTTTCATTCTGTCAGTTGCTTCCATCTCATATACTTCCTTCGTCCTGGTTCGCCTGCTCATTCCCATCCGTGACGATTGCACTATGAAGTGTTTGGTTTCCCAAAACTGCACTTGTGTACTTTTTAACATCATGACATCAATAGTAAACAATGATTGCAAGCTCTTCAGGGGCAGCAGCCTGCACTTTCCTGTTACGTAATACACTGTGTGCATGTATGGGCCTTACATTCAAAGGAGCAATAATAAAGATACAGACTGTTTTATAAGTGTACTTCGTGCATTATTAATTTGATTAAAAGTATCAGGGACACTGCTGTTCTCCGTGACATGAGAGCCAGTTGTTCCTGTCCCAATGGAAGGATAACTCTGCCCCCACCCACACTTTAAATATCAGAGATGCTGATTCAAGTTATTCAAGGAAAGCAGAAAAACAGGATGTGTAACTATGAAGGCCACAGTGAAAGGATGCTGTGATGTCTTGAAGCTAAGAAACTGAAGTGGTCATTTGCATTGAGAAAGGAGATAAGGATTATCTAGTACATTAGAATTTTCTTGCTCTGATTAGACACTATCAGTTCCTCTACCTAGGACATAACATCTGAAAATTACTTTGATACAAAAAAGTTGTTATTTTCAATATTAACAGACCACTTTCAGTCCAAAAACTTTAATAAATCTTTCTTCCCACCAGCAGTAACTGTGCCAGCTGCAGTATTTTGCTATGTTAAAGAGACAGTAGCCCAAAATACTGACCTTCATTTTCCAGTACTGCCAAGCTGAATTCTGATGTAGTGGATAGGGCAGCCACAGAGACCCTGTTCCAGCTCTCTGATCCTTGGTTTCAATTTTCCCAGAGGAAGTTAGAACTCCTGGATCCCTACTTTAGCTTCTTCCACTGAAGTATATACCAGCAGTAGATCAGGTACAGTGATGCAGGATTTTACTATGCTCCCTTCTACCCCTCTGTCACTCACTCTTGACTTACCCACTTTGTCCAGGGACAGGCATCATCTGTCACATTTACACAGTACAAAGATTAGAAAATCCAGGAGATTAGAGAGTCCAGTTCCCAGGGTTTGCAAAAATAAGCTTTTATGAAACCCATGGCCAAAATAAATGTTTGAATTTTCTTGCATTTCCTTTACGTTTCAACCTTGTCTTTTAAAAAACTGAATAAATACATATGTCACTCTTGGCGTTGCAACCCCAGCATAGCTGCACTGTCCTAGTGTGTGTGAACGTGCCAGATGCATCAACTAGAAACTTAGAACAAAAGTGGAACTGACAAGTGTGTTCATTGTGTAGGATGAGAACAATGCAAAGTAAAAAAAAAAAAGTAATCAAGAAGCATATGTGGGAGAAAGGTCAATACATAAGATTTTTTAAACATTTTTTAAAATTAAACTTTATTAATTCCAGCAACAGAAATCTAGAGTCTTATCAATAAGCACCACTTAATAACAGCACTTAGCTTTCACAGAGCACTTGTCAGAGCTCAGACCATTTTGCATATTTCCTTGTTCCAGATTGATGGATTATATCAAGTAAGAATCATTGTAGTCAATTAGTCTGACATCCCATACAATACTGGGTGTAGGCAGATACAGGCATGAAGTGATTTGACCAAGGTTGCCCAGCATATCAGTGGCAGAGCTGGAAATAGACCCCCCCCCCACCCCCTTCTCTCCTCTTGCACACACACATCTCAGTCCCAGTTGACTAGTCCACCAAAAATGTCAGCTGGAAATCTTATCACCAAAGAATGCTATTTTAGTCAGGACATAAACCTGGAATAAATGATTTAATATTAAATATTTGCTCCACTAAGTCTGTCCTAAATTACTCCAGAATGCAAAGCAGACTTAAAGCTGGCTTGACAAACCAGCTAAGACCTCACTTGTGTATGGGTGTTGTCTAGTGATGCACAGACAATGTTGCTGGGCCAGTGCTGACTGTACCACTTTCCCTCTTACCACCTAAAGCCTACAGGGCTTCTTGGAGGAGTGGCTGCAGTACTGTCATTCCCTGGCAATTCCTGCCTGCCCAAAAAAAAGCCCCCAGAGAGTGTATTGGAGTTAGATGCTAATCAGAGCAACCCTGAGGTTCTTTCAAGGTGCTGGGAACCAAAATAGCCCTTCACCAATTTTGACTGTGTGTTAATGAAATCCTCTTTCCCTCCCACCTTCAGCTCTATCTTGGATTCTACCCTAAATAAAGTTGAGCCAGACTCAGTTGTCTAGCCCTGAATGTACAACAATGAATCCCTTAAGGAACTAGAAAAATATGTAGTTATGGACTACACACAGAGCATGTCTTGCAGATGTAACAAAAGGACCAATGTCATTATACTGACCTGGCAGGGGAAGTACAATGACCACCAAGGTGGTTTTCCTACTGGTAGGGGAAAACCACAAACGTGGCATGGGGTAGTACCCTGACCGAGGCAATACAATTAAAACGGCACTGTGTAGTGGAGGGTTGCACCCTTGTCTGCTTGTGGACAGGACTCCCTACAAGAGCCTCCTAGTCAGCCTCCCTCCTAGACTTCCAGTGGGAAGATCTCGGCTACATGCTGACTTTATGTTAATAGGAGAGACTCCTCCCTAGCTCGCTCCTGCGGCCATATGGCTGAGGGCAAGTGAAACTCGGGGGGCATGGGCCCACGTGTAGGATACCCGCCAAAGGATTTGGAAGCATCTGAAGCCCCAGGTGGGGGTGGAGGATGCTTGCCAGTAGCAGGGCCACATACGGTTCTTGAATGACTCACATGGATTTGGAATTGATTTGGCTGATTTGACTGAGGACACGAAAAATTTTCCTAAAAAAAAAAAATGACATAATGCTCTTGGGACTTTACTGAAGAAGCTTAATTGAGACCCATGCTTCTAATATATACTATTCAACTTTATACCTTAGACATGATAAAGATAAAGAATGGCCAAACTGATACCTGAGTATACGACATATACTTAAGTCCATTTGCTAAAACAATGGGGCACAAAACACGATTATTACAATTGTTATAAACATAGCCTATACTAGCACTGCACAACAATTAAAAAGTAAAAACATTTGAACTTGGCAGTGTTCTTTTGGCCTACTAATTCACTATCTAATAAGGTTTTCAAAAGCATGGCTTACTGAGCTCTCAATATAATTTTTAAATATGAGAAAGCAAATGGTTTGACATTTGCAATCCTTCATCCCCAATATACTGGGGGCTGCTGTGGTGTGGGCACTAAGGCACATAGTTGACAGCCCAGAGGCCACAGCAGAAGTGCTCATAATGCGGCCTATCAGATTCCAACAAATATGCAAATTTTGCTAAATGCATTGTCCCAAGAAATTAAAAAAGAAAGGATTGCCAATATATTGTCTCAGGAACAAGTTGTACAGATTGGGGCTTGTAAACAAAAAGACTGACTTTTAAGAAACATTTATTCCGGGGAGGGTGACAAATGGAGGCCAGTCAAGATCACATACAGGTTGGCCCGAAGATCTGGGCCTGAAGGACGAGGCCTGGGCTCATGGCCTGCAAGGCCTGCCTGTACACTCTAGACAAAAAACAAAAACAAAAAGAACAAAAGGAGTATTTACATGTATACAGTTCTACTAGTGGGGATGCCCCACTGGACACCAGGGGTCGGCCCGCATGGACAAATCCTGAGGTCTCGGCTCACTGGATGCGCCTCTGCACCTTGAGCAGCTGGTGGCATCACAGGGCAAGGAGCAAGCGTCCCACCTCAACTCGGCACAGTGCCCCCTTGACGGCCCAGCGTTCCTCAAAGGTGGACATGGTCCACCGGAGGACCGCATGCTCGAATTCAAGCGAGAGGCGGGCCCGCACCAGCAGATGGAAGAGCTGCAGGGCATCGTCCATCCCAGTCCCGGTGAGCCAGTTTTGCCGGCTCTTCAGGGTGGCCATCTTGGCCTGGTAAACAAAAAGAAAGAAAGAAAGACATTTAAAAAGAATACTACTTTGGAATTGTTAACTCATGGCTTCTTGTCATTAGGCACTTTGTGTTTTTAAAATATCAATTTAAGATTTAATACAGAGTACAACCTGGTTTTGTCCATGTTAATCAATTAATGCTTGTCACATTACAATAAGATTACATTTCCCACTGAAGGCAAGAAGTAAAGGGGTTGTGTATTTACGCAAGTCTATTTGTCCTAATGGGTTGATGGTGCTGAGGTTTTGTTATGAGAATAGACGTGCTAATAAAAACAGGTTCATTGCTTATCATTTACAGCCTGACAAAGCACAAGAAGTAGGAGCAGGTCCTTAATCAGAAACATCCAGCTGACACGTTAACCAGTGTTTGTGTAATAAGTTAGAGATAAAAAATACCTATATTATTTTATTCATTCCTTCAGGCTGTCATAAGCTTGTTCCATACAATATATTCTCCAGTGTCTTATTAGTTTGCTTTTAAATGTCATGAGGTATAGAGATTTCAACCCTTTTGGAGACTTATCCATGGACACACACAAGAGACAACTGGAAATGGTGTTCAGCCGTCATCAGAGCAGTGAGGAAATGGAAGTCAGGTAGCACCTGCTAAGGAAAGCATGGACGGGAGCAACTGGAAGCCTTCAGAGGAAAGGTGAAGGAGGGGAAAACAGGGTACGCAACTTCCATGAGGAGCTATCTTTGGATATATGAAAGTGGGGGTAGGTAAATAACAGGATTTGGGACAGAGGAAACTTCTACAGCAGGGGTTCCCAAACTGTGGAGTGTAGACCTGTGGTTGCTCACAAAGCCGTGGCAAGCCATCTAAAGATTGCAGCGCCTTCTCTGCCCTTTTCATTAATAAGTTTGGTGATACGGGCAAATGGAGAGAGAGTCTGAGGCTTGACAAAGGCCTGTTGTTTCCAAACAGTTTGGGAACCACTGTTCTGGAGAGGAGGTTAACAGGAAAGATGGCTAAGAGGAAATAAGAGACAAATGTACTGAGAGGAAAGAAGCCCCCAGGTCAATGGCCATGAACAAAGGTCCAGTACTCTTCCCCCACTTTGCTTTGTGCCTAGCTATCCCAAAGGCAAATGTGGTGGTCTACACTACCTGGTATTACAAGCAGAACGGAGAGTATGTCCACAGCTTTCCAGTGGCAGCAGATCCCCCTTTTTCAGTCAGCAGAGCAATGCCTGCTCTGATAGCATCAGAAGGCTGCTATTACCACAGGGAAGCCTCCAGAAAGTGTGTGTAAATTCATCTAACAGTTGTAGCCCCTTTAACAACTGCTGCAGTGGGTAGGGATACATTCTGGTGCCATCCCTGTGCCAGTGTCTGTCTGCTGGCAAAGGGCTTGTCATACGGGCACACCCCTGCCTTAGGTCTGGTCTGCAGTACAGAATTTGGAGTATAATAAAAGATACCAGATTTACCCAAAGAACCTTGTCTGCCTATGTCCTTAGACCAACAGAGCTACAACCTATACCCCAAGGTATAGCTTTGTCAGTCAAAGCGTATGATATGCTGTAATCTGTGAGCAACATAGCTGTGCCCCAAAAGCCCCTAACATAGACACAATTGTACTGTCCAAACCACAGTTGTACCAGTGCAGCTTATTTTGCTTGAGGAGTGGTAAGAACAGGTGTAGTTTTGCTGGAACAAGCTGTCTTCACAGTAGAAACATTTGGCTGAGAAAAGTATAGTGCTGTATATAGTGCACAGCATAGTGCTGTATATTATATATTTTATAGTAAGTGTTACCACTGAAGCACTCAGCTCATCTACAGAATACTGTCTCAGAATAGATATAATAGCAATGCTTGCTAGTGGACAAGCAGCTTATACTATAAGGAGCTCTTGTACCGATATAGTTAAACCACCTCCCTAAACAATAAGCTGTAGCAGTAACGGGGCTCTTTTGACAAGATACCCTCCCTTCTAATGTAAGTTATGCCTATTTGGTGGAAGTGGTGGGTCAAGGGACAGTGGCAGTATAACCATGTTGGTTAGGGATGTGCATTTTATGCCCTTGGCTGACATAGCTCTCTGTCACAATTTTGTAACATTGACCTGAAAGGAGTGTAGGCAGCCTCAGTGTTTGAAGATTGTTTCCTAGTCTTTAATTAATTAAAAAATATAAAATATTTGCAGACAAAGAAATATTTACACTTAAAAAGTTCAAGTAGTAAATAAAGAACGTTAAAGCACACATTTTAGGCATTAGGTAAATTTTGGATTAAAAAATTAACTGCTAAAAATAATTCTAAGTTAAATTCTTGTCTGTTCTCTCATCCTCTCAATTCATTCAACGAAGCTCCATATCCTGGTGCTCTATGTCCGTTACTCATGAGAACTCTCAGTCAAAACTTAAGGTAAAAATCATACATATACTGGCCTCAGAGTCATCACAGTTTAGTGCAGAGCTGGCAAGAACATACTCATTGCTTCCAAACCCAAGGATGAAATAAGTTGTAAAGAAAAAAATGTTGAAATCCTGCAGGGCTGTTGGTTGTAGCCTTGTAGGTCTAAGGACATAGGCAGGCAAGGTCCTTTGGGTAGATGTGATATCTTTTATTAGACCAACTAAATAATTGGTAAAAAAGTTCTTTGCATACTTTCAGACACAAACACCCTTCTTCCCAGTGCCTAAAGAAGGGTGTTTGTGCCCAAAATTTTACACAGAACTTTTTTCCAACTATTTCGTTGGTCTAATAAAAGATATCACATCTACCCAAAGAACCTTGTCTACATATGTTGAAATCCTAGTACTTTTACAGAATTTTCTTTAGCACCTTTCATGATCTGATTATAAACCCTTGTGGTTCCTTCAGTTGCAGGGGCTGACATCTCAACCATCAATGTCAATTAAATGGCAACTCAAGAAAGGATTTTTAACTGAAACACCGCTGACATCATACATATTCAGTTCATGTTGATTCCTTTGTTTTGTCTTTTCCTCCTCTTCAACAAATGGTGAACTGCCAAGATCTCGATTAAGGATACCAATTCTATTCCTGGTTGTCATTTGCCCTGTGTGTATGGTTGAAGATTAACCCTAGAATCTCTGTAAAGGACACTGTAGTCTACATAATTTAACAAAACTATAAAGGAAAGGTGAAAATTAAAGCTGAGGGTGAAACCTATTGCAATTGTATGTCATAAAAAGGTAGTCTGGGAGACTGAAGGGGAGAAGACTGGTAGCATGCTTGGCACCACAATGAATGAGAAAACAAGCTTTTTACCTGTGGGGGCCTTAATATACAGCCTGATTTAAAAAACAAATGAGCATGGGTTTGATTAATTTGTCCTAGTCCCCACTGGCTGATTATCCACCTGAAAGGCACTGCACCTTTTGAAGGATGCTGGCATCCTCCAAAAATGACACAAAAATGTCAATCAGAATGTATATCAACTGTCAGTAAGATGCAATATAATGTAATATTCCATCAGTGCTCCATCTTCTTTCACTGCTATGTTTGTTTCATTTTTACATTATATTTATACTTGTTATGCTATATGTCACAAAGATATGTAATACAGGCTTATGTAGTATATCATCTAAGTGAGGTGAAAATATGAGTTGTGGTTTCTCCTGTAATTGGGGTTGATTTACCTCCAAAGACTTGTGTAAACTCTGGCCTATTGTTTTCAAGGCATAACTTACTTCAATAAAAATAGTGGGTTGTTTTTTTTTTTAAACCACAACTTCGCCACCCAGTTTGACACACTTCACCCTGATTTGCCCTCTTTTCTCAGGAGTGTCTTGTTCCTGAACCTGCAAATAATGTGTCTAAATTGAAGATTAGCAACATAACTTTATAGAAAGGAAATTTATACAGTGCATACATTTACTTCTATAACCTAATTAGAGCTGGTGATATTAGTTCCTCATTATAATAAAAGGCAAACTGCATAGCCAAGCTTAGAAAATTAAGAGGAGAAGGAGTAGCAGGCTTCAGATTTCATGGAAACTGAAGGTTTGTGTAAATCTGGCTACTTGGACACCTGTCAATAGGAGTGACAGGAAAGTCTTGGGTTATCTCATTGCTCGCAGTCAGAAAAAACTGGGAAATTTAGATAGCTGGAACAATTGTGGAATAAAGCAAAAGTAGGTTTGGAAGGGTACACTACAGGTCAATGTCCAACTATAAACTATGTGTCTACCAGGATTATTTAGCTAGGGATGGCGGCAGAACATGGTTAAAAGGCAATTAAATTGCTGTCCCAATTAAATGGGACAGAACCATATACAATAAAGGCTGCTGAACTGAAGTGGGCTACTTTATAGGAGTAAGTAATTATTGAAACATGGCTCTACCTGGAAAGTGAAAGGGATTTTAAAATACAAGGATTTGCCAAAGGTCGCTGCTCTAACGTGGACTAAAATTGGGCTGGTCCAATTCAGGGAACCACAACAAACTCCCTGTGGCTGTTGCCTACACTGTGTTGAAGCCCAGCTTGATTGCAGTGGGGAAATAGGGCCCAAGTCTTTGATAGCGTCGTCATAGGCTATGTTTCAAACTCCACGCTGCAAATTCATGATTTCTTTCCTAGTAACATAGAAACAGATGTGTACTATCTTGTAATTTTTTTCATGTTTGTATGTCTTTATCACATAAAGGGCAGAAAGCTGATTGCGAAGGAATTGTAATAATTCAGCTAGGATCAGTGCTAGCGAAAAAGCAAAAGTTATGTTTACAGAGTCAGTGCAGGATTCCCGTCACGGTTAAAAGTCTTGGATTGTCATCCAGACTAATAAGCACAGGACAGACTGGTAAAATGGAAGTTAAGAGGTCCTAAACTATATTGTGGGATTTGTACAATAAGATGTCACAACAGAATTCATATTCATGGATTGTGTGAATTGACAAGTTTCTCCCAAACTTTTTTCAGGCTACAACACTATGTTTTTTCCAGAAGTCTAGGAAATAAGACAACTGTGATAACTAAGTTGGAAAATTTGTTTTGCAGAGTGTAGTAGCCAGAACTCAATCTGAAATATTCACATGGTAGAAATTACTAGAGTGAGTACACATGATTTGCCAATGAACCAATGATCCAATAAACCAGTAATCCTTTGGGTCAAACACTATGCTTCTACTAATGGTCAGTGCCTCAGCTATATTAGAAGGTAGAAGAGAAAAGTAGGCCAGTTTTTCCATTGTGGATGCCTTCAGTTTGATGCTCAACTTCCTGTTTATTAGGCATCTAAATAAGCAATCTCTTTTTCAGGAATATGGAGCATATGTGTTATTTCAGTGAATGCAAAAAATATCATGCAATATTTTAGGTGTCTGAGTTAGAATATTAGATGTATAATTGTAGTCACCTAAAATGAGAAGTGTGTGTCAATGCATATCACTATTATCACTGTTGAAGATGGGAGAGAAAAATTCTTCCACATCTCAGGTAAATGCCCTACATATCAAACTAATATCTGTTCTGAAGTTAGGGGTGGGTCCCCCACACACACACTCACTCTCTTCCACCTCTCTTCTTCCTTCCCTCTCCTACAACGATTTACCCATTTTCCTGGACCCAAGAAACCTGTCCCATAAAAGTTTAATGAAACACCAATGGATTTCTTTGTAAGGTTTAGGATTTGTTATGTTAGGGACAGGGGACAAGGGGGGTGAGCAGAAGAAACTTAACTTTTGTTGAAAACTTCCTGAGCAAATGTAGTTATTGGTGATAAAATTGCCTGCTCTCCTAAAACTAGGAAGGATGAGTTTATTTAAATGTGATACCCTGTAAGGAATTGTGCGTGGAATCCTACACAGTTTGCAAAACCTGCTGCAGAGAGGTAGGAAATATTTGAGAAACAATTACAAACAAAAGTTAAATTCCTTCCAGTTAAGCCTAAATCATGGGGAAGGGTTACAGAGGCTGATGTGATAAGCTGGGATGTAAAACATAGCATGTGCAATGAAGAGAAAGCTTTTAAAGATACAAGTAACCTAACAAGGAGATGGTTTGAGTAAGCTGTAAAAGAAGAGTGATATAAGTTAAAAGGCCACAAGTCTAAACAGTTTTAAAGAATCATTAAAAAAAGAAAAGTACTTGATTGCTACAATTTTCTTTGACTAAAAGAAACAGAATTTAGAGAATCCATAATAGGGATTTGGAGACAGGGTAATGAAATGATCTGTTAGAAGAGCTCTCCATTATTGCTGTTATGCAAAAGAAGAGAACAGTCTGCTACATACATGCAACAGGAATCCTATTTCCTAGTATGGTGAGAAGTTAATGTCCAGAATAAAAATTAAAATAGTTGTAAAAAAAAAAAAAAGACTGAAGATGAAAATATCAGATAGCGTACATTCATGAGTTTCAAATATGACTGCAAAGGGCTTAAAAACCCCAATAAAATGTTAGCTAAATAATATGCCTGAGCAACACAACAGTTTAGGAGATCAGTACTTACCTTTCTAGACTTGAGGCACTCCTGGATAGTCTTGAAGCACCCTGGTTGAGAATCACTGGTCTACCTGCTATTAACTTAGGTGGGAAGACCTAGAATCTGGACCATGCTAGGGAATGCCACAGTGTAATATGGCATTCCTGCTCTGTGCATACTGTATGGTAGCACTGCAAATTTACTAATCAGCATGTCCATTGCGAGAGTGCTTATATGTGAGTGCCCAGCACTGATCTATAGATGCTGTGCTACTTCTGTTTGTCAGCATAGTACACAAGGGGAAGGTATGCTATCCTTCATTGCAGAGCTTCATAGCATAGACTGGAGGCAGTGTAGACATGCCCCAAGTAGCCTTTTGTTGTTGTTGCAGGTTTCTATAGGATTCTGACTGTCGACTCTCACTGTGGACCCAGCCTGCACTTCCTTAGGGATGTCTCCTACATTGAGCTCCATTGCATATTTGAGAGGGCCTACAATAGAGAAGCAAGTGTTGTCTTCTCATAATGCTTTGTTGTTTTGCAAAGCTTATTTTTTGCCTTGGTTTAAAATCAATAACCAGTGCAATGGATTTAAAGAATTTTCACCCCAAATTACAATAAATTTCTTAAGAAGCAACCTGGATGCCAAGTTAGGCATGGACAATGTAGATCAGATTTACCAGCAAGGAAACAGGGCAGAGTGGCTGCTATAGCTAAATTTCTGAAACACTGCCCTTTCATTGCACTCTGTCAATCTTTTGTGATTAGCTTCCGGGTTTTGCTGTAAAAAATGGGAAGTTACAGAATTTTGACACACCTACCTGTGAGAATTCCAAACTTGTGTAACTCACCCAGTATCAGTTTTGAGGAAAAGAAATGCAAGTGATGTAGCATTTTGTAATGATGCACCTTACACTTACCTCAGTTAGAAACTCGGTAGTTTTGAGAGCAAGCTCTGATTAAAAAAACAACAGAAAGAAATGTGTGTATCCCATTATTGTTTCTTTACAATGTACAAAAACTCTCTCAAAACATGTTTGGTTAAAGGAAAAAACTGCTTTTTTCTTTTTTAATAAAAATTAGTGCTCACTTCCATGTCTTTGCTAGAAGATCCTAACAAGATCTTATGAAGGCTTGGCTATGATGTCACACTGCACAAGCCTGTATTCGAAGATGATGATGCATGTTTACTTGCCTAAGAAGTAGGAGATGCTAGGGCTTGCCTCTGCTGAAGCTTTGCTGCTTTTATTATACTAACATAAAGTGGAAGAACTCTCATGATATGGACACAGTTATTTTTTATACACACACACACACACACGTACATATATGTACATACATACATATATATGAGCTAATTATTTATCATATATATCTATAGATATATGTATATGAGCTACTTATTTTTGTTATTTATTATTTATTACTACTTACTACTTATTACTTATTAGAACCAGACTAGATGGAAGCTTGTTCAACATTGCAAGGTTTGGATAAAAAACCAAGGTGAAAGAACTGGTTCTGAGAGATTTCCTGTTTGCGGATGATGCGGCCTTGGTTGCTCACAGTGAATCTTCCCTGCAGAATCCCTTGGGCAGATTTTCTGAGTCACGCAAGAGCTTTGGGATGGCAATTAGTCTCAAGAAGACTGTGATCATGTACCAAGGGGTGGATGAACCAATACCTGACATCACTCTGGAGGATAAATCTCTTGGCATCGTTGACAGTTTTTGCTATTTGGGTTCTACAATCAGCAGGAATCTTGACCTTCAGACTGAACTGACTAAAAGAACTGGAAAAGCAGCTAAGAATTTCATGCTATTACAGAAATGTGCATGGAATAACAGCAAACTATCAGCTAAGGTGAAGATGTGAATCTATGAGACTTGAGGAGACCGTATCCCCAAGAATATTTTTTATAGTGAGATTTGAGATGGTGCTAGAAAGTGGGGTCACCCTTTATGGCAGTACCATCATGTGTGGAAAAATTATGTGAAGTCGTTTAGCATCAACGTAGAAAGCTGGGAGGAGTACTCAGAATCCCATTTGATCTGGAGGGAACATTAGGCCCAAGGTGCAGCTCAACATGAAGCGGCTTTGATCCAGAGGATGGAAGCAGAGTGAGAAAAGAGAAAGCAGCATGCTATAAACTTGGACTCCAACTCAGACAACCTATGGATCTCTGAAACTTGTAACAGGCTTTGTCGCTCTCGAATTGGGCTTGTCAGCCACAAATGGATTCATCAGGCATCTGACTAAGCCTCTTACATGTACGCCATGATTCAGGGAATCAAAAGTTGCCTACTAGAAAGGCTTTTCATCAGCAAATCTCAAATGATATTTGCAAAGGAAGTCAATCTTATTATCTCCATTTTAGGGATGAGAAACTATGCCGCAGAGAGTTGGGAGTAACTTGTACAAGATCAGCCAACAGGCCAGTGTCAGAGCTGGGGCATAAACCATTTGTCCTGAGTCCAGGTCTACTTATACCAACATAGGTTGTTTGGGAAGTAGAGTGAGCTAGAATGGAATAATTGGATACACACTGGGGCTTTTACTGGTAAAAAGTTTTAAAAAATACCTTCTGAACCAAAACAACTAAGATGGTTCAACTCTTAAGTCAAGCTTTATAGCAGAGCATCTGCTCCCCAGAAACTACGCTTGAATCTTGCACTTTTCAGAGTGTGTTAAAGGACTGTTCAGTTTTTGTGACTGAAAATAAGGAAAGAAAGGAACAAACAAATGCAGAAGTGTTCCAGTACAGTTGTGACAGTGTAGTACAAGTAAGCGGCTTAAATCAGAAGGCTCCTTTCCCAGAAGAAATTCCTCCTTTCCTTAAGTGATAGTGACACATTGACAGGGCCCTTCAAAGTGCTAAACATGTACTGTCACTCACACAAGAGTTATCAATAATGTTCTTCCAAACATCTTTTTTAAAGTGGAAGAAATTTAGTTTGAAGGATACCATAGGAAAAGGCTGTGAAGGAGGATTGAGATAAAGGCATATTTTAGCTCAAATACCATATTTTTTTCCGCATACAATATACTCCAGATTAAAATATATACCTTGTTTTAGAACGGCAAAATGAAAAACAGCAACAAAAAAAATCGTTCCTCGTAGTAAGTAACTAAGTAGCAGCAGCTGGGAGCTGAGGCTGCACATTGTTCTGTTCCCTGTGAAGTGCTGCAGATTTTAATTTTAATTTTACCCAGTAAGTGTTTTACCCAGTAAGTGACACAACCTGCTCCTATTTTTTGCATATATTGCACAGTCCAATTTCCAAGAGCTGTTCTTTGGAGGAAAGGTGCTTGTTGTATGTGAGAAAATATGGTAGCTTTATCTTGTGCAGTGATTGTCTTCAGAGTAATCCCTGCCTCTTACTTTTTGGGCAAGGAGGTCCACAGGCTCAGTGGAACCAGGAAGGGTATGCTACACAGAGGAATAATCTTGGGAAGATGTTTAGGTGTTTCTTCTACTGCAGAGTTCAGCTCTGTGTAGACTCCTGCATGGTATCATAAGGGACTTGAGAGCAGCCACCAGGAATGATGCTTCAATGCATCTTCCAATATGCACATCTATAATAGCTTTGCCCCTTAACGGAGGCAGACAGCCCTGGGGTTACAGCCCAGCTGTGGGCAATTAGCTTGCAATGAAAAGCATGGAGCATGAGCAAGAAGCTTGAGTGGGGGAAGCTGTAGTTTGTAAGCAAGGAGCATGTAGTAGCTCAGTAGAATTTACCTCTAGGAAGGGCCAGCGCTAAAAGGTCCTCCTCTGTTGCCTGGAGAAAGGCTAAAGGGTTTCTGTACTCATTTATTTGGGCCAAGGAGTATTCTTTTCTGACATGAGGACTAACTGAAGGGCTCCCAAGGAAGCAAACCCAGGCAGTGAGGCTGCAGGTACCCAAGCCCACTTGTAGACTATTGTTGGATGGCGAAGGACTCCTAAGGAGGAAGCCTGTCTGTGTGTCAGCAGGCATACCAGCCAGTTTACACGATCCATTGGCTGTCCTCCCACCCCCATCCCAACAAGGACTGAGGCATAAGTATTACTCATGTCAAGACTTCAGAGTGATAATATATCCACAATAGCTCCTCATCCATTAGTGGCCTAAGGAAATGAGGAAGATGTCTTCCCCTCCAGCTTCTACTAGATACTTCTGCACACAACTTGACTGGTGCAAGCTGTTTACTAATAAATAGTGTTTTGCTCTGAATTCTTAAGTTGGCTCTAAGTTCTTAAACAAACCAATTCATAATTTTATCTTGCAGTTTGATTTTTCTTAAATACCTATACTGCTGGGAACCTGGGAATTAAGAAACCTGGGAATAGAAAAGCAGGAAAGTGGGATTAAGATAAACCAAAATAGGGAAGGTTCGTTAAGCCAGATAACCTTTCCTTCTCAGGAAGATTCTAGCTTTTGCTTGGTCTGCTCTGCTAAGCTTCAAGCTAAGTCAGCAGCTGGGAAACCGTGATTTAAAAAAATGGGTTTTTTTGCTTTGCTTTTTATGTTAGGAAGTGTATATTCTGAAAGGTGAGAGTTGAGATTTAAAAAAAATCTGTGTTCAAAATATACAATCCTGCTTTTTCCAAAGATTTTCCAAAGTTTTTGTGAATTTTCAGAAGTGCAGAGCATCAGTTGACAAGGATTCTGAACAATAGGGTGAAAATAGGTTTTAAAAAAACTCCAAAAAACAGGAGATGGGACAGGACACATTGAGGGGATAAACCTGCTTTGAAAAGGCCTTGTCTAGGTCCCTCTACTCCAAATATGTAGCAAAAGCAAATACTGCTAGGTGATTTTAGAAGGGGACTTTCACAATCCCTTTAAAGCATGTAAACTGGAAGACCTGTCTGACAATCCCTTTATTCTGCTCTGGTCTTCCAGAGGAGGGCAGGGTGAATGGGAAAAGAAACCACATTTCTGTTAACTGAATTTTAATTAACAGGAACCCAGAGAAACTAGGACTATGCTGGAGTGACTGTTTTTGATTAAATACAAAAACCCCTCCATCTCCCATGGTCCAGTCACTGCATAGCCTTTCATTTGGGTGTTGTCTGAATTACAGTGCATTAAAATAAGAGGAACTAGGTGGGTAATTAAGACTTTTATATGTCTCTTTTGAAATGGGATCCAGTAAATTCAAGACTAAAGTTTTGAAAAACAGAACAGCAGATTAAAGTTTTGACTACACCAAGTTCTTAATAACAGGATGCAAATCATTAGAGCTCCTTATGAAGCATCTCATGGGAAGACAGGTGATAAACCACAGAATATATCCTTTTTATTGTTTGGACACTGGAAAACTCAGGGAAAGCCATTTAATGAATATTCTTCTTGTTCAAAGCAACTCAGTGGTTCAGTCTGATATTGTTTCAAAACTGTTTTCTCAAGGCCCTCCAGCACATGGCATTATGAAGAAAGTTGTCAGACTGGTTCTAACACATCTTTACAGTACTGATAAGCAAAAGCTCACTGAAGTAATTCTGAATAAGATAAATGTGGAAGAATCTTAAAACTTTCTTAAGACTTTCTTGTGGAGTTCAAACTCATCAATGTGTTTTAAAATAAGGTGCTGATTTACAAACTGAAACACTCATTTGTCAGTTATTAAAAACTACAGGGATGTACAAGCTGTTTTGCAGAAAATCTGTCACATCCTGTTGCAGTGTCTGCTTTTAAACCTGTTTTGTGAGTACTCGGAGACTGAGTATACAACTGCAAGCAGCTTTGAAGCTGCATTAATGAATTTCAAAAAGAAAATGGGACATTATTGTATTTTGTTTGCTAAAGGTAAAACACTCCACAAATAACATGGTTTTCTTAATCTAGTTAACGATTTAATCTTGAACCCGCTTTGTTTAACAATGCCATCATTAAAATGGTAATAGGCTTTGAGGTCCCTATTCAATGTGCTGGAGGATCATACCTTTGCTGCTATTGTTTCATCCTGTTTACAGAGAAGTTTCTGCAATTCAGGCAGGTAAAAGCAAGATATTCACTTAGGAAATAAAACTTAAAAATGACTTGTAGCTAAACCTTTCAAGTTTCTTAATAGGGCCCAATCCACCCTCATGCAGAAGCCAATCAATGACCTTGGTGGGATGCAGTGTGGTTTCTCTAGCCAGTGTTGACAGGCTGAGTTATAAACTATTTTGCATGGACTGTGTTATAAATGATGGTTTAAAAAAAGCCCAGAGTACATTGTGTTTGAAATAATTTCAAAGAGCGGTATTTTATGCAATCATTTAGACTAATCTATTCGTACAGGTTGGTAAAGTGCTTTTCTAACACTTGCCACCCTTGTGTATAAAGTCTAGGTAAACCAAGTAAGCAATTAGCTAGCAAGAACCATGGTTATAAGTCAGAACAGGGCATCCAAAAAACAAAGCAGAAGCATTCTAATTATCTACAGTTCAAACTTCTTATGGAAAATGAACCTGAAACAATGACTTGTACAATTAATCTATGTCCCTTTTCCCAATTTCTCTGTTAACTGGCCTCTCACAGGCAAGCTAAACCCATATACACAAGTTGGGTATATGCCCTCCTCTGAGATCATAGTCAAATATCAGCCTCCTGCAAACTGTAGACTTAATCCTCCATTATAGCTATACTGGACTTGGTGTGGTACGGCTTTAAGATACTTTTGTGCCTCTTCATATCAGCAGGCCTGCTGGGGATCTGCCCAGCTCTAAGCAGAAATTAGAGCAGCCTCAAGGTCGCTGATATTTACACTTGACTGAAACAGCCTTTGCTACATCCAAGAATAGCTAGAAAGCAGTAGCTTTCTGCCAGCCGTCCTAGCCAACATCAGACTTGTCATTACCTTTACACTAAGGGCGATGTTTGGCCATTTCACTAAATCACCCCTGTAGTTTTATCATTTAGAGAGGTAGGGAGAAGCAGGTTCCTCAAGCTATATAAACCTTTACAATATTAAAGAGGTATAATGGGGGCCCAGAACAACAAAGAATCACCCCAATGTGTCAAAATGTGTTAAGCAAAGGAATTATCACAAAAAGTGCCTCACCTCTACAATAGCTGTGATCTTCATAGGTATAAACCACTAGCTTGCCACATGTATCTGGAAGCAAAGGAGACATGTAGTAGTTTGTTGCCTCAGCAATGGGAGAACTGTAGGGTCTAACCTTGTGTATAGCTCTACAAGTGTGGAGTCCCACCAAGAAAAGTGAGACTCCACATGGATGCAGAGATCTATGCTAATGCATCATGTGAAAGACTGGGCCCAATGATGGTGTTGTAAGTCTGAGCTAGTGTCAGGGGATCCAACAAAACTAAGTGACATCAGTGCTTGTCCACAAAAATAAACACAAAACCCCAAAGCAATTATTTATCTTAAAATTGTGGATAAAGGTTGTCTAAATATTTTCAATGACTACAGACAATGGGCTAAATTCATCCTTGCTCTATTTATTTCAATTAAGTTTCAGAAGGGAAGAATCTGACTTGGAGTATTTAAACATGTAATTAGCTTGGATTTTAAAAAAATGACTAATGGTAGAACCAATTAGTTACATTTTACCACAAGTCACTTACCCTGATGTAAACTTTTTTTATTCTTAAATTTCACTTTTTACAGCAACTGACTTAATAAAGTACACCTAATATGTGTAATCATCTCCCACAAAAAGCGCAGCAATGAGTCATCATATGTCCTTGAACCAAAGGGCATGATTGCATTTAAAAACTGAGAAACTAGCCTAGCTTCTAACAAAAGAGAGAAACTAAATGGATATGTATCTTGTTTACATCAATACCTGTTGATTCATAATTTAAAAAAGGCAATAATTTGAAGTAATGGCAATAGCTGTAAACTATTCCTGTCATTTTATGAAATATATGCACACATTTCTGGGTTTAGCTACTGATCCAATGGATACTTGCTACATAGGTCTGAAATGAAAGATGGCACTTGCATCCTTCCAAGTGCATCAGAGCCTCTCACTTATATCAGTATAAATAAGCAATTCCAGTGAGGAAGTGAGAGTGGTGTAAACCTGGTGTTAAACGAGCGCAGAATCATGGCCATGTCCACTAGGCAGGGATTTATTGAAATACATGTGTTATAAAAAAGCCAGCAATGAGAGTAACAAAGCAATTGATGTATCATAGTTCTTGTCTCCTGTGTTTCCTGCCTTTCAGTTCTGTCCTTACTCTGAAAAGCAGTGATTTGCCCCTATGAATAAAGATCCATCTCACTATAAGACAAGATGGAAACCAGACAATAAAAGCTGGGGGGGAACACTGAGTGACTGGGCTTAGAGTTGAATATTTTCGTTGTTCTTTTGGTTTTGTTTTCAACTTCTAAGGTGTCGAGTTTGACACTTGTAAGCAGCAGGGCTGATGCAGCCTGTCTGTTAGCCAGGGAAGTACTTGTTATCAGTGAAAACTAGAAAGTAATGATCCTGAAAATAAAACAACTCCAAAGTGGACTTTTCAGCCCTCACAGTTCTATAGATTAAAAAACAAAACATCAGGCCAATCCTCCAAGGTGCTGCCTGGCAGAAGGGAGTGCTCAGCACCAAATAGGTTTAGGCCCTAGGCAATCAGAAAGACAGATTATTCCTACAGATACTTCATTATTAGTTGATTATATCTCAGGGATCAATTCTGAGGGATTTCCTACAGAAGGAAATTTAACTCGTGCATTTAACTCCAGCACGGGCGGAATGTTTTTAAAGTAGTTCATCTTTGTGCCTACAGCCAAGCTGCAACTGTTATCCAGCCGACACAATTCCAGCTTCCTCCTCCTCCATTAGCAAGGTTCACCTATATTTACTGCATCATTGCATCCAAGCCAAACTTGGTTACTCAGGCAACTAAGTTTTTCTTCTCAGAGGGTCACAGGGAAACACATCCTTCAGAATCCCTTGGTAACCGTCAGCCGGTCGGGCTGGGGAACATCAACAGTGAAATGCCTGCTTTCCATCGCTAAGGCTGCGCCGACTGTGTCTGCAAGGGCGGGGGTGGGGGGGGGCAGAGTCTAGTTACATTCCTGACCCACTTTCACATCCCCTCCCTCCTCCTCCATCTCCTCCTTCAGTGAGAGCAAAACTGCAGCCACTAGGGCAGCAGGAGACTCCATTTAGCAAGACTCAAACACCCATAACCTACAGAGCAGTGTGCAGTCTCCTAGCCGGCAGGAGAAACTTGCAACACTTCTGCATCTGTGGCACAGGAGGAAATGCAAACCCCAGAAGTGGTATCTTGTCTCCTACTTCTCTTTCCCCACACAGAGACTCAGATGGCCCTCGTCTCTCCGTCTTTGCCCCTCCCAGCACATATTCTATGGTTCCCCATCTCTCAAATACACTCTACATGGCTGTGGCCCTGATTTCCTTCCCCTGGTCTGCCCACTCACTGTGTGACAGCTTCATCCTTTTCCCCCTCCAGCTTTCTGAGACCTCCCCCAGCACACAAGAGGCTGAGCACTGCAATACCTGCTCCTGGCCCAGATACAGTGGAACTGGGGAGATGATAAGGGGAGAAACTCTTGACAGATTCTGTTCCTTTGTGCTGCCCGCAGCTTGCTCCTATCCCCTGCCCCTGCAGCCAGTTTACTGAGATTAGACACTTTCACCTGGTGTGTGTGGAAGACTTGCCCCACCTCTACCACCACACGTGAAACCCGCCTTTAGACACACTCCTGTCTCACGCTTATCCACGACCACACTTTGTCTGAGGCAGAGGCCTTGCTCCCTTGTTGGCAGAGATGCTGCTGCAGCACGAGCATCTGCCAAGTGCTGGGAGTGGTGTTTGTTACCAGTAACGTCTCCTCCACTTGCTGAAGGTGGAAGAACCAGGAACACGGAGGGAGAGGTGAGAAAAACAACATCACTGACGCAAACTAACACTACCAAGCTCTTCAGTAGCATTTTTCACCCACAGATCTTAACAGAGTCAGACACAGGGGGTCCCTATATGGGCAATATTCTGCCCTGATTTTGAATCCTCCTCCATCTGCACAGGGAAGGTGGACGCTGGCTTTCCCCCACTGCTGAGTGAACAGAAGGGCCTTCAACTCTCCAGGACATACATACAAAGTCCTCTCCACCACCTCCCCATGAGCTGCATCCCTCCAACTCCTTGCAGCTCACATGTACATCCCCCTCTAACACCTCCCAACTCCTCAAGTTGTGTCAGCCATATGTGCACATTCCCAATGGACCACATACATCCTACTCCCCACACACACTGCATGCACTTCAGCCCCAGGACATGTGTGCTCCTTCCACAGGCTGTGTGTGAATCCACTTACGGCCTATGTTCGAGCCCATCCCCAACTGTGTATACATCCTACCAGGCCCACTCAGAGGTCGAGAGAGGCCCAGGCCACTTCCATTTTTTGAGGCTCAAAATACAATGCAATAATTTGTAATAAATGTTCCTTTTTTCTTTAACTAGTGCTTTTCTAGCTTTCTTCTTCTTTCAATCCTGTCAGTGTATCTCTGTGTCTGTATGTATAACCTCATTTGGAGATAACATCAAAAGTCTAAATTTGACGCCCTCCGTGAATGAGAGGCCCGGGCCAAATGGCCTTCCTTGCCCTCCCCCCCACCCCGTGATAGGCCCTGCATCCTACCACCCCTTGTAAGGTTGGGGTGCACCCCTCAAGACGGGCTGGATTTCTTCCCCCTTCCCTGCTACCACGAATAGGCCAAGTGTGCATCCTCACTCACTTTGGACCATTTGTATCACCTCATGAGCCAGGTAAGTCCTTACTAAGGGGTTGTTGCATGGAGTCCTGATTGAAGCAGAACACGTCCTTTTGCCCAGTTCCCTCCCTGTTTTTGTATTCTTGAGTTCATCAGTGTCCAACTCAGCACCCCAGTGCTGCAGCACCTGGGAAAGCTATTCCCCTCCCCTTGCAGCACAGTGCTTGCACAGAGCTCTGAGTGCCACTTGCCTGGTTCGAGTTGGTAACAGGCACCAGGGAGAGGTGGCTGAGGCTGGAGCCTCTGGGAAGTCTGGACTCATGCCTGCGTTGCCTATGGAGAACCACTGGTAGCAGCAAGCAAGCCTGCTCTGGGTGGAGCAAGAGAGAGGAAGGCATCACTCTCTGTAAGAGGGCAGAGAAGCTGCTTACCTTATCAAGGGAAGCACAACACTCCCTTCTGTTGTGCAACCCAGCTGGAGTCCTGGTTGCTCTTCCCAGCTCTGTCACAAGCTCCCCACTCTAGCCTTGGGCATATCACTCAGTAGCCATAGCATGCCTCTTGCTGGTGTTTTGCACCTAAAGCCACGGATCTCTGCAAAAGGGCTTGGCACTCCCTGTGTGGAAAGAGCTGGAAATGTGCTATCTGTTTAGGGTTGTGTTAATATTTCATTTGTTGTTATTATTAGCAAATGAAGTGGGAAGTTTTCCATCAAAATCCTTTTCCGTAGAAAATTTGTTTCCCCACCAGCCACAGGAAGTATCTGTTTTCTTCCAAGAGTTAGATTTTTGTCAGTACATCTGAAAACAAACCCCACAGCTGAACATTGAACACTTTTCAGTTTTCAAGCTTTGAAAATGTTTTTACCAAATTGTTATAATAAATGCTTTTTTCACATTTGCTGTCAAAATGACCATGAGGGGGAGGGGGAACTTTTTATAATTAGCGGCAGCTATTATTTTTTATTTTATTCCTCTCAAGGGGAGATGTATCATTCTTGGGTATAAAGCAGAATCCCTGTGAAGGGAGGTTTGCAGGGGAGGTGCAAAGCATCCTGGGATGCTGGGGGACTAAGAGTTAACTTGAATCTGGCAGGGATCTGGGACAGAAGTTCAATAAACCAATTTAACCCAAATCAGTTAGGTCTGATACTACATCCATCCAGGTTCATCTTAAACAGGTTTCAGCCATTTTGAAAGTGGTTTATGTGTACTGAATTTCTGTTGTGTAGCCCAGATACACCCAAGGGGGTGTGCCCTCTCCTCCAATGACAGTGGTGGGGATCAGGCAGGGTGCTGATGGAGAGGCAGGCTACTAGAGCAGTTCCCTCTCCTCTCTGCAGAGCCAGGCCGAGACCAAGTGCTTAACTATATACAATTTATTACTATAATAAAGACTTAAGATAAAACATGAAATATTTACAATAAAGCTTAGCATATGATTCTACATATAATATCCCACAATTCACATAAACCATATAAAACTTACAACATATATAATAATTAATATATTGAACAAGATAGTTAAGGTTACAACATGATAAACACATATGGGGAATCAACTTATATAACCAAAATAAGTTAATAATGATATCTCCTAGACCTACCAAGTAACAATACAAATATATATATTAACACATTAAGAACATATGAACCATATAAACTTCCTTAAAGAATACTCATAGTTATTTCACCTTTTCACAACAACAATCACCCAAAATAGGGAGTGCGTTCAGTACCTCTCTGAGGGGATCTCTTGGAGACCCTCCCCTTTAGGGCCCTGGGACATGGACATACCCATCCTGCAATGGAGGGCAGAGGCGGCAGACCCTCCTGTCCCGTGCTTGCCTCCCCTGCGGGGCCTGCTTCCCCAGCAATTCATGCTTCCTCTCTGAAGTAGCCAAGGCTTGTCCCTTGCAGGCTGATCCTGCGAGAGCCTCTCTCTAGTGGCGCCTTCAGCTCTCCTCGATGGTCTGGTGTTCCGCTCTGGGCAGCCCAGGGCTCTCTCTTTCTTGCAGGAGCCGAACCCTTTACAGGCTCCACTTCCCCAGTCTCACACTGGGGGTCCTCCCTTTCCTAGGCCCTGCTCTGGGCACTGGGGCTCTTTTAGTTAAAGGTGGAGTCACACTGCAGGGCTCCAGAAACTCGGCCTCAGGCTGGGACTAACTTAAGCAGCCGCGAGCTGCTCCCAGGCAGGTCCTCCATGAGCTGACCCACTCACCAGGTGAGGCCCAAGCAGCCACAAGCTGTTTCCAGGGTGGATTCTACATGTGCCGATCCACACACTGTTTGGGGCCTGAGCAACCTTGAGCTGCTCCCAGGGCCAGCTCTCCATGTGCCGATATGCACATCGACTGCCCAGTCGCTTGCTGGGTTCGCAGGCTCAAGCTGGCTCGAGCGTCTCTTAGAGCCTGATCCCTGCGTGCCAAATTGTGAACCGCTGAAGCTCAAGCAGGTCCTGAGGATGGCCGTCTCTGGAGCTCCTCTCTCCTCACTGTCCCTTGCCGTCTCTCCCCAGCATGCCGAGCATGCTCCCCTTTTATACTCTTCAGGGGCTCCACCCCCGAAGTTCTCTGGACCTGGCTGGCGCAGTTCCGATTCAGGTCCAGTTGCTCCTTGCCCCCTCCCTTCGGAAAAGAGCAGGGTATTGCTTCCCTTGTGCTGCCTCCGGATTGGTGGATGGGCTCCACCAATCAAACAGCAGACCCTCGATCCTGGGAGTCAACCCAAGCCCCCAAAAAGTAAACCTGCTACAGTTGTGTTACAGATTTGAACCAGTTTCCGATCACTTATACTGGTTTATGTGTAATTTCTGTCCCTAGCCAGGCCTGAGACAAATTAAATTATACAAACATTTCCCACATTAAAGATATTTCACAAAAATGTCTGTTCAGCAACATGTCTGTTAGCATCATTAACAACTCAAGAAGAGATGGAGACTGTACCATGTTATCTAGCATAGGATTAGATTTCACCAGCATGAAATTCACTTCAGAATTCAGGGGGAAAAAAATAACCAGTACATCAGCTATAGAATATTGAAAATTCATTGCTGCCTTTATCTATCATTCAGGAGTTGTAGTGAAAACTAGATAATCAGAGGTTAAATGCAGGCCTAACACATTTTTGTTATGCTATCGTTATGACTGAGAAGAAACTTTCATTCTAAAATTACAGTCTTGGCTGACATTTGACATCAACCTATCAGTGACAGGAAGGTGATATAAAAATTAGCCAATTCACTTCTGAGCAAGGAAAAATTCTACCTTAAGAAAAATCATTCAGGTTTTTTTACACTTACATGACTTAAGACCAACTTTAGTTTTAAATTTGAACTTAATATATATTAGGGCTGTGCGAAACAGCACCGTTCTGTTTTGACTTGCATCTTGACGTTTCGATGAAACAGTGTTTCCTTTCGAATTTCGTTTCAATTCAAAACTGCTATTCCATTTCATTTTGTCAAAAGTTTTGCTGTTTTGCCGCTATTTCGATGTTTCACCTATAGGCTATAATGGGGAAGCTCGAAACAGCCTATAACTTTGTCATTTCTGGCCTGATTTGGATGAAACTTGCAGGAATGGTAGCCCCTTCTGAGGGTATGAAGCCTGCCAGTTTCAAGGAGATAGGTGCAGGGGTTTGGGGGAAACTGCACCTCAAAGTCTTGAAAGCAAAAAACTCATGTCATATGTATGTGTTAAGCCATAGCAGGGTGAAAGCTGCAGGCATGCTAGCCCCTGCTGAGGCAATGAATCCTGCCAGCTGTCAAGGAGATAGGAGCAGGGGGAGTCTGGGACCTGGGGCCCTGCACCTCTAGCTGCTGACAGGCAAAACTCGTGACATGGGTGCTTGTGGGACTGTGTCTGTCTTGGGGCAGAGGGGGGTGAAAACTGCAGGCCTCTTAGAGCCTGCTGCGGCCACAAAGCCTGCCAACTGTCAAGGAGATCGGTGTAGGGGAAGTCTGGGTTCTAGGGACTTGTACCTCTAGCTGCTGACAGGCAACACTCGTGACATGGGTGGGTGACACTGTGTGTGTGTTAAGGTGCACCCTCACTCAACTGACACCAAGGCAGAAAGCAGGGCAGTTCAAACAATGCTGCCTTTTGTGCAGTTTTTCCATCCCTCCCCCAGAGCACTGGGATTGGAAGGGACCTCAGAGAAGGATGACAGTCAGTGGCCAGCTAGGCAGTGAATAATGAGAGCACTCCTTCCCCACCCCTCTCCCTACTTTAGTTTCTGTTTCCCTGCCGGCAAGCCCAGCTTGAGCTTCGAAACTCGAAACGTTTCGAAAATTTTGAAACATTTCAACTTGCCTTGTTTTGTTTCAAGGCTGTGTCAAAGCTCTCTGTTTCATTTTAATCTTGCTGTTTTGAGCTCAAAACGAGTTGAAACAGCATCAAAACGAAACTGCCAGCCAAATTTCACACAGCCCTAATATATATATATATGTTCTGTTCCTTTTAACATTAGAGCACATATACACGTCTTTGTGGAATTGGGACTTTAATCTTTAATGACATGTTTAATCTTTACCAAACTTAAAAAAGATGGATGACAGATAAATTAATACTGATTCAAATAATATGGCACATATGCAGCATGCCATTTTCTGTATAAGATTGTATATGACTGTACCAAAAGAAGTTACTCAGAAGTATGCAAGTGTGTGTGTATAACAGGAGTACTTTATGTTGAATACATGTATTTGATACAGAAGACTGCATGCAAGATGCAGCCTGAATCTGCAACCCACTGAAGAGGGCATTCCCTTGGAAGAAAGGGAGCCCTGGGCTCTGCTGCTAATATTTCATAGACTTCATAGACTTCATAGACATTAGGGCTGGAAGGGACCTCGGAAGATCATCGAGTCCAGCCCCGTATTTTCCATTAAGTACTGGTAGTTATTGAATTAACTGCATGAACAGCTTTGGAGGCAGAATTCTGCACTTTCCTCCAAAGAAGTCCCCTCATTAGAAGGGTACAGAGTCAGACACCCTCTTGATTGCTCTTCTTCAGGCCCTATGACTCATAAAACCATTTCGACCAGTACTGTAGCAAGGGGGGGGGGAGTGAGAGGGGCAACTGCCTTGGGCACCAAGGTGAAGGGGTGCCAACAGGTGCTGCCCAGCCGGGGCGGAGTGTGGGATGGAGCGGTAAGCGTCTCATTTGGGGGGGGACGTGGGGATGGGGGAAGGGTGGCTCCTGCCACTGAATGCACTCCTGGGCAAGCATGGGGGGGGGGCATGTGCCCCCCAGATCTGTGTGCGGGGTGAGGGCGGGCTGCCACTGTGAGCTTTGCCCCGGGTGTCAAACTTCGTTGCTACGGCTCTGATTTCAACCAGCGGTCCAGTTTAAGGAGGATAAATAGAAGATGTTCTCAGCACTGATTAGTGCGCAGGCTGGTGGTTGGGTGCTTCTATGCAAAGTGGGCCTCGTGGGTTCAACCCGCTAAGGCTAAGTGGGGTTTATTTAGACTCTGTAACACTCTGCAGATTCCCTGCAGGTTGGAACAAGTTGAGTGGGGGTGATTTAGAGGGTGACACAAGGAAGTTCCATGTGCATGAATTTTGCAATAGATCAGAGCACACATACCACCTCATGCTGCAAGCAGCAGCACTGAGCACATGGCACTTCAAATAAAGATCTAACTTGTTGCAGTTGAAATGGAGTAATTTTGTTACTGCACAGAGCACTATGCATGAAACAGAATCTAGGTTTCCCCATTCTTAGGTGTGTGTCCTGACCACTAGGCTATTGGACAAAAGATATGTAAATCCTCTCTCTCTTACAGAATAGGATCCCACAATAATGGAACTGTGTAATGTGCAACTTTGATCCCAATGTCTGAGGAGCAGGTTCACCTTTCCTCCTCACCATACCTATTATTTCCTTTTTTCTGCCTCTAGGCAACTCCTTGTTTAGTGCACCAGAGGCACAGAAGACAAGTCAGAAGGCAAGTCTCTGAGTGACTGGAAGAAAGAACCATGCACTTCCCCAGGCACAACAGGGTTTGGGCTATACAATGTACAGTTCAACACAGTCATAACTCTTTTCAGGAGTGGGACTTCAAGTTCCATTGTTAAAGATTTTCCTCCTGCTTTAAAAAATGTATTTTAAAAAGCAGGTATGTTAATCTTGCCTCAATGCATTTGGCCAGGGGTGAGCTTCAACATCTTTTTAAATGACATTAAGTGTAATTGTCACTGTCATAGGGTGAAGTGGAAATATGCATACAGAAATTAGAATGGAAAGGGGAAAATGTAGCCAAGGAAACAAAAAGTACAGAAAAACATCAAGAAATGCAAAAAATCCCTAATCCCATTGTTTTATCTAATATTTTTCACTCTGGCAACTTTCACTATAGGTAACTTATGTGCTATTCAGTAGGCTATTAAAATAACTGGGCTAGAAACCAATTTTCACTGATTCAGAATGATTAACAATTGCAGCTGTATTATATGGTAGGCTGTTAAACAAATAATAAAATGCATATTCATCAATGCATATGTGTGTGATTGGAACAAGCTTTTAGAAAGCCTGTTTTAGATATTGTTTTTCATAAACAATATCTGTCTGTTAGTAAGCCTGCAAAAATGCTGTATAAGTGAACAAAGCCAGTGAAGTATTTCCAAGTGGAACTGTAGGGGGCTGTCTGCTGCATAGATTTCATAGATGAAGTATTGCCTTACAGTACTCCAGAGTTAAGACTTATGAATTAAATTATTTATTTCAAAAGGTCCCTGGGGATTAGGGAAAAAAATACTAAGGTATATTGTTAATTAGGTATAACACCAAATGTGGACACACTTATACAGGTATTTTGCCTGTAGAATTTCTATACTGGAAAGGATATACTTAGGCTTAGTCTATATTAGGTATGTTTTGCTAGTATGCATATTCTATACCAAGAATGTGCTTCTAGGCCTTGTCTGCACTAAAAAAGACTTGCATGTTTAGCGGTACCGGTCAGCCCCAATTGACAAAACCCCAAGTAAAGAGGCAGCCTGAACAACAGACAATATACTGGGCAAAAAGAGCTCCCCCTCCTGCATCTACACCAGAGCATTTGCCAGTATAACTACATTGGCTATGGTGATGGGAAAAAATCAGCCCTCTCACTCTGTCCTCCCACTTACCTTGCTAAGCCAGCAGAATTTAAAAGGAAACGTGGTCCTGATGCCAGCAAATTGGTGCTTTTGTCAGTAGAGTTTATTCTAACTCCACCATGAGCAAAAAAGTGTGGGTTTCTCTGTAAAAAACCAGGTCTAGACTAGGGACTGGCTGGCACAGCTACATGAGTTGCACAGAGTTACACACAGCTTTGTGAGTTACATAGCTATGCATGGTCTGCTAAATTAACAAAGGAAGAAGAAGAAGACCATAGCAGTAAAAATGATAGCTATGGATTATACCTGATGCAAAAATTGTTCACATTTGAGTTCTTAATATGGCCTGGTTTGCAGAGCTTCTGAGCCACCGTAAGCTCCACTGAGGTCAATTGTTGTAGACATCCTGCACCCCTGAAAGTCAGGGTAGTTGCTTAAGTGCCTAAGCATGCTGTTGACATTGGGTTTAAGTACAGATTTAAGTGCTTAACTTGAGCCACAGACATTTGGAAAATTAGTACTTTTTCTTAAAGTCACAAGATGCTAATTTTCTGTCCTAAAGGAGGCGGGGGAGGGAAGAGAAATAGGAAAGGTGTCGTCCCCCACCCCCTTTGGTTCATAAATACCTTTTTCTGTCTCTGTAATAGACTTCTGTTATTCTGACAGTTTTTACTAAAAATAAAAAGTATCATCAATGCAGACCAGTGGCCCTCAACCTTTACTAGCCCATGGGCAACAATACTGAACAAGTAGCATATTGCAGGTAAGATCGTGCTTTGCTGCTCCGTGTCAACCTCCGGTTAAACTTTTAATTTCCTGTGGCCTCGACCTACTTTGCAGGGTCTCGTGGGCAACATGTTGCCTGAGAGCCAAGGGCTGGGGATCGCTTGTGTAGACGATGATGTACGTGAAGTAAAATATAACAAACAAATAATGAAGTCTGTGTTCTGCAGAGCTTCCGTTTTCAAGGCACAATCACATTACAGGATTGTGCTTCAGGAACGAAGGCAGAATACTAATCTGCTATGACTCAGAATACTCTGTGTGATGGGCAGATCTTCAGGAAGTTCAGGTAAGAGGAGAAGGAGGGAGCTCCATAGCTGGTTAATAGGGGAGGCTGTTCCAGGTGTGTGACACAGCAGGAAACAAGGCACAAAGGGCAGGATCAGAAGAGAAGCATCAGAGTTATCAAAGAGCTGCCTTCCACTCTGAGAACTACAGAAAGAAAAAAGTGATGTGGGGGCATGGGGGAGTCTTCCAGAGCTGAGTTTTTATACCCATCACCACAGAGCAGATGAACTCAGGTGTATTGTGTGGGCCTTGCCTTTGTTGCTCTGGAAGGTGTATTTCTTACTAACTAACTAATGTGCATGGACTAAATTAGTGGTGGCTGGAGTGCTGCAAGTGCACAGGAGGCCTCCCTGTGTGGCAGGTGGCATTTCAGGGAGGGGACAGGCAGCACAGCAGCACATAGGGTGGGCAGGGCTGGACACAGGCATGGGTGAACTGGACGGCTGCTTGGGGCCCGGACAGAAAAGGGGCCCAAAAATGGTAATGTTTTGGTCTGATTCATTCGCACTCTGATCATCATTATCACTGTGAAGGGGGGAGGGGGGACAATACTAAAAGTTTGCCCGGAGCCACCAGGAGTCTAAGGTGCCAAGGGCAGGAAGCAGAAGGCAGAGCAGGAGATTAGTCAGGGAGCATAGGGTAGGGAGCAGAAAGCAGAGCAGCAGATTGGGCAGAGTAAGGGGATCGGAGCAGCACTCAGAGAGGGTGCAGGGCTAACTTGTACCATGCCTGTCAGAAAGGTTGGACCCAATGCATGAAACTGTACCCCTGATTAAAGTACAGCTCACCTGGTTTACTTTGTGGTCAAACCAACCTCAGGAGAACTCATGCACAGTAGTTACCCATCGGTAAAAACATGCATCTTTTTTAGCAGCAAAGCCAAGACCCAGTTTTACCTTAGCTATCTCCCTCCGTAACTGGAATTTCAACAAGTACCTACACTTAAGATTAATGCTGTGTGGCATTCCCAGGCAGGCACCACCTCAGACATAGCCTACCTTCCTTCAGACCTCAGCATAGCAACCAAATTCTTCTCCTGCCTGAGGCAAGCTCTGTACTTGGGTTTAGGAGCAAGGCTTCTACTCCTATGAGATGAACTGCAAACACATTCTCTTAACTGATTATCAGGCAAAAAGCCGTCCCATGATAGGAACCTGAATAGAAAGTGCTGTCTAGGGCCTCATCATGGCTAGGAGGAAGGGTTTCCTCTCTTCTTCCTCCCTCCTCTACCCAGGATTTATAAATCTGCTTATAATATCTTTTTCTTAATTACAGAAGTAATATATTTAAAACATGTGCTTCCAATAGTACTGTATCTATTTTGAATGCTGTCAGGCTTCCCCCTGCCCTCCCACCCCTGCCAATGAAGCCAGAGAAGGTACTTTTGCATCTGGAAGCGATCACACTACCCAAAAGACAACACACTGATACAGTTAATTATAAGGAATAAACACCAGTGGAGCTAAAACCAGCCTCTAGAGCTAGGTCAGTATTCTGCTGCTGAGCTAAAGAAGAAGGTCCATTATGTGCACTCCTATTATAGCTGTCAGAGCCCCTTTTGCACATAATACAGATTTCTTCACATGCTGCTTGGCAGACAGCCAAGGGATTACAGCATGGATAGGATTTTATAACCAATTCACTTTAAGGTCAGGCAAACCCTGAAACTCCAAAAGGTTGGTGGAAAGGTTCGTGGTCTCAGCTACCTTTCAGCTTATTTTCATTGTCAGTCTTTTATTTGGGAAGTCTAAACTCTTCTGCTGGGGTGTTGAGCAACTCTTCACTAACACATTATTGGTTATCGTCTCTGATTTATATGGCAGCAAATAATGTACAGTGGACAACAAGATATTCCTTCCCTCTCACTTTGGATGAGATTTGCTTTTGTGTTAGCAATAGGAAGAGGTCTGTGCATCACTTATGATATCATCAAACTTATTATGTTTGTAATAGAGACAAATTCCTACATAGATACTTGTTTGAATAGAAATGAGTATATAAGTATATAGGAATGAGTGTATAAGTTTCATCAGAAGTTTTCATGAAAAGGCTGCTTAAGCATTTATCTAGGATAGTATAGGAATAGCCCATCATGCAGTCATGCAGAGGATTGGACAAGGTGATCCCTGAGGACCCTTCCAACAGTAGCTTAACTAAAGGGGGATGACAGGGCAGCAGCCCTACGGGCTGCCTTTGGGGGTGAAGGGGGTGCAAAAGCAGCTGTGGTCCCGATGCTGCTACAGTAGCCACCCACACTATCCCATGCATTGGTGACTGCCCTGGGCATGGAACTGCCCTGCTACACGTCTATCTTCCAAACCCATGATTCTATGATCCTATGAACTCACCTGGGGAAACCTTTTAAAACCACCCCCATTCATATCTAAATGCTGTGAATTTCAAAATTACAATAAAAAATCCATGCACTGTTAAGTATGGGTAGACAGTTACAGTACTTCAAACATTGTTGAGTCCACCCTGATATCCCTACTCACCCTAAAGCTGACATCCTAAGCAAATTTATACCTGTACGGTATGTATTCAGAACATGAACAATATGAGCCACAATCTCCCCAACACTGTGCCACTCATAGCAGACCAATGTCAGCATCACTCTGTCCATGTCATTTTTCTATGGCAGTGTTTCTCAACTGATATGACACAATTTCCCTGGGGACAAGAGGAGGCAAACAGGGTGGTGACAAAATGTTGACAATAATATTCTAATATTATAAAAGCCTAAGCCTGTTTGTCTGTCTGTTTGTAACGCTTTATTCGCACTCTGATTGGCTGACGAAAACAGCCAGTTAGAGTGCTCCAAGCATGGCAGAGCGCCACCATGATTCCGAAGCCGCACCGAGGACCAGACAGATAGCCATCCCTCCCAGCGCTGCTTTTGTTTTGGGGTGGCTATAGCCCCCCAAACCCCCGGCTTGGCTCAGCCATGCCCTGGGCCAGGTTCCCCCCCACCCCCCCTCCCCGCTGGGAAGAGGTTGCCACCACCCCTGCCTGCAGGGAAGGCTGGGTGGATCCAGCCAGGCTAGAGGAGGGGTGGCACATGTCTGCCTCTCCTCCCTGCTCCTCACCTTCCTCTATCATGGCCAAAGCGTGGCTGAGTGGGGCAAGGGTGGATGTGGGAACCCTGGTGCAACATCAGCAAGGTAGGGAGCCACGAGCCCACAGTGAGCAGCCCTTATCTGCCTTATGCACAAATGAGGTGGGGGCACATGCCCCCCATGCCTCCCCTCAGAGGTGTGTACAGCGACGGGGAGCCACCGCTCCCCTGCACCTCCTGGATGAGCCACATATTGCTCCATCCCACTCCCAGCCCTGGCCCTGGGTTCCACGTACCACCTTGTCTGGGCAGCACTCCCAGCCCCTGCCCCTGCCCCATTCACTGTGGGGGCCTTGATCTACCCCACCATGCCCCTTCCCCCCATACACTTAGTTGCAGGAGCTGCTCTCCACGTTGTCCAGCTATGCAGCCACGCACAGGCATTCCCTGCATCTCGTTCCCAGCAGCCCCTTCCAGGTTTCAGTGCTGCCCACTTGCAAGGGGAAACCCATTGTTTCCTGTGGAAACCCAGGCACCTGGGGGCCCCTCATTGGCAGGGGCCCCTCCAGCCTCTGCGTTAATCTGCCTATGTTCAAGACAGCTGAAAGTTAGATTGTAGAGCTTTGTCTACAGTACAAAGCTTTACCAACATAGTTAGGCATCTGAAAAGCCCACAACCTGTTGCTGAGGTAGAGCTGTAGTAGCAGAGGCTCTGTAGTATAGACAAGGCCAAGATATCTAAAGTTGCACACCCTTTTAATGCCACTTTCAGTAATGATGCCAACTCTCTGCTTTGGCTCTCTGATCCATGTAACAGAAGGCAGGACAGGTTGGCATCTTAGAGATTTATTCAGGCAAGTCTATTTCAATAAAGGCTATGAATGGACTTGCAGAGAGCAGGAGTACTAAATGGAAAGAAATAAAATATTTTAAGTCCATTCATAGCATCTGATGAAGTACGCTGTGGACTGTGAAAGTTTATATATTTCTGATCAAGTTAATCTCTAGGGTGCCACCTTTTCCTGCCTTCTGCCTGAATCAGACTAACACAGCTAACTACCTCTCTATCTATATAACAGTAATGGTAACGCATCCCTAACAAGGGAGCCACAAGGCTACATTAATTCATATCTGTAAAGTATACAGAACAAATCATTAATGTTTACAAGCTCTAGGTTGGTAAAGACCTAGATGTGGCAGGCTTGTGGGTGGCAGCGCAGTGCGCCAGCTTTGAAAAAGTTTTAAATGATTGCTGGGGTATTCCCTCCTCCCCCACCAATCAGGTGATGGCAGGGGAGAGGCTTGCCCCGGCCCTTGCCCAGAGGCCAGGCAAAGAGCAGGACCTCAGTGGGGACTAACACCCCCCTCTCTCTGATTGGTCCATTTCCAATCCAGGGGAGGAGCCTCCGAAGGGAATAAAAAGGCAGCGTGCCTGACACATGGGTGGCTGTGACAAGGGACAGAGAAGAGGGCAAAGAAGAGCTGGCCAGCATGGCAGAGCAGTTGCCCTAGAAGAGCCCAGAAGTGGACCGTTGGATGGGGAATAGCAAGTGCCTGAGTTCCCCAACCCCACTGTGAGGGAGCATGGCATCAGTGCACAGTCAGTGCATGGAGAGTCTGGGAGTGGACCGAGACTCTGGGAACTTCACGAGGTGGCTCACGTCTCCAACCCCCTGCACAAGGCAGGGCGAGTGGTGCACAGCCAGTGCATGGAGGGTCTGGGCGCAGGCTGAGGCCCTGGAGCTGTATTCTACAGCTAGGGTCTCTAACCCCCCCTGCACGAGGCAGGGCAAGCAGTGCACAGTCAGTACACATAGGGTCCAGGAGCAGACCAAGTTCCTGGGTCCTGCATGAGGTGACTCGGGTCTCCGACCCCCTGAACAAGGCAGGGTGAGCGGTGCACAGCCAGTGCACAGAGGGTCCGGGTGCAGACTGAGGCCCCGGAGCTGTATTTGGCAGCTAGGGTCTCCAACCCCCTCTGCACAAGGCAGGGCAAGTGGTGCACAGCCTGTGCACAGATGGCCCGGGAGCGGACCAAGACCCTGGGAGCTGCACGAGGCAGCTCGGGTCTCCGACCCCCTGCATGAGGCAGGGCAAGTGGTGCACAGCCAGTGAATGGAGGGTCCAGGATGGGACCAAGGCCTTGGAGCTGCATGTGGCAGTTCGGGTCTCTGCCTCTGGCAAAAGGCTGGCCAAGGGAGTAGAGGGGCCACTGGTGCACGGGACAGTGCACAGGGCCTAGAGAGCGCCTGAGTCTGGGAGAGCCCTAAGTAGTTAAGGACCCCCCCTCTAGATTTTCAATACAAAGGATAGGGAAACAGGGAGAAAGGGATAGGGGGATGGGGCACTGCTGAAAGAGGGGAAGGTGGATTGAAGAGATCAATCCTGGGAAAAGCCTCATCCTGGGAGATGATAACGGCCTCATCTGGCCGCAGAGAATTGTGAGTTGCCTGGGAAAAGGATTCCCACAGGGGAGAAGGACCCCTCCCTTTGTGGCGAGCAGCTGGAGGGAAGCCCCCTCAGGAAAGAAGGCTCCTGGGTTGAGGTCCTGCCCTTTAGGGTAATACAAGCAGGGTTACAGGATGCCCTGTAGGGTATCAGGGTATCCCTCCCTCCCTCCTCTCCTTTGGGGGCATAGTTGTTGGGCAGGGGGTTACTGCAATCGTTCTTTATTTTACTCTGAAGCCTGCGCCTTTCATTTGTAAACTCTGCAACTTAATGCTTTGTGAAACCTGTGCCTTAAATTTTGTGACCCCCACGTCTCATGCTTTGTGAACCTGTGCCTCTTATTTTGTGAACCTTCCACCCCTTTAGAGTACAAGACTGCATAATGTTTAATGAGCCCCTTGCTTTTGACCCTCCTTGATCTCTCACCTACATACATAGAATGTTTGCACAGATATGTATATAAGCTGCATATAATTTCTTGTATCTAATATATATATAAATATTATAACTAATATATCTTATTACATTTGTATATAGTTAAGTTTAACATGTATCCTGGCCTTGCTTTATAGAGAGAAGAGGAGAGCTGCACCCAGCTGGGCACCCTCCCCCCCGCCAGTGCTCCTGCCCTGCTAACATTCCCTTCATTTGGAGAAGGGTACCTAACTGAGTACCACCAAGATTACATATACATATGCATAAGAGAAGACTTCTTTACTTTTGCTTCTGCTGTTTCACCCTTTCTGAAGTTGTCAAATAGGAGTGGACAAATGTCACCCTTTTCTTAGAAAATTTCATTAATTTGGTGATCTTTTGATGGTATGGTTTTGATGGGAAAGTTAGGGAAATGTGAAGACTTTGGTTTCTCTTGCTTGTTTACAAATGTGATTATTTCCTACATGTGAATCATTGCAGATCGGAGCAGTGGCATTCTCTGTAACAGGAGGTAAAGGAGAGCACGGGATTGCTCTTTCATATTGTGCCACTGGACAGGACTTGTCTTGTTTTGTTGCCAGTCTTAGGAGAGCTTGTCCTGCCCCTCCCTACCCCTTTTTTTCTTAGTGGTCCCATTAAGGAATTAGAGTAGGAGTGTCTGCTTCATTGTCTGCTCCTGGTCTGCTTTGGGTTTTGCTGAGTTTCTAGTTGAAGCCTGATCCTTTTCTCTCTGTGCATGAGGTTTTCCCTGCATTTCTCATTAGTTAGCCCGCGCGCGTGCGCTCACTCTCTCTCTCTCTCTCTCTCTGTCACTGTCTCTCATCACTGCTGTACGATGAGCAGCAAGTTGTGGTACTCAGCAGTAAGCGAGAAGTGAGGCACTTGTGCGTGAAGTCACACATCTAATGCTTTTCCCCTACTTTCAACAAAGGGCGGTTCCTTCCTTTTCTATTTGTCAGACAGAAGGCAGAGCAGGGTGGTACTTAACAGATGAATATCATACCCAGGGGTTTCCAGGTGACCCGTCCATTCTGTTCTGCGTACCACACAGCCTATTTTTCAACAACAGAACTTTAAAAAACAACTTAAGCATCAAATTGTGGACCAAGAAAACATCCACTAGCTGGATTGTGTTAAGTATGGTCTCAACAGAGATTCTGGATTCTTACCCCACTGCCTGGTCTGGCTTTTATAACCCTTATGTCCCTCAGTGGGTTAACTGTTTTGTTTATCCTCTTTGATCTCTTCAATCCACCTTCCCCTCCTTCAGCAGTACCCTATCACCCTATCCCTTCCTCCCTGTTTCCCTATCCTTTGTATGTAAATTACTTTATTCCTTTCCATGTAATACCTTGCAAAATCTATTCATAGCATCTGACAAAGTAGACTGTTGCAGACAAAACTTAGGCATTTCTGAATGAGCTAGTCTCTAAGGTGTCACTCTGCCCTGCCTTCTGCCTGATTTCAGACTAGCATGCTAACTGCCTCTTTCTATTCTTCACGGAGGTCAACAGAGCCCTTCTGTTTCTCAAAAGTGGATAATATGGCCCATTGTTTTCCAAAAACAAAAGTCAGGTTAATTCATTGACATTATTGCTTCCCCCACCGTCTATTTTGCAGTGGCCATGTTTTAGCTTGACCTGGGCTTTCTCCACTCCATGTGGCTCTTATAAATGCAAGGACTCACCTAGGATGGTAATAATGAGAAATACTTTTGCCATAAAAGCCGACGGACACTAATCCTTTGTAGGATAGGCACACCTGCAGTGCATGGTCCCCACTTTTCCTTTGCTTTGAGTCCTCCCAAAATCAGCCAACCAAGCAGCCACTAGCCTGAGACACAGGCAAGATGGGAAAGGTGAGACCAGCTAGGCCCCGGATATATGGAAAGTCTCCCTGACTGTAGAATTCAGGTGTGGCAAGCCTGGAGCAGATCATTTATTCTGGACACACACAGTCCCAGTAGCTCCCTGGCTCCCTGTCTCACCGACACAGTTTCTGCTGTGTCCCGGTCTGGATTGAGCAATCCTGGAATGGATTGCTCACTATGCTGCAACCACCTCCCCCAGCTGCTGCATATGTGAGAAAGGCCCCTGGTCCTGAGAACAAAATCTTGTAGCAGAGAAGTGAACAATGTTCTCAGAAGATGTCAGCTGAGCACAGAGAAGGTTGTGGCAACCACTCATCTACCAGTCATCAGCAAGGAGGAAAGCACAGCCTGATTATGGGGAGGTTTGTTTTGTACATAAGAAAGGAGGCACAGTGTGCTTGTAATGTGGCAAATCCAGGACAGAGATCGAAAGATATTAGGGATATGGGGAGAGAACAATGAGGTGGGAGATCTGAGAAAGGGGCGAGGGAAAAAATGGAGGGAAAGGACAGACATAGCACTGGAGTAATTCCAGGAAAGCGGAAGAAGAGACCGAGCAGAGAGCCAGACAAGGGAGAAATGAGAAAGATGAAGAGAGCCAAGGATGTCTTAGGGTGAAATCTTTTATTGGATCAACTGTGTAGCTAGTTAGACAAGCTTTCAAATGCAAGACATTCTTCAGCAGGTCTGACCAGAACAAGTCAGGCACCAACAGGGAGAATGTAGTGGGTGAATTCATCCAGCAATTATTGCGTGAAATTGTATGGCCTGTGTCATGCAGGAAGGTCAGAAAGGAAGGTCACAGCGGTCCCTTCTTGCCATAGAACCTATTCATGACCTGTCCTGGGGGAAGGGGAGGAGCCGGCTGTGAGCCTTGCAGGGGTGAGCAGCATCTCCGGGAGGCAGGGTATAGCTTCTGGAGTCGGGGAAGCAGGAGCCCATTGCAACTGTTTGCAGGATTAGGATCTTAATCTAGGTTTGTTCTAAATCTCTCCTTCCACATGAATTGTGGTTGAAGGCACTGGACAGTGGCTGATATCAGTGTGTTTGTACTTGCAAATACATTACATGAAATTCTTCTTTAGGGGGAATCTGCTCTGTTCACTCACCCTGTTTGATTCTCATTTCCATTAAGGCCACTTTACACCATACCCGAAGCATCTTAAAGGGATCCTAAAGTAATGTAATTTACCCCCACTGTAAGCCTCATTTATAATGCTAGAACAGTGTTAAGTGGCCACCTGTGGAAACAAGAAGCTAGCCCAAGATGTTTAAAACTTTCCTTTATAAGTTCAGTTTGGGGATGTGGCATGATTTCTTTGGGCCACCAGAGGGTGCTGGTCAGTGCAGTGAACCCAGGAAAAAAATGGGAAGGGGGAAAGCAAGAGAAATAAAAGTCGCAATACAAAGCAGTTCTGCTTTCTGTTTATTAGGCCTCAGTCCAGTCCCTAGAGTGTCCTGGCAATAACAAGTCATTGACTGTCTCTGGAATAACTGTTTGGGATTTTTTTTGGTTTGTTTGTTCTTCAAGGTGGCTCTCTGTACACTGTAGATGTCAGCTACCAGGAAGCGAATGTTTGTGGCCATATTGATCGGCTGGCAGGAAACGGACATGGCAGATAATACACGTTAGATCTTGGGGTTGCTGTTTGGAAAACAGGGCTTGCGAGAGCCAATGCTATCATTTAAAAGCAACTGCTTATCAAACTACCAGCACCCCTTTCCCACACAGGGTAGCCAGACATCATTTATCAGAAGAGGCTAAAGGCAAAACCAAGGAGAACGTTAATGTAAGAATCCCTCCCCCCATACACACACACCTCTTTTTAGTTATCCTCTGTACTTAGTGGCACTCAGACATTAGCCCCCCCCCCCCCCCTCCCAGCATCCCTTCCTTTACAGCAAGAAAATGAAACATAAAATAACACCGGATGGGTTGTGCATGTGATGCTGTTTTGTAAAGCGCCCCGCAAAACCTCTTTGTACAGAAGCACCCCTTTGGAGTAGGATTCCAGGCTGAAATGAGACTTTCTTGGGACACAGAAGTACTCAGAAGTACTCAGGGGTTTGTTCCTTTCTAAACTACCAGAGAGCATTTCAGCCTTTTTATTCCTGATAGTCACTAACCAGACATTTCTCATCTACCACTCCTCTTTTCGAATGCAGGAATGAGCAAAGGCTTAGTGAAGGCAACCACATGGTGAGAAAGAGAGAGAGAGGATAATGAGAGCTGGTCAGTCAGCTGGCTTCAAGAAACAGTAAAAGTAAAACAGAGGGGACATTCATTCCGAAAAATTGGTAGCTTCTCACCCTGCTGGATTATAAATCATCACCCTGTGGCAGAGCTGGAGGCACTACCACACCCTTGTCTATGATCATCCTTGTAATTTGATGGGGTTTTGTTCCGGTTCAGCGGAGATGCATATGTGCTCAGCCAGTAAAAGGTAAGCAGGATAAGTGATTACAGGCCAACCCATTCCCTTTTTATGTGCTGGCATTTTCACAAATTGAATTCCTTTTTTTTTTTTTTTTTTTTTGCACTAAAATTCCTGCACATGTTGATTTACTAAATTATATCACATTAGCTACTTTACTAAAAGGGTCAGTAGCAGAGCCAGTAAAGGAGTCTTGCAGCAGCACCATTGATGTAAGTGCGAGCCTCATTTTGACTACATATAAAAGACAAGCCCTAGGCAGCCCAGTTGCAAATGGGTACTGGGTATTCAGGTGGTGGGTGGAGGCGGGGAGCGGGGGTCAAAGGTGGCTAAGATGTGATGCTAGCCACATCACTCCCTTATGTGTTATTGGCTACACAAGAATAGGTGTGCCTTAAGCAGGCTAGCTAGCCTGACAAGCCAACTAGACTTGGGCAGACCTTAGAAATAACAGAGAATTATGCCTTAAAATGCTTTTTATTTTCTGAAGTCCCACACAAATGCTGACTTACCAGGTGCTGTTTTTCAATACCATGTTACTGTTGAAATTAATATAATGGACAGCCTGGGGCATGACACCAGCTCAGGCTGGCCACTCCAAATTCATGCTCTGCTGGATCATCTGCCTACCCCTTCCTGGTTCCCTTATCCAAAAGACTTGAAAAGCTTTGAGGCCCAGTCACTTTTTCATTTAAAAGAAATCACTAAATAAATCACTGAAAAATTTAATGAATTCAGCAAAGTTCAGCCTGTTTCAGTAAAGTTTATTCAGTCTCTTGCCTCTACAGAAGTTGAAAAGATATGAAAAGTTGTACTTGAAATGCACAAACTGATCATCAGCCCATGTCAGAAATAAATCTTTTACATCTTGTGCTATTGCAATACTAGATGCATTATAAGAGTTTTTAAAACTCTGAAACTTTTGTTTTGACTGCTCTCAGAGATGAATTTTTGAACTGATGCACAAATATGTTTACCAGTATTTTATACAAAGCTTGGTATTTTGCAATTCAACAAGAGTCAGGAAATTCATAAGTAAGGTGGAGACATGATCTTTAATTCATAGCCTAGTAATTAAAAAAAGCAGCAAAGTGTTAAGGACACAGAGCAGCTATAACTTTGAATTTTCTTGGTTTTTTTGGCTTGTCTCATATCTGATATAATGTAAAAGCACCTTTTGTATTTGTTAAGAGGAAAGAAATATAGTTCACATTGCGTTATTCAAGGGTATCACAATACTTTATTTGTTATTCTGAAAAATTATGCGTGATTTTCTCTCCCTAGGTTCTGATTTCATGCACACTACTAAGGTATCTGAGTACCTTACACAGAAAAGTGTACACAAGGAAATACCTCCCTCCCTTCTTTCCTCCCTCCCTCTTCTTCATGTAAAGAAGGGAAGAGAGAGGAGATTAAGTGGAATTTTCACCTCTCAAGAAGCCCAGCGGCTCATGACTCTATTTTGAACCAGGAAATCTCTTGGAAGAGAGTTCCCCAATTGTGGCCTCATCACTGAGGAAACTGTCCCCCGCACATGACCTTTCCTATAGGTTGAATGTTTTATTTTTCCAGTGGAACATAACTGTCATGGTGCAACATGTGGACAGGGCAAGGTGGTCCTTAAGCTGACATGGGCCAATGCTACGAGGGCTTTGAAAGTATGGACAGAAACACTGAATTTGATTTGGTATTCAACTGTGGGCCAGCAAAGACAGTAGAGAACTGGGGAGCTGTGTAGCTGGACTGCAGATAGAAGTTACTTACGCATAGTAATTCCACTTCTTGCTGGGAGCTGCAACAATCAAGGGTGGATGTCATAACAGGAGAGGTTCCAATCTGCTAAGCTTGGGTGCAGCTACCTGGCCAGCAATAATTAGAAAAGGTGTCTCTATACTTAGGGCAGTTCAATTCACAGAAGCAGCGAGGAGTTCCCATGAATTTTTAAATTGCAGCCAGTCTTAAGAATAGCGAGTTATCTGACAAACAACCCTTTCCCATCACAGTCATCACCCCATCAGGGTCATCACCCAGGTCTTTGAAATTGTATTGCCATATCAGACAGCACTGCAGTCAGTTATTTCTGGGAACATTTGCTTTTCAGGCTGTAGCTACATGAATGGAGTTGCCCCAAGACAAAGAAGTTTGAAGCAATAACCTGGAGGCAGCTGCCTTGGGGAAATGGTGTGCACACAAACAGCTATTGCAGAAGATGTTATCTTTATCCAGGAAGAAAAATTACCCTGGTTGAAACCCAGGTAAAATGTCCAGGTTGGGGCACTTTTACAGTTCAAGAGTTTTACAGACCAGCATCATGTGGTCACAACCTTTTATTTCCTCAGGGCAGCTGGGGTTTTCCCAGGATATCCTGTTCATTTGTTTATAGCTGTAGAGGGCTATAGATTAGCAAGACATGCACATTTGGACTGGATTCCCTTAATAGACCAGAATTATTCTGCTCTTCTCTTGGTTCTGTTTGCCCTGTTAAATATCTCTGTAGGCAGGTATGTTGTGCAAGTGTGTGTGTGTGTGTGTGTGTGTGTGTGTGTGATATGTGAATAGAAAGAGGCTGTTTATTACTTGGTGGACAAAAATGGTGCATTTGGGACTGTTTCCGTCTGTTGTATAAACACAGATTGAGGATGAATACACACTGTGGTAGAAGCCCTTTCAAATAAGGGTTTATTATTATCTAAATACTAACATAGCTTTATGAGAAACTGACATTATGATTATGATGTTAGGACCACTATGGTTAAAGCCTAACCAGCAAGTCACAATAAGGCATTTAAGACTACTCAGCGGGGATAAAGGGAAGGGACCGCACCTGTAAAGAGACCACTAAAAACTGAAGGAAGGGTGAATAAAACACACAGACCTCCCTCTGTAGCAAATCCTGGAAGTTCTTGTGTTTCCAGTTCCAAAGCTATGAAGCATCTGAAGAATCCTGGCTGTGTATGTAGACAAAAACTCAGCCACTGGTGGGAAGTGAGGGAGGAGGTTAGATAGCATGGTGGTAAAACCATCTCGTCTACATTACGACCTCCCCTGTTACCAGGGGTGCATCCAGACAGGGTGCAGTGGTGCGGTTGCCCCCATTTTCAGTCCATGCCATGGTAGTTTCAGCCAAGGACTTAAGTACCCGAATCAGGTCAAAATTCCCAATCCCTTCCTCCCTGTACTCAGTGGCTCATTCCTTCCTCTTCCATTTCCACCCCTCTCCTGCCTGCCCTGGGGATAGGGGGAGCTCCAGAGCTGCTTCAACTCTGCTCTGGCTGGGCTGTGTGGGATGTCAGGCTCAGCTGGGGACAGTAGCAGTGGTGGTGGGGGATGGGTTCCTCTTTCCTGCACCACATGCCTGGGTGTTACCCACCTTCCTGGGAGCAGAAACAGGGAGGGGGAACATGTCCTCTGCCACTGCCACTGCCACCCTTCTCCCTGGCTGAGCCTGGCACCCCATGCAGCCCAGCTGAAGCAAGGCAAGAGAGACACTGAAAAATCCTCCTGTCCCCAGGGCAGCTGGGGACAACAGCAGCAATAGGTAGGGAAGGGGGCAAACAGGAGGGAAGGGAGGTTCTGCTGAGTATGGAGGGAGAGAGTACTGAGAGCAGGAGGGGAGGCAGGGGAGACATTCTTACCTGGTTTGCCCATGCCAGTGGGAGTAGAAAGAAGCTGGGAATGTGGGTCCAGCTAGCCCTGCAGCACTGCTCGCTGCTCCCACACCCCCTTTTACAAAATCCTGGATCTACCCATACTTGTTACTCCTGGTAGAGTTACACTCATGATGAGCTTAAATGGAAGGGAGTAGAGTCCTAGCTACTAAAAGCCTCCAAAATGTTGAATGTGGTGGGATGTGGGCAGTCATGGCTCTACCTCTTTTCAACATCCTTAGAAGTAGTATTCTGCCTTTACAGTGTACTGAGGCACGCATATATGTTGGGGTCATTTTGCACTCAGAAGTGCACTTTAAAATTGCTGATGTATTATCAGATGGAAGCATTCTAAAATGGACCGACTTAACCTTTAAATCTAGATCTAGAGGTAAGCCTACATCTGTTTGCTCGCTCTTGTATTTTTAATGGACCAGACTGGAGTATCCTACCTTAACAGCCTAAGCTGTGGAAAAATTTGGATTCTGAACCAAGTGGCAGGCTCCTCTTGAAACACGCATTTTCACTCCTGTCAAGTAGGTTTGTCTGCTGCATTCCCTGCAGAAGATATTCAGAAAGCACTTTCATTGTGGCTGGCAGTACCTTACAGCCAAAATAAAAATGTGGAAACTGTAAAACAACTGGTGTTGTTCAACGTAAACACCATTTTTACCCAGAATGTACTGCTCCTCTGCGGGCTGCTGATGCTGATTTAGTTTCTGTCATGGCCTCTGATGAATAACATGCAATGTTATTTCAAGATAAGAACCTACCGGACATTGGAAAAGACTCCTTTAAATATGAAACCCAAACCTCCTGACTAGAAAATGATTGGGTAAATTGCCTTCCTGGTACCAACTACATGTTGCTAAAGCAGTTAATCACCATATCCTCCTCCCTTCCTCCAGACACCAGTTAACTAATTCTAATTGGGGGTGGGGGGGGGGGGGGTTGTTCTACTTGTTTGAGCACATCTAGCACAATTATGTGTATACCTATGGTTTTACACAGTATAAAAGGTTACCATAGTGCTGAAGGAATAGGAAGCAAGAGAAAAGAACATTTTTGAGATCCTCCCATCAACAATATCAAGCAGCAAGTGCTAGATCACATTCTTTCTGTGATCTTACTAATGTTAGTATTTCTGCCTCTACTGTTCTGATGTCACTGTTAATACTGAGCTCTGCAGGTAGAAGGTGGGAGGGTTTCATTGCTGTTTCCCAAAATAATAAGATTTTTCATTCTAAAGTACCTTCTGTTGGAAGATCTGCAAATACTTTACAAATGTCAGTGAATTAATCTTCTCTGCACCTTTATATTATTATTCTGTTGTACGTGGGGAAATTGATTGGCCTAAGATCTTCCAGGAAGTCTGTGACTGAGCCAGGATTATAACCTAGGCCTTCTGACTCATAGACTCATGTTTTAATCAAAAAGAGTATTCTTCTTTTCAACATAGTTGTCTTCTTCCTCTTTGACATTATTGTGTTCCTCTATATTACTGAATGACAGCTGATGCCTATAATCTTTGTACTGGATCCAAGATCTCATGCTTTATGTCTTGCTGTCCTAATTTTGTTTTAGTCACTGAAGTTTCCATGAGACTCATCATAGAGTCAGCTTGCCAAGCTCTGTGAAACAAGTTCCCAAACTCCTAGTTTTTACACTGCGTAGCACATTGCAGTTGAGACCACATAGGACTAACAGCAGTAATAATTTCAGCATCCTGGCCAGATTCTTGTTTGGATGATGACATTTTGCCTACCTAAATTCCTCCTGCCGTTTCTGTAACATGATAGTCTTTACTTGCTTCCCTCCCTTGATGTATAATGTTGCTTGGGGCAGATTTAAAGCATCTGTCTCCTCCAAGGCAGCTTCATTTCAATGTCTAGTCCAGTGATTTCTAGAGAGCATACGATCAATATCTAAAGTATGAATGTTTTCTTTGGATAAAGTGCTACAGTTTATAGAGGGCATAAATTATAGCAGCCTTGGTAGATTTCCTTCTGAGTTTAATTTTGCACTACTGGCTTAAGACCTTGCTTGCCATTTTTTACTTTCTATGTATACTGCTCTTCTTCTGAATAGGTATCACAGGCCAAACTCTGCCCTCTGTGAAATCAATGGAACTGTGTGTCAATGAGCCTACAGTGCAGAGAATGTACTGGTTATTGCATTGTCTGGAAACATAATATGCTCTAATGGATTCAGTTTGGAGGTGTGTGTGCTCAGTAGACAAGTATCCTTGTGTTCCTGGGGCCTAATGTACACACAGTTTCTGTACAGGTACATCTCTTTCCATTAGAGATGGGGGGTTTTAAAGCAAAATGGTTATTCTGATGCACCCACTAGCATGGATGTAGTTATACCAAGGGCAGGCAATCTCTTATGGCTGCAGTTGGGAATGAGCCATGCTGCATCAGAAGTGGGCTGTGGGCAGGAGCTAGAACCTGGGTGCTGCTGCTATTCATCTCCATGGCAGCATGGGGAAAGCACACATAGCTGGCACTTAGTCTCTGGCTGAGGCGCCACACTGCTGAATGCTACTGGAGCCCCATGTCTATGGGTTGGATCCAATGGTTCCATGGGTCAGATGCAGCCCACAGGCTGTTGGTTGTTGATGCCTGGGTCAATACTGTTATAATGGTGTCAGATTATTAGCACATTTTCCGTCAAAGGGACCTCAGGAGGTCATCTAGTCCAACCCCCAAGCTCAAGGCTGTCATCACTGGCTCAGCCATCCTAGACAAATGTTTGTTCCTTCCATCCAGTGAAGGATTAGGAGATTTTAAAATCTGACTCAGCTCCAGATTGCAGTGAAAATAGAACATTTCAAAATTTTCCAAGGGGGGTTTGGCCAATTACACATTTTGGTCCATCAAAATGTTTTTTGGAATTATTATTTTCATTATTATTATGGAATAACAATTCAAAATGAAAAGACATTTCAATGCAAGTTACTTGGTGTTGTGTTCCACATCCATTGAAATACAGCATTTTGACACTGTTGGATTATGATTTAGTTCTTGGTTTTCTATTGAAGCAGAATACCGGAGCTATCCTCCCTGTATTATGACGTGGAGTGTTTGGGGTTTAGTGTGATATGGTTCCGTCATTGTTTTTCTGACCTACTCTAATAGCTATATTGCAGCAGCTTCACCACTTGCACTTTCTTACTCCAGATTGAGATTGCTTTTTTCTCTACTTCAGCATATACAGCCTCTAAAGCAACACAAGGAATTCTTTTGTTAGGAGCAACACAAATTCTGCCCTCCCTTCTGGGGTGGGCATAATGGGCCTCCCATACAGCAAAGCAGCTTACCACCCAAGGTTGCAAAGGCAAATTGCACCTCCTGCTGCATTCAGAGAGTCGGGTAAACCTCTAGACACAAAGTGAGGGGAGGGTCTCCAGGATTGCCAAGTGGGTCATGGGATAGCCATATACTCTACCTGATGTAAGAAACAAGCTCTTGCTGAGCTCTGTGCAGTGCCCCAGGCAGGAGCACTCCTGATTCCTGCATGACACAGCAATCACCAGACACAACTGCTGCTCTTCTCTAACCCTGTTACAGACTCAGGCGGATGGCGTGCATGCTCAAGGAGAGGCAGTGTCCCTCTGACCATGCCTGTACTCTGGGAAGGGTGGGGCTACTATCATTTGCATTTCACCTGGGTTTCCAATCCTCCCTTGGGTGAGAATTGTCAGAAATGAGGCTTTGCTGTAGGACACATGCCAGCAGAGATCTATTTTTTCTCTCCAGGGGATTTCAACATACCTCTCAAGTGGCTCATAGGCAATTTGTTGCAAGCTGTGGGAATGTTCCCCTTTCCCTCAGCTGAGTGCTTCCCACCTACCTGATAAGGGTCTCTCCAAGTCTAGTTTATACATATTTACCACAAGGGCTGAGTCCAGTGTTTTATCCTTGGATTGAGAGCCAATGCAGCAAAAAAGAGCAGAATTACATTCTGTAAGGACAGCCCCCCCCTTCCTCCCAGCTGGCTTCAGTGGGGCTCTGACAACTGACACCAGCTGAGAATCTGGCTCAGTTTTCTTGTGACTCATCAAGAGAATCATTTCCACAGAGCTCAATCCATTGCACTTGTGCAAAACATCTGACTGGCATGAGGTTGCACAGGTGTCACTGAGTGCACAGTTTGGCCTGGCAGAACCTTTGTTACAGGTTGTGATGTGCTAGGAGGAAATAAATCAGCTTGACTCCTGTCCCAGCCTAAACTTGCAGGGCAGGTAATTAGTGACTTTTTTTTTAAGGATGTAATTAAGGCAATCAACAAGAAACTCTAGGATGATATTTCTCAGAAAAGAACTTCACTTTATGCTATCTTTGTCGTTATTATTAACCCTAGTACCTGGAATCAGGATCCTTCTGTTGATAATACCTAGGATTTCTTTGTTGTCTTACCAGACTCAGCCTGATGAAAAGAGATTCTAGGAAGCTGTAAGAGTCCCTCTAGGTCTGGGGCGGGCAATTATTTTGGGCAGAGGGCCGCTTACTGAGTTTCAGCAAGCCGTCAAGGACTTCATGACAGGCAACTCAGGGCAGATTAATATTAATTTTCTAATTTTTTTAGGAGCCCCGTGGGCCAGATAGAATAGCCTGGTGGGACACATTTTGCCCACCCCTGCCTTAGGGTTATAATGAGGAAGCAGGTGAAGGAGCGATCTGAAGCAGGAGTAAGGTGTGGAAGGCCTGGAAAAGGCCAGAAGGGATATGGCCGAGTTGGATTTGTACCCCGGTTATTTTAGGCCCTCAAAAGGCCCACAGAGCCTGTGTATTGCAGGGTTACAACATAGAGCAGCCATATCCTATGCCTTGGCAAAAAAAAAAAAAAATCTCCTCTTTGTCTCTGCTGGCATAGAATCAGGTTTTTTGTATGCTAATCCTAGAGGGTAAAACTGTTGTGTGCTCCTCTAAGCAGTTTGTAGGCAGGCCTCTGCTTGGGTTGCTATTCTTGTTAAAGTGGTGTGGCTCTGTTTAACTCTAGTTTCTCTCTCTCTCTTTTTTTTTTTTAACCCTTTCCTTTTCTCTTATTTGCAGGATTGCTGTGGCCTTGCTGGAATTATATCCTCCCTTTCAGTCATGCTCTCAAAGGGTGGCTTGTTTAGCTTGGTGGGTTTGACTTGCTTAGACCCTGTATGCAATATGCTGGTCTTGTTTTTTAAAACTTCCTCCTATTTTTGCAGCTGCTGGCGATGCTTTTGTGACCACTGGTAAGAATGGCTGCTTGCCATCTTCTCTCGATTGCTGCCATGTGCTGTTTTCCTTCTGTCTCTTCCCTTTCTGGTTTCCTCAGTCAAAGAGGAATCCTTCTCCACAGGGAGCAGAGTAGACACAATTGTCGGCATATTGAAGTGGAAGTTTATTCTTGGGCCTTCTTAGAAAAAACATTTTATACAGTGATTAATGGTGTTTGCCTGATGCTTTTCACAATACCACTCTATTTGGCTTATCTCTGTCCTTATTATTCCATGGTACTCTAACTGTATCTTTAATTGCTAGGTGCTGATTTAAGCACCTGGACTGGGGAGGAGGCAGAGGGTGTGGCAGATGCTTTATAAATGTTATGATTAACAGGGCAAAATTCCTCCTGGAACATCAGGACAAACAACATTATCTGACTTTCTCCTGCACTGTGCATGAAAACTTTCAGCTGAGGTTTTCATAAGTGCATAAGGAAGCTTTAGTACTAACCTCCAATTGAAAATTTGAACTAGGATATCATGGCAGTCTTCAGTTATCAGAGCCATAGACTAGACTTGCTTCTCTAATAAAAAAAAAAAAAAAATCACTTTAATTAAAGAGTGAAATGAAAGAAGGGTTGCGGGGTGGAGAGTGTTTCTTCACCTGGCAGGAAGAGTGCTACCCAAAAGGCAAAAATTTTGCATGGAGTTAAAATGCCACTTTCAGCTGACAAAATCACTTCTGACATAGGCAAGATCTTAAAAATCATCTTTATTTGAGGGTGGTTCACTTTTGAGCACCCACCATGAGTGCCTTAAATGGGTCTGATTTAACGTGTGCACAGCATTTTCTGAAATGAGACTCACTTCAGGGCCAGGGACATAAGTAACATATAAAAAAGTTTAAGTCATCATAAACTGGCTTAAACCTGTAACAAAACAGAGGTTCAGTGCACATAAATCTGTTTCAAAATGGCTGGAACTAGTTTAAGAAAAACCTGGTTGGATGTAGTATCAGACTTAACTGATTTGGGTCAAACCAGTTTATGAAACTTCTGTCCCAGACCCCTTCCTGGTTCAAGTTAAATCACAGTCCCCTGGTATCCCAGAATGCTCTCCAGCCCTGGGTTGGGCTGACTGTTCCAGCAGAGAAAGTTTGGAGCAGGGAGAGAGGCAGGGACTGCCTCCCCCTCCCCCTCCCCCTCCCCCTCCCCCCCCCCCCCGGCAAATCCCATCTGGGGCTGGGGGGGGGCGTTAAACCCCTCTTCCCCTGAGTGAAGAGCTGCCCTGTCCTGCCCTACTCTGCTAAACCTACTGCTGATTACAAATCCCAGAGGCACCTGAAAGCAGGAAGAAGAAGTGATGAGCACCCCTGCAGAGTTTTGCTGCTGTGATTCTGGACTGTAAATCCCAGACACCTCGGGGGCAGCAGGAAAAGGAAGCAAACACACAGTCCATGCTGGCTACATACCAGAAAGCCATGCTGTAGCACCCTGCCAGCTTCTGGCTAGAGCCACTGCAGGCACATGGCTGCAGTTTCTGAATCAAAAGTAAAAGTCTGTTCACTTGTTAGTCAGTTTAATCTCTGCGGTTTAGACTAACCTGAAAAGACTGAATCAATTCAGTCTCAGGTTTTTTGACTGTCTGTATTTAGTCTAGGTGTCTCAAATCAGGTTTCCCAGCCTAGTTGCAGCCTGATAAGTAAACTCAGGGTTGGATTTTGGAGGTTTTCTTCATTGTGGGTTACTGTCTAGAAGAGCTGTAGATTGTGCTGCTACTGTAAGTGCAAAAGGACACTTCAGAGGACCAGGTGACCTGTTAATATAGTTGAAGTCATGGGATTGAGAAACAGGATATTTTTGTGCTTTATTGGTTTCCCTGGAAACTTCAAGCATGATGTCAGCCACATGCACTGACCTGTATAGGCAGCGTAACTGTATGGAACAGATCACCTCGCTGTGTGCTTTGGGCCTTGCTTATCAAAGAGGGTGTGAACTATAAATGGAAGTGTTCTCCTTCTCCCCTTCCTCTTCTCTCCACCCCTGCCCCCCACCCCCACTCCCCATCCCCATGGTGAAAATTTAATTTCTCTGGATTAATTTGCATTCTTGTGTCTGTGTGTGAATAACTTGGGAGTAACAGAGAAGCACTATTTATGAAACAACCTTTTTTCTTTTTTATCAGTTCCTTCATGGACTACAATTGATTTCAGTCTAACTAAGTCATTGGGTTTTTCTTGACCTGGCTTCTTGCCAAATGCCTAGGAACTAGCAGCATGACTCAGGATTAGCTGGCACCTGTGCTCCAGTCAGTGTGGGCATGTTTGAGCTTCTCACTGGCTGAGTTCTATCATTTGAGAAAAGACTAAGTTCATTGCAATGGAGAGGATGAAGGCTGGATTTGCTGAGTATGGAGCAACATCCTCTTTCCTTTTCCAGCTGGTGGAGTCTTTCTTTCATGTGCTGGAATAGGCCAGTGTAGTATCTGGTGAGATTTACTGGAGCCTGTTAATACTGTACGGCTGATGATAGTCCTGTCCTTTACAGGACTTGAATCGCAAGATGGCTTGTGATCTAGGGTGTCTTATTTAAAAAAACTAAAACAAAACAAACTGTGAGAGATCAGTATCATGGGACCCAGATGGTCCTGTCTCAAGACCCAGAAGGATGATGACACAGGTAGTTAGCATGTGAGGATATACAAAATGATGTTAAAGCTACTGGGATATTGGTATTTATGCAGCTCTAGCTTTGACCTCCTTCTTCTTTCACATGCTGTCTGACTCTTCCCCCCCCCTTGAACTACATATTCTGTGTGGGGAAAGAGATTCTTTTGTTTGAAGGGTTCCCCCACACTCTCTGAACTGTCCCATGTGTAATCCATCTGATCATCAGCAGTACACCATTTCAGCATCTGGGCACATGTTAGATTTAATCCTGGTCACTTAGGAGGCGTTTCCATGTCTCTTGTTTTCCATGCCTCTGCTGCAATTTAGCTTTCCTCCCTCTTTGTTTGTGTTCCTCCTGTCCCTCTAGTACCTTCAAGATGTGGTGCAATCCAATAGTACATTCTCTTTTGCCTCCCCCATAAAGATAGATATGCTTCCTTTATCTGTTGGAGCCAGGCATGCCTGGGTTGTTTACAGAGGCAGATAATATTGACATTGTTAACAGCAGGGGCAACACCAATGGGTGGGGAAAATGATGAGACTCTACATAATCAATTTGGACTTGTCATTGGTCCTTTGCCTGATGACTCTTCTCTGCCCTTTCCTCCCTGTCATGAAAATTACTGTTTCCTGATCTCTTCCTTCCTCCCCCATTACCCAAGGAGATGATATCCATCCCTTTTTCCTTTATTCCCTTGGTGACTGCTGGGTTTTTTGTTTTTTGGTTTGTTTTTTTCAATTTCCTTCCCCTTGCCCTTGCCACATAAAAGGATCCATTCCTTGTTTTATCCTTCTTAGCAAATTGCTTGACAGCCCTTCAAAATCCATGGCTGTTGAATAATTGGGTCACAGAGCTAAAATGTGGTTCAGTTTTGTGCACTGGGGCAAGAACAAACAAACAGTGTTTTAGTGACAGCAGGGTGCTCAATTGCAGAGACTGCAGCAATTAAGAAATGTAAAAATTTTGCTGGTGAGGATGGGACCAGAGTTGTTTTTTTTGCACAGGCCCAAATAAGAGATGCATAAGTTCAAACCACAAAAAGCCACGGAGATCAGACCCTGGAGACTGGGTTTTTTGGAATGCTGTAATCTACAAAGTTGGCAGTATCTGTTATGTTTTTCCCCCCAAATTGTAAAAATTGTATGCCATGTTAATGATTTAAATTCTGTGCGTGTGTGTAAGTTGACTTGAGTGCGTAGGTGTGATCCTATTCCGCTGTGTCCAAGTCCTTGAATAACAGTTAATATAAAAAGTGAATGGGTCATCTTTTTCCTGCTAACTACTTCTTGTGGTTTTGCCTTGAGACTGGTGGCATGTTATAAAAATAGAGGTGTTTAATATTTTCAGAGGAATTTTGAGCAGGGTGGAAGGGATCTGGCTCATACACAGCAGGCTCAGTTCTGATCTTTTTTTTTGGTACAAATGCAGAGTAATTGATGAAGTTGGTGTCATTGAGAGCAGAATTTGGTTGGCATTACTCAAAGCAGTTTGCATATGGTATAGGTTTGAGTTTCATGACATTCGTATTTGTGAATTTAGATTAAGCCAGAGCTTAGAATCATTTAAATGCCTTGCTTTATAAAGTGAATGACACATTCAAGGAAACAAATATATCTGGGGCTTTGATAGTCTTTAGTTCAATTAATCTTTAATTATTTTAACTGGTATGTTAAAAACACCTTATGTGCTTCTTCATTAATTTGCTGTAAATTCATGTTGGTTTTTGTCTTAGTTTTGGCTTTTTCTCAGACCAAAACATCATGGAGGCTTGGTGTGGAGATGAGCTATAGACAATGCAGTGGATTTTCATCAGTTGGATAAAGGTAGAGGTCAAAATAAAGATGCCACAATAAACTTACTATGATCATAAACACTAGGGGCCAGTGTCAACTGCCACATCTTGTAAAGCTGTATTTCGTCATGATTGCTTTTCCTGAAGCTTCCTGATCTAGTTGGATCAGCCTGGTGGAGGGGAAAATAACTGACTCCCCAGATCACTCACGCCAAGATAACATTGATCCCAGTTCAGGCTGAGGTAGGTCTTTAAGGCAGGGGTCCTACCCCAGGGCCAGATCTGGACGGTGGGGCTCCTTTTGGGCTGGATCTAGCCCAGGGCATGAGGTGGCAGCTCCAGCTCCTGCCCGGCGCACATGGCGGTGGCGGAGACAGCTCTAGCTCCTGCTGTGTGCCAGTGATGTGTATTTCTTGCCAGGGTGGCAGCTCCAGCTCTGGCACAGAGCACATAGCAGTGATGGCTCTGGCTCCAGGTTGGGTATGCAGCAGTGGCAGTGGGGCCAGTGGCCAAGAAACTGGGGCCACTGTGGTCGCAGTTGGGTGAAACCAGCCACAAGGCAATGGGGGCTGTGTCACCTCTTGTTTGCTCTTCTGCTTCTAAGATTGCCTTGTTCACCAGGGATCAAGGGCCCCAGATTCTGTGGCAGGCCTCTCTCTTTCTTCCTTCTTCTCCCTCTCCCCCTCCAACTCCTGGTGACCTAACTGGCCAGGTACAGCACCTTTCAGACTGGATCCAGCCTGCAGAACAGTGTTTATCACCCCTAACTCAGTGTTTATCATCTCATTCAGAAAACAATAAAGGGACATTACCAGCTACCTGTTGATTCTGCCTTTGTCCCAACTGCCACAGCACGGACCATAGCCAGCACGTGGTCTGCTAGCTAATGCTGAGAGGCGTCTGTGCAAGGCAGAGGGGAGGGGGAATCCCTGTTAATCAGGGAGTGATGAGGGGAGGCGGGGGAGCAGAAGCCAGGCAGACACTTGCAGCCTCTGCCAAGCTGCAGCCACAGAGCAGAGGAGAAGGGTCAGCCCTGCTGTGGAGCAGAGAGCCCTGCCCAGCTCAGAGAGCATGCCAGGATGCTGGGGGAGTCTGTTTTTTTCTTAAACCAGCAAGGGGTCTGGGACAGACATTGCATAAACCGGTTTGACTCAGATCAGTTAAATCTGATACTACATTCACCCAGGTTTATCTCAAACCGGTTTCAGCCATTTTCAATCTGGTTTATGTGCATCCATTTTAGAACTGGTTTATGAACATCTGTTCTGTTACAGGTTTAAACCAGTTTCTGATCGCTTAAACCAGTTTATGTGTAATGTCTGTCCCTAGCCAACATGTGCAATATCTTGTTTGAATACTAGGGTCTTGTTCACTTAGGGGTAACTGAGGTTATACCAGGCCATTGCAACACTCAATGAAAGGAAAGTTACTTCTAGTGACTCACCACTCAAACGTATGCTCATCCACCACTGGCTTTTGGTTAACCATTCCCCTCTGTCAAGAACCTAGTTCCCACAAAAACCTGTTTTGAGGACTGTAGAAAACAGAGGACTTTAGAAAATCTTCCTGCTTTGGTGCAAATCTGTGATGACAGACCCTCCCACTGCCCCACTGGTGAAGTTTGTGCACTTGATTGATCTCCAGTTTATTCTGGTTTAAAACAGAATAACCAAGACCACAGGAACCTGTTGTACAAGCCCTTCCAAGCAGACCTGTCACCAGGATGAGGTATTCAGATTCTTGTATTCATTGGGATTGCATTGACTATCTGACAAATCCCCAAAATTGTGTGCTGCTAACTAGGGAGGATGTCCTAAGTCGGGGGCGGACAGCATTTTTGGCAGGTATGCCACAAATTTAGCCCTGCACCCTGTCTGACTGCCTTTCTGATCACCTTCCCTTGCTTGATCTGCGGCTTTGCTTTCTGCTCCCAGCCCAGCGCACCCTGCTTGATCTGTCACTTTGCTATCTGCTTCCTTCCCTGTGCTCCCTGCTTAATTTGCTGCATTACTTTCTGCTTCCTGCCCTATTTCCTGCTGTGCTGCCTGCCTCTTCCCCTAACTGCCATGTGCCACGCACAGAAGCTGCCCAGGCCACAGGTTGGGCCCCCCTGTCATAGGTAATGAATTGAGATATCAGGGAGTGGCCCCAGTTTGTTTTCCTCTGGAGAAATTTTGCAGTTGTCCTCCCAGCCCTCAGAGCCAGCGGCAGCGCAAACTTTCCCTTCCCCCTCTAATACTTGCACTGGAAGCTAATCTCCCATGAGACCCTTTCACCAATATGACAGTGAAAATTCCATATGTCTGTATGTGTTCAAATTTCCCCCTTTTCTTGTGGCACCTAACTGAATAAAATAAATTGTATATTTGGTGACTGTCTGTTCTGTGGGTTTTTTGTGTTTTGTTTTGTTTTTTCTCTGCAAGCCATAAGAATACATTATCAGCAGTATTGGAAACAATATTCACTCTGGTTCAAACTTATTACAAACACTGTCTCTTTTCAAAACTTGGGAGAAGGCTGTATTTAACTTGGTTATAGGAAACCTAGTATATATGTTAAAATAATCATGTTGTATCTTTTCAAATTGTTAGGACTCATGAAAGTTATGGTAACTATCTGTAAACATCTGGGAGACACGAAAAAGTATGCCCTCATGTGGCAAAAGCTTTTTTTCACATAATAGCAGTCTGTTCTTTTATCTCAAAATTGTTAGATTTGCTGCTTAGCTGCTGATTCCATTGCTTTGTTATCTGATATAGGGCTGGGTTTTGGACAAACTTGTTCTGAAATAACTATATCAATTTGGATTTCTTTGGTTTTCTAGTACAGATCTGTGTGTGAATGCTTGGATTCCAAAAGAAGAGTATCCACCTACAAACGTGTAATGAAATAACAGATGTCAAGTAGAACAGGTTAGGGCTTTTTTTAAATGAGTACCATTGCTTTACTGAAACAGGTGGCTCTTAAATGGGTGCCTTCCCCTTCATGTTTTAAATCAGACTTCTTTTTTTTTTAGTTAATTTCTGTTCAGAAAGTTTAAGCTAAGCCAAAATAAATAGCTCCAAAACTGAAATAAATGCCCAGAGGCTAAAACTGTTTTTACTAAATCAGTATAAAAAACAAAACCCCTTTTAATTAAGTTGGTGCCACTTTTTGCAATAAGTAGAAGGCCTTAAATTTGCACAGAAATAACTACTGTAGAAAAGCTTGTGGAAATGTACCTGGCTGTATTGTAAATTTTGTATTCTTGACAGGAAGCTATTGGGCTTTAAAATTTTACTGACGTTGTTTAGATGAATGTTTGAAGGATCAAAAAGTTCTAGTCTTTCCTGATATAACACAATTTACTTTTTACTGTAGATTGATTTCTTCTTTTTTTTAATTTCCTGAACTTAAATAGTGAATGTGATTTATAGAAATTACTACTGCCTGATAAGTTATCAGTACTTTAAAAAAATGGTAGAAATTAACTATTGACTTTGATGCAAAGTAGCAGAGGGAGAGAAAAGAGAAAAATTAATAAGCAGGATGTGTTTTCTTGATCAGGAGACTGGGATGCAGTTCAAGTTTGTGGTGGAATCTGGACCATTCCCTTTGTGGGATATATATGGGGAAAGGATAGGAAATCTTGAGACTCTGCTCTTGGTGTTTCCATGGAGTTATTCTTTTATGGACTTGGGGAATATTTCTCCCCTCAGTGGAATGGCCTTGCATTCTGGGGATGAACTCTCAGATCCTTGGAGGTCTAAAGGGCATTGCCAAGTCTAAGATGAGGCCTTGAGCTTTCTTTGTATCCCCTTTGCCATGACACCATGCTTCTGATAGGTATGTGCTTCCAGAGTTCTGCCTCTTGGCAACTGCTTCCAGAATTATCCTTGGCCCCCATGAGGCTTTGCTTTGCCTTCTATGATGCACAATCAATTTAATATTGACTTCCTTGATTGGAAAGGAATCAGCTCTCTGGAAAGCAGCACTGTACCTAGACTCCTGGCAGCCCCAGGCGAACTTTTAGGATTGGGCTCCCCCTTCACCAGAGCTGATGATGATAATAATAATTATTTTCACCATTTTTGGGCCCCCTTTCTGTCCAGGCCCTGGGCGGCCACCCAGTTCACTAATGCCTGTGTCTGGCCCTGCTGGAAAGCGAGGGGTCCATACACTTGTTCCCAATTTTTGTTCTCTCCAGCCAAAGATCTCAACCAACTCAGCTGATCTTTGTACAAGGTGAGAGGGGTCCATGTGGAGACTACAGTCCAACCAATCAAAAATCCATTGGTTTCTTGTTCTTCCCTCCCTTGTGAAAGCATTGTGCATAAATCTGAAGGTGGTCATTAGTGAACTACATCAAGGGAATAACTTTCATTATGATTTTTTAAACTATTACTATTTGCATATAGGGGGTCAGTGGAATTGACCATGGAAGAGTAATTTAGCTACGGTAGGTGTAAATTAATTTATAGACCTGCAAATAAAAGCACACAAACTGCATCATGTTGCTTCTTCTTGCATATTAGGATTAAGTGTTGCAGCTGTGATTTGAGACAATATAGAAAGTTCTTCTGCAACTGCTTTGTATATTGGGCCGGGTATGGAAGACATGTATTTTCAGGCAAGACCCTACCCATTACCCTTGGGAAAGTAATGCTGACTTAGTGGTAATCATGCTAAAAACACCCCTAAAAACACACCTTTTATTGCATTTAACAGCTGGGACATGGATGGTATCAGCACTTTCCAAGATTGGTTTGTCTCGTCTTTGCCATAAACCTTGTGAAATGTAGTTCCTAGTTATACCAGCCCAGGAGTCCCCAGAGGGGCCCTCCTGTCCCCTAGAGTAGCAAATTAAAAAACCACCTGTACTGATTCAGGAACACTGGCCAGTGCATTGTAGTGGAAGCCCCATTTACTGATGCAGGGTAGGTGTGGCTGTGGCTACTCTTTGGGGGTACTATGATAGCAGCCAGGCTCCCCAGAACTAAAGCAGTTCTACCTGCAGGAGGGGTTTGTATGCTGCCAGTTGCACCAGCACTGAGACAGATCCTGAGACAGGGAAAGGATGAGGCCAGCAAAATTAGGATGCTAGATTTAAAAAAGGTGGATTTCATCTGACTCAAGGAGTTAATAGGCATAGTGTCTTGGGAGGATAGACCAAAGGATAAAGACCCAGGAGAACTGGGAACTTCTAAGGGGCACAGTATTGGAAGCCCAACAAGAAACTGCCCTGATCTAATGGGAGCACAAGAAGAATGGCAAGAGACCAGTGTGGCTACATAAAGAGCTTCTAAAATGCCTCAAATGTAAAAGGAAAGCATACAGGCAACAGAAGAATGAGCAGGTCATCAAGGAAGTGTATCAGGAAATGGCAAGAACCTGAAAAGTAACTACTTGGATGGACGAAGGGAATACTGTGGATATAGTGTATCAGAACTTCAGCAAGGCTTTTGACAAGGTCCTGCACAACCTTCTCATGAACAAATTGGAGAAGGGTGGGCTGGACAAAATTACTACAAAGTGGATAGATAACTGGTATAACAGCCACAAGCAAAGGCTAGTTATTAATGGATCCATGTCAGAATGACAGGAGGTTTCAAGTGAAGTTACATAGGGGTCTGTTTTGGGGTTGGTGCTGCTCAACCTGTTTATTAATATATTTGGATGCTGGCATAGAAAGCTTCTTGAGCAAGTTTTGCAGATGTCCAGGGCTAGCCTTGTGGGTGGGTGACCACTCAGAACGCCATGGTCGGGGGGTGCTGTACACACATGTGCATCTATGTGAACAGCCCATGCTCACAGCAGGACTCTTCCCCCTGCCCTGCCCCACCCCGGCCAATCCCTACCCCAGGCAGGAAGAGCAGGGCCCAGCTTAGCCCACCCTCTGCCTTCAGCTACTGCTCGGGAAGAGCTGGGCTGGGCATGTGCAGGTGGAGTGGCACCTGCTCTAGTGCACTTGCCTTGCTCCTGCACAGCAGCAGTGGTGTTTGCCCATGGGAAAGCACAGCTCCTGATTCAGCCCAGCAGCTCCCCACAGAGCTTGATTTCTGAAACTTACACTAATACAAATACATACTTTAAACTCAAGAAAGGGCAACAAAATACAAGCTACAAAAGGATGTAGGAGTCTTGGTGGGCCACAGACTCAACATGAGCCTAGCATGATGCAGCTACACAAAGGGCGAATGTAGTTTTGGGTTGCATCAATAGAAGCATTAGGTGCAAGATGTGGGAGGTGACAGTGCTTTTCTAGTTGGCACAGGTTAGGCCTCATCTAGAGTATTGTGTGCAGTTCTGGGCTGCGTATTTTAAAAAAGATGTGGAGAAGTTAGAGAGGGTCCAGAGGCAGGCAACAGATTTGGGCTAGGAGGGCAAGTCATGAGGAAAGGGTGAAGGAGCTAGGCATGTTCAGCTTGTAGAAAACATGCTAAAAGAGGGGACATGAAGGGCTGCCATAAAGAAGTGGGAATGCACCTTTTTCTCCTGCTGCAGAGTGGAAGAGACAGACCAATGGCTTGAAGCTGCAGCAAAGTAAGTTTAGATTAGATATCTGGAAAAAAATCTTCACTGTTAGAACAATGAGGTGGTGGAGTAGACTGCCTAGGGAAGTTGTGGACTCTGTCACTGGAGGTATTCAAGAGTTTCAACAGTTACTAACTGGCACAGGTGTAGCAATGCCTGTGTTCCTTTATGGGTATTTCCCATGCTTCTGGGCTTTGCTGGTTGCTCCTGCCCCCACCCTTTCTGCTGCATGTGCCAGGGTATTTTTAAACCTTCCTCAGAGGCATTGGGAGTTGGCTACAGCCAAGGCTGGGGACTTTTGACTGGGATGTGCCAATTAGGCCTGTGCAAAGTGGCTAGTATTCGCTTCAGATTCAGATTCGGCCGATTCGGGGGACAGTGATTCGAATCACTGTCCCAATTCAATTTGGCCAAATCTGATTCAGAGATTCAGCTGTTGCTGAATCTCTGAATCAGACAGGCCCATCCCCGGCCTGCTCTCCCAGCCTGGCAGGGTCTGCCCCAGCTCCCAGCACTTGTTAAAAAAAAAAAAAAAAAAGCCCCCGTGCTCACAGGGTGCTGCCAGGTGGGGGGCGATCCCTGCTGCACTCCACTGCCCCATGCTGCATGGGGAGCTCTGCACGAGCCCCCTGACCCCCCCCCTTGCTCCCCCAGCGCCCCCACTGGTGCTCCACCCGGGTCGGCTCCAGCTGTTAAAGAATACCAAACCCCCCCCGGACTCACTGCTTCTGCCAGTTGGGGGCAATCCCTGCCGCCCCCCATTGTCCCACACTATGTGGGGGGCTGTGCACGAGCCCCTGAAGTCCGGAGGCCACTGCAGGAGCGGTGAGTCCTGGGGTTTTTCTCAGCTTTTTTTTTTTCTTAAAGGGCCGGAGCTGGCCTGGGTGGGGCACCCGTGGGGGGGTTGGGGGAGTGAGGGGGGGGGGTTGTGAGGCTCATGCAGAGCCTGCCATGAATCATCAAAGCTCTTCGAATCTTTTCAGAGAGCTTTGAATCGATTCAGACCTTTAAATTGGTCCCCTGATTCAATTTGGATTCGGAGATTCAGCCACCGAATCGGGCCGAATCTCCTTCGAATTGAATCACCACCCACAGCTTTGCACAGCCCTAGTGCCAATGCTCTTGCTGGGACCAAAGCCAGAGGTTCTGGGGTAGAGGGCCATGCCCCTCCACTCAGGGTCAGACTGATCACCATATTTGGGGGCAGGAAGGAATTTTACCTCATGGTCAGATTGGTATGGACTGGGAGGGGAAAGTGGGGAGGAGTTGCCTTCCTCTGTAGCAGGGGGTGTGGCTCTCTACAGAGCATCTCTTGAGCATGTATTAATAAGATTTAATTGAAGCAGGACATTGGCTGCTGTGGTTCCTCTGCTTTATCTGTGGCAGGTTAGAGTGTTAGGCCTGTGTTGTATCAGGGTTGATAGTAGTCTTATGTAGAGTTTATATTTTGGATTTTGTGGGATAGTTTGGATAATGATGATCTTACTTCTCAGGCAGGAGGTTGGACTAGATGACCTCTGGAGCTCCCTTCCAGCCCTACTTCTTTATGATTCTATGATATCTTACCATGAAGAGCAAGATGGCACAGAGCTGGGAACAGACTGCCATGGCAAGGCATGGCTCTCAGCTTTTGTATCCATATGCTACCCCACACTGTAGCATGAACATGGTCAAGCCCTGTGTATTGTTGAGACTAGTGGAGGTTTGCGCTGCAGAGAGAAAGCCAACAACCGTGTTCCTGAAGGCTCACAAATGAGTATGTAGTGTTTTATTTCAGTTTCTCCTGGGCTATAGATCATGTCCCCAAGATAGCATAGATGCTTATAGCAGTGAAGTCACTCTGGCATAGTGATCCATGTGGGCTTGGTAGACTGCAACATAAAACTTGGTATAGGTGCACCTATACTTCTACTGTTACTCAAGCCACCCAGTATCAACTATCTTGGGTATGTCTACACTACCCTGCAGACACAGCTGTGCCTGAAACAAGGATGTGCCCTGCTGGGATGCAAACAGCACAGATTAAATGTATAAATTCATGGACTAAATGAAGATCTAACAAAGTAGACTCTTACACTGAAGATGTGTATGCAACACAATGCAGGCCAGGCAGAGATACCCAAGCTAGGTCATTCAGAGCTGGTTTGGGGACCAGAAGTGGTTTTTCTTATGTTGCTGTGCTTGCTTCCTGGGCAAATTAGCCTGGATGTGAATTGGGGACTTTTAACCCACTGCATTTTGTCATGTAGGTATGCTCTAAATGGTGCAATGAACTTCCTAGATTTGTGTGACAGACTTACCCGATTGAGCTCCAGTGCATGCAGGAGCTTGAGAATCCTCAGTTGTGATTGGTGGAACCAATCCACCAATCAGGAACAAACTGGGGAAAGTGGGCACCACCCCTTTCCTGAAGGTAGAGGGAGAGGAGCTCCCCTACTGGATTGTGGACTGCAGCATGGCAGGTCCACCAGACTTCAGGGGCAGAGCCCCTGAAGTATATAAAAGGAAAGCGTGCTTGGCATGCTGGGGGCAGATGCAGAAAGGGATGGCGAGGAGAGAGGAACTCCGGAGAAGACCGTCATCGGGATCCTGCCTGAGCCTTGATCTGCATCGGCGCATGGTGCTCAGGCTCTGGGAGCCACTCAAGGTGGCTTCAGCCTGGGAACTTGGCAAGCAGCTGGGTGGGTGATATGTGGATCGGCGCAGAGAGCCAGCCCTGGGAGCAGCTTGAGGCTGCTCAGGCCCCACATCATGCTCAGGTTGGTGCAGGGAGAGTCGACCTCGCTCGAGGCTGTTCAAGTTAGCCCTGGCTCTAGGCCAGGTAACTGGAGCACCGCAGTGTGGCTCAGCATTAAACTAAAAGATTTCTGGTGCCCAGAGCAGGGCCCAAAAAGGGGAAAGACCCTGGCATGAGGCCAGGGAGTCAGAGCCAGTGAGGGCTCGGCTCCCGTAGGAGCGCCCTGTGTGCCCAGTGCAGGGCACCAAGACATCGAGAGGAGCCAGAGGCACTGCTGGAGAGAGGCCCTTGTGGGACTGGCCACCAGGAGATGAGCCTTATCTGCTTCAAAGCAGGAGCATGAGTTGTTGAGGAGGCGGGCTTGGGAGAGGAGGGTCTACCACCTCTACCCTCCTCCATTGTGGGAGGTGGGGGGGCGTGTCCACATCCCGGGACCCTAAAGGGGAGGGGCTCCAGGAAACCCCCCGTGGGGTGCTGAACGCACCCTATATTTTGTGATTGATGTTTGCTTTGTACTGTAGATGTTAATATATTTATGGGTACTCCTTAACGGGATTTATATGGGTTTACCTGTTTTCATTACCTATGTATGTGTTTACTGTGTTGATGCCTTGACTTACCTGTTCCAGGGTGTTAATGTTCATCTGTGCAGGGGTGTTAATTATTGCCTATGCTGTGGGTCACCTGTACTGAGTTCCCAGTTACCTGTTCTATGTTTTGCAGTCCTCTGAAGTGGTGCAATGTGTTGATTGCAGGTTATTGTATATGTGTCACATACCAATTCTACTGTAAATATTTAAGGTCTCTTATTCACTTTTATTTTTGCAGAGCAGTGAATATGTATATAGTTAAGTGCTTTGTTCCAGCCTGGCTCTATAGAGAAAAGAGGGAACTGCTCCCTGGTGGCAGGCCCCTCTCACAGCACTCTTGCCTGACCACCCCATCTCTTCCACTTGGGGACAGGGCACACCCCTGGGTGTACCTGGGCAGTTTGTATGGATTTCCTCCTTGACTCCTAGGTTTCTCAATCCAGCTTTCTGGTATTCCCCACTGTGGAAGTAAAAAGTGGCCTATGTAACAGGTAGGAAGCCAAAATCTAGCAGGCTGCTTTATTTTCCAATAGCTCTTGCATCAAGGCAAACTTCTGCAGTAATGTGGTATGCAAAGCAACAGCAAGATGGTTCTCTAAGGGGCGTATCCATTTTCCATCATGGGTCAAATACTCCAGGCCCTTCCAGAGTGCTCCTTTTGCCTCTGCACTTATGAGTGTTTCCAGATCTCCCTTCCATCCAGCTTAGCTTTCTCTCCTCACTCTGAATAACTTGGGGCCCAGTGCTGACACCTTTATTCATATTAGCCAGTACCTTCTTAACGGGTGAAGTGAGGCATTATTCAGTCTGAGTAAAACAGGCCCTGTATTTAAGGGAGCAGTCCAATGCAGTCTGAAAAAGAAGGTGCTGGGGGTTGAGCCAACACTTGGTTAGGTCTCGCCTTGGGTAGTCTGATTCGAAAGGCATTTTTTTAAGGTAGTGGGAGGTGGGTAGTTCTTTCCCTTCCTCCCAAATGCCATTCCCCCCTTCCTGCTCATGAAAATGTTCCATTCACTTTGGAGACATCCTGGCAGGGGAGCGAGAATGGCCCTGGAGTTGGGGAATTCAGGCTTGTGGCACCCAATGCAATGTGATGTGGTTAAGACTGTGGAATAAATCAGTTCAGTTGTTGACTCTAGCCCAGAATGTGGCATGGCAGCTTGCTAATTAAGTTGTAGCTTCCCATGTGCCTACTGTGCCCTTGATTTATCTGTGGTGGCTGCTGGGCTTCCAAATGGAGTTCATGGTTTTTGGTATTAAATTAGTACAACTAGAAAGGCCTGGGGCTTGCTGCATTGTACTCGGGTACTGTGGGAATGAGGATGATACTGGAACCTTCATAGAGTGGGCTGGCTTCTTTCCCTGGTGCTCCTCTCCCCTGCCACCACCAAGTGCTCTTGTGATATGTGGAGGTGATTGAGCTAGATCTTCCCGAGTATTAATGAAAAGGAGGTACAGTGATAGCATTCTCTGGGAGGGTCTTTTTCTTTGAGGTGGACTTCCCCACCCCTTCTTCTGAAATGGTCCAAACTTGTTATCCTTCCATGCCTGCTGTGAGTGTGAGTCTTTTAAGGGAGGTGTTTCAGGGATGATGATTAGGGAGGAAAAAGTATTTCTTTCTATTTTCTGCCCTGCCTAATTTTTAAACTGGCTATATTTTATGGAGTTGGTGCTTCTACCTCTCTGCTTATGTCTGACAGTGATTATTTATATTTTTTCAATGTGGACATGTTGCCAGCTCTTATAATGTTTGGCTTTTTTTTTTTAAAAAGCTTGACTTTGAAAGCTGGATATCTCTAGTTTTTCCCGGTCTCTCCTCATAATGGGGTGGAGGGAGAGATAAAAGCAAAGTTCAGCTCTACAGCTATGAAAGCTAGAACAGAAAACACAAAAAGAACTCCAGATCTGTTTGTTTCAATTTCATTATTGTAACACTAATTTTTAACTTATTTTTTAAGCTGCTCACAGTAGTCTCTTCCACGCACTGAATATCTGAGAGTCTTTTAGAGAAATGTTCAAGTGACTTGTCTGTGAACAAGCCTGTGCCCCTCAGGTCTGTTGATGGCTAGTGCAGCCCTTTTGACCCATGGAAATAAATCAAGATCTCCTTCAAAGAAAGTGAACCTATCAAGTTCACTGGCAAACAATGTGGACTACCCAATCCTCAAAATCAATACAGGAGACAGACTTTTTTAACTACTGCCCTGCCTCCTGCCCTCCATTTTAAGGCAAAATCATTGACCAAGTAGCAACAGCCATAGTGCTATCACTGTGGCATCTGCTAACATCCTGTGTGCCTTGCAAATAAATTGCAGAGCAGGTAGGCCTTGAGCCAGCTCGGTAACTTGAAGGCTGTCTCTGCTACTTCCTGATGATCCTGAGTCAGCTGTCAAGGAAACAATCCCGGCTCGTTCCCTCTTGCTGGGGTGCCGGGAGACTGTAAATTGGTATGTGTAGCCACCTCTGGAATGGGCCTGTGTGACCCCTTCTCATCCTATGCTTTGCTTCTCCAGAGGCAGACCTGGTAGTGTACCTTGGATGAACATGACCTAAAAAGATCACTTAGTTTGGCAGTGACTTCCATGCTCGTTTTCCTAGATTTCACAGTAGCTTTTAATGCTACTGCTAATGTGGGCGGATAGTGGTGTGTTAAAATGGTTTCTGTCATTTCTCCCCAGGAAGCACAGGACAATGGCAATGGGCAGCTTACCTCTCCATCCCCAAAAGGCTTCATCTGTGCAGCCTTTTGAAGACTTCTCTGGGAGACTAATTGGTAGAGAGGTGTGAGCTTTTGTAGACAACAACCTACTTTGTCATGCCTCTCTGAACCAGTTAGTCTCTAAGATGCCACCCTGCCTTCTGCCTGACTTTAGACCAACATGACTAACCACCTCTGAGACTTCTTTTGTGTCCCTGAGACCATTGGGAGAGGGGATGAGGTGACATCAGCTTTGCTGAAAACCACATGCTAGTGATTTCCCAGCTGCTTTTTCACTATTGTAACTGGCGTCACCAGAAAGATCTGCAGTGCCAACAAGAGAGCAGCTGCTGGGTGGAGAACAGTTGGCTCTGTCTAAACCCCAGGAATATGCAAGTGATGCTGGCTAGAAGGGGGAACAGCTTTTGCAAGACTGTCTGGGTCACTCCGTTGAAGGCATCTGCCTTGCTTGTCTGACTGCAGGGATGTGTCTGCCTACCCAAGTTGGCTGTACTGTTTATTGCTACTAGTGCCTAAGCCAGGTATTTGTGGCAGCAGGAACTTTGGTTTGGGTTAGTTGCCTAGTTAAGTACCCAGGATCCCAACTGAGTGTATAGAGCTCCCTGAGCTTGATTTGCTGCAACTTTTCTGCTCCTATTACTTGTGTTTAGATTAGCTATTACTAGATTAGTTTTACACATCTTTCTCCTGCCTCTGACTACAATCAAAACATGTCCAACCTGGTGGGGCACTGACAGATGTGCAGTTCCCTGCTGTAACTCACAGGAAGTGCCATGAGTTACAGCCTGATCCTAGGAGGATGGGGGACTAGGCAGGGAGGAGGAACCTGCCCACCAGTGATGTTGTCCCTGGCTTTGCAAAGCTTGGCTGGAGTGGGGGAGAATGGATTTGGAGCTTCTTTCCACAACTGGATCAGTTGGGGACAACAGAAGAAGTGTGGGGGGGGGGGAATGGGTGGGAAGAGGACATGTCACTGCACACAAAGGGAAAGAGGGGTGGGGATTCTCATTTGATTCAGGGACTTAAATTAAGGTCCCTGGCTGCTGCTCCTAATACGATAAGCATGTGTGACCTCACTACCACATCCCCTCTGAAGTGGCCCCTGCATCCATCCATCCCTCTTCTGGAAGGGCTCTTAAACATATGCTTATCATTAAGCAGGTGAGGAACTCTATTGACTTCTGCAGGACAAAAGTACCTGCCTAAAACTAAGGACGTCCTGAAGGGCCTTTTCTAATACAGTTGTTTTCCTGAATCCGGGCCAAAATGTATGAGGGCCAGAAATGAACTTCTCTTAGATGAGCATGTCCTGTTGTGGAATGGATTCCCAGAGGGATCAGACTTAGGAAGACAGTGACAAGAACACAAAATACACAAAGGGGCATGAACTTGCAAGACTTTCCTCTTTCAGGAAGCCTTCTCAGGTCAGCTGGATCAATCAGTTTTAGTTTTAAACATGATTACATAAATTCTACCCAAACGGGTTCTTATAACTATGGCAGGGAGAGGATGCTATCTATTCAGGCCTTTCTTGTTCATGTCTAACTTATCTGTAAAATTCTCACACAAGATGAAGGTGGTCACTGAAGAAAACCACAGGATGAAATAATCCCTCTTCTGCCTTCCAAAGGGTGTTCAGAAGCTTGGGTGAAAGATGCCATACAAATTGAAAGTGATGTTTTTAACCTACGCTTACATTTTTTTGCAGTAGTTCTCAACCTTTTTAGACTTATATCAACCCCTCATTTGACTTAAGGCACCCGTCAGAAAATACCACCTTTTAGTTTTCACTCTATTTTTCTTAGTCAAAAAAAAAGCAAGAAAAAAAAAGCAAGCACTTCTCCTGTTGCAAAGAACTCAAAAGACCACAGCCAGCCAGTCAAAATGTTTTTAACATTATGGCTTCTTTTTTTGAAATCTCTGGGTTTATCTTGTGAATCATGTTTACACATAGCAACGCTAATGTCTTTTGGTACCTTGCGGCCAAACTAACTCAAGTCAGGCCTTGAAAGGATCTCAAGGCAGAATTTGAACAGGGTACACTAGAACTACATTCAAGTGCCCAAGTCTACTTAAATGCTTAATGCACTGATTCTCAACCTTTTTAGACTCAAAGTATCCCTCAGAAAATGCCAGCTCTTAGTTTCTGTCTTTTGACTATATCAAAATAATAGAGCAGTCCTTCTGTTGCAAAGAATTCAGAAAAACTGGAACTAGGGATTTCTAGTTGAAATTTCTGGGTTTATTTTGTGAATCTTATTTGTAAACCTAATGGTGCTAACATTACGCAGGACTCCATATCAACCTTGAAAGGATCCCAAGGCACTCCAGGGTGTTCTGGTACTCTGGGTGAGAATCACAAGCCTCATAAGTGGAATAACTCTTGGCCCAGAGAGCTTGTCAAAGACCTGCATCGCTATCTTAATTTTTACTGATTGGAGGAGATTTTTTTGGGGGGGGGGGGGGACGGGGGGACGGACACTGAGGCACAAAAAGACAGTGTTACTGTCCTGATACGTGACTTTGGGCAGTCGGTCAGGCTTCAGGAGCCACAGTTCAGTATGCTGTCTGCTGAGACAAGGAACAAAGGTCGGTTAGACTTCCTAGCTCAGCAATGGCTGCAGCTGCTGCTTTTGGCTAGCTAGTTTTGTCTGCCCCCCCTTTCTTTTATAGCAGAGTTAGGCAACCATTTCTGGCTGTGAGTTGCAATGATGCACCCCAGGTCAAAGGCAGCCAAGTGTGCGCTAGGACCTGGCTGCTGCTGGCATTTGTCCCTGCAGTGGCACAGGGAAAGTGCCTGCAGCCAAAGCCCCTTGCTGCTGAAGCTCCACTCCCACAGGCCTGATCCAGTGGTTCCATGGGCCATAGGCTGCCATCCCCTGCTCTACAGCATTTTGCATGTGGTTGCTTGACACCAGCAGCTGTTTTGTTGCATTTCTACCTGTCACATCCCTCCTTTTTATTTTAACCTCTAAGAAACTTGAACACAAAAATGAGCTCTCTTTAAAATCAAATTCCCTCCCAAGCTCTGTTTTGAACACGTCCATTCAATGATGTCTAAACCATGCTATGCCTGATGAGCAAAACATTACTATCTTCTGGTTCATATTTGTTTTCTCTGTCTCCCAGAGCATTATAGTCACCCAGGGAAAACTGCATGTTCTACTTTGCTGCTGTAAAACTATTATGGGTATGAAAAGTTCCCATTTAATCTGCTCCACACATGGATGTTTCTGGATAAAGTTCAGTAGCCAGATCCACCCCCTCCTTTGTGTGTGTGTGTGTGTGTGTGTGTGTGTGTACACATATCAAGTGAAGCAGAAAAATGTCTCCAATTTAAATGCACCGAATGAATAACCAAATAGACCAGATTAATTTTTGTTTAACCCATCTTTGCAAAGAAGCTAGTGGCTAGTTTTGTATGTAGGCTTCTGCCAGTAGTTCATTACCAGCGGGTCTGTAATAAGTTAATGTAGAGATTCCATGGAAATGAGGGTTAATTATAAGCAGAAGGACATTGGCCCACATACAGCTTTAAGCAACAAAAATATCCCAAAGTCTTGTGTTGGATGTGGAATCAATTAAAAAAGGTCTATGACATGTACCAGGATTTCTTAAGATAGTTGTCGTAGTATAATATTAAAATACAACTAAGAAAATAAGTTGAGAATGGAAGTGGGACAAATACATGAGTTTGGTAATAAAACATTGGACTTTGGATGAGGGCCAAGGCAAGGTTTTCAATGGGTTGAAGTTTGGACTAAAGCTGGGCTTGAATTGGTTTTCACTTGCTGTCGGGGAGGTTACAAGTAACGAGCAGAGAGAAGAGGTTGCTTTTAGTTTACCAACTCCCAGCAGTGTGTGCGTTGGCAGCAGTGTTAGGCTGCTAATATGCCATAGTCATTAAACTGACTGATATCAGCATGTGGTACTGCATTCTGCAGATTCAACTCTAAAGCTGAAGCACAAAAATCTTCCCTGATGTTGGCTGGCACAGGCCTTCATTTCTTCCGCCTGCCACATCTGGTCCTAATATAAAATGTCTTACTACTTTTCTTTTCTTGCCACATCCTTAGAAATGGCTCCCTTTTAAAAAACGAGATGCTCCTTTTTCTTTCTTATGTTGGCTGAATAAAGACATTTCAGTACAGAATATGGAAGAATATAGTGTCACTAACTCAAGATGTGTTTTTGCTGTTTATGAATATGAACAGTTAATATTGCTGTCTTCAAGTTTCTTGTGTTTATGGAGAACTCATAATTTGACTAATGCAAGTATTTAGGGGCCCTTCTGGCAGGTTGGATAGGAGTTGCCGTACCATTTATATAATATAATTATGTATATGCATACTTAATACAAGTTCTGGGCATGTACCTGCCAGGTTCATAGGTCCCTAAACACTCACAGGCTTGACCCCTGAAAGCATGCATTTTGGTCCTAGATATCACTTTCATTTTTGCTTGGAGAAGCTGTAGTACAAAGCAAAAAGAGCATGTTGAATAAGTGTTGCAAACTAAACTATGGAATTTGGAAACTGCTATGAAGACCTCGAGTCACCTTCTATAACAGTTCCTGTCTGAAAGGACACCTCATTCTGCTTTTGGTGGTAAACATTGCCCCCTAAACATTAAGTTTTCATTGGAGTCTGAAGGAGTTTTGCTTAAATTTTGATGGCATAGTATGCTCCCAGGAACTCTGCCAGCTTTAACTTCTGGGATTTCCTCCAGGATGTCCTATTTGGGTGGGGAGAACTGTTCCTTTCTCTGTGGAGCGGATGAGTGTTTGGCCATTTCTGAGGGGGTAGAGATTTTTTTCCTCTTTGGGAAATTGTGGAGATCCTGGAAGATTCCCAGAAGGATGGAAAATTTGAACAGAAGTCCAGTGTGGGCTTAAGTTTCCGGTCTTTCGTAGCAACACATTTCCGTTATGGCACCTGCCCCAAAAGTAGTCTGAAAGTACTCCGAAGTCCAGAAGAAATGAAGAGGAGTAACCCTATTGCAGATAGAGGGTAGAATGATCTTACAACAATGTTAGGATGTTGATTACAGTGTATCACCCTAACCAGGGGAAACTTGGGAAACTGAACTGGTTGGTGAGAAATGGGACAGGGACTCTTGTGACCTTTCACTCACTGATTTAGCTGACTTGAGTTAAAGTATTACCAGTAAATGTGGTTGCAATCTTTACACAGCAAACCGGAGGGGCAGAGTGGCATGCTGGGATGAGGCCAGTGTAGCAGGAGATTATTTTTTGCTGTAACCTTTTTTGGATAGAGAAGGGGAAGCATGGGGAGGTGGAAAGGAGGAGGATGCAATAGTGAAGCTGATGATTTAGCAATGGTGACTGTGAGGAAAACAAAGTAAGGAGATTTTGCAGGGGGATTTCATTATGGGGAACTCTGCTGAGTTTTTTGGCATTAGTGCATTTACATGCACAAGAGTCGGCTTTTGCTTTTGCTTTTAATATCAAAATTGGCTTCAGGTGCTGCCTTACTTCATACTGACAAAGGATGCTAGCAGAACAGCTCCCAACTTTTTCTTTTATAATATTAAAATATTTTTTAGTCTGTGAGCAGGCTGCTTCTGTTCTCCAGCTTAACAAAATATTAAAGAGAAAAGATGTATGTAATGTAACAATACCATTCACCCTCAGCAAAGTGATTATTTACAATTAAAATTGTAAGTCCTTGATTCATTCCTGTGTCAGCTGTGATTTAAATAATGAAATCAAATGTAATTTTAATGTTCAGACCTGTTACTTCCTTGTAAGTGTCAGGTGAGAGTTCAAGCAGCCCCCTTTGGGTACTTAGCATAACATGCACCAAAATTGCTTGTATTTTTTGATGGTCTGCTTTCCAGGGGTGGGTCATATACAGCACACACCGTTCTCATGACACAGAACTGCTCTCCATAGCTTGTCCTCTGGTGAACTTAGAGCAAGGGAGATTGTGCCCAGCAAAGGACACAAAAGACCAACTAATCTGCAAGGGAGGGAGCGTGTGTGTGTGTGTGTGTGTGTGTGTGTGTGTGTGTGTGTGTGTGTGTGTGTGTGTGTGTGTGTGTCTGTATTGGAGCAGTCTTCTCTATCCTGAGCTGGACAGAGTGTAGTTGTTGGAACTTAATCAGAGCGGTTGCCAACCGCTGCCATGCAGCACAGCTTGCAAGATAGATAGTTCTTGTCCCCTGCTTGCTTCACACAGCTGGGCTGTCTCTTGCCTTCTGTGCACTGCATGTCTGATGCTGCTAAGCATAGTGTACATAGAGTTCTGCGTGTGCATAGAGCGCAGGCACTGTTTTGCTCTTGGAGTTCATTGCAGGCTGTTACAGGGGAGATGCTGTAGGTTTCTCCCAGACATATCACGTCAGTTCTTTTGTTATGGAAAGTTAGATGCTGATGCTCTTACTCCCACTGAATAGTGATTTACTTTAAGGAGTGAGGCTATTGAATTGAATGAAACGGCGTGTGAAACTAGACCACAATAATGTTGTTTCTGCATAAATGTTGTATGCACAGACAATATAGTCAGTGGAGTGGCTATGGCAGTCACTGGTGAATTTAAAAAAAAAAGAAGAAAACTTCAAATTGTGTGACTCCCCAACACACTCTTTCAAATTGCAGAGCTAGAGCCTCAGCTGGTATAAATCAGCAAGATCCCACTGAAGTCAGTGGAGCTCTGCCAGCTCATTCTAGCTGGTACCTAGCTCATGGAGCTCCAGCAATGGGAAATGGAAGAAGATGACAGAGAGTAGTAGTATATTATCTATTCCATTTTCTCTCAGAGGCGAGACTCTTGGCTGTAGTCTGTTTCCCAGTATCTTCCCTGTTCAAAGCTGGGTCTCATTTAACTTCTAAACCATTTGATTAATTTCCCTTTTTAAATGTACTTTTTTGTTAACACTCAAAAATCTATACGGGTATTTTATTACTATAGTATACCTCTGGGCATCAATTATATTGTAATAATACATTGACTAGTATGTGTTAACAGCTCCTGGCTTCTGGCCTCATGCCTGGTAGCAACACCCTGCATGTGAATTATTAGGTTAGTGTAACAGTTTGCATTCTGCTGTGTGTTTATTGCTTTCTTTTTATTCTCCTTAAAGACGCTGCAGTTATAAAAAGGAAGTAATGTGATGCTGCACTTCTTCTTCCATGAAAATATTGATGGCTGTTTGTTTAGGGCTGCATTTTCAAGTCTTGCCAAATTAATTGGTGCGGGACTGTTTGTGGAAGGGCCTTTCCTTGGTACAGTTACTCGTGGCTCTGAGGAGCACTTGAGACAAGTATGTATCTGGTGACACATGGGTGCCTGGGCATTGCCTGCTTTTTCCTATGAATGCTTGCTCCAAGAACCAAAGTCACAGCAAAAGGCCAAGTGCCATCTACTGCTGGAGGAGTCTCTTATGGAGGGGGTGTATCCTCAGAGAGTCAGACTGTTATGCGCACGGAATCTCTCATTTTTCCTTTGTGTTCCCCTTCCTTTGATTCTGCCAGAGCATAGCATAAAGTAAAGGTCCTCTTCCTACTGCTGTTACATTTCTTATATAGTGTACATTATAGTTGCAGTTGAGAGGGATAGGACTCTTCACTGTTCTTTATTCATCTGCGAAACAACTGGTATGTAGGGAGCTGTGGGAGCAGCTGAGAGGCAGCCGCTGCTGTGTGAGGCCCACGCTGCAAGATAGGGGGGAGCGAAGGAGACAGGTGGGAAGTCCCTGTGGTGACCAGATGTTGCAGGGCTTCATTGAAACTCAGATGCCAAACTCCACTGGGACTGCCGCTGCCACTTGGAAACTGAGACATTCCCAGTAAACACAGCCACACCCAGAGCAGCATGACCGGGTGTATTTTGGTGGCTGAAACTGGCACATGCTCCTTTCCCAATGAGTCACTCACTGAGTTTCCTGCCAAGCAGCTCCGTGCATAACTCCCCATTCCCTCCTCCTTCCCTCCCTCCCTTTGGTGGTAAATCTACGTGAGTTGAAATTGTTTGGTTACTTCTTCCTCAGGTTGACTCTTCCAACACTTTCTGGTACTGCTGATGTGCTGCGTGGAATATATGTGTGAGAGTGTCATTTATTTTTATGGAAAAAAATGATCAAATATATCTGCCATTCATAATTCTGATGTTTGTATTATGCTGTAATTACATAGATTTTCATGCAGAGTGTAATTTGAGTTTAATTAAAATGCGTATGCTTTAATCTGGTGGGACTCGAAGGCATAGAATCCTATTTAACTGAAACAGGATGCATCTCTGAGCAGGGACTTCCTCGTGCACTGTGGGAGAAATTTAAACTGTCCTTGCAAATGTGTTGATAAAATTTGGCTCTGACCCAAATATAAGGGCAGTTTTCTCTGACTACCGGTTTTGGGTTTGTTTTTTTCCTTTGGCCAATTAATTGAGGAATGACCTGGGTATCTCTAGAGCTGAAGGCGCACACTTTGACCATATGAGTTTTAGTACCAGCTTCTATAGTACAGGGCACAACTCGGTGTCCATGTATCAGGCACAGAGAGGGACACAGCGTGTCCCACTGTTCATTTAGTGCTACTACAATTTTTTCAGATCTAGCCTTGGTTTTACATTTTCTTTTTTAAATACCCCTAAATTATGGGGGGATGTTCAGAACTAGGGCATAGGTTGAGGTTTATATCTGTTAACTGTATCATCCCCAATAATGATTTATTATTGTACCCACATATGCTCCAAAATGAGAACCCCTGCACCCCACTCCCTCTCCCCCCCCCCCCCCCCCCCGCATGATGCCACAGCCAGACACCTGGGGAAGCTGCTACACACAGGGGAGGTGATGATTCCTACTTGTTGCTACTGCTGCCACTATCCTGCAGCTATTTTGGTCCCCCCCTCGCACCCTGTTCAAAGTCAGCTGTCCCAGTCACCCCCTCTTAATTATGCCACTGCCCACCCTGCACCATTTAGTGCTTAATGCCCTAGAGGAGTCTGGAGAAGGAATGTCCCTTGACGAGACCCAGGGCTAACGCTTAAAGCTCCCTGAGGAATTGGCATGGCCTGTCCCATGCCGCCAGACAGTATGGCCAGCTCTTTTGACACACTCAACCCACCTTGGAGGCCAGTGTGGAAGCTGGGGTGAGAATATGGCCCTGCATTCTTCTGTCCTGCTCTGCCCCCCTTTGCAGCATGCTGCACCTCCAGAGGCACAAAGATGGGTCAGCTCCTGTGCCTCCCCACGTGCTGGGGACTGCAGTGATGATGCTTGCATGAGGCACTATCCCCTTTAGGACAAGCAACATCTGGTACACACAGAACTCCATGGGAAAGAAGCTTGCCGTTGACCTCTGTAGGGCAGTGGTGCTCAGTGTTTCTGGCTTGTGGGCTGGATGAGCGAGGCACAGCTGATCCATGGGCTGGATCTGGTGCAAGGGGTCAAGTCTGACTCCATAGGCTGGATATGGCCACAGACCGCCCCCACATGCTGGCCCACTTGGCCCATGGGCCCATAAGCTCCCCACAGGTCCAAAAATTTAGCAACAGAGGAATGGAACAGCATTAATTGCCATGGGGCTCCCAGAGTTGTGGCAATTACTATTGCCACCACTTCCCTTCCCTACCCCCCTTCCCCTCGCTCACAAATTTCTAGACCTGTGGGAAGCCTCATGGGCCAGGTGACTCAGCTCTATGAACTGTATTTTGAGCACCACTCATTTAGGAGCAAGAGGCTTTGAATGGTTTGGACTGTATCGTGACCAATAGATGCACCTTCTGTGACATGGCTCTACCAGCTGTAATTGTTCACACAGAAAAGAAAAAGGAAAGTACTTCATGCAATCCAGTGTTTTTGTGCAAAATAAAGAAGTTATGCCATAGTTTGGCATTGTTTTGCATTTTATCTGTCTTGCATCTGCTCTGCTTCCATCTCCATGAAGACGGGAGAGGCAGCCAGCTCTCTGCAGACTACCAGCCAGTTCTGTAGGGGTATCAGTTAACAGAGCTGTTTTTATCATCTCTCTCTCTCTTTCACCTACCAGTTTTGTCAGATTGCACCTGATTGACATGTTTTTATCCAGCTGTCTTGCTGCAGGCTTTTAAGATGTGTCTTAACTTGCTAATTTCTGTAACGTCTGTTGCTCTGACTACTTCAGTCTTGGAGATTAAATCACAAAGAAAAGCTGGAAACAGTTGATCAAATGCTGAGCAAAATGAACAAGGCTTGTATGGTGCCCTGAATGTCATTGCACTCCATTTGCTCTCCTGTGAGGGGAGCAAATTTTGAAGGAAGAGGCACTTCTCTGAAAAATCCCTGCTGTTGGATATGGAAGAGGTCAAACTTTGGTACTGTCAGCAAGTGTTTCCTAGATTTTAACTGCTTTGATTGGGTTCTCTGTCTTTCATATACAGGTAGTCCTTGACTTACAACATTTTGAGTTACAATGGTTTGCACTTACAATGGTTATAAATTGACACCCTGTTTCAACTTTCTGACGTCTGTTTTGACTTTACAACGCTTGATCCAATGTGATGCCATGCCAGTGAGCAAGTTTGCTGTGTCGCTCATCTCCCTGGAGAACATCTGTCCAAACTTCCTTGGACACTTTCTTTAAGAAAGCAGACAAGACTCCAGAAAAACCTGCAGCCAAGACTCCTGAGAAGACTCCAGCCAAGAGCCCTTCAAAAAGTCCAGCAAAGTCACCTCAAAGAAGTCCTTCCAAAACAATATGATTTCTATTTAGAAATATAAATACATTAATGTAGCTATATTACTCATGTATAATTGATCAGGTACAAAATTCTGGGGTATTTTTGGTGAAAATAAGTTCAGGAACCAATCCCCCATTATAACATTGTTTCTTATAAGAAAATTGGTTCTGAGTTGCAACGTTTCGACTTAAGACATGCTTTTTAGGAACCAATTGTGCCATATGTCTGAGGACTGCCTGTAATTGCAATGCAGAGAATTTGGGGCTATAACAGGGGTGGGCAATTATTTTGGGCGGAGGGCTGCTCACTGAGTTTTGGCAAGCTGTCAAAGGCTGCATGGGTAGCCCTGCCCCTTGACAGGTGCCCTGTCCACTGGTCGCCATCTTGGAACTGGAAGTCCTGCCCCCTGACCTTTGCCACCAGAAGTCCCTCCCCTTGCCCCCAGAAGCACTCTTTCAGCAAGGGGTTTTGCCATCTTGAAACCAGAAAAATACCAAATTATATTCTAAAAAGCAAACATCTAAAATATTAATTAATTTGATTTCAAAAAATATTTTTGCCCTGGTTTACATGCGTTTGTGTACTGTACAAAGAGGTGATGGCACAATAGCTTAAAATGAAGTCTTACTCTTGTATATTGTGGGGGGTGGGTATAGGTTTGTGGGGGGCTGTGGGTGTGTGGGTATGTGGGGTGAGGGAGCATGTGGGCATGTGTGTGGATATGTGGGGTTTGTGGGTGAGGGGGTGTGCGTGTAGGGGTGTGCGTGTATGGCAGTGTGAGGGGGGGGTGCATGTGTATGGTGGGGTATCCGTGTGGGACTTGCCTTATGAACACACACATACACATTCTGCCCCTGACTGCACGCACACGCTCTGCCCCTGCCTATACATGCACACACTAAACCCTGCCCACCCACCCACACACTCTCTGCTCCTACCTGTGTGCATGCACACACCCCTGTACTGGTGGGGCCCTGTGCTCCCTGATTGGGCCATGCAGCTGGGAGCCAGGTGGTGCTGGGGCAGGACTCAATCCCTGGCCTGTGGGCCAGATACAGCCCCCCAGCTGTGGGTCATCTTGCCCACTAGGCTCCCTAAGGATACATGGTGAGCTGTGAAGGGCCATGGCTCTGAGCACTAGATTAGGCATGCAGGTGGTGCAGGGCAATGTGGGGCCCTGATCTGGCCTGCAGACCAGCCTTGCACCAAACATTGAACACCACTGGTGTAGACTTTGGGACAGCCTGAAGTAGAAGATAGGGTACGGAAGGGCTGGATAACAATGGCAAGCTTTGCAGTTGACAGGAAATACCACAGTACCTTGATGAGGGGGGGTGTGTGTTCACACACACACACACACACACACACACACACACACACACACATGTATAGGCATATACGCGCACGTGTGTGTGTGTATAGGCATATATATGTATGTACACTTGTGCACATGTGTGTGTATATGTACATACGTACGTGTGTGTGATGAAAAGCACCATGGCCTATTGCTTTATTGGGAGCAAGGATGGAGACAATAGGGTCATCAGGCTGCACACCACTTTCAGGCAGCAGGAGCTTTAGACTGTGCCATTCCTTGATCATACAGGTAGCACCTCTTTGTATACTTCATGCTTCCTTTCTTCATAAGCAAGATTGGGTACCTCAGTCTAGTACTTTTTAATATATTCATTAATGATTTGGAGGATAGGATTGAGAGCACACTTAGCAAATTTGCAAGATGGGTGGATTTGCAGATCTGCTAGAGGATAGGATTAGGATTCAGAATGTCTCCGGTTCACTGGAAAACTGGTCTGAAATTAATCAACTGAAATTAATTAAAAATAAGTGCCAAGTCCTGCACTTAGGACAGAAATGCCACATGCACAGATACTGACTGGGGAATGACTAGCGAGGCTGCCGTACTGCAGGAAAGCATCTGGGAATCATAGTAGACCATGAACTGACTTTGAGCCAATAATACGCTCGTGTTGCGAAACAAGTCAACAGCTGTATCCTTACTTGCAAATCAAGGGAAGTCATGCTTCCACTTTGTTCAGCATTGGTGAGGCCTCACTTGAGAACTATGTCCAGTTTTGGGCACTATACTTTAACAAAGACAAGGACAAACTGGAAAGATTCCAGGCAAGAACAACAAAAATGATTAAAGACCTGAGAAACATTACTTATTACAAGGAAAACTTGAAGTAATTGGAATTATTTAGTCTGGAGAAGATGAGCTTGGACGGGGGTTTAATAAGTTTTCAAATACCTGAAGGGTGTTTATAAAACAAGAGAGAGAGAGAAAGACTATTCACTGTGACAACAGGGAAGAGGATGAGGAGTAATGGTCTTAAATTGCAGTAAGGGGAAAATAGGTTGAATTTTACTACTATGAATGTAGTTAAGCGCTGGAAGAGATTACGTAGCCTATAATGTACAGCTCTACCCCGCCTTCAGACTAATATGGCTAACTACCTCTCTCTCTCTATATATGCATGTGACATACAGAGAGATTCATATATAGCATTTGTATATTTATACATACACAACATTCTGTTTGGTTTATTTCATAGTGTATTAGTGTGTGTTTTAAATGTCAAATCTGTTATGGTAGCTCTTTGGGTCAATTAAATTAAGTTTTTCCCCATCAGGACAGTGGGATGGGAATGTGAAAAGGTCCTTGTTTTTTGTATGGTTAATATTTACGGGGTTTCCAGACAAATGGTAACAGTATTATAAAGGCTGACATTCATTTGCCAAACCTAAGACTTTCCATTTAGACTTTGCTTTTACCCTGGCACCCCTGCTAACAATGTTCATTTCTACTGTTCATGTTGCTCTGCCTAGGTTAATGCTTTATTCATTTACTAGTTAAGGCTTGGTTGTGTTTTCAAGGCTTTCTGTTTCTGCGGTCATCCTTAGAATTGATGCTTATTCTTCTGGACAAAATGAAAATGATGAACAGGCTATCTGGTGACTTGACCCAGACATTGTCTTTCATTTTATAAATATGCTTTCCTGAAGACCTTATACTTCAAAAAGAATTATTGCTGAACAGCTTTAGACTGGTTTTGAGTCCTTGACATCTATTATTGATCTGTTCCATTTAAATGGCAAACTACTGGTGACACTTTAAGATGGGTACACTAAAGAGCCAGCTTGCAGCTGCAGTCAGCTAAGCACAGTTCCCATTGCTCCGTCCAGAATGAGGCTCCATTTTGGTTCACCTCATAAAGCTCACCAAATGACCATAATTCTGGTCTAAGTGACTACATTGATGTGTGGCATGCATGCACACACAGCAAGTTTAACCATGAGATGGGGCAACGTTTCTTGGAGTCTCTTTGGGTTGTGGGCATGAAAGACTATTGGGGAAGGCAGGGAGGTAGGGATATAAAGGTATGGAGGTATAGATAGAAAGCAAGTTAAGACTCTTGAGAGAATTTGAAGTGGATCTCAAATTATGGTTGCAGAGAGCACCTTCAAAATATGAACTGATGCAGAGGCATCTGCCTGTCTTTGCAGTAAGCTTTCCATTCATTTCAACAGGTGTTAGCTTAGGTGACAACAGTGATACTTACCATAAGATGCCAGCATTCTTGGCTGTTTCTCTACTTATCCAAGTAAGAAAGAAAGGAAAGGAGTGGTTTTATCATTAAGATGATGGCTTTGATTTCCGTACATCCCTCCCAAAGTGAGAGGATAAAGAAAGCGTAGAAGATGTATTTAATTAATATGTGTAGGCCTTGAATCCTACATTAAACTTGGAGGTGGGGTACCCTTCCTTCACTCTTCCCAAGTGGGACTGAGCTTTCAAAAGTTAGGGAAACAATGTAGTAGAGGACTCTAACTAGTGGAGTCTGCTTTAGTGTCTGGCCAATAACAAGTGAACAATTACTTACATGACAACATATTCAGTAGTCTTAGTCTGCATATTTTCTGTGCAGTATGTGGCACTGTGATATGTTGTTTTTTTTGCTTAGATTTATAGGTCCCATGCTTTCCAAAAGGCTCAGAATGGCTTTCAATAAACAGCCAAACAGTTCACGGATAGGATCCCCACACAGCAACCTAAAACTGGAGAACTCCAGTTCTTCCATGCTCCTTTGCTACTGTTTCAGTGGGCACATCTATATGACCACTTTAATATGCAGTAGCCCATTTTACTGTGTATTAGTGGCATGTCAAAAACCATAATAATATACTAATGCGTAGTAAAAATAGTCTACTGTACATTAAGTGTCACTAAAAAACATGTGCTTTCATTACTGCACATTAGGGCAGCCTAATGCACATTTATTTAGAACCTCACATTAAAGAGTGCCTGTACATGAGCATGGAGGCTGCTTCAATGTGCCCTAATGGAAGAAAGGAAAGGAGTGGTTTTATCATTAAGATGATGGCTTTGATTTCAGTGCATCCCTCCCGAAGTGAGAGGATAAAGAAGGTGTAGATGATGTATTTAATTAATATGTGTAATTACAGCGCATCAGAGCAGACTCCATTAATTGAGTCTGCTGGAGCATGGTAATTACTGCGCTCTAGCAGCCTCCCACGCCTTGTGTATCAGCGTGCCTGTGCTTAAAAATGGCAGTGGGGATGCTTGCACTGAAGCTTATTGAACAAGCTTAAGTTCAAACACCTCTGCTACCATTTTTAAGCGCAGGGACTCTGAGACATGAGACACTGCAGTGCTCTTGGAGCTGCTCTAAGTAAAGCACCACCTCCCTCCCCCCTGGAGCATGTGTAAAAGTGCCCAGAGGTACTAAATTTAATATGCAGCTGCAAAAGTGCATCATGACTGGAGTATGATCATAGGTGGGTATAGCTTGTTCAGGAAGGATAGGTAGTGGGGGGCGGGGAAAGGAGGTGGCACCCTATATTTAAAGGAGATGTATGAGTGTTATGAGGTACAGTGTGAAGTGGAAGGTATACCTGTTAAAAACTTCTGGATAAAGGTCATGGGGAGAGCAGCAGGGGGGATGTCATGGTGGACATCTGCTTTGGCCACTAAACCAGGAGGAAAAGGTGGATGAGGCCTTATTTAAAAAAGTGAAGGATGTTTCCAAATTGTAGGGCATAGTTCTTATGGATGACTTTATTGGGACAGCTGCTGCAGGACACACATCAGTGCACATGCAGTCTAGCAAATTCTTGGAGTGTGTTGGGATAACTTTGGATCCAGAAGGTAGACAGGCCAACTGGGGGGTGGGGGAAAGCTCTTGACTGCTGTTACCAACAAGGAAGAATTGGTTGAGAATGTGAAGGTGGAAGGTAACGTGGGTGAAAGTGACCATGAAATAAGAGTTCAAGATCCTAAGGGAAAAAATGAAGGAGAATAAGGGCATGAGACTTCAGAAAAGTAGACTTTAGCAAACTCAGGGAACTGATAGGCAGGATCTCCTGGGAGGCAATTCTGAGGGAGGAGAAAAGGAGTCCAGAAGAGCTGACTGTACTTTAAGGAGGCCCGCTTAAGGGCATAGGAGCAAGGTATCCTGATGTGGCAGAAGAATCAGAACTGCAACAGGAGACCATCCTGGCTAGACTGCAGGTTTTTTTGATGAGTTGAAACTCAAAACGGAATCCCACAAAAAGTGAATATTTGGTTATATTACTAGGTAAAAGGCTAGGAGGCCAAGGCATAATTTGAGATGCAACTGGCAAGGGACGTAAAAGGCAATAAAAGGGATTCTACAAGTATGTTAAGAAGAAGATCAAAGAAACCATAGATCCCTTATGGAATGCAGAAGGCAATCTAATTATGTATGATGCGGAGAAGGCCAAAGTATTTAAAGCCTTTTTTTTTTTTTTTTTTTTTAACTTCAGCCTTCACAAATAAGAGCAGCTGGCAACAAAGATAGGGAAGGGGACAAACAGCCTAGAGTAGCAGCAGAACACATTGGGGATTACTTAAAAAAGCTAAGTGCTTTTATATCAGCAGGCTGGATCAGACGCACCCTAGAGTATTGAAGGAATTTGGTGAGGTAATTTTGGAGCCACTGGCTATCCTCTCTGAGAACTCATGAAAGTTGGGTGCGGTCCTGGATGACTGGAAAAAGGCAAATATAGTGCCTATCTTGAAGAAAGAGAAGGATGGGGGATCTAGGGAATTATAGACCAGTCAGTCTGACCTTGATACCTGGGAAGATCATGGAACAGGCCCTCAAGGAATCTCTAGTATAAAGCACCTAGGTAATCAGGAACAGCCAGCATGGATTCAGCAAGAGCAAGTTATGCCTGACTAACCTGATTTCCTTCTATAATAAGGTGACAGGCTCTGAGCGGTGGATGTGATATACCTGGATTTTAGCAAGGCTTTAGACACCGTCTCCCATAACATTCTCATTAACAAACTGACAAACAGGCAAAAATACTGTAAGGTGGATACAAAACTGGTTGGATCATCCTGTTCAATGCCTAGTTGGGAGGAGGTATCAAGTGGGTTCTGCAGGGGTTTGTCTTGGGTCCAGTATTGTTTAATATCTTCATTAATTATTTGGATAACAGGATCAAATGGACACACAACCACTTTGTGGATGACTAGTTGTCTGCAGCTGCAGACACTCTGGAGGGTAGGGCTAGGATCCAGAATGACCTGGATAGGCTGGAAAGATAGTGTACAGTCAACCAGATGAGATTCAACAAGGGGAAGTTCAAAGTCTTGCACTTGGGATGGAATAACTGTATGTACAAATACAGACTGGGGAATGACTAAGTAAATGGCACTACTGCAGAGAAGGACCTGTCGGTTACAGTAGACCATAAGCTAAATATGAGCCAACAGTGTATGCTTGCTGTGAAAAAGGCCAACAGTATACTGGGTTTTATTAACTGGGTTGTATTAAGAGGAGCGTCCCTGGCAAATCAAAGGAAGTGAGTCTTCTGCTGTATTCAGCACTGGAGAGGCCTCATCTGGAGAACTATGTCCAGTTTTGGGCCCCACACTTCAAGAAGGATATGGACAAATTTCAAAGGGTCCAGTGCAGAGGGACCAAAAGGATTAGGGCCTGGGAAGCATTACTTATGAGAAAAGCCTGAAATAGTTATCATTATTTTGTCTGGAGAGGAGATGACTGAGTGGAGGATTTGATAAGTCTTCACATTTCTGATAGGGAGGAGAAAGATGGGCCTTGTCTGTGGCCATAGGGGACAGGACTAGGAGCAATGGCTTCAAGCTGCAACAGGGGAAATTTAGGTTGGAGATTAGGAGGGATTTTCTTACTATGAGGGTGGTCCAGCATTGGAATAGGCCTTCTTAGAGAAGTTGTGGAGTCTCCATCCCTGGAAATTTTCAAGTGTGGGTTAGATTGGATACTTGGCTGGAATGGTATAGTCAGGGATGATCCTGCTGTGAGCTGGGGGCTGGACTAGATGCCCTTATGAGGTCCCTTCTAGCCCTACTTTACTATGATCCTGTAAGAATTTTTGGTTTGAAAAGTCTCGTTATACAAGTTGAGCCCAGTAAGGAACAGTTGGGTAGGAGTGTCTGTGGCAGGGCTGTCTAAGTGGCCAGAGTCTGCATTACCTATGGGCTTTAGCAGTGGGTCCTGCATGCTGCGCAGGCAACACCAGGGAAAGCCATGGTCCCCTCAGGCCATACACCCTTCACTGCTCCCCCCGCCCCCAGTCCATCTCACTATGACTTCCTCCCACAACACTTTCTTTATGGTTTCCCCCTGCTACATTGCAACTTGTCTTCCCCCAGCCCCCCACACTGTACTGCATACCCCAGGTGCCCCACCAGAGCACTTTGTGCCTGCAACACCCTTACCACCTTACTCCCTCCCCATTGCACTATATCTCTGGCCTTTACGCTCTGCTCCTGGGGGCAGAGGTAGGAAGCAGCAGCCAGAGGGAGATGGAGCTTGGAGACTGTCTGCTGTTGCAACTGGAGTGATAAGGGGAGCAGCAGCTGGGTGGGAGCCTGGGGGCCACAACTTTAACCCCTCAAAGGCTGTAAGAGACCTGTGGACTGCCAGTTGGACAGCTCTGATCTAGGACTTTTAATAATGATCATTCATGCTTCCCAAATCCTTGGTCTGTTAAAGTCTTTACAGTTCTCTCCTCTCAGCTTTCAAGGTGAGTGCCAACCTTGTAGGATCCATGAACATACCTGGAGGTTGTGGGCAGCAGCTCTGCCTGTGGTAGAAAACTCCGTATCTGTTTCTGGGTCTACTACAGATGCAGCCTTGATGATCTATTAAAACTACATCAGTATAGAGTGGTACAGGCCTCTCCCTTGTACCAATTATTTTGGCATAAAAGGACTTATCCTGATGGATCCCTTAATAGAAAGGGATATTTTATATGTCAATTTACCACTAAACTGCTCCCTTATTAGAGCTTCTACTGGTATAACCTATAACTATCTCAGTCAGGGATCAGGCCTACTCACACCCCTAATTGATAGAGCTGTTAGCTGAACTCTGTACTGTGGACCTGGCTTAACCTGCAAAGATATCCTGTCCCTGACTGACTGACCTGTATTGTACAACTTTTGAGAACATGCCTTGCTTAAGGTTGGTGATATCGGTAATAGGCAAACTTTTTTTTTTCCTTCCCATGGAAAACAAGAACAAAGTGGCTCTAACGGTCCTCAAACGTCAAAAAAAATAAAGTTTTGGGGTTTATTTTAAAAATATTTTGACTTTTTTACTCGCTTCATTTGCAACCAAGTGCAGAAGCTAGAAGCTGAAGTCCCAAAATATAAGCACTCCTAAGCATGTTGGTAAGAACCTGCTATCTTGGATGGGTAGTTCATTGTGGGGGAAGGGTTGAATGCATATGTGCTTTACTTTTTTTGTTCCTTTCCCAGAGGCTACCTTGATGCACTGTACAAGCCCAGTCCCTCTGCCTGGGGGACCGTATTCTCTGCAATGGGAATTAATTTTCATTGTGTAAAGATGTTGGAGGGTGGGTGCATAGACAGTAAAATGATCACTAGTCAATGGTGTAAACAAACACTGGAAATTCCTGAAAACCTGTCCTTCATGATGCACAGGAATTGAATATCATGCAGTGAACCGCATTGGGGGGCAGGGGTGTATGTGACTGGAAAGGGGGAGGGTGTGTTTGAATGAGGCCTTAAAAGACAAGGTGATGGTTGTGTATGGATTTAAAAGGCAGTTTGACCTGGTGTCCTTGGCAACATTTTATTTTCCCTCTGTGTGCTCTGTGGCTTGTACGAACTGGCTACTGCCCAAACTCCACCCGAGGGCGGCTGTGTTTTAGCAATACTGTGTTTTTACTGTTAGGTAAATGTATTATTTACAAAATATGCATCTAGAAGCCTAAGCTAGGAGTGGGTCCCATGGTGTTTTTACCATGTCTAACACATAGTAAATCAGTTTCTGCTCTGAAGACCTTTCAGTGAAAATGGGCGAGACAGACAAGAGGCCTGGAGAGAGAGCACACTTAGACTGTTGTCATTAGACTAGTACTGATGTTTTAAAAATAATAAATGGACAGATCATTTAAAACCCTAAACTAGGGCATTTTTTTTCCAATCATCATAGAGTTAACCATGAAAGGATCAGGGTAAAACTCCAGTGATATAACTTACTCTGATGTGTTATGTATATGCAGCTTATCCTAGGGTAGCCATTTGCTCAAGGCAAACTGATTGTTATTTGCTTCTCTTGCCACTGAGTGGTGCAGTGTAGTAATAGCTGCCAAGCCTGGGATAACTACATGTCTGTCCACTCCCCACATCCCAGTATAATTTACACTGGTATACAAAAACAGATGTAAATTATGCTGGTGCAAACATGTTTGGGTATGAAGAGAGGAGTATAATGGCAAGGGAAGGAGGCACAGAGGCAAAGAGACTTGCCCAACATTGTGCAGCTGTTACTGGCACCATCCAGCATAGATCCCAGGTTACCGATTTCCCAGTGCAGTACTCTTGTCTAGCAGACCACCATTATATAGTATCCTCCAGGCTGAAAGTCACCATAACAATGATGCAAAGGGTCATTTCAATTAAATCGTTATAGATGTTTTTTCCTCACAGAAACGTATAAAATATTCTCAGAAGTGTCATAGACTGCACTGCAACGACCACCCTTTTATTTCAATCTGTCTGCTCAATGAGCGAGAGAGAGAAATGATTGTGAAAATTATTCTTGATTGGCTAGTCTCCTGGAATGTTGATTGGCCCTGGCTTTTTCAAATTAGTAGCCTGACAGGAAATGGTGACTGAGTGCTGATGAGATTAACACTTCTTAATCTTGGTAGTAAAAAAAACCACAAAATCAAAACCTGGACCAACTCATCCTTCAGTCTGGTCAGTGACTAATAGGAGTCTTTTATTGCCCTTCCAGTTAAAAAACACTTAGCTGTAACCTTTGCTAACTTGCAGCATGAGTTGACCTGTCCTTCGTAATCGCAGCCTTTGGAAACTGGTAATTAAATTTGGCAATCTACCTCAGCAACTCCAATTGAGATGTTTACAAGTGGGTGTACACAGACCTTCATTTTTTTTTCCCAAAATGAAAGGGATTAATGGAAAATGAATGGAGGCCAATTGTTGAATTAACCAAACACCTGTTTGTGCCAATCACATGGTGTCATAAAAACTTGTAAGCAGATCCGGATGGACTGACTGTGCTGAGAATACCCACCGGGCAGCCTCCTTGTGTGCAGCTACTTGTGCTGTTGTTCGTGCTTGGGCTGTGAGGCTTAGGCACAGGCTGCATTCTGCTCAGGTCATTTGCGGCCATGGTACTGAAATAGCTTTGCTTTCAGTAAATGGATCTAAGTGTGGATTAGGGAAATGCCTGATCCCAAAGCTCAGATCCAGTTCCTCCCTGCCCCCTGATATGCTGAGGGAAGGCAACGTCCACATCTGAACTTTGTGTCTCTGGTCCATCTATGTGCTTTAAACTAAAGGACAAACATTGTTTAATTGTGGTTATACCTGGAGGGCCAGATTTCTCACCGGATGTATATCAGTGAAGTGTTTGTGACTTCAGTAGGATTATGCTGATTTTATAGCAGCTGAGCAGCTGCAGTGTTACCATCACCAAGAATTAAAAAAGTTGTCAGGTTCTTTCTTTTTTTTTTCCTCTCTCTTTCTCCTTCTCTCCCTCTCTGTTTTCCCCTGCCAATCCTTAAATTGCTTTAAGGAAATGAAAGCCTCTTAAGCAAACCACCAAACATAAGATTTGTGATTAATATTAATCAAGAGTCAGCAATGCCAGAACGAGGCCATGATGTACATGTATGGATTCAGGTTCAGCAAGACTCTAAAGTAAAATAAGTCCTGAACTGATTCACAACAATGCATTTTGCAATTCTGACTACAGGGATGTTGGTTTTTTTTTCTGTAGTGAAGTTGAGAAGTGATGAAAAAAACTACATTAAGATTTCACTGCACTAATTCAGGCTAATAGTGCCAAAGTTATTGTTTATGCTTTATACTTTCTTGTTGCAGGCACTTCCTGTTCTGAGACAAATCGATCTTCACGTAGGCTCTCTCTTTTGAGATGCAAGGAAATTTGGGGTAAATGTCCACTAATGTCATAAAACCTTCTATGTTTTTTCAAAGAACATGAGCCAACAGGTGTAGGCTGATTGTTAGATGAGAATTTAGACTTTTTAAAAACTCATTTTGTTCTGAGAAAGCAAACTTTTTTTTAAATAGCATATTTTAAAAGGGGGTGGTTTATAATTTAGGGCAGTGCCTAAAGTTGTCTGCGGGGGTGGTGGGGGGGAAGGAGGCAGACAACTTTAAGCACTGGACTAGATGACCAGAGCGCACAGACTGTAGAGTTCAGTGAACCTCACAAAAGGTTCGGGCTTGGATATTTTTGGAGTTCTCCTGCCATATCCTTTGCCCCGCTTTTCTACAGGAAATGCAGTGTGTGTGTATGTGTGTGTGTGTGTGTGTGTGTGTCAGTCAGCATCAAGCCCGTCTCCAGTTTGGGAAACACTATCTTTAAAGAGACCACCTACATTTTAATGAAATAAGAGCTCTAGAGAAAGTACAGACTAGAACTTTTATATTTAAGGGTCAGCTCCCCACAGTATTTATCTAGTTGTCTGAGCTGGTGTAAGGAGCACTTCTAATCACAGGGAAGAGAAAAAGCATTAGCTTATGAGAGCTCGGACAGTAACCTCTGTAAAGCTGCCCTCCCGCCCCATTACACAAAGGGAAGAGTGCCAGTTAGGTGGTGGTGATGGGGAGGTGCAAAGGGTGGTGGTGGGGATGAATAGCTGGGAGTTTGAAGAGGCATGGAAAGTAATACAGCTGCAGGAGAGCATCAACTGTTTTATTGAGGGGGCAGAGAGGGAAAGGAGGGGAAGGACCAAAGTTCCTTATGATTCCCTTCACATCAGGAGGGGAGAGGACCATACGTGCATCATTCATTTTTGGAGGTTTCTCCACATTCCTAAAGAAGAATCGGGACTTAACAAATACACTGGCAAAAATGCACTTTCCTCTTTCCAGCTACCTAAAGGGTCTTTACTACTTTCTGTTCTTGTCATTTCACATAAGAAGGAGAGGGTTTGGGGTGGGGGGGAGGAGGATGGAAAACCTAGTAGTTTGGAGTAAAGGCCTCCTTTTCTCACCAACGTACTGAACTGGAACATAAATTATAGGGTATCTGTTTCAGGTCTCTTTCATGACAGTGCTCCCTCAAGAACACCAGAGTAAGATAATCCTCTTGAATTCAGAGGCAGTGTGTTATTAGCAGAAGCACATAGGCTGCACTTTACTGGAGACTGGGCACCCTTGCACTACCGAGTTGTTTTTAGCTAGGGGCCATGTAATCACTCTTGATTCTAATTGCTTATTCATTATCCAGCACCAGGGTACTCAACTACATTTAATCAGCATTAAGATTATGATTTTAAACCCCCAGAAGCAGGGAAGCTTAGTGCTGAGAATGAAAATTCCCTCTCCCTTTAAATTGTACCATTATCCAGTTATATTATCCTAGTGCCCAGGGGCCTTAGCCAAGTATCAGGATCCTGTCATGTTAGGTACAAACATTAAAATGTCATCTCCGTGACATAAGTTCAAACGAGATGCACCATTCTGATCTCTCTCACCCTGTTGCAAATCCAGGATGATGGTGCTGAATTATAGTGGAGTTACGCCTGACTTTCACCAGGTCAAATTTAAAAAAAAATCTGCACCATATTTATCGAGCTAGGTTTCCTCTGTCCATCAGGTGTGCCTTTGTTATGGGCTTAATATTTTTTTATTGTTGTACTTATGAGAATTTATCTGCATATATGAAAAATTCTACATTTACACTTTCCTATTATGGCTTTTTAGGTAAATTTCTTGATTTGCTTTTTTTAAAAAGTACCATATTTACTTGAGCATGAGTTTTTTTCCCCTTATCAGCATAGGGGGGAAAAGCTTCCTGTCTTAAATTCACAGAAAAGGAAACCAAAGACAATGTATTTAATATCATTAAACTGCTGCCAAAAGCAGATGTGCTCAGTAATGTAAACCAACTATGAAGCTGATTTAAATGCAACCAGTGCTAAGCATGACTATAAAATGTATGGTCCATATTGGACAAGCATACTGATGGAACAGTTTTTTGGTGGCACTTCACGTGCAAGCCCCAGGCCCAGCAGCCTTGGAGTTCAGATGCCCCCTAATCTTGCTTGCTCCTAGCCAGAAGTCTGAGGAGCATCTAGGGGAAAGCAGTCCCTCAATGCCACAAAATTGATAGGAACTTTTTAATGTGATCCTTGAAAAAGAAAAGAAAAGAGGGGGCTAGGGGGCAGTTGCTCCCCCTGAAGGAAATGAGCATCAGGCCTTGAAGTACAGCAATACCAGACTGGCAGCATAAGTCAGTGCAGCCCATCTGAATAAGATGTATGGTAGTACCCATTGCGCTTAGTCCACTTCCACAGTGACTCTTTCAAGTCACGGTGAATCATAGTTTCATAGTGGGTAGGGTCGGAAGGGACCTAAGCAGATCATCTAGTCCAAACCTCTGCCATAGGCAGGAAAGAACGCTGGGGTCAAATGACCCCGGCTAGGTGTCTATCTAGCCTCCTTTTGAAGACCCCCAGGGTAGGAGCAAGCACCACTTCCCTTGGAAGTTGGTTCCAGATCCTAGCCACCCTGACTGTGAAGTAGCGCCACCTGATGTCTAGCCTGAATCTACTCTCCATCAACTTATGGCCATTATTCCTTGTTACTCCCGGTAGTGCTCGGGGGAACAGGGACTCTCCTATTGCCTGCTGGTCCCCCTTGGTTGGTTTATAGATGGCCACCAGATCCCCCCTCAGCCTTCTCTTGTGGAGGCTGAACAGGTTTAGGTCCCGTAGCCTTCCCTCGTAGGGTCTGCCTTACTGCCCCCTGATTATGCGAGTGGCCCTCCTCTGGACCCTCTCGATGCTGTCTGCATCCCTCCTGAAGTGCGGCACCCAGAACTGGATGCAGTACTCCATCTGCGGCCTGACCAATGTCACATAGAGGGGGAGGATCACCTCCTTGGACCTGCTCGTGATGCATTTGTGGATGCATGAAAAGGTGTGGTTAGCCTTCCTGACCACGTTCCCACATTGTCAGCCCATGTTCATCTTGGAGTCAATAATGACACCAAGGTCCTTTTCTGCCTCTGTGCTGATGACAAGGGAGTTCCCCAGCCTGTAGGTATGCTGCTGGTTCTTCCTCCCCAGGTGCAGTACCTTGCGCTTGTCAGTGTTGAAACCCATCCTATTCTCATCCGCCCACCCCTGTAACCTGTCCAGATCTAATTGAAGCCTGTCCCTCTTCTCTAGCGTGCCTACTTCTCCCCACATCTTAGTGTCATTCGCAAATTTGAACAAGGTGCTTTTCACCCCCTTGTCCAAGTCACCGATGAAGGTGTTGAACAGTGTGGGCCTGAGGACCGAGCCCTGAGGGATCCCACTGCCCACATCCCTCCAGGTCGAAAATGACCTGTCCACCACCTCTCTCTGTGTGCGGCCCCTCAGCCAATTAGCGACCCATCTGACCATGTAGGCATTGACACCCCAGTCACCTAATTTTTTAATGAGAATGGGGTGAGAGACAGTGTCGAAGGCCTTCTTAAAGTCATAGTTTCATAGTTGGTAGGGTCAGAAGGGACCTAAGCAGATTGTCAAGTATGACTCCCTGCCATGGGCAGGAAAGGATGCTGGGATCCAATGACTCTGGCTAGGTGATTGTCTAGCCTCCCTTTGAAGACCCCCAGGGTAGGGGCAAGCTCCACCTCCCTTGGAAGTTGGTCCCAGCTCCTAGCCGCCCTGACCGTGAAGTAGTGCCTCCTGATGTCCAGCCTGAATCTACTCTCCGTCAGCTTATTATTCCTTGTAACTCCCGGTAGTGCTTGGGGGAGCAAGGACTCTCCCATTTCCTGCTGGTCCCCCTTGGCAAGTTTGTAGGCGGCCCCCAGATCCCCTCTCAGCCTTCTCTTGTGGAGGCTGAACAGGTTCCGGTCCCATAGCTTCTCCTCATAGGGCCTACCCTGTTGCCACCGATCATGCGAGTGGCCCTCTTCTGGATCCTCTCAATGCTATCCACATCCCTCCTGAAGTGCAGCGCCCAGAACTGGATGCAGTACTCCAACTGCGGCCTGACCAATGTCACATAGAGGGGGAGGATCACGTCCTTGGACCTGCTCATGATGCATTTGTGGATGCATGACAAGGTGCAGTTAGCCTTCCTGACCTCTTCCCCACATTGGTGGCCCATGTTCATCTTGGAATCAATAGTGACTCCTAGATCCTTTTCTGCCTCTGTGCTGACTAGAAGGGGGTTCCCCAGCCTGTAGGTCTGCTGCTGGTTCTTCCTCTCCAGGTACAATACCTTGCGCTTGTCTGTACTGAATCCCATCCTATTCTCATCTGCCCACATCTGTAACCTGTCCAGATCTAGTTGTAGCCTGTCCTCTTCTAGCGTGCTCACTTCTCCCCACATCTTAGTGTCATCTGTGAACTTGAACACGGTGCTTTTCACCCCCTTGTCCAAGTCACTGATGAAGATATTGAACATTGAGGGCCCGAAGACCGAGCCCTGGGGGACCCCACTGCCAATGTCCCTCCAGCTCAAAAACTACCCATCCACGACCACTCTTTGGGTGTGGCCCTCCAGCCAATTAGCTACTCATCTGACTGTGTAGGTGTTGATACCACAGTCGCCTAATTTTTTTAATGAAGATGGGGTGAGAGACAGTGTTGAAGGCCTTCCTAAAGTCCAGAAAGACTATTTCCACCGCGACACCTGTGTCCAAGGCTTTTGTGACCCGGTCATAGAAGGCCACCAGATTGGTCTGACAGGACCTGCCTCTAATGAACCCATGTTGGTTGCCCCTAAGCATAATCTCCCCTGCTGGTCCCTTGCAGATGTGCTCCTGGATAATTTTCTCAAAGAGCTTCTCCAGGACCGAGGTAAGACTAACGGGCCTATAGTTTCCTGGGTCCTCCTTCCTCCCTTTTTTTGAAAATGGGGACCACATTGGCCCTTTTCCAGTCCTCTGGCACCATGTCAGAGCAACACGAGTGCTCATAGAGCCATGCCAGGGGTCCCGCAATGACCTCTGCTAATTCCTTCAGCACTCTGGCGTGGAGATCATCAGGACCTGCTGATTTGAACACACCTAGTCCCACCAGAAGTTCCCTAAGTAGGTCCTCACTGACCCTGGGCCTGGCTGTGCCTCCCCTGGGACCGTTGGGAATCCCAGTGTGGGGGATGACCTGGTCCCTGCTCAGAAAAATGGAGGAAAAGAATCTCTTAAAGAGATTAGCTTTGTCGTCTGGTGTGACCACCAGATTTCCTAGCATGTCCTGCAGAGGTCCCACATTACCCAATACCTTCTTTTTACCCCCTATGTATTTAAAAAAGGATATTGTTATCCTTGATCTGGGTTGCTAGTCCCAGTTCCATCTCTGCCTTAGGCTTCCTAACAGCCCCCCTACAGCCCCGAGCAACTGAGGTATAATCCTTCCTGGTGATGGCCCCTCCTTCCATTGGGTGTACGCCTCCGTTTTAGCTTTGAGACATTCCTGGATGCTTTTGGTGAGCCATGGGGGCTTTTGAGCACTCTTGCCCCCTTTGATTCGTGTTGGGATTGTTAGCCTTTGGGCTTGGAGGATCGTCTCCTTAAGGAACAACCACTCTTCTTGGACTCCCAACTCCCCTCCGCTCCAGGACCTAAGTGCCTCCCCAACTAATCTCCTTAATTCATTGAAATCGTCCCTCCTGAAGTCCAGGGATGCTGCCTTACTGTAGGCCTTTGACACCCTGCGCTGGATGGTGAATTCCAGTAGGCGATGATCGCTATTGCCCAGGTGGTCCAGCACCCACAGTCCCCTCACCAGGTTGTCGCTTGTGTCCAGGACCAGGTCCAACAAGGCATTTCCCCTGGTGGGACTGTGCACCTCCTGGGTTAGATGGAGGTCCTGTAACTTGGCTAGGAACCTATGTGAGCAGTCAGACCTGGCGGAGTGATCTTCCCAGCAGATGTCTGGATAGTTTAGGCCACCCATGATCACCACGTCCTTTGACTTAACTGCCTCCACAAGGTGACCTGAGAATTCCCAGTCTAGCTCTTCTCTATGGTTGGGTGGCCTGTAGTAAACCCCTGCTGTTAAGTCCCTTTCCCCCTGTCCCCCTTGTATTCTGACCCAGAGCACTTCAGTTTTCCCCTACTCTGACCCAGTGCTATTTGTTGAGGATGTGTATTGCTCTTTGACATAGAGCACCACACCCGCACCTTTCCTCCCTGTTCTACCCCTCCTGTACAGTCTATAGCCCTTGATGTTCACCACCAAGTTGTGCGCTGGATCCCACCAAGTTTCAGTGAGCCCCACTATATCTGGGTTTGTGTTAGCTAGCAGGAGGGCAAGTTCCTCCTGCTTGTTCCCCATACTATGAGCATTGGTGTAGAGGCATTTAAGGCCTCTTGAAGGTGCATGCACTGTTCCCCTAATTCCAGGACTGTCCGGACCCCTGTTTCTTACCTGGGTATTTCTTGTGCTCGTCACCTGTCTTGGCTGGGTTGTTCTTGTGGGTGTCTCTTGGTTCGGTGTTCCTTGGCTCCCTCCGTCCTCATCCTCCCCTTCCCTTGATAAGCCTAGTTTAAAGCCCGCCAGAGGAGATCAGCCGACCTGAAAGAGAACGCACACTTACCTTTGGGGGAGAGGTGAAGCCCATCCCACCTGAGCATGTCTCTTGTCCTGAAGTATGGGTCGTGGTCCAAAAAGCCGAAGCCTGCCTTGAGACACCATTTCCGAAGCTGTAAGTTGACCTCTGTGATGCAGGTCTCATGGCGTCGTCCATGTCCTCTCACTGGAAGGACGGATGAGAACACCACCTGTGCTCCTGTCTCCTTCAGCTTGCCCCCCAGAGCTTGGTAGTCCTTCATCAGGCAATCTGGGCTGCTCCTGGCTGCATCATTAGTGCCCACATGGATTAGGACCATGGGTTAGTAATCAGTGGGCCGGATAATGGCCGGGATCATCTCCATCACATCCTGAATCCTCACTCTGGGCAGACAGGAGACCTCATGTGTCAAGGGATCCTGGCGACAGATGGGACCCTCTGTACCTCTCAGGATGGAGTCGCCTTTCACGTGCACTCAGCATCTCTTCTTCTGGGTCAACTTGCCTCCTTCAGCCTGTTTTGTGCGTAGAGTAGCCTCCTCTCCAGAGGTTTCCTCCTGTCTTTTGTCTTCCTTCAATGTTGCCAGGGCCTCATACCTGTTCTCCAGCTGGACTGGGGGAACCGGTACTGCAACACCATGAGCAGCCCTGGCTCTGGAGGGAACCTTCTGCCATTTCGCTGTGGAGGGCACCTCCTGGGGTGCTTCTCCCTTTGGTGCTTGGCCCTGCAGGGAAAGGAAATACCCATCAATTTCGTCCTCTGCTTCCTGATCCCCCTTAGCCTGCTAACCTCCTCCTGGAGCTCCCTCACCTGCCCCTCCAAGGCGCTAAGACGGGCACCTGCAGAACAGGTGTGGGGGCCCCCATTCCCTGCCCCCCCCCACCCCGCTGGGTATCCCCCACAGGCCAGGGGCAGGGTGATGCCAGCTCCCCTGTGGGCTCCATCTGGGTGGAGGCCTCAGAGAAGCCCCTGGTAGGTGGTGCTCCCCAGGCAGGAGCCCTAGCAGCACTCTGTGTCCATACCATTTTTTTCTTTTTTGGTGTGATGCCTTCGCCTTTCCCTTGCTGAAGACTTCCTCCTGGCCCCTCCTGCTTGTCCGCCTGTGTGAATGCCGGCACAAACACTGGCGCGCCCTGACAGAATGCATGGTTTGGGAGTGCGGCTCCCTGCCGGCTTGTCTAAAAGGGATCCAGGGGGATTCCCCTCTGGGTCCGGCTCAGCTGCGCCAGCTCCCTCTGCCCCACTTATCTTAGGGGGATCAGCTGCTGCTGACCCCGCTGCTGCCTCTGCTGCTGCGTCTGCCTCCATCGCCAGTCAGGTAAGGGTGCACATGTGTGTGCGGGGACACACGTGTGCCCAACTTCCTCCTCTCCACTTCTGGCCCCCGAGTGTGAATCATTGCCACATTGCATACGTTTCAACTTCCTCTTTACTTCCACAGCTGGAATGTGCCTTTCTTTCCCATTTCCAAAGATTCCTGTTTCTTCACCAGCCTTAAATGTCTGGCTCCCTGAATGAGGCCCCAAATGGTTTATTCTCTCTGTCAGCCTGTCATGTATGATTCAAGTGACCCTACCCTGCATGAAGTAGAGTTGGACTGGGTTGCTTGAACCTCATCTACATAAATTTTGGGAGGATCCCGGGACTTGTGATGGGAGCCAGGTGTTCTTGTCATGAGTGGGGGGCTAATTAGCACATGGATTCTTCTTGCGGGGGGCGGTGGTGGTGGTAGTGGTATCTGAGTACACACATATACTGAGCAGTTCTGACCTATGTGGTCACCATGGCTTGAAATGCTGTTGACTCTGCTGGGGCCCGGCCCAGTGAATTATATGATAAATCATGAGCCTTTTGGCTTTGCACTACTATCATGCATAGTTTATACTACTCTCTCACTGTCTCTCTCTAGTTTATATCATAGTGTGTGTGGTACAAAAGTGCTACTCAGAAGTATGTTGATGGAGTACCTGTGATAAAACTTGCAGCAATTTCAAGATAAGTAAAATGTATCAATTCTGCATGGACTAAGTCTATGGCTACCCATAGTAATTTGCCTATGTACAAATTACTGCAGGCATGTTTATTTAAAGTCAGTGTTTTCAAATTTGCTCCTCATTTCCATGTGCTCAGGTAGAGCAGTAAGGGCCTGACAGAAAGGGGTTGGGGGGAAAGGGCCTGCAGGGAGAAGTTGGGGGTGGGCAGAAGACAAGGGGGCCACCTAACCCACAGATTTATTTTTCCCTGCTGTAGCAGTGGGAGGGGGACAAATTGAAGGCAAACCTCCAATAATTAGATTCTATACCTGGAACATTATAACAAATGTATAAATTTTCCATATGTAGAATCTAAGTACAGGGGTTGTCTTATATTCAGGCCCATTTTATATTCAAATAAATAAGGCAATATTAACCAGATAGGGGACAGAATTCCATTTTTGCCTAGAAGAGAACCAAAGTGTAACTAGCTACCAAACCTAAGTTATGTAGGTGAAGCGTATAAGTAATTCTGGTTTCCCCCTCTGGGTGCATAAGTGACCCCAGTAAAGGAACAAGGAGACAGCTGCACATCTTCAGAGGTTCAGAAGTCAGCAAGATCTGACAGTATGTGGCCTTTCTGTAGAGCAGGACTGAGACTTCTTTAGTTGGCTGGTCTGTCCCTTCACCTGAGAAGGATGTGACACCAAAGCTAGAGCAAATGGGTTACAGGCCCTTTTCATGACCTCAGTTATTTCTTTCACATGAAATTGGTGCAGGACAGCAGTTGTCCTTTTCCCTTAACTCAAGGTCATTGGCAGAGGCCTGTCTATTTGTACAGGTTGCTGTTTGCTTTAGAGTCATACCCTGCTCAAGGGTCTTCCAAACAAGCTAGCCTGCTGTCTGTAGCTCTGCCCCTCTCAGGGTCTACTTGGTAGTTCTTTACCTGAACAGCTTACCAACAGCTGCAGGCAAACCTGGATAGGTTGGACAAGTGGGCAGAAAACAACAGGATGCAGTTCAACAAGGAAAAATGCAGAGTGCTGAACCTAGGGAGGAAAAATGTCCGGCACACCTACAGCTTAGGGAATGACCTGCTGGGTGGCACAGAGGTGGAAAGGGATCTTGGAGTCCTAGTGGACTCCAAGATGAACATGAGTCGGCAGTGTGACGAAGCCATCAGAAAAGCCAATGGCACTTTATCGTGCATCAGCAGATGCATGACGAATAGGTCCAAGGAGGTGATACTTCCCCTATATAGGGCACTGGTCAGACCGCAGTTGGAGTACTGCGTGCAATTCTGGGTGCCACACTTCAAGAAGGATGCGGATAACCTGGAGAGGGTCCAGAGAAGGGCAACTCGTATGGTCAAGGGCCTGCAGACCAAGCCCTACAAGGAGAGACTAGAGAAACTGGACCTTTTCAGCCTCCACAAGAGAAGGTTGAGAGGCGACCTTGTGGCTGCCTATAAGTTCATCACAGGGGCACAGAAGGGAATTGGTGAGTATTTATTCACCAAGGCACCCACGGCGGTTACAAGAAACAATGGCCACAAGCTAGCAGAGAGCAGATTTAGATTGGACATTAGGAAGAGCTTCTTCACAGTTTGAGTGGCCAAGGTCTGGAACGGGCTCCCAAGGGAGGTGGTGCTTTCCCCTACCCTGGGGGTCTTCAAGAGGAGGTTAGATGAGTATCTAGCTGGGGTCATCTAGACCCAGCACTTTCCTGCCTATGCAGGGGGTCGGACTCGATGATCTATTGAGGTCCCTTCCGACCCTAACATCTATGAATCTATGAACTGAGTCACTTATCGTCTTTTATAATGACCCAGTTGGTCTCAAGTGTTTCAGATTGGGCAGCGAAAAAATAGAAGTTCTCCAGGTTGAGACCCCATAACAATGATGTGCCCAGAGCTGCTCCTAGGGGTGTGCAGGGCCCGGGGCATATCAGCCTGTTTTTGTGTGTGTGGGGGTGGGGGTGGCAAGTGGCCAGAGTGTGGAGCAGGAAGGGGGGGTGGCAAGTGGTTGGAGCAGGTGGGGGGGGGGGCAAGCAGCTGGAGTGGGGGGGAGGGGTGGTGGCAAATGGCCAGACTGTGGGGAGGGAGGGGCAGCGAGCGCCTGAAGCGTGAAGCCGGCAGCGCAGAGTGCTGGCGCCCTCAGCACATGCTGAGGGCACTGTCTGTGGGGCCTCCCAAAGCATGGGGCCTGGGGTAGTTGCCCTAGTTTGCCCCCCCACAAAGGATGCCTCTGGATATGCCCCACCCCAGTTTTCCTATCTACAAAATGTGCTGGTTGTTCTATTTTCCAAGGGTATTTAGAAGACTAAATTGATCACAGGTCCTAAAACACTGTTATGACATGTAGTTGGAAGATGCTCTGGAAATGCAAAGCATCTATCCAAAAGACATTTGGCTACTAACTTTTGGGTACTGTTTTTCCAATATAGACCTTGATTTCAAGATAAATATTAGTGAAATGGCTAGGAAAATTTTCCTCGTGGTAGAGCTAAAAGTGTACTGGGCCATTTTGGGCTGTAGGCATTGGACATTTTTTTTTCTGGCATTTCTGATTAAACATGTTTTGCCAAAGATATGGCTCAAGACTGAAGGTGAGGATATAGTGAGGGCTGAAAGGGTCAGAAAAAATGTGAGACAGGATGGAACAGGTAAAAGAAAGCTGAATGAGGAAGGAGTTGAAATTCAGCCTCCAGAGTAGAGGGAAGGGTTGCAAATTTTATTTGACAGGACTCAGTTCTGACCTAGTGGCATCTTAGTAGTTAAAGTACATGAGAGGAGATTGTGGATCCCAAAGGAGGTGGCTAATAGTGAATATCCATTATTGGCCAGTGACAGACCTGGCACTTCCCTCATTGCCATGGTATCTTCTAAGAGTTGCATATGCGAAAAGGGTACAGGAGAAGATCTGCTGTGCTTTCAAAGACTACAAATTCATTTGTGTGTCATCCTGAAAAACATGCAGTTTAAGTTAAATCAGAATAGGAAGCAGATAACTCGTTGCATGCCTAGTTCTGGCATACAATAAATATATTGTTTTATTTCAACCATCTATTTGGAGAGTGTTTTACCATACACAGGGCATGAACTAGTGCACAGAGAAACCATACCTTGAACAGATTTGAAAATCATCATATGTCTCTGTGGCAGAGACAGGGTCCCAGCCCCTGCCACACTCCCATGGAAATTGCTGTGCCAGCCAGGAACTCGCACTCCCATGTGTCTGGCTGCATGGTGTGGCTCCTGCAGTTGATAGAGTGCAGCTGCTGGTAATCCCAGGAGTGCAAGAACACGTGCTCCAGGGAATTGGCCCTGATTGGGCCATAACAAGAAGCAGGCAGTTTAAAGGAAGGATGCTGAGGAGAACTCAGCGTTCAGCATCCCCAGTGCGCGAAACACCATAAAGTATCACTAGAGGGGAGAAGCCCTGAAGAAGACTCCATATGCTGGACCCTCATGAGCCACTGGGACCAGGAGGAGCCACAAGCCAGGATCTACCCCACTCGCCCTGAAAGATAAGTAGACCTGAGCAGGGGGAGGGACAGTGTGGGTCCTCCATAGAAGCCCCAAGCAGGGACCCAGTAGGGAGCAAACCTGTGGGGTATGGTAGACCAGCCGAGAAGTGAGAGAGAGAGAGAGAGAAAGGGAGAGAAAGGAAACTGTTCTGCTGGGAGTAGTGGGGACCTTGAAGGAAACTGAGGCAGCTGGAATACAGAAAAAGGTTATTTGTGTTCTGCTGGTGAAGAGAGAACTGAGCAGAGACCAGAAGCTGCAGCAGAACAAACCCTGGGAAAAGGGAGAATGAATCTGAGTGTTCTCCTATTTCAATTTATAAAAAGAGAAAGAGTGAACTGAGGGCTAAGGAGAAAAAGCCCTCTCTTCAGTTTAGTTCCTCTGGACAGGTGAAGGATCCTTTGAGAAAAGAGTAGGGGAAGAAAAGGAAACCCCCATTTGAAGATTTAATTTAGAGTTGGGAGAGCAGCTGTACCCAGTTCCCAAAGGACAAAAGGGCAATTAACCAAAGGACAAAGGTCAAGGCTACTAGCTTTGGGATTAGCTTAGCAAGAAATGTGAATGATGTCACTGAAGTAATTCTTGATTTAATGTCTAGTTATATGGTGTCCAAGACAGCATAGGAGGAAATCATGACACGGTGTGTTACAAAGTGGAGAGAGGCCAGGATATTCTCCACTCACCATCATCAGAGAATAGTGACTATCAACCTGGGAGGAAAGGGCAAGGTGTAGGGGAGGTGGAGTCCTGCGGAAGATCAGCAATCAGGGTGGACTTACCTTCATGTCAAGAAAAGCCATCCTCCTGAATGTCAATTTTCCAACAAGACATAGCAGGTAAATGGGAGAGATGGACAGAGGTCAGTAGAGCCCAACCCAGTTACAGGGTGGAAGGACATGGCTCACTCAGTCTCCATGTGCAATGCATGGAGTCTTTCTCATGCAGTAGAGCTTTTTCAAAATTCTCTACGAAGTGTAGCATACCCTGGAAACCACATGGGAGCCAATGAGGGATTCTCAAAATGCATGTGGGAGGTACTGGGGGGTTCAGGTTGTAGGCCAACAGGCTTAGGAGACTGGAAACATACAGGTGAATACATTAGGATACATACACTTATAGAGTAAACATAACAGGAAGATAGGCATTAAGGTACGTACACTTAGAATAAACATAAGAGGCAGTAAACAGTCACCCAGTGGTAGAAGTCCTTCAGCGGCAGATAACAACATAACAAGTAGGGACACTAGCAATGTTATATTTACACTGAGGGATCCTTGAGCTCTGCCTGAACTTTAGGGGACTCTCAACCCAGCCTCCAATTTTTTTTCCAACTCTACCCCCTGAAAACATGGTTACTGTGCAGCTAGCTCTATGCCTGAATCCCTCCTGCAGTGACTCACCAGGTCAGCATTCCTGCACACACAGGCTCCCCACTCAAGCCCCACCACTCTGGCTCTCTGTGTCAGCCCTGTCACAGCTTCCAGATTTCTCCTGCATGTCTTGCAAGCTGCAGCCTGCCAGGAATAGTGCCACTGCAGTTCCCAAGTCTTTGCTGCTTGTTTTATCAGCTGCAGCTGTACAGGATCAGTCCTGTGGCAGACTCTGTGTTTCTGCTGCAAAGCTCACTGACTGCAGTCTGTTGCTTCCATGTTCTCTCTCTCTCACCCATTGATTCACATGTGCAAGCCCCAGCTTTCCTCTGGCTTTCTTCCCCTTTCCCCAGCAGCCTGCTGGAAAGTAGAGTCTGGCTGTCATTGCAGTCCATTACATCACCCACCTCTTAATTGAATGTACCTCTGCATCCAATCTGATTTACAGGATGTAGTTGCTAAGCCAGCGTTTCTCAACCTGTGGGTTGCGACCCAAAAGTGGGTCACAAGAATATGTGAAAGGGTCGCAAACAAACTTTAAAAATAGATCAGCAAACTTTAAAAAACGATTTCCTTTAAAGGAAAAAAATGTGGGAAACCATGGCTTTTCCTTCGCAGACAGTCAAAGTTACAGCCTGCAAGGGGCTGCTTGGTGCCCCCCCCCAGTCCCCACACACCCAATTCCTGCTCCACCCTCCGGGGGGACTGGGGCCTGGGGGTGGGGGCAGCGGGTCAGGAGTGAAGGGACTGGCCATGAATGTTTACAAATGGGTCCTGGTACAAAAAAGGTTGAGAACCATTGCGCTAAGCCACCTGGGAAGCTCCTCTCCCTCTGTGGCCTGCCTGTGAACTAAAGATTGGGGGTTCCCCGCATCTTGGATTGGTGCTGGATACCCTTAGGTATACTAATCCCTGGTCTCATTTCCTGTATTTGTCTAGCTCACTACTGTTGTCCTTGTTTGGCCCTGGGTTCCACTCTACACCCCTGGGTTTACAGGTATCCCATTGGGCCTATTTGGCACTAAAGTGGCAGCAGTTTTGTTGTTCAGTCCTTGGGAATGTTTGGACAGTGGACAGGTAGGCTTCCCCATATCCCTTGTTGGACCAGGGTTTCTGTTTCTTTGGCACACATATGGTTCTACCCCATTGTACTGTACTACAGACATCCGTCCATTGGGCTGGCTTGCCAGTTCATACAATACTTCAGATAACTTTTTGACAACAGTTTAGTGGCTGCTGAATCTTTTAGATACGTTTTTGGCACTGCCCTGTCTCCTAGTTGGGCTCCATACCCATACCAGGTTCCTCTGTTCATAAATTTGTCGAGTGATCCTGAGGTCATACTGCTCTTTTTGCTTTTGTATGGCTTCAGCCTGATGTTTTTTGACAGCTTGACTAATTTAACTGAGATATCCTGCCACCTTTGTAACATAGTCAGATGGGTTGTTAAATTCCTCCAACACATTTATCCCAGAGAGGGCATCAATGGGGAGGCAGATCTCCTGGCCAAACAACACCATGTGTGGTGTGTGCCCCATAAATGACTGCACACTGCCCTGCATCGTGACATAAGGCAGTACCTCATCCCATGTTGGCTGATTATCATTGATCAGAGAGAACAGTATATCAACCAGTATATCTGTGTGCCGCACACTTCACACAATGCACACCAGTCTCTAACAGACTTCCTCCACCCTAACCAGAAGTACCAAGAGTGGACCTTTCTATGCCTAAGTGTCCCCTGGGACCATCCTGGAAGTGCAAGCACCAGAGCTCCCTGCCTTGTGCTTAGCTCAGGCCACAATGTTTGATACTGCTTCAAACATGGGTGACATTTCCAGCTTCAGGGAATTCCTTACTACTATATTCCTTCCACTCTGTTAGCTTCCCAACATCGATACTTTCCTGTTGTTTCTCAGCCCAATCTGCTAACTCTCCGACTTGTGCCAAGAGGTGGTTCAGTCTGCCTTGTCTGCTCCATCAATAGAGGGTGTACACTGGCCACCTCTGCTTTGAGTTCAACCTCCTCTGTGGCAGGCCTATGGGACAAGGTATCAGCGTTTTGGTGTTGCCATCCATGGCGATGCACTAATTCATAGTTGAAGTTGGCCAGTTGTTCCAACTACCTAGCTAATTGTTCCACGGGTTGCTGAACATTGTGGAGCCGCTGGAGTGAACTGTTGTCAGTTCTTAACATGAAACATTTTGCAAGGAGAAAATGTCAGAAGTTTTTTGTAAAGGTCACTAGTGCAAGCAGTCCTTTTCTCGTGGTGGCATAATTATTTCTGCTTTGTTCAGGGTTTTGGCTTGCATAGACTATTACTTTTTCCTGGTCTTCTTCACCTTGTGACAGAACGGTGCCGATGCCAACATCACTTGCATTGGTTTCCAACAAAAAGGGTAACTGAGAGTTGGGGTACACTAGAATGGGGAATGACAGTAACCACTGCTTTAGCTCAAGGAAGATATCCTGACATTCCTGGTTTCACTCAAAACTTGCTTAATCAGAGAGCTTATGCAGGGGGCTCATGATAGTGGTGAAACCTGCCACCAGTTGGGCTTCTTTTGTGACTGAAGGGCCTGAGTTATGAGCTGAGGACAAAAAGGTTGGCAGCTCAAGTCTGAGTGTAGGCAAGTGATCTTAACTCCCTACTTATGGCTGTCACTGGGTTAAATTTATCCACTTTACGACGAGAGGGAAAGTGACTTTGCAGACAGGTTTGCTAACATAGTGAGGAGGGCTTTAAACTAGGTTCATTGGGGGATGGAGACCAAAGGCCCGAGGTAAGTGGGGAAGTGGGAGACCTGGTGGAAGAGCAAGCAGGAAGGGGTGATGGGGAAGGTGCTCTCATACTTCCTGAGAAATCAGGGCAATTGTCTAGTTAACTTAGGTGCCTGTACACAAATGCACAGAGCCTGGGAAACAAGCAGGAAGAACTGGAAGTCCTTGCACAGTCATGGAACTACGGCGTGATTGGAATTACAGAGACTTGGTGGGAGCTCGCATGACTGGAGCACCGTCATGGATGGGTATAAACTGTTCATGAAGTACAGGCAGGGAAGAAGAGGAGGAGGAGTTGCATTTTATGTAAAAGAGCCATATGATTGCTCAGAGCTTCAATAAGAAACAAATAACTAGAGAAGAATATAAGAGTATTGCCGGGGCATGCAGGGATGAAGGCAGGAAGGCCAAAGTGCAATTGGGGTTGCAGCTAGCGAGGGATGTGAAGGGTAACAAGAAGGGGTTCTACAAATATGTTGGTAACAAAAGGAGGATCAGGGAAAGTGTGGGTCCCTTACTGAATGGGGGAGGCAACCTTGTGCAGAAAAGGCAGACATGCTCAATGCCTTTTTTGCCTCAGTTTTCACAGGCAAGGTCAGCTCCCAGAGTACTGCACTGGGCAGCACAGTTTGGGGAGGAGGTGAGCAGCCAACAGTGGTGAAAGAACAGATGAGGGACTACTTCGAAAAGCTGGATGTATACAAGTTCATGGGGCTGGATGGGATGCCCCCAAGGGTGCTGAGGGAGTTGGCTGATGTGATTGTAGAGCCATTGGTCATCATCTTTGAAAACTCATGGCGATCGGGAGAGGTCCCAGATGATTGGAAAAGGGCAAACATAGTGCCCATATTTAAGAAAGGGAAAAAGGAGGATCCAGGGAACTACACACCAGTCAGCCTCACCTCAGTCCCTGGAAAAATCATGGAGCAGATCCTCAAGGAATCCATTTCTAAGCACTTGGAGGACAAAAAGGTGATTAGGAACAGTTAGCATGGATTCACCAGGGGCAAGTCCTAACCTGACCAACCTGATCAGCTTCTATGATGAGATGACTGGCTCTGTGGATGCAGGGAGACCGGTGGATGTGGTGTACCTTGATTTTAGTGAGGCTTTTGATATGGTCTCCCACGACATTCTCCCAGGCAAACTAAGGAAGTCTGAACTGAATGAATGGTCTGTAAAGTTAATAGAAAACTGGCTGGAACATCGGGCTCAGAGAGTAGTAATCAATGGCTCCACGTCTAGTGGCTCCATGGCAGCCGATATCAAGTGGAGTGCCCCAGGGGTCGGTCTTGGGGATGGCTTTGCTCAATGTCTTCATCAATGACCTGGAAGGTGGCATAGAGTGCACCCTCAGCAAGTTTGCAGATGACACCAAGCTGGGGGGAGTAGTAGATATGCTGGAGGGTAGGGCTAAGATTCAGAGTGACCTAGACAAATTGGAGAATTGGGCTAAAAGGAATCTCATGAGGTTCAACAAGGACAAGTGCAAAGTCCTGCACTTAGGACAGAACAATGCCATGCACCAGTACAGGCTGGGGGCTGACTGGCTGAGCAGCAGCTCTGCAGAAAAGGATTTGGGGATTATAGAGGACAATAGGCTGAATATGAGCCAGCAGTGTGCCTTTGTTGCCAAGAAGCCTAACGACATGCTGGGCTGCATTGCTAGGTGTGTTGCCAGCAGATCAAGGGAAGTGATTATTCCCTTCTATTCAGCAATGGTGAGGCCACATCTGGAGCACTGTGTTCAGTTTTGGGGCCTCCCACTGCAGAAAGGATGTGGACAAATTGGAGGGAGTCCAGTGGAGGTCAACTAAAATGGTGAGGGGGCTAGGGGACATGACTTATGAGGAAAGACTGAGGAAAATGGGCTTATTTATAGGCTATAGAAGAGAAGACTGAGAGGGGATTTAATAGCAGCCTTCAACTACTGGAAGTGGGGTTCAAAGGAGGATGGAGCTACACTGTTCTCAGTGGTGGGAGATGATAGAACAAGGAGCAATGGTCCCAAGTTGCAGCAAGGGATGTTTAGGTTAGATATTAGGAAGAATTTTCTTACTATGGGGGTTAGTAAAACACTGAAACAGGTTACTCAGAGAGGTGGTGCAATCTCCATCCTTGGAAGTTTTCAAGACTTGGCTGGACAAAGCTTTGGCTGGGATGACCTAGTTGGGGATGGTCCTGCTATGAGCAGGGCCTTGGATTAGATGACTTCCTGAGGTCCCTTCCAACCCAAATTTTCTATGATTCTATAAAATCTCTTATAGTAGGAAACTAGCCCCAGAAAGCTACATAATTCTTGCAGGATACTGGTCAGGTTTTTAACAGCCTCCACTTTCTCTGGATTTGGGCCTACCCCCTCTATGGAGATCACATGTCTCAAGAAGTGCACTTCCCTATCAGACAACTGGTATTTGCAGGTTTAATTTTTAAACTGGCCTCTCTCAGTCTCTTGAGCACTGTGTCCAATTTCTAGAAGTGTTCCTGGAAAGTTTGGCCTATCACAATGATATCTAAATGCACGAGCCAGGAAGTCCTTTGTAGGTCTGCTAAGATGATATCCAATGAGTCTTTGGGCACTTATAATCCTGCTTCACTTTAATACTGAGCCCGCGGTAGACTGCCCTAGCCTTTCCAGTGAGTAACAGGCTCAGGAATTTAAGTTTAGTGGCCTCATCCTGTCTATTTAAGTATACTGCCAGTTCGAACTGGTCATACCAGTCCTCCCACTTCTGGTGTTCTCCGCTAAAGGGTGCGGGGTTAAATGGCAGCCTTGAGGCACGAGGAGAGGGTGGTGCATTTCCCTCCCCTGGGGTGTGTATCTTCCTTACCCAAATATCTGGACAGGGAGACAATTTATACAGGCTCTACATACTGCTCTATGCCTTATGGCCTGTGACCACCGCTGGCACCAATTGTAGCATATGCTGGAAACCACATGGGAACCAATGAGGAATTCTCAAGACTTGTGTGCGAGGTACTGGGGGGTTAGGGTCATAGGCCAACAGGCTTAGGAGGTTGGAAACACACAGGTGAATACATTAGGACACATACACTTAGAATAAACATGAGGCAGTTAACAGTCACCCAGTAGTAAAAGTCCTTCAGCAGCAGATAACAAATAGGGACACTATCAATGTGAAATTTATGCTGAGGGATCCTTTAGCTCTCCCTCAACTCTGGGGTAGCTCTCAAACCAGCCTCCAATTTCCCCCCTGTCCCCCAAACATCCAGTTACCATGCAGCTGGCTCTACCGGAGCCCCGACTGCTGTGACCCACAGTGTCAGCTCTGCTACACACACAGGCTCCCCACTTGAGACCTGCCACCCTGGCTCGCTGCATCAGCCACAGTGCAGCTCCTGGATCTCTCCTGAATGTCTTGCTAGCTGCAGTCTGCCAGGAATAGCACCACTGTAGTTCCTAAGTCTCTGTTGCTTGTTTCAGCAGCTGCAGCTGTATAGGATCAGTCCCATGACAGCCCCTGCATATCTGCTGCATGACTTGCTGACTGCAGCTCCCTGCTCCCCTGTGTTCCTCTTAACCATTGAGTAGTGCATGCAAACCTCAGCTTTCCCTTGCCTTCTTTCCCTTTCCCCAGCAGCCTTCTGGGAAATAGAGTCCAGCTGCCATTTCAGTCCATTGCAAAAGTGTTTGCAAGTAGATTATGAAAATATATTGACCTTGGGATGATGATTTTGGATTTATGGTTAGAGCACGGAACTGCGAGTCAGGACTGATTGTTCCATCAAATTCTGTAGAAATCAACAGCATTTGCAGGTAAGAAACTTGAAATATGATGTCTAGGCTCCTGGAATCTCTTTTCAGTTCCATTGGTATGACTCTTGAGTCTTGACATATAATGTAGGTGCCTAACCCCTATTGATCTGGGCATCTACAATACCTTTTTAGGATTTTTGCCATAGGACCTAAATCTTACAGGTATACCTACAGTGTGGGGTGTAGTGTAGTGTAGGGAGATTTGAGCTAGTTTTTAAGTGAGGTTAAGAAGCAGAATAAAGCAGCCTAACCTGGGATCTATGCTACTGCAGCTCAACTACTTCCGATATTCAGGTGAGTTTGTAGAAAACTAGTACCAGTATCTAGTTCCACATTGTAGTGTAGTTCAGAACCCTTAAGCTGAGCACCAGTAGTTCCCACCAGTGTGATAACTTGTACCACTGATGATCAATCAGCTCTTCCTGAATTCCCCTCTTGCCAGTCACTTCTGTAATGACTCATGAGCCATGCTGTCATCTCATCAGTGGTTTGAGGACTTGTGACAACAGGTGTTTTTATTATGCAAATCCAACATAAAATTAGGTTTATTTTTAAGAAGCTGTATTTAATATTGTGTGTGGTTTACAGAGGGCTCTTTTGGTACCAAGAATCCCACCCCCTTCCTTTGGCACATGCAACTGCCACAAATGCAGGTGAGTCAGATCTGCAGCTATTACTTATGGTGCAATCATGGTCACATGACAGAAATCCCTACAGAAACAAACACATTCTTATCTTGATAGCTCAAGATAACATGGGGAAAACCTCAGTTGCAATCACCCCTGCAATCTTGGTGATTTCTCAGGTATAATGGAGATTATATCTCAAGATGGGCTCAGAATTGGGGAAGGGAAGGGTTAAATATATTATATTTAGGGATAGTCTGTCATTCTGCACAGCTAGTCTTTTTCATCCACGTTGTTACAGTTTTAATTGTAAATCTAATCTCTGTTCCTGCAATGATGTGGTGAACAGAAAAGGAAAGATTAGCAGAAGGACAGTTGTAGTTTAAAAAAAAAAAAAAAAAAAAAAAGCATGGTTTCAAGAACAAAGAGCAGGAAACACGAAGCTTTCTTTTTTTCTGCTTCTTTTATTTTTCTCATCTTAAACACCATCTGTTCACTACTGTTTCTAATCCATGGTAACACTTTCATATTCTCTTTTAGGGCTTTTTTACTGCACAGTACATGGTCTTAGTCAGAATGTGGTCAGTCTCTGTACCAAGGTGTGCACCAAGAGACTTCCCAGGAAACTTTGAGCCAAAGCAGCTAGGGACTGGTTTTGTGCATTGCTGCATCTGGAGGCCAAAGGTAAGATTTTATTTGATTTTATTTATTTTTGTTAAATGAGTGCATCAGGGAGCTAACATTATTTCAGCCCCTAAATAAATGGTCTGACTTGCAAAAGTAATGAATATCTATGATCTCTTGCTCTCCTCAGAATCCAAGTATAATTTGGCCCAATATTTTATCAGATTTTTACATTTAAGGTGAGTTCATTGAGACCTGTTGGGTCTTCTGCCTTTATTAAAAAAAAAAAAGTAGGCCACTTATTTAGGTACCTAAATATGGATTTAATAACATTGGCCTTGCAGGCTGTATAGTCTTATCTCATGCAAGAGTTGCACCAGTTGAATTGGGCTTAAACCCCTTTTAAGGTATAACTATGCAAATAAGTTGTCATGGTAAGCCAGGGTGTGAATGTATAGCATGTTAGCTACTTGGCTTGTGTGTGTGCACTCTCCCTGCAAGGTATGTCATTCTCAGTGAAAGTAGCAGCTATTTTGGAAGTCAAAAGAACGAAATCCAACTAAGCATACTTCAGTTCTGACCAAGAATGGCCTCGCAGGGGTTTAATACAGTTAAACTAAATCCACTTAAATTTTAATTTGGATTAAAGATATAGCTATGTGAACAAGTTATCACAAAGTGAGATAAGGTATGAACTTTGCACATCACCCACTCCTTGGTAACTTCCCGTGTGCATACTCTTTTGTTTGAGGCGTGAACTACCTCACACTTACCATGGGATAAGTGTGTGCATGCATACCCCGGAAATACCCAGGAATAGTTGATGGGCTAGCCGATGTGTAAGTGTTCGCAGTTGTGGGGGCACAACTCTGTGCCACCACTGCCCTTGCTGCTGCAGGGTGCCGGCTCCAGCCAAGCTGCAGCCCCATGCCCTGCTGTCAACGCAGAAATCTGGGGAGGGGAGAGGGGGCATGTGCCCCCTGTGCCCCACCCCATGCATCACCTACGGTTGATGGTGGTGGAAGTTCACACCCTAGCCTACCTCACAGTAACATGTTCACATAGCCATGCCCAGACAAGCTGTGTGAACATTCAGAGCTTGATCCAAAGTTCCTTGACTTCAGCAGGCTGTGGACGAGGCCAAAAATTCAGACCAGCAGAACAGTATCACAACTGAAGCACAAACTTTCAGCTCCCTTTTGGTGCTTTCTCACCCACCCTTCTAAATCAGCCAGAGGAGTTGAAGCATAGATATATGCTTGTATCATTTTAGGACAGCTGACTGTTTGTCTTGGATATCATGTTCTCACAGCACTGTCAGCCCAGCCCAGTGGAGGGAAGAGACATCCCTTGAAAGCTGGCACTAGTTCTGTTTTTTAACTGGAACGTGTAAGCACTTGTGGGACTTCAAGCAATGTATCCTCCATTTGATGGGCTAGGCAGATGAGTCACAAGCTGTACAGAAGTCAGTTTTCTGCTCCTGCTGCAAAAGCAACATGTGTAGCAGAATTGTCTACTCTTTAAAAGGCAGAACATTTATTCTTGATGGCCTCAGGAGAGTAGTTCTCAATCTCTAATATCTCTTACACTTGACCATAGGCACTGTTTGCATCTGTGAGTGACTCAAATGTAATGGGCTTATAACTGGCTTCCACCCAGTGTGGCTAAGTATAAATAGTCAATAAGCCTGAGGATGAATCGATTCAGTCTTTGCAGGTTAGTTTAAATTGCAGAGATTAAACTGAGAAACAACTGGACATACGTTTACTCTGATTCAGGAAATTCAGCCATATGCCTGTAGTGGCTCAGGCCAGAAGCTGGGGGGAGGGGGTGCTAGAATATGGTTCTCTGGCACTTCCTCTTCCTGCTGCCCCAAGGTCTCTGGGATTTGCAGTCCAGCATCACAGAACCAGGACTCTGCAGGGTTGCTTATCACTTCCTCTCCCTGCTTCCAGATACCTTTGGAATTTGTAGTCTACAGTTGCAGCCAGCAGTAATGTTCAATAAGTTTGGCAAGGCAAGGCAGGACAGCTCTGTACTCGGGGAATGTGGGGGTTTTACCCCTTCCCTGGCCCCAGACCCCAGCCAGGGTTTGCCAGGGGGTAGTTCCTGCCTCTCCCTCCTCCACCCCAATCCTTCTCTGCTGGAGCAGACAGTCCAGCCCAGCCCAGCCCAGCCCAGGGCTTGAAAGCATGCTGGGATGCTGGGGAACTTTGATTTAACTTGAACCAGGAAGGGGTCTGGGACAGAAGTTTCATAAACCGGTTTGACCCAGTTAAATCAGTTAAATCTGACGCTACATTCAAACAGTTTTTTCTTAAACTGGTTTCAGCCATTTTGAAACTGGTTTAAGTGCACTGAACTACTGTTATTACAGGTTTAAACCAGTTTCTGATCACTGAAACTGGTTTATGTGTAACTTCTATCCCTAGCCTGTGGGAAGGGCTGCCTGTATGCATGAGATTCTGGTTTTCTTCATGTTTTTAGGTGTTGTGTACCTTCCACAAGTTAGTGTCCTTACAGACTGATCCTATATTCTCCTTCCACTGTAGGACTACAGGGAAAGATTTGGTTTTCCATTGGATACCCCTCCTGCCCTTTGGTGAAAGGCCTAGACGGAGTCATAGTGCATGGCCTGGTATTCTCATTTGATACATTCAGGTGTCACTTGTATGTTCTACAAATAGTGAAGTGTGGTCTGGAGGCCATTTCTCAAACCCCAAGACCTTTACTCGAGCCTACTTGATCTCTGAAGCTCCATGGATGCAATGGCCATATCTGCCTACAGGAGAAATTAAAGATGTCACTGTGTCCATTGATGCATTTCTTTTGCTTTTAGAATTTGTCTAGAGTCTCCAGCCTGTCTGAAGATGCTTACCTTGTACTGAAGTGAAAAACATGCATGGCTTGAGTCTTTGTCCAAGATCACCAGTTCCACCTGGGCACAGGCCAAATGAGATCAGCAGTTCCTGAGGCTTAAGTGGATGTTTTCATTATTAACTCTATAATGCATTACAGCCAGTCATGTTATCTGCAACTTCTGTGGTCCTGGTTTAGTTTGTTCAGCATCTATGTTTAACTTAGTTACCTCAGATCTGTTTCTGGATAAATTTGACATATGGATGTCTTATCCCAGGCATAATTTTTTGGTGTATGAAATCAGAAATGGTGAGCTACAGAGAATAGGAAGCAATGGAAGAATTAATAGTCCAGGCTGCTCTTTCTTGATTTCTCGAGGGCTGAATTAATTATTTGAGTTACAGAGGCCTTTATCGAGAGCAATACCATTGAATTCAGCTAGCCCTTCTCTAGATGTTCGCTCACATTACTGTGAGCAGAATTTGGCCCCATATTTTATGACTATTTTAACTGACTTGCTCCCAGAAAGAAAGATGAATTGTAGAGGATGCTTGGGGACCACAGAAACTTTGTACAGATTTTTAGTCGATGACCTAACTAGAACATATCCCAGCGCTGATTCACAGGATGCTTCCTACTGCTTTATTTTGTGTGGAACTCCCTATTGAAACTAAAGGCAATAAATTGTGTACGAGTCAGCAGGATGTGTCCACATGGATATGCCTCATTTACAAGGTGTTGAGGGAGGAGAGAAAGCGATAGATAGGAGCTGAGAGTTGTTCCTCTTTCCTGAAGCAAATTAGCAAAAATTTGTCTGCCAGCTTGTATGAATCATAATTTAAAAAACTGGTTTGTAAGAGAGACTCTTGGAAATTAAAGCATCTCATATGTAAGGATTAATTATTGCAGTTTCCCTACTGCTAGTTTTCCCTATTTGCCTACAGTCTCTGGCATCTCCTGAGGCAGATCTGCTAGTACACAAAATGGGCCAAATTAATCTTTTGTATAAATTCACTTCAGTTCCCTGAAGTTAAAGTTCGGCATGATCACTACTGTTATCAAGGGCTGGTATGGGCCATATCATGCCATCCTCATTTATATTGAATAGTACTTGTATTATACAAGTACTGCCAAAGACAGCTTGTGGAGCAAAGTGCCACCCAGTGTCAGGATGTTGCAGACTGGCTCGATGCAAATCGTGTCACTGGACTTCTCTTACTACACAGAGCTTGTGAAAATGAGGTGCTTAACTCAGTTGGAGCCTTTAGGTATTAGGCTCCTATGTCTTGGAAATATTAGGATCTAGGAAGCTTTTAGTGTTTTCAGCTCCTGAAGACAAAGTTGAGTAACTTTTGGAATTGGGCCTGGATTTCTCATTCATTAACTGCATTTGTATATTGTAGCATTTGCTTAGGACGGCTGGGGTGTGACAGCTTTGAGAGGAGGCCTTGTGTGGGGGAGTGTGGGTCTTTGTGGTGGCAAGAGCAGCAGGGTTATGCTAGTCACTCTATATGTCTGTACTACAACACTTTTAAGTGCTAAAATGTTTTATGATACACTGTGAGTGAAACAAAATAGTGGCTTCTAGTAACTTGTGTAAATTCCAGATGTGACAATCCTACTGGCAAACAGAGCTGTTTATCCCCATGCACGCCTTGCATTGTAATAGCTCCTGCTATTAAAAGCTGGCTGAAAATCTGCCTGCCTGCTGCTAGATGGCTATGTTAGGGAAGAGGAAGAAGGACCCTTGAGTTGCACTTAGAAATTCCAAGTCCTCAGGCAAACTGTCTAGGGCCTTGAGGGATTTTTTTCCCCTTCAGGAATTGGACATCATTCTTTTGGGATAACACAGGATTAGCAAGGGGAAAATTAGTGGCTTAAGTAGAGCTGAATTGCAGCAAAGCTGTGTAATACCTCCCCTGCCCCCCACCTCTTCTTTTTCCCAGTCGGAAGAGGAAAGAGACTATGAGGTTGTGAAAGGGGCAGAATAGGAGGAATATGCAGCTTCCTCCCCTCAGCACCCCTTCATCAAATTCTGCACCCAGCCAGCCCACAACTGCAGAAAGTGTGTGCATAGTTTGTACAGCCCTGCCTGCTGCCACATGGCAGCACACATGGGAGCCCTTTTCACACTCCCACCCTCCCCCTTGAACACACACAGGCACTAGTTTATTGGGGATTAGGTGGAACAGATGCATGTAAGATGCTTACAGCCTTTTCCAGACGTAAGGCCACTTTCCAATCAGCTCAGAGGAAACAGGGTAATGAGATGGAATCCCAGGCACAGAGCAGCAGAGACAACTAGCCTGTTACTGAGATGCTTGGACCACCCCTTTAACTCTCTGCACTCTCAGCACTCCGTCTCTCAAACTCCATGTGCTGTCATGTCTTTTCAAAGCTTTTTTTTTTCTGGAGGCAGCTGATGTCAGCTAGCTACTGCCAAACAGGTCAGGCCACTGCAGCTGAAATTACTTGCGATCCTTAAAAAGGGCAATGCATCAAATGTGTGCCTCTTTAAAAGGCAACATCGCTTGAAGTGGCTACTGAGATGAGTTGCCTATAGCATCCCTTTAGTAGGCTCCACAAGGATTGATAGGTTTTTGGGGTGGGGAGGAAGGAGGAGTTGAGGGAGGCTGTTGGATTTGATTAAAGTTTTGCCTGGGCTCTTGCCATCAGCAGAACTGTTGAACCTTCAGGCTGATGGTAGCACTTGCTGAAGTTCACAATGCACTGGAAACACTGGGACCTTTTTTGTGAGGAAAGATCCCTTACATGCTGATCTCCTTGTGGATTTTTTTTTCCTTTTTCATTTTAATGATGGCCTGGTTAGTAGTATTTTGGCCCTACAGGCACAAGGCTTAGATGAGAGCAAGCTCATTATTGCTGCTTGCTTATATTCCCGCCTGTTTTGGCCAAGAAGGTCCACTGGAGTTCAGATATCCATTCAGTCTCCTTGCCCCCTCTTCCAAGGCGGGCACTCATAATGTTGCCTGGGAATGATGATAGTGCTTGGGAGAATACTTTTAAAAGCTATTTAAGTGCCTAAAAATAGATTACATCTCTGTAGGGAAGTGTGTGTGTGTGGAAGGGGAGGATTATACACACTTGTCTCCTACTTGTCTCCTAGCTGTCTAAACACCTTTCAAATTCTGGTCTCCACACTGAGGAACAACCACATGCCACATCTTTTTTTCATGTAAATGGATGGGCAGTTATTGGATGATAACTGGTGTTTTTTAGGCACTGTGGACCTGGAGCAGATTTGAAGCCACAATTAAGAGATCCCCTGCTGCATTCATTATAACGCTGGCTTGCATCCATAGATGCTTCTCAAGCAAATCCCGGGACGTCATTCTCCCCCTGTACTCGGCCTTAGTGAGGCCGCAGCTGGAGTACTGCGTCCAGTTTTGGGCTCCACAATTCAAAAAGGATGTGGAGAAGCTTGAGAGAGTCCAGAGAAGAGCCACGCGCATGATCAGAGGTCAGGGAAGCAGACCCTACGATGACAGGCTGAGAGCCCTGGGGCTCTTTAGCCTGGAAAAGCGCAGGCTCAGGGGTGATCTGATGGCCACCTACAAGTTTATCAGGGGTGACCACCAGTATTTGGGGGAACGTTTGTTCACCAGAGCGCCCCAAGGGATGACGAGGTCGAATGGTCACAAACTACTTCAAGATCGTTTCAGGCTGGACATAAGGAAGAATTTCTTTACTGTCCGAGCCCCCAAGGTCTGGAACAGCCTGCCACCGGAGGTTGTTCAAGCGCCTTCATTGAACACCTTCAGGATGAAACTGGATGCTTATCTTGCTGGGATCCTATGACCCCAGCTGACGTCCTGCCCTTTGGGCAGGGGGCTGGACTCGATGATCTTCCGAGGTCCCTTCCAGCCCTAATGTCTATGAAATCTATGAAATTACTGTTTTGCGGGGGAGTGACCTGGACCGGCTCACTGCAGTATGTTTATTTATTTATTTAATTATTTAATGTCCTGGGGCTTTTTAGCAAAGGACTGTCCTGTCACTAAGGCACTGTTTCCCCTTGGAAGAAACTTTCCAAATGACAGCTCCATTCAGGAGTAAACAAATAGCAAGAGGCTCACCATAGGGCAAGCATCACAGCTGCAACTCAGCAGATCAGAGCTAACTGGTTCGAGGAGGAAACTGGCTTTTCCAGGCAAACCTGCTCCTCAGAATAGATTGCTCTTAATCTGTGACATCACTTTGCAGATCCTGGGGTTAACTTTTTCAAGATCTTACATTAGCCCCTTTGCTGTTGCACTTTTTTTTTCATTTCACTTTTAGAAGCCCTTTCTAGAGCTGATCAGAACTTGCCAGTGCATTAAAAAAAATGAAATGCTTTCAGAAATGTGTCCATTTCAATGACACTTAATGTTGGAGTTTCTCCAAAAGTCAGAGATCTGGTTCTTATCCTCTGTGGTCTACTCGAATATAAACTTAGCAAGTATCCAGCATGTCGAGGCAATACTTAGAAATGTCTGTCTTGAGGATATATGGAGCACATTCAGGTTATGCACCAACTAAAACCCTTCAGTCAGCAGATGGCAGGACTTGGGTTAGATAGCAATGCATTCTGAAATAGTCGTAGCACTGGAAATGTGAATTATTCCTTTTTGGGTTCACAAACCACATCATCTTAAACATTTATGTACAATGCCCATCCCCAGGGTGTTTAGATTGGTAATTTTTACATCATATAGGAGCAGTTGGGGGAGGGTAAGGAGTGGCAGCCAGATGGAAACTGTGGGCTGCATGCTAACCTTTTGGTGGACCTCATGTGGTTCGTGGGTGCTGTCAGTTGGACAGCTCTGATCTATGAAACCTTGAATTGCCATTGGCTTGCTTAAATATGAGATTTTTAAGATTCTCTTATTTCCCTTCTGGGGTTCTTATTTTCATAGTTATGGAGAATATGGAGTGTGTGTAGGGGGAGAGGGAGGTTGTGGGGGGTGTCATATTGTGGGGTGTTTGGTTGGTTGTTTTTCTCTTAAATGAGGGCTTGAAGTCTTATGTAGTCACATGACTCCAGGAGCTGGGATTTTAAGAAAAACATCAAATAGCATGACACTAATGATAAAGCCATAAGGAACTGGCAAAACCCTGGTGGTCTGTGATGAACTAGTAGAAAAGTGTGGCTGGCTTCTACCCTCCATACGTCCACAGGACTTGGTTGAAAATGCTGCTAGGACCACTCCCATGGATGTATTGTGACATTCTTCCATCCAAGAGTGTGATATGGGACTGCATACAGTCTGCATACAGGACTGCATACAGACCTGGACAGGTTGGACAAATGGGCAGAAAACAACAGAATTCAGTTCAACAAGGAGAAATGCAAAGTGCTGCACCTAGGGAGGAAAAATGTCCAGCACACCTACAGCCTAGGGAATGACCTGCTGGGTGGCACGGAAGTGGAAAGGGACCTTGGAGTCCTAGTGGACTCCAAGATGAACATGAGTCGGCAGTGTGACGAAGCCATCAGAAAAGCCAATGGCACTTTATCGTGCATCAGCGGATGCATGACAAATAGGTCCAAGGAGGTGATACTTCCCCTCTATCGGGCACTGGTCAGACCGCAGTTGGAGTACTGCGTGCAATTCTGGGCTCCGCACTTCAAGAAGGATGCGGATAACCTGGAGAGGGTCCAGAGAAGGGCCACTCGTATGGTTAAGGGCCTGAAGACCAAGCCCTACGAGGAGAGACTAGAGAAACTGGATCTTTTCAGCCTCCGCAAGAGAAGGTTGAGAGGCGACCTTGTGGCTGCCTATAAGTTCATCACGGGGACACAGAAGGGAATAGGTGAGTATTTATTCATCAAGGCGCCCCCAGGGGTTACAAGAAATAATGGCCACAAGCTAGCAGAGAGCAGATTTAGACTGGACATTAGGAAGAACTTCTTCACAGTTCGAGTGGCCAAGGTCTGGAACGGGCTCCCAAGGGAAGTGGTGCTCTCCCTTACCCTGGGGGTCTTCAAGAGGAGGTTAGATGAGTATCTAGCTGGGGTCATCTAGACCCAGCACTCTTTCCTGCTTATGCAGGGGGTCAGACTCGATGATCTATTGAGGTCTCTTCCGACCCTAGCATCTATGAATCTATGAATCTATGCAAGCTACTAGGAGCACAAACTGAGTGTGTATAGTAGTTAGCACGTTAGGGCAGGGTACAGATATTACACTTTTACCAGTTTAAGTGTTCAGAAACTAGTCTATCCCCAGAACAGAAGTTCGGCACACATAGACTGGTTTAAAAATGGCGGAATCCAGTCGAAGATTTGCACCCCCCAACCAAGGGGCGAATGCGTGTTCTGTTTGCTACTGATCAAAACTACTCCACTTACAGAAAACCGTGTAACTTGGATCAATTCTGCCTGGGGCTTTTTGAATGCCTGTACCTAGCTTAAGGTACCTGTCCTGCCTGTGGGTGTATCATGGTACATGTTATAGACACAATCACAGTGTGGCCAAGGGTCTGTATATCCAATGGGCACGATGGGTGGGCAGGAATGCATGTTGTACCTTCCTTAGCCACCTTCCAAGGCATTAATAAGTTATCCTACTGAGAGCATACCCCTAAATTCTCCTGCACAGACATACTGATGGTTACCTGGGCACCCAATGTCACTGCTGCTGTAACTCTGCATTTTTTAGTGTTGATTATTCATGGTCCTAGCAAGAATCTTGGCTTTTGCTGTCCTCCATTGTTGCGGGGTAACTCATTTACCTGGTTTTTCACTTTCTTGCGTCCAGTAAAAATGAAATCCTCAAAACCTTAAAAGTAGTACAAAAATAAATATCCGGAGCAGAGACAAGGCAAAGGATGATTTAAAAGAATAAACATGGGTGATGCATGTTAAATATGTACCCTCTCAGTTGCTGCTCCGCATTTTTTCCCATTGGTCAAATATACAGGGTTGGAAAGTAAACACACAAACTAAATATAAATACAAGCAACGCTGAAGCAAAAGCCAAGCTAAAACAGTCTTCTAGTGCCATTCATGGAAAAAAAACTCCATGGTCAGTGTTCCTTTAAGTTAGAAAGCATGAACCAGGCACAATTTAATATTAAAAATCAGACCACTCTACGCCTATGGCCCAATACATGTTCATTTAAATTGGATTATGCAGATGGCTATTGCTAAGTAGCGATTTGACCAATTTGGTTTAGACAACTAATTTTAAAGCGGGTGGCAGAGAGGTTAAGGCATCCCACAAGTTAGATGCCTGTCTATTCAGGCTGGGAAGTTAGAAACAGATGGATGTGATACTAGACACATCCATCTCTTGTATGCCATGGGCTAGCACACTTAAACATACCAAACGGGCCACTACACTTAAGAAGACAGTTGACCTTTTTGAGACTAGACTAATCTTGCAGTCATCACCATGGGATCTGAGCAGCTGGTATCTGACTTCTTTCCCCTCTCTATGTCACCACTCCCTTTTAGTTTCTGAAATAACAAGCTGCTCAAAACTACCAAAGCAAAGCACTTGGTAACAGGAGTGCACAGCAGGCCCATAGGACCTCACTGTTCAGTGCCCCACCTCTTGTGCAATCGGACCCACTGGGCCAAAGTGGGCGTACCAGGCTACTCTGAGAATGGTCTGACGTCAATAATGAGACTGAAGCACATGTTTCCTTGCTGAGTCAGGGCTAACTTTTCAAAGCCTCTCCTGAGGAATGGGACCAGACTTGTGTCTGTCTCCAGGTGAATGCTTCATGATTCCCATTCATAGTCAGGTAGAAACCTGTATCTGAGCAGGGAAGCTAGAGCATACCTCTGCATTATAGTGGTATTTCCACATCACTGAAAGGTATGTATGTCAGTAAAGATGCTCACTCTTCCCTTTTTCTGTACAGCCTTTTAGTTGTGATGGAGCATTGTTTCTAAGGTAGCACAGTCACATGCTTTAAAGCGACAGTAATTCCTTCCTTGATGAGGAGATACCCTAGGTGACTGCTAGCAGTAGGTCTTTCCTGTTTTTAAGTGTCATGACTGAGGAGGTCAGATGCATGAAAAATGAATGCCGTGAAAGAACTGCCATGTTTTTTCAGTGAATGCTTTTTAGAATGAGGATTATTGAGGCATGAGAGAGTCGGGCTCTGTATATTATTAAAGGTTAACCTAGGATCAACCTGATAGGAAGCATGAATAGGCTAAGATTGTTACAGGTACAGTAAAGGTGCTTTTCCATTTCTGCAGCACACTTTTTACCCCTGTATTTTCCTGCCCACCTTATTCTCATCCAGGCATTGGAACTCCTTCATCCATTCCGCCCACCCATTGATTGCTTATCTGCTTTCCCACAAGTACATTCCCACTTTCTCCTTCCTTCACATTCCTCTTGGTCATGATGCTTATGTAAACCTGCCCTCTGCAGGTGGTAAAATGAGATGATCCTAATTAGCTCAGAATGGCACACATGGTTAGTCTGGGCTCAAACAGCCTATTATTTTTTGTTAGTCTCTCATCCAACTCCCTTGTTTGTTTCACCCACTTGTTATGTCTTTGGGCTTTTCCATTTTAGAAGGTAAGTTTTCTGGGCAGAGATATTCTGTCATATGTCAATACAGCACTTAGGGCCACGGGTATCCTGAGCTGGTTGAGGCCTCTATGCATGGCTGTTCTAATGATGGTTATGTTTTTCTCACATGGTTATTTTAGAGGGAAGTAAACTTCTACTCATCTGCCTAGACTAAGGAGTTAACAAAGTTTCATGATGTTATGGTAAACACGGAGAGATTTCAAACCCCTGTGGGAACTTCTGGGGGCCATTTTTTGTTAAGTCACTGTTAGGAAAGTAAAGAAGGGTTATCCACATCTTTTGAATATTGTCTCTGTTTGGGACATTAGATGGCAAAGAGTGTTTAGAAAAGTGTTTGGTGTCCCTGTTGCTTGGGAATGCACAGTTCAGTTTGGGGTGAAAGGGAGAGAGAGGTTTCCAATCCTCAGTCTTTTAGACCATTAGCAGCTGGATTTAGTCATGTGACCTACAGTAGGCGACTCATGAAGGCTAGGACTGGATTTTGCATTTATCCCTGGATAATTTGTGCCTGTGTTTGTTGCAGAACAAAAATATCCTGGGATTGTCATGTACATACATCACCCTTCTAATCAGGGTTTAATGAGTGGCTGAATCCAGGTGCTGCTTTTCTGCCATTGATACAATGATACTGTCCTGGGATACCTGCACAGATATGCTTTGCAAGATCCTGGGATAAACTGTTACTACCTCTTACCCAGGAAACCTTTTTAAGTGTTTATTCTAGGACAACAGACATGGACATCTGTATGACTGTACTGTATCCCAGGAAAAAATGGCTTATCCCCTAAAAAATGCTATGTTTGTTTGCAGCTGCAGTCAAAAAGTGAAGGGGAGAGTGGGAGAAGTGGAAGCATTTCAGTCCTCCTCTCTTCTTGGTCTTTTCTTATCTTGCTGCTGCCTTTCCTCCCCTGCTGTGACTGCTTTGCTTCTTGGCAGAACAGTTTTCACTGCAAGTTTGTGTGACTCTTTTAGAAGAAGTTTCCTAGGAAGAGAGTTCGCAAAGGAAGAATTCAGACCATTGGGGATCTGGTGGGATTCAGTGCTGGGGGAAAGCATACAAGAGCTAAAAATGTAAGCTGTTGTCAAGTAATGGGTTAGCAGGGAGAGGCGGGGGCGGCGATGGAATATTTGGATGTGAAGGATAGAGCCAGATGCTGGCCTTCCCTGGAGGCAGATGTGTAGCAGCTACACTGCACATCCTCCCTGCCCCACCCCAAGCCAGTAGAGACCATTCCACATGTGTGAGTAATTTTTTTTTATATTTTTCAGGGGACAGGAATATAAAGCTGGTGAAGAAGCAGAGGATGGGGAACAGGCTGTGGCTATGGCATGCTAAACTGAGGAGGGAGACTGGCAGCTGTGGGGAGATTCTTAGGCTGCTGGTCTGAATTCCTGATGGCTTGGGTTTGACTTTACGGCAGAGCTTTCGCCTCCTAGGTAATCACCTCACAAACAGGTTGACTCTGCAAGGTACTGAGTTCTTTGACCTCAGTGCAGCACATGACTAGCCTTCCTGATTTTGCTGGCTCTCTGCTACTATCACATCCTTGAATGATTCATTGGAAACTGCTCTCTCCATTTAATATGCTGCTCTGTGCATATCCTTTCACAGCATCTGATGAAGTGAGCCTTGGCTCACAAAAGCTTATGGTATACACTTCTGATTTAGTCTATAAAGTGCAAATCTACCCTGCCTTCTGCCTGAGTTTAGGCTAACACAGCTAACTACCTCTCTCTGCTCACTGGACTGGGACCAGAGTGCACAGCACCCTACAGGATTTGTCCCTAATAGAAGCCAGGAGGAATTTGGGGAATCAGCTGAGTGACTGTCACTTCAGCATTGTTCCCCTTGGACTGCAGCTGTCATGGGAGGGTACCTCCGTTCACAAAGGGATCTAGCAGGAGACCAAGTTGTTGGTAGTGGGAGGGCTAATTAGAAGTAATCAGATGAATTACAAGAAAAATATAGGCTAAATATGTGGGAGAGATGTTTTATTATTTGTATGTTTGAAAGCAAAGTATTTATTTACTGAAGCAATCCATATTTAGTTCTGAAGGATGACTAAATTATTGGAAACCAGTCCTAATTAGGTAAAGAGGAAATCTGCTGAATAAATGAATCCTTGTGAATTATTAACTGTAGTCTAGAAAACATGTGCTCCTTCATTGGCCACTTACAGCTGAGCTGAACTGAAACTTCCCAAGGTGAAGGGCTTGTATATTAACTTATAGTGCCATCTAGCCCCCTTTCAAAGATATAAAACCTTTTTTGGGTTTGTTTGTTTGTTTTTTTGCATGAAATTTAAAACCTGAGTCATTTTGAGTGTGGTCCACAACTCAGACCAAATATGTTTGTGGACATACATGTGTTGAAGAACTATAATATTAGTAATACCGTTCTCAGTGCTATTCTCAGTGGTGGGAGATGACAGAACAAGGAGCAGCAGTTTCAAGTTGCAGCAAGGGAAGTTTAGGTTGGATATTAGGAAAAGCTTTCTCACAAGGAGAAAGCACTGAAACAGGCTTCTCAGAGAGGTTGTGGAATCTCCATCCTTAGAGGTTTTTAAGGCCTGGCTAGTCAAAGGGGGTTGGCATAGATGATTTCCTGAGGTCTCTTTCAATCCTAATTTTCTACAGTTCTATGAATACAGTGTTTGTGTGTGTGTAAAATGATGATAAAAGTTGTATGCATCCAGCTTCTGTATGTTATTGTTTAAATGGCTAAATGGAAGCTATCATGCTGGGGAAGCTATGTACCTCCACAGTTGTTCTAGGCAGGAATGGTAGCATTCCTGTTCTAAGACCCTATTTTCAGTTGCTTATAAATTTACTAGAGTGTAACCACTTGAAATGAAATGCTTTATGTTGTTTGTCTGCGTCAGGCTGAGGCTTTTTTAAATTCCAGAGAAAAAAATTAATCCATTTCTGAGGGTGAGAGTAGGGTTTTGTATGTTTGGCCTGTGTTAAAATTTCTTAAAAACCTTTCATTGAGATGCTGTAGGGCCATTGTGCTTTGGAACATCATGCACCTTGCCAAAGGAGAAGGGGTTTGCCCTTCTGCAGGGGATGTCTTTTTATTTTGCTGTTCCTACAAAAAGCTCACCCAAACTGGGCCCAGCTTAAAAGCCTTTGAAAACTCTGAGGCCATCCTTAATCAGTTGGGAGCCCTTTAGCAGTAGTGTAGGGAGAGTTGGCATCTGCTCCGGGCACTGCTGAAGGGGAGGGGCACCAGAAGGATGGGCTTGGGGACGCCTTTCTCTTCTGTTCCCCACTTGGTGCACTTCTGGCTGCACATTGCAGTGACATGGGCAGTGTGTGTCACAGAGTGCAAGGTGTTTTGGGAATCATAGTTTCATAGAGCAGCAGCAGGGTTCACTTTCACCCCATGTTTTTGCTGCTGGAATCAGCAGTTATTTGGTCATTTGCTTTAGTGGCCAGAAAATGGAGTGCAAGTTTCTTCTCAGCAGCAGCGAACTCCACTGTGCCACTGGAGATCTGCAATTCCCAGAACATCTTGCATTCTGTAACACAGACTGCCCCCTGGTGCTGCTCTTTGTGTTGTCTTGTGGGGAAGCGTGAGACACATCAGCCCCAAGTTACTTATTTGTGCATTATGTTTCTGGTCTATTAAATTCTCTGAAGATTTCATTTGTAATGAGCAAGCTTCAGCCCACGGTTGTAGGGTCTGAGCAGGAATTTCTCTGTCATTTGTTTGCAACCATTGTAGGCCAGGTGAGGGTCTTGAAGAACAAGATACCTCACACTTCTCAAGGGGTAAGACTCTGCAGGCAGAGAGTTAGGGCCAAGTAGCTACAATGCTTTAAGTTTACACCCTAGCTCACTTTGTAGTAACTTGTTTGTGTAACCGTACCCTAAAACAAGGGAACTCCTCGCTCCTGTTTTTCCTGAATACTAGCACAAGAGAACAATGTGAGTTAAATGCTCTAAGGCTAGGGACAGAAATTACACATAAACCAATATAAGTGATCAGAAACTAGTTCAAATCTGTAACACAACAGAAGTTCACTGCACATAAACTGCTTTAAAAATGGCTGAAACTGGTTTCAGATAAATCTGGATGGATGTAGTATCAGACTTAACTGATTTAGGTCAGATCAGTGTGTTGAACTTCTGTCCCAGATCCCCTCCAGTTTCAAGTTAACTCATAGTCCCCTAGCATCCCAGGATGCTTTGCACCTCCCCTGCAAACCCCCCCGCCCACAGGTGGGTGGGCTAGCTTTGGCTCAAGATGTCTGCTCAGCCAAGCACGGAGGTGTGCTCTAGCACTCGCTCCAGCTTCTGGCCTGAGCCACTGCAGGCATGTGGCTGCATTTCCATAATCAAAAGTGACGTCTGTTTTACTTGCTTATCGGTTCAATCTACGCAGCTTAGATTAAACTGCAAAGATTTAGCCTTGGATTTTTTTTTTTTGCCTGTTCTTAGCATAAGAGAATACATCTCAACCTGGGAGCAGTGGTGGAAAGAGCAGATTGGGACAAGGACTTTGGGAGGGGTAGGCATTGAGTGAGACAGGAACTAGCCTGAAAAGATGGTAACTGGGACAGGGCCTAATGGAAAGTAAGAATAGGAGCCTGAATAAAAAAGGGGAGACAGAATGCATATGGAGAGAGCAAGCAGGGAATTGGATTGCTTGGGTGAGGAAACGGACTAAATTTTGGACGATTAATAGGATTTGAGACTGGCAAATAGAGATTAAAATTAAATGAGGGGCCAGTTTTTGAAGACTGGCATTGTCTGGACAAGTTTTGGGGGTGGAGGAGACTGGTATGTAGAACCAGGAAGGGGAAGACCTGGTAAGGATATTGAAGATAGAGACTAGAATGAGAAGGCAGGAGTGGGTGGAAACCAGTGCTGCCTAAGGGAGAGGCTGGGACAAGAATAATAAACCTGAAGGGGGTAGAAATGAGAAGGAACAGACTAGAGGGGAAATAGGGAAAACCCTGAAAAGAAGTTTGTGTGACTATGAATTACATTGCAGAATGTGGAATGGAACCCAGAAATCCTTCATATCACCATTCCTCTGATACTAGCAACATATTTGCCAGTGATTTTATAGCTGTGTTCTTTCCCCCTCCCTCCTCCCATTTACTGGTTTCTTTAGAGCAGGGGTGGGCAATGGGCAGAGGGCCGCTTACTGAGTTTCGGCAAGCGATTGAGGGCTGCATGACAGGCAGCCCAGGGCAGTTTAGTATTCATTTTCTAACTTTTTTAGGGGCCCTTCAGGCCGGATAGAATGGCCTGGCAGGCCGCATCTGGCCCCTGGGCCACATTTTGCCCACCCCTGCTTTAGAGAATGCTTTCAGTTCTTCCTCTGGCTCAAGTCTGTAGAGTCAGTCTAAACGTTTCAGCCTTGCTGAAGCCTCATATAGGTGTCACTCTGATGCCACATGGTGGGAATTGTTTTGTCAGTTTGCTTTTCCTTAAAATAAACTTAGCAAATTTACTTTTTATTACTTGCCTGGTCTACTTACCTTAGTGGTGTGCATGAGGCACGCACATGCGCTTTCTCATATACATATATACCCACCCACCCAGATATTCAGAAGGTGTAATTCAGTATAGTGCCTTTCAATGGAGCAATGCTATTTTACATCAGCTGATCAGCAAATGTTTATGTTTGTAAAATGATCAGCCCATCTGTATAATTTCTTTATCAGTTCTTTTGCACTTCCATAAGGAGTTAAGAAAACGTTTATAAAAAGAAAGTAGTAATTAAAAACAAAAATTAGAGATGCGTTCACCTCAAATGTAAAATGTCTGAGCAAAGATTCCAAACAGTTCAGAATTAGCTTAAGTCTTATATTGTAGGGAATCTTTAAAAATCTTTATACCATGCACCAGATTGATCCCTTCTATGAAACTGGGCACTATTCAGGAACTAGGGTGGAAGGAGTGGTTATATGCCATCTTCACTCTTGTCTTATACTGAAAGAACTAGGGGTAATTTTGGACACCTGGTACAGGTTTGGGTATCAGAAAGTCTTTGGTATCACCAAAGTCTCACTTTGGTGTCTTGCTTGGCCAAGCTTCTCCTTCCTTTTTCTTTTCTAGCTGTTTAACTTTTTTGTGGTTTCTTCCACAATGCCATTGATTCACTTTCAGTGTCTTTTTATTGCCATGTAAGAGGCAAGCACATCAAAAAGGTGGGGAGTTTATATTGCACTGTTGTTTCAGTTTGCTTACAAATACTCAGGACCCTTTCTGAGTGCCATCTGTATTTTTCATGGAAGAAGCAAAAAAACAGATATATATGAGAGAGAGGGGTTATATATATATATATATCCACTGTATTTCCTGGCACACCATGTGGTCCCAAATGGGACATAGATTCTGCTTTTGGGATGGCAGAAGAAGACAAGATTATTCCAGAGTTATGGCAACATGAAGCAGGGAGAGTGTCCAGTCTTCAGATTACTTACCATCTCTTTCCTGTTTAGGCAAAAGCTACAGTTTGAACCTTTTTGCAGCTGAATGGATTGCTTTTGCCTAAGCAGGAAAGGGAATGAGCTGCAGATTGCTTCAGTTCTGCTGTGAAAAAGTTAAAACTGTGGCAGCTGCTGCTGAAGACTGGGCTCTTCCTCTCCTTCCATGCAGAAGCAGCAGCCATCTTGCAGTGCCTCCATGCTTCTATTCTGGGCAGAATATTAGCTCCCCTGCTTAAGACACGCAACCCAATTTTGACAAACTGATTTGGGGGTTGGAGGGGAGGAGGTTCATGTGCTGCTGTGCAAGTAAATATGGCATTTTTATACCTTCTCTTTCCACTAAAGCTGCCCCCACCCCTGGCCCTGGCTGTGTTTTGAACAGTGGTTGACATGGGGGAAGATATCTTAGTCTAGAATATGGTTCCTAGTTGCTACTATGTAAAACAGTTTAAAAAAAAAAGTATAAGAGGAACGGCCAGGGTTTCTCAGCTGAGATTGGGGCCTGACTGTGCAGTGTGCAAATATATTATAAGAGACGCATCTTTCCCTGAAGAGTTTACATCCTAATAGGTAAGCTACAAAAACAATAGCAGGAGAAACCAGTACAGAGATGAAGTGACTTGCCCAGGACCCTGCAGCAGGTCTGTGGCAGGGCTGGGAAATGGAATAGGTCTCCCAAGTCCCAGCTCAGTGCCTTGTTAGCCACTCAGGTGTTTGCATTCCAAAGTGAGTTGAAAAGAAAGACCTACAGCATGCTAGTTAACATTATGACATGTACCCTGTCTATCATTACTTAAGGTTACAGGATAGAGGCCTTCAGTAAAAAAGAAACAAAAACATAAAAACCACCATTGATAAGAATTTCTGTGAAGAGCTGCAGGGAATAAGTTGAAACTCCACTTGAAGCTCAGGAGGTGTGGTGGTTGGAGCATTTCTATTTTGACACAAAGCCAGAACTCCATACCTTCCCCAAACTTGCTGGTGTTTGGGTCTGGGCTTTCGACAGGGTCCCGTTTGCAGTGCTTGCGCTTCTCTTCCTTTATCTCTGCTAGCAGAGAGCAGCATGTTTACCAAATGAATCAGTTAATGCAAACTGGTGAAACTTGTTCTCCAAATGAATTGGCATGTCATTTCCTCTGTAGCTTCACATACTCATCTGTTATTTGCTGTGACTGCATGATAGCTCCCCTTCCAGTTTTCCACTCCTCTTCTAGTGAACCAGAATGAGCATGAATTGAGTTTCAGCTTTTTCTTTTGCTTCCTGTAATAGCCTGGCCATGCTGACATTTGCATGAGACCTTTTGCTTCCTCAGCTGTTCTTAGCTGTCATTTAGGTGTGCATAGTACTTTTGAGAAATGCCTTTGACACAGTACAGCAAGCTGGCAGGATTGAAGATGGAGAATATTTGCCAGGGGAGGCGAAAAGTAGCTGAAAAGTATATGTAGCCAAAACTGACAAAGGTGTGTTGTGTTCAGCCTTGGTTGTACTGGAGCTAAAGTTCAGACAGTATATTCAGCTGAGGAGCCTTCACTTGCCTGCAACTGTGCAAAGTGGGTTTGTGAGGTTAGCTCAGAATTTTAACAGGCTGCGTGATCAATACGCTGGAGGATGGGTATGGGTGCATTTGCCCTAGGGCCATTCACTGTTGTGGCTAGATGAGAGAATAACAAAGAATGGGGAGGGGAAACTGAGTGTTAGCCTGGAGAAAGCCAACAGCAGATTGGAACCTGTTGTCACTAGTTTGGTCTTGTGGGAAGTGGGCCCAACTCTCCTGAGTCCCAGCCCAGTGCAATTCATGGCTTTATTTCGGGCCAGGGACAAGCTTCATCTGTGCCTCAGCTCTCCACCTGTAAAATGGGGATAATTGTATAGCCTGTCTCCTGCCCTTAGTCTGTCCTATCCTTTAAGTTCATAGACTTTTTCCTTACTGTGGCCCTGAAAACAATGGCACTGAACTCTGAGTTGTGGCCTTCAAAGCTGCCATAGTACAAATGGTTTTTATATAGGAAGAGAAGGCATTCTGCCTTTTCCTTCCACCCCAGGTATTGAGCAGATGTGAGACCAACTTGGCTGCGTGCTTTGCTTAGATCACACATTCCCCATGTTTGTAAGAAGACAGGATATTTGTTTACGCACAAACTGGGATGTGCATATTGTGTGTGTGCATGTGGTTTGCATGTATGCTTGCTGTGCACTCAGCTTTGCAAATCCGTCCTCTCATAAATAACCTAGTTACTCCCCATGCGTTGCCTTTCCAAAGCTGTTGCAGAAGACTGGTGGTCCTTGTTTGCTCCTTCTCCAGTTTCAGTTCCCATCTCTCTTCCAGATTTTGTAACTTGAGTAGTCCAAACTCCTCAGTAACAGCTGACAACCTCACAGCTCATCTAATGGCTCAGAAGAGGCACAGCCTAAGAAAGTTGACTTGGGTGTGTACAGTGTGATTCTTGCAAACATTGACTGGTTGAGAGATGTAAGAAAATCTTCACTGATGTACCAGTATTTTCCACGAGGGATAAGGAACATAACCCAAATCAATTTGTGCCTACGGTGGTGCTTTGTGTACCTGCGTGTTATTGCCTCAGTTTTTTTGTTTTACAATATATGGAGATCACTACTAGGAAGAGATGGTTGGATGTGGACAGAAATATGTATTTTGCCATTCCTGGAAATAATATTTGACAATACACTGAATTTTCCTGGGCCAGTCATGCAAAGTACACAAAGTCTATAATTACACTGTTTCTATGATTGTAGCCTAGAATAACATACTAGAAAAATGTGTCGCAATCTAGGGCTGTGCGAAGCTTCGGTCCCTGATTTGATTTGGCAGACATTTGGCCTGATTCAGTGACTGAATCTCTGAATCCAAATCGAATCAGGAGACCCTTTAATCTCTCTGAATTGAATTGGAACCCTCAAATTGATTCCGAGAGATTCAGAAAGATTCAGCGATTTGGACATAGACACAGCTTTAAATGTTTTTTCTACATACCTCAAGGTACCAGGCAGCTCGTGAACGCTGTGATGCTGGGGTGGATGAAGCATCCCACAGGAGCATGGGAGGCTCCCCGGCGTGCTCAGCAGCATACCCAGAAGTGGACCAGAAGCCCCTCAGCTTGGCGACTGGTGCCTCCTGGGTCTGGGGGAGCACTCAAGGTCCCCCCGTGGCCGATCGCTGAGCTGGGGGGGCAGGGGGGGAGACGCACGTTCCCCGGTGGACCTGGAAGTGGACCAGAAATACTTCTGGTCCGCTTCTGGGTTTGCTGCCGAGCATGCGGGGGGGCCCTCCCCACATGCTTGTGGGACTCTCCATGCACCCCAGCACTGCAGCATTCACAAGCCACCCCTGGTACCATGAGGTATGTAGAAAAAACATTTAAAGCTGTGTCTATGGCCGAATCGCTGATTCTCCGAATTAGCATCGTATTTTCAGATTTGGATTCAGCCGAATCAAATCTAGGACAGTGATCTGAATCAACTAATCGAATCACTGTCCGTGATTCGGGCCAAATCCAAATCTAATATGGTCCATTTCACACACCCCTATTGCATTCCCCACTAGTTGCTGGTCCAGCTTGCTTCTGCTTCCTAACTAAGAGACTTTATCCATTTGGTCAAGTGATAGAGGTAAATGGCATCATCTTGCTGCAGCCTTGTGGAGAGGGGTGGTTATGCTATCAAGCATGGCTAGTCGGCACCCTCTGATTTAACTCAAAAGCAACCTACATTAGAACTCCTTTTTTTGTAATCTGTAGTGCAGCGGTATGTCTACACCACATTCCTAGGGCTCCTGATGAAGGATGCTCTCAAGCCTGCACTGATATCTGCTAGTGCTCAAATGCCCCAAGCTCAGAGATACAGCAGTGAAGCCATTCTTGGGGTGACCCCTGCAGGTATTGTAGTTTCATGTCCTGGAGTGGTGGCTGCAGGGGGTGCCTCTGGAGTGGCTTCAGCATCCAACTCTTTGGGTAAGTTGAGAGTTCCCTTCATGGGAGTGCTTAGGAAACAATGTGGATGCACCCTTACTTGCATGCAATTTTTTACCATTTCTAATTTACTGTGTCATTAAAGGTGCCATTTCTGGGGTACAATGTGTTAACCACCCTGAATATGCGCAACTGTGCTCAGAGGGAGAAAATGATAAAAGGACATTTATTAGTAGGATTGTCATATTTTAACAGGTTACTAATATACTGGAATGAATCCATGGCCATAATATTTTCAGCAAAATTTGCCTTTAGCTGGAGTTTGTGCTCTATGTTCTGAGAAAAATATTGCTTCAAATCCTCCATGATTGTGAAGGAGACTTTAATGTTTTTGGGATAGCACTTAAGCCAATATAATCTTTCTAAATCTGCAGACATCCTACAATGAACTGCTCCATTCATGTTAATATGTGGCATTAACTCTGACGTTAAGGGTAGAGACAGACATTCAAAAAGCATGAGCCTGAATTGATTCGATCTTTACAGGTTAGTCTAACCTGTAGAGAGTGAACTGACTTGGAAACGGATAGACATTCATTTTTGATTCAGGAAATTCAGGGACATGCCTGTAGTGGCTGAGGCTAGAAGTCAGGGGGTGCTGGAGCAGCCATCCCTTCCCTTCCACAATGCTGAGCTGAGGGGGGGGCGGGGGGCATGGCCAAGCTCCAGCAGGGCACTCTGATTAGATTAATAGATAGGTTCATAGATTTCTACAGTCGGAAGGGACCTGGTAGATCATAAGGTCCAACCCCCCGTTCCAGGCAGGAAAGAATGCTGGGGTTAGGTAACCCCAGCCAGATACCTGTCTAATCTCCTCTTGAACACCTCCAGGGTAGGGGAAAGCACCACCTCTCTTGGAAGCCCATTCCATATTTTGGCAGCCCTTACCATAAAAAATTTCCTCTATGTCCAATGTAAATCTGTTCTCCTTCAGTTTGTGGCCATTATTTCTGGTTACCCCGAGGGGCGCCCTGGTAAACAGAGTGTCCCCTATTCCCTGCTGACCCTGCCTAATGAGGGACTGGTTTAATCCCCCACCCTGGACTGCACAGTCCCCAGCTGGGGTGTGCCTGGAGGGGGAGGGTGAAGCAGCCTCACCAGGCTTTTCTCCCCTTCTCACTGCTTAAGGAGTGGGAGTTTTGCCAGACCCCAGGCCTTGGCTAGCACTTGGAGGCAAAGGGGTGGGGGATGGAGGGGAGGGAGGACTGCTTGTGTGGAGTATATGCATCTGTTGATGATACTGAACTTTTCAGTCTCCCTCTCCCTGCTTCTTCATACTGTCTATAGCAAATTGGTGGCACTCACAGGTCCCATGCATTGTCAACCAGGTCATTTCTCACACCTCTCTCTGTCCCCTCTTGAACACTGTCAGACTGTAGCTTTTGAAGCAAGCTAGCAGGGAACTTACCAGAACACAAAGCTTATTAGCCCATCAAAAAAAGGAAGAATGGAGGGACATTACCAGCTGACCTGCTGATTAATTCCAAAAAGCCCTAAGTAGGCACCATTCTGTCTGCCTTTGTTCCAGTGAAATTGGAGACACACACACATAGACACCTCTCATCATGAGCTAGCATAAGGGTAGTGTGACCGTGATCTGATGCTGGCTGGGGTCTGTGCTGGGGAGAGGGAAGGGAGGGAGGGGATCCCTGCATGAGCAGCGAGCAGCAAGGGTGGGGTGGGCGGGGGGAAGTTGGGTAGATGCTGCTGTGCCTGCAGCCTCTAGCTCTGATTCAGGAGGAGAGGGGTGGGGCCAGTCCTGCTTTTTGGAGACAGACAGCCCAGCCCGGGGCTGAAAAAGCATGCTGGGATGCTGGAGGACTCTGAATTAACTTAAACCAGGAAGGGGTCTGGTGCGCAAGTTCCATAAAGTGGTTTGATCCAAATCAGTTAAGTCTGATACTACATTCAAACAGGTTTATCTTAAGCCAGTTTTGGTAATTTTAAAACTGGTTTATGTGCACTGAACTTATATTCTGTTACAGGTTTAAACTATTTTTTGATCACTTAAACCAGTTTATGTGCAACTTCTGTCCCTAGCCTATAGGATGATGGGCCCTATTTTCTCATACATTGGACTTGCACATTACCACTCTAGTGTAAGAAGCTAAATGCCTCAAAGCATGAATGACTTGTGCCTCCTGAGGCTGGAGGGGCATGGCTACTGCCTACAGGCAGTGGCCACGGTGATATTGGCGGCAAGGGCTGGCTGAGCGGGGACTGCCCACAGGTGGCTGCGGTGATGTTGGTGGTGAGGGTGGGCCGAGCAGGGACGTCCCACAGGTGGCCATGGCAGTGTTGGCAGCGATGGGGGGTGGCAAGTGGTGACCACCTACAGACACTGGTGGCAGTGTCTGCAGCAGCCAATCTCAGGGGGGGCATGTGTGCCCCCTACGTGTTGCCTATGCCTCAGAGAACCTTTACACTGTCCAAGTGGTACAAATGTGTCATTTGTGTAAATAAGCTTCAGACCCCAAAACTCAGTATGATCAACGATCATTTACTGACTATGGACCGGTTCTGGCTTGCAAGGAAGTCTGAACTGGTATGTGGGATCGGTCTTGCAGAGCTGTGCCACCCTTCTGCTATGGAGCCTGCTGCTCCCTAGTGCTTGAGCTCACCTTTCCTGCATAGGGGCTTGAAAACTGGAAGCTGGGCACTTGGAAGGGGGAAGGCTTGGAGACTTCCAGCTTTCAATGGCCAGGTCCAAAGCTCTGGCCTGCAGCAGCAAAAGGCTGCCACCCCCTAAGCTATTGCATTGCTTTTAACTTTTGTATCAGCCTTTGCAATCCCAAATCTCTGCCAGTGCCTTTCAAGTAAATAGAAAAAAGTCCAACCAGCTTCTCCCCTGCTATGAAATTTCCTGTTTCCTCTCCAGTGTTTCCAAGGCCCTTGAAATGGACAGAAGAGTTTTGGAATTACAGTCCTTGGCTTCAGTAAAGTCCATGGTGAAACCGCCATCAGAAGAAGGATTCAACTTTTAAATGAATGCCAGTTGAGATTTGCTAAACCTTGGGATGGAATTAGGACCAGGTCCAAACTGTGGACACTAACAGAGACTTGTTACCTTTCCTGATAGGAAGGAACTATAAGGAAGGAAATCTTTAAAGCCAGGGCGGCAAATTCCGGTCCTGTAAGAGTCAATGCTGTACGTGTTTTTAACAGTCAGCACCTGAAGTGGCTTTCCCAGTTGGTTCCCTTAGTTACACCACTGTTCCTTTAACACTAACTGTAGGCATGATTGTAGCAGCTTGTTACATTATTATTTTCATCATCTGTTCAATTTTTCATATTTATTGTCAGAGGATCTGCCCCCCTCCTCTTCTTTCTAGTCATGGCAGTTAACTTCCTTTCTCACTCAAACCCTGAGAGTCTGGATTCATCTGTCCTTGGTTGGGGACCCAATTCCAGCTCCTGAAATCCTGTGGTCTAGTACCTGCTACATGCCTTTGTGGTCCCTCATATCCTCTGAGCTGTCTGATGCAGTTTTTTCCAGCCTTTTCCTAGATTTGCCCACCACCCTAGCTCAAATTCCCTCATTGAGTGCCACTTTCCTTTTAGCCTATGTTGGCTACAAATGTCCAACTTGGGATCCTTAAAATTCTGGTTTATTAGGCGAATTGAAACACTAATGAGTTAAATCATAAACCTTGGGGCTGGTCCTTCCACACACACACACACACACACACACACACACACACACACACACACACACACACACACACACACACTAGCAAACTACAAGAGTCAGGTATACCTGTCCCACAGGCGCTGGAGTCTGCCGTTGAGGCTTCTTTCAGTGTGGTGTTATCTTCCAGAAGGGGGTCGCCAGCTGGTCCTTCTGGCTGGACAGGTCGGATGCTGGTCAAGTTGGAGATCAAGAGGGCGCCACTGAGGGTCACTTTACACTGCTTTTTATCTGTCCTTGGCAGACTTTGGTGAATCTCCAGTTTTCAGGGTTGCCCAATCCAGGGGTCATTGACCCTTGTGGGATTTCCCCCCTCGGTGGCTACTGGATGGCATCTGTCAGCCCCAGGGGTCGTCCGCATGTATGTGCAGGTTTGGGAGTCCGTTGATGAATTTTGAATAGGGCTCTGGGAGCGGTCGATCTGGAGATATTCCACCCAAAAGTTGGTCCCGGGCATTGATTAACTCAGGCCAGGGCTTCTAGCCGTTGATCAGTGATGTTTAGAGATTTCCTGGTTGTTACATTGTCTTCTATTGAGTTCTTCCATTGGTTGATCTCCAGTTTCCTTAGGTGTTAATTGCTGCCTGCTACCATGTTACACATTCAGTCACTGATTCACTCGCTCTTTCAGGGGCCAGCCTGATGCAGGGAAGGACAGTTTGATTCCTGCCCTTGTTAACATTGTTACAATGTATAACTTACTTATGAAACTAAACACATTTAGTTGAAAGGTGAGGCGTATAAAATATAAGCTACAAAAGTAATGCCATGGCACACAAATAGATAAAAATACCAAAATACAAGGGGAGATACAAAATGCACACATACACATTTCAAAACACAATTCCTTATCTTAAAGTGAAAGAAAGAGGAAGGAAGAAAAGGTAGAAGAGGAAAAACATATTTAAAGAGGGGAGAGCAACTGCAGGCAAGAAGAAAGAAGGGGCTTTCTGCTATATCTATAGCAGTCATGTTTTTTTTTTTTTCTCCCTCTGCTTCTGGCTGCTGCTCCTCACCTGCCCACCTAGCCTGAATGAGGAATTCTGTCTCAGGTTGAGTATGGCCTCTTTGTCATTATCTGTAACTTCCCTTTTGTAGGTCCTAAGGAAACCTGTCCTCTTGGCTCTCCTCAATCCCTATCAGCACTTGGTTTTCCCAGGATCTCCAGCTTCTTCCCCTTATCTTGCTTGTCTTCCTGACTTCTTTTTCTTTAAACCTCTGGTTGTGCACCAGAATTAAACTCCACCATGTAAAGTAGCTCAGCCCCCTGACAGAACAATAGGACAATAATGAGGACTGAGAAATGTTTGCATTTCATGCATGGTGGAGCAAGCCAACAATCAGGAGAAATAAGTATGCTAATGAATCAGTGGAAAAGTCCTGTGTAAGCATGTAGACACCGTAGCGATGTTTGGGTGATTTTAACTGCTGGAACTACTGTCACTTAAAAAAAAAAAAAGGCTTGGAGGAGCTGGGGAGAATTTTAATTTGCTTTTGTTTTTAAAAAAGAATTAAAAAAACAAACAAACCAAACAAACCATATTTAGGGCATGAAAGTTTCAAAACTCTTCATGACATGAACAACTCATGCCCCCGGTGGCTGGTGGGGCACAGCGGTGGTGGGAGTGTGATGGCAGTGGCAGCGTGGTGGCGGTAAGCTGGGAGCTCCTGGAGACGCTGCTGGCGCGGTTGGCAGCAGGGGAGGGAGGGGTGGTGAGCAGCGACCAGGGGGTGGCGACCACCCACAGACTCTGCTGGCAGTGTCAGCCAGTCGCCAGTGACGATCAGTGACTGCCCACGGACACTGCTGGTGGCGAGCAGCGACCGCCTGCAGGCACCACCGACAGTGTCAGCAGCGCCTTTTCATAGGGTGTGCGCTGCCATGCTCAGGGGGTGCACGTGCACCTGCGTACACCCCCTACACATTGCCAGTGCTTCACAAATATATAATCCTAGAAAAGTAGGGCTGGAAGGGACCTCAGGAGATCATCTAGTCCAGTAATTCTCAAGCAGGGTATTGCAGCACCTTAGGATGCCTTGCGATCCTTTCAAGGGTGCTGTGGGGTGTTAGCACTGTTAGGTTTACAGACATGATTCACAAGATAAACCCAGAGATTTCAAACAGAAATCCATAGTGCTCTATTGCTTTTCTGTAAGCAGAAAAAAGGGGAAAAATAAGAATTGGCATTTTCAAAGATGTGTCTTGAGTCTACCCGGAAGTAGCTTGACTCTGTCTCTGGGTACCACGAGTCTGAAAGATGTTGGAAACCACTGATCTAGTCCATCCCCCTGCTCAAAGAAGGCTCACCCCTACCCAAACCATTCCATACAAGTGCTTGAGTAAGTTATTCCTAGAACTACCCAATCATTGTGTTGCCCAACTGCAAGGTACATTGCTGCAAAACCTGAAGAATGTGGTAGGGAGGGTAAGGAGCACCATGCCACCATAAACACCAAGGTGAGGTGCAGCAGCGGCGGTGGCACAGAGTTATGCCCCCACTGTTGCTGGGCAGATGGGGGTGCCCCACCTTGGCAGCCATGGCAGCGCAGTGCTTCCTACTGTGTCAAGTCTCCCAAGCTGGGCTGCAGAGGCAACTCCTGCCCAGAGCTGGTCTGGTCCAGCTGTAGCCCTGCACCCTGCTGTGGGTGCAGAAATCTCAGGGGGCATGTGCCACCCTCCATCACATTGTCTTGGTCTCCCAGCCTCTCTCTGCCACATCACCTGTGCTGCCCCTCATTGGATCACCTATGCCCCTTCCCTTCCCCCCCTTGCCCTCCATAGACTTACCTGGATGGAGCTGTGGGAGCTGCTTTCCAACGCTACTTGGCTGCCATGTGCATGTGTGCATGTATATGCACATGGTGCCCCCTGCCTCAGATCGTCTTCCCTGCTCCCCCCAGCCCCTTGTAGGCTAAAGCTCTCCTAGTTTGCAAGGAGAAACCCACGGTTTCCTGCATTTTTGTTCATAGAGGAGAAAATCCATGTTTTTCCACAGTGAGCAGAAAACCCAAATCCTTGGCCTCAGCCATCATTCCTAAGAAATATTACATAATTTTCTTCAGGTTTGGGCCCTGACAGCCCTCTTTCCAAGGGAGGCCAGGGCCTTTGGGCCCTCACATACTTGGCACCTATGCTGCCTGGCTTCTACAGGTAGGCAGTGCAGCAATGCCCCTGTTGTGGCAAAGGCTCCTGGGTAGGGGTAGCCCCTGTGGCCCTTCCTCGTTATGTTACCACATCACTTGATTCTAACAGAAGGACTCAAAAAAACTAGGCCTTCTTGCTGGAATCTGTGGTTGTCCTCTTTGCTTTATTTTACTTTTCTTTTTCCTTTTTCTGTAACCAAGAAATCCTTTCCCCACACTCCCACTGAAGGGTGAAGCAGCCTGTTGCTACACATCCACCCCTGTGGTTTGGACAGCTGGGTTGCAGCTCAACTACAAATGGGGGAGTTTCCTTGTTCTATGGCACAGGAGGAAGAAAGAGATAATTTTGTGTTTCTAATCTGCTCCTGAAGGAGCAGTGACTTTTGACTCTTTAACACCTGCCATTGGGGTTCTGGAGCCAGGGAAAAGTAGTACAAATGAGATTTACTCATGTCCTTACTGTACATAAGGGAAACATTTAAAAAAGAGAGATATGAAGGAAATGAGCAAGACCAATGAGTTTCAGAGACAACATAAATTCTTCGCTTCTAAATCTTTCTGCTTTCACCAGGGGGAGCGAGAGTTAACTTGACTTTGTGACTGAAGTAAAGGGCAGACCTGCCCCCCCACCATGTTGCCCGTGCCCCCTCCACACATCACCTGTGTCCATACCCTGCTTTCCCCACATACCCATCCTGTTCCCCACACACTGGAGGGCTGGGGGCATATGTCCATCATCATAACCCCCACTTCCCGCCCTGCAAAAATAAAAGTTGGTGTCTATGCTAGTCAGCATAACACCCTCTGCCCCCCAGCAGTGTATCTGGGCATCAGGGGGCAAGTGGAGCCAGTGGAATGATGTTCCTCTTCTCCCCTGCCACCTCCAGGAGTCTTCTCCATAGCAGGCCTAGCCTTGTGCCTAATAACATATCTGGGGTGGAGGGAATGAACAGGACAATATGGGTGCTTGTACACATGACAGGTTTAACCCCCAAGGTTTTATTTTATATGCCCTAAATTGAAATGGTGGGTTTTTAATTGAAACATACTGTTTCAGTTTTTCTGTCACGGTACAGCAAGGGGCCTGATCCTTTATTATTTTGCTGGAGCTTGCCCACAGCTGGGGGGGTGAGCTGCCAGCAGGCTGAGCAGCCCCTGAGCTGCGTGGGACCCCAGTCCTTCCCTCTGTGGTGGCTGTACCCCCCCCCAGGGCTGTCTGGGTAGGCTGCTAGTGGGCCAGATGCTGCCCCAGCTTTGGGGCAGCACCTGGCTTGATCCAATGGTTCCCTGAGTCCACACAGGGAGCAGTGCCTGGCAGGCTTTCAGCAGGCAGGCTTGGGGATGAGTTGGATCGGGCTGGGTGCTGTCTCTGAGCTGGGGCAGCCCCCAGCCCAGTAGCCACCTGCCTGGGCAGCCCTGGGGGGCACTGCCACTGTGGAGGGAAGAACTGGGGCACCCTGCAGCTGAGGGGCCACCAGCTTGGCCCCCTGGCTGCAGGCAGACTCTGCCGAAAAAGAAAGAAAAGGATCGGGCCCCTCGATGCCTTCAGCAGGAACTTGACTAAAGGCAGAAGTGGCGAGGGGACCATTCCTTTTTTATTTTTTTTGCGGCACCTGCCCACCTCTCCCATGGCCAGGGGTAAAGCTTCTGGCAGGCTGAGCAGCCCCTGAGCTGCAGGGTGCGCCTGGTCCTTCTCTCCATGGTGGCGATGCCCCCTGGAGCTGTCCAGGTGGGCCACTACTGGGCAGGGAGCTGCCCCAGCTCAGAGGCAGCACCCAGCCAGATTTAACTATTCCCCGAGTATGCCAGGGCTTCCAGTGCCCCATGCATTGTCCCCACCACCTTCCTGCCATCTGATACTGCCCAGGAATGGGCTGGCTTGTACCTGGGGCAGCACAGGGAAGTGGCAGGAGGGCAGCCTGTTATGCTGGCAGCTGGAGAAGGCAGTGGATATGGTGCATGGGGTGCTGGAAGCCCACCAAGCACAAACTTCCCCAAGCCTGCCCAGGCTTCCAGTGCCCCATGCACCATCCCCGCCACCTTCTGCAGCTGCCAGCACACCAAGCCACCTTTCTGCTGCTTCCCCACACTGCCCCAGGGGCAAGCCAGCCCATTCCTGGATGGTCCCAGGCAATGGGAATGTGTCAGGGACAGTGCATGGGGCACTGGAAGCCCTAGCAGACTTGGGGAAGAGTTGGATCCAGCTGGGTGTTGCCTTCGAGACAGGGCAGCCCCTGGCCCACTACCAGCCCACCCAGGTGGCCTTGGGGGGCATTGCTGCTGTACAGGGAAGGACTGGGTCTCCCCTGCAGCTCAGGGACTGCTTGGTCCACTGGCAGCTTACCCCCTGCCCCCAGGAGAGGTGGGCAGGCTCCATCAAAAAAATAGCAAGAAAAACGATCAGGTCCCTCACCACTTCCACCTTCAGCCAGGTGCCTGATCAAGGCAGAAGCAGTGAGGGGCCTTATCCTTTTCTTCTGCAGAGCCTGCCCACCTCTCCCATGGCTGGGGGGTGAGCTGACACCTGCATGGTTTCATTTTGCAATGTTGCAAACTCAACTACATCCAGATGTAGTTTAGCGTGTGTAACAGACTGCCAATGTAGGCTCACCAGATTGGCTTGAGCTAAGTACCCTGGGCTAGAAACAGTGCCAGTGAACTCTGAGTGACCCCAAGGGTGGAGCAGGGGAGCCCTGCTCTGTGGAAAAGAAGCTGCCAATCGAAAGAAGGGGTTTTCAATCCCCTCATTTGAATGGAAAGGAGATGGCTGGGGTTGTGGGCCAACCACCCTCAGCCCTGGTTGGCCGGTTTGCAAGCCAGGGAGGGACTGCTGGAAGGGATAAAAGCAGCAGTCGAACTGGCATGGGGGCTGCTGACAGTGAGTCCGGGGAATGACACAGGAGGCCTAAGAAGAGCTGGGGTGAGCTGACCCAGCAGAGGGAGCAGAGAGACCCCTCTGAAGCACCTCGAAGGCCCTGGGAGAAGAAGGCAGCGGCTGTCAGCTGTGCCTCCAGCCCTGCAGCAGAGAGGGAGCTGTGGCCAGGGCTTGGGGCAGAGAGCTGGTACCCCAAGGCCCCCTTGCAGTGTACTAGATGTGTCGGGCGTCCTGGAGGCTAGGGGTGGCAGTCGGCTCCCACTCCACTGTGGAGAAGAAGCAGTGGCCAGGAGCGCGGGCGGCATCCTTATCCAGAGCAGGGAGCCAGTGAGTTGAGGAAACCCCTTACCTTCCCTGGGGAAGCAGGACAGCAGCAGGCAAGGCATTGGGATCCTGAGGAGCAGCAGAGCACCAGGAGGAAAGTCCACGGGAACTCGGGGCTCGGGCTGATGCTTGGGGAGGGATTAGTGAGCCACAAGGTGTGCGGGGCACCCAGCTAGTCATCTGGAGCAGGGGTTTAGAGCAGTGACCCCTGGGAGCTGCCTGTGCTGCTGACCCTCTGCCACAGACTGCTCCAGAGGGGACTCAGTCCTGTCCCTTATTCTGCAGCTGATTGTCATTGGATGGAGTCCCTGAGCTCTGCGCTTGGGTCATGCCGATTGCTGCAGGAGCCTACTCTGTTGGTCGGTGCTTGCCTTTTCGTTGCCATGGATGGTCACCCTTCAGCCTCTTTTGGGGGGTTGGGGTTTGATACAGTTTGATTGGTGTAGACCAGAAGAGCTTACACTGTTGCAGTCTGTCACTTATTGGAAAGCCTGTTGGAGCTGCTGGAAATGAGCACCCTGCTTCCTTGCTGTAGCATCTCAGCAGTGGCTGAAAGCTGCCAGTTACCCTACCTGTGGTTCTTGAGTCAAGGGTTGACTAATGCATTCTGGTTTGTTTTGCCATTTAAGTTCACTTGTAAATAACCTTTCCTATTATTCTTGTTTTGTAAATAAAGTGTAAATAGTTAAATCAGTTAAGTGTTAGACCTTCTTGGGACCATGGACTGCTCTGTGGGGAGCAGGGGCTGGCCAGAAGCCCTGCCCCACTCTCACCACACAATCCCTGATATTTGGGCAGAGGTGGCAACTATTGAGCTGCCACCCGGGTTACACGTGCAATGATGCATAGTCATTTAAAACTCCCCAAACTGGCTCACATGTAACATGTGACACCATTAAGCCACACAAATTACATTTCATCACATGTGCAAGCACCCCTAGTCTAACATACTCTGGTAAAAATTACTGATTCATGTCATCAGTGTTGTGAGGATCCTTTGAACTGATTGAAGTGGTTGTGATGACGCACAGAAAGAAAACCACGTTGGATTGTATTCTGTTTTAACAATTTTGTCACTGTAGGACTAAGTGTAGCAAACAGCAGTGAAAACTTGCCTCTAAGATGAGTGAATCTGACTACACATACAGAGTAGATCTCAGAAAGAAAGTGATGTGCTTGCGTAGTCTTTTTAAAAAAGTTAACCAGTCCTGTCATACTTTAAGTGAAATCAGATCTGGAAAAAGGAGGAGTAAGTAGGTCTACTTTAATCCTAACCTAATTGATTGTAGGGCTGATTGTTTAAATATCATTTTAGAAGAAGAAAGAAAACTCACAAGTCTTAAGATGTTCATGTTTGTCCTCTGAAGTCAAGGGAAGTTATTGCATTGACTGGTATTAGATGGCCACTACTAGGTACTATATCCTTCACTGATTAGTTGGTTTGTCTTCCTGTATGGTTTTCACAGCCTCCAATCCAGTGGGACAAAGATCCTAAGAGAGATCTCTGGTTGCTACCAGAGTGCAAATACCCATAAAATAACCCTTTGTTTTCTTGAGAGAGGCAGTATATTCTGTATGCTTAGGAAGCTGGAAATAGCTGTCCTTATGAATGACAGCAAAAATCGCAGTGATTACTTCTTGGCATGAGGTACCTGCCTAGTCTTACAAATGTTTGAGAATCTCTGTTCTGGTCTCTGACTCACAGCTCAAACATGCTGGATGAGGGGGCCTGGTTTAGTTCTTCAGTAAAGGGGGAAACCATACCTCACAGTACTGCTTTTCTTTGTGGGGACTGGCATGGCCACCGAGGTATTGGAGGGGGAACAACTTTAAACCATGTTTGCACCATTTAAAATTTGTTTTTTTTATGATGCAGTAATGTTATAGTAGTATTGTACCCAGGATGATCCAGGAATTATGAGAGCCAAGGATTTTTTTGGGGTGATATCTTTTATTGACCCAGCTGTGTCTTTCAAAGTTCTCCTGAACAGTTGTATTGCATATATGGAGTTGTGTGTGTTAGCTAAGGAGCTGCAGATGATGAGTCCATTTGGCTAAGTACAGACAATCAAAAAGTCCGAAGCTGAATTGATTCAATCTTTGCAGGTAAGTCTAAGCTGTGTAGACTGAGCCAATAAGCAAGTGAACAGACATTCACTTTTGATTCCAGAAATGCAGCCACATACCTACAGTGGACCAGGCCAGTAGCCAAGGGGTGCTAAAGTATACCTCCTTGCTCTACTGGAGCAGACATCTGGGGCCAGGGCTAGCCAGCCCCCCCCCCCCCCCATGAGGGGGGGATTTGCAGAGGGAGTGCAAAGCATCCTGGGATACTGAGGGACTGTGAGTTAACTTGACTCTGGAGGGGATCTGGGACAGAAGTTCAATAAACTAATTTAACACAAATCAGTTAAGTCTGATACTACATCCACCCAGGTTTATCTTAAATTGGCTTCAGCCATTTTGAAAGTAGTTTATGTGCACTGAACTTCTGTTGTGTTATGATTTGAACTGGTTTCCAATCACTTATACTGGTTTATGTGTAATTTCTGTCCTTAGCCCTTGGAATGATGTTTCTTGGCTTAGGAAGATGATGTCCACTTTAGGTTGTGGATTTTTATAGTAAGCAGTGGATTTTCTTATCTTCCATGTTATGGTAATATTAGTGATGTTGTATCCATGATGGTCCATGAATTATACATCAGTAGGAGCACATTTTTTCACAGTACAATAGCTTCCTTTCAGACCTCACTATCCTCATGCTCAAGGGCATGAATGACACGTGACCCCGGAGGCTGAGGGACAGCAGCGGCAGTTTTGGCGGCATGGTGTCGGCGAGTGGGGAGCTCTTGCACACGGCTGTAGCAGTGTTGGTGGTGGGAGCAGGGGTGCTGAGCGCTGACTGGCAGTTGAAGGCCACCCTCATACACCATCAGCAGTGTCAGTGGCAGCCAGCGGTGACTGGGGACTGCCCGCAGATGCTGGCAGTGGTGAAGCGGGGGGGTGGCAACTGGCAACCACCTGCAGGTGCCGCCGACAGCGTCGGTTGTGCTTCTGTCAGGGGGTGCGCCGCCAATCTTGTGGTGCATGTGCATCTGCACCCCTTACATGTCACCAATGATCAAGGGAAATCTACCAATCACCTTTTAAAGCCAATCTTGGGAACAAAATTCATAAACTGACTGGATGCTAGAAACCAAGGACTAAACATTGATATTGTTTTTTATGACATACTATAGCCTACCTGATTCCTGAAATTCTTCCTACATGCTACAGGTAGGTTTTGATTTCCTAGTAATCAAGCTTCTTTTCTTCTGCTAACTATTTGTCTGCTATGCCTGGGAATTTCTCCCCACTCTTAACAATTGCTGTGCTTGCTTTCCTCTTTCCTGAAGAAGAATGTCTTGCATTTGAAAGCTTGTTTAAGTTTATTCCAACTATACATTTGGTCCAATAAAAGATATCACCCCAAAAAATCCTTGCATCTATGATGTGTAGCGCATCTACAGATTTAGCTGATCTGGGTGGGATATACAGGAGATCTGACTCAGTGGCCTGGGAGGGCCCCCCTCAGTCCTGTTTTACTATAAAATACCAAGAGATTCATTAGTATGTTCCAGCTACCTTGTACCCCTGAAATAAAACTGCTGCAGGCCCACCTTAAGTGGCTTACTAGCTAAACTAGGCTGGTAGTTTGTGTGTGTCATTAGAGCAATGAAAAGCAGCTGCAGTGTCTGGCAATTCTGGCTTACTGAGTGGGAAGCCTTTTCTATATTAGAGGTTTTGGTGTTTGAACAACTTAAGGTGGACTAGAAGAGGGAAAGGCTTTATGGCTTGTCAGCTGCTCTGTGGTAATGCTTATCCTGCAGCAAGTGGACACTGAACTGCAGCAACGTAATCATTTTTCATACCTCTTTAACTGTGCCAATATAGTTAAAGCAGTACAACCATGTGGTGTGGATGTTATGCCACCGTAAACATACTCTATAGTAGTATAGCTTATTTCTCCAACAGGAAGGAATACAGTATCTCTGTATAGGAGAACAACTGAATGTTTAGAAAACAATTGGGTATCTTTCAATTTGGTAAAGTTTCAGGTACTGAAAAACTTTCAAAATGTCCAATTTTTCCTTTTTGTTCAGTTATTCAAACTCTACTTTCAGGAAGTGCAAACAGAATGTTAAATGCTTCTTCGCTCAGGCTTTTCATTCCTTCTATCTGCCTTATGCAAACTTCATCTGACATGCCTATCCCTGTAGGGTTTCAGCACAAAGGGTTCATAAACCTAGTTCATTACTATTTAATCTGATCGTTCTTGATTCTTCTTTTACCTCTACAAGAAGTGCTGCTTTTGATTAAGGCTTGAAGATCTTATTTTTCATCAAACAACGATGCTTAAGAGGAAAGAAAAGACTCAAAACCAATTTTTGTCCTTCTTTGGGCCACAGTTACATAATGCACTCAGGCTAATATCTTTTTAAAACAATTGGACTGTATGGGAAAGACAAGCTCTGCTAGTGTAAATACATTTGCTTTGGCATGCCAGAATCTATACAGGGGTGGAATTGCACTGTGCATGACTGGAATTTTAACTGTCACAGAATTTCAGTGGTCAATTTTTTGTAGAAAAGTTCCATCTTAGTGAAGTTGAATAGGAATTCTGTAAATAAAGACAGAATTGAGCCTTTGCATCTTTGAATCTAGACCTGGGTGGGAAATGTTGGGGTTATTATATGTTTCATTTTTATTTTTGTTTTCATTTTTTGTCTGTGACCTGTTACCTGAAGAATATTACAGAAGGTAGACTAGTGGTTCTCAACCTCATTAAACTCAAGGCACCCCTCAAAAATGCCTGCCTTTAGCTTTCATTCAGTTTTATCACTCTGGAAAATAAATAGACCAATTCTTCCACTGCAAATAACTCAGAAAGACCACAACAGGTCAGAATGGTTTTGACACTGTGCATTCCTGTTTGAAATCTCTGAGTTTATCTTGTGAATCATGTGTAGGTGTTTGTGTACTTAGTGCTAATATGATGTGGCACTCTATGTCACCCTTAAGTAGATCTTGAAGCACCTCGTGGTTGAGAATAGTCAACGTAGACAAACCATCTGGAAAACTTCTCCTTCTGAGCTGTGTATGGATTTTGCTGGAGTTATTAAAGCAGAAGTACAGTATGTACTACTGTTGATCAGTGCTGGTTGAGAAGAGGGGGTGGGTACTCCCTGGGAATACTGAGTGAACAGGGCTCAATTCTTGCTTTACTACATACAGGTTTCTTGTATGACCTTGGGCAAGTCACTTTGACACACTTTTGAAAAATTCGCATTATAGCACTTCCTACCTTGGAAAGGTCTTATGGTAAATATGTTGAAATGGCATGCTACTCAGACATTAATAGGCGCTGCATAAGTATTTTAGCTATATAAAATTCCCCATAATTATTATTGGTTGCATGTATGGGGGAGAATGATTTTCGGTCTTGTTGAAGCCTGCCTGAATAATGTTGCTGTTCTGGTTCTAACTTGGATATTTTTTTCTTCCCAAACACCCTGCACAGATGCAGGATGTTATTCCTAAGCCATCTCAGATGGATAGCTGTGCATCTTCTTGAAAATCTCCAGTGAAAAAGATTCCACAGGTTTCCTGGGCAACTTTCATTTTTCCCCTTTTCCTATGATTCTTACACTCAGGAAGTTTTCCCTGGGGTGTTACCTAAATTTGCTTTGCTGTATTTTTAAACCCATAACCATGTATCCTGTCCTCTCTGGGCAGGAAAAACCAATGTTTCTCCATCTTTTTATAGCAGCCTTTCATGTAACTAAAAACGGCTTTCATGACCACCTTCCCTTTACTGTCCTTTTCTAGCAGAGTGTTATTTTTCATGTAACTTGGGGCTGGCTGTAAAAAGGTGAATTAAAAGAAAAGCCCTTCAGCTTCACATATATTTTGCAGTCAAGGAACATTGCAAAGAGTGGGTCTTAAAAAAAAAAAGTTGCAGCCTTTTCTGCATGTGTGTGCTTGTGTCAACAGAAGGACTATAAACTATAAGATATTTGTTAGCTCATTACTAAGTCAGATTCTGACTAATGCCAAGTGTTGTCTCACTGCCCAGCAGCAAAAGTGCAAATAAGTGGACAGCTATGATTAAGTGCCAAATATTTAAACACATTATGACAATTCAGGCCACCCACACTCTTATGTAAATACAACTTCTGTAGAGTCATTTCAAATGGGACTGTAGAACAGACAAGTCACTTTAATGGGATTCTAGGTCAAACAGTGCTGTGCAAAACAGTGGTCAAGCAGCCAAGTTGAAGAGTTGAGGCCAAATTCTGCCCTCTGTCACACCCTGGGAGCCCACCCTGGGTTTGTGTGGGGATAGCTGAGGGCAGCAGTGACTTGATTTTGATCAGACTTCTGCTAGCTCAGTAAATACAACGCCACATGCATACTTTGGAATGGTTCTGGATTTGATTAGTTCCTTAGTCCTTGACCAAAGCCTTAATTGTTTATCCAGATGAATATTTGTACATTTTAAAGACAGACTTTTTACAGGCCTGTAAAATAAATGTATGAACAAAGATTACAGCTCATAAAAGGGGAGAGGAAAACCTGTTCCTTGTTCTCTACAGAAATAAATGCTCACCTTATGCAAAGATAACTTTTCAGCCTCAATGTGCTGAACTCTCTAAATTCATAGATGCTGTTGAATGCAAGTCAGGGATGTGACTGGGGGGAGAAGGGCGTGTTTGCAGAGAAAGAATACTTAGGCTTATTCTTAAATGACAGATGTGAGGCTCAGTAGCCACTTGTGGCACTTATTCTTTCCCTTATGGGATGGGGAAGGGGGGAATCAACCAGTAGTGACAACATGAGAAGGAAGAAAAAGAACTATGAAAACTAATTCTGAACAGTCTTTCATCTGGGACCACAAATACTAGAATGTCTTAATCAGCTTTGTGTGATTATTTGCAAGTACTTTTCCTTGGGGTAGACTTGAGGTGCTTTGTGTGCCTTGTCTGTGCCTTTCCATACTGCAACGTTTGGCTGCAACCTCTGTATCATGTTGTGTTTTGTCCTTCAATAATTGTGATATAATATCCTCAGAAGTAACTATTTTTAAGTAAGATTGTCTGGGAGATGGTCATTTCCTACCCCAAAGAGCTAGCAATCCAAATGGACAGGATAGACAGAGGAGAAGAGTGAAAGGATGCAGCATTAGAGGAAGCTTGACAAGTGGTGGATGGAAGTTCTACACATACTTCCAGGATTTGTGTATGTGTGTGTGTGCATGTGCGTGCGTGCCTGGAGAGGGTGTGTCATGTAATTCCTGTGTTTATTTGGTAAAGCGTGGAGTCTTAGACCTGTCTTTAATTCCAAGTAAACTCCACTGAGTAAAAGTGGAGTAACTCTATTGAAGCCTGAAAACAGAATTTCTATGTTCTGTGGTTCTCTAAAATCTAGAGACGGAATAACCCTATGGTTATGATGTGATGGAGCATATCTGGCCAGTTTGCCTATCCAGGTGGAGCATACCTATCTTCATACACATAGGTATAGGGTTACTTGCATGTAAAGGGGACCTTTTACCCCAGAAAAGATTCTTAGCTGCCTGTTTGGGAAGGGAAGATGCCCTTCTGGCTTCATTGTGTTGTGGTGTAAAGAGCAGGAAGTGGTAGGTTTTGGAGCTTTCTGGGAAGAAAGCAATGACCTATCTACTATACTTCTTGTGGTAAACCAAAAAACACAGGGAGTTGGTTTCTCCTACCACTAGACAAAGAACTTTGTTAGAATAAGGAAGCTAGTATTATCAGTCTTTCTAGCCTGCCTCTTCACTGGATGGCTTTTGTTTCCAACCAGTCCCAGCTTTTCTTTGCTTGGCTTCCTGATGCGCATTTAAACACGACTCTTACTCACTCATTTTCACCCACCCACACATGCTCTGTCCCTGACTAAAGGGAAGTTGCCCTACAGTTGGCAATAGGCTGTTCCCTGGGCTCTGGTAATGAAAGCCTCAGAACTGACTCTGTTAGCCAGAGCAGAGCAGTTTTAGACAGTCAGGATACCGTATTTTTGGCTTTAATTTTATAATTTGTTTAGCATGTTTGTTTGTAGTGCTGCTAATACTCTGGACCCATCTCAAAGTCACCTGGTGACTATTCCTTTCATTTCCACTTCAGGATTATTTCCTGCTTTATATTTAGGCTAGAAATCAACGGGAGTCCCTCTCCATTGACTTGTGTGTGTTTTGGATAAGGTCCTTCCACATGTGGGCAATTTTTCTCCAGCCCCATATACATTTGCCAAATGCTAAAGTTTCCAGGACTTCCCTGGGAGATGATTCCAGCACAAACATTTCCCTGTCTGGAAGCTTTGCTGCTGCTTTTGCCAAAATGTTCTTTCAAAATGTCACCCTAATACTTTATTGCTTAACATTTACTTTTTATGTTACATCTTCACACACACTTGCTAATTCCTTTTCTCTCCTTGATGTCACTGCCCATCAATGATTTTCAGGCTCTTGACTATCCTGTTACTATGTCAGGCATTTTATAATTATTTTAATTTCTCTTTGTAAATCTACCCCTTCAACAATGTGTTGGTTTTCACTGCCTCCTATTGCAACTGTGCAAGTTTTGGATGGTTGCCCTCAGATGCATAAGGCTGCTTTTTTTTCCCCCAAGGTGATTTTCTGTTTAGTGGTGTCCTGACCACATTTTGCCAAATGGAGGCGATATCTCGAGTGGAATCTGGTACTGTTCATTACCTTCCTAGCTAGTAGAACTGAATGCATCCTTGCAGATGATTCCACTTTGTCGAACAGGACTCAGATTCAAAACAAGCTTGATAAACTGGAAAAATGGTCTGTAAAGCATAGGGTGAAATTCAGTAAGGACAAGTGTAACTTCTTGTAAACACAAAAAGGAAGCTTACAAGAAGTGGAAGCTTCAACAGATAACTAGGGAGGAGTATAAGAATATTGCTTGGGCATGCAGGGATGAAATCAGGAGGGCCAAAGTGCAGTTGAATTCGGAGTTGCAGCTAGCAAGGGAAGTGAAGGGTAACAAGAAGGGTTTTGCAAGTATGTTAGCAACACGAGGAAGGTCAGGGAAAGTGCGGGTCCCTTACTGAATGGGGGAGGCAACCCAGTGACAGATGATGCAGAAAAGGCTGAAGAACTAAATGTCTTTTATACCTCAGGCAAGGACGGCTCCCAGACGACTGCACTGGGCAGCACAGTTTTGGGAGAAGGTGAGCAGCCCTCAGTGGTGAAAGATGAGGTTCGGGACTATTTACAAAAGCTGGACATATACACGGCTGTGGGGCTGAATGCAATGCATCTGAGGGTGCTAAGGGAGTTGGCTGATATGATTGCAGACCTGCTGGCCATTCTCTTTGAAAACTCATGGTGTGGGGAGGTCCTAGGCAAGTGGAAAAGGGCAAATATAGTGCCCATCTTTAAGAAAGGAAAGGAGAACGATCTAGGGAAGTACAGACCGGTTAGCCTCACCTCAGTCCCTGGAAAAATTATAAAGCAAGCCCTCAAGGAATCCATTTCTGAGCACTTGGAGTAAAAGAAAGTGATTAGGAACAGTCATCATGGATTCACCAAGGGCAAGTCATGTTTGATCAACTTGGTTGCCTTCTGTGATGAGATGATTGGCTCTGTGGATGCAGGTGTAGCAGGGCAAGAGGATTGGAGAAGGAGAATGCCTTGCCTCGTGCTCCCCTTCCTTACCAATGAAAAGCTCTGGTGGCTCTTGGCGAGGCAGCCGAAATGCTAAATGTAGCGCTGTGAGAAATGTGACCTGGATGCTGCAGGCTGGAAGTCCCTGCTGGGAAGCAACAGCTGCCAGGGAGAGAGGCCCTGGCTGGGAGTGCCTCAGTCGACATGCTGAGACCCAGGGAGCCGAGGGCCCTGGATAAAGAGTCTCAGCCCTGTCTCTCTCCAGGTGGGGCCCTCCTCCCACAGGAGGCATGAGCCACAGCTGGGAGGCAAGTCCTGATGCTGACTGGTTAGACATGCCCTGAGGCACAGTCAAAAAAACACCGAAAGTGACGGGAGGAGCCCTTGGATGATGGATGAAGACACACGTTGGAAGAGGGTGAGAAGCAGCCAGACTGCCCATGTTTCTTTACTGTCATTATAGATGGCCTGTCGGGGATTCCAGGCATGAGTTCTGGGAGGTATTGTTAAGACACTTCAAGGCTGGTGTGACGGTCAAACGATGATCAATGCGGCGACTGGAGTCTGGGGCCAGTGGGACCATAGAACCATACGAAGGCCTGTGGTGGGAGTGTAGGGGTGGAGGAGCTCCCAATCTGGACCACATAAGGGTCCTGCCAAATGGCAGTCAGGAACATGGTGACTGATAACAGATGGCCCTGACTCAGTGAGCATCATCTCTCGCTGAGGCAGAATTCTATAACTTCTTCCATCAAGTCATGGTGTGCGAGCACCTCAGCTGGGAATGGTCCTCCCCAGAGCAGGCAACAGGACTGACAACCAGGCCAGAAGGCAGGCATTGTCAGAGCAGAGAATGCAGTGGACCTGATATACCTTGACTTTAGCAAGGCTTTTGATATTGTCTCCCACAGCATTCTTGCAAGCAAGCTAAGGAAGTATAGTTTGGATGGAAGGACTGTAAGGTAAGTAGAAAGCTGGATGTATTGTTGGGATCAGTGGGTAGTGATCAATGGCTTGAGGTCCAGTTTGCAGCCAGTATCAAGTGGAGTGCCTCAGGGGTCGATTCTGGAGTCAGTTTTGTTCAATATCTTCCTTAATGATTTGGAAGATGGGATGGATTGCACTCTAAGCAAGTTCATAAATGACACCAAGCTGGGGGTATAGTAACTGGAGGGTAGGGCTAGGATTCAGTGACCTAGACAAATTGGAGGATTGGGCCAAAAGAAATCTCATGAAGTCAAGGACAAGTGCAAAGTCCTGCACTTTGGATGGAACAATCCCATGCACTGCTACAGGCTTGGGGCCAACTGGCTAGGCAGCAGCTCTGCAGAAAAGGACCTGGGGGTTACAGTGGACAATAAGCTGGATGCAAGTCAACAGTGTGCCCTTGTTGCCAAGAAGGCTAACAGCATACTGGGCTGCATTAGTAGGAGCACTGCCAGCAGATTGAGGGAAGTAATTATTCCCTTCTATTCTGCACTGGTGAGGTCACATCTGGAGTACTGTGTCCAGTTTTGGACCCCCTACTACAGAAGGGATGTGGACAAGTTGGAGCCAGTCCAGCATAGGGCAACAAAAATGGTGAGGAGGTTGGGGCACGTGACTTAGGTGAGGCTGAGGGAACTGGGCTTATTTCATCTGGAGAAGAGAAGACCGAGTGGGGATTTGGTAGAAGCCATTAACTACCTGAAAAGGGGTTCCAAAAAAAATGGAGCTAGACTGTTCTCAGTGGTGGCAGATGACAGAACAAGCAGCAAAGGTCTTATGGTACAGCAAGGGAAGTTTGGGTTGGATATTAGGAAAAACTGTCTCATTAGAAGGGTGGTAAAGCACTGGAATGGGTTACCTAGAGAGGTAGTGGAATCTCCATCTTTGGTGATTCTTAAGGTAAGACCTGGCTTGATGAATTCCTGGCTGGAATGATCTAGTTGGGATGGTCCTGCTTTGAGCAGGGTGTTGGACTAGATGACCTCCTGAGGTCCCTTCCAACCTGAATTTTCTATAATTTTATGAATCTAAATACAAAGTACTGCACAAAGACAAAATAAGGAAAGATTAGCTAAGATGTAATAGTACAGAAAAGCATCTGGGAATTATAATGGGTCACAAAGTGGGCGTGTCTACATGAGATGCTTTACTGCACAGTAATGTGGTTTACTGCATGATAAGCATGTGTGTCTACATGTGCACATACTTATTGCACAGTAAACCTTGCTTGGAAGTAAATTTGATCAAATGTACTTTTGATCAGTAACGGCGCAATAGCACTCATTTAGATACCTGACTGGGAGCAAATCTGCTCCCTGTCAACTGATCACCAGGGGGCAGGAGATTGCTCCCTGCCCCAGGAGCTGCCTGCTGCCGGGGCAGGCAGCGCCATCAGAGCCCTAGTGGGGGCTATATCCCCCTGCCCTGGCAGCAGAGAGCTCCAAGCCTCCTGCTCCAAGATTGCAATCAGGGAGAGGAGGATGGGAGATCCTTATCTCCCAGTTCCTACTTTGCCATCGTGATTGGGGAGTTGGGGACTGGGAGACACTTATCTCCCAATGCTGGCCCCATGGCCATGAAGCTCAGGCTTGGAAATAAGGATCTCCCAGTGCTGACCACATAGTTGTGGAGCTGGCGCTGGGAGCTCCCTGCTGGCAGACGCTGGGGAGCCTGTTCTCTGCCCATCTCTATGATCGCAGAACTGGGTGGGGAACAGGTGGGAGAGCCTGTTCTCCACTCAGCTCTGTTAGAACATAGCTGGGTACAGAATAGTCTTCCCATCCTGTTCCCTCAGCTCTGTGAGCATTGTCTCCTTGCCCAGTGTTCCCTGCCAGCCCCTGGGCTATCATCCAATTACCAGGGGCCAATTACAGGGCCCCAGGAAGCAGAAGCCATTTGCTGCCATTAGCAGCAAATCTGCTCCCACTTCCCTGCATGTGTAGATGCCTGCTTGGGAACATTTACTTGCTAGTAGTTTCCTCGCAAGTAAAATGATTTCAGATCCAATGCATGTGTAGACATGCCCATTGAGCACGAGTTAACAATGTAGTGCTGTTGTGGGGAGAAATAAACACATTGGAGAAAGTCCAGCAGAAGCCAACAAAAATTATTAGAAATCTAGAAAATATGACACAGTATGATAGGTGGGAAGAACTGGTGATCTTTAGTCTAAAGAAAAAGAGAGAGATGTGACTTAATGAGTCTTCATACAAAGACAGCGGTTATAAAAAGGATGGTAATTAGCTAGTGTTAGTGTGCTTGGGGGATGGAACAAGAAACACATGTTCAACTACAGTAAAGGTGAGTTAGGTTATATTAATAACAACTTTGTATCTATGCAGATGTTCATGCAGTGGAAGAGACTACTAACAGAGGTGGTGGAATCTCTGTCTCTGGACAGTTTTAAGAGCAGTTTAGACAAATATTTGTCTAGGATGGTTTAGACATGGATGATCCTTCCCTGAGCAGAGAGTTAGAGATCACCTAATGTCCTAGTCCAAGATCCTTTCCAACCCTATTTTTTCTATGATTCCTTTAAAAAAAATCCTATAATTCCTGTAGATTATGGGCCAAATTGTCAAATACTTCACTGAGCAGCTCCTACTGTGATACCTGAGATCCTATTTTCCAAAGAGCTTCTTTCCCATCATACATCCAATATGGAGAATTGTTCCACAAATCTAGTCATTCAGGGGCAGAGGACGTGCCATTTTGAGAATTTGATGCTGTTTCTGGTATTTAAGGCCCTGGCAGCCTCTCCCTGATCCTGGGGTTCCAGTGCACTGGGACCTTTAAAAACTGTGTAACAGCCCAGATGCATATGTGGTTTTTAAGATATGCAGGTACACCAGGACTCCAAGACTGGGGAGAGGCTCCCTGACCCTGGGGTCTCAGCACATGAGCTTGTGGCCTTTATAACTACCAGGGAGGGGTACTTGATCAACTCCTTTCAACCAGCCCTTGCAAACCTGTATCCCAGGCTACCTGCACTGGCAGTCGCACAATTGGGATCTTAGTTATCCCCCATCCCAACAATCATGCTTTGTGCATGTGTGGCATGGCAAGAGGTGCAATTGTTGGGACTGGAGATCAGCTTCTGTTGTGCCAGTAAATGAACATCTGCCAGAACTTTAAGGAAAAAACATGTGATATACCTTCATCTTCAGTTCTGAGTTACTGAAGTTTCTGTCACCTGAGTTTCTGTCACCACCACCATCTAAGAAAACAATTCAAAACACAGAGACTTCTTATAATAGAAAAAGAAGGGGGTTATATGACAAAAGTGGCTTAAAGAAGAGACTGAAAAGAGTTCTATAGAGCTAGATATTTACCCTTTAGAGAGAACCTGAATAAAAGAGTAGATGAGTCATGAAATAGTAGTATAGAGGAGGTCATTCTGATGTTCCTTCCTATTTGCAAGCTCTTCCAGTGTCTTAAGGGGACAGCCATTGAGAATGAAAGGCAATCAGATTTAAATTGGACTGAAGGAAACTTTTTTAACTAAACACATAGTTAATCACTAGAACTTTCTGCCCAACATCAGTCATGCTAAAAGCTAAGCCTGATTATATCCAGGTAGAAAATAATTCTATTTTTATATGGATAATGACCTTTTTGGAAATTAGATCAGGTAGGACAGAATATTTTTAAAAAGAGTATCAGCCTCATGTTTCAGAGTTAAAAACAACTATTAAACTTAGTGGAGGTTGTGAAAAAGATCTCCCTATGGGTAGATCAATGCAAAGTTGCATGCTATGGGGTCCTTTCCATTTTGCTACAAAGCACTTGGTACTGAACTCTGTCTCTGAGACATACTCCGGGACTGAATGGATCTCATCTGGTGTGGAATTTTTAAGCCCCTATGTTACTACATTATAAAAATTTAAAAAACAGCTTGCTTTTTTACAGTTTGAAAAGAGTGATTACTTTCAGGTAACAATGAAAACCTGGCTTGCCTTTTTTTATTTACGTTAGCTGTGGAAATCTTCACTGTTGGCTAGCCAGATTTTCCAAGCATCTGAGTACCCACAACCTGGACAAGATTTTCAGATGGGCGTAGTACCCCTGAGGCAGCTAAACAAGTGGAATCTGAAGAAGAGCTGAAATTCTTCCCAGAAAAGTGTCACAGTGGGACCTGGTGTGTGCTGAGCTCTTTTGAAAATATTGCCTTATGGGCCTGTCTAAACTGAAGCAAAAAGTGCACCTTTAAAAGGTGTCATCTAAAATGCTTTTAACGGGCTTTAAGCCTCTAATGTAGGCAGAACAAATATTTTAGTATAGGTTAGCTGTGGCTGGTTATAGTTCTCCTCTTTCTTTAGAATGGCTACAATTTGGAGCATAAGAACGTAAGAATTGCCATTTACTGGGTCAGAACATAGGTCCATCTCACTCAGTATCCTATGGCAGAGTGGATGCTGAAAGGGAGAGTGAACTGGCTATGACCTGTCTTGTATGCATACCAGCCCAGCCGCTGGCTTCTTTACTTTTCATTCCATCCAGGAAGAGTACACACCAACTGCTGAAACTTCCTTAGCCTGACGAAGGGTTTTTGAACCCGAAAGCTTGCTTAATAATTATTTTCCAACTGTTTGGGTTGGTCTAATAAAAGATATCAGATTCACCCAAGGAACCTTGTCTGCCTATGTCCTTAGACCAACACGGCTACAACCTACACCCCTGGGTATGACCAGGTTTTTTCCCCCCAAAGTTTCTCTCTCACTTGCAGCCTCCAGCATTTAAAGTATAGGAAGTTCTGATTCAGAGGCTGTATAGCAAACTTCCATGCTCAGTAGCTACTGATGCCCCTTTCCTCTAAGAATTTGCCTAGTCCCTTTTGTGAATCTGGCTAAACTGTCAGCTCCCACACATCATCTAGTGGCCATGAGTTCCACACTTTAATGACACACTATGTGAAAAAGAACTTCCTTTTGTTAGTTTTAAACTTGTTACCTATTAGTTTCATTTTCTGACCTCTAGTTCTTGTATTGTGAGTGAATAAATAATACAGTCCTATTTACTTCCTCTTCACCATTTAGTATTTTGTAAACCCTTATCACATCCCCTCCAAGCATCTCTTTTCTGAACTGAATAGGCCTAGCCTCTTTAATCTCTCTTCATATGGAAGCCCCTGCATACCACTAATCATCCTTGTTGCCCTTCTCTGTACCTTCTCTAGTTCTTCTATAGGAAATCATCTATTTGGTTTTGTGTTCATACAGCATCTACAGTAGTCGTTCTAATCTCATCCTTTTTAGACTCAAGGCTCTCCTCAAAAATGCCAGTTCTTAGCTTTCACTTCTTTCTTGATTATAGGAAAGCTATAGAATGATATTTCTGTTGCAAACAACTCAAAATGACCACAACATATCAGAATGTTTTTCATGCTGTGGATTCCTGTTTGAAACCTCTGGGTCTGTCTTGTGAATCACATGTAACAGTTTACACATCTAGTATTGCATAGCACCCTGGGCCACACTTAAAAGGATCTCGAGGCATCCCAGGGTGCTGCGGCATCCTGGTTGAGAATCACTGGTCTAGAGAGTAAGACCATTTTTAAAACACAACTGGGACTTTGTGGCCAGGGACAGAAATTACACATAAACAGGTATAAGTGATCGGAAACCAGTTCAAATCTGTAACACATCAGAAGTTCAGTGCACACAAACCACTTTCAAAATGGCCGAAACCAGTTTAAGATAAACCTGGGCGTGTGTAGAGACTCAACTGATTTAGGTTAAATTGGTTTATTGAACTTCAATCCCAGTTCCCCTCCAGATCCAAGTTAGCTCAGAGTCCCCTAGCATCCCAGGATGCTTTGCACCTCCCTTGTAACCCGCTTTGCAGGGTGGGTGGGCTAGCTTTGGCCCAGTCTGTCTGCTTCAGGAGAGCATGGAGGCATGTTCTAGCACCCACTGGCTTCTGGCCTGGGCCACTGAAGGCATGTGGCTGCATTTCCAGCATCAAAAGTGAATGTCTGTTTACTTGCTTATCAGTTCAATCTACACAACTTAGACTAACCTGCAAAGCCTGAAGCAACTCAGCCTTGGACTTCTTGACTGTACTTAGCCTGTGAGACCACCGCAATAGCGATACCTCCTATCAGCCAATACCCAACACTTGATACCAGGAGCATCAAAGCGATGGCCTGTGGACTGGATCAACTCTATTTGTCTGGCCCTGGCCCAGTGTGCTGTATATGGTGTACAGGCCTGGACCCAGCATCCTGGGCACTGCATGTGGCACAGAGGGTTGGTGTGGACACATGCTTGCATGTGGCATCTGTGGTAGACTGACCCTGTTCTCTGGCTGTGGTGTGCAGGGCCATTCCAGCGCGGGCACTGCATGCAGCACACACCCCAAGCTGGCCCAGCACACTATGCCCAGACTGGGGCTGGCACATGTGTTTGTGGTGCTCATGGCTGGACTGAGTGTGTCTGCTGTATGGGGCCAATTTAAGGTGTGCACTGCATACAGCACCCCACAGGACTGACCCCGTGCATTGTCTTCAGGGCTGGTCCAAATTATGCCTACCAACGGTCCCATGCACTGGAGCCAGCACATAGGGCTGGTCTGGGCACCTCATGTAGTGCATGCCCTATTCAAGTTCTGTATGTGAGCCCCAGACTGGTACCCTAACATGCACTGCATGAGGGGCCTGTGACAGGCTGGCCCTGTGCATTGCTTCCAGTGCATGGACCAGTGTCTGGGTGCAATCTGGCCTGAAGACTGGCCTTGTGTCAGGCCAGGCGAGTTTGACCCCCTTGCTAAATACCTTGTTCCATCTACATTGAGGCAATGTATGTTAAAAGCCTTTTCTCACTTAGATAGACCCTTGCTTAGTGGGGTTTGTTTATGTTTGATTGGTACTACTTTGGGTCCTTTAATTAGGGTCAGGCTCTTCCTGTCATTTGAAACAAGCTGATTCTTGCAGAGCTGGACCACTTTCAGGCCCACCTCTAGTTCTGATCTTTTTAGCAAGCAGCCCACAGCTGCCTCTTGGCTAAGCCACTTAATAAGATGGTGAAAATGATGCTCAGTAGCTGGTCTGGATGACTCAGAGACAAGAGGATGCTGTTTAGCATCACATGTAACCTGTCACAGGCCTGGGTAACACTAGAAAGTTCAGCTGCTTTAACCATAGTGTGGATGCAGTTACATTAATAAGAAACACACTTCCATTGGTGGTGGAACTGGTCCCATAAGGAAAAGGGAATGACCCATACAAGGATAAGGCATTTTTTTTATCCAGATAACCACATCCACCCTGAAGTTGACCTGTGATCACTGTAATGGTAGAGTCACATAACTATGTTGGTTATTGGTACTGATACAGCAAACAAGCAGAAACCAATCCTAAAACTCTTTCCTTTATAATAACAGTAATTTATTAGCAATTATTTTATTTACTGTTTTCACTTGGCTCTGCTTGAGCTTGGAAATGAAAAAAGTCCCTTTTCCTTTCTGCAGGGAGGCAGTTTCACTTTCAGGCTCTCACACACTGGCACATTGGAGTCACAGGCAGCAGGGGAAAGTTTAAATAATAGACCCCCCCACCACAAGCCTAACAGTACATAACAGCTGCCTGCCAGGTCAGACCAAAGTTCTCTTTAGCCCAGTGTCCCATTTCTGTTGGCAGCAAATAACAGATATCTTTAAAATGTGAAAACATGTTTGTGTTTGTTTGGGAGAGGACCAGAAGCCTCATTAGAAAAAAATAATATGCTTCTGTTCATATTTCCTGACAGTGGCCCTTTAACACCACTCAGCAGCTGTTACATAGGGTAATCCTGTTATCCACATGTCACTGATTCATATATTAATTGCTCTCCATGAAGCACAGCTTATTCTTCCAGCCTGGCACCCTCAGGTATGCTCTGCAGGGGGAGGATGTTGAAGTCATTGAGGTTTACTATTGGGATTCTGGAAGCTCTTAAAGAAATGGTTCCAGATGGATTTGGAAAACAGTGTGTCCAGGATACAAAGGAAAACAAGATGGCAGTGTGGAACACCTGTCCATTCCTCAAAATAGGGATGTTCAGCCTCTGGCTCACAGATCCATTGCATCTGGTCCATGGGGCTCCCTGTGGATTGGGAAATTTGGAGGGGGGGGAGGGGGAGGGGCAGTGGCCAGAGCCCTGGGAGCAGCTGGAGCTGCCAGCAACATGGCTCGGACCTGCCAGCAGTGGGGTGGCCCCAACGCAGCCAGGTCCTGACTTGGTTTGGCTCGGCTCGGCCATGATCCTATGCATTTTCCAGGTGCCACTGCATCAGACTGAGCTGCAACAGGGTGAGTGGCCACCCCTGGAGCTCAGTCTATGACATATGCGCCCAGTGGGCAGTGGTTCCGCATCCCTGGCACCGCTCAGCCACAGGGAGATGTTATGCAGGGTACTGCATGACTGGCCCTGGGCTCTGGCTCCAGCATGGACCTGTGGGCAGGGGCAGCCACAGCTTCTGCCCTGGGTCTGGGATGCAGCGCATCCTGCTTCGGCTGCTGCTGTGTTGGCTGGGGGCAGAGCCTGTGGCTGTGGGACAGGGAGGGATCAAGCTGTCACCCTTGCAGGACAGACAGTCTTTTGGGATCTGGTGGGATGAAAAGAACTTGGCCACATTCCAGGAGGACAAGGGAAGGTGGGAACCAGCAGCAAAGGCCTCCAAATTTAGGATTATTTTCTAGGAGCCAGATCTTACAACTTGATCCTTCTAAGTGCACACCTGCTCCCACAGAGATCAAGTGGCTGAATACAGCCTTAGTTCACTAAATTCAGATTTCAAACGTGCCACCTGGCACAAAAAATCTGCTACTGACCCCTGGAGGCCATCAAAATCATGAAGTTGAAGACCCTCAAATTAGTTTCCAGTTAAGTTTATTCCCACGATAGAAGCAAAAAGTTTACCTAGTGTATGCTTGGGAGTGGATCTGAATGAGCAGAAGACAAGAGAGGCCTGCTTAGCTTTCATCTGTTACAAGCTTGAGTAACACTAGAAAGTTCAGCTGCTTTAACCACAATGTGGATGCAGTTTCATTATTCATATAAAACACACTTACAGCATTGGTAGAACTGGTCCCATAAGTCAATGGGAATAACCTATTCATTTTATATATATGAATTGTATATTCATTTTCATCAGAATAACCACATCCACCCTGGGGTTGAACTACTAGCACTATAAAGGTAAAAAGTCACATAAATATGTTTAGTGGAACTGGTACAACGACTGAATAGAGACTAGGCTTAAAATCCTTTCCTTATGATGTTGGTAGTAACTAGGTTTGCAAGATAATACATGGCCAGCAAACTGAATCCTGATGGATCTACCATATTTGTTAGTGTTTTGCATTAATCAACACTACTGCCATATGTAGTATGAATAACTACTGCTACTATAACAGTCACCACTACCAGTCCATGTGGCACATATCTTCCCTGTAGATCAATTATGTCAGCCCATTGGTCACCAGAGAAGGACCTAGTCCAGGGGTGGGCAGTTATTTGGGCTGGAGGGCCACTTAGGGCATTTTGCTGAGCTGTTGTGGGCAAGGTCACAGCAAGCAAGCAAGTGGTAAATTACTAGAGTGGTCTGGGGTGCTGGATGGAGCAGGAGGGTGGGGTCTACATGGAGACCAGGTTGGGACCCCCACAGGCAGGATATGCTCAGCTGGGTGGATGGGATGAGACCATGGGCTGGTGGGGAATGGTGTCTGGGAGTAAGATGGGCAGGTAAAGCCAGGGCCAGGATTGCAGGGTGGTGACAGTGCTGGGCTGGGGCCTGGAGCAGAGTTGCTATCCAGTCTCTACATGGCTGGGTGCTGTCACCACCCTGCTCCCGGACACCACTCCCCACCTGCCCATGGCCCCATCCCAGCTGCTCGGCTAAGTGTGCCCTGCATGCTGGGGTCCTAGGCTAATCTCCATGGAAACCCTGCCTGCCCACCCACTCTATCTGGCACCCCTGGCAGTGGGTGCAGGGTGGACAAGCCTAGGTACTCATGCGGTGGGGCTGGGGCTGGCAGCGGCGGCAACAATGGCAGTGACAGCAGGAAGGAGCTGCTGATGCTGGGCTGCTGGGAAGTGGAGTGTGGCCACCACACTGCCCCAGCCTGCTGTGCACCGGGGGGAGAGGAGGGGGCGAGGGACCCACTGCCCGCTATGCCTGGTCCAGGCGGGTCTAAGGGCCAGATAAAATCCCTTGGCAGGCCAGATCTGGCCCACAGGCCATCCTTTGCCCACCCCTGCCCTAGTCCTACATGGGCATGTCAGAGCCCCCTGCTCCTCAGTAGCCATTTGAAAGTCATATGAAGGCTGCCATAGATCCTTTTAAGTCTCAAGGTGTGAGAGAGGAGGGACAGGAGGGGAGGTGAAGAGATCACAAGAATGACCTGGCAGGTAAGATATAGATAGAGAGGAGGGGAGTAGGACATGGAAGGAAGAGAGAATTGCAACTGTGTATCATATCATGAACAGGCGCATCTAGAATCAAAGCATTCTGCTCCTCCAGGATGGGGATGTGGGGAAGGAAGGGGAAGGGTGGCTGGTGATCTTTGCTCCCATGGTTTGTTGACATCTGAATCCCTCGATGGAACTGTGGTCCCACTGCATACATCGCAGATTTCCTTTGTTTTTTCTGGCACTTGATTCACACAGGACTGTGCTGCATGCCAAGGTCATGAAACTGCAGCCCAGTCCCCAAATGCTCAACAGATGCATTTTGCTTGTCAGCTAAGAGAAAGCTGAGAGGACTTGCAGATGGGAGGGAAGGGGCAGAAGGGCTCCCCAGCAGAAATAAAGAGCCAGACTTAGGAATCTAAGAGCTGTCACAGGCCATCTCCACATACTATATGCAGATCAAACACAAAGGGGAGAGTGCCAGCTCAGAGCATTGTGCATACAAATAATTCAAGGTCGGCTATAAGTCATCCTTTCATGAGATGCTGTGGTTTTTCCATGAAGATACATATGGATGTTCCTTATTATTATTACCACTACTACTATTGCTGCTGCTACTTTGTTCTCTGATGCTTGTGCCCAGTTAAAGAGGGATGTTTTCTTTGTATTCAGTCTAATAAACCTCTGAGTCCATGTGGAGCACAGCAAACTAGCATCTGTCCTCACAAGTCTCATTACAGATGTGTGGGTCTCATGCTGTACTGGTAGAGAGAGGCAGAATTTAAGCATTCTGCCTGATTTTTCAAGTGCTTAGCGCTCATGGTTTAGGACTGATTTTCCAAGGAGTTCAGCTCTCACTTAAGTTGCACATACATATAGAATCATGTGCAACTTAATCCTTAGTCTTATGCAATCAGACAGACATTATACCTTTATAGAGCACCCCAGACTGATTTGCTTAAGTCCCTGTCTCTGCAACTGAGTCCAGTGTCTGTATAAGCCTCTAGTGGATCTGATTCCAGGATTGGGACCTAAAAGCCTGATTCTGCAAAGATCTAAGCATGTGTTTGACTTAATGGGGCCACAGCTAAACCTATTTCATCTGCTCTAGTGTTGACAGAAATGAAGGTAACCATGATCTGATGCCACCCAGATGTTCCGCATGCACTATATATGCAGATGATCAGTGGTTCGAGGTGGCAACACCCTTAGAGCTGCTGCCAACGTAGCCAGGTTCCCAGCTTGAAGCAACTAAATCAAATTTTGCATTTCATTATCTCTCTAACATAAAATCTTGTTCTACTTTTTCCTTGTTGGGCTAATATTTCAGCTGGAATCTCTGTGCCATATTATAGCAGACCTGGATTGTATAATGAACCACATTGTGCAGTCCTTCTATAGGCAGAGTTCCCACTGGAACCTGACAAGTAAACTGATTTTGCCTGAGTGAAGAACTTCAAGATTCATCACCTGCCTCTGGCTTTGGAATCAACCTAGTATCCTGTCATTCAATATTTAATATTGAACTTCTAGGAAGTGCATTGCAGGTTTTCTATCTGATGGACTTTAATACATTAGATGTTAGAAGTGTCAGGCATGCCACTACATCAACTCAGCTTTCCCTTCCCTTCTGTCTTTCATGAACCCACCCAGTAGAGAATGTGGCAAAACTGAGAGTTGGGAGAGCGAAGTCTTCCATCATGGCACTTTGGGACCTCCAGGAGAGGAATGAGATGATCTTTCTGTCCCTGATAGGGTCTACAAAAGCATCATTACTTCATGGTTGGTGATTTCAACCACCCAAGGTGCGCACTGCTGCTGTCCCCCTGAGCATGGGCTCCACGTTGCCACCAGCCCCAGTCCCATGTTTCCTTTCTCCACCCAGCTGCAGCTCCCGCCCCTGCTGCTTCCTACCTGCTGCCTGGAGTGGGTGGGGTGCTAGGGAAGGTAAGTAGGTCCCGCTGTGCCTGCAGCAGTGGCAGCAGCTGCTTTGTCTGGAAGCTGGGTGCTGGCTGGGTCCCCCACCCATGAGGGTGGAAGTGAGACACAATAGAGTACGTTGTTGGGGGGTATATATGTGGGCACCTTGCTCCTATGCTTGAGGGTGGAAGGGCTGGGTGGGGTACAATTCATTGGTGGGTGCCATGGGCTGGATGAAAGTGCCTGGTGGGCTGGAGCTGGCCCACAGGTTCGATTTTGCCCGCCCCTGCCTCAAATGCATACAAGCAACTGTCACTAAACCCTTCCCTAGGCTGTGACAGCTATGATAGGGATAATCTCAGGGCTCTGCCCTGCTCCTTGGCATTTGAGCGAAGACAGCAACTAGAAAGGAAGTAGCTTTCTCATCTCTGCAGCCTTCTTTGCCCTATCCTCATTGTTCCTCCCTTGTCACTCGTTCTTCCCAGTAATCACCTTAATTCTTATAATCACAACCAGCTTTCTCATCACTGTCTCATCTCTCAAGTCTCTTGATTCTCATGTCACTACACCACACTGCACTACCTTCATATTCATCTTGCTCACCCTACATGGCCTTTTTCTCTCCTCCTCAGTATAATCCCTCATGGTACTCTTTGGCATGGTATTTTAGCGCCTCCCCCCCCCCTCCCCCCCAAATCCCTTATAGCCCCTTATCTTAATCTTCCTCTTTCATATTGTGATTCTTTGCCCCCTCAGGACACTTCTTTGTGGATTCTTCTCTTTGACAAATTCCTTTCTTGTTTTCCTTCCATCTTGTACAAACTCATGTGCAGTTCTGGTCTCTGCATCTCAAAAGGGATATAGCAGAATTAGAAAAGGTGCAGGGAAGGGCAACTGAAATGATCCGGGGTATGGAGCAATTGTCATTCCAGGAGAAACTAAAAAAGGCTAGGACTCCTCAGTCCAAAAAGGAGGAGGCTGGGAGAGATATGATAGAAATCTATAAAATCATGAAGGATGTGGACAAAGTGAACAGGGAACTGTTATTCATTAAATTCCAGAGTACTAGAACTAGGGGGTGCCCACTGAAAGCAGTTGAAGACGGGTTTAAAACTAGCAAAAGAAAATAATATTTTAATCCAGTGTGTAATGAGTTCCACAAGTTAACTACCACTGGAGGTTGTAGAAGCAGATGGTATAGCCAGATTCAAAAAAGGATGGGACAGGTTCATAGATGATAGATCCATTAATAGGTATTAAACAGAATAGTCAGGGATGTATCATTTGGCATCTCTAAATCAATGATGGTGGGTGCCAGGGTGGGTAATGAACAGGCGATACCTGGTTCAATATCTTCCCTCTCAAGCATCCATTCCTGCCACTGTTGTAGAGAGGCTACTGGGATAGATGAACCACTGGTCTGACGCAGTATGACAGTTCTTATGTTCATGCAGTCACTCCTCTTCTTCCTCATGATTCTTCATTGTTTTTCCTCTTCCCTCATGGTATAATCCATCCCTGTCCCTTCCTCCCCTCCCCGCCCCCCCCCCCCAAAAAAAAAAAAACAAAAAAAACCGCCTACAGTTTTGCCTGTCTGCTCATCTTTTTTCCCCACTGTCCTTCTAGGCAATGGCTTGTTCTCTTTCTCTTATGATACCTGCTGATCATCTTCTTCATTGTTATTTCTCACATGATATGTCTTCATTGAAGATTGCAGGGTATCTTAGAGAGATTCAGGCTTGTTTGCTTATTCTGGAAGCAGTCTAACTTTGGCAGTAAGGAGCTCAACTAATTTATTCTTGCACAAAACAACTCTTGGTAGTTCAGCATCGGGATGCAGTAGAGCTGCCTTTAAATGGGTTTTGGCAAATGTAGTTTCCGGGGGTCTTTTGGGCAGAGCTGTGCTGTTGGGAACTGCTGTGTGGATTGGCTCTTGAAATAACCACGTTCTGAAATCTTTTGCTTGTATAGATGTAGGTGTGGATCAAGAGAGGTGGTCCAGGGGGGCAGTCAGAACTCCCTTTCAGACCACATCACAGGAGCAGCAATTGGGAACTTAAAAAGAGGTCCCTGAAGTAGGCACGAATCTCCTCTCTTCCTTCCCCTTCATGCTTAGTAGCATGCCCCCTTCCCTCCCATTCATCCTTCACCTGCCCACTACTGCTTCTGTTCCTGTTGTCCTTTGCTGACTCAGGGGTAGGGGGAGCTCCAGAGCTCCTCCAGCTGGGCTGAAGGTAGAGCCAGTCTCATCTGGGACAGCAGCAAGGATGGCAGTGGGCAGGTTCTTCCTCCCTACTTGGTCCTCCCTGAGTGATCATTACCAGGCCAGGGGCAGACATGGGGAAGGAGAATCCGCTCATTGCTACTGCTGTCCCTGTCTGAGTCCAGCTCCCCACACAGCAGGAGTGATTGGAACAGCAATGGCAGCGGGCAGGTCCAGAGGCATAAGAAGAGGTGGCAAGGGCGGGGAGGGAAGTGGAGGTGCTGGTGAGCACGGTGAAGAAGGGAAGGGAAAAGATGCCGAGAGTGGAGGGTGGAAGGGAAAATTCTTAGCTGATTTGAGGACTTATAAAAGTCCCTGGCTATTGCTGCTGCTCCAGTGGTGTGGTCTGCCCAGTCCCCAGGGAGATGAGGGGAAGCTGGGAGCAGGGGGTATAGCCCCCCCCCGTAATGCCAGTCACTGTTTCCACACCTCCCTTTTTATAATCCTGGATCTGCCTATGCATAGCTAGGAAACCCAGGAGTGCTTAGCACTAATCTTTGTACTGACCTGTCATGCTCCATGGTGTAATGCTGACTGACACACACTCTCTTCCACTCTTGGGCAGTGTTAATGCTGTTTTATTGCTGGGTAAAACCTTCCCCATTATACAGGCTTTCCTAATATTACCTTCCCATAGAGTGATGTTTGGCAAGTGCAGAGCTTTATAGGACAAATGGAAGATGCTATCTTTGCAGAAATTAGCTCCTCAGGTATCATCTCAGGGCTCTTTCATTTTATACTTGTTTTGGTGGGTGCATCTCTTGCCTGGATGGGCAGTATAATGAGCTCAGATCAGGGCCCAGGGCACAGCCAGTCCCAATTAAATGATCAGGGCACTCCATCCTCTGAACCTACGGGGGAAACAGGCCCTACTTGCAGTTAGCCTGAATCAGGGTCTGGGCCCAGCCTGTCCTGCTGACCCTGATGTTGGTTCCAACTCCTAGTTCCCTGCTGGACCCAGTTCCTAGACTTTACCTGGTTACCAAGTGACCTGTTCTGACCAGCTAAATCTGGTTCTTGATAGTCAAAAGGTCTCAAGAATGAAATATTTGGTGAGCAACAGTCAGAGGTAACTACTTAGGGAAGAACTTCCATCCCATTTTATCCCAGCTGTGTTTGAACATACTGCACCCCTTTGGCAGAGCAATTAGGCATGTGATTATGTACCCAGTCCTGCAGCTGACATCATGTGAAAGGACTGCTGGACCTGAGCTGGACTCCAGCATGTCCAGCTCTCCCTCCATACCTTGTCAACTGCAGGAGCAGGGCCTTGAACTTTCTGAAGCAAGTTAGCTAAAATTTTTATCACCAGGCACTCACACTGTAGTGCCACACAAAATGTGGCACTGAAGAGGCACTTATAATTTGTCATCACATCAAGAAAGAGGTGGATCTAGGATGGGATGCAGTGATACAGACACTCCTCGCTTTCAGTCAACAGTCCTTCAAGAGCAGCAGCCAGATCCTTTAAGTCCCCAAAGCAAGTAAGTATTCCTCCCTCCCTTCCCTTCTGTATTCAGTGGCACCTCTCTTCCCTCCCCTTCTCTCTGCCCTCCCACCCCAGTCGTGCTCACTGCTGCTGCTGTCCCTGCTGCAGCTGCTCTCTGTGCAGAGTCCAGCTCGACCAGGGATAGGAGCAACAACGGAGAAGCCCCTTTCTTTGTGCCTGGTTCCCTTGCTGTTCCCTGATAGCCTGGGAGCAAGCATGGGGGAAGGTAACCCATCTCCTCCCATTGCTGCTGTCTCTAGCCAAATCTGGCAACATGTGCAGCCTGGCAGGAGCAGTTCTGGAATCCCTCCCAGTCCCTAGGTCATCTGGGGACAGTGGCAGGGCAGGGATGGGCAGGAGACAGGGAAGAGGAGGGGAGGGGAGAAGGAGAGGGGAGGAGAGGGAACTTGCAGCTAAGCACTAAGGGGAAAGGGGAGGGAAGATTCTTATCTGCTCAAGGGACTTAAAAAGACTCCTGCTGCTGCTCCTGCATGTTCTGCCTGCCTCAGGTGCAGGGGGAGGGGAAAGGCTGGGAGCTTGAGTGCACCTACCCCTGCAGTGCCAGTTCCAGCTCCCACACCTTCTTTCTGAAATCCTTGATCTGTCCATGCACCAGGCTGTATTCTCTATTGGTGTAATTGCACAACAGACAAACTTTGGCCTGTTGTTTATACCCTTAAAAAACATCCTTTATGTGTGTAAACAGCCCTCAAGTGTCTAGATGAGGGATATCAAGCTCATTTGCTCCATGGGCCAGAGAAGATACTGAACTGGTTTTCAGCAGCACTGGAGCCAGTGCACAGAGCCAGTTCAGTGTGGTGTTGCATGTAGTACACTCCCCAGGCCAGTCTCCTGTGCCTCAGGCAGCGTGCATCAGTCCCACTGCAGGGCCTGTACTGCTGGCAGTGCATGGGCTAGACCCATGCTGCAAGCACTGCCTGGGGCTCGGGGAGCCAGTATAGGGCACAGACTGCATGTTACACCCAACCAGAGTGGCCTTCAGGGCCTATTAGGATTGGGCCACAGGCCATCTGTGCATACTTGAGCCAGTGGTCAGGGTGCTGTGTGCAGTGTGTGCCCCATGCCAGCCCCTCATGTCATAGGCAGTGCTTCCAGCACCGGGTCCACCCTGTGAGCCACAGGCAGTGCAATTTGGTATTCTACATGGTGCACAGGCTGGACCTGGCACTGTGGGTGCTGCTTGTGGCATAGGGGACTGGCGTGGGGTATATGCTACATGCAGTGCCCTCTGGACTGCCCTGTGGACCACCCTGTGTGCTGGCTTCAGCATGGTCCAATCCAGACCAGCCCTGGAGCTAGCAAACATGATTGGTCTGGTGCAGATGCCACATGCAGCTTGTGCCCTAGACCGATCCCTTGTGCCATGAGAAGTGCATCCAGTGCCAGGTCCAGCCCACACACCAGACTGGCTCTGCATGTGGCATGTGGGGTCAGTGTGAGACTCACGGGTCAGATCATGTGACTCCATGGGCTGGGTCCGGACCTTGGGCTGTAGGTTTGAAACCCCACATCTAAATTTAATCAGCTGGCACACAATGAACCAAATTCTGGATGCAATTTTAGAAGCATTTACAGAAGTGTGGCTCTAGACGGTTGATCTAGACCTGTGCTACTCTTAAATATTCACAGGCATCTGGAAAAGAAGGGCTATGGGGAAAACCATAGGTCCTGCATCAGGGATACTGCAGCATCTTTTCTGTCTGAGGGGAAAGGGATGAGCCATCTCCTGATGATTTAGAAAGCTTGGGTGATTTTACACATAGGAAACTTTAAAAAATGTGTTTCCTCCCACAGTCTGGCCTTTTGTTTTTCCAGCCATGCTTAATGCTGGGGTTGGAAAGCTGAACTTCCAAAAAGTGAACTTCCTCTCTTAACTATAAACTGACCCCTTGTGGTTGCTATAGCAACTGCAAAGAGGCTAATGAACTGTGTAAACACTCCCTCTCAGTTCCCCATCCTGTGACTTGAGAGCCACTCTGAGCAATGGGATGTGCGCAGAGAAGTGGCTTGCACAGAAAGTTGTGAAATGCAAACCCAGCAACTTCTCCTATTTCTCTCCACTTCCCCTGGGGGAAAGCAAAAGCAGCGGCAGGATAGCAACAGGCACAAATGTGTCTGTTACCAGTGGATCTGAGCTTGTGGTGTGGTACCACAGAAAGTAAAACTAGACATTTACCTGGAGAAATTGAGTTTGTAGAGATGGACATATGTTACAAGCCAGTCCTCTGCAAAGTCAGATTCCTGTAGTGTTCCTGCTCACGGCTGAGCTTCCATCTGTGCTGAGGGGTGGTCTAATACAAATGTGCTTACAGCTCCTTCTATTTAATTAATTCAGACAATCAGTCAAGTGTGAAATCCATTGGTTTCTGGGTTCTCAGTTGCTTGCTTTGATGTAAACTCTCTCTCTCATGCATTTTACTGTGGCTGACTGAATTGCTTTTCATATACTGATAGCAATTTGTGATGGGCTCAAGGAGCTCCTATTTAGTCCCAATCTGCACAAATCCAGGTTTTGTTGTTTTTAAACCACTCCAGGTAAGATTTCATCCATCCTTCTCTTTAGAACCTCCTCTGAAGGAAATTCCACAGTTTCTCTGGGCAGCTTGTTCCATTGTCTAACTCTTCTTACGGCTAGGAAGCTTTTTCCATAGACTTGATCGAAATCTGCTCTGCTATAGTTTAAACCCATTGCATCTTGTCCTATCTGCTGTGGCGTGGGTACTGGATCTTAATAGCCTCTGCAGGGATCTGGCAATGCAGTATCTGGTATTCTACAGGCACAGTATGACAAGACCAGCATAGGCGGTCTCCTGGCATTGCAGATATTTGTTAGCTATGTCTCTGTATCAAGTTTTGAAAAGTTCTTGGGGTGTCAGTTCACCAAGGGGTATTTGATCCCCATTAATACAAACCTTCCATTCCCTTCACCATAAAATGCTCAGCAGAAATCAGTCAATTGGTTCCCCTCATTAAACATTTCCTCTTCCTTAAAGAAAAGGAAAATGTTTTGTTGCATGTATCCCTGCCTTAGTCCCAGGCATTACACTGCTTTGGCTGGACCAGTCAACGCTACTCCCTTTTTTTTTCATCCCTGAGTTCATGTTATGTCCCTAGAGTGGATGTTACTTATAGTTGCTGCTACAGCATGTCCCTGTGTTATGCTGAGGTGGTGATATCAAAGTTGAGATTGGCTTTATGCCACTGTGTATTTCAGGTGTAGCTGTTGGATTGATATGGCTTTTGGTGCATGAATGTAGAGGAGTGAATTGATGTATTGTTGATACCAAAAGCTGGCATACTCGCTGTACAAACAATACTTCAGGAACTGCCTTTCTTGTATACAAATAAGGTTGTGTGTTCAGAGGAAAAGCAAGTTACTGTTCCAAAGGGCAATGAGGTTAGTATCATAAACGTTTTCAAGTTACACCATTCTAGATGCTGCAGTGCAGGAAACATTCAGAGTTGTCATGAGAAAACTTGGGGAACCTAAAACTACCTGAGACTTCATTACCACATGGCTGTCAATATGTACTGATTTTTGTTATTAAATGCCTGGATCCTGGAGATGTCACAACATCTGTGCATGTATGAAACTACCCCAAGGGCTAGGGACACATATTCAAAAAAGCCCGAGCCTGAATTGATTCAATCTTTGCAGGTTAGTCTAACCTGGCTAGGCTAAATCAGTTTTGTAACCAGACATCACAGAAATGCAGGCACATGCCTGTAGTGGCCCAGGCTAGAAGCCAGGGGATGCTATAGCAGCCCTCCCTTCCCTTCCACAAGGCTGAGCTGAGAGGGGGCATGGCTAGGTCCCAGCAGGATGCTATGAGCGGGGTTCCCCCCCATCCTGATCAGCCCAGCAGGGAATGTTTATCAGCCCTAACTCAGTGTTTATCAGCCCATTCAGAAAACAACAGAGGGACATTATCAGCTACCTGTTGATTCTGCCTTTGTCCCATCTGCCACAGCTTGGAGGTAGCTAGCATGTGGTCTGAGAGCTGTCTGTGAGGAATGGGGGAATACCTGCTTAGCAGAGCGTGGGGAGGGGAGGGGGGATCAGAAGCCATGCAGAGGCCTGCAGAGACTGCAGAGCTGCCCCCAGGGAGCAGAGGGGAGGGGCCAGCTCTGCTGTGGAGCAGAGAGTCCCGCCCAGCCCAGAGAGCATGCCGGGATGCTAGGGGAGTCTGATTTAATTTAAACTAGCAAGGTGTCTGGGAAAGACATTACTTAAACCAGTTTGAGACAAATCAGTTAAGTCTGAGACTACATTCAACCAGTTTTATCTCAGACTGGTTTCAGCCATTCTTAAACTGGTTTATGTGCACCGAACATCTATTCTGTTACAGGTTTAAACCAGTTTCTGGCCACTTAAACCGGTTTATGTGTAATGTCTGTCCCTAGCCAAAGTGACTGGAGTCTTTGATCGGACATCAGGGTTTCACTGCAGACTTCAGGAATTCTGAATTTCCATCCCTTCTGCTTCATCCTCAGACCATATAACACATCCATGAGCAATGATGCCAGTGGAGCAGGGATTTGGAGGGAGAAGAAGGTTTCTGGAAGAGTGCCTGTCTGGAATCTTAGGCATGTTTCTGTAGCCCAGAGATTCTGACTCATAGCTGGGGGATGAGGGTCTGTAGAGCAGCTAATCTACTTCTGTGAATCACTCTGCCCAAAAGCTGGTGGGGGAGGGGGTAGAATTCCTACTGCATCACTCTGTCTTATGTAAATGACAGCAAGGGGCAAAATGTGTAGTTCAGAGTACAGTTAATCAAATGCATTTCTATTACGTGCAGTACAATACAGAGTCCCTATAATGTCTCACTTCACAGATGGCAGGAACTGGATCTGTTTAAACAGGGCTTTCTGAATCATTTACACAGACAACTGAGAGGCAGACAGTCATATAAGGGAAAGGGATGGAGGTCTTATTGTTACTAGTATGTCTCTATTAGTTTGTCTCAACTCTGTTCCTTGGATGTAAACATGGAAATGGCATTTAAAAATAAATCAGCTGAACTAGTTGGTGCGAGTATGTGGCCTCTTTTGCCTCTTATTAAACAAGCTTCTGGAATATCTACTCTCAGCTCTGAAAACATTCCAGTGTCAAACACTGCTTCAAGCCTCAGTGTATTAATGTGGACAATTCAGTGAAACTCATAATGCGATAATGACACTACTGCTGCTGTTTTCCCTGGAATTCATGTCACATGAATAAACTGCCTGCAAATCCTATATTCATGTGAGGGCTTAGAAAGTGTAAGACAGGCCAGATGCATGTGTGATTAGGCTAAGGCAAGCCTGCAGGGCTGAGAGCTGAGGGGGTGTGAAAGAGAAGACAGAGGGCAGGCAGTCCGGATCTGCTTTGGCAACTGTGGAAACGCAAAAGATCTGGCTGAGCGAGTTGTCAAGTTTTCTTCACGTGGAGTCTGAAGTTAGCTGGGCCCTGACTAAGGATGTGGCAGCCTTAAAAGAGTCTGGGTTTAGTTTGGAAAAGCAGCTAAAGACCTGGATGCTTTCCAAGCTTTGCAGACTGCTTAAGTGTGCAAAACAGGGTGGTAAATCTCAGGAGAGCAAGCTTCTTCGTGCAACTTTAGTGATTCTGCTGGTAAGGCCAAATCCAGAGGCAACATGTAATGCGATGCCAGCTGGGTCCACAGACGTATACTCTCCCACTGCTTGAATGCCCTTAGACCTACTAAGGGCATCAAGGAGGGTCTAAGGGGTGTGTGTGTGTGTGTGTGTGTGTGTGTTGCTTAAAGTTACAAAAGAGTACAGTAGGAGTAAATGAGTTTAAGAGTCTGGCAAAATTAGTGTAAGGAGCCAATTTACATTACTGTGTCCAGCCCCTCTGAATTTGGCCCAGTCTCAGTTGCAAATGAGCGAAGAATGCCCTTTCCAGGTGAATGTGGACACTTCAAATTTTAGTTGTGGAGGGAATTAGGAAAGTATTTGGGGGAGGGACAGGAGGTTAGCATAATCTGGCTCTAAAAATGGGTGAAGGTTCAGGACGAGGATGGTTTCTTATTCCATCTGAGCGTGTACGTCCTTTGCTCTAAGCATGGTGTTCTGTAAGTAAAGCCTTTCTTGCCCCTCTTGCTGTCTCGAGTGTGGACAGTTTGCGTGGCAATTGTCTGCTGCCTGCTGCAAAAGCAGCAGTACAATTGTCAAGGATATAAAATAGCTGCAAAGGCAACGTGCAGCACAGCTCATTTGGAGGCTGCATATTCACAGGTGATCTTTCAGTCTGTACATTTTCCAGTGGAGTTGGCAGCTGTTTGTGTGGTGTACGCTTGGATGACTATCCAAAGAAGGAACTGGGCGGGCGTTTATCCAGTTGAGGCAGTTTCGAGGAGCTGAAGCAGGAAGGAAAATTACCAACATTGACATCTGTTGCTCCCTGCAGGTCTCTCTTATTATAGCCTGCCAAGATGTCAAAGTGCACAGACATGACCTAGAGCTCTTATACCACTTGGCTGTTTAGTTTCCAGTACTACCCTTTTGGCACGGGCAGGAGGGGCAATCCCATTTTTGGCATAGCAGGAAATCCTGGTTCTTGCTATCATCAGGTGGTTAACGCATAGTTATATTACCGGTAACGGACACCAGTAATACCTGCACAGGTTCACTCAGAAAAGAATGGAGGTAGCATACAATGGTCTCCTTTTACATGCGGTAGCAAAACCTGGCTTGAGAACAGCAAGCAGACGTGGCATTTACCCGTAGGTTAACAAAATGGTTGTGTAAATTGACACGTGCCCTTCAGAGGTGGTTGGTTAACACAGGAGAAGGTCTACTAGAGTGCTCCTTATTATAGGTTTCCATGCATCTTGGGGATCTATATGCTTCCAGTTTATTAATAAACAATTATATCACACTGAAGCTCTTTGTCCTGTCGGGACACTTGAGAACCCAACTCTATGTTTAGCCTTCCCCAGCATAGGCCTCGTGCTCTCTGAGAAGCACTGAGAGCCCAGGGTTCAGTGGCCTGGAGTGTGTGTCAGTAGCTTGTGAGGGCAGAATGCTATGTATTTTTCCGAGAACATTTGTCCCACTCCAGCTTGCCAAGAAGAATGCAGTCTGGTGTAGGAGCCATGCAGAGCAGTGGTAAATATTTGTCCCTTGTGGATCTGCCTCTTGTATCGCATGTTGTATTGTGACACATTTGTTTTGTTTTTTCGGTTGGAGTCTAGTCTCTCGATGTCATTCAGAAGGATATAATGCTTTAAAGAGCTGATTTATTGGGAGAACTGCAGAGAAAGGCAAACAAATAGCAATATCTCTTATGCCTCTGAATTAACACCTTTTTGTTCTCCTTTGTCCAATCTTCCAGAGGCTTGCACTACAAACAGCATATCTGCTGGTGCTTTAAAATTCTCTCTTGGGAAATTCCCCTTCACCCATTCTTGCTCTGTGTTTTTGTCATTGTTTCAGTAGCTTGTCACAGCAACCTTGAGAGAGAGGACTTTGGCGGCACACTGAACTTATAGGACCAGCTGTACTGCTTTCTATCTCCTGACATGTACTGGTGGACTTCTAGAATTGTGCTTTTCTTCCTTTCCTCCCCATATTTACATGTGAATCTCATACAAGGGTCCTTGTCATGATTACCACTGCTTACTGCTCTGCCCTGCTAAGTCAAGTTTACTACAGGAAGGACTAGGAGTAGCAATGGCTTCAGCTGGCAGAAGGCCCCCTCAGTGATTTTTGCATCCTGTCAGCCCAGCTGAGGGGACTGGAAACAGCAGAGAAACGTTAAACATTTTACAGACTCTTGTGGGTGGCGGATGGACGGCACAGGGAGGAAGGGAATGGGAGTGGGAGATGTGGCATAGGACAGTGGTTCCCAATCTTTTTAGACCGCAGACTGGCAAACTGTGGACCAGCATACTGCAGAATGGAAGTGACTGGAAGCCCACCCTTTTTTATACTCAGTAAAATAGTGCTTGAATAAAAGGGTGGGCTGCCAGTCCGCAGGAGGGTTGGCTGCTGGACCGGATATCCAGAACTGGCCTGGGGGTTGGTTACCTCTGGCATAGGAGAAGGGATGGAAAGTCAAGGGCGAGAGAGGAAAACAGCAGAGAATAGAAGGGAAAGACTGGGTTAAAGCTGAGAGAGAGTTGTAAGGGCCTGGTAGACTGGAAAGTGAGAGAGGAACAGGGATTCCTTGGGCCTAGTCCAAGATTTGCCCATTTTTAATCAAAAAAACCTAACTAGGGCACGATTGTGGGCAACTGTTCTTAGAGTTATGAATTACTGAAGCACTTGCTCTCTGGCTCTGCTCTTTGATCTTCTCTGCCTGGAGCAGTGAAGCAGATCAAAAAGAGGCCGTGCTTTGCCTGTGCCCTATGCGTTGCTCAGCCCTGTGTGCTTCTCTCCTGCACTCTCGCTTCTGTATGGTTCTGACGGCCAGAAGCAGGGGACTGAGGGACCACAAGCTCTACCCCTCCCTCTTAGCAGCCTGAGGAGTGGTTTTACACTGGCTAGACTGGTTCAGTGACTCATCCCACTAGCAAAGCAACATTGTCACTTAAGGCTATGACAAGCTTTGGCCTCAAACAAAGGTCTGCATGAAACACAGGCTTGTTATGAGAAGATTATGAAACCGGGTGTACAGTTTATTTTCTACCTGCATAGCAAACTCTCTCTCTTTTTCTCTCATGCACATGCGTATGTACACCCCTGGAACATCTCGAATAGGGACATTTTAGGTAACTTGACAGTAGTTCTCAGGACACTGGGACACAATCTAGAAAGTTTATACTGTCCAGTGAAACGAGAATACATGGTCCTTTTATCCTGGCTAGGAAGAGATATTTAAAAAGCCAAAGGCAGAATCGATCTAAGTTATGTGATTTTCTGTAAGCGGCATAGTTTAGACTGGTACGGACACAAGTGGCTTCTGGTTTCTTTCATCAGTCCACACGATCATTTTAAAACCATCTCCATATCCTCTCTTTTCTTTCACCATTTCTTTCTATTCAGAAGTGTGTCTGGCATGCCAGTTGTTTTCTGACAGTGTTTGATGAAGGTTTGTTTGTATCCCAGTGGACATGTAAGAGTTAGGGTCAGGCTGACATGAATAGAATGCTGCATGGCAATATTTGCAGCTGTGTGCTACTCTCCTGTTGAGCACTGGAGCAGCAGCAATTAGGATTCAGGCCAGTGCCTTTAGAGAATAATGGTCCTGGTTACTTGAAAATATTAGAATAATTCAACTTTCTGCAGTTGCTAAGCAGGAAAAAAGTAAACAAAGAAGAATAAGCGCAGGGAGTGGTGTTTTTGAACTGGCATAGTCAAGAAGGGCAATCAAAAAAAATCCCTGGAAATCATGCCCGGATGAGTCTTCAATTCCATCTCCCTGCATGGAGCAGGATTTTCCTTTGCAAAAGCCCTTCTAGCTGTAAATCATCTACCCTTGTTCTACTGTGCCAAAGACCTCCCACTGAGGATAATTTCATTGTTTATGTGCCCCTGCTGTAAAGATTTGCTTCTAAAGTTCAGGGTATAATTTTTCTCTGTTATGATCCGATCTATTTCTCCAATCTCATTGGCTTCCATTGGAGCTGTTAGTGCTGTTATGCTCAGCATATCCAGCCATAATTAACGCTCGCTAGGTTATTCCCAGTCCCTGAAAATTCCACCAAATTGCTATTTCCCGTCCTACCGGAAAATCATCCTATTTTCATTTCAGTGGCAACTTGCAATTATATGCATGGATTCACAGGTTTTAAGGCAGAAGGGAACACTCTTTCAATCCATTTTGAACACTTGATCATGGTTTTTTACTGGGTAAGTCTGGCAATGGAGGATACTTATTCTTTCTTCCTTTATAAGAACACATGATAAAGCCCAAGAACTCCTGGTTGTACCGGAGCATGTTTTTTTAGAAAGTTGTTAATAGCTGAGTTGAGGTTCTCAACTGATGAGGCATTTATCAGTTCCTGTGATAAGGTGTCCCAAGGATTTGTTGTCCTTGCCATTAACTTGTATTTTCCTTGTAGTTGTAAATCTTCCGACTTAATTTTTCAGCCATTAGATCTTATAATGCCTTGATCTGCTAGATCAGGGGCGGGCAATTATTTTGGGCGGAGGGCTGCTTACTAAGTTATGGCAAGCCATTGAGGGTCATGTGACAGGCAGCCAGGAGCAGATAAATATTCATTTGCTAAATTTTTTAGGGGCCCTGTGGGCCGGATAGAATGGCCTGGTGGGCCACATCCGGCCCGCGGGTCTCATGTTGCCTACCCCTGTGCTAGATGAGAGAGCTCGACTAGTATCAGATATGAGAAAAATTGACTAAATTCAAAGGTCCCAAAGAGTCATAGGACTCTAAATGCAAACAAGGGTGTGAACTTTTTCTCTACCAGCTGTTCCTGTTAATATTTGTACGTGATACATATTTTTTTCACCACGTTGAGAAGAAATGAAGGGAACAGAACAGGAGGTAGGAGTAGAGTGGGCCTGATCTCTCCCTGCTTCTCTGGAATGGTTTTGGAGAGTGAACTAAATTGGAGGAATTCAACTTTGTAAAGCACATCCAAAAGTTAGCAGGTCATTCCCGCTATGCTGTAGCATCAGTAGAGAACTTTGAGTTTCTTCCAGAGGTTTGAACGTGAGAGGAGAGAGGGCTGAATGGCAGGTCTAATAAAAGCTAGTCACAGTTCTGTACTGAGCTTTTCTAGCACATCTCTTGGGTTATGTACTGTGTTTTAATATGTACCTTATTGATTTTTAGAATAATGTCACAAAATGCATGATGAACAGTGGACAAACAAAATTGAAGCCTTTGCAAATTTTTCCTGGACTTTTCCACATCCCTGGTACGTACTGTTTCTCTCAGGTTGGGTGTGCCAGTCATATCCATATCTGTTTCATCTGGCTACAGGAGAAGTTGAACCCCTGAAATACTTCAGTTGTCTTTCTCTGCTTAATTAGATGTTCATATAGAATCAACTTCTTCAGCTTCTTGGCTTAATTTTGGTTCATGGTAAGATATTATTATGCCATGAGGAATATCTGCTTTTGTGCCCCCCCCCCCCCCCCCCCCCCAGCTTTCAGTACACTTGGGCCTGAACTAAAAATACTGCATCTAAGCATTTCTGAGGCTCGGGACAAGTTGAAATAGTCTCAGTCACAATGGTATGAAATGCTCCTGATGGAGGTCAGCCTAAAGTGTAATTGTTCTCCACCAGTCTCTGGCAAGTATGTGATTCATTGGATACCAATGGTAGCTTGTAAAAGTTTCAACCATCTAAAGACTACCTAAAATTATCCTGGGATCAAGCTTGTTCAAAATACCAGAGGAACTAGGGAACCATAATTTCTTCTCATCTCGATCAGAGAAGATCTTAGTACAGAAGAGAATCTTAGGGCACAAGTCTAAAGCTGCAAGCCAGTTTTCTGAAAGGAAGAAAATGTACTTTGTTACTGTGCAGAATTCCTTCAAGTTCTGACCGTGTTGCAACTAAACCCAAGGTCAGAGGGAAGACTGGACCACTCTCTAATACTGTAGCAAAGGTGGCTATATGCAGTTCTCCTGTGTGGTCTGCTGCAATTCACACCTTTGTTACATAGGTGCAACCTCTGCAGATGCCAGACTGCAGTATGGCTGTTCACACCAGGATGGAGCAATGCACTCCAGAAACTCTTCAGGTAGTACTAGAAGTTAAGGAGCTACAATCCATTCTGTTTTATGGACACGAGGGAAGGGGGTTGGTCTCCTGGCAAGCTGGCAATAGAGCTGTCAGCTGACAGCCTGGGTGCATTCTAGTGACAATGGGGAGCCTTTTCTTCAAGTGCAACGGACTCTCACAGCAAGGATACAGAAAGGGCTTGGCTCCTTGCAGAGTGCTGGCACAAACAGTTCCCTGAAACACTGGCAAGTTTTAAAGTTTTATCAGATGGGAACAGCGGTGGAGAAAATAAAAGTGAAAGCAGATGTTTTCCCTTACAGTTTCTTCATATTCATGCAAGAGGGAAAAAAATAAACAATAAAAATGTCATAACCCCTGATCCCTATGACTTAGAATTACTCCATGAAACCTAGTGTTGTAAATCCTCACTTCCGTCTCTGCAGCTGTGGGTTCTGAAGGGGTAGGGCCATTGTGGCACTTAAGGAGTATGTGTTTTCACATGTTTGTGAGTATAATCTGGAGGAGGAAATACTTCTAGAGTTAAAAGCTGTTACACTGCTATAGGATCTGCTGCATGTAGAATTTCTTTGGTGATATATCAGTAAGAGTGTGCTGATAGTGATTAGTGCAATTGGAAATCTTGGGTGTTGTCTATGATCGCAGTGTAGTGTAGACATACCTGAACTAGCCTTAAGCAGTTACCAGCATCTCATGTAAGACTAGCAACCTGTGCTGAGCTCTGTACTGCCATAGCTAGCCTGTTACCAGTCTGTAAGCTAAGCTGGTTGAGTCTACCCAGCTCACTGCAAAGCAGATGACCCTTTATTCCAAATGGCTTTGGTAACAACTGGTAAAAGACTAGAAAGATCAAGAAAAGTTTGAATTCAGTGAATTCTCTTTTCACATCATAAAGCCTGCATACCATATTCTGAATTCAGACACCTAAACAATATTGAAGAGTGCAAGGCACCCATATTCGAGAATATATATGTGAATGCCTGCGTGTCTCAAGTCAGAAAGAAATTTAAACAGAAAGGTTGCTTGCAGACATTAAAGAAACCCTCCAAAACGGCACTTTACTTCAAACTTGGCGCGCTCCTGCGCCAAGCCCAATGCATGACCAGAAGAGGCATCATGCTAGCTGGACCTGGCTCACCCAATATCTGTATAAATTGGTGACTTTAGTGGGGCTTTTTTGGCACTTTTATCTAATAGCTGATTGAATCAGCTTTAGATAAAAACCCCCAAAAGCCCCACTGAAGCACCCAATCTATACAGATCCTGCAGAGCTGGGTCAAAGTAACATGCTGCTTCTTCCATTAAAGGGCATTTTTTTTTTAAGACATCTGCAAACGGCCAAAATGTCTAGGCCTAGGGAAACCTGCATTTGTAACGCACAAAAACTTATAGTGTAATCACACTATAGGAAGCAGAGTCTTTCTTGACTGTACCTACCTTACATAAACACATTTCCTCATGTACCTACAATTCAGGTGAGCTAGGAAGTAAAAGCAATCCATAATCTGATAAGAATTATATCAACATACCATCCTCTCTTTTTGGCTTCTGTAGAGGGAGTTGGGCCTGAGCCACTAGTTTGGTTGTGGATTGGAGTTTTTCCTCAGATACAAAGGTCACTTAGATATCCTAGGAGCCTGTTTTTGATTTCAGGAATACAAGCCAATTAGGGCAAGTATTTTAGTATGCAGTACATGGTGTAAGTCACTACTACTACTATTAATCAGTAACTAGGAGTGTAGAATGGATAGAGTAGTGCAGTGTATCTCAAATTTGGGTAATGTATTCCGATGGATGTGCAGTGAATTTCTAGAAGGTGCGGGAGGGGAAGGAATAGGAAATTGGAAGAGGGGAAAGGAGGAAATGGAAATGGAAGCTGTCCCAGGGGAGCTGGGGTTGCAGGAGGGCCCCAGGCCAAAGGAGAGCCCCACTTACCTCTCGCAGAGCCTAAAGAGCTGGAGGAGATGCACGCAGCGCATCTGCTCCAGCCATTGTGGATAATACCATTGTGGATTAACCGCCAGTGTGGATAATTAGCCACATGTATATCCAGCTGTGGCTGAGCGGCGTGGGCAGGAGATGCCACCCGGCGGAGATAAAAAGCGGCTCCGACGATGCGACGGGCCAGTTGTTGAGTAGAGGATTGAAGGGAGAGCCCTCACACGGAAGGGATCAGCCTCCGCACCCGGCAGCGTGGAAGGCCGGGGGTGGAGCCAGGAGAGGCTCTGACGGAGTCGGCAGCGACACCGACAGCAGAGCCGGCAGGGAAGCCAGCAGTAATGCCGGTAGCAGAGCCGGCTGGAAAGCCAGCAGCGATGTCAGCCGCAGAGGTGGCAGTAAAGCTGGGAGCAACGCCGACAGAGGGTCTGGCAGCTGCACCTGCAGCAGAACCGGCGGCAGCACCTACGGAGGAACCGGAGACAGGCGCAGTGAGATCAGCATCGGGGCAAGCAGGTGCTGAGACCTAGGAGGGAGCCTACACAAAAGCCTCGGAGAAGAGGTAACAAAGGGCGTGGCCAACGGCGCCTCATCGGGCCGCACCGGAGGGTGGCCAAAGACCCAAAGTGGGGTTGGACAGTTGAACTTTGTGGCCCACAGCGGCCTTAGGAAGAGGCAGGGACTCAATACCCTAGTGGGGTGAGCCACCGGGGCTGTGGAACCTGGGCCCAGGGGAATCCATGAGGCCCATAGGCCAGTGGCACCCTTTTGGGGCCTCCTGGCCCAGTAGCTTAGGGGCATTAGTTGTCACGGTGGTGGGATTGGCACATCACGTCACAGGGTGATTAGTATAGGGCGGTAGGGAGTCTAATTGGAGGGACCGGGTCCGAGGACTTCGTGGACCATACATCAAGACCCAAAGACTCAGGCACGCAGCTGGCAAGCCGTGGACAGAGATTGGGGAAGAGCTGAGAACGCCAAAGGGGCCTGAAGATCGGCAACCCAAGGTGGTGAGTGGCCGGGGTGTAGGGGAGGTCGGAGCCCCGTGAGTGCCCGCCGGGAGGCGCGACGACCCTGGAGGCTACCCTGAAGGGGAGCCCCTCCACTGAAGTAACATTTCAAGTCGTGACAGGCAAGTTAAGGGGCTCCCCTGATGTCAGCAGGGGTAGCCTGTGGGGTTGACCCACAAGCCCGGGACAGGCGTGGTCCATAGTCCAGGCTAAAGCTGCACGGGAGCGCCTAATCCAACGGAGGTGGGCACAGAGGCAAAGGAAGGAAAAAAGAAAACAACAACAACCGTACCACATATTTTGGGTTGTTGGATGGGTTACTGTGTGGTTGTAGTGACAAAATATTAACTATTCTGCAACAGAATCATAGTATACATGGCGGTGTAAGAAACTTTAAAAGTTTGGAAACCAGTAGTTTGAGAGCTAGTGGATTGGAGATTAGACTGGTATTCAGAAAACTTGGGTTTGGTTTCTGGGTTAACTATAGACTTTCTTGTGTCCTTAAACAAGCTACAATACCTAGCATATGTCTCCCAATGCCATGAGGTGCTATGATATTAAAACCTATTAACAGTTGTATGGTGTTCAGATATTATAGTTATGGGGAGCTGCATAAGTCCCTAGCTAGAATGACTGACTTTTTAAAAGTAATTTTTATATATATCCTAAATTTGTTGATATAAATTAAAGCTACAGATGACAGAGCACTTTGAACATGCTCTGTGGGGAAAGCGAGTGTGCACATGTGAGAATTCCAGACAGTCCAGGGGAGACAGATGAGTCTTAGCAGAACTAGGGGCTTTATTGTGCGTGCTTCTGCTTCTGTCCCTACACTAGTACAGTACTTTTAAAGCCATTAATAAAGGCTTTTATTAGTTTGGAAACTGTCCTTGCTCTGCAGAGGCTTTTGTTTGAGAGTGTTTGTTTTCTTCTCCTCCCCTTGATAGGTTTTGTTTTAGGACAGAGTAGAAGAACTCCTCCAGGATTCAAAAATATTCATGCTGCCATGCAAGTACTGGGAGAAGGGAAGAGTTTGTGGCAACCTGATTAGCTGGGGTGAAATGGTGGTGAGAAAGAGAGTAAGAGAGCACAATGTTCTTTTCTTTTTATGGAAAGTGATATATCACTGTAGACCACAGTAATCCAAGGTCTGCTCTTTGCTACTTAGTGATTTTCAGACAGGCTCCATTTGTGCTGCACTGACCATTTATGCAGCTGTGGTGGACCTGGGGATGTCAATTAATCGTGATATATGCTATGAGTATACCTTATGCGAGATGAAATCCATCATCCAATTAAGTTTCAATGTATGTAGATGAAGTTTATATTGTATGAGTATACATTTGTACTTAATATAGTAGTTCTTACTCTACCTGGGCTGTTATGGGGCAGCAGAGTATTTTAGATACTGGGCCCCTGCAGCCCTCTGCAGCCCTGCTCTGCTCTGCTGTGCCAGATCCTGCTCGCTGGGCTGCAGAGGGCCCAGGGGAAGGGAAGCAGGGCAGGGAGCCCAAGCCTGCAGTAGGCAGCCTGCACCTGCCTGCTCCTTGGGCTCTGCTCTGGCCATGCAGCTTGAGGTGGGGGAGGCAGAGCCGGGCTCCATGCTCTGCTCCACCTCAGCAGCTGTCATCTCCCATAGGTGACAGCCAGGGTTCAGGTGCTGCTGGGTGTAGGCAGAGGGCTATGGACCCAGGTCTCTGGTCTCATAGGACTGGCAGCTGGGGGCCCCCTCCAGCAGGGTTGGGGGGTAGGGTGGCCATCATAGAGGACATTCTGGTTTTCTGCTACTCTGTCCTCTATTAATACAAAACCTGATGCCTTTATGTCCTCTATTTTTCTCTTCAAGAAAAGGCATTCGGTTTCATATCATTCGACGACAGAGGACAACCAGCCTGTCCTCTATGATGGCCACCCAATTGGGGGGGCTGTGGGTGAGGAGTGAGGGGCACCAGCAGGGTCGGGAGGCTGTGGGTAGGGAGTGAAGTCGGCACAAGCAGCGGTTGGGGCCTGTCTGTGCACAGAGTGAGGGGTTTGGGGGATTTTAATCAGAGAATTTGTGGGGTTTTTAAAATCAAACAATTTGCGATTTTTTTAATGGAGAAAACCAGGATCCGTGGTGATATCTGTTATTAAACCAGCTGCACATGGCTGGGACCGATTTAGGCAGGCTTTCAGAGATGTCACCAGGGATTCTGTTTTTTTCTGTTTAAAAATTGCAAATACACTTAAAAAAAACAACCAAACGCAAATTCTCAGATTCCTTCCCAATCTCCAACCCCTTTCTCTCTTAGAAAGGAGGAGGTAGGGGGAGGTACTGGGTTTTCCTTTTGGTGGGATGCAGGGAGTAGAGGGGAGGGGCTTGTGGGACCTTCCTTATTATAAGCCAGAGTTCAGTAATTTGATCTATATTTGGGCACCAAAATATACAGTGTGACTTTTTTCCACAGGAGCTGAGCAACTGCACTGACTTCAACCACAATCTTTTCCCATGCCTTAGATCTCAGTGTAGGTGCTAAAAAAAATAGTCTTCTACAGGGACTTCTTAGAGCCTGACAGCAGCAGGGGGCAAAGGGGAGCCAGTTTAATTTTCTGCTCTGTAAGTGGTTTGACTTCTTAGATTTGGTTGGAGGAAGGGGTTTCAAGAGTGGGTTTTTCTCCTCTCCCACTGTCTGATGAGTGTGGACTCTGCTCCTGTCCATCAGCTCTCTATACCTCCACCCCACCTATCCCCTTTGGCTGCCAGCTAAGCTATGCTGAGCAGGGGAACACGCTCTGGGGGAGGACAGTGACAAGACACAGCTGCTAGCTGCTTCTTAGCAACTGTGAGCAGCCCTAGCTACCAGAAGCAAAGCTGTCTGGGGCTGGACAAATGGAACTGTACTCTGCATCTTTTCATCTGCTGATGGAGCTGCTGCTTCAGTGGGCACCTCTCCACCCTGGATACCTTTTGCAAACAAACCCCTGAATTATACGAAATAAGTGGAAAGTCTAGGCTGATGAGAGAATCTGGAATTGGTTGTTGCTACTTGGAATATTTTTGGTGGTGCTTAATGTTGGGTGTCTCCCAGAGCAGGTCAAAAACAGAGACCCAGAGTCAGGGTTCTTTGTTCTCCCTTTTCGCCAACTTGCCCTGGCATTCAGGACCCATAAATTGGTGGGTTTCCCTGTCGGGGTAACCTCCTTGTAGGAGGAGGATTCCTTGATGTAAAGCTGATGAAGTAGGCCTACTTCACTCATCCTCCCAAACCCAAATTATTTGTATAAATTGGGGCAAACAAAGTACTGGAAGATGAACATAGGCGGGGGCCTAGGCTGAACTATGCGCTGCTGGTAACATTCATGAGTTATAGTTACAAGGGAGTATAAATTAGCCTGGGACTACTCTGAGCTATGATGGTTATGGTGCTGGTCCTGGAATCCAAAGGTGACATAAAGTTGCTCCTTTTATGGGAAGATAGAGAATTGTATCCTTCAGCAAGGAGAATTCAAGGTCCCCGAAGGCTTGAAATCACAGTGGACATAATCTATGGAGCAAGAGAGGTTTGTGGAAGTGTGAGGGGTGGTGGTTAGGTAAGGAAGTGCAGCAGCAGCATCCATAATAATTTGCCATTATTCAAAATGGTTACAGAGGAAATGGAGCAATGACAGGTCTTTTTTTCACATAATTGGCCCCTTCTTGTAAGAATTCTCTTACATTTTCTGAGCAATTTCTATAGCCCCTATAAAATTTCTATGCTGCTTTTTGTTCCTTATTTCTACATAAAGGAAATAGAAAGCACCCATGAGACTTTATTGGAAATATTGCATGTATTCTGGGAACCAGAAAGGGAAAAGAGCTAGTTAAAGCAGTGACAATATTGGCACAAGAACAAGCAGGCATAAGTTGGTCACAAATATATATACGGGAGATGAGTAGAGTGTTTCTAGTCATCGGAGGGGTGAGGTTTTGGAACAGACTTCCCATAAAGGTAGTAGGATGATCGTCACAGGTAGTTTTAGGGTGGAGCATGATAAACTTATGAAATGGATTATATGATGTGGTTGCCTGCAATACAACAAGGGCTGGACTCTGACCCAGGAAGTCCCTTCTAGCCTCATGTCCTGCGTGATCGTAAAGTAGATATCAGTGTGAGCCTTCGCCAAATGCTGGCGCAAGTGCAGGCTTATGTTTCATCCACTAGAACATAGGAATGTATTGAGGCATAGTGGCGGGATGGAAACTTGGGCTGTGGCAAATTTGTGCATATTCCTGAGGCAGAGAGCCTAAGCAGTCATGACTGATACAGATGCGTGCTGGAGGGTGGCAGCTCTTCTCCATTCTTCACTTCTCTCTCCGAACGGCCCCTTCACTGGCAGGCTAAGGAAGTAAAGGTGTCCTTGGCAGACAGCATCTTAGCCTTTTCTGCTTTGTAGCTGGCATAAGCCTGCAGTATGGGTTTCTGGTGGTTACTTCAGATCGGGGTTTGTTTGTTTTTGGAAGAAGCAGGACCAGGAGCTGATCGCTTTGTGGTTGATCATGCTCCCTGGCTGGAATCGGGGAACGTATCTCGCATTTTATGGCTCGCTTGTGTCCTAGCACTTGATTGGAACAGAATGTGGTCCCTGCCTCATATCCACTGACGCTCCAGTCAAGCTGTGCGCATTTTGTTCCTGGCTCAAGCTGGGAACAGCCTCTGGGTTTAACCCATAACTTCAAACATCTTTCTGGGTGTGCCTGTCACTTGAAATCCCTCATATTCCATTATGTATTGCAAATATGCCTACAAATGTTGGCAAAGTGGTTTTAAGCTGCTGATAGAAACTTGAACAGAGCCACTGTCCTTTCGTTTCTGCTCTGGCATTTTGTGGCACGCCTGCCAAAAATGTTGCCCCCAACTGGTATAGTTCCTGTATAGAATTCTGTCTTTCTGTATGGATGATTCAGCAGAGGATGAAGCTGCACTAGTCTACACTTGTTTCATGGGAAAATGCTACGGTTTACCTTTTTGGCAGTTTGTTATTATACGGTATTCGGAACATAACACATCTTTAGCAGCCAAGCTGTCAGAACTGAATTGCAGAGACGGATAAAGTGTATATCCAGGGGGGTGGCATCAAGTTTCCTTGCTACTTGCCAAACAAACAAAGTTGCAGCAACGAGTGGTCCAGCTTTGTGTGTATCGGGGTATTTCTTTCTGTTTTCATTGCACAAGGCAGAGAATGAGCTATGGAATGAATAATTCACTTGGGGCCTTCATTTAGCTGTTAATCCAAGGGTGTTTGCCAGTGATCTAATTCTTCCTTGTATCCCTAGGACAATAGGGAGGGTGGTGGGTGGCTTGCTAAAGATGAGACATTACAGCATTTTTATTCTTGCCACATGATGATACATGGCTGCATTGTCTATGAGTAGGTGCTTAGATAACAATAGCTTTTCTCTGGGGGAATCGTTTTTTTTCTTTCTGTTTTCAGTAGCCTCTGTTCTTCTTCAGCCTTTTATGCTGGGGTTTTTTTTGGCCAATTGGGGCGTCCTGTTAACTGGAAAGAGAGTATCTTTAATACTGCTGCCCTCTAATGGTGAAGTGTATCTATGACCATTGTTATATATTATTCAGTGAAAAATTCATCTAGCCCGTGAGTTTTCAAGCATTTTTAGAGCACAAGGCACATCTTTTGTAGAAAGTACTGAAGAACCATCTTTTTTCCCTTTTGTGATACTGAGGACCTCTTTCCTTCCTCACAATGGCACAGATCTCTTCCTTTCCCCCCTCAAGCTTGCCATCAGTTAGCATCCACATACCAACCACAGTACAGCAACCGCCTGTTTGATGTATATTAACAACCTTTTTGTGGGGTTTAGAAGGGTGGACCAAGGAATAAAGTCAGCACCTTGAGCTCAATCAGCACTCAGCTGGCCCCGATAGACTTGCCAACCACCGTTTTGAGATTCACAGCATCTTGGAGAGAGTTCAGACAGACCTATTTGTGAAACACTTTATTGCACTAGCTGACTCACATTGTGTCAGCTTCTAGTTTACTACCAGACATGTACTAATGCCTGCTCTATTCTCAGAAAGCTATCAGTGGCCTGCCCCAGTTGTTGACTTAAAGGGATTATGCCTTTTACCAAGCAGAGCCCACACAGCTCATTGCTGAAGAGTTTGAGGCTGTTATCTGTGGGTAAGGTACACTGTCCAGAACACTTGCACAAACAGGTTCCGCAGAAACACCCACCAAACAGTAAAGCTTTGAAATGGCCTGAAGGTATACTGACTGATTTGTGGAAGAACAATAGAAAAAGAAAGAGAACTAGAGACATCTGCAGACTTAAAGTTAATGATTGGTAGAGCATGGAAGACGGTAGTGAACTTAGTCCATTCCTCTGGCAATTAATCTAGCATCTCAGTGGGGAACAAAGGTCACATGTTGACAGGGAAAATGGAAGGTGAATTATAGTTAAGGACTGAAGAGGTCTTTTTTTCTCTTCTTATCTGAAAGTTATGAAACTAAATTCTATGGATCTGATTCTAACTTCATTTAGATTCTTCTGACATCTTGACTTCAGTGATACCGCTTCTTTATTGACTCTAATGCCAATCAGAACCAGGGCAACTTAATCAAATTTTGGAAAGTTTGCATAGTATTGTTTTCATTGCATATCATGCTCTTTGATGTACTATCTTCTACCCCTCCCAGAAAGAACAAATTCAGATGTTTATGTATAAAACCTACGTTAGGCCCAGGTTTATACATTTTGGAGAGTTCAGGCAGAAATCCTGGCCTTGCTGAAAGTCGGTGAGAGTTTTGCCATTGACTTGAACTGCCATAGAATTTCACCCCTAGTGTTTTTGTTGCTTTCAGCTTTCCAGCTGGACTGAAGGGATGTCACAAGATTTCTAGCCAGAAATAGGAATTTTGAATCTCAAAAGCAAGCTTTTTACTATTGTAAACATTTTGGGGGAAAACGATAAGAAGAATCCCACATCAGCAGAAAGTCACATGTTTTGCTGGCTTCACCTTTAGAAGGGGCGTGGGGGAAATTCTATTTCTGTAAAGACTGGATCCAAAATGAAATGCTACAGATGTGTAGAAACGTATAAGCCTGTGTAAGAATCACCAGGAAGGAAAGATGTTTTAAGATCAGAATGACAAGGTCTAAGACAAGCCTGAAAATGCTGATTAATCAATTTTCCTGTCATCTAATCCAGGCAGCATTTGGCTTGAAAGGAATCCACAGTGCATAATCAACTCATTATAGAAGCCATTTGAATCAATGTTGGGCATGCAGAATGGTGGAATACAATGCTATAAAAGGGATCTTTTTCTGAACTGCCGTTACAGGTTGGTGTCACCTATTGAAATAGGAACCACATGGGTTAAGTCTTTCTACGTACAATCTCATTAAGCATGAAAACACCACTGTTTTTTGGGTGGTCTGTGTAAGGGGTGTCACTCAGATTCCCCAGGCCATTCTGGCACAGAAGAGGGAATGTTCAGTTGCTGGTTCATTAATTAATTCTAGACTTGGAAGCCAGGAATATAAACCCACATTTTTTCTTAGTTGTGCTAGACCAGTGAAAACAACAATCTTAAACTATTACGGCCTTTTCTACCCATACAAGTTGCACCAGCCTTAGTTTTGCTTGTGCCTGAAAAATTCAACGGCACAAGCTAACTGCTTCGTATCCGCAAAGTTTGCCTTGAAGGTGTGATTTTTTTTTTAATGGAAGGCACGATTTATAAACCAATACAGTTAGTTTACTTGTATGTCGACCAAACGTAAAGCCTTGTCTTGAGAAAGTTGCACTGGTTTATCTAAATGCTCGAAGTGATGCAAATCTCCTTGTAGACAAGTGTTTTGGTTTAGCTTTAGCTGATTCGGAGCAGGTTTAAAGTTAACTAAAATAAGCCATGCATAACTTGAAATATGAGTGTCCACATAGAGCTTTGTCCTGTTTTAACAAAAATGGTACAAATATATGGGGAAGGCAGGGCCTCATGCTGGTATGAGTGTATTGACCTTGGTGTAAATCAAAGTAGAATTTGGCCCAAGGCTCTAGCTTTGTGCCCTCACAGAGGCCTTTGAAGGCAGATGTAAAGTCAAAGTTTAATCTCATTTGGCCTAACCCTGTCCTCTTCACCCTAAAAAAAGAAAAAACAACAGCTCATTGAAGCCAGAGGATTTTCTGTCATGGGGAAGGCGGGGGGGAGAGGAGGGTGGCAGAGTGAAGAGGACTTGTCCCTTTCTTCTCTTTAAAAAAAGGAAACGCACGTGTCCAGAGCAGTGCTTTGAGAATAATGTGCTTGGCTTAGTTGGAGACCACCAGCAAATGTTTTATAGAGGCTTGCCAAGATTCTGGTGGCCGTAATTAGCTGCACACAAATGGGGCATGAGACGGCCTACTGGCCTTCCCTCACTTTACCCATGGCAGGGGGACGGGTGAGACTTCCCTGCTGCTGTTCAGCTGTTGGTTAACAGAAAAGCTGTTTTCTATTTGGACTCATGCTGGCGCTGGCGGAGCAACCCCTTCTGCAGCTGTATCGTGTTACATGCTATTATGCAACACCATCCTCTTACCAACAATGACAAGAGCAATGTAAATCATGCAATCTAAAGGCTATAATTAAGAGGGGAAAGTGCATATTTTGCATTCAGAGACCCACAACCAATTCAGATGAGCTGAACTAGCAAATCCCTTGGCATCATCTTTAATGAGGAAAACTTCTCAAGTAAACTAAACCTTGGCTGCTTTGCCATGTTGGGCCAGCACGGTGTGGTGTGTTTTGACTATGACTGTCAAGCTTTGATCTTGGGCAGTTGTTTCCTGGCACAACAGGGAAAGGAATTACACCTTGAATGTTACAGATGCACCTGCAGTCTTAGAACTTTATACAGATTGCCAGTGCCCACAATTCAGAGTGCTCTGGATGACGCTCTCATTCAGGCCCTTCTCAAATGAATGGTGGCCTGGTGATGGGAAGTAGCAGTGCTTCTACTCTTATAAGATTGCTCTAAGACCAATTTGTCCACATAGAAAGATTTCCCAGGCTTGGTGCTGCTCCCTCTATTCCCCCCCCCCCCACTTCTTTTTTTTTTTTTTTAAAGTCTGTTTGTGGCTCCCTGCAGTGTGAAGATATTGTGGATGCTAAGTACAGCTTTAGGGGATGCTGAATCCTATGTGAGATTGTGGAGAGGTTTTAAAAGCTTTAGGGGAAGGGGTTTCCCCCTGCTTATTTTTTAACCTTAAGATCTGGTATTTCTGTCTTTTTTTTTCTGCCTGGGGAATCCAGAGAAATCTATTAGCTGCTCTCTCAGTCTTCTTTCAAGGGGCATACTATTGAATACCTAACAAAGCAAACTTCTCTTTCAGCTGATTGTTAGGTCTTACTTAACCATCAGTTCATTTTAAAAATAAAAGGCCTGATTCTTCTTTAATTCATTCTTTAAGTGTTAACAGGTGAAATTCCATAAGTACCAATGGAATTATTTCTGTTTTACACCATGGAGACATCAGCCCTCAGCCCCCCTCTTCCCAGTTTTAAATGAAAATGGCCTCCATTCCCAGGTTAGTCCCATAGTGCTGCTGTTAGTAACTGTGAAATCATATACCTACCTGCTGTCCAGGGCGGCTTCCAGAAAAAAACAGAACTTCAGTTTTGAATGTAAAATATGGGGAAGACAAGTCAGCAGAAGACTGTGGCCTAGCAGAGTAGGAAGTGCTACTGCTGTTTAAGTTCTGATGGCTCCACCCTTCTGTGTTTAATCTTGCATTTCCCCACCCTTTTTCTGCTAGTTTCTTCTTCACTGTTCAGGTTACCTTCTTGACACACCACTGAAGGCCAAATTGATGAGGGTTACTCTACTTCATTAATGACGCTCACATTTCACCAATTTGCATACGATGAGCTGTACCTCATCTCACTCCTGAAACAAGACAAGTGGCCAACTTTATCAGAAACATTTTGCAAACCACAGAACTTGGGCATTACAAATGTACTTGCTTGCAGTTACAGAGGGAACGTGTTCTTCTATTGCTGACCCAACAAGCCCTTTAACTGCCCTGTTCATACCTACCCTTGCCATAGGTTTATCTAACTGAAAATTCAGGGAGTTCAGAAAACGAAAGGAGGAAACCTGCATCGTTATCTAGTTAGTACCACCCTTTCTTTGCCTCCACTCAGACTTCCTGCAGTTAAACCCCCATTCTCTTACCCTGATGTAAGGAAGTAGAGGAGGCCTCTTGCTATTGGTGACAGCGGTTTGAACCAAGGGGTTAGGTGCAAGATGTTTCTGTTAGCAGGAGAGAGTGACAGTGAGAGTTGAGTGCTTCTTTGATACAAACCTGTTTATTTACAAAGAAGATACAAAGTCCAATTTCTCCAAGTACAGTAGGAATCACTCTTTGCTTATATTTCCAAGGTCTATCTCAGTCAGCATTTAGCCCCAAAGCAAGTATATATCAAGGGGCAGATCTAAGGAGGTGTGCAGCGGTGCAGTTACACCCACCTTTGATCCCTGGTCCACCTAAAGTTTAAAATCAACTGCCTAGCAGTGGCCAGAGCATTTCTATTTAGGCAGCAGCGAGGGAGACAACTGACTTCAAGGCTCATTATTTAACTGATTCCTTGTAAACTCTTTGTGTGCGAATACATGTTACAAAACGTTCACAATAAAAACAATCCTGCTGGAACAATTGGCCACACTAAAAATAAAACATGTCGGAGGTGGTCTAATTGATCACGATAAATCAAAATCTACCATGATAAAAAGATGTCAATGTGTATTTTCAGACGCAACTAACCTAGTGAAACAGTGATTTTTGGTGCCATTTTGTGACGTGTGTTTAAGTAATGCATAATGCATGCAAGGTGTTAATGACCCACTGTGCTTTTAATGGTTTTGGTTCCATTAATCAATGTATGCTTTCTTCTGCAATTCTGCTGTCTATTAGCTGCTCCTGGTAATGTACCTCCTGAAACTTTTCTCAGGTTTATATCCTGGGCTGGGCATGATATTTGCTATATCTGTGTATAGGGTAGCAGAGAGGAACAGACCCAGGAGTAAGGCTAAGATTGTGTCATAGCCTGCTTCCCGGTGTCCCCCTTGCCCTCAAAAGGGGAGGGGGGGGGGGGAGTTGAATGCCCCAATCCTATACAGATTTCTTCCTCTTCTCCACTATCCAAGTTGCACTCAGGTGATAACCCTGGGTTCCAACCGCTTCTGTCTGCATAGGAGCCCCCTACCTTTCACGCTGCTCCTTTGGGAGCAGGTAGCAGTTGTAGTTGACCAAAAGCCTACCTTGCTCCCTTGTATTATTCTATACCTGTGGATAGGGTGATCAATAGGCATGTTCTGCATTACTGAAAAAAACCAAAAATCCACAAGGTCCTTGTGGAGACAGACTGATGCCCCCACAGAAGTGGATTCTCTCTGGTGCTGCCAGTATCATGGGAAGCAGTAGCTCTTGCAGTACAGAAATAAGGCTTTTTTGCTGCTGTTCACATAACTGGTGCAGTGACACTGACAGTATTTCCATGGATCATGGACCTCTCCTGAGGCCTTGTCAAGTGTTTGACACTTCTCTAAAAGGTGCATATTTACAGAGTTTGATGCTGACATCACCAACCTAGCAAATTTAGAGGAAAGAATTGTATCTCTTGTGAGTGTATTTATGTGTTGACCTCCTTTCCCACCATGTTGATTATGTGACCATTTTTCCTGTTTTTCTCTGTTGCCAGGAGCCAGTCTACCCCGGTAGTCCTGTTCTTCAGTAGTCCCGACCTCATCTTCATTCCTGTGAAATCTGAATGGTCCTTTTGTCTACAAAGATGAAATTCAAAAGTTCTCTTCTCAAGCAGATTCTTGAAAAAAACCTTTTCTCTTGTTGTTGTGTATTTTCTTTAAAGAAAGCTGATTTATGGTTGATGCCAGAGAGAATAACACCTCTTTTATTATTATTTTAAGTAGAAACCCCCCCCACTGCTGTTGCAGTGTCCCACTTCCCGGATGAAGCTAGCAATCTTGCCTATTGACATTTCAGGAAAACTAAGTTATTCAGGCAGTTATAGTTTTGCTCCAGTTAGAGCTATGAGTTGAGAAGAAAGTACATTTCAGCTTTAAACCCAATTTTAAATAAGATCTCACCCACAGGCTTAAATGGTAAGGAAAGAGACTAGATGCAAAATGTTATACAAGAATCATTGCTATGTTCTAAGCTGCTTTTACATAGGCAATGCCTAAAAGTTGCTTATTTGTAGAGTGCTACAGGTCTTGTCATGGATGCGGGTGGGGTACAAGCACAGAATAAAGTACTGTCCTTGCCCTAGACTGCTTACGCTTCAGATGTTCTGGCTTAATTAAAATTGATTTAAAAAAAATTACCTGGCTGAATCGCACAAACCCTCTGTGTAGACACGTTTGTTGTTTGACAACTACTCTGGGGAAGTTAAACAACTATAAGCTAGCTGTAAACCCACAGAATTGTGTTGACCTGGATTTGTGCTGGTTCAAGCTAGCTGGGTTTTTGAACCTATTTCAATTAGAGTGGTGCAACTTCTGGGTATAAACCTCATTTATTACCTGGTGTAGGGCAGGTATTGACTGAAGTGATGTGAAATTGTACCAGAACAGAATGATAGCAGTTTGTATCCATTTTGCATAGATGGAAGAGCTTTGTCAGCCAGAAAATGCTAAGCAGTTTAATCAGTGGGAGCTATGCCAAGGATCTGATTCAGGGCAACTTATCTCAGTGACTGAATATAATGGATGAAAGCCACACCTTGCCTAGTTAAATAGTACACCTAGTGCAGCCCTTTCCAGCAGCGATTGGGTAAGAAATGGCGTTTGCTGGCATGTAATTCCAACTGTACAGGCTTTGTTCTGAGGCCTCACGCTGCAAGCTCAGGACACAAGCAAAGGGTGTGGTAATGTTATCCTGCCTCTTAAGTAGCCTCCCTCATGGCCTCGCTACATTGCTGGAGTCTGCTTGGTGGTGAGAGCAGTGGCTACTGTTCTCCTTCTAGCCTTCGACAGCCTGTGCCCTGGAGCCAGTTGAGACAGGGAGGTAATCTGTACCAGCAGAACAGCTAGCACAATCACTTTCCCCTGGAGGAAGGAAGAACTGGATTGGGGCTCTGAGTCACAAACTGGTTCTTGCTCTTGGGGCAGCCCAGCTACGTGCTGTGCCTAACATTTCAGCCTTCCCAATTGCTCCATACAGCTATTACGGTATCCAGCCTCTCTTCTAGAGCATCATTCAACTATGGCTCCAAAAATAGGTTAATATTAAGGTGAAACTGATTGGAGCACTGGAACAAGACTCAGGAGCCTGGAGATCTGATCTCATCTCAGTTGCTGGCCTGTTGAGTGAGCCATGCCTCTGTTTCCCTTTCAGTAAAATGGAACCTCTTTTGAGGTTTAAAATGAATTAACAGTGTATAAGAATGAGGTGTTATTTATTAATCATGGTGCTGTTAGTAACTTAAATAAATGATGAAAAACAAGCTAGATATTTAAAAATGAGGCAGTTCACTTTTTGCATTGCTCTTGACATGGCTAGAATACTTCTGGATTCTCATGCACTAGATCAAAGTGCAATGCTATAATACTTGTGGTGAAAACATTGCACAGAATTATTTAGAAGTGAGCTGTCTGTGTCAGAATAGAGACCGTGCCCTTCTCTGCAACATTAGGATGTAGAAAACTGGCCCAGAATTTAACTGTTTTAGACATGTGTGACATGGAGACATAGAAAGTTTTGGAAGACTCCATCGTGATTGTTAAGTCTGTGTAATGATGCTTGCAAGGGGCAGGAGAATGAAAGACAGTTGGACAATTAAAGGAACAATACTTTATAGTGTAGTCCATTTGAATTAAAATGATTGAGCTCTAATGCTAATCAACATTTAGAGGGAAGAGATTGGAAACGTATCCTTTCACAGGGGGGTTAGAGTTCTCTGGGTCTGGTTATACCATATTCATGGAGGCTCTTGAGGGCACTTCTGAGAAGTAAACCCTATGCCAAGTCCAGAAAGGAGGCAGTAAAGCTGTCTCGGTGTCTTCCTCTGCCACCACTCCCAAGTTTTCCATCTCCAGTGTGCTGGACAGTGGTGGAGGAGCGGCACCCCATGATGGATTTGCTGCCTCATTTGAGTGGAGCAGGAGAGGGTAGGTGGGCTTGTGTTTCATGGCAGGACACTCAGCAGCACCAGGGAAGCAGTGTAGACTGGCCTAATGCATCCTTCAGCAACATCAGGGCTGAGCTGGCTCCAAAGTAACATATTTACTCAAATAAAAGATGACCCTGATTATAAGATAACCTCCCCCCCAATAACTAAGGGAAAAGGGTACAAGCCTAATTTTCTTATTAATCTCCCTCCTCTCTTCCCTCCTTCCCCCTTTCTTTTAAACCATCTTTTTCATCAATATACTCAATGCTGATCTGAACTGTGAATCATTGTTCAGTTTTTTTTTATTTGGTTAAGGGAGGCAGACTAGAGGCCAGGGAAGTTTGAATAAGCCTCTCTGCCTCTTCTGTGAAACTGTTATCCACAACTGCCAGTATTTTGGGCCTAACCTGCCTCATCTTGTATCTAGCTAAATAAGTGTCATGACAACCCTGTGTAGAAAGGAGTGGACATACAGGGATTGTTTCATCTGCCCTGAAGTACAGCCACTCTGGAGTAGTTTACAGCAGCTGTTAATAGGAGACAGCAACAACTAATGGTTGAATCGGAGCTGTTATTGCTCCTTTTCCCAAGCCCTTCTGACGCTAGTGTGGGGATTCCAATTATCAATTCAATGAATGTTGGATCAGGCCCTAATGCACTGAAATTAAATTGCAAATGGTTAAGCCTCATTTAAACAGAGAGGGCTGGGGGCCAAGGAAAACCTGCTGGATAGAGGTGAGCTCCTTTATGGAACTAGATTGCTGGAACAATACCAGCCACCCTCCAAGATCAGCTACATGTCACGTCCCAAAATTAAAGGCACAGGCAAAGTCAGAAGGGTTTCAGGTGACTCGTGTTTTGCGGACATGTGTGTTTTTGTGTAAAAGACAAGAAACAGAAGCAGGGAGGAGAAAGGGGCAGAGGAGAAGCTTGCCCTCTGAAAAAGCATGGGGAGCTTTGGGCTGAGGACTGATTGAAAAAAAGGGCTTGGCTCTGTAAGCAGGGAGACTGTCTTTTGTTGCTTGATCATGGCTGTGCTAAGGGATGACAGGATTTAGGAGATGCTGTGCAAAAGGAAAAAGGAGAGGGAATTAAAAGGACTATCTGAACCCACCTGCAATTTCTCCACTGAATGGCTAGAACTCAGAACACCCCTGATTTTTTCGAAGTGTTCAGGTAACACTCGCCCAAATTCGCTGTGTGTTGGAATTTGGCGAGGACACCCTGGGCAGAGGGAGACATTTACAAGCTGTGTTAGCAAGAAAAAGCTGAATGTTGTGTTTATTGCTGATATTTAAGATAATTAATAGCATAATAGCATGTATCTGAGGCTCTGATAATCAAGATTAATACCTCACTGGAATATGTCTAAAGTTTCCTTGGGGACCCTATTGTGCTGTTGCACTTCAGTATGTATGCAGTGATACTGCATATTGGTAATTTGTGTTACTATGACAGAGAGGGGAGAAAGAGGCTAGGGCTCAGGAAGAACAACGCGCCACAAGGACTTTTAAAGAGATGGAAATGCATACAGTGATATCTTCTGTGACTCGTATAACATCTGCTTTGTTATGTGAAAAGAGCAAACTGAGTACTTGTGGAGATATTTAAAACATTTCAGCTTGAAAGGAGTGACAGTGTGTCTCTTGTAGATTTGTTCAGTCCTGGAAAACAGTGATGGGTTTCCATTCTGTGCCTTGAACTTCTGCTTGTCTCAGTCACATTACCAGGTGGATTTGAGAGAACTAGTTGATCTCATATTTCTTCCCATTGATTTATGGCTTCTAAGCAACATGTACACGAAGCCAAAAAATACATTAACCATTCTGAAACTTCATTACATATAAGAAATAACTATCCTGGTCATCAGGATACTGGCACATGCCAGTGTGGATGGAGGGGGGCTCATGAAATGTTGAGTGGGAGAGAAGATCTTCAAGACAGTCAACTACCAGAATGTGGCTGATACTATGAAAAGACCTGATAGTTCAGGTGCAGGCAATTTCAAGATCCCTCTTTTAAGTATACTGAATTTGCAAGGTTGTGCTTCATTGAAGTGTGATAATGTTTAAGTTGTTAACTGAACAGCTGCTTAAAACGCTTCACTTCATGGAACATTTCATCTTACCTTTCTCATGTATTGACTTGCAGAGAGTGTTGTGCACTGGAGAGGTGGTGGAAAACAAGGCTTTGGGGAAAGTGTGGAGGGTTAACAAAGTGTTAATACAGCTTCATTCTTGTATTTGCTTGGATGAGAAAGAAATACATATTACATCAGATGAAACATCTCTTTCTGAATTAGGAAGTCCTTAGAAGTCTGGGTGGGAGACACTACAGCTATGCTGAAGTTATTGTGCTGCTAAAAGCTTCCTACTTCCTTATGAGAATTTGTGAAGTGGTGACTCCCTTTCACAATTCTCAAGTCAGGTATCGAGAGAAAAAAATAATTTCATGGACTCATGGTGACTTGTAGCAGGTTAATACTGCCATCTATTGGCTAAAGCAAGATGGCACACAGACCGGGTGTTAACCAGAGAAGACCAGTGAATGATTCTGGACGTGGTTGCCTACATTCCACAAATCTGTTTTTTCCCTAACCAAATCAAATAAATATCCTATGAAATGACAGCCGATCAAAATGTTTCATTTCCATACAATCAAAACTTTTTGCTCCGGTTATGATATTTAAAATGTTTATGCTATAAAAGATTTCAACCAAAAAAAAACCCTTTTAAAGTAAAAATTCTAAACATTCTGTTTCAAAAATGTGGCAGCAGAATATTTTGACGCTATTGAAATGCTTCACATCTTTGGAGATGTCTGATGTCAGATATCACATCTGTTTTAAATGGAAATTCACCAGAATGTACACATCTCTCTTACACCTTTCAATTTGAACAAATCAATATTTTCTGACAGAAGGATATTCCACTGGAAAATTCTGGGCTAGCTCCAGAGGTGATTTTCATATCTCAGTGCAGAGAAAAGCCTAGAGCTTGCTTATCTTATCATGAGCATCTCCCTACCCAGAACACTGTAAAAGGTGCCTGTGGTCAGTCAGTTATCATTTCATCCCCTGCCCCATGCTCATTTCCTGCTGGAAAACAAGTAGACACAAACTACTGTGGGGCTGAGAACCCTGGTGCCTTGGACACAATAGTGAAAAAAGGAGAGGAAATCATTTTGGAGGGAGTTGACAGAATGCAGACCGCATTTTCAGAGGGCCAGCAATTGTGATGTAGCCCCCAAGGGGAGCCAGAGTTCCTTCTTCAAAGGTTCTGGTTGGAGCTGTAGTTGCAGCTCCATTTAAACTGCTGATGTTGCATTTGCTTGAACAGAATGCTTTAAAGATTTCTTGAGCCTGAATAGGTTGAGCACCATCTTTTTCTTTGATATACTTTCTGTGCATAGACTATGTCATCCTTTCATGAAAGTGGAACCTTCCAGTCTAGCTAGCTTAGGTTCACAGGACCAGAGCAGGTACCCTAAATCACCTTCACTACATGCCCTTTTCCAGGTCTTTAACCATGTAGAAACTCTAGTTTACAGTTTACCTCCCCCACCAGCCTACAATACTTAAAAAACTAAACAAAGATTTTGCAGAAGTTCCAAGAAACAACTACTCTATTTTAACCATCACAAGGCATGCACATATCACATAACTGGACAAAACTATACACACACCTTTTCATCTCTCAGTTTTCTTAACAAGAGTTCTCTAGATCAGGGGTCAACCTGCAGCACGTGTGACCAAAGTGGCACACGCAGCCTATGTGTGTGACACTGTAAGGTCCCATGGTGTTTGCTAGTATGCCTAGCTCTTATGGACCTCTCAGGTCTTACCATCTTGTTGGGATCTGGATAGCTTGGTGTTAAAGTATTTGTCTTGGAAGGCATTCGGGGGGTTCTCTCCAGCCATGTCTTTGATGGAAAAATAAGTTTATCGGGAGTAAGTTGTTATGTCTTGCCTTCTCTGGGACCCTCCTTAATTTTTCTTGTCCAGTTTCCCGATTTGGGGCTTCACCTCCCCTACACCTCTCCTTACGCCAACCTTAAGTTGTTATCTTCTGCTCACCTCTAAGGTGAGCCACGGTGGTCATTTTTATCTTAGCCTTTTGACCTTAAAAGAAGAGGATGTGGACCTCACTTGGCCTGAGCTCCAGGTTGTAGTAGAAATTGACTTATGGTCCTTGCTATCCCTGGGTTACCTTGTTTCCAGGGACGTCTCTGCTTCTCAGTTATGTCGCTACTGTGGTTAGGACTCCCGGCTCTTTCTTCCCATTTGCAGGGTCCCTGGCAGACCAGTCATATCTGGAGGCGTCCGGGATCCATGACTCAGCTTTAGGTAGGTACCTTAGCCGCAGCCTTGTCTCTTCTCCAGATGCCCCCTCCTGGGGCAGCTACCAATGCTCCTCTCTGGAGCTCTCTCCTCCTACTGACTCTTCTGGCCCCACTGGAAGCCTCACTTCTGGTCCTCCTGGCTCTGCTCCTGGTGGAGCTTTTATCTCTGCCTTAAGGGGCTGGGTGGTGGATTGGTGCTGGCATGCCACCATAAAGTAGGTCCATGCCAGGGCTAGAGCTGATCCTGGCTCTTCCTGGACCCGTTGTTCTTTTTTTTTTCTCTCTTATTGCTGCGGCGTTTTCCTCTGCCTCCGTTTCGCTCCCGCCAGGCTTCCAGTTTTTGTCCGCGTCCCACTGGCTCTTTCTTTTGGGGTAAGTTTTCCCTCTGGGCATTGCCCCTATCACAGACACACAGCTTACCAGGGAGGGGGCGGGCAGCACAGTGGCAGAGAGGACAGAAAGCAGAGCAGCAGATGGGAAAAGGAGCAGAGGTAAGAAGCAGAAAGCAGAACAACAGATTAGGACTGAAAGCAGAGTACAGACTGCTAGTTTAGGCAGGGGAAGTGGATCAGAGTGGCACTTAGGGGTGTGGGGGGAGGGTGCGTGGGGCTTACTTTGTGGCACACCTGACAAAAAGGTTGGCTTCAGCTGCTCTAGCTCCTCCAAAATCTCCCATCTTCTTATCCCATACAGTCATACTTTCTGCTTCTTTTGTCCTTTCTCACACTAAAATGATTAGTGAGAGAATCCTCTTATAAAGTTGTGGTCCCCTCTGTTGTGTGACGCCCCCCCTCCCCCAATCAGGTGTTTAAAGTTCTTTACTTAACCTTTGTTTAGTTATAAGCCTACCTGGGTAGACTTGTTTCTTGGCGGGGTGAAATTCTTTTTTTATGAATGCTTCCATTTGAATAGAATCTTATCCAGCTTAATGACACTCCACTGTTAGTCCTGTGTCATCACCACTTGGCATTTCATACCAGGAAGGAGATAAGAAGGAGATGGTGAAGGCAAACTAGTTTTACAATCAAAGCGGTTTACAGATTGATAAAGATATATACAGAGAATATCTAATCTCAAACATGTTCTTGAACTGTGTGTAGATGGATACCCCCACTGTCAGTCTTTTGCTAGCAAGGGTAGTGTTCTGGCAAGGTAGTATAGTTCTGCAGTCACAAAACTAGAAGTTTATACTTGAATCCAGTGGAAGAACTACCTGTACAAATAATGTCTAGGTTTGCAGTTGACACCCATGTTGCTACTGGCAGCCAGCCATGGGGTGTTGCAATCAAGGTAAATCTGCCAAATTACAGAAAGCTTTGTGGCAGATATATATATGAGCAGGATAACATGGTTCTTGGAGATAATGAGGTGCTGATTTTCAAGAGCAGCCTGGCACTTTAGTAGTATGTTCTGGTGTTCCACATCATGTTCCACAGTCACAAGAAAGACGCTTCACTTGGGCCTAATGCAGTGGCTAAAAGTCCTTTGACTTGTTTTATTCATGTTGCCTAAAATGTACATATGTGTTTTTAAATCGATCAGTATTTCTTTTCCCATGGAGCTGCAGTTATGGTTATAAACAAAATTAGGGTGGAAAAGAATCGCACATTCTGGATCTAGATCCAGACTTCCTGAAAATCTGGGATGACCTTGGATTTCATGTTCCTTTCCTGTTTCTTAGGGAGCAGCTGAAGCTATGAGAATAAATACAAACTTCATGGCAAAGGTATTTTTTCTGTTCATAAAACTCAGCAGTAAAACCTGGGTAGTAATTTATCTGTTCTCTGTAAAACAATAGGAAATCTATGTTGTAGCCAGAGAGCTACTGACAGCTTCTTCATCTTCCACTATACCCCTATTAATGGGTAAATTGGTTCAGCTTTGATTTTTATCTGGCTGCCACAATGGTATCTCTAGCTAACTGATTGAAGCCTGAACTTTTTTCTACCAATCACATCAGTTTGCTTTTCAAAAAAAAAATTCTTTACTCTTTCTGTTGCCTCATCTTCCTGACTTTCAGCATGGGAAATAGCTGGGGGCATAACTTCAATAAATCAAGTTGAAAGAGCCCATGAAAGTTCTGTGCATTGTTTCTCAGCCTGAAATAAAAACCATTTCACAGCCACTGCTGTTTCCATTTCAGGGACTGGAAATGGGGAGAAATGTTACTGACATCATAGGATTGGTGTAGCAATGTAGATCCTGATCCAGCAAACACATATGCAGATGCTTATCTTTAGGCATTCAAAAAGTGCCTTTTTGAGGTCAGAATTATGCACTGACGTAAGTATTTGCAGAGCGTTATCTGGATCATCAGTAGCAGAGATAACTATTTATGTATGAGCCATTTCCCATTACTTTTCCTTCCTTGCCAAATACACCTCATATTTTTTCTGGCTGATGACCTCCAGAGTAATAAAGCGTGGAGAAGGAGATTAAACCAAAGGGAGGAGCTGGACCGGGAATTTTTGGGCCAGCTTGCAGAGGCACTTAAGGCAAGGGATGTAGTTGTCATGGGTGATCTAAATTACCCGGACATCTGCTGGGAGGAGCAGTCAGCCAGGTTGGACCGTTCTAGGAGGTTCCTGGCCGAGATACAGGACCTCCACTTAACCCAGGAAGTGTACAGTCCCACCAGAGGAAATGCCCTGCTGGACCTGGTCCTGGCCACAGGTGATGATCTGGTAAGGGGGCTCCAGGTCCTTGACCACCTGGATGATAGTGATCATCGCTTGCTGGAATTCATCATCCAGTGCAGGGTGTCAAGGGCCTACAGCAAAGCGGTAGCCCTAGACTTCAAGAGGGCCAACTTCAACGAGTTGAGAAGATTGGTGGGAGAGGCACTGGGGTTCTCGAGGGCAGGGGAACTCAGTGCCCAAGATGAGTGGTCATTTCTTAAGGAGACAATACTCAGGGCCCAAGAGGTGATGATCCCAACAAGAAGCAAGGGGGGCAAGAGTGCCCAAAAGCCTTCCTGGCTCACCAAGGAAGTCCAGGAATGCCTGGTTGCCAAAAAGATGGCGTACACCCGGTGGAAGGGGGGGACTATCTCCAAAGAAGAGTATACCTCCACTGCTCGGGCCTTTAGGGGGGCTGTTAGGAAAGCTAAGGTGGACATAGAGCTAGGACTAGCGTCCAAGATCAAGGATAATAAAAAGTCCTTTTTCAAATATATAGGGAGGATGAAGAAGGTGCCGGGAAATGTGGGGCCCCTGTAAAAAACGCTGGGCAATCTGGTGGTTGCGCCAGAAGAGAAGGCAGACATCTTTAACAAATTCTTCACCTCCATTTTCTTGGGCAGGGACCGGAACTCCCCCACCGTGATTCAAGACGGACTCGAGGGGAACGCCTCCAGACCTAAGGTGGAGGAGGACCGGGTTAGAGTGGTTCTGGAGGGGCTGGATGTGTTCAAGTCAGCAGGTCCAGATGCTCTCCACCTCAGGGTGTTGAGGGAGCTAGCAGGGGTTACTGCAGGGCCCTTGGCACGGCTTTACGAGCACTCGTGGTGCTCAGGCCAGGTGCCAGATGATTGGAAGATAGCCAATGTGGTCCCCATCTTTAAGAAAGGGAGGAGGGAGGACCCGGGCAACTATAGGCCTGTCAGTTTTACCTCAATCCTGGGGAAACTCTCTGAGAAGATCATCAAGGAGCACATCTGTGATGGGCTGGCATCAGGGGTGATGCTGAGGGGCAATCAGCATGGTTTCATTAGGGGCAGGTCATGTCAGACCAACCTGATTGCCTTTTACGATCAGGTCACAAAAGCATTGGATGCAGTTGTCGCCGTGGCTGTAGTCTTTCTGGACTTCAGCAAGGCCTTTGACACTGTCTCTCACCCCATCCTCATTAAAAAACTAGGCGACTGTGGCATTGATGCCTATGTGGTTAGATGGATTGCTAACTGGCTGAAGGGTCATACTCAGAGGGTGGTGGTGGACGGGTCATATTCGACCTGGGGAGAAGTAAGCAGCGGAGTCCCCCAGGGCTCGGTCCTTGGGCCCGCGCTGTTCAATTTCTTTATCAGCGATTTGGACGATGGGGTGAAAAGCAACCTGTTCAAATTCACTGATGATACCAAAATCTGGGGCAAGGTGGGCACGCTAGCAGGGAGGGAAAGACTGCAGCAAGACCTGGATAGGTTGCAAGGGTGGGCTAACAAAAACAGGATGCGTTTCAATATGGACAAGTGCAGGGTGGTGCACTTGGGCAGTAGTAACCGGCAACACACTTATAAGATGGGAAACTCCCTTCTTGAGAGCACGGAGGCAGAAAGGGATCTTGGAGTCATCATTGACTCCAAGATGAACATGGGCCGACAGTGCGAGGTCACCGTCGGCAGGGCTAACTGGACCCTATCGTGCATCCACAGGTGCATCTCAAGTAGGGACAAGGAGGTGATCCTCCCCCTCTACGCGACACTGGTCAGGCCACAGCTGGAGTACTGTGTCCAGTTCTGGGTGCCCCACTTCAAGAGGGATGTGGACAACATTGAGAGGGTCCAGAGGAGGGCCACCCGCATGATCTGGGGACAGCAGGGCAGACCCTACAATGAGAGGCTACGGGACCTGAACCTGTTCAGCCTTCACAAGAGAAGGCTGAGGGGGGACCTTGTGACCATCTATAAACTCACTAGGGGGGACCAGAAGGGTTTGGAGGAGACCTTGTTTCCCCCAGCACCCCCCGGGATAACAAGAAATAACGGCCACAAGTTGTTGGAGAGTAGGTTCAGATTAGACATCCGTAGGAACTACTTCACAGTTAGGGCGGCTAGGATCTGGAACCAACTTCCAAGGGAAGTGGTGCTGGCTCCTACCCTGGGGGTCTTTAAGAAGCGGCTCGATGCCTACATGGCTGGGGTCACTTGAGCCCAGCTTCTCTCCTGCCCAGGCAGGGGGTCGGACTTGAAGATCTACAAGGTCCCTTCCGACCCTACTTCTATGATTCTATGAAATAATGACTCTGTAGTTTTCAAAGGGACAGAGGACATTCAGTATTAATATACAAATTTGAAGTGAAAATGGCATCTGATGGGGGGAGAAACAGTCAGTCCCTTTTATTGCTACACTTGCTTTATTTAGCACGTGAAAGCTAGTACCTGGGAACCACATAAGCAGTCAGATGCTGGATTAATGGTAAACATTTGTTTTGGCTCTCAGAAGAGCCACCTACACCATCAAAGCCCTATGAAATGGAAGCTCTTTCAGGTGGTGGCACATTCGGCACCAGAATATCCTGCTGTTAGATGGATGGTGTCAGTAGCCTCTGCTCCAGAGCAGAATGCAATGAGGGAAGAAAAGGAAGTATGGGCATCAATAGGAAAATGGGAAAGTCCAGGTGAGGCTCTTCAGCAAAGGAAGTGTGAAGTAACAATAGCCTGTTTTCCAAGGCAGCCATGGTGCTTTCCCTCTAAAACAACATAAGAGTTATGGTATGGCCTGATAGCATATGCTTTATAACAATGCCAATGAGAGTTGCGTTGTCATATGTGGCATCCCCAGTGCCAGTGGGGCTCTAGGTGACAGATCACACTCTTGGGCTAGGGACAGACATTACACATAAACTGGTTTAAGTGATAAGAAACTGGTTTAAGCCTGTAACAGAACAGATGTTCAGTACACATAAACCAGTTTGAAAATGGCTGAAACCTGTTTGAGGTAAACCTGGCTAAATGTAGGATCAGACTTAACTGATTTGGGTCAAACTGGTTTATACAATGTCTGCCCCAGACCCTTTGCTGGTTTAAGTTAAATCAGACTCCCCCAACATCCTGGCATGCTCTCTGGGCTGGGCGGGGCTCTCTGCTCCACAGCAGAGCTGGCCCCTCCCCTCTGCTCCCTGGCTGCAGCTCCAGCAGAGACTGCTGGTACCTGCCTGGCTTCTGCTTCCCCCCACTCCCTTCCCTCTAAGTAGGGATTCTGCCACCCCCTCTGCCTTACACAGGCACACAGCATTACCTAGCAGACCACATGCTGGCTATGGTCCATGCTGTGGCAGATGGGACAAAGGCAGAATCAACAGGTAGCTGGTAATGTCCCTCTGTTTTTTTCTGAATGGGTTGATAAATGCCGCATTAGGGGTCATAAGCACTGTGCTATCAATTCCCTGCTGGGCTGGTCAAGAGTGGGGGGAACCCCTCCCTAATCAGAGCATTCTGCCAGGGCCAGGTCACGCTCCTGTCAGCTCATCACTTTGGAAGGGAAGGGAGGGCTGCTGTAGCGCCCCCCAGCTTCTAGCCTGATCCATTGCAGGCATGTGCCTGCATTTTTTCAGTCCAGAGGGGATGTCTGAATGGTTACAAACTGGTTTAGCCTAGCCAGGTTAGACTAACCTGCAAAAATTAAATCAATTCAGGCTTAGGCTCTCTAGCCTTGGAAGGCATCCTCTTAAGCCTGGTCTCTCCAAGAGTATCCTCTGCATCTCATTTCTTTGTTCAGATTTTTTGTATAATTACTGCTTGACACCCCTTCCCTGTGGCCCCACACACCAGCATTCAGTCTCCTGGATGATACCAATGTCTTGGTGTTGATCCTTTCAAGCTAATTAGGGTGTGCCAGTGAGAGATCCTCAGCTTGTTGAATATATTCTTTTGCTTCTTCCAAACTGTTGTCTGGTACTTGGGCATCTTTTGGTGTTGGTGTAGTAAAGGTGATGGGAACAGCTAAAAAGGACAAACAAATAACTTGTAATAGTAGGCCTTTACAATGGTTTTTCTCTATTAGATCACACTCTGGTATAATTTCCCCCTCATTTTTGTGGGATTAAAACCTAGAACAAAGTAGGCATTGAATTCCTGCATCTCTTCATGTTCAGGATTTTTTATTGCATCAGTTGAGCATGGTCTTACACCTCACAAGTGAGCGCTTAGCAGTTTTAGGTTCCCCTGCGCTTCAGAATAGGTCTGGTTTGAGGTAATTGGAGAGCATGCCTGATTTATTTGCTAATAATATTTTTCCAGTATGTGGTGGGTGCTATAGCAATGCAAAACAAGGGCTGTCTCCAAAGAAAAGAAAACAGATGGGTGGAGATTTAGAGGGAAAGGGAACACACAGGTATGGTGGCCACATGGTGGTGACGGTGTGGCTGGCCATATCTGGTTAATCCAAAGTTTTGATGTGGTCATGTTTCATTCTTTTATATATGATGGCCCCAAATTACCCAAAAGTAACGTCATGAGTTAAGTGTGAGCCTCACTATAGATGGGTGTTCAAGAAGCTTGGATAAATCTGGTACACAATTTCCAGGGAGTCCTGCTTTTCCTGTTGTAGGAGAAATGTATGGCTTTCCATGACTCTGCCTGGGCCAGATCTGTTTTACTATGAGAAGGGAGGTTTTGGATCCAAAGCATAGGGCCTGTAGTAATTTTCTGTGGTAAAATGGCTGAAATTCACCTATTATGGAAATAGTTGCTTAAACTTCCGTGCACCACTAGCTCCCTGTGGAAGGTGTATCAATTAGGCCAAAGAGACTTGGAAGTCTTAATTCGGACATTCTGGTCAGGGTGTCTGCACTGTCATTATATATTTAGGCATGGAAGGCCACAAAGGTAGGAAGTGGGAGCAGAGGGTCATATTTAGGGATGAGCTACAAATCAATCTTTACATTAATTCAGTGGCTCCAATACGTTTCATAGCTGCATGGAGCAATAATGGATCTTCTTTCAGGCATACAGGTTTCCTTTTTTCCTTTGCTTTGTCTGTCTCTGAAGACCTGCTACTGCAGTGGGTTCCCCTCCTGGAATGTGCCCTGTGCTACCAGAAGCATTGAAGCAGCTGTCCCACATTGGCTTTGTTCATATTGTGCATGTTTAATAAGCCCATCACCGTGTGTCTGAGGTCCCCAGTCCTTCAGGAACTCCATATAGATGAAGCTGCATGAAACGTCATTCGATTTGATGAAGTTCTGCACAGACATGGAGGTCTGCTCACATGGAGTCCCTTAAAAAGCCTGGAGCCTGGGTACCAGATGGACACTTCGTTAGGAAGATGAAACTGCTATGCTATTGTAGTGAGCACAATGTGGCTATAAAACTAGACTGATGACGAGGGTGATACCATGATTTAAAATTTCATTGTCCTAAGCAGAGGAAAGGCAAAGCCACAGCTAATTCAGACCCGCCACTGTGTCCAAGAAAATTAATGAAAGGATACAATGGGGCAGTTTGACACTTCTATAGGGACATGCTGGAGAGTCCAGAAAAAGGTTAATTAAAACATAAGCATTCAATTTGAGAAAAGAATAGCTCTTTTGAAGACAACGAGAAGTGCAACAGACAAATCTTCCAAGTTGCAGCCAACATACAGTCCCTTCAGGAACATATTTAAGTCCAGGATCTAACTATCAGTGTTATTTTCTGCCTTTTCCTCTCAGTTTAAAGGAGAACTGATCAGAAATTTCACAAGTCGTTGTTTCTGAAAGCAAACTTCCTCCTCTTTATTGGTGAGAATCACCAGGGGATGTGCTCTCATGCTAACACAGCCAGGCTATAAGCAGAACCTGTGTATTGCTACTGGAGTTTTATTTAGCTTTTTGAGGCTATTTCAGAAAGGCAAGTGTTGTCATTGTGAAGTGGGATCTAATTTAGGTGTGAGAGTGCACATGTGCCTTGCACCTTCCGGGGACAGAAAAAGGATTAAGAAAGAATAGTGGGCACTGGGAAGCCAACAAAATCCTTGCCTGAAGAAACTGGCTAAGCTATCAATTCTAGAGGGGTCTGTGTGTAGCTGTCTGGGAATGCAAAACAAACAAAGAACCAGGGCTAAGCCAAGGGTCTTTTCAGAATGAAAGAGGTCTTTTTCTCTAAGCAGATGAAGATGTGGGTTACAAGGGTCAATGCAAGAACCCACCAAGTCCTAAGGTAGGAAATAACTAGGCAGAGTGTTCCATTAGACTCTGAGTAATAAAACGGTTTCCAAGTTTCCACCCTAATGTATAGGCCTTAGTTAATTTTCTTAAGTCTTGGAAAGACACTGCACATTGATGTGTATTGCACTCAAGTCAAGTCAGTCCCAAGGCCACTGCGACCATTGGGGCACCTTAGATGCTGTGCATCACTGGTGATTCTTTGGACAAAGTGACCTAGTGGTGCCCGTCACCTCTCCAGGTGTGGATAGCCGTTGGTTCACAGGGAGCTCATCTGCCCGTTGACAGGTCTTGTTTTTAGTCCTGCTGGGTGTCCACATACCATCCTTACCCAGGTGAGGGCGCCAGTTTAGTTTCTGACAACCCGACCATAGAATAGGCTGTACTGGTTTTCATGGTACCAGATAGTAGACCATGAGAGGCCTGGGCTGACAGGGAATGTTGTGCTAGAAAACCAAAAATCATTATTTGATAACCAGCTGGCTGATGTATGTGTAATTTTTTGAGGTCCTTTTGTGGCTGGTCCTGCCACAGATATAAAAGAGCTCTCTTAGCTCAAGTGACAGGAGGCTGATTTTTGGAAATGGGGTTCTTGTTTCACAGGTATGTGACAACTTCCAAAACTCACTCCACAGCACATCAAATTCATTTCACAGGGGCCTTGTTTATGTGAGACCTGTACTGCGCAGTAGATTAATCTACTATGCATTAAAGTGTCACTGACTACATTTGTAGGTGCTTACTGTGCAGTAGTTTACTGGGGTGTATGTAGACGAAATGGGGCGCACGTGTGCACAACGCTCTAAAGTGGGTTAAATGATTTTGCACCACTTTAATGGCCTTGGTGCTTGCATGTGTCAATGGCATGTTGCGCATTAATTCCAGCTGCTGTACCACATTCGGTGACATAACACGCCTTAAATGACTTTGGGGCGCAGCAAACTAAAACACCTCTGAGGAGTTCTAGTTTGCTGCCCTACAGACATGGAGTGAAGCACTGGGCTCAGTGCAGCTCAGGAACTGTGCAGGCAGCTTTTGCATGCAGCCTGGCAGCGGCCCAGGAAAGCAGGCTCCATGCTCCTGCAGGTGCGGTGTGGCTCTTCAGGCAAGGCCCCCACGCTGACCCCATTCCCTCAGCAACATTGGTGGAGGAAGGGCCCCACTTCCAGCTGCCAGGGAAGCAAACGTGAAAGCCACAGTTTTAAATTTGGTGCCGAAAATGGGCGCTGAATTTAAAGCTGCCACTTTCACCTCCCTGCTAATGAGGATCCCAGGGCCCCGAATTGGAAGGGGCCCCTGGGCATGTGCCCAGTTTGCCCATGCATTAATGTGAGCTGAGTCAGCTGACAAAGCTGGTGGAGGCATTGGTTGTGGGGTGGGGGGTGGTGAGCGTCCAGCCACATGGGGACTCTTGGCTGCGGGGCCCTCTCCGGCCACAGGTTTTGCAGGCATGGACAGGCTGGCCCTGCCTTGAAGAAGGACACTGAAGTTTACTATAGCTGAACACAGATATTATGAACAGAGTAAACAACATGATGCTGAGTGCAGCTTAGCAAGCATACATAGGCTCAGACAAACTAATTAAGTTTAACCTCTGAACTGATGAATTCCAGCTAGCTGTGGTTAAGCCTTTCTTGGATAAGGGTTTAAGTGCAGTTAGCTGAAATGATATTGAATATGGTTTGTTCTGCTTGTTCTACTTGCTTATTCACATAAGCATGATTGTTTACAACTGTGTTTGGCCACGGTAAAACTTCACAGTGCAGATCAGATCTTTGAGGGTTGTCTAAACTACTTCCAACCGTACTAGGGTATGTTGCTCTGAAAAGGTGCCTCAGCCATTCACTCTCACTCTACGCACACTGACTGCTAAAAAAAAAAAAAAATGTAACATAGCATTAGAGTAGCACTGGGAATGTGCCAGAGAGAGAGAGAGAGAGAGAGTGTGTGTGTGTGTGTAACCTTTCTGCTGGGCTCTGGTCAGCAGCAAGAAGGGCCAGGTTCACATTTTGGGGTACCCCATAAATTATACTAGTGGCTTGAGCCCCCACCCAGAAACCTGGGAGCACTAAATTTGCTGAGGTGTCCCGTATAAACAACCCCCCCTCCTCGCAAGCAGTGTAAACACAAAAACCCCAAATTTATTAGACAATAAAAACAAACAAACAAACCCCACCCCAAAAGAAAACACTAAATATAATTTTTAAATGCTATTAACTACAAAGCAAAGTCCATGGGTAGAGGCTTCACTTATACGCAGGCAGTCTGGGACTTGGGGCTCCCTAACAGGTAGTTCCTGGGGCCTGCACTCCTATACCTGCCCTTCAGCGATGGGCTGGAGAGGGGGCCCACACCAGAGAATCCTATGAGCTGCTCCTTGTGTTCATTGTGTGCAGGAAGCTGCTCGAGAGCATGGGTCCTTCTGCATTGCAAGGCTCTCCATTGCTCCTGGAGAAGTGGTAGAGTGCTGATCTTTGCTCCCATGGAGAGGCTGTGTGTGCGTGTGTGTGACTGTAGCTCCAGCCAGCATGCATGTACCCCAAAACTTTTGGGCTGGATTATATGGCCTGATGAAACAAAAACTGCAGGACTAAGTCAAAAGGAAGCCAGGTTGATTATTGGCTACATCTGGCTCAACCTCACAGCTTGACTGGAGCAAAGGACAATCAAAAGAAACAAAGGGGAAAAGCCAGGTCTAATTCCTAGCCAGCCATCCCAACGAACCAATACCCTTCTCCCCAGTATTAATCCCTTAAAACCTCAGAAAATGGGGAAGAAAAAGAGGAGAGAGAAGTTCCCAAACACTGGGACAATTCTCCCTCTCTCTCTCTCTCCTCTCTTTTCACTATCTGTAAATTCCTTCTCCCTTGGAGGAGACTTCACTCTTCAGCAGCCCCTAGCAGTTTCTCCCTTTCCCCAAACCAGCCAAGCTTACCTTGTATCCTTCTACATGACATCACTCTGGCCTTGTCCAGGCGGGGAGTGTCACACTCCAGTCTTTCTCTTAACCAAACTGCCTGAAAAGTCTTTGCTTCCCCTGGTCAATCAGGTCAGAGGATTTTACATATTTTGCCCAGATACAAGGCCCCAGCTTTCCGTGTCCAAAGCACATGGTCAAAACAACAGGGGCCATCTTGCGTGCACATGCACACACACATACACGCCCCAACTAAAAGCACAATCTTTGCCATGCACAACCCAAGTGTGTATGGGTCTTACACACACACACACACACGTAATATGGCTGCTATGGGGGTGTGTGTGAGTATATATATGTGTTTGGCTGTGAGGTGTGCACAAAGCACAAACAAGTAGGCAGGCATATTTTCATGACTGTGCTTACTAGCACCCCAGGAGGCAGCGTAGACATGGGCCTAGTTTAACCATTTCCAAACAAATGAGAAAGTATATATAAAATAGTGCTATATTAGATGTTTGGCAAATACTGCATTTCACCTTCACACCAGGGTATGCTTGTTTTGTTCAGAAATGCATTCTTTTGACAGCAATTGCATATAGTTCACATTAGAAAGACTTGGCCATCAAATGTAGGAATGGTGTTTTCTTCAACTGTTAAGGACGGCTCATTTCTACTGATATGTCTCTGCCTGGTAATAAAACCAAGGAGGGAGGAGAGGATAGTTAAACCTCAAGCTGCTTTTTAAAAAATATATATACATTCTTACCCCTCTCTGTTTTCCTTTTGGAGGACATTGTAGGCTAAATACTTGATCAGAAACCAGAACACATAGGACTCTTTTTAATGTGACTTTAATGAGAAGCAACTGGACATTGTAGCTTATGAGTGGAGTAATTCACGTATTGCTATAAGGAACTTAAACAGAAACAAATCCAATCCCAAACTCCCACAAAATAGAGTGTGATGACTGCAGAGAACAGACTTTGAATACTCAAAAACTAGACTTCATACTTCTGTTTATCCATCTGGGTGTCTCTTCCATAGTTATAAAAAAGCTTATACAAAAAAAGGCATGGCTATAGATTTATATGATTATATAGTGTTGTGTTTATAATATTGCTTGGATAAATGCTGGAATCCCTCTGTCTGAAGAAATTATTGGTGTACATAAGCTTGTTCCCTACTTTCTTAGAGACTTCCCAAAGAAAAACTGACTTGATTTTCTTCATCTTTAGTTAGGTGATGTCTACAGCTTTTTGCAACTTTTATATTGCATTGATTCCATCTGATTAATGTACTTGCATAATACTGAATGCATACTGAAAGCCTTCTCTCATCTATTTTAAGGGTGGATGCTTCTATAACTTTGACACAGTACTATAAAAACAACTTTTAAAAAATAGTTGTGACATCACCCAGTTTGTCCTGTGCCAGTAAGTATTGAGTTTGATGGTCTGCATGGGCGACTGGTGCCACCTTAGTTAGGAGGGTCACGTGCCTCCCCAATGACCAGTCAGTGACGTAGGAGGTCCCACCGTGGCCAATCTTGCTGACCAGGTGGGGGTCCCCCCATGGCCAATTGCACCACCAAAGTGGCTGCGGCTTCTTCTTACCCCTCTCTCTTTACCACTCCCTGGCTGGTACTCACAGGGGGGGTACTGTTGCTCCCACCTGCCCCCTTTGCCCATTGCCTAAGCAGTGAGCGCAGCTGGTTAGGGGGTGCATGTGCACCCCCGTGCACCCTCTATGCATCGCCACTGATGGTCTGTGTTAGGGTAACATGAAAGCGTCCACATCCATACCAGTGACTAAGTGATACCATTGTTTACTAGTTGTTTCCAACCTTCTCAAGCAACCATATCAGTTTACTGTAGTGAGACTTGTATTACTGAGCACTTCCCCCATAAGCAGTGACTTCAAGTTCCTGCATCTGGTATAATGTTGGCCTGCCTCTTTCATTTAGTTAAACTAAAGCCTTTCCAAATCCCAGATCGTGTCAGACTGTGCAAAACTGAAATCTGGAGCAGTCTAGCTCTATTGTATCAACTGAGCATAAAATGACAGACATATGTTGTATCAAGTTCAAGTGAGGAAGGCTCTTGTGGTTGGGATGACTTTCCTAGTTCCAGTTACAGCAGCTTTAACTATAACAGGCAAATCAGTATTTGGGAACTTCTCTACATTAAGGAGCTTCTAGCCTCCATTAGCACACAAATATAGGGCAAGTAGTCAGGCCTCAAGTTCTGACTTCCTGCATGAAGATAGTATGCCTATAGATCTCTGGGCAATGGTTGATTTAATAATTTCTGCAGTTGTCGTACTACAATGCTTTGTTGACTTAAAATGCTTGCTATTTAAAAGCAGCTATATGTGGTTGAAGCAAAAACAAATGGGCTCCTACACACATGCAGGGAGTGTAATTCCAGCGTATCAGAACAGACTCCAGCATCATGTGCATCAGTGTCCCCACGCTGAAAGCTGGCGGTGGGGTGCTTTAAAGCTTGTTCGATGAGCTTTAGTTCAAAGCACCCCACTGCCATTTTTCAGCGTGGGGACACTGATACATAAGATACTCTGTGTATTTTTAATTAGCACGGCTCTCGGAGCTGCGCTGATTAAAACACCCCCTTCCCCCTGCCTCCTGGAGCACATCTGTAAACACACAAATGGACTACAGTATGCATCTTAAGATAATTGCTCCAGTAGTTCTGGAGACTCCCTTAAAAATAGCTTATAAACAAGAATAGCACCTGAATCTCCAAGTGGAATAATTTCTTTCAATGTCACTTTAGCATATAACTGGCTTTCTTAGCTATGCAGCTCAAATGAGTTTGGTAGCCTACAGCTTACATGAAAAGATTTCTGGATGTCTCTTTGTTTTATGGGAAGGGATAGTCTTGATTATTTTTTATGGTAAAATCAGCGCAAAGAACAGTGAGACGATCTTCATTGACCAGCTTCACTGCAACAACATAATCTCCCTGGGTGAGACAAAAGCAGAGCACTAGATTAGCATGCACGTGGTGAACAGCATTCTCTCTCTGTAGGAGAAAATCCCTTTTTTAATTAAAAAAAATATTTTCCTACTGCATCCCTCCAAAAATCTCTCCCAGTCCTAAATATGTTTCAGTACCAGTAAAAGGTTTGTTCCGTGCTGCTTGCCAAAGGTCCTGTTCCTTATAGACAACAGAGCAGCAAATTCTGAATTAAAACATGATGGTGATTGCTTCCAGAGGGAAGCAAAATATTCTGATCTTTAGAAATTCCTATCAAGTCAGTGTAGCTCCTTTTACGCTTTCTGACACAATTGCCCCTTGGCTTGTGGTTTGAAGGCCATCTTTACTTTGCAGATGCTGTTTAATTAGACTAAGAGAAGTGCACCTTGGACTGGCTCCATCTCACTCTAATCTTACTGTTCAGTTATTAAACTGTTATCATTTCAGATGAATCCTTACAGAGTTAGCATATTGAGCTGTAAGAAATTTCATAAAAACACATGCCACAGGCACTCAGAACTGGATGTATTTTCATCTAAAAAATGTGTGGTTAAAAATAAGAGTTCTTTTAGGGGGAGAATTTCACATAATTGCTCTCCTCACCCTGCACAAAGAAACCAGGCAAAGTTCAAATGAATAGACTTGTGGTTTGAGAAACCCTGGTTTTGTAGGCCAGAACCTCTCTCTCACTTCAAATGTTCAGAGGAGAATTGGGAAAGTGACCTATAAAAAGGATCACATGAGATTTGGAGGAGGATTTAACACAGAATTCTCTTATGGATTTTAGGCAATGCAAGACTCCTTGTTTTTGTCAGCAATGTAGAGAGGAACAAAATATGTGGCTGGAAAGCCACCAGATGTATAGGGAGGGGCTTTGGAGCAGTGGTCCCTTTGCTTCAGCCAGGGCTTTCTGCTTTATGGAAGAAGGAAGAGACTTAGTTGCAAATATGGCTGTTGAGGACATAACCGTATTTGAACCAGATTCCTCTAAGCAGACTCTCTTGAGAATGCTGGTGTTAGATGAAACTCTGTAATCAACAGAGCCAGGTTCTGTAGGCCTTACACACATTGGGTGTATCTACACGAGCACTTTACTGGGTACATCTATACAAGACACTTAAAATGTAGGGGCGTGGGTACACACCACGTTTTTTGCCCTTTCTAGCACTGAAATGACTGTTTGCATGAGTGGGTTTTCCAGATGCTTTAAAAGTCTTTCTGGTGCATTAAACTCCTTGGATGTAGTTTAGTTTGGCTCACTGAGAATTAAAGCACTGCATCCATGGATTTTTGCATGAAAACAGAAAGCCACTCAAAGACATGTAATGAGCCTCTTTGTCCACAGATGGTGCAGCGACTATTTTGTTCACCTCTTTAAATTGCTGCCACTTTTGAATTGCTCCCGCTTTATTTTTTCTTGTGCTGTGTGCTTGCTTCCTGCTCCCACAGCTATGTGGCAGAGCATGGGGTAGGGGGTCTTGGGTTGGGGAGCAGTGTGGGACCATCCTGCTCTCCTGTGATGCTGGCCAAGGACCGGGCTTAATTCATTTGAAAACCTAGTATGTGCAAACACTGATGCAATGCTCCAAAATAAACAAGGTTAAATTTTATAAGCTTATTTAATTTAATGAGGATTAAACCCCGTGACATGTACAGGTGCCCCAGAAGACTAATTCTACTGCATAGCGCAGCAGGCAAAGCCTGTGCTAATACACAGTAAATTTAATGTAATGCACAGTAGCATCACAAAGAAAGTTAATCTGCACTAATGTGCAGTAGCACTGATTATGGCACATCAAGTTAGTCCCTGTCATTACAGGTACTAAACTTAATGTGCTGTAATTACTGCGCAGTAATGAACATGTAGACATTCCCACGGAGGAACTGACTGATGGTAAGTCCGCAGTAAAGACTTACCATCTACATATGCACCTGTATTAGGGCGCAATAAATTAATTAACTCCACCATAAGATAGTACTGTCTGGCAGAGTTATTGTGTATGTATGCTGTACTGCACGTGTAGACAGTGACAGGGGCTGGCTGGGGCACGAGAGTGCTAAGGTGTGGGGGCTGCCTGCCAGTTAGCCCTGCACTGTAAGCACCCTCATGCCCCAGCCAGCCCCTCTGCTGCCCAACGCTGCTACCTGGAGCCCAGGGCTGAACCCTTGGGCCCCCCCACCAGCCTGGGGCTCCTCTGCCCTGGCTTTAATTGCTGTGGTCCTGGGCGCACATGCAAATGTTGTGCCTGTGAGCAGTTTTCTCTGGTGCAAACTGTGCCAGAGTTTATTGCTTCAGCTTAATTGCATATGTAGATGCACCTATTGAGTAGTACCTTATTCCCTTGATGAATACAGTGGCTCCTCATGAGTTCTGCTAATATTAACACCCCCCCACCCCAAAACAAAAACCCATGGAACCGGTGCGGTTAATGGGTACTTCCAGAGGCAACCTTTCTCAGACTGCTAGGGACAGCTGCTTCATTTGTAACCAATTCAAAATGCAATGCCATGCATTGGATGGGGAAATGACAAACACTGCTGAATGGTTCTAGTGCCTGGTATTGGAAGAGAAAATCTGTGATTACTGACAAAATCCAGCTGCAGCTGGTAGGAATATAGTGACTCTGTTAGGTGATCCTTATATTTTAGAGTGTGAAGCAGCTCTTAAGTTGTAAGATAACTTACTTGGGGGACTTCAAAGTTTCCCAGACTGACAGGTCCTTCATAGTAGAGATGTTCTGAAAAACAAAATGGATCCTTATTGTGCAACACACAAGGAAAATAACATTTGACAGTCAACACTATTTTGTAATGACATTTGGAAGTCTTCAGGTGACAAGGGCTATGAAATTGTGAAGCGGTTCACAAAGAGGCCCATAACAACCCTCTGAGATAAGTGAAAAAATATCCACTGCCTTATTAGTGAGAGGGAATTTGTGCCAGTGCCCCTGCTAAGCCCCTGGGGATGTCCTGTGTGAGGTATGCCTTTATGGAAGTGTTGAGGAGACAGTCTCATCTGAGTGCTCAGGCAGTTAATAAGTGTAAAGTTTTCTGTCCTGATACATCTGACTTCCAAGTGCTTATTGAATATTAAATTAATTTAAAAAGTCTTTGACTTTTTGGAGTAAACTGGCACACAGAGGTTAAGTAACTTGTCAAAGGTATGGAAAGTTGATGTAAATGTGAAGACTGGAATCCCTGAGTCTCACTTGCTGGGTTCTGGCTCTGTAGCCACTAGATACACTTCCTCCATTCTCACCACTTACTGGGTGAAAAAAAAGATTATTTCTGCGCTTGTGGTTGTACAGTACCATCCAAGCTCCCTTTCTCTTTTCTGTAGCTTATTGGGTCAAAGCCTGCAGCCAGCACTTAAAAGTCCTCAGACATTTTAAATGTAGGTTGAAAGCTTCCTACACTCCTCTGCTGCCCCTTGAGATCCAGGACCAATTCCAGTCTCCTGTCTCATATGAGCTATTATATTGTTTCTTCTTTGATGCTGAGGGAGTAAGTGGTATTTTTATCTTGTTATATGGATTTTTCAGACTCCATTCTGCCCGGCCCCTTTCTCCTCTAGCAATTGTCTGCAGTTCACTAAAAGTTGTCTTAGCCTGGCATCTCTTAAATGAACCCTAAACTTTATGGCTAGGGACAGGATTTACACATAAACTGATTTAAGTGATCAGAAACCGGTTTAAATCTGTAACAGAACAGAAATTCAGTGTACATAAACCACTTTCAAACTGGCTGAAACTGGTTTAAGATAAACCTGGTTGAATGTAGTGTCAGACTTAACTGATTTAGGTCAAACCTGTTTATGGAACTTCTGACCCAGACTCCTTCCTGGTTTAAGTTAACTCACAGTCCCTCAGCATCCCATATGGAAGGAATCACAGTTGTTGGCTGGGCTGGGCTGGGCAGTGCTGTCTGCTCCGGCAGAGCAGGGTTGGCACCACAGGCTTCTTCACTAACTGGAGCACTATCACAGCTCCTGCTTTCTGAGAAGGGGGTGGGGGTGGGAAACCCTGCTCCAGAGTGCCCCACCTCTTGCTGCTTGAGTGGAAGGAATGGGTGGCGTGGCCAGACACTGGTAGCCAGAAAGGAAGGGGGGCATTTAATCCTCACTCCTTCCTGGACCACAGGTGTGGTCTACTTGGCTTCCCCCCCACCCCCACTCACTACTTGAGCAGCAAGAGTGGGGGCATGGCCAGAGCCTAGCCCAGGCCTGAGGCAAAGTGGGGGTGGGAGAGGGAAATCACAGAGAAGTGGGGCTAGCAGGGACCTCCAGAGGCCTTCTAATGTCTAGTCCAGCCCCTGTCTGAGCCCTGGCCAGACCCTCCCATACAGGGCTTGCTCACAGTGTCCACAACCAAGAACACCTGCTAGGAGGGCTCTGTACTGCTGGGGGGGAAAAACCACCAAGGGCTTCCTGCAGCCAGTTTTCCCCCTCTGCCCCTGGTCCAGCCCCTCCGTGTTTGCCTTCAGCAGTGCCTGTAGGATGGTCCGGCTCAGCCCTGCAGCCCCAGCTCCAGCCATGGGCAAGGCAGGCAGGTGGCTGGGCCAGGCCAGGCCAGGCCACAGGGGCTGGGTCCTTCCCAGCTGGCTGTGGATCAGGCTGGGGCCATGGGAGCTATGTGCCCGGTTTGCTTCCAGCTCCCTGTGCCCAGGCTGGGCTGGGCTGTCACAGAGCCACTGTGGTGGGCAGGGCTCTCCCCCTCCTCTTCCTCCCCTGCCGCAGGGCATGGGGGGTGGGGTTTGGAGGGGTGCAGTGCTGGGCCCCATTGTGGGGCGGGGGGGGAAACCGGTCACAGGAAGCCCTTGGTGCCTTTTTTCCCCAGCAGTACAGAGCCCCCTTAGCGGGTGTTCTTGGTTGTGGGTGCTGCCAGCAAACCTTGTATGGGAGGGTCTGGCCATGCCTCAGGCAGGGGCTGGCCTAGACACTCAAGAACCTCTGGAGGTCCCTGCTATCCCTGCTTCTCTGTGATTCCTGCCTCCCTCCTCCCCACTTCGCCTCAAGCTCGGGCTGGGGTCTGGCCATGCCACCGCTCTCACTGCTCAATCCTTCAGTGCCAGCTGGGGGGCAGAGTCTGGCCATGCTCCCCCCGCCCCTCGGAAAAGTCTGGTAAGGGTAGCTTCCCTCCTCCCCCTCCTGGCACACTCTGGCTGGGGACCATGCAGGCCGGGGTGGGGGTTTAAACTCCTCCCCAATTATACTCAGCCTGCTGGGACCTGGTCAACGCCCCCCCCCCCGGCAACAGCTCAGCTTCCCTCCAGCCTTCTGGCCACTGCCAAAGGGAAGGGAGGGCTCGCTCTAGCACCCCCTAGCTTCTAGCCTGAGTCACTGAAGGCATGTGGCTGCATTTTTGGAATTAAAAGTGAATGTCTATGCATGCACTTGCTGGTTCAATCTATGCAGGTTAGACTGACTTGCAAAGATTGAATCAGTTCAGGCTCAGGCTTTTTGAATGTCTGTACTTAGCCAAAGTGTTGAATGTGTGGAACAAGCATTGGCATTTGCAAGAGCGCCAAACCCTAGCCCAAATTTTATTAAGGAGGAAACTGAGTCAGAGAAACTGTGTGCGACGTGCCTGAGGTTCGGCAGAAAAGCTAGCAGCAGCTCTTAGATTAGAATTCAGGCTGTTCTGATTACTGCTCTAGGAACTAATTCACAGCAGTACAGGACTATCCCATGTCCTTGACCCTCAGCTGTGCCTTTTTAGAGAGAGCTGTTGCCATGGCTGTTTGCTTCTGTGGATGAAGCAGGAGCCTTAGAGTCTGACACATTTCAGCTTCATGGAGTAATGACTCAAATGTTTAAAAATAGGAGCACAGCCCACCTCTCAGTGCACATTTTACTTGAGCCCAAACAGGAGTTGCAGGTGCTGACTGCAGGCATTCGTGTTCCTGCACAACTTACTCACATAAGTAGTGGCTTCCAGGGTTCAAATTACACTTTGACTTGGGGGGGGGGGGGGGGGCTGCAAAAAGATTGGGCTTCCCATCATGATGCCCTAATAAAATCAGAGACCCCTCAGGTTATGATTTTCACATTTTACAGGGGGGCTCTTGTCTCTTATGTGGGGGGGGGGCTCAGCCCCCCTAAGCTCCCCCATTATTTGAACCCTGGTGTCTTCCTGAGGACTTTATTTGAATAAAGCAGGGTAGGTGCTTAAGATCTGGGACGGAAGTTCAATAAATGGATTTAACCTAAATCAATTAAGTCTAATACTGCTTCCATCCATGTGTATCTTAAAACAGTTTCAGCCATTTTGAAACCAGTTTATGTGCACTGAACTTCTGTTGTGTTACACACTTGAACCAGATTCTGATCACTTATACCGATTTGTATGTAATTCCTGTCCCTAGCCTAAGTGTTTGCAGCATGGGTGACTGGTGCCTCCCGAGTCTGGGGGGGCACCAGATCACTGACTGGGGGGAGGGTCCCCTGGCGGCCAATCACCGATTGGGGACGGGGGCGAAGAATCCCCCAGCAGCTGATGGCCGAGCCTGAAATCACCAGTGGTGAAACCAGAAGTGTACGTCCGCTGGCATTTCTGGTTTTACGGCTGGCATTTCCAGGAGGTGCATGACCAAGCTCAGAGGGTGCATGTGCACCCCCTATGTGTCACCAATGGTTTTCAGTAGTAGTAGTGAACATGGGTCATGGAAACTGTCCTAGTCAAATCATATTGCAATGTATGGAAATTTATGCATGTAGAAAATTTCCCCTTTGTACTGATTCCTTTGCGATAAGCCTTGTTTGAGCAGGAAGTAAGACAACACAGAGTCAGGCTCCAAAAATCCCACAAGCTCCAGATAGCAGCAGAGGACAAACATGGAGCAAGACTGAGCCGTGAGCAGCCTAGGAAATAAACCTCTTTCCTCAGAGTCCTTCTAGGACTGGTGGAGATGGAGATTTTTCTCAGGCTACATGGTTTGCTAGGGCTGAACCTGCAATATTTCAAACCTGCCAAGATACTGAAGGTGAAATGCTGGTGTCCTAGCTTTGCAGAACTCTTATTTGAAAATTAAGGAGGTGGCATTAAACAGTATATGTGCTTTCAACTTCTTAGGGAGAGCCTAGTCTCTCTCTAGTGAAGGGAGAATCTAATTTTTTCCCAATGCTCTATGACAAACTTTAACCACTGCATCAAGGCCTGATCAATGCAGCCCAGGGTCTTAACTCAATAGATTGGCCTGGCTACCACTACTTCAAGAAAAAGGTGTTTCCACAGCACACAGACAAACTGTGGAGGCTTTCCCATTAGAAGTCCCCAGTTGTCTTGGCTATTCTTTCTTGAGGTAGAGATGGAGAGAATCTCGGTCTGGAGCAGAAGTCTGGGAGATAGGCTCCCCCAGCTTCCATTCCAAATTAACCCTACCACAGCTGTAATACTTTGCCCCAGTGTAGTGGCTATCCAACCAAAAGGATTGCAGAGGGCCAAGCAGGGTGATATCTTGGAGACTAAGTTGTTCAGAGTAGCATAGGCTTTCATGGGCAACAACCTACTAGCTTCTGATAAAGTAGATGGTCTCTTCTCTGCAAAAGTTAGTCTCTAAGATATCACCCTGGCCTGCCTCCTGCCTGACTTCAGACTATTATGGCAAAGCCACCTCTCTGTACCAGAAATACTGGAATGGTTGACAAATATGAATGATGCCAGTAAACTCCTTTTGAGAGCCCTGTGTCACAAATTGGGAGAATGGACTGTTGTCTTCTCTATCAGGAGGAACCGGGCTCTTGTCGTGGGAAATGAGAGCAGCTTTAACTTTCAGCCAGTAATGGCTCCAAGGAGATACCGTGATTAAGCAGGTCTGTTGAGTGGTTTGTCACTACTCTTCTCTGCCAAGGGCCATTTGCTTTGGTGGCTGTGACTTTGACTAAGCCAGGCACCCAAACAACTGTGATTCCTTCCATATGGGCATTGCACTACTGAGTTTGCAGCGGAAGAGAACATTCCTAAAACTGAATCAAATGCAAAAAATATGTCACTTTTGAAATGGTGCTTGAGTACAGTATTTTTCCTACAGTTCATCAGCCCTTGCATTTGCCTATCAAAAAGGAGCAAATTATATAAATCCATGGTAATAATTATAGCATCTAGCCTTGCTCATTGAATATGAAACGCTTCTTTTTAGAAATCTTCTGCATGAGCTCATATGGTTTAGATGGTAAGAAAGATTGATATTATAGGATCAATCTATAAATCAGAATGATCTTTCAGTAAAAATATTCAGTAAAAAAGTGCCTGCCTTGTACAGGACACTAGTTAAGTCATAACATCTCTTAGCGACCCAAGGTTTTGGCTGTCTACATTCAGATTTTTAAGGGCTAACATGATTAAAGATGCTTTCCACAGATCAGCACAGAAAATGTTTATAAAAATCCTGTCGACATTGGGGGGTTGGAAGTGGGAGGAGGAGAGGGCAAGCTTCATCATTATTTCTTAACAAAAGTAATTTACCCATACTTTTGCTACTCAGCAGGTTATTAGGAAGTGGAGTGGTGTTGTGCACAAGCTGCAGTTTCCCAGTAAATATTCTGAGTTACTGGTTATCATTTATTGTGAAGCTGCTTCTCATTTCTGACAAAACACCTATAGTGAAATTCTCACTCCTCTTTTCTCAAATCTTTCTTATGCTGAAAATCTTTAAACATTTTCACACTCTTTGTACTATATAAAGGCCACAGTACATTTGCACCCACCTCTTCCTTTTCTAGGCTTTAAACCTTTCTGGAATTTTAATGTTTTTCTTCATCCATGTATTAATGCAGTATTGCTTAGTATCTCTAGGGTTAGATCCTGCATCCATTCAACTCAGTGGCAAAGCTCCCATTAACTTTGTTGATGGAGGACTGACCTGAATAGTGCTCAGCTATAGATATCGTAGAAGAAAGAGTATCACTGACTGCTGGGAGTGATAAAGGAAGCGAGACTAAATGAGGTCCCAAGGCAGATCAATCCAGAACCCAGTTCTGTACTGCACCTAAAAGAATTTACTGCACACTCATCCTCTTTCCACATGCCCTGCCTCCCCCCATGTCTCTCTCTGCAGATAATGCATTACATACATTAACCACAACTGGAACCCCTGGAGGGAAAAAGTTAATGCAATTGAGGTCTTGGATAAGCCTTATTGCTTGAGTGTGGTTGCAAAGAATTGGATGTTTGTTGAGTGTCCTCATATGTTGACAGTAAGTTGAGGAATTGCAAAAGTTGTGTCCTTGGGCATTAAGATTGGTTAAAGTTTGTGAGCTGTGGTTGATACAGATTTTAATGTTGCCATAATAGGTGGTTTTTCTCTGATTTGTGCCGGTAGTGATGGGAAATACACTTGAGCAACCTTAATTCTTTTGCAACTCTTTTCTTGGGAGGGTTATGGAGAATAATTAGAAGAGTTCCTCTCTGAAAAGGGGAAGATTGCCTTTGAACTGAAGACCACAAAGGATTTAGCAATGATTCTGTGCACTAAAAATGTTCCCCTATTTGCTGCTTCCTCAGCAAAAGTTCTAGTAGGCTTTGATCCCCAAGAAACAGACAACATACTTTATTTGTCATTGTATTAAAACAAGGGCCCCAGGGAGTTGTGCTTGGGCACATGTGGCCATGGTTTGAATTGCTTAAGTAAAGCTAAACAAAGAGGTAACAAATGCTGTAACTGGAATGAAAATATTGGGGAAATATAAGTTAGAATAGTATGCTAAGGAAATTCCAAGCGTGGGCCAAGGTCCTTAAGTAAAATTAAGGGAAGAAAAATGTTAACTATTTGTGACTTTTGACTCCACCTAAACCCCTTTCCACTGCAGATTCCTCTCTATCAGTACAGGGTATCCCTGGTGCTTTCAAAAAGATCAACAGGCTCTACAATAGAAATAAACCATAGGAAAGTCAGTGCTTCTTTGGGAAGAAAAGTGGAGCCAGGTTTTACAAGTTTTGGCCTCAGCAGTGTCTGACCAAATCCTGATTGCAACTATGTTTAAAGTGAGGAGAAATTGGATTTTTTTAGTGTTGCTTGGCATGCACTGAAGACAGGGCTCACGAGTTTAAGTCCAAGGGAGAACATGCTGGACATCTTCAGTGTTGCTTTACCTCACATTTGACAGCTCGTGGGACTGCAATCAAGTTTAACAGCCATGCAGATATTGTCTAAATATGGCCTTGCTGACTTTAGTACAATGTGCCTAGGACCAAACTCCTTCTCAACATAGTTAAACACCTACATCAGCCGTATAGAAAGACCATGCCTTCATTCTGAGGCCACGACATTTAAGGCTGCCTATATATGTGCAGGTTCGTGTCCTAATTAGAACCCATCATAGCAGACTCGATTAATCGAGTCTACTCTGCGTTTTAATTAGAATGCTCCAGCGTGGCCTTGCCGTCATGTGTATAAATCTTCACACATTTAAAAATGGCCATGGGGGTGCTTTATCTAAACCTCATTGAATGAGGTTTAGGTAAAGAGTCCTGCAGCCATTTTGACATGCGCAGGGGCTTAATAAACATGATGGTGAGATATTTCAATTAGAGCAGCTGTCTGGGAACCGCTCTAATTAAAATGCCCCTCCCCACCCGCAAGCAAGTATATAGGCAGCCTTCAAAACGCAACTCCTTCCTGTGGTGACTTGCATGGTAAAGCCGAAGCTACCCGGTAAGGTGCTTATTAAACAAGGTAGCTTCTATTAAAAAGCATGTGGTAAAAATTGTCTCATTAATTGAAGGCAGCTTCTAAATGAAGATATATGGTATTATTTAAACAATCAACTATGCTTTTATATCATAATACACTTCAATTAGTGAAAACAATCTCCCTGCCAGGAGAAGATTAAGGACTGGCAAACCCCAGAAGGATTTGGTTTTGTGGCTTAATGTGTAAACAGCAGCTTGTGCTGGGCTCAGGACTGACTCTAGTGCTCCTTAATGCATTTTCTAAAGGGTGTTATTAAGTACTTCATCAGAATAAGACAGTCTTCCAGTAGGTCTGTGGGTGTCTTATTTTTTCTTTAATTCAATACACTATTGAGGAAGCCTCTGAATTTAATTTTTTCTGTCTATCTGACTTACTGAATTTACATAATTGGTTGCTCATGCAGCATTTGCCTATTATTCTTTGTGATATGTCTACGCAGCGTGAAATGTCTTAGCAATTCCCCAAAGGCCACCTCACTGGCAGGATGTGCATGGTCATCAAGCCCACAGGAGATGAATTATCCTTGTGCTGATAGAGAGGCAGGTGAGAAGGTGAGGGGGAAGGGAAGAGTTATTCAAAGATAACTTACCAAAGCAGCATTCTCTGAACTCCATCGGGCTCTGTTACCTCATTTTATTTTATTTTATTTTATTTTATTTTATTTTATTAAATCAGTCCCTTCCCTACAGTAGTTGCTGGCCATGCAAGCAGGCTTGTTGAAGTTGCCTGTGAATTCCAGGAATTGGCTTTGGTGACACGGGAAGCCCTTCCTGGTTCTGCTTCCCTAAGATAGCACGTCTCATTCATTGACATTATATACTTGGACTCTGAGGTGTACAACACTCACCCCCTTCCATGGGACTAGAATAAAAGTAAGCCAACATGTTATGTAAAAAGAAGGCTTTAAAATTAAAATGACTCTGTCCTACTGTGCACCTGCCATCCCTAAACATTAGGCTGAAGTGAACAGAGTGCTAGGATGTATTGGTACATTCAGTAGCACAGCAGGTACATCTTGCTGAGGATGTTTACCAAACATTCAACATTTTAATCTGCTACATAAATTACCTCCTTTCTTCTTTCCGCAGAAAAGAAACTTTGGATGATCTGGCTCACAAAGTGATTCCGAGTAGGCTAAGACACTCCTGCCATTTATGATAAGATTAAGTTTCAGGTGCAATTCATTGATACTGTGTCCTGTACAACAAAGAGAAAAAACTCCATGAGTGAATTGTAAGGAAATTGGGCCCTGGTGACTGTGCTTGTTGCTTGTTTTTTTAAAGAAAAAGTCTTCTGTTCTTTACTTGGATATTTTAGGCCCCACCTGACAATTCCTAAATCCATGGACACCTGTGATGCAGATGTGATGCACTTAGGAACTGTGGTAGATAGCAAGAGACAGACAACTGGAATCACTCTGGATCCTGCTGTGCGGGGTTGTGGAAAGACATATGAATCTTAATGATGGCTTCAAACCTATCTCATTTATGACCCCTTTACAAGCATCTGAATGCAGGTCTCCAGGGATGAAAGGCTAATGCAAATAACCAGTTCTTGTCCCAACCTATTTGCATCTGGAAAAATGTTTTTGAGTGCTGAGAATGAGTAGCAATCAGGACTCGTAGTAGAGATGATATCTTTTATTAGACCAGCAAGATTTTATGGCTACAACCTGAGTAGCGCACAAATTCATATCCAAGACCAGGCCATGGGCAGCAGCTGGAGCCTAATCTCTACTCTTTGTATCTTAAACACTTGAGAATCTGCATTACAAGACTTATTGAGTAGATGGTTCAAGTTTATTTTCAAAGTTAAGTCAACTCAAGTTGTTACTGACTTTTAACCCTAACTTGAGTCCTGTCCACATACAGAACCTCTCAACTTGCATGTATAATAGTGATGATACTGAGTTGCCAGACCAGGGAGAGTGCAGAGGATTAAGCTCAGGTTAAACTAATTGAGCACCTGATGTTGTGGTCTCCATAACAGCTGCTACCACTCAAGTGCCTCTGCTTCTCTAAAGAAATGCAAAACTCTAGAACTCTTGGTTCAGAGATGATGCCTATTATTAGACCAAATATTAGACCAATAAAAGGCATCATCTCTGAACCAAGAATTCTAGAGTTTTGCATTTCTTTTTATCTCAGACCAATACGGGTACCAAATACATCTCTGGTTCTCTAATGCCTTCCTTCTATTCCATCTCCTGTGCCAAGGAAAGGCAGAGGTGTAGGTTGTAGCCATGTTGGTCTAAGGCAAGGCAGAGACATTCTTCCACAATTCACTGGGAAAGTATTCATAGGGTGGCTCAGTTTTCAAAAAGCCTATGAGATATGTCCCAAGACATCTTAGTGGCCCACAGGGATGAGTGCAATGCCAACACAGACACTGTTGCTCAGGTGCAGTGTTGTCCTGTAGTCAGATTTACCAGAGCTATGGGAACTTTAGAAGGGTCACTCGAGGTAACTCATCAGAGAAAATATACCCAAAGTTTATAGGTAGACAGATAATGGTGGGTACAGTGTTGTGTCGGTTGCTTCATAGCAATTGCCCATGTGTGTGCTTTTACGCTGTAGTAGCTGAAAGCTGAAAGGGGGCAGGGAACAAAGGCACAGAGAGGCAAAGTGACTTGTCTGGGGTCAGATGCACAGATGGGACTAGAATCCAGGTCTCTCAAGGCCTAGTCAGTGCTCTGATCACTGGGCCAGACTTTCTCTCAAGGACAAAACCCTCTCCTGTTTTACCAAGGGTACAACTCCTCCCCTGCCTTACTGTTGATCATAGTACTTTGTAACAGCAGCATGCCTGCTATAAAGTATCTGATTTGTAATCTTTAGAAACAGCATTTTACTTACTTAGGAGCATCGCAGCTCTGATGTTTAAAGTATGGGATGATATTTCTGAACAACTGTCGATGCTAAAAGCAAAATCTTGCAGGGGATCTGTCAAAAGGTAGGAGGCAATAAGAAGTTAGTTTTGTTTCTGTTCAACAGAGAAGTTGACGTCATAAAAACCAACGATAGAAGAATTACAGCTCTGACAAAGTCATGGAGTCCATAGAGGTAGGGATGGAAGGAACCTCCAGAGATCATCTAGTCCAACCCCCTGACTGAGGCAGGATCATCCTTATCTAAACTATTCGATACAAATCCACAATCTAAGGTCTCAGTACAATTGCTATCAACTTTGACGCAGCACAAGACATAACACCTTAATCATCCACATGTAAAGCAGGGCACCCTTTTTTGCTCTGACAATCTCCAGAGCATTCACCCTGAGCCCTACAACCTGTGGAAAATGGTTCAGGCTGCTCTAGGCCCTGTGCTAGTTTCACCATCATCAAGCTGATCCCAAGCACATCAATATGGCCCTGCAGCTGGGAGGGGAGACTCAAAATGGCAGGTTGAAGGGGAAATGTCCCAAAGCGGATGGCAAGTGGGACTCACTTAAGACAAGGATTGTAAGAGGACTGCACTTAGCAGGGTGTATAAATTTTCTGTAGTAGTGGCTTCTGCTATAGTGCTTTGCAGCTTATTTTTAGACCCCTTAGACTCCTGCCAGACTTCAGATAAAGGTATGATAGAATCTGATGCACAGTCCCCACAATTGTGCTTCCTGCCATGCCACATATGCATGACAGGCGGTGTGACTGTGGAACCAAGTATCATATCCCATCATGACATATTGCTGGCGCAGGGGGAGCCTGAGATCATGTTTTGGGCCCTGGCAAGTAGCTGATGGTCCAGTAGCTCCATGCCATGAGAGCTCACCTGGCCACATGTTCAATTAATGGCATGGTAGTAACCAGCCACAAAGGGCATTTATACACGTGCTCTGGGAGTTGTGGGGGGCTTTAATTAGAGTGGCTCTCAGATCCACTGTAATTAAAGTGCCCAAAGCGTCATGTGTATAGGTGTCCCTGCACTGAAAAATGGCGGTGGGGGGCGCTTTTCAGCATGGGGATGCTGGTACACATGATGCTGGAGTCTGCTGGAGCACGGTAATTACCATGCTCCAGCAGACTCACTGTAATTACAGCGTGTTGGAGTAGTCTCTCTGCACCTGTATAGGCACCCAGAGTTATTACACATCTTTTGTGGAATAACTTTGTGGCTTATTCTTTGTTTTATGACTCAATTAATTGATTTAATGTGTGGGCTGGATTACAATTTAAGATGTGATTGACTGGTTCTTCTTCTTCCCCATTTTTCTTTGCTAGCCCATAGGATTTTTCCAGTCCTGAATTCATTTGACTCCAGCTCATGAAAACGTGTACCCTCTCTGTCTAATCTTATTCCATTACTTTATAAAGTGCAAATCTACTCTGCCTTCTGCCTGACTTCAAACTAACATGGCTAACTACCTACCTCTTAAAACCTTATCAATATATCCATTTCTGATGAAGGGTGTTTACAATAGTGGCAGCTCAGACAGTGCTGAAGCTGGTTTAACTGCAAGGATAGTGAACAACAAACTCTGTTCAGCACACTTTAGAAACCATGGCCAGTTTCAGTGGGAGATGCCTGGTGAATTAAATTGGTGCTTAAATATGTACTTAGAAGTCTAAGGACCATATGCTGTTCCCCCATGAGGTGTCTAGGCGGTACTAATGTGTCTAATTGTTTAAGTTGGATCCTATTCTATCTCTGGGAAGCCAATAACAAACTTGCTGCTGCCACCTTCTTCCTTACTGAAGGCTAAGGAGATGCATTCTAGGGTTTCAAGGACTCAAGCATGTTGGAATAAGGTCACACTTAGACATTGATGGCACAGACAAACAAAAACATGTGCAGCGCTGCCTGTGCCTTTTAAGCATTTCAAAGAAGTGTGGGTACTGACAATGGATAGCAGCAAAATGCTGCACATCTGCCCAAACTGTATCAAAAATGACCTTGGATGAAAAAGGAACTGCTGTGGTACACAGTACATTTGTCACCTCTGTGAGACACCTAAGCACCACTTACCCATGAGGTGGAATCAGATCTGCCATTAGGTTTTATTTATTTCTTTATTTTTCTGAAAATCTTAGTCCTGGCTTTGCACTTAACTTCATTGAATGGAAAAGGCTATAAGGCTTGTTTCAGTTCTTTGCCCCTGGGATGCTGGAGTAAAGCTGGCCTTTCCTGAGACTGAGTTAGAAGGTAGTGATGCATTCCCTTCTAGTTTGAAGGCTGTCCTTCTAGAAGGACAACAGTCCTTCTACATGAGGAGCGAGATTAAATTTCATGCGAGATTGGAGAATCAGAAGCATGGAAAGAACATGAGAGAAAAGTAGGGTTGGAAATATAGAGGAAACCTGCTGGAAATGAAGACCAGTGACTCAAAGGCACAAAAAAGGAAAGACAAATATAGAGTAAGAAAAAGAGGAAGGGCAAGTATTCAGAAAGAAACAAGCACCCTGGAACTGGGTTTTAGAAGGAGCTCCTGAAACCTTATTTCTGATCTCATGTATAAATTAAGTGGCAAAATGAGCGAAGACATTTCCAAAGTTTCATGCCCAGGGCACTATGCAATAATAAAGGGACTCCATTTGGACTGTAGCAACAGGAACTGTATTAAGTGTAGTGCACACAGTGCTATATGCAACCATGTGGTGCATTGTGCTCAGTTTATAACTCACTGCCTTAAGCACGTGAATCTTCCTGGAAACTTACTGGTGTCACCATCGGATCATCCTTCCTACAACTCCTGTTCCCCCAGTCATTTAGACAGTTAAAGCAGGGTCAGGCAGCCTGATAATGGTTAATTTTCTTTATTCTTGTTACTTTTTTTGTTTGCCGTGTTTTGCAAATCTGTTGCAATGGGGTGAAAGAGCACTTTCCTGCTCCTGTGGAAACCATATGGGTCCAGACTTCTCCTTTCTGTGGGACAGTTTGTATCCCCACCCCTCCATTGCTGATCACCTCCTGGATTGGTTTCCTCCCTGTTTCTGCAAAATAGTCTCTCACTTCTCTGTTTAGTTCATTGCCTAATGCTAAAGTGAGGAAACAGCTGCTCAGGTTCTGAGCTAATTGGCAGCCAGTAACTTGGATGTGTTAACTAATGTGGCTGTAGCAGAAGCAGCCTCTGTCTTCTGCAATATGTTAAGGTTCAAGTGAAAGGTCCTTAGTGAGCAAGGGCAGAATACAGTTTCACCCACTGGAAGACCAATGTGCAGCTTGTGACCAGGTTTGAGTTACCTGACAATAGTGTAGAAGCAAGTCTATAACTTCCTTGGGGTTAAAACTCCATATTAGAAATAGAGTAAAGATCTTGTTCCTATAATGGGGGCCTACATGCCTACAGGGGGTAATGGAATCACTCCTACGTTTTAGTTGGGTAACTCTGTTGTTTGCACAATTAGGAGAACTGGTATGTTGCCCAAAAAGGCACAGCTTGCAGCTCAGTTGGGGAATGCTGTTACAAAACGGCATGGCAACAAATAACAGTTCGGTTTTGCTCTTTGAGGTAGACCATTCCTTGCTTCAGTCATGTAACTGAGTCCTTTCAAACCAAGAAGGTGTCCACCTGAAATTGTTTTTAGTGGAAAACTGGGTTTTTAATAACATTAAATTATTCAGGAAAAATTTCTGCTTTTCATGGAATACGTTAACTTTTTGTCCGAAAGCTAAATGGAAGTGAGTTATAATTTAGGTGCATCATAACCAGGAATCCTGGTTTAAAAATTGCGAATTCTCTGATTACCCCCCCCCCCCCCCCAAATCCACGATTAAAATGAAACACCATTATATAGAGAGGTATCAATTGACACAATATTTTATTGCTATATTTACAATTTTAAAGCAATTTGGAAGCCTGCCAGTGCCTCAATCACTACAATAAAACAAATGTTAAGTACCTATACATTTTGGAATTTGATTTTGGGTTTTTTATCATGGACAATTAGAGCTCCCCAAAATCCCCTGAGCTCACCAGGATGCAGGTTGAGGTCCCTCACTTCCAAGCCACAGCCCCCCCACCCCTGCTAGTGCCCTTCACCCCCCCCGCAGCCTTATCTGCAGGAGCTGCTCTCCAGGCTCCCTGGCGGCCACACACATGTGTGAGCACACACATGCACATGGTGCCCCCTGGGCCTGACCGCCCTCCTCCCACTCCCCCAGCCCCTTGCAGTCTAGAACTCTGCCAGCCTGCAGAGAGCTGTTTGCAAAAGAGCAAAATCCACATGTTTCTCCATTAAAATGAAAAAGCCATGTTTTTCTTGGTTAAAAGGGAAAATCTGTGGGTTTTTTTCTGTTTTCCCATGGGAAATAGAAAACTTGGATCCCTGATCATAACTGTTATTCTTCTCTAAGGGGTGGGCATCCCAACCAAACTACATTCTCTATGATCCACCAAATTATATAAGGCAGATGAAAAACCACAGCAGAATTTCCAAGGAAATGTTAAGGAGTTTTTTGACACTTGAATTGACCAATGAAAATGTTTTCATGGGGGAACTACTCATTTTCTACTACTATCCCAGTCTTCCTGGTACATCAGTCTCTGACTTCACAATCCAAGGTGATAATTTCTGTATTACAGATGGGACTTCTGGCTAGCTTTTCGGGAAGGTGCAAGATGGATAGCTTTTTTGCTAGAACTGTGGTGCCAGTGAGTCTGGATTCCAAAAGTAGCATGCAGAATGAGTGCTGCTAAAGGAAACCAGAGAACATAAAGTTGGCTTTTTTACTGTTTGATAAGTAAGGATGTCTGCAAGCTTTCCGATGCTCTGTGAAAGAAGATACCCTCCTGCTTTCTCTGTACCAGCCCTTTGAATGTCAAGGACTTTCCTAACCACTTCAGGGGCGCTGTAAGGGAGCTGCCATTTTTTTGTGTTTGTTTCAGAGGCACAGTATTCCAAGAATGAGTCATTAAGTGTCTCTCACGGAGACTTGTTCTTTCTTGTTTGCCTCAATCTGACGTGACTCGGTTAGACTGGGAGAAAAAAAAATGTTATGTCTTTCACATGCACAGAGCAAAAACATTTACCTTTCTGACTATAAAATACATGATGATGCCCTTCAGCCTTTCACTTCCCTGCAACATTTCATTGTGAACAGTACAGCTTGTTCCTCAGGTTTTCCTCCACCCACCCCCATCAATCTGTTATCTCTTCCATAATTAAAGCTAGCAACTCTTCTTCTGATTTCACATAGTTTTGCTCTCCCAGTTCAGCTTTGCTGTATTACCAATGCTTGAAATGCTTATGGAAATTTTCCACAAATATTCAGCTCTGCTGTAAAAGTGTGCTCTTGGAAAGACTGGCATTTTTCTGTTGACATATTTGTTTGTGAATGGTCTGAATCTTAACATTTGGAACTAGATCGGGGCTTCCTCAGAGCTTGGGGGTGTCCAGGATTAGAGGTTCAAGTCCAGCCTGTTGCTACTTCTGATGACATTATTTCAGAGGACTGTTTTCAGGGGCAAATGATGAGTTAGATTAGTGGTACTCAACCTTTTTAGATTCAAAACACCCCTCATTTGACTTAAGGCACCCCTCTAAAACTTTTGTGAATTGAGTGGCACTCCATTAAAAAACTAACTTATTTCTTACAGTGCTTGCCTTCTTGCAGATGGACCAGGCAGCAGGGGTAGAGGAACAGCCAGAGTCTTCTCTTATCTGCTATCTCCTCACACCTCAGGCAGCTTTCAGTAGATATCGTGGCACACCAGGGTGCCCTGGCACCCTGGTTGAGAATCGCTGAGCTAGATCCTGTGTTAGTATAAATGCTCAACAACAGCTTAAGAGCTCTCCTCTTGTTTGAATGTAATGGATAAGACTTAGACAGACAAGGTTCTTTTGGTAAGTCTGATATCTTTTATTAGACCAACTCAAATAGTTGGAAAAATTCTGCTTTGCAAGCCTTTGGGTACAAATACCCTTTATCAGGCTGAGGAAGCATCTGAAGTTAGTCTGTGCTCTTCCTGGATGGAATGAATAGTAAAGAAGCCAGAGGTTGGCATGCATGCAAGGTAAGATTTATATGCGTGCATGTGTAAGACCTAGGTTTCAGCTGTATTCATCCATGAACCTACAGTTTTCACCAAGGCCAGACTCTAGGGTCAAACACTGCTCTGTGTGAACCAGAATTTGGAAACATTTTTTACCCTCTCTGTTACTGATACACTGGCAGTTGCTTTGACAAGCTGTTTGGAGTGGCACTTTCTGATGTTACTGCTTCCTAAATACTGGAAGAGATTTTTTTTCCACAATATTAGTTTATACATAGGTCACCTGACACATAGCATGCAGTGGTGCCTAGTGCAGGTTTTCTGTCTTGCTTAACATTCCTCATAGATACAAAGCTAACTCTGTTGCACCCTAGGGCTACGGACAGACATTCAAAAGCCTGAGCCTGAATTGATTCAATCTTTGCAGGTTAGTGTAGCCTGCCTAGGCTGAACCGGTTTGCACAGACATTCCCTCTGGACTGAGAAAATGCAGGCATATGCCTGCAGTGGCTCAGGCTAGGCGCTGGGGGGCGCTAGAGCAACCTTCCCTTCCCTTGCACAGTGCTGAGTTGAGGAGGGGAGTGTGGCTAGGCCCCAGCAGGACCTCTGATTAGGGAGGGGCTTCCCCCCACTTCCCGGTTGCTCTTGACCAGGGGGGGAGCCAGCAGGAAGTTAATAACACAACACTTAACACCTCATCAAGAAAACAAATGCCTCTTTCATTAGTTCAAGCTTTTCTTAAATAACTTTTTCCAAGGAAGAAACAGAGAGACATTACCAGTTGACCTGTTGATTAGCTCCAAAAAGCCCTTAGCGGACACTGTCCTGTTTGCCTTTGTCCTGTCTGCCTTACACAGACACCTGTCAGCATTAGCTAGAATACCACATGCTGGCAATAGTCCCTCCATGCTGTGGGAGATGGGAGCAGGGAGTGGTGGTTGGGGTGGGGCAGGGGAAAGCCACACAGAGAGGTGGGGCCAGTCCTGGTCTGGAGCAGCCAGTCTAGTCCATGGCTGCAAAGCATCTGGGATGCTGGGGGAGTCTGGTTTAAATTAAACCAGGAAGGGGTCTGGGACAGACATTGTATAAACCAGTTTGACCCAAATAGTTAAGTCTGATACTACATTCAACCAGGTTTATCACAAACCAGTTTCAGCTATTATCAAACTGGTTTATATGCACTTAACATCTGTTCTGTTACAGGTTTAAACCAGTTTCTGATCACTTAAACCAGTTTATGTGTAATTTCTGTCCCTAGCCTAGAAGAGTGAGTAGGTCCTCAAAAGAATTCTGTTGGTTAATGGAAATTCAGTTCATTTTGCCTACTTTCTGTATTTTATGAACGGATTTATTTTTCTTGCCTTGCTCTTTGTAACAAACTTCACTTAGTGTGACTAGCAAAGCATTGCAGAAACTGGATCACCCTGCTGAAAAAAGAGCTGTTCTAATAATTGATTTCTTCTAGAATTGTGCCTGTCTTTTTTTTTTTAATCTCCCCTACTCCTCCCCTCTTGTTAGCTTTTTACTCCTGGGTTCAGTCTCACCTAGAAGTAATCTGATACTGCTCCCAAATACCTCTGCTTCTGCTTCCAGATCATTATAAAAAAAAAATGAGTGCAGCAGAGAAAAGGCAGTACACACATGAGCACTGTTTGGCAGAAATCACAACTGCAAAAGTCTCCTAGGATTAAGCAAGCTCTCCAAATATGATGCTGGCAATTTTGTGGTCTTTCAAAATCATACTTTTGGGACCAGAGAAACAAAGGAATTGTACTGAATGATGTGTGGTTTATTAGGGTCACATGAGGTAATCTAGTGCTACAGGAAATCAGCATGAGAAAGCAAGCTATTCAGTAATTACATGACACTTATCACCTTCAAAGCTTTTAATAAAATTAACTAATTAATGAGGAACTGTTTTGGGGACTGTAATTGATGCAGGTATTGAATTCTGCTCCTTTAATATCTATTTGAATAGATTAACCAGAGCCACTCTTGGCTAGTTTTGAAATTCAGCGACCCCATGTACAGTGATCTGATATAGTGGGTTTCTATCAAAAGTCTCAGACTACGCACATGGATTTCAGTGAGTACCCTCTAATGACCCTCCCCCTTGGGGTTTGTCTTCACTACAAAACCTTACTATACACAGCTTCAGTTGTGAGGCATTAAGCTATCTGACACAATACTGACTGTGACTCTGATTTCAGTGTGGACCAAAAAAATTTGAGTAACTCCATGACAGCTAATGGTGGTTAAATTCTATATAACTATGTCACTGAAAATGTTTAATGAAGACTTAATCATGATAGCTTGCTGAAAAAACACACATTGTCCTGGACGATGTTAACCTCAAGAGTTCTGGTCAGCACCGAGTTTCCTCACTTGAATCTGCAAGTGCGGGCAGGGATTTCACTTAGCTTGGCACTTTCAAAGGTAGGACAGAATTGCTGTTAGTTTTATCTCCAAAGCTCTGTGCTATTTTCATTTACTGAGGAATCCCAATCGTGATGGGATGGTAGAAGTGCCATGGCTAATGGATCTTCAAACTCCATGAGGCTGCCCAGGACTGGTGTGCCTTGTTGCAAATGGCATAGATGTTTTGCTTTAATATCCAGCTCCTGGAGGCAAGTGATGATTTGAGAATTTTATTTTCAAGAAATGAACATTAATAGCCCTTACAACAAAGCTTTAAAACATTGGTTCTCAAACATTTTAGATTCAAGGCACTCCTCAGTAACTTTTTGGAATTTAGTGGCACACTCTTTAAAGACTAATTTATTATTAATACTACTACTACTACTACTACTACTACTACTACTACTACTATCTTCTTGCACTCCCTTTACCCTTAAAAGGAACTCACTGAGAGCATGGTAGGGGCCATGCATAGCTCTTGGTTCTGGCAGGGGCTGCTAGGTGTGGCAGATTGGGGTGAGTTATTAGACCCCTGAAGGAAGCAGCTTTTCCTGAAGGGAATGGAAGGGGGTGACATTGATTGCGGGTGCCAAACAAAGGCATACCCCATGGTTTCCTTTGTCTGCCCCCTTCCTGTCACCAGTCCGTACTTGAGGGAGTGGCCGTACCACTAAGGCTGCTCCTCCAGGGACTTGAATGCAGGTGACTAGAGCCACCATTTCTCCCCTGCAACCTCTTCCACCAGTTCCAAAGCATAGAAACAGCAGTGGAAAAAGCTTGGCTGAAAAAGCATAGCCCCAGATGCACTCACTGGCCCATGGCAAAGCACACTGCTCACAGTGTAGGAGGCATTCAGCACAGGGGCTGACGGTGGTAGGGGCTGTGCTTTTCAGCTTGGCTTGTTCCCCTGCTCTTGGAGCTGGTTGGAGAGGCCACAGGGAATGGTACGGGGAGATTTGGGTGGACACAGGGCACCTGATGTGTGGGGAAGCCAGTGTTTACCTCCTCTCACAGGGGTGAGCTTTGTGACAGCTTTCAAAAGACCTTGCAGCTCCTTGGATGCCATATCACCCAAGTTGAGAATCACTGATTTAAAATATGCATACCATCTATAGATCGAGGGCCCAGAAAAGCAATGAAAATAACCTAAAATGTAATTTTTGCAAAAGAGTTAATTAAATTTAAACTCATTTCTCACTCTCTCAGACTACTAATGAATATTAAATACTAAATATTTTTAATGTTGGTAGTCCTGTAAATAGCACTTACGTATGCCAGAAGTAGATAAAATTATAGGCAGTCTAGGCCCATGCCAGTGGACCCCAAGTCTTGGAGTCATGTGACAACAGAATCTCATTAAATTATTTAAAAAGAAGGCATTTCCAGCTCTCAATATTACAAATTAAACACTGAAATTACGAGCTGTTTGTAACCTGTGCAATAGCATCAGAATTGGCCAATGTTTGGTTACAGTAACTGAGAGGTTTGAACTTCTGCATGTACTTTAATGGGGTTACCTGGCCATCCACACTGGCTGCAGTGCCTGGGCCTTCATTACTCATTTAGTCCTAGAACAGAACCAGGGATTGCTATAAAGTGTCCTGGTATTAGATATGGTCTGTGTTCTGCCTGGCAAGTTTTATTGCTTGTTACTCACAACGCTAGTTGCCTGCATATAAGGAAACTAAATGGCCCCATTTTGCCAGGGCCAGTTGACATCAGAGTGCAGCAATTTGTTATAATTGGAATGGTGTTTTCCTCTGTTAAGGAAATGGCTAAGAGTGGTCCTACCATCTAATGAAAAGATGGCCAGCATCTGGGATTCATTTTGTGATAGTTCTTTAAATGACTAGCTTTGGAATTCATTATATATCTAATCAGAAACTTTCTTGAACCTGAGAGTAATGTCCAGGGCACCTTGCTATATAAAACATTTGAAACCTCAGTCTTTCAGCTGTCTGGATGGCCACTATGTTGTTGCTGCTTTATGTGGATGTAACTCCACTGGCTCACACAGAGCTGAATGACACAGAAGTCTGTCTTCCAGGTGTCCTCTAAGCAAAGAAAGTTGTGCTTTTTTGTGACTAGCCCAGATGTTCCTGGGAAGTGATGTTATATTAACCAGAGAACCCCATCTTCTCCATAAAAAGCCCTCCTTTGTGGCTCTTACGTTAACTGTGTCCAGTCATTAATACATGGGAAACTTTTATATGAAAATAAGGTTTATTTTATTTTTAGTGGGATTTTGCAACCAGGAATAATGGGACAAGACTGGTCACATGTCACCAACCATTTTTCCTTGGACTGTCTATAATCAACCTTCTTGGCAGACATGTCACAAATTAGCCCTGTACTATCCCTAAGAGCCACTCCCATTCCCTTCCCCTGCCTGATTGGCTGCTCTGCTTTCTGTTCTCTGCCCTGTGCTCCCTGCCTGATTTGCCGCTCTCCTTTTTTTGCCCCCTCTCCTACCTGCTGCTGTGTTGACTGTCCCCTCCCTGATCTTCCCTGTGTCGCACACAAAGGCTGCCCATGTCACTTGGGGCACATGCCACAAATTACTCACCCCTGCTATAGATCAGGGTTTGGAAACCTTTGTATGATTGTATGAAAATTACCTTTTTTGTTATGAAGAAAATGTCTGACTACAAGATTTAAAAGAAGTAGAAAAAAAGCAAGGAAGGGAATCTTAATGACTGAGGTTAATTCTTTCAACATCATTCCCACTAACAAATAAACATAAAAAAAGATTAAGGTTTAAAAATCCAGAAACTGAGTCAGATGTTTTTTGGTAAAGACCATCACCTTACCATTCAAACTTTGAAACTTACTATTACTTGATATAGTTTCTGAAAAGAGAAGAGGAATAAAATCATGAAAAATGATGCAGGAAACAAAGAAAGTATAAGTCTTCTGGCATGGGGTAGAAAGTGACATTGAATTTCTATTTAAATCTCAAACAGTGGGACAAGCACCCTCCAGGAAATATTTTTTTTGCCAAATATGATAATTACACAAGCAATCCTCTGATACAAGAGGTATGTCCTATGGCTCACAGACAGCTCGCTTCCTATGGGACTCTCTGGTGTGGGTTGAGCAAGAAAATAGAAAGTTTAAATTGAGGTTAACAGGCAGAGTAAATTATGATAATGATCATCGTATGGGGAACTTGCTTGATATTGCTGCCATGAGCCAGTGAGGAATTAGGCAGCAGTATTCTAATCTAAACATATCTTTAGTTTTCCAGAACCTGAACTCAGAAATATCTATATCAAAACTTAATCTTTTTGCACTTCTGGAACAGGAATAAATCAGGCCAGAAAGGCTTCCAAATGAAGACTCCAGCATCTTTAGGATAGAGCAATTAAAAACGTTTTCAAGGGAAACTCTCTAGTTCTTTGAGTGTTTGCCCATTAGCAATCTATACAACAAAAGATCAGTGGGGAGCTGGTATCATGTAGCTTTGAATAATTTAGAACCAAAAGCAATTGCAGGAGACTGCTTGAGGAAAATAAATAAATAAATATGAAGCATCTGGCTCAATCTAGCTGCCAAAAACAATGAGTAATGGAGAAAGATCTGTCTTCTACCAAGTGCAACAGTTAACAGTTATTCTGAAGATGCACGAGACAAGATTCTTTCTTCCCCAAACTTCCCTCCAGCAGATTATCTCCCCGCTTCCCTTAATTAAAAAGACACACAGGCATACACACAGAGCAAATCAGCAAACTGATTTTAATGTGGAAAGGTGCAGAATGCAGGAAGTAGAGTTAAATAAAGTAAAGGTTGTTGCAGTGGAGATCTATTAATACTGTCTGCAGAAGATTGATACTAACAAGTCACCAAAGGTGGTTTCTTTGGTTCAGAAATAGACATTGTATAACTGACTCCCAAGAAGCCTGTCCACACCTCTAAGCAAAGACATTTTAGAGATGGCATGAGTACCTGATGTGGGGTCCACTAAGATGAACTATTCAGAACTGCATAGTTAGTTTAACAACACAAACAAAAATAGAATATGTCAAGTGATGACCTGATGGTGATCCATCCAGTCCACCAACCCCTATGGTTGACTTGTTAGCATTGTAAACTAACCAATAAAGCAGGTTTAACAGGAAGATGTCTATGTTAACACTCTGAGGCTCCATAGACCAGATTCTGATTTCAGTTATACTTAAATAGATTTATTGACTTTTGATTGTTTTAACTGAGATCAAAATCCACTCCAACAAGTTTGGGAAAATGCAGTATAGTCTGAGAGTTCATCCAACTTTAGTTCTAATCTAATGAAAAGTCATAACAGTATATAACATCACAGCCTTCTTAGGGCCCTACACTGTTAGATTATGGATGTTCTCATAGAAATCAATTGGCCTCTAAGTTTAACATGGTGATATGTAAAGGATCACTATAGACTTACACCAAGGCTTGATCTGACACATTTAAAAATTGATAGCTGAATGACTTGCAAAGAAGTCTGAAAATTTTGTTATTTTGCTTACTGAACTTGAAAGAACATTTATGTTTATTTTTCCTCCCTGCTGAAGTTTGTAGTTCTTGGATATTGGGCCAGTATATGATATGATTCAAATAAAAAATTCAATATCAATCTTTTATAATCAAGATGGGATCAGAGGAGGGCCAAACTGGGGTAATGTGGGTTAGGATACAAAGGGGTTGGGGAGAAAAGGACTTGGTAGTGGGGATTTACTATAGACCACCACACCAGGAGGATGAGCTAGACCTGGAATTCTCCAGGCAGCTCTCAGAGGCCATACGGTCGAGAGAGATGGTTGTCATAGGTGACCTAAACTACCCTGACATCTGCTGGGAGGAGCAGTCAGCTAGATCCAACCGTTCATGTAGGTTCTTAACCTGCATACAGGACCTTCACCTAACACAGGAGGTATACAATCCCACTATGGGGAATGCCTTGCCGGACTTGGTGTTGGCTATGGGGGACAACCTGGTGGTGGATCTGCAGGTACAAGGTAACCTAGGGGATAGTGATCATTAATTGATTTAATTCACTATCCAGCGAAGTGTGGTAAAAATTACCAGCAGGGCAGAAGCTAGACTTCAGAAAGGCTGATTTCAGGACGCTTAGGAGATTAGTTAGTGGGGCATTAAAGCCCAAGAGCATCGACAAAATGGGGGTCCAGGAAGGGTGGTCATTCTTCAAGGAAGCAATCCTTTGGGCACAGGAGACAATCCTACTGCATAGAAAAGGGGGCAAAGGGGCCAAGAAGCCCTCTTGGCTAAACAGGGAAATCCAGGAAAGCCTAAGGGCAAAAACAGGGGCATACAGGCTGTGGAAGCAGGGGGTAGCTATCAAGGAGAAGTATACCTCCTTGGCTCACACTTGCAGGGAATCAGGTAGGGAGGCCAAAGCAGCATTAGAACTTAAGCTGGCAAAAAAAATTAAGAACAACAAAAAGTCCTTCTGCAGGTATATAGGGAGCAAAAAGAAGGCGCAGGGCAACATAGGACCCCTGCAGGATAGACTAAAGCAGTTGGTGACAGATAGGAGGGACAAAGCAGAGCTCTTCAATGAGTTTTTTGCCTCTGTATTCTTGAGCATGGATCTAGACAAATCTCCCAAATGCATTACAGGTAGAAGCAGGAGAAACACCAGCCCACCTACTGTCAGTGCTGACCTGATAACGAGACACTTGGAGGGGCTGGGTGTGTTTAAGTCAGCGGGACTGGATGAGCTTCATCCAAGGGTGCTGAAAGAATTAGCCAGTGTCAGCAGAGCCCCTGGCACGGCTGTTTGAGCTCTTGTGGTACTCAGGTGAGGTCCCAGGAAAAGGGTTGATATGGTCCCTATTTCAAGAAGAGGAGGAAGAAGGATCTGAGTAACTACAGACCAGTTAGTCTCACCTCTATCCTTGGGAAAACTCTTGAAAAAATTATCAAGGAACACATTTGTAGGAGTCCAGCGGGTAATATAATGCTGAAGGGCAACCAGCACGGGTTCATAGCAGGTAGATCCTGCCTGACTAACCTTGTTTCTTTCTATGACCAGGTTACTAAATGCTAAGATGCAGGAGTCAAGGTAGATATTATCTACTTGGACTTTAAGAAGGCCTTCCACACGGTATCCTACCCTATTCTCATAAACAAATTGAACGGCTGTGCCATACACGATTACACAGTCATGTGGGTGGCAAATTGTCTTAAGGGTCCTACCCAGAAAGTGGTTGTGGACGGGTCGGTATTGACCTGGAAAGATGTGGACGGTGGGGTCCTCCTAGGCTTGGTCCTTGGGCTGTTGCTGTTTATTATCTTCGTCAGAAACCTGGATGAGGATGTGGAAAATACTCTATCCAAATTCGCTGATGACACAAAACTATGGGGCGAAGTAAACATACTGATGGGAAGAAACTGAATCCAGGTGAACCTGGACAGGTTAGAGAAGTGGGCAGGGAACAATAGGATGCAGTTCAACAAGGACAAGTGCAAGGTGCTACACCTAGGGAGAGGGAATCACCAGCACATCTATAGGCTGGGGGGTGACCTTCACAGAAGCACAGCGGTGGAAAGAGATCTCGGAGTCGTTGTTGACTACAAGATGAATACGAGTTGTCAATGTGATGAAGTAATTAGCAGAGCTAAGAGCACTTTGTCAGGCATTACTAAGTGCGTCATGAATAGGTCCAGGGAGGTGATGCTTCCCCTCTATGCGGCACTGCTCAGGCCCCAGCTGGAGTACTGCGTCCAGTTCTGGGTGCCGCAGTTCAAGAGGGATGTGGATAACCTTGAGAGGGTCCAAAGGAGGTCCATTTGTATGTTTAGAGGACTGCAGGGAAGGCCCTATGAGGAAAGACCGAGGGACCTGGACCTTTTCCTCCTCTGCAAGACAAGGCTGAGGGGAGATCTTGTGGCAGTACACAAACTCACCAGGTGGGGACAGCAGGGAATAGGAGATGTTCTGTTTACCAGGGCACCCCTTGGAATAACCAGGAACAACAGCCACACACTGATAGAGAGTAGATTTAAGTTGGACATCAGAAAGAACTTCTTCACTGTAAGGGTTGCCAGAATCTGGAACAGGCTTCCAAGGGAGGTGGTGCTTTTCCCTACTTTGAGGGTCTTGAAGAAGAGACTGGACAAGCTCCTGGCTGGGGTCACATGACCCCAGCACTTTTTCCTGCCATGGGTAGGGGGTTGGACTTGATCCATTGAGGGCCCTTCCAACCCTAGCATCTATGAATCTATAAGCTTCTCAACCAAACTTCTCAACTAAGCTTCCAATAGCCCTGCCTTCACCTTCTCTCCCTCTTCCCCTAGCTTGGGCTTGATCACACTGTATGAAGTCTGGGTTTCTTTCAAGATGTCATTCCAAAATACTTCCTACTGTAGATCACTCCTCCATATGCATTCACTGTACATACTCTTCTACATACTCAAAGTAAGGTCCTTAGTAACTGATGCAGGTCTATCTAGATCAATTCCAGTACCATTTAGAGAGTATTCAGATTTCAAGTGAATTCAGGGGGGCTTAATAACTTTTTTCCCATTCCCTAGAAATTTTCATTTTCAGGTAGTAGGCAGCTATGAGGTACCAAATAACCTTGTCTAGATTTAAGGGCTTTTTATTAATCAGTGGAGAATATATATTTAAGTCAGTTACCTGAACCTAGCCGTCTCCCAGTGTTGATGCCAAAACATGATAAGAATACAGATACTGTCTTCTGGGCATGTACCTAATTATAAAACTCTTCAAGAGACAGGATTGTCAAAATACCTAGAAAATACTTTCTATTCCTCAGCTATATACAGCGGAACATGCTTACTGCAGCCTCTGAGGAAGGCACCACTGGAGCACTTCAACTTAAGAGTATTTTTGGGGCTAATTAACACAAACTGACACAATTAAACTAATATAAATGCTTCATCAGCAGCCAGTGGGGCGGCATCAAAGAATTATGCTCCATCAGCTTTGATTGCATGCACTTTCAAAGTAGAAACAAGACACTTGAATAGCACTGAACTGCTATGAGCACTTAACTGGATAACCTTCCCACTTTCCTCTTCCCAGAGAATTGCCTTTTAAAATGTAACTGAAAAGATCAAAAGGGTTTTTGCAGGCATCACTGTGAAATTAAAAGGGGCAGCTATCCTTTTTTTTTGTAGTGAATTCCTGCAATATCTGTGGATAAATTTGTAAGTTATGGTTTTTTTCTCAATTAGCAAAATACAGTTAAAAATACAGTAGTCCCATATGTTTATTTATCTGCCTTATGGAGATTAGGGCCAGGTCCAGACAAGCGCAGATGTGAGGTACACCTGTCTGCGCTGCCCCACACTGCATATGCAAACATGCCCCGTGCTGCTATCTTGCAGTGTATGTGTGGGGGTGAGGAGATCCTGGAGTCAAAAAAACCCATGGCAAAAAAAAAAAGGTGGTGCAAGTGGTGTCAGTGCATGGCTCCCAAAACTGGAGCCTGGCCGGTTGGAGCCACACTCTGGCTGTAGGCCAGGCTCCCAGCTGCAGAAGCACTATGGCTGCAGTTCCCCAAGCCCCCTAGGACCTCAGGCAAGGCTGCTGGGGCCAGCATGGTTGCTGGCCCCAGCCTCCGCTACCCCACCTGGGGTAATGTGCCTTGAGCCAGAGGGTGCTGCTGCTTCTTTTCCCCAGAGAAACAAATGTCCATGCTCATGTGGGCACAGCCTGGAAGGGCTTGCTAGGTTATGTGATTTATTGATCTAGCTATATCGTTGAAAGACATCTCAGACAAACTTCTGGGGACAACATACTCTTCCTCAGCTTTGGGAGAGTAGTGAATACAACCTAACCCAAATACCAGGAAAAACAATTATTTTTGCTTAACTCTGTTATGTAAATGGTCACTTTTCGAGGCATATGTTATCAGCCTTGGGCCATGGTGGATTATAATTTACTGGGGCCCTGGGCAAACAGACAATTGGAGGCCCCACACCAGGTGAAGGCAGGTTCCTTCTGTTCCCAGCAGGGAGCTATGTCTAGGTCCTCCCATGCGGTACCACCCATGGGGCCTCCTGGCAACACAACCCTGGGAAGCCATTGCCACCTGCATGGAGTCCTGCTCTTCCACTCTAGCCTCTGGCCCTGACCCAGCTGGAGGGGGAGGCGCATGCTGCCTGCTCTGGATGCCTGTGCCTAGGATGCCTGTCTGGGCAGTGCTGCCCCTGGCACCCCGGGGGCCCCTGCTTGGCTGGCCCCCTGGGCCCAGGGCCTACTGACCCGTGTGTTAATCTACCCCTGTTTGGGCCAAATTTACCCAAGTCCCCCAATGTCAAGAAAGCTCCTGGTGCTAGTACTCCCTCTGTCTTCTATAATGTGATCATTTACTTTATCAAATTGGGGAGTGAGTCAACTGACTCTTCCAGTTATTTGATGAAACTGTTGTATCACTTAGGCATTTGGTTAAAGGCCTTAAAATATTCTTGAGCTCCTAACCTACTTTTCCTAAATATTTTTATAAAAATGGGATTACTTTAGACTTGGGCATCTGAGGATGAGTAATTAGCGGACTGTGAATAAGCCAGTGGATGGCATTTAGTTCTTCTCACACATTACATATAACCGTGGGAATTCTGGGAGTGATGTTTAGCCCCATGCTTCCGGAGACTCAAGCCAGTCTCTGTGATTAAGGAGCAGGATGCAACCTAGTGTGGGGGTAGATGAACCTATATTTGCCTACTGTGTGGTTCTTATGCCATCCTCTGAAGCAACTGTTTTTAGCAATTGTCAAAGACAGGATGCTGGACAAGATGAACTTCTGGGGGCATAGTGGGAGCCTCCAAAAGGTTGGGGCAGTAGGAGAGTTAGGTGCCTTTGAAAGGTGATTCAGAGAACCTGGAGGCACCTAGATTTAGCATACAGGAAATGCTCAGCGCTGGGGCATGTCCCAGAAACCACCCCTTTGGAGCTTAGGTGTCTGGTTCAAGGCTGCATTTGAGGTGCCTTTGGCCATTAAGGGAGCAAAGCATCTTGGTGGTGCTCATGTCCACTTTTGGCATAATAGACCAGTAGTTAAATTGGGACAGTTGGGTTATAGGCTGTTATCTTCCTAAGGGGGATTCAAACCTGTATCTTCCACTTCTGGGAGCTGTACTCTATTCATCAAGTTTTAGAATAGTTTGGATGGAGGCCACCTGTGAAATATCTTCAGGCCCAATAGTTGTATATCTCAGTGAAAAAAAAATATATGCTCTGAGCTTTTTTCGCTTTCTTTTGTGATTGTGCTTGAGAAGCTAGCATTTGCCTCTCTCCTATATATTGTTCATGGATGCAATTGTTTTATACTACAAGAATATAAGAATACAAGAAAGAATACAATACAAGAAACTTGTCCTCTCTAAAGGGAGAAAATATGGGTTTGTCAGCTTTTGATTCAGTTCTCAAACCTTGAAGGGTTTATGCAGGTTTTTTGGTCTTATGTAAAGTAGCAAGGTAATATGTTGAACGTTAATATTATATAGGGCTCCCCTAAGGACCTAGCTAGACATCTGTGGCTGTAGCACCTCTTTATTTTCTGTGTACTTCACCTTTACGTTCCTAAGCATGTCACATTTATGAAGAGTTCAGCCACCATGTTCTCTCTACTCTGTCAGAAGTGGTCAAAAAAGTGTCTACATTTTTGTGACAAGGTTCCTTGAGTGAACTTGATATCTTTTATTAGACCAACCCAAATAGTTGGAGAATAGTTATAACTATAGATCAACTCTACCCTGCCTTATACAAATTTGATTTTACCCAGAAGCAATTTCAACAAAGTAGCTTGAGTCTATGATTCTCTTTTGTGATGTAACAGCCTTTGCACTGAAATAACTTCATTGCCTTCAGTGGAATTAGTTCTCCTGTGTTCAGCTCTAGCTGATTATCACTAGTGTGGGAGAGCTAGCTGGGCTTTCTCCTGGAGACCTTACCTATGTACTTTCCTGTTTACTGTTCTAGTTGAAGTCATATGAGATGAGAGAATCTGTTGCCTTTTTATGTGTGCTCCAGTTTTGCTATAACCTTGGTGGCAGCTTTTGCCAACAGACCAGGTGAGATGTCTACTTTAAACCTGTGATTCTCAAACTTTTTGGATCAATGCACCAGTGTCAACTCTTAAAATTTCACATGGACCAATAGGGCTATAGGTTGTAGCCATGCTGGTCTAAGGACATTGGCAGACAAGGTTCTTTGGGTAAATCCAATATCTTTTATTAGTAGATTTATGACACATTTAACCTGCCTAACATCTGACTCCCCAGGTAACCTCCCTACTTTTACCAGCTATATTCATTCCCATTCTCCCTCATCCGGCTCTCACCCATTGACTATCTCAATTTACATTTTCACTGACTGGTTTTCTCACATGCATACTGACTTCTAGCTTCTTTACTATTTCATCCAGGAAGAGCTCAGACCAACTGCAGATGCTTCCTCAGCCTGATGAAGGGTATTTGCACCCAAAAGCTTGCAAAGAAGGATTTTTCCAACTATTTCAGTTGGTCTAATAAAAGATATTGGATTTACCCAAAGAACCTTGTCTGACATGGACCAACATGCACCATTTTCATTAATCTGCTAATTTAAAAGAAGGTGATCAGGCGTGATCTGTGGACCACTTACTGTGGGATTGGTGGCTACCAGTGCTCCCTGGAAAATAATTTAGGAACCATTAGGAACCATACATACAAATGTATATTTTGGCTAACCTGTGGGAGTGGTAATTAGGAATCACTGACCAAATGACTAACATGCCTAACAACTAACCCTTGTCATTTAAATCAACACAGAATTTAGCACAAAGCCTCCTAACATGTAAAGTCAGCAACATGTTAGGGGGGAGGGCAATTAATTTGCATAAGGAATTCTTGCTAAAATAAAGGTAATAGCAAAGTTTTCACCAGACCTCAAATGAAAATTTTCCTAATACAATAGATCCACTTATAATATGTGCAGCCAAAATTTGTTCTTGTAGGAATAGGCTGGTAAAGAATTTCATTACAAATATTTATATACTCCTCTTGCCCCTTGCTGGTTTTATTTTAATGGATGTGCAAAGCTGTATGAGAGCTACAGGGAAGAAAAAGCCTCGTGGGGAACCCATTGTATCTGGATGAATTGGAAAAACAAACTCTAGGGTGCTCATTTGCCATGAATCACTTTTCACATCACGTGCATAAAATGAATGAGGTGTCTGTGAATCTAATTCCCTTTGTCCCAGTTGTAAAACAGATCAGAACAATAGGAGAGGCACAAGGCCAGCAAAGCAATGGAGTTGAAAAGGAAGCACCATTCAGTGAATTCATTTTCAGTTATTTCAGTGTCGTTTGCTCCTTTTCTTTTTGACTGATTTCAAGAACAAACAGAACTACAGTCCACAGGAATTGCCTCTGGTAGCTGCATCTGCTGCAGCCTTGCTATAAGCTTGGTGGCAGCTTCTGACAACATGATTCCTTCCTAGTATCACATGGGGTCCCTTGTCACTAACTAGGGGGAACAGAAAACATGCACCTCCACTGCCAAACCTTACCTTAGGAAAACAATACATCAGAACAATGCCTCTGAATCACAGGACAGGCATAGCACATAAAGATTAAGATCCTTTTTTTCCTGGCTTCAAGATAAAATCTTAGTTGCATGGCACTTTTATACCTCTATTTTTGGCAGCTATTTATTAATCCAAGTTAGGTGAATTTACATGCTTTTTCCTTCCCTGGTTATAGCAGGATTGTGGACTTTTTATGAAAACCCTCCTCCTTCCCTCGAAGGTCTATGAACATTCCAACTAGAAAAATTGGGCTTGCTCAGAAATTTAACCCCTTTGTTCATCTTCTCAAATAGAAACTTTCCCTGCTATGGGAAATAGCTTTACTGATACTGTATAAAGAAGAAGAAGCGGAATTTAAAAAATCTCACCACAACTTTTGTAATCTATTTCCAAATTGTCCTCCTTGCAGACTGTGTGTGTGGGCCATTCTGTGCTGAGATTGGGATATAGCAGGACCAGCAGGAGAAAGACCGCATTAACCATCTTCAGGGTGGCGGTGGAGAAGGGAATAATTTCTTTCTTGCTCACTCTTTCAGCTATCAGCAAGCCTGGAATGCAGGTTTTCACTTCTTTTCTCCAGTGTGTGTGCCCACTCTAAGAAGTTCCAACATTAATGCCCGCACAAGGACAAAATGATCCAATACCTGCTCAGTTTAAAGTGATGTAGTATCAACAAGTAGCTAATCAGAATTCTGAGCAAGCTGTTTCCCTTGCGTTCAGACTTCTGCTTTCTGTTTCATGTTAGTTGAAACAAATGACAGATGACCTAATAAGACCCAATCACTGGAAATGCTGCACTCCACAGCCTTGATTCTTTGTGGAACTAAATGGGAAAGTATTTAATTTTTTCTTCTCCCTACCAGTTTCCACTCTCATGTTGCAGTCAAAGCACCTGGGTCTGGAGATTAGATAAGAGTGTCTTGGCCCTAAACTACTGTAAGTCATATTCTCCCACCCTTATTCACATCAAGTAACACATTATTCTAAGAGTAGCCACTTTAATTCCTATATTATAGCAATGTGTTTTTTTGCTAAAGAAAACAGAATTTTATTTGGTAAAGTTGATTCCCTGGGTGTTTGAGTCTTAGGAAACTTCTAAAGGAAGCTTTAGAAATTAATCATAATTTTTACCAGAGCCAAACATAATTTCAGGTATTCAATAAGAACTGACCTTCCAAGTCCTCATTTAATTATGCTTGGCATCACGCTTATTAACAATCGTCCTCTGTCTTTTTTGTAAGCCAGGACTCTGGCTATTTCTGCATATGTACTGGCTGTATACTTGCACACTACTGACAACTTAAAAACTGTGTTGTTCTTTCATATATGTAAATTGGCAATTGTTGCAGACACTGAAGAACCCAGGGAGGAAGGAAAGGTTTCTTTAACACCAGCAAACTTCCCCTCTTGGGTTTCAGAACCAGGATTTTGAATTGGCTTTCAAAATACAGTTGCCACAGTTGTGGTGAGGTGATATTGTTGCTGTGATGGTCCAGAAGAGACATGAGAGGCAAGAATTCTTGTGGGTGATATCTTTTTCTGGATCAACCTAATGGTTGCTATAGACATAGGCAAGCTTTCGGGTATCACTGTACCCTTCCTCAAGACTCTTCAACAGAAGCAGATGCAGCTAGGACAGAGGCAGATGCAGCTAAGCTAAATAGCAGGTGGAACAAAAGCTTAAGTAGGGTCATTACCACCTGTGAAATGCCTGTGTTAGGGAGTATCATTTTGATGGACCATGAAGTCTATGTTAAGTCCCTATGTTAAGTAAATTGCCACAGTAGGTATTTCTTGGACTGGAATATAATTGAAGAAAAAACAACAGGATAAACTCAGCCATGAAACAAGTAGTTGCAACTCCATTTAGTGGAACCAGGGGGGAAGCTGGCCTTAAATTGCTTGTTAGGAAAGGATAAAATGTTAGGCTGGTGGATCACCTCTTTCTCACTTTGGGTACTGCAAGGTGATCATTGTGTTAGATTAATGAAATGTGCCTTAAAACAGCAGCACGCTGCTTTCAACAGTGTCTTCCACTCTGTCATGGAGTAGAACTGCAGCAGGAACAAAAATAAGCACACTTAGAAAACAAAAAAGCTTGCAATGACTGTATTAAGAAGCTAATACTTAACAATGGGAGATCTTCTTGATGTGGAATCCTATAGCAATAGGAGTTTTTCATTGAGTTCAGTGACCTCAATATTCTTTGTAGCAGCAGCAGAACATTGTTGTAGCTGGTTTCTAGAGCTTGCAAACTCCAGGGCCATACCACCTGCTCTGCCTTAATACTGTATTTACTCAAATCCAGGATGAGTTTTTTTCCCTCAGTCAATGGGGGAAAAACAAGCCTCATTTTGGATTCGAATATTAGTGCTCTGGCTCTGCCTCTGCCCTGGGGTAGGAGCTGGAGCTGCTGGGACTGCCACTTCTGCTTGGAGCCAGGGAGTCAGCAACAATGCAGTGGGTAAGTGTAGGTCAGGGGCCAGGGCTGGGTTGAGGAAATAGCAGGAGTGAGGAATCAGGCCTATTTGATGCACATAAAGTTGTGGGAATGAGTCCACAAAGAAACTGCAACCCCTTCCCCTATTATTGGAGGGTGTCACTAATTGCGCATCAGCAGATTCTGGGGATAACAAAAGTGAAAACAGGGATGGGAGTAGGGGTTAAAGGCTAATAAGAAGTACTCCAAGGGGACACACCAAGTAGAGCACACTGGTCAGTGCCCAGTGGCTCTTGATCAAGTCCAAGGAGCCTGTGGACACCACCCAGCAAAACTTTGCCCAAAGACATGAACGGATGAGTGATAGGAAGATGGCTCCACAGTCACTGGGGATCCTCCAGCCCAGACCCTCCTTCTTGGTCAAATAGATGGCCAGCTTAGATAGGGCCAGGAGGAGGAGGTTGACCAGGAGGACCTGGGGTTTGATCGTGTAATGGATAGGGAGTACACATACAAAACAGTGTGGGGAGTAGTGCAGCCATAACCTCAGCAAGAGGTTCTTGAGAATGTGGTGAAGGGGTGATAGATGTGCACCAGGACCTCCCTCTGCTGCCAGAAGAGGCATGTGTTGGGGGTGTCCATTAAATGTGCCAGATACTTGCCCGCTGCAATGGCTCTGTGGAGCAGCCTCTAGCTGAGGTCCCCACTGGCTCACAGGCAGCATGTTGTTAAACAGGAGGCATGGAGTGCAGCAGGGGGGCACCCAGGGCACTGGGGAGGTGCAGGGCACAGTAACAGGGGCAGGGGGGCACATGCAGTGCAGCCAGACAGGCTCCCAGGGACATGGTGCAGCAGTGTGGAGCTTACTGAGCAGTAAGACAGTGCAGGGTGGAGAAGGAGGGCCCAGGGGGGAGCACAGGGTACAAGGGGTGGGGTTCCCAAGCATGCAGTGACGCAGGCAGAGTATAAAGTTGTCCACTGGGGATCCTTGCCCTCACACAGGGTGTCCCACCACTTCGTTTCTGGGCTGGATGTGAGGACAGGATGGTGGAAGGTGTGGACCACAAGTGCATAGAGCTGGAAGCAGTGGGCTGTACAAAAGCAGACCAGCTTTGTATCCCCCAGCCAGCTGAGGTGGTGTGGTGGGGAGTGCCATGGGGCCTGTTGAGGCAGGGGCCCCAGGACAAACTCTGCGGGACTGGGGAATACCAAAGAAGTGGGAGATCAGGCAGCAGTGAGGGTTGGGGAATCAGGTGTGTGGGCAGGTGGCAGGGCCACAGGCAGGGAGGACAAGTGCTGGAGGGGATGGAGGACAGGCAGCAGGGGTGCAGATAGAAGTGCGGGGGGGAGGGGGCAAGGTGTGAGGGTCAGCCTGCCTACCGCTCTGCTGTAGTTGTGGATGAATTTAAGATGACCTGCCAATAATTAGATTCTACATGTTAGAGAAAATTCATCATTTCCTGTGGCTAGGATCTCACTATTGGGGGAGTTCTCTTAAATTCAGGGTCATCTTGGATTCCCACAAATATGGTATTCTGGGACCAATCACAGGTTTTTTTTTTCTTTAAAGAAAACCTCAGGCCCTTGAATTGTGAACAGGACATTGGAAATGCACACAGGCTCAATGCTCTAGTCAGGATGGAAGTTAATTACCACATTCCATCCTCTAAAACAAGACTGTCCAACTTATAAGTGACCAGGGGCTGTACACATCTTGGGCCTCACAAGCAGGGGCCATGGGCCTCAGAGGTGGCATGTCCTCCCTATGTCACTGCATGCTTGGGAAACCCACCCCTTGTACCCTGTAGAGGCTAGGTGGGATCCTGGGGCCTGCAATTTAAGCCCTTGTGGGCCACATGTAGGCCAAAGGGCCACGAGTTTGACAGCCCTTCTCTAAAACTCACATGTATTATGGTTCCTCACACCAGCACTTGTCCTCCCTGCCTGTGGCCCTGCCACCTGCCCACACACCTGATTCCCCAACCCTCACTGCTGCCTGATCTCCCACTTCTTTGGTATTCCCCAGTCCCGCAGAGTTTGTCCTGGGGCCCCTGCCTCAACAGGCCCCATGGCACTCCCCACCACACCACCTCAGCTGGCTGGGGGATACAAAGCTGGTCTGCTTTTGTACAGCCCACTGCTTCCAGCTCTATGCACTTGTGGTCCACACCTTCCACCATCCTGTCCTCACATCCAGCCCAGAAACGAAGTGGTGGGACACCCTGTGTGAGGGCAAGGATCCCCAGTGGACAACTTTATACTCTGCCTGCGTCACTGCATGCTTGGGAACCCCACCCCTTGTACCCTGTGCTCCCCCCTGGGCCCTCCTTCTCCACCCTGCACTGTCTTACTGCTCAGTGAGCTCCACACTGCTGCACCATGTCCCTGGGAGCCTGTCTGGCTGCACTGCATGTGTCCCCTGCCCCTGTTACTGTGCCCTGCACCTCCCCAGTGCCCTGGGTGCCCCCCTGCTACACTCCATGCCTCCTGTTTTACCACATGCTGTCATTCTACTGCTGCTCCCCACACCTCCTGCACTGCACCATGTGCCTGGGCACCGCAACTCACCCTTAGCTCCACAGCTGCAAGCTCCCCTGCTGCATCCTGCCACTCAGGTACCCTGTGCTGAAGGCTCCCCTGGTATTGAAGTCTGTGGAGTGTTGCACTGCCTCAATCCCTGGGGCATGGGCAGAAAGGGGGAGCTAGAGAGAGGGGAGCCTGGAATACCTAGGTACTACTGCAGCTGGAGCAATGAAGGGGAAAAGTGGGGAAGGTAGAGGATAGGTGGGATCCTGGGGCCTGCAATTTAAGCCCTTGTGGGCCACATGTAGGCCAAAGGGCCACGAGTTTGACAGCCCTTCTCTAAAACTCACATGTATTATGGTTCCTCACACCCCTTTGTGTCCCACAGTGTAACAACATGGCTGGGTGCCCAGGGTGGCCACCACACACAATGGGAGCAGTGACTTCCAGTTGCTGTTGCCACTGCAATCACAGTTGCGTGGCTCTGCAAAAACCTGCTTTTCATGCCCACTTCCCTCACCTCTGTTGGCTCCCAGGATAGTTGCGCCTATCTCCCAGCCTTAGTTAAGCCATAGCACAAGAGACAAATCTGAAAGACATGGTTAAGGCCTAAATCCACTTTTGTTTTCTTTAGGAACCAGGATAACAGTAAAGCTCTGCGGCCAGGCTCAGAACCCAGACAAGTGTGCTTAGGTGCAGAACATGTACGCTAGTCAAGGGTAAGAAACTGGGAGCTATTGATCTGTCTGGCTTGATCAAATAATTGAACCACCACAGCCAATACCTGATTAAACCAAGAGCAATTATACAGGCAGCGTAATGGAGAGACGGTGTCTGGAGTTACTGCTGTACATATGGTAAACTTTGACCGTGTAAAATAAAACACTGTTCCCACTGAGGACTAGATGTAGGCTATGCTTGCAGGCAACTTTGTGAATTCATTTATACTGCAGTATGCAAGGCATCATGGATTGAATCTGTTAAAGGCATGATCATGGCACCATGAGCCAAGAGTTCGTAGTAATCAAGTGCTAGCCCAGGGGTAGGCAATGTTTTTTGGCCAGAGTGCCAAAAAACACCACAATGCCTACCTTGGAAGGTGCTGGAGTGCCGGCATGGCAGAAAAAGAAAATGAAGGCAGGGGGTACATGGCAGGATGCCCTGCTTGTGCCCCTTGCTCCCCACCCAAATCCCCTGCCGCCCAGCCTTACCCTGGCTCTGGGTAGCTGCTGGAGCTTGGGCTGCTCCCAGCAGGGCTTGTAGCATCCCAGCTGCCTGCTGGGAGCAGCCTGGGCTCCCAGCTGGCAGCAGCTGTCCAGAGCTGGGGCTGGCTGCAGCCGGGAGGCTCCAAACAGCTGTGCCAGGCTCCAGAGCTGCAGCATCAGCTCCGCACTGCTGTGTGCACCTGCTCCACAGAGCGGGCAGTGGGAGAGGGGCTTGAGGTAGTGTAGCCCCGGTATCCTCCCACTCCCGGCACAGAGGTAGGTGATGGAAGGGTTCTGGAGCCTGGCGCAGCTGTTTGCAGCCAGCCCGGGCTCTGGGCAGCTGCAGCAAGCAGCGGGCAGGCTGCAAACAGCTGGACTGGGTTCTACAGCTCCGGCATCAGCCCTGTGCTGGCAGCGACTGCACAGGCACCTCAGGGCGGGCTGCACAGGCACCTCAGGCCCCTTTCCCACTGCCCGCTCTGAGGCACAGGTGCACGTGCCGGTGCAGAGCTGAGGCCAGGGCTCCGGAGCCCAGCACAGCTGTTTGGAGCCTCCCAGCTGCAGCCGGCCCCAGCTCTGGGGAGCTGCTGCCAGCTGGGAGCCCAGGCTGCTCCCAGCAGGAAGCTGGGATGCTGCAAGCCCTGCTGGGAGCAGCCTGGGCTCTGTCACTGGCAGCAGCTACACAGAGCCGGGGCTGGCCATGGCGAGCCGAGCAAAATGGCCTCGCATGCCATGCTTGGCATGTGTGCCGGGGGGTTGCCGACCCCTGTGCTAGCCTTTACCCTGATACGTTTGCTCTTTGCGTGTTCCAAGAAGGTTCAGAGTTTTGGGTGGTATGAAGACTTATTATTTAGTTATTCTTTTTTGTGTTCTGATTATAGGGTTAGGGTTGTGATTCCTTCCAATCCCTCCCCTATGGATGGACACACACACACACACACACACACTCTCTCTCTCTCTCTCTCTCTCTCTCTCTCTCTCTCCCCCTCCCCTAAACACCTTAGTTATAACTGCAAAACTTGTAAGCATAGAATTTGTTGGGAGATATATTTTACAACACCTCTAGGACTGGGCTTTACCTTGGGATTTGCTTTTTTCCACAGCGTTCTTGCTCTATTGTGGAAATTTAGTATCAGGATTAGTCCTGACCAAACCTTGAATTCTCCTTTCAACCACAAAACTTTATTCTTGGCTGTAGTTTGCTTTTGTACCTGGGCATTTTCTTATGCAGCAACTCCATGGTTAAAGCTGTCTATTATAAGCTTGCCTCTGATATCTCCTCCTCTCGTACATCCCTCTGAATAAGTTTTTCTGATTTCTTAGCTAGGCCCCCCACCCACCAGAGAAAAATACTGTGTGAAAGTCTTTCAGGTTACTTAGACAAGCTTTTTCACAGTAGACTTTTTTCATTTTCTGCAAAACCATTTTTCCCTAGTGTGTATATATTGAGATTTTAATATTCGAGTTCAAAAACAAGTTGGCCTAGAAATGACAAATACTACTTTCATTTTCCCTCAATGAAGACAGATGCCTTTTTTCCCTTGCTAAATGTGTTTAGGGAGAAGAGGATTTTTATGTTTGAGGTATATGCAGGACAATGAGTATCTGAACTGCCGCACTGGCACAGATGTTCCAGGGTGGGCCCCAGGCAACATTTGTAAATTATACGAGGAGGAGAGAGCTGCTGGGTCACAGAAACCTGCAAAGCTTATATATGCTGTAGAATGAGAGAGTTACTGGAGCCAAGCAACATACTAGCTCATCAGGAAGCCAGGTCCGTATAAACTTCCTTTGCTCCTGCAGAGCATGTGAGCACTACAGAAGTAAAGAGAGACCCGGGAGCTTCAGATTTGGTAAATTCTACAGCTGCAAATACAATTGCAGTTAGAACCTCTATCTAAGAGCACTTTTACATGTGCTCTGGGGCTGGAGGTGTGGGGGAGTGAGTACTTTAATTAGAGTGGTTCCAAGAGCTACTCTAATTAAAGTGCCACCCTGTCTTGTGTATCAGTGTCCCTGCCCTTAAAAATGACTTTTTCTATGAGCTTTAATTTAGTTCAAACACCCCCATGGCCATTTTTAAGTGCAGGGATGCTGATAAATGAGATGTGGGAGGCTGCTGGAGCGAGCATAGTAATTACCACACTCCAGCAGACTCAGTTAATTGAGTCTGCTCTGATGTGCTGTAATTACAGCCTCCATGCTCGTGTACAGGCACCCTAAACTTTATAGAGCTGACCTTGCAACACTTTCTCTTTGCTCAAGCACTTCTCAGCTATCTGAAGATTGAACTCCTTGGACACAACTGCTTATTAGGGCTGTGTGAAATAGGCCCTATTCGATTCGGATTCAGATTCAGTCTGAATCGGGGACAGCGATTCAATCCGTTGATTCGGATCACTGTTCCCGATTTGATTTGGCTGAATCCGAATTGAACAATTCGATGCCGATTTGGTGAATCAGCAATTTGGACATAGGCACAGCTTTAAAAGTTTTTTCTACATACCTTGAGGTGTTGGCTACAAGGGACCAACTCACAGGATCATCATAAAATTCTAGTTTATTGGATGGATGCAAAAGTCAGACCATAAAACTTGGTGCTGATCCCCTCAAACACATACACATTCATGCACACACACACACTCACAGTAGCTAGCTATGAATATTAAGCACCAGTGTCAAGATATACCTATCCCCAAGTGCTGGAGTCCACTGTCGATGGCCAGTCAAAGTTTCTTTCAGCGCGATGTTGCTTCAGAAGGAGGTCGCTGGCTGGTCATTCTGGCTGGACAGGCAGAGTGCTGGTCAGGTCAAAGAGGGCGCCATTGGGGGTCGTTCTTCACTGCCTTTTATCCCTCTGTAGTTTCCTGTTCCTTTCCCCTGCATGCCATGGGTGTGGGTTCTTGAGCTTTGCCATGACTCCTAGGACTGCACGGCCTGACTACTGGGACAACTTTGGGTCAGTCCCCCAGGGGTCTCTCCTGCCATGTCTTTGATGGTGGTAATTGTTGTATTGGGAGAATGATGCTTGGTTTTGCCCCCCTGGTGTCTTCCCTTGGTCGTGCCCGTTTTTCCTTTTCCTTGGGGTTTTTCCTTTTTCCTTTCGTTTTTCCTTTTCCAACCGTGATGTTGTTACCTGCATCATTAAGGTCAATGAAATGAACCTTATTGGCGCTTGGTCTCTCAGAGTCTTCAGCTGCAGGCTAATAGTGATGTTTCTTTGCTGAGCGCCCCCTGCAGCCTCTTCTTTCCGTGTCTACATGGTGTCTGGCTCTGGTAGTGTTCCGTCCCCCGGTGTGTTGCCTTCTCCCTGGGTTTGCTACCTGCCGTCCATCCGTGGCATCTGGATCCTGGCCCTGCTGTGTCCGGCCGTACTCCAGTCACTACTGCTGCTCCTTTCAGTCCATGTTGACCCTGCAGCTATGTCTCTGGGCCCTCCCTGGCCTTGTGCCTCTATCAAAACCTCCGTCCAGGGTCTCCACCAGGTCCCCTCGCTGGAACTGCCTGAGTGCTCTGGCCCATGTGGGTTGGTTGAGGACTCTGCTTCCGGTCCTCCTGGCGTCTCTTCCACGAGGTCTTTTGTGCCGGCGTTGGGCATGTGCCCGACCAATCGGCCCTGGCATGCCATTATAAAATGTGCCCAGGGTGACGTGGGACCCGCTCCTGCCTCCTCCTGACTGCTGATTTTTTTTCTTTGATCTTTTTCTGTGGCGGCTCTGGCCACTGCAGTTTCGCTTTTGCCACAATCAGCTCCCGGCGGCATCCCGCTGCCTCCCCAGGTAAGTTTTCACATCCTGTCTGGCAGACTTTGGTGACTCCCCAATTCTTGGACATACCCAATCCAGGGGTCGTTGACCTCGTGGGACATCCCTCTTGGTAGCTGCCGGATGGCAGCTGTCAGCCCCAGGGGTCACGTCCACAGGTACGTACAGTCTCAGGAGTTCATTGATGAATTTTGATTGATTCACTGCTGTAATGAATAGAGCTCTGGAAGTGGTTGATCAGGAGGTATTTCAGCCCCAAGGGTCTGTTTCCAGTATTGATTAGTTCAAACCAGGGCTTCCATACCTTTAACAGTGAAGTTCAGGGAGTTCCTGGCTCTGTATTGATTCTTTCCTCTTAGTCTGTAGTTTTGTAGGTGCTAATTGCCACTCGTTAACTTGCTTATCCAAACTAGCTACTGTGTTACACAATCAACCATTTTTTATTCAGGGACCCACTCCATACAGAGATTCCTGCCCTTGCTAACATTGTTACATGGTACAATTTACTCTTAAATTTAAAGTACATTTAAAGTAAAAGCATCTACAAGCTCTATTTTCACTACAAGTACACCTTATATAAAAATAATAATAATATAATTAAAGAAAAAGAGAGAGGAAGGAAGAAAAGGTAGAAAAGAGAAAGCATCCCCAAAAGGGGGCAACTACTGCAAAAGAGGCTTTTGCCATATAGAGGAGCTTCACATTTGAGGGGTGGGGGCAGGCAAAAAGGTTTCTTGCTAGAGGTAGAAGTGCGGCTCGTGATCACTGCGGTGCTGGGGCAGATGGAGTGTCCATCTCCAATGTGCTCAGCAGCGCACCCGGAAGCGGACCAGAAGTACTTCCGGGCCTGCTGAGGAACGTGCCAGGGGGCCTCCCTGCATCCTGCTGGCTCAGTGATTGGCTGCAGGGGACCCCGGGTACTCCTTCGCAGACCCAGGAGGCACCAGTCACCAAACCGGGGGGATGTGGGGGCCCCCCCCAGCATGCTCCCCAGTGGACCCAGAAAAGTTCTTCTGGTCCACTTTCGGGTCTGCTGCCAAGCGTGCTGGGGAGCCCCCCATGCTTCTGTGGGACGCTGCATCTGCCTCAGCACTGCAGTGTTCAGAGCCCCCGCAACCTAGAGGTATGTAGAAAAAATATTTAAAGCTGTATCTACGTCCGAATCACCAAATTTATCCAAATCTCTCCGAATTGATTCGGAGGGTTCCAAATCAATTCGGAGAGATTAAAGCGTCCTCTGATTCGAGTTGGATTCGGAGATTCGGCCACCAAATCAGACTGTATCTCCGCCGAATCGAATCAGGGGCCAAAGCTTTGCACAGCCCTGCTGCTTATTACTCATGGCTTACTTGTAACTTTCTTATACAATATAAACTCGTTTACTTTTATACAGGTCAGGGTTTGGGTTTTTTTTTAATTTTAAGACAAAGAAGTGGGGATTGGGTTATGTATTAGATAAATACAGGCATGTAGATTGTGACTATTCTTTTCACAAATGAACATTTTCCTGTAATAGACTTGTTGGCAGTACTTAGTGGTTAAGGGAAGATTCTCTTCCATTTTTCTCATCAATTTTTCTGTTAGAGTAAGCTAAAGTCTCTAAAATCTTTAGATGCTTAAGGATTCATGTCTCTGTCATTTAATTTAAAGCAGTATCATTAGAATGCTATAGTTCTTTTTTCAGTTGAAAACTAGAAAGTTAAAACATATTGATTCATACCCCTTAAAGCTCTACTAATACTAGTGGTGTCTGAAGCTTGTGTCTCATGACTGGGCAGAGAAAACCTTGCTGTTTCCAGTAATCTGCTCTCTGCAAAAAACCAAAAATTATGAGATTTACAACAAAGTCTAAATTGTCTTCATATATACATACAAAAAGAGAGGCTTGGGTCTCTTTCATGTGGTAACAAGATAGGTTCTCTCACAAGGAACTGAATGAAAAGTTAGGGAGAAAGCAGTTAAGGTGATGTCACATCCTGCCAAATACTTACTCGGACAATTAAAAAGTCCAATATTTTGAGCCTGCATGCATTCTTTTCTAAGTTTTGTAGAGTTTAGATTGTGGGATGGTTTGGATAGGGATGATCCTGCCTCATGCAGGGGGATGAACTGGATGACCTCTGGAGCTGCCTTCCAGCCCTACTTCCCTATGACCCTATAAACTCTAAGTTTATCTTGGGGAATTGTATACATGGCTTTGGCTATGATGTGTCTTCACATTAAAATATGGATTATTCTGCAAAGTCACTTTAGCCTGTTCATAATGTCTGTGAACAACATGCATTTACATCTGGTTTAAACTCTTTTGGCTGAAAAAGATTCTTAGCTGTAGTGTTCTGGGCCCATGGACCATACCTGCCAATAGAGTACAGTAATAGAGCAGATGTTTCAAGTGTAGTTACCAATCCTGTAGATAGTGTATGGGCAAGAACAGACACTCAGGGCACGTCTATACCCTAGTGTTAGGGAGCTTAGTTCTGCCACCAAAGGTTCCTACCATGTTCCACGCTTCTAATATCAAACTGTGGCAGTGAGGACGCTGAATGATTTCCCCAAGCTGCTGCTCTTGAGCATGTCAAAAGCCTGGGTGTAGAGTTTGGTGCCCCTCTGGGGACACACAACAGCTCATTTTTGCTGTTGGCATGTGTGGAACAGGAGTGAGTGGGTGGGGGTTAATTCCTCGGTGGACTGACTGAGTACTGTGTTGTCACAGTGTACACATAGCCCTAGCTTCCCACTCTGCTAGCAGGAGTAAAGACTAACTAGCTTACAGTTGTCACTATTCTATATAGGTTCTCAGACCATACTCACCACTGCTTTTCCTGAACATCTTCCAGTAGCATATCAAGTAACATGACTAAAATCTGAGGAACAGTAGGAGGTTCAGTAGTTCTCTGTGTCCACTGGAAATAGGGCAAGAACTGATGGACCTGAATTATAACAAGGGAGCTTGAGATTGGACATTTTAACAAAAAAACTTTCTCATTGTAAGTGCTGGAATAGTTACCTAAAAAGGAAGTAGAATTTCCCTCATTGGAGGTTTTTAAGAACAGGTCAAACAAACATCTCTCAGGGATTGTTTAGGTACAGTTGATGCTGCCTGGAGGGAAGAGTGTGTATCATGGTCTGGTTAGACGTTACCTTTCCCATGTGTAAAATGCTCTTAAGATGGGATTGTCCATGCATTAAGGCAAAAAAGATGAGCTAAGTCCCCTCGGAGTGTCTCAAAGTTACACCTTTTTGGTGAGGATTATCTCCAGTTGGTGTTAGGCAGCTTGTGTTGTAGTAATGTTAGTCTCCTTCTTAAGCTCATCATTACCAGCAATTTACAGGTCTCCAGTATCCTGGGATGCATCACTCCCACTCTCTACCCCATGTGGACAATCTGTCATCCAGCAGAACTCTACTGCTCTGGACTAACAGAGAGCTGGGGAGAGCCAAGCAGCCATGGGTGAGTGGGGAGCTGTTGGGGATGATGGGGGAGGCCAGTGAGCAGGGAACTGCTGGAGAGCCGGGCAGTCATGGGACATACTTAGCAGCTCCTAGCCATGCCCCTTCTTGCCAGCTGTCTAACCTCCAGTCAGAGTTGTGCACATTAGAGAGGGTATTAACCCTTAATGTGCAACTGCTCATAGCACATGCTAACTTTAATACTGCTGAACATTCCTAATTGTTAGTACAGGAGAGGGCAATTATTTTGGTGGGAGTGCCATCCTAGGCTGCCATGCAGGCAGGGCACACAGCCAGGTGGATGGGATGGGGCTGTGGGCAGGCAGGGAGCCCAGGAAGAGTGAGATGAGAGGCCAGGGTTCGGATTGCAGGACACTGGCAGAGTGGGGCCAGAGCCTGGGGCAGAGCCACAATTCGCTCCCTACATGCCCCTGCCTGAAGAACCGGTGCCTGTCACAGGGACATATGGGCACTGGATTGCAGCTCTGCCCTGGACCACAGCCCTGCACCATCCTGCGATCCTGATCCCAATTACCCAGCCAGTGGATTGTGGTGGACCCAGGCAGTTGGCCAGTTTTGCCAAGAGGTGATCATAGGATACCAGATCAAAGGCTTTTTTAAAGTCAAGATATACGAAATCAATCTCTTCTTCCTTGTCCAGGTAATAGGTCACCTGGTCGTAAAAGAAACTAAGATTGGTCAAGCAAGACCTAACCGCAACAGACCCGTGCTGGCTATCCCTCAGGATGTTGCCATCGGCCAGTCCATTAAGAATGGCCTCTTTGATAATCTTTTCTAAGACCTTCCCCAGGACAGAGGTCAGGCTGATGGGCCTGTAGTTTGCCAGATCCACTTTCCTCCCTTTCTTGAAGATAGGCACCACTTTGGCCTTCCAATCTTTGGGTACTTCACCAGACCGCCAGGAGTTTCGAAGATCCATGCCAGGGGCTGGGCTATGATGCTAGCTAGCTCCTTGAGTACCCTGGGGTGTAGACTGTCAAGCCCTGCTGACTTGAAGGTATCCAGCCTCTCAAGGTGTTCCTTCACGAGGTCAGCACTGATGGAGGGTAAGGAATCTCCCTCACCCGGGCCTCCCTGTCCCATAATGGGCAGGGGCATCCCATGGGACTGGTGAAAGACCGATGCAAAGTACCCATTTAGCAAGTTGGCTTTTTCCTGGGCATTGGTTGTCAGTTGTCCCATCTGGTTTAGCAGGGGTTCAGTGTTGCCCTTGCTTTTCCTCCGGCTCCCCACATATCTAAAAAAGGATTTTTTATTGTCCTTGATACGTGTAGCTAGTTGGAATTCTGTCACAGCCTTGGCTTCCCTGGTTCACTCCTTGTAGGTCCGGACCAGTGCAGAATATTCCTCCTTGGAGGTGGATCCTGTCCTCCATCCTTTGTACGTCTTTCTTTTTAGATGCAGGAGGTCCGCTAGTTCCTTGGTGAGCCAAGGGGGCTGCTGTGCCCTTTTGCTGCCTTTCCTCTGAGACAGAATAGACTTAGCTTGTGCATCTAGGATCACTCCCGTAAGGAGCAACCACTCATCCTGAACTCCCCTCCCCTTTGGGTCATGGTCCCTAAGGGCCTCACTGACAAGCCTCCTGAGCTTGTCAAAGTCAGCTTTCCTGAAGTGGAGGACTTCTGTGTTGCTGACTGACTTGCCAGCTTTATAGTGGATGGTGAAGGTGATCAACTCATGGTTGCTGTCGCCCAGCTTCCCTTTGATTGTTAGGTTACTGATTAGGTCGTCCCCGGTTGCCAGCACCTGGTTGAGCAGTACTTTACCTCTCATTGGCCTGTCGACTTTTTGTGTCAGATAGAGTTCATCCACGCATGTGAGGAAGCTTTGCGACTGTTTGGATTTGGCCAAGCACTCTTCCCACAAGATTTCTGGGTTGTTGAAGTCTCCCATGACAACCATGCACTGGGAGCGTGCAGCCTCAACCAATTCCCTGGCAAACTCCTGGTCAAGGTCTTGATTCTGGGTGGAAGGTCTGTAGTAGACTCCCACCATTGTGTCCCCTGTGCCGAGTTCCCCATGGATTTTAACCCAGAGGGTCTCCAGTTATCTACCTTGGGTGGCAATGTCAGTTTGCAGGGATACATAGCTCTCCTTGACATAGAGAGCTACACCTCCGCCTCTTTTATCCACTCGATCTCTCCTGTACAGGGTATAGCCATCTATATGCATGGTCCAGTCTTGGGTAGAGTCTCACCAGGTCTCTGTTATCTCTATGACATCATAATTATTTGTTTTAAGCAGGAGGACAAGTTCTTCCTGTTTGTTCCCCAAGCTCCTGGCATTTGTGTACAGGGAGGCAAGTGTCTGCCTTGCCTCCAGCTTGTTCCAGGGCTGGGGCTAGGGTGGGCTTCCTTAAGTGTTGTGGCCTGCTGGCTTTGCAAGGGTTGCTCAGTGGACCAGCAGTGGCGGTAATTCCCTGGCGGGCTTAGTTTAAAGCCTGGTGGAGCAGGTTAGCCAGTCTGGCTGAGAAGAGCCTCCTCCCCAGCACTCCAGGTCCACTTCTGGGTCTGCTGGGGAGCGGGCCTGCCCAGTTTGGTGACTGGTGGCTCCTGGGTCTGGGGGAGGGCATCTGGGGTGCCCCTGCGGCCAATTGCCAAGCCAGGGAGGCATGGGGGGTGTGTGGGGGCAGCGCGCTCCCCGGCAGACCCAGAATTGGACCAGAAATACTTTCGGTCCACTTGTGGGTTCACCACTGAGCACGTGGAGGCCTCCCCTCCACTCCTGTGGGATTCTCCATGCGTTGCAGTGTTTACGAGTTGCACCTGGTACCTCAAGGTATGTAGAAAAAACATTTAAAGCTGTATCTATGTCCAAATAACTCCTTCTGTGAATCAGCATCAAATCTTCAGATTCAGATTCGGCCCAATCAAATCAGGGACAGTGATCCAAATCAATTAATCAAATCACTGTCCCTGATTCGGGCTGAATCCAAATCTGGATTAAATAGGGCCCGCTTTGCACACCCCTACTCACAATGCAAAGACACATTGCCTCAAGGCCAGAGGGAAATGTTGGCTTTTGAGTCATGCGGCCTATCAAGATCTGTTAGTATTGAAAGTAACAGCTACTGGTAGTGTTGTTACTGGCTGAGTCCTTTCCATCCATCCCAACTGAGAGAAAGATTTCACTAATTTTCCTGAAGCATTTTTAGAAGGTGGAACAGGTCATTATTATGTCTGTCAGATTAAGAGCTGGTTAGAAGTTTTCTGACTATGCTATTTTTTGTGGTAAAGTGTCAATTCATTAAAACCTTTTTTTCCCTGTGAGGAAATATATATCAGTTTCAACAAACAAGAATTTCAGGTCACAGGCAGAGAGAGACCTTACCCTAGAATTGCCTGTAATCTAATGATTCAGGTATAGGACTTCAGAGGCTGAGGTACATCTGAACCTGAGGCTTAAACTTGGTTCTTTTCTGACAGCTGGGCTATTGACTTTTCTGAGATGGGAATCTCTTTCTCTCCTGCAAAACTTTTGACATTTTTCAATTTAGTTTGGAACCTCAACTGTTGGTGGGACAGGAAAATATGTCCCACTCAGATCTAGTCAGATCTTTCATTATGACGATGCTGCTCCTTCCAGGATTTATAGCTTGACTTGCTTCTCATGACAGCCATAGCAATATGGAGTCAAATAATTCTGGTGTGCAACCTTTAATTAGCAAAGAAAACAGCCTCTGGCTTATTATGGCTCACTGTACACTTGGTGGGGCTCATTATGCCAGGAATCTGTCTCTCCAGCATTGTTTCATGACTATGTTCACAAGCTAGAGCAGCTGTTTGGCAATGTGAGATGTTTGAACTGGTATTGGAAGTAGAATTGCAGTGGATCAATGCCCATGTTAAAACCCCTTGGCCTTACCAGGTGGACTATCTTTGTTTGCCAACACTGCAGCAATGACGTGGACCTTCAGATCAATATGAAATGGTACTGGTTAGACCATAAAAATGGCAGCTTTTCACAGCACTGACAGATGAACTAAGGCATATTGTTTTTGTAATCTGCTGCTTCTCCCACTGAATTCAATAGGAATTAATATCTCTCCCTCTTAGTTAATTGAACTTCCTTGCATATTTATGAAGAAAGGGCTGCCTCCACAGAGAAAAATTAACACCATCGACTGTCCAAGAGATGCTGTAATGGCGGCAGGTATCTCTTTAATGATATTTCCTGGGACAGTCTGACAGAAATCAAGCAGAGTCAACAGTGTCTTAGTGATTTATTGATACAAGGAGCATCTGTTCTGGGTCAAGCACTCTCTTAGAAGTGAATTGGAGAAAAGGTGAACAGGCAGGCATGGGAAAAATCAGAGCTGTGTCCAAATACATTACACACAGAAACACACACGCATTGCCAAAGTCAAATGTCCACCTGAGCCAAGCCTCCTGTTCGACAGGTGTGGTTAAGGCATGCTAGTATTGACACCCAGAGTGATTATGTCTATCATCATGTATGGTCACCTGTGATTCCCCATCTGGAAAATGCGGTAGCCATATAGGGCACAGACAGAAGTTACATTTGTTATGCAATCAGCCCCCTGAAAGCACTCTACAGCCTTGCAATGACACCCATGGACAGTTGTGAGTGCTTTAAAAGTGGCTGATCACATGACAAATTAACCCTCAATAAATGATGGATCAGATGAAGGTACTCCACTTTGGAGCACCTTAGGGAGCTTCTATTCCCTAGGGTCAGTCCATTACATGATTGGGGCTGGTCTGATACAGGAAAGAAGTGGGAAGAGGGGAGAGGCGAACGTTTGTTGGGTGGTGGGGCGGTGCTTTAACTCATAGTGCTTTATGTTAAATATCTATGGGACAGTTATCCAAAACAACTATGGGATTTTTCTCCCTTTGCTCCCAGCCCCTGACTGATAGTGGTTTCTCTTCATGGCTTGCAAGAAGGTTATTACAGTTGAGGGGGAATTTGAAAGGTCATGATGAGTGCTAACTCCTCCTAGAGACAATCTCCTCCTCTGTGAGTGTTCCTGTCATTTTTTGTTTTCACTGGGCCTCCCCTAGACATACTTCTTCTCTCTCTCTCTCTCTCTCTCTCCCTCCCTCCCTCCCTCTCTCTCTCTATATATATATATCTGCCTCAGGGAAAATTGCAAGGTGTTCCAGTTCAGAGACCCTACCTGAGCTGTTACAGTGCCATGTGTGCTTCTGCTCTTCCTTTGAGTGGGCAGATAGATTTAGCCCTCTTTAAATCCTGTCTGCCATGATTTTCTTGGCTATTTCCTCCAGTGACATAGAGGAAAGGCTGGTTAAATGGGTTAACTCTCATCCTGCTTCCACACAGGCATGGTGGGAAATATTAAAAAAGAAATGTTCCTGTGACCTAATATCAGGCTGAGAGAAGGATGTGCATCCAGTGAAGGCAGTGCCAAGGACTGCAATATGAGAGAAAAAGTTTCTTTCACTAATGGGCAACTCAGCAGAGCTGGCTTGAACTTGGGCACATCGTTTGGGTCCAAAAGTCCAGGTGAGATTAGATATTGGTCTATTTTGTTTTTTACATGGTTCTTTACTCTGGTATTTTTCAAAAGTGCATTTTTTGCCTCACTAATCAGTGGGTTTTTGAAAGGCAGGTGTGCATATGAATGCGTTTGTGTGAAGGTGTGCTGTTGTAGGAGACTTGCCAGGACTGCATTCCAGTCATTCAGCTAGGAGCTGTCACAAAAGCATGAACTATTGTGGCCAAGTCTAAATCAACCCTGGTTCCCTGTGTAGCTTCTCCCTGCAGTCCTGGATGGACCATGGCAGAAGTGGCTCTGGGGCTACCCCTGCCTCCTGGTCAGCCTGGGATAGGCAGGTCTCCCCTTCCTGTGGAAAGAGGCATAAGCAGAGGGAGTGAAGGGGTAAGGGGCAGGAATGGGAGAAGAGCAGAGGTGCTTCTGGTCATGAAGGGGAAGGGATCAGACGCCAAGAACAGGGGGACTTAAAAATGTCACCAGCTGTTGCTCCCATGGTGTGTTCTGGACTCTGAAGGGGACCCACGTGTTTGGGGATTTGGGGAATTTGAGCCACTGTGCAATGCTGTGGAAAGGGGGGTGCAACTGCACCACTATACCCCACTTTGGATTTGCTCTAGTGATCTTTAAGAGGTGGTGAGATCTTCTTAGTGCTTTCATTTCCTGATAGTATCATCTTATTCTTTCCAGAATTCAGAAGCAGCCAGCTGACATTCATCCAATTAGCTTAGCCAGGCACTTAGATTGTCTGGAGTGGCTGCTGATATGAATGTGATACAATGCCATGTATGTGTGATAGGAGGGACCAAACCCATTGGCAGGACAATCTCCCCTGCTAATTTTATGCAGCTATGGAGAGAGGATGGACCTCTGGGGTATTCCATGGATGAAGAATGGGAAATAGAGAGTCTATCACCACTACTGTAATGGTGATAATCTTGAAGGGATTATTGAAGACATCTTCATAGGCATTAGGGCTGGAAAGGACCTCGTCAGATCATCGGGTTCAGCCCCCTGCCCAAGGGGCAGGAAGTCAGCTAGGGCCAAAGGATTCCAGCAAGATAAGTGTCCAAATGTTTCTTAAAAGTGTCCAGAGTAGGTGCTTGTGCCACCTCTGAGGGGAGTCTGTTGCAGGCCTTCGGGGCTTGTACAGTAAAGAAGTTTTTCTTTATGTCCAGCCTAAAATGGTCTTGCAGGACTTTGTGACCGTTGGACCTTTTCATCCGTTGGGCTGTTCTGGTGAACACGGATTCCCCCAGATCCTGATGCTCACCCCTTATGTACTTGTAGGCTGACACCAAGTCACCCCTGAGCCTGCGCTTCTCCAGGCTGAAGAGTCCCATAGTTGTTTGGCCTCTCTTCATAAGGCCTGTTCTCTTGCCCTCTGATCATGAGTGTGACTCTTCTCTCGACTCTTTCAAGCTTCTCCACATCCTTCCTGAATTGCGGAGCCCAGAATTGGATGCAGTACTCCAGCTGTGGCCTCACCAAGGACGAGTAGAGTGGGAGGATGACATCCTGGGTTTTGTTTGAGATACATCGGTAGATGCAAGCCAGAGTTTTGTTAGCTTTGCTGGCTGTGGTATTGCATTGGTGGTTCATGTTCATCTCGTGGTCAATCATGACCCTCACGTCTCTTCCAGTCATGGTGCTAGCGAGTGTAGTGTTGCCAAGCTTATAAGTGTGATGAGGGCTTTTTCCCCCCCCCCGAGGTGGAGCACCTTGCATTTCTCTGTATTGACAGCCATCAGGTTTTCATCCATCTACCTTGCAAGCCTACTGAGGTCAGCCTGGATCACCAGCCTGTCCTCAAGTGTGGATGCTCTTGATATGATGTTGCCATGTCTCAGAAGATGGACAGTAGTAATATCATGTCAGCTGTATCAAATGATGCTGGGATCCAGAAATAGGGGTGCCTATATATGATCTTGCCTCTAAAGATCCTTAGTGGTCCAATCACCATCTATGACCCAGGTCCTGTCTTGAAAACTGAGAAGGTCCTGGTAGTACCTCAGTGGAACTGAAGGTGACTTTTCGCTTCTCAGCTTTCTCAGGACACTAAATGAGAATTTTTGAATAACTGTTTCTTATCACTTAGCAGTTATTCTAGATCTTCTAGGCCCCTTTTCCTTTGCTGATATGCAAGCCCTTGTTAGCTCTTTCTTGGAACTTCTCTGCCTGTGTCTGTGTTTCCCTCCCATCGGAGGTTTGTTTCCTCTCACTTCTGTTTCAAGCTGTCAGAGATCCATAAAGATCAATCATAGGAATGGGGAAGATGCTTTGCTTCCAACAAGCATCATTGGCTGTGCAGCTCTAGTGGTTTTAACAAACCTTGTTTGTAGAAATTCTTCCTTCCTACTAGGGCTAGATTAACCCTGTAGTGGGCCTTGAGCAAATGAACTTGTAGGCCCTGGGTCAGTTGAGACCACCCCTCCCCACCCCAGCACTGCTGCCCACAGGGTGTGAGGCTTGGAGCTGCTGCTAGGAAGCAGCCGCCGTGGTGGCGGGCAGGGGGAAGGGAAGGGAAGGGAAGCGGGGCAGATGGGGCCATTCGTGCCATTGTCATGGAGAGAAGGACCGGCCCCCCACCCACAGCTCAGGGTCCTAGGCATGTGCCTAGTTTGCCTATGTGTTAACCCAGCCTTGCTGTCTAACAGAGGTGATGAGAAATAAGCTTATGGACAACTTTTTGTGTTGTCATCTTGATGTTAAATTCCAGTTGCTCCTCTGATTTTTCACCTCTGGATTTCTGTGTTCAAAGCCTAGTTAGGTAACAAGAGAAAGTGAGTAGCAGGTTTATTATGAGTCCTTGTTGAAGTACTCCAAAATCTGCCAAAATTGCTAACCTCTCTGGCAGGAAGGCCATGCCTAGAAAAAATAGAGAGTTGTTGTAGGTCTGCTGTGCACTTGTAGAACTGCTGGACGGTGGCCCACACAGTGGTTTCACGCATGGTGCGTGACTCAAGCCAGTGCTCCTGCTTTTTTGCTTTACATAAAAAAGCACAGAAAGCAATGGGCAGTAAAAGTGTATGGCAGGGAGGAGAATAATGGTGGAGGAGAAAGAGATATCCCTTCATCTTGTTTTGTTGTGTCTTTTTTTCCCCATAAGACTTGCATTCTTTTGAGATAAACACATAATTTCTATTTTCAAATATGCCTTGACTTCATTTTTCATCATTAGCAACAGCAGATGAAGAGCAGACTATGGCATCTGAATGTCTTGTTCATGGTTTTCCCCTGTATATCCCAATACCAGGCAGTATATATGACAAAGCAGGGAAGACTCAAAGTGACTCTTCTAAAGTTTGATCATTGGGTAACTGGTTTAATAGTGGTACTGTGAAGGGAATATAATGGCCTCTTGTCCTTTTTCTCTTCCTTTATACTGGCTGTTCTTTTTTTCTTTCCTTTTAGGTTGGGTTCTTGAACATTGTATTAAACTGAGCATATCTGGGATTTTGGTTATATTGATTAGTTCGAGACACACTGTCAGCAGCATTCAGTGCTGTAACTTCCTGCTAAGGTAATCTGATGGTGTACTTGGTACAGAAAATGCCTGCTGGACAAGAAGTATAACTATAAACACTAGACTTTCAATCCCTGCCACAGTCTTTAAAAAAATTAATGGCCTTAATTTTAGACATCTTAATCAGTACTTCTGCTTGAAAGCCAAAAGAGGTCTTGATTCTCAGGTCCTTGGAATATTGTAGTATTTAGATATCTAAATCCATATGTAGACACCTGACCCTGGACATGTGAGTTTGAAACTTTTAACTTCAATGTCTCATAAAATATCTGGGTGAAACAAAGTAAAGTAAGCCCCGACTAGTTTTCTCTTAAGCTTGTGAACAAAACAAAATATTATTTTCAAACTATATTTTATAATATGAGAGGAGACAAGTTTGGTTTTTTTAAATCTAAATTGTGATACCCTTGAATGGAAGGACCTTTGGACTTTTCTTTTTGAAATATCTTTTAAAATTTCTTCGTGATGAAGTCAGCTTATATTAGTTAAGTAGGGTCCTTTCTTGCAACCAAGTATAATTGTCATGGACAGCTTGTTGCCTATTTCAAATATTGAGGTGTTACCATACTAAATATTTAGAACTATACTTCTCATTTTTTCAATTCCTTTCATCCAAGGATCTCAGGGCACAGACAGAAGTGACATTTTTCAAGTGATCAGGCCCCAGAAAGCACTTTAGAGCTGTGTCATAACACACGTGCATGGTTGCAGAGCACTTTTTAAATGGCCTATCATGCAAAATATTAACCCAGGTTAAATCAGGGATTACATTAAGGTGCTCAAAAGCAGAGCACCTTAGAGAACTTGTGTTCCCTCCAGGGTTAATTTTTTGTGCAATTGGCCAGCAGGGCTGGGTTGGGCTGGCTATCAGCCCAGCATCCCCCTCCCTGCCCTGGGCTGTTAGGGGGAAGGAAGGGAGCTGCTGACTGCTGAATGGCCAGAGCTGAAGGGGAGTGTGTGTGGGGGGGGGCGGGGGGGGGTAGGATTGGGGCCCCCTTGCCTTGAACCCTCCCACCCCCAGCTACCCTGACTGGGGTATTAGGTGGAGCTTGGCTGGGCCCCTGAGGCAAGGGGGCTTTATTCCCTGCCCTCTCCTACCCCCTTAGCTCTGGCCATTCAGCAGCCAGGAACAGCCAGCATGGAGCTCCCAGCTGGTTTGAATGGCCAGAGCTAAGAGGGTGGGGGAGGAAGAATGGGAAGAGGGGAGGTTTGGCAACCTCCTTGGAGGCTACTGGAGTGCCTCCACCTGATGGCCAGGGCAGGTGCAGGCTGCCTCCAGTTCCCTTCCACTCCCTTATCCAACAGGCGAACATCTGTTGGGTTGAGGAGGGGGCTATGACTCTTGGCGCTTTATGTAAAGCTCCATGAGGTAGAGCAGAGCCCTAACATCTGTCTACACCCTGAATGTTCTACATAGGTAGGTAGGTAAGTAATGCCAACTGTCTTATAGATGGAGAAATTAAGGCACAAAGGTTGTGACCTCAGGTCACAAAATCCAGAAATAAGACCCCTGTCTTTCTGACTCAGTTCCTTGCTCCAAGTACAACTGCCTCAATACCTACTATACATCCAGTAAGGTACACTGGAAATATAAGGGGCTCTGACTTACTACTGGAGAATTACTTCATTCTGGAAACAACTGTGTGTTGTACTAATCTAAGGACAATTAGAGAAGGTAACGGGAAGATGAACAGAAACTAGATCATTTGAGCATCAGCTTTTGATTGAACAATACCTAGCTAAGCCAGATGTGGTATCCTCTTCTTTTCCTGTCCCTCTTAAGTCAGAGATGAAAAATGAACTCCAGCAGTACTACCTAGGCTTTCAGATGCTGATCAGTTTTCCAGGCCACCCTCTCCTATACCCTGGTTTACAAACATCTTTGAATTTGTAGGGGTTTAGATTGAGATGGTAATCTAAATAATGCTCAGATTATATATTTTCTTTTTTCTTTCATTCTGACACCAAAGTGAGCTGTGCATATCTCTGATTTGAACCGGATAGTAGTACAGAGGCCAATATGTAAAGCTGCTGAATGTTAAATAAAAAAAAATAATTAAAACAAATCTCTTTTTATATCAAGCACCAGGTGGCACTCTTTGTTTATGTTCTGAGCTGTACATTATATCCTGTTATGATACAGAGCTATTGATCTGAATTTAAATCTTCCTTAACACAACACATTTAATTAATAAAAAGAAGATCTGTCTCCAGTCTGGCTTACGTTATTGTATCTCACCTTTCTGCAAGACTTGGGGCATGAAATCAATGGTTATTTAAAGTTTCATATTTAGGAAAGTGCCTAGGAAAAGAAGAGGGGGGAACCAGTCCCAGATGCCTCTGATGGAGACTGCTGGGTAGGTTTTCCTCCTTTATTTTGTATTCTCCTCACAACTTCCAGTATGAAGCTTTTCAGTACGAGTGCTTGCTGTCACAAGCGATGCAGTGCAGAGCTGGAAACTACCTTGGCGTTTTCTGCATTCTAAACAAAGATGGGAACTTAAAAGAGGACAGAAAATCCCCCCACCCCCCTTTCTAGCACAATCAGTGTGCATTAAGAGAGCAAATGGAGAATAACGCCATGTATCACAGCCTGTATCTCTGAACACACCTGATCCCCACGATCATGGTTCTGAAATGCCCTCAACTGGACACAAGCACAAAGGTACATGTAAATGCACCACAGCTCTTAATATGTCCATGAAGAGCTAGCTGATAAAATGTCAGGGTAGTGAATGCAAACTATGTGCCTGATCCTGCCAAGAGCTCAGCACATCCTGTAAGGTGCTGGTTCCCACTAGCTTGCGTGGGAGCTGACTGCATTCATCTCACAGGCTCTAGACCCACCATTGGGAAGTCGCTAGTCTGTGTGCAGGAGGGGTGTTGCCCAGTTGTGTTAATAAGACCAACCCATGTGCGTGTGTGTAGAGATGGGGGCACAGTAACTAATGCTCCTTCTCTGCTGCATTAATTTCCCGTTGGTGAGGGGAAGCTGAGAGTAAAACTAGCCCAGATAGCTGCTCTCATATCTGCTGGAGGCAGCACTGCCAGTGGGTCTCTCTGAAGTAAACAGGCTCATTCCTCATTTGTTTCTTGCTGTCAATATGATGGTTCCAACTAGATTTCTTTCTGTTTGTGTTTGCTGCTTGTCTTGTGCTGACAAAACATGCGTAGTTTGTAGCTCCCTCGTTTCAGCTGGCTGCTATTCCATTTTAATGCGGGTGCTTCATTGGAGGTCATTTACTCAGTATGTTGCCTGGGCCATTTACAAATAGGAACTGATGAATATTTCATAGCCATTCACCAGGAATTCTGTCAAAGTGTAGCTTCATGGCAATGAGTCAGTAAGTGATGCACTCAACCTGAAGTTGTTTCCTTGCTGTGTCTCTCGTCGGACGTGCTAATTATTGGTGTTGGGGAAAAGAAATCTTCTTTTAATGTAAGAAAGCCTTTTATATTCACTTCCTTCAAGCCTTGACTCTAGCTAAATATCCCCTGAGTACGCACCACTCGAGAGGAAGCGTTTTCAATTGACTGGAAAGAATGAACAGACAGTGCCCACCTGTCCAGTCTAAGGTTTATTCTCAGTTCTGTTTTTGTTCTGACAGCTCTCTTAGAGAAAAAAGGTTTGTGTTTACAGCAAGCTATATAATATGAGCTACGTAGCTTGCTGTAAAATCCTAGTGCAGACAAGCACAGGTAATGTTTGCTTGAGGTTGTTAGGTGAGGTCAACTTCTGGTGGGAGTCTAAAATCTTAATGCCTGCTTGAATTTGCATGGAGCCTCAAAATAGCTCTGAAGAATGCAAATACATCTAGTCACCTAAAATGGTGTTAGCACCGATGTACAATGTTACCATCATTAGCTACTTCAAATGGAAGAAACATAAAGTGGATCATTTAATCAAGAGTTACAGCAAGAGGCAGAGCTGATTGGTGCGTGCCCAGTACTGCATGCAAGTGGTTTCTGGGTGAGGAGGCACTGGCACTAACTCAGTGGTACAGACATATTAGCCATTTCTATACTAAAATGTTTTACCTATAACATTTCTATTTGCATAAACCACTTGCATTATTATTTGCTTCGTTGGTAGAGGTTGTATTGGCAAAAGACCTGTTGCACTGTGGCTAGGCATCCTGTGGTGCGTCATATGACTGTTGGGCGCACTGTATTGTCAAAAAGTTTTGCAATGTATTGTGGGAAGCCAGTGTACTTCTCAGGGAATTGCTAGGACTTTGGAGTCAGGGTTTCAGGTCAAGGTTAAATCTAATCTCCACATCTCGGGTGAGTGCCCTAACCACTAAATTCTTGGGTAACTTGGAATGGGATCTTTCTGATTCTGACCATAAATTCCTAGAGCTAACAACCCGTTCCTCGGTAAAATTTTGTTGTACCTAGTAAATTCCTATGGATATTTAGGATGACTCAGCGTTTTCAGACAAACTCAATTACAGTACATCTCCCACTAGTTCTAGTTAAGGTACCTGTCTATGTAGCTATATTGCTGCCAGTACAGCAGTACAGACTTCCTCTGTGGAAACTCCATTCTGGAATAAAAGTGATTTTATTCCAGAATAATTATCCCACTTTAGAATCTGACAGGATTTCTTGAAATCCTATTATTTAGTAGTATAGTGCACGCTTGAGATTGTTATTTTACAGACCTAGAAAGGCAGTTCCACTTCCTTGAAATGCCGCTGAATGCTGTTTTAATGCCTCTTAAGACTATCTAAGGGATGGGAGCATCTTCCTAACTGTAGCTGAGGTGCTGCAACAGGATTATAGGTTACGTTACTAGCCTGGAACAATGAAATAAGACCACAGCAAGTCTCCTTGTTATTCTGGAATAACTATGTTTGAAGGTGCTGTTAGTCCTGAATGAGGTAGTAAAATTGTACAAGAGCAGTTCATTCAATGTGGTGACACACTATATAACACTGCCAAGGTCACTAGGGTCCACAGTAAATTTTTGGTACAAACATGACTCATGAATATGCAAACTTCCTGGAAATAACTTTAACCTACCTACTCAGTGTCGCCTGAAGGTGTTATACGGCTTCAGCCTTCTCTTACCGGGTGCCTTGCCCCCAGGCGATATCAAGGTGGGGTTCGAGCTCAGATGCCACCTGGGTGGTATGGGTGCTGCTCTTACTTTCCTGCCACGACTTTGATATTCTAATTGGGGAGGCAGTTCCCATCAGGTAGCTCCTCCAACCTGAGGATGAAGATGCCTCAGTCCCTGCTCTTGCTTCGTGGGGCTCCAAACCTTCCCTTTACCCCACCCTTACCACATCCACAGCTAGGATGGATACGATCTTCTATCGGTGTCCGCTTTGGATGACTCTTCCTCCTCACTCAGCTTGCCTGCCCCTGATCTGGGTCGGGCCGTCCTGGTTACTGCCCTTCACTGTAGCCGGTTCCTTGGCTTCAGGCTAACTAGTGTATCTGGGTGGGCCAGTCTCGGGCCAGCTAGAGCTTTCAGCAAAACTCAACACCCGGATTTTCACCGGATTTTCACCCCCTGGGATCTTGCCTCCCAGTGTCCCTTTCAGAGTCCAATGTAAAGGAGAAACTTAGAGGAGTGAATAAGGGACCCACACATCCCAGTGCCCTGGGTGACTATGGGGGTGCACTGCCGCTCCGTGCGTCACCCTGGCCTAGCCTCTCAATTTGGCCGTCCCTGGCCCCCGGCTAACCTGGAGTCATTCCTGGCCTTCCCCGGCTTTGAAGAGTGCGTGGTTCCCATGCAGGGTTGATTGTGCCATCCCTGTCATGCCCCCCATGTGGGGTACCTGCTCCTGCTGGTGCCTCCCGCCTCCTGTGCCAGGGCCCTTAGCTTCCCTCCTCTTGCCTGCAGCTGGGGAATCCTCCTTCTGGCCACTTGTGTGTCCAGGTCACCATCTGTTCTTCCCTCCTCTGGCATCCCTGGATCGGTGCTTTCCTGTTCCTCCAGCAGCATCTCTAAGTCGGCGTCTTCCTCTATCTTCCCCAGTGGCTCTGGGTCGACATCTTCTTCTTTCTTCCCCAGCATCTCTGGGTCGGCGTCCTCTTCCCCCACTGTTCACCACCCAGCTGCTTTTCTGGCTGCCGTTTGAGCAGCCCGCGTTTTCTGGAGGCTCCATCCTCTCCCCCACCAATTCTCAGCTGCAGGCAGCTCTGGAACTGCGGGGCCACCGCTCGCATTTTCTCCAGGCTGCCGTTCTCTGGGATCACTAAGGTTAGTCCCGGGTGCGTGGGGTGGGGGTCCGGGACCGCTTAGCGGGGCTTCCACTGCCCCTCTTATACTCAGTGTGACAAACCCATCTGTGGGGGATTCCTGAAGCCCCAAGCTTCTTTCCACTGCTTTGCCACTTGCCCCAAGGAACAGACTGAGGTTGCCCCAAGATATCTCCTTATCTCCACAAGTCCTAGTTTCACTGCCCTTACTCTGGGCCCTGCAGCTGCACTGAGAGATTCTGTCAGCCTCAGATGACCTTGCTTTTGGGTTGAGAAGAAATTATAGGCCTCCCTCTCCCTAAAGAGAGAGTCAGTCTGGAATATCACTCACCCAGAAATCACTCTTTCCACAAGCAATCAGTAAGGAGACAAACAGCAAAAGGATTTATTACATCAGATGAAAGAATTATGCAAACAAAATGCACTATAGCTTTGGAGACAGAACAGAAAAGAAGTACAGATCCTTGTCCTTTTAGCCTTCTGTGAAACTCTTTGCCCGAGTTTTAGAAACCTGCCTTCATGGTGATTTTAACCAGCCTGGTAATTGAGGTAATTTTCTAACGTGAACAGACCCTAAAAAGCCTCCAAGGCCAGCCCCTTCATCAGCATTTTCTAATTACCTCTTGAGGTTTCTGGCCACCATGAGATACCTAGAGCCCCTCTAGCTCAAATTCCTTTGCTATTGTACAGTTGATTGCCTGCCCCCACCCCCAATAGGTGGACAGTGCGCAAAGGTGTCCATCCCGCCAGTGGCCCTTCAGCATGCTGTTGTTATTAGCAATTGTTCCGACCCTAGAACACTATGGCAAGGGATAATTAACAGGTCTGCCCATTCCCTGAATTCCCTGGCTAAACCATATCCAAAACCATAACAATATACAAAGCCAGCACAACATAATCCATACAGTGATAACAATAGTATAAATGGATACAGCACAACAAGAGCTCTTTAACAAGACCACACATGCCATGTCAGCAGGGATCCGGGTTTTCCATTCATCGTGGAAAATTACAGTAAAACCTGGATTTTCTATTTTTAAAGGGGTTTAAAAATAACAACGTCTCTCTCTCGCACCCAGATTTCCTTTTCTAAATGAGAAAAACACAGGCAATGGTGGGTTTCCCCTTGCAGCCTGACAGAGTTCCAGCCTGCAGGGGCTAGAGGGAGTGGGAGGAGGGTGGTCAGGCAAGGGGCACCATGTGCACATGCTCACATAGACATGCATATGGCCACCAGGCAGCCTGGAGAGTAGCTCCTGCAAATAAGTTGGTGTGTGTGGGGGTGGGAATTGAGGCCCCCATAGTAAGGGAGGGGGTTGGGTAGGGCTGGGGCTGTTGCCCAGCTGGGGTGGTGCATGGATCCAGGGTCAGAATGTGCAGCTTCAGGGCCCAAATGAGGAGCGGGATGGAGCTGCAGGCAGCTTGTCCAGGGTGCAGCAGGAGGCCTGTCTCCCTGCTGCTGCGCATACTCCCAGGGGTGGCATGTAGGGCATGTGCCCCTCAGGTTTGTGCATGGGGCGGAGGCTGGGATGGGCTCGCAACTGTGAGCTTGGGGCTTCCTGCCATGATACCTTCCCCCCAGGGCCTCCACAGATCAATGGGTGGGACCCAGCATGGCAGGGGAGGGTGGGGTGGTCAAGGTAGGACACCACTACCATGATCCCTGCGACGCCCTGGCGAAGTGCCTCCTACTTGCCCAGCAGCAGTGCAGGTGGTGATGTGACATTGTGCCCATCACTTCTGCTGGGCAGGTAGGGGGTGCCTTACCATGGGACTCAGGGATCCCAGCAGCAGCACTGAGCTTCCCCACCTGGGCCTGCTCTGCCCTGCCAGACCGGGTCTTGCCCGCTGCGATGCAGAGGCCACAGGGAAAGGCAGCAGGGCGGGGAGCACTAAGCCTACAGCGGGCAGCCACCCCTCCCATCCCACAGTCTCTGCTTTGGCCGTGCCACCCATGGGAGGTGGAGCCAGGCTGTGCTCCACTCCACCGCAGCAGCCACCACCTCCCAGGGGTGGCAGCTGGGGCTTGGCCATTCCTGTGGGGGGCAGGGGACCTGGGTTTCTGGTCCCGTAGCCCTGCTTGGGGACCTCTCTGGCAGGGCTAAGGGGGCAAGGGGCTCTGGGTGGTGCATGAGGAGCACCAGCAGCATTGGGAGGGGGCTGTGGGTGAGGAGTGATGGGCAACAAAATGGGCTGGGCACTGGCATATCAGGGCTGCTCAGTGCCACAAAGCTGTGGGGGGTTGAGGCAGGGCAGCTGCAGCTGGACCCGCATCTTGGTGAGTGAAGGTGGGCAGAGGAAACTCCAATTTTCTATGATAAAAAACTCAAAATTGAACGCCAACATTTATAGGTATTTAGAATTAATTTTATTATAGTGATTGAGGCACTGGCAGGCTTCCAAATTGCTTTAAAATATAAAAATTGTATATATATCAATAAAACATCATGTTCAACTGATACCTATATATAGTGGTGTTTCATTTTAATCATAGAAAAATGCAGATTTGGAGGTTTTTAATCAGAGTTTGTGTTTTTACCAGAGAATTTGTGATTTTTAAAAAGAGAAAACCAGGACTCCTGCATATCAGTACAATAAAACACAAGAAAGCATTTGTGACATGCTGTGAACCCCCAAAGCATAACAGGTTCCTGACACCCAGTTTTTCCAAGGTTATGAATACTTTTCAGAGTAGCAACAAGCACCTGCAAGTGCTGCACTCAGGACAGTTTAATTTCATTCGGTGTCTTTCTTCTCACCCACTCTCTATTGCCACTTTGGTGGTATTTCCTTTTTTTCCTTGTTGTTTTTTTTTTTTTTTTTGATGTAGCTCTTGGTCTGTAGGCCTAGCCATCCTAGGAACAATTATGGAAACCCCTGACCTAAAACATTTGTGGTCTGACTCTTGCCTACCTTGAAGAGAATCTGAAGTCCAGTAAGGCTAAGGGAATCTGTGGCAGAGAAGGAGGTGTTTGGGAAGGAAATGCTTTAGTTTGGACTTTGTAATTAGAATTCCTGGTTTCTACTCCCAACTGTACCAATGGCTTTCTGGGGGACTCTGGCCAAGTTGCTTACCTTCTCTTTGCCTCCTTGCATCTTATGTATGGTTTTTGTGGGATTTGTTTAATGTTTTATGTTTGCAGAACATTTTGACATACTTGGGTAGAAGGTGCTTCATAAGGGCAACCTCTCTGTTAATTTTTGCATTTCCTCAATGGGTATGCTAGCTTTGAGAGGAAGAATCTCACCAACAGAGAATGGAAGTGACTCAGCATGGTATACCAATATTTACAACTAGAATTCCATAAAATTAGGCTCTCTGGGAAAATATGTGAGATCCTTTCAAGGCTCATCATGGTTTTTATTTTCCTTCTTTCAAAAAAAAAAAAAAAAAAAAAAATCTTTTTCTTTAATTGGATTTATATTTCACCCATCATAATGACTCAAAAATAAAAAGAAAGGGGAAAAATGTATTTGGGTGTGTCACGGCGGGGTCCTCGCGGAGGGCCGTGATCTCCTTGAGGCCCTCTCACCGTGCTACTTCGGCCCGAGGGCACCCTCCATTCTCGCCCGCCACGTCTTGATGGAATATGTAATAGGGAGGCTGCCTTGTGTTTCCTCGGGCACGTAAGCTCCTGGACCCCTCATGGGTCTCCCCGAACGATGGGTGCTACCCAAGCGCCCCAGCCTTATGGGCTATGCGTGGCTCCTACCAGCCCTTAATACCACGCCCCAAGCCTCGCAGATGTAATGGACGTTGTTAGGTCTGTACGCCTGCTTCCCGGGCCTCCTCTAAAGTGTAGCCCACTCGGGGCTCTCTCTCTCGCACCCAGCCTCTCACTGGGACTCTCCTGATGGTGCGGTCCCGCTCAGGGACTCCCTAGCGGGCCCCGGCCCTTCCAGCCAACCGCACGGGTACCCTCTCTGACCCCAGCTCGCCGCGCTGCTACTCCCTGTCTTCTCGGGGGCAACCGCAGCCCCCTGCCTCAGTCTGAGGGGTGTTGCCGCACTAGCCTGCGGCCAGGCTCGCTATGCCCATCTCAGGCTCCTCAATATGGCCCCTCTAGGGCTCGCCGGGCCCCCACAGGGCTTCTCAATCATATACAATGGCGCTCCCCCTCTTTGGGGCTCGCCGTGCCCCCCACGGGGCTTCTCAATCAGATCGCCCCTCTCCCTGGGGCTGGGGTCTATGTACCCCGCACACAATCTGGGGTCTCGGTCCCCCGTCTGCAACCTACCGCTTGCGCCCGCGACCCACTGGCCGCACTCCTCGCTGCCAGTTGCTCACGCACTGGCGTGTGAGCTGCGCCTTCCCTGGCGCTATGAAAATAATGCGCCCTCTTGGCGCTAGGGCACCCCACACTCTCTGGGGTCCCTATAATTGAGGCCTCCTCCAACCCCTACAGCCTCACCCAAGCCTCCAGGTGTAATAACAACGTCAAAGCAAAACCACAAGCCCCTAGGCTGTAACACAACTGCAAGCTCAAGCCATCTGGCTGTAACTCAAACCCAAAGCCCTATGGCCATAACAACATTGCTCCATATGACCATGGTACTTGCTGCTAGGCTCCTTTCCACATCCTCACTCCCAGAGCTCCTGCCTCCCTGGCTGCTGGTAGAGAACTGCTAACCTGGCTTCAGCCCTGGGCTTTACAAAGGCCAGGCCCTGCCCCCTTCTGGCCAGCTGGCTCCCCTTAGTTGCTCCGGCAACCCGCAGCTGCGCTCAATCGGCTCTGCCAGGCTTCTCTCCCTGGCAGTTTCTCCTCTCTAGGAGCAGGCACTAAGGTGCCCTGCGACAGGGTGCGTCTACACATGCTGTTAAGGCAAAACAATGAACTAACGTTGCACTGATGTTTATTGTTTCCGGGCATAGCATTTATACATGTGCCTGGAACTGCAGCATGTTGAGCTGGGTCGGAGTAGCCCTGGCTGGCAGGGGTCTGGGGATATCAGCCTGCCAGCCTGGGGTTGCTCTGACCTGACTCAAAGTGCTGCAGGGAGGCTGGCTGGGGCATAACGGTATGCCACAGGATAGTACTTGTATTTAACATCACATGTGTAGACAGTGACATTTTACTGTGAAGCTAAATTAGGCAGCTCTACAGTAAATATCTTGTGTAGATGTGCCCAGTGCATCTGTTTTTCAAACAGAATCAGGCTGATTTTGTACCAGAAATGCTCAGAATAAACCTGTAATGTGTTAAAACTTAATAACTTTTGGGGACCATGGCCTTTTTTTCCCCTGGGGAAAGAGGCATATGTCTCCAGTTACTTGTGATACAGTGTTTTGTTACTCTCTCTCCCTTGCAAGCATGCATAGACATGCACACATGAACACAATGGGCCAGAATGTTTTACTCTTGTCACTGTGATACAGAGAGGACTAATCTTGGAGCAAAATACTGCTCAGGATGAATATAGGTGACTCCAGACTTGGAGGAATAACTAAGACTGTCGTTTCTTTGACAAATTATTAGTTCCCTAAGTGGATGAATATAACATTATGCTACATAGAAACCAAAATAACTGAAGTTACCATTCTCCTGAAATCTTCTTGGGGTCATTGAAAGTAGCAATCAGTGTTTAACGGAGTATGAGTAGTTGTCAGAGCACATGGTTATGACCATAACTTGAGGTATGAGTAAGTCACTTAAGTATCCTTCGGCTTCCCCATCTGTAAAATGGATATAATGACTGTGCAGCTGCCACAATCACTTTATCATAATTAAATTTATAACTGAACTGCATAATTTCCCCTGTTACTTTCTTTTTTCCCTCCCTCCAGTACCAGAAAATCCCTACAAAAATCACTTTGGCCTCACAATATGTAAGATAGGTTTGAACAGAAGGCAATATTTTTCTCGCAAACTTGGACAGATTTGGACAAATTATCCATAAACATAGAGGACCCATCTGCATATTACACTTACCAGTTAATCATGCCCTAACTGGTCACACAGCCACATTAAATCAAAAAATGGCATGATAAAAAGAGGAATAAGCTACAAATTTATTCCACAAAATATGTGTAATAACTTTGTAGCTGCTTTCTATCAAGCATTTAACTGGATATGTAGCCAGGGCCCCCTGTGGCTGGGAGCCCCATTATCTGATTGGAACTCCCAGATGGGGTGCCCATGTGCACCCCTAAGCTTGGGAGCTCCCAGTTGACCATAAGGCGTGATGGGATTTGGTTTGCAATCCCACAATCATGCCTCCTGCCATGCATGTTTGGCATGGCAGGAGGCACCATTATGTGGATTGTACATTAGATCTCATCATGCCTTTACCTGCACATGTAGAGGAGCTCAGCAATTTTTTTCCAGTATTTTTGCATTATCTAGTACATGCTTAATATAGTTATATAATAATATACATTTTATATTGAGTAGTATTGGAGTGATGTCATAGTTGTGATGATCCAGAAAATATGTAAAAAGCAAGGATTTTTATGGGTGATATTTTTTATTGGAACAGTTGCATGGTTGGAATAGACAAGCTTTCAAATGCAGTGCATTCTTCTTCAGGTCCCACTTAGATAAGCTTCAGGCCACTTACCTCCATATACCACGAACATGTCACCCACAAAAATTCCTCGCCTCTTGTCTGTTTTATATTTATATAGAGTAAACAAGTTACCTGGGATATCTGTCTGATTTCCTGGGTATCAGACTAAAAATGAGTTGGTTTTAATTACTATTTTCTGAAGTCCTTATGAATCAACAACATTGAATTGTAACGTTGCTCTGGCATATTAGCTAACCAGAGTGTTGCCACAAGTTACTGAACTAGAATCAGGAATCCCTGAGTGTAATTTTCTGTTAGGCCATGCCTGTACAAAGCTGCAAGCATTCACTTCGTATTTGGATTCGGCTGATTTGGAGGGACAGTGATTCAATTCAGATATTTGAATTACTGGGAGTAATCAGATGTTTCCCAGCCCCCTGCCCTGATTGGCTGATTGGGGCAGGGAGTTGGGAAACAGCTGCAGGAGATAGGACACTTTCCCAGCCCCTCAGAGCCCAGCCCTGATCCTGGCATCCCCTATCAGCCTGAGGTTGGCACCTGGGGGATCCTAGAGCTCTCTCTGGCTGCCATATGGCAGCTGCTCCTGTTGGGATCAAATCTGCTCTCAGCAGGTGCATGTGTAGATGTGTTTTTTGTGCATTAATTCCACTGTGTACAAAAAATACCTGAACCTGAAATACTCAGGCAAGTCCTTATTAGTAGCAAGAAACAGGTCTTTGTAATGAACACGCTTAAATGTGCAAAATGTTTTGATGTTAAATAAATATAGATTTTCTTTTGATAATAGTTTGTTCCATCAGGCTGCTCATACTAATACTAAGAGTTAGTTATCAGCTTCCCCTGATTGTACAATGTGCTTTTATTTTATGCCCCTGTCTGTGGGCTTAGTCATGGTGTCCTCTGTTTAATACGTTGTCATAGATATCTAAGCTTTTTTTCTCTTGGAAAGTTACTCCAGAAGTTTATATTCTAATATCACCCTCACTGGGGATGCATTATGCTAGGTTCCCTACAAACATATGAGACATAGTCCTTGGTCTGAAGAGTTAAATCTAGCACGGGAGGTAACTTTTTCAAAAGCACCTGAGCATTTTAGGTAGCTAACCTACAGCAAGCATGCCATAGCTGGCATGGGCAACCTCTGTATATGGCACAAAGTAGATCGGGGAGGTGACACACAGTACAGCAGCAGATGAGGCACAGAGCAGAGCAGCAGATCAGGCAGAGGTAGGGGTTTGGAGTGATGATAATGGTGGGGGGAGGGTGTGCAGGGCTAATATATAGTATGTCTGCCACTGTCTTAGAGTATAGCACCCCTGCTAAACTCCACTGTCTTAGAGTTTAGCAGGTTAAAGGGCTTACTCTGTATCAGCCGGACCGTGTGTCCATTTTTACCTTATGGTAAATGAAATCTAAATCACAATAACTTAGCCTTGAAAAAGGAGCATATTATCATGGTTGAATTTTCACTTAACACAGGTTATGAGTAAACACATGGACAGTTCCCTGGAGCATTTGATGTTCAGTAAGTCCTTGTTCCCTTTTTACTGGTTTCATTCGATTTGTCAATCCCCTTAAATGTTTAAGTCCCGATTTCTAAAAGGCACTTAAGAGCCCAAATCTCATTGATGTTCTATGGGGCCTAGGCTCCAAAATGCCCAAGTTACTTTTGAAAATTTTACTTTAAAATTCTAAGTCATTTAGGTGCTGTTGAATAATTAGCTCAGGATACTGTACTCATATGCAAGCATTTTTAACACTTGCTATTTAGACATCCCATCAAGGCTCCAAACCATTTTTAACAAGTTATATTTCCAAACATCGACCAGGCTTTTAACTGAGTTCTTCCAACTTTCCTCATGGAACTTTTTGCAACTTTATAAGTTACTCAGAGAATTTCAATTGATGACAGGATCATTTGGGAAGAGAATCATCTATTGAACTTTTTACTCTGCTGCTGACATTCTCTGGATGATTCAGTGCAAAGATTAGCTGATCAGGCAGGTACACAAGCGATTCTACTTTTTGTCTCTTTATACTGACCAGCTCTTCTGTTTCTTTTATTCTTCTTTTGCAGGTATCTGACTCTCTCTCTTTTTTTTTTTTTTTTTTAAATTTGTTGTACTTGGGCTGTTCCCAAATTTGGCTTATTGGGATTTTGGAAGTTTTTTGGGAAGGGGGAGAAGGGGAGTAAGACACTCCAAGTATTCTATTGGAAGACTGGCAATAAACAAAAAAAACTCATTCGTGCCCTTGAACAACCAAATACCTGTATTTACACCTTTACATAAGGAGTAGTTGGTGTACACTTGCATTGCTTAAGTCAATGTTTCTTAGCTTTTTCAATATGAACATCCCTTGTTACAACTGAAAATCATTTCAGGACCTCCCTGTTAGCTGCAAACATGGGTGACTGCACATCCCTTGAACCTGTCTAAGAATCCTTGATTTAAATGACACTGAGGGTAGGAAAAAATATTGCAAATTAATAAAGCATGGTTGATGTTGACTGGTTGACGTAAGAGTATTTGCTCATTCATGATGGATTTCCTTTCTATGGGGAATGGGAGGAGAGCCTTCATACTCTGTTAATCTTCCTTGAACAGTGAGAATTTGATTCCCTAAAACCTGCTTGTTTGTTATTTAATTTACAGATAAAATACAGCTTTCCTCCATTTGGCAAGTCATTGGAAGTTGATATGGGAGGCTTTGAATCCCCACATAGTAATTACAAAACTCACTATCCAATCTCTCTCTCTAATTGCTGTAAAATGGAAAGAAGAAAATGCTAAAGCCCAAGAGCCACATTTCAATTTCAGAGCTTTCCTCACTGCACTTTTCTGCTTTTTTTAGTGTAATATTTATTTTTGACTTGTTGCTCCCCAATACATCATCCTCTTGTCAATGGACCCTCTGCTATAGCTCATGCATCAACAAAATAATAAAATTAAATACATCTACCATCTTCCAAAGCTCTTCCTAATGAATTGGTGGGGAGAATTACTAGTGTCCCAGAATGCATGGTTAATAAATGCTCATCTCAGTGAGGAACTCTAAAGTAGCATTCACACCTGGTACCCACTAATTTAATTGCACATTCACCTAGTGGGCACCAAAGCAGCAGCTCCATTGAATAGCTCATCTTCTCCCATAAAATGGTATTTTGTGATATTACAGGTATGTCTACACTGCAAATTAGGCAGTGTAATTGCAGTATACCTGAATTGGCTTTAGTCTATCTAGCTTGGATACCCATGCTGGTTCATGTTCTAATTAGAATGCTCCAGCATGGCCTTGTTGCCACATGTATAAGCCCCCATGGGTTTAAAAATAGCTGCTGGGGCACTTTATCTAAATCTCATCAAATGAGGTTTACATAAAGCATCCTGCTGCCTTTTTTAAACCCACGGTGCACCATGCATGGTGGGTTGTCACATGCATATAATTGACTACTTATCAATATTACAAGGTCATGTACAAAGGAAGCCAGGCTTAATACACATGATAGTGAGGCGTTTTAAGTAGAGCCGACTCCCTGGGAACTGCTTTAATTAAAGCAACACCCCTTGTTTCCCCCAAGCACATGTATAGACAGCCATTGGCTTTACCATGGGCTGTATAGGTCCATTCAGAACCCAGGATGCTCAGCTGGCTTGCCTGTCCTAAAATCCATGACTTCGTTGCTATTTTTACCTGAGTGAACAGGGTGAAAGCTGACTTGAATATACCTACGTATGCTGAAATCACACTTCTTGATTGCAGTGTAGACATGCCCTTAATGTGCCCAGAATACTGTTTTATGGCCAATGATGAGTTATTCAGCTGAAATTCCATTTTGGAGTCTCCTTAGCAGCTATTTTTCTCTCCATCTAGAGGTGCATCTAATAACCTGGGATTTTCCTATTTTAGGCTCCCATCCTGATGCTATACTTGGCTGTAACTTTTTACATGAAGCAGGAGTTTTGAAGTCAATCATGAGAATACAGACATGCTTTGAAGGTTAATTTCCACTGACACAACTGGGACCTAAGAAACATCTCTCCTTTTCAGATATGGTCACCACTGCTTCTATGGGGGCACCAGAGATGACACTCCATTGAATAAAAAATACAATTTCTGGTATGGTGATCTCTGTCATAGACATGTGCCTTTGGAGGCTACTCCTCCCATAGATTGTAATAGATTGGTTTGTCAGTCTAAAAGAAGTGTGCTGCAAGACACTTCTTTTATCCTTGGCATGTAAGGACTGGGGATATTTATGAGGGAAGGAATGGGTTCTGATGTGGGTTTGAATGGAGAGTTTCAATTGCCTATATTTTTGTTATGGCTGTGGTACAGTGTTCTGGTAACGACTGGGTAAGTCACTTTATTTTGTGTATGACTCCTTTTAAGAGAGAGAACAACAAGTAGTGCTTTACCTTATGTTGCAATGTACACCTTGATCATGAAGGCTGAAGGTAGGTCTACACTGTTAATGCCACGCCACATAGAGGTAAATAGTTAGATTGGGTACCAGAAGTATTAGTGTGGAGCTCTAAGGCTACATTAGCTGGTGTGGAGTGCTGTCCTAACATGGCTCTACTGTTGAGGACCCAAGGTTCACTTAGATGTAACTTTATATGGCTGTGCACTGTGTCTTGTAGACATATCCTTGATATCCACATGTTCCATGACAATTGTTCAGAGCACAGTTTGACAATAAAACATGATTTTTCCCCAAAACACTTCGTGAGGAAAGAATATATATACGTTTTCCTCTTTGATTACCTTACTATGTCCTCTTTTAAAATAAATTCACACCTGACTGTCTCCTTTCATTTCACTTTCTTTTTCTTATTTGTGGTATCCTCTTACTTGTCCTCTCACTGTGCAGACAAAACTATTCTAGCTGGGGGACAGAAGATATGTACTCTGAATTTTAATAGACTATTGTTTTTGCCCCCTTATGACCTCTTCAGATAGACACAATCATGATGTTACTATTCCTCTGGGAGACAGAGTGAGCAAGGACACCTCAGCCAGTGGAAGGCACTTTATCTACTGAGTGAGTGTTACTCTTCAGTCCAATTAAAAATGGCACTTTGTAGAATGGTAGCCTTGCTGTTGTGACTGTAGCCATCTTGAATGTGCATAAGATATCAATGACATGCCTTTTGCATATGCAGTAATTCTAGCATCCATATGGAGGTGGGTATGGGATGGTAATTATCCCTTCTATCCTAGGAGATGAATAACCAATATTTTCTTCCCTTATTTCTTTCTGATCACCAGAACTGTTGTTGCTAAGTGACTTGCTGAATTGCTATCATTTGAGGGTAGCTCCAATTTAATAAAAAAACAAATAAAGAACATGATAAGAATATAAGTTAATCGGTCAACATATCATCCCATTCATGGTGGGTTGTCACATGCATATAATTGACTACTTATCAATATTACAAGGTCATGTACAAAGGAAGCCAGGTTGCAGCATGAGTAGGAAATAACAGAGTGAGATTTATTTGGAAAAAATGGAAGCTTGTATGGGAATACTCTTTTGAAGCAGAGTTGAGTATGTCTGAAGGGAAAGGCCATGCATTAGAAGAGGATGGGCTAAGGCTGAGGTCTACGGTAAATTCAGATTTGGTATAGCCAGTTGGCTCTAACATGTTGGCATAATTTGTTGGATTTTGTTTTGTTTTGTTTTTTTAATTAAATTATTTAACTCTTTTCAGCCCCACATTTCCATGGATTTGATGAACAATATAAGTACAGAGAAAACCATTCACCACTTATAGGAAGCTTTTATATCATCTCCCTCAGCCAAAGCTTTAAGTTGCAGGGATTTAAGTTCTTGTCAGAATTCTGATCTTAGAGTTAGGAGTGTATTTGGCTGATTCAGTGTATATCTTGCAAAGTTAGTTCAGTTGCGCTGAGCAGAATGTTAATTGTACAGCGCCATGACTACTAACAACTGGATTGTGGGTAGTGATGATAAGGAAAATGTCAATGCAAAATCTGAAATTGGGTCAAAAGCTAGCATGATTTATATGTAAAAGATCTGATTCTGACCTTGGTTATGTAAGGAAAAGTCAGGGAAAATGCTGTTTTACCTAGTCAGGTTTGTACTGTCTCTTACTCTATCTGAAACAGACATTGCCAAGTAGAGTGGATCAGCTGTGCTGCTAGCACAACATTTTTATGGTAGCACAAAGGCAACATCTGTTTCCAGCCTTGCTGACTGTAACAGGATTCATCTCCAGGGGTACTGTGATGCCATTGGAGCCCCTTCAGCCGTTATCAACTTCTCTTTCTTTGGACAATCACCCCTTCACTTGCCTGCCACACCCTGATGTATTTATCTTTTAGATAAAGGGAGGCTATCCCAGGGCTTCCCAAGCTTGATCTCACGCTCCTGAGTTCAGGAGTCATCAGTCTCCATCTTAAGGGCTAATCGCATGGCTCCAACCGTCCCTTACATTATGCCCATGCCTTGCAGATGTCATTGTTCATTATCAAGCTGTCTCTCTCTGCCCACACTCAGGCACTTTGCCCATCTTGACTAGTCTTGGGTGTGGTTTTTGGTCCCTGACCCAGATCCTGCCTTTCTTCAGGCCTTGGGCCCCTGGCTTTGACTCTGCCCTTTTCTGGGCTGTGGGTCCCTAATTTTGCTCGTCTCCAGCTGTGGACCTTCCTGGGCCCTTGCCTCGCTTCTAGATCAGTTGAAACCTTTGGGCTCCCTGGCCCTACTCACCCCTCCTAGGCTATGAGTTGCTGACTCTGCCTTTTGCCCCTTGTGGGCTATGGGTCCCTGATCTTCCTTGCTCTCACAATCATCCACCTGCTTACACCAGCTTAGGTGTTTGCCAAGAGTCTGACAGCAGCCCTGCTCTTCAGGAGTTCTTTGCATCTCAGCTGCTAGGATCAGACTCTTGCCCCAGCTCAGTCTCTGCGCTAATATCCTGTAACCCCAGCCCTCTGTTGGGTCATATGACTCCTAATTGCCCCCTGGAGCACCTGCAGATTACCCCATCTGTAGTTTGCCTACTCTTAAAGTAGCACTGAGCCTTCTGCTATACTGACACAAACCAGAAAGGTGTAACAAACAAACCGTAATTGCTTTCACTCAGATCATTCTATATGTGCTGCAGGATCCTTGTCTTGTGCTTCCTGGTATGAACCACTAGCAGGTTTCTTTACAGGTACAGTGTGCCAGTGAGTTAAACTAGTGTTACCGTGGTTGTAAGGGAGATCAAAATCCAGCCCAAAATATAAGAATCTGACAGTTCCCTCTCTTACTGAACACCAAATGCTAGCTTTCAACAATGGTGGCAGCAGGCCAATGTTGTAGGTAAGTCAGTGTAAAACACACCTTAGTGTCATCTGCACTCATTAACTCAGGCCTTCTATATTAAGGGCATATTGAAAATGCCCCTTAATGTCCTACTCTGGTTGCCAAGTTATTATCATCATGGAAGCTGCCCTGCTGCTTTGGTACCCTCTCCTGGGACATGCATCATGCATTCTGGGGCACAGAAGCAAGCTGATCCTGCTCCATTTAATCATATCCTGCCAATATCATAAGAAGGGGTTTTTACAGGTCCCCTTACCACCCCAGTTAACGTGCATGCAACGAATGTTTTTGCTTGCAGAGAAAAGTAGAGCTCTCAGCTTATTCTTTAGTGTTCCCATTCAAACAAAAGCACTTCAGAAAAGAAGAGACACCAGTTATGGGTGAGTGTACCTGGGTTCTCTTCTGGATCTCTGCTGCACTAACTTGTTTCCAGCAGTAGAAATTCTTTATTATAGGTGACTTAAAAGACAGAAGGATTCAGTTATGTTGCCAGGTCTCCAGTGGATATTCAGGACTGACAATTAAAAAAAATATTTGTAACACTGAACAAATCTGATATGGTGTTATGAAGAGAAAAACCCCCAATGCCTTTTGTTCTAATCACTTCCCAGAACCCTAGAGAACCACGCATTACATATTGTTATACATTCTTGTTATTTTTCTAGTGTTCTTCTCTACACCCCCAGCTCCTCTAATTTTGAACCCTCCTCTGGTGCTTGAAGTCCCTGTTTTTTAATGTTCCTGTTATTTTTTGTGCTAAGTAACAAGGAAGTTGGGTGACACTTTACAAGACCAAAAACAAAGAATTAGCTCTTCATAACTTCCCAGCTGTTAAAATTCCCATGGGACTAATCTCTTAATTTCCAGTGGTCCACTTCAAATAAAATCATATATTGAACTGTGCTACTTTAATATCACAAATATGGCTCCCATATGACTCCTAGTTTGACTCAGTGCTTGCTTAGCTGAATGCCAGGGTGGTATTTATACAGATCATAGACCACATTAAATAAAATCTTCCCATAAAAAATGTTCTTGGGAATTTATACCAAAAAAACCAAAACATGCTCATGAAATGCATTTAAAAATACAGGATGTCTACCCTCAAAAGAAAAGGTATTTATGAAAATTAGATCACTGTGGCATGTCTAATCTTCCACAATAACAATAACAATCCACCATTCTTTCGTTCTTTCTTTTTTTTTAATCTCTTCCTATGTTGATTTGCAGCAGTATATTTTCAAAGTTGTATGCAAAGGGTGTTTTTTAGAAACAACTTGTTTTTTTTATAAACAATTTTGGGGGCCCAAAATAAGTCAGAAACTCTAATAAGTTTTCTTCTAATTGCTTTAAGATGCAATTAGGGTACAAATGGGTTTCATTTACACTCTGTCACCGTTTCTAAATTAGCTCTCAAAACCAGCCGGCGATCTTTCAGTAGGAGACAAACTAAAAGATGGCTTGGATCAAACCTGTGATTAACATAAAAAACTGAAAGTAAACAGCTTGCTTATTTCCACTGGCAACTAAACAGTACAATGATCTATTTTTTTTTAATGATAAGCTATTCAGTTGCAGTTAAATATTTGTCTTATAGTCTTTTTCAAGATATATGGAGGTATAATGCAGTATAACATTATACTATAATATAGGCTGTATTTTCAAGAGCTGAGAATATATTTGCCTGCAATTTTTTTCATTATAAACAAAGCTTGTGACAATAAGGTAGTGTGCCTTCGTGTAGTCTGTGAAACCTCTAGGTGAAACCTTTTCCTATGCTCTACCTTGAAGAATCTGCCAGACGCCAGCCAGAGCAACAATATATTTGTAGCTAGACCTTATACACTTGTGTATATTTCAAAAACAGTGTTGTTTGGGACTCAGTTGTGCGAGTATGGCTATTTCATATTCTTTCTGTGGCCTTGGAGGCAACAGATGCAATGACAGCCATGTACTATGAGAAAGCTTCTTGGTAACCTAGGGATCACTGGGTTATCTTTAATGACATGGAGGGAAAAGGAAAAAGAAAATAAACTGTAAAAAGCTATATGTAGAGTTTGAATTTGAAGGGGGGAGATGTTTACTCAGAAATGACTAGGAGTAAGCCAGTGTAAAGGGGATTGGGTTTTGCCTTTTCACAGCCAGGTTGCCAGTTCAGATTGAGCTAAGGTCCGTTGTGATGATAATTTACCCTCTTAGGTTGTATGGTCGATGTGTGGTGAGTTGATAATTTCTGTCTCCTTCCCAGTGGGCATGGGCCACATCATAAAATGTATCTGTTGACACATGTTGGCTCCTATTAGGAATGCCAGCAGGGAAAACAGGCAGAATGGGTGTAGAGAATGGCTAACTTTCTGACCCCTGTAATAATGGCCAGTATGTGTTAACCGGGTGAAGGTTTATGCTACTGCCAACTGAGCTGCACTGTAGTTCTTTGCAGCTGTCAATCTAGCAGTTGCCACAACCTCTAAATTCATGTGAACAGCTGAAGAGTTTTTGAAACATGTCAAGGATCCACCCCAGCTGATATGCCACCACTAGAACACATCTCATATGCGTCTGTCACAATCTGTGTGCTATAATTTGGGAATTGAAGTGAATCTGCAGCTTGGGATTCAGACAAACAAACAAAAATAATTCAAATAAAGCAGTAATTCTTGCCCACAGTGCTGCAGCACCCCAGGGTGCCATGAGATCCCTTTAAGAGTGTTGTGGGGTGCAAATGATTCATAAGTTAAACCCAGAAATTGCAAATAGGGATGCATATTGTCAGAAACCCTTTGACCTGTTGTGGTCTTTCTGAGTTTTTTGTAAAGGAAGGATTGCTCTATTATTCTTCTGTAGTAAAAAGAAAGAAGTGAAAACTAAGAGTTGGCATTTTCTGAGGAGTATCTTGAGTCTAAAAAAGGCTGAGAACCCCTGGTGTAAAGTCTAATTGCAAGAATAAGTTTAGTTTGTAGTGTATATATTTATTTTTGAGGGTCATAGAAGTGCCCATATCTCAGTATCCAGGGGATGTGCATTCAGTCTGCTGAGACAAACAAGACATTCAACAAACGTATCCAAGATAGCAGAAGAGATTTTGTTCGTAACTTAACTTTTGTCTGCTGCTTTTATATTTTTGTCTCAGCTTCCCACTCATACTTTTTAAATTACAGAGTTGAATATGCCTAACAGGAAATTACATTATGTCTCCCCCAGATTTGTTCACCCTATAGACAACAGTAATGCAATTTACTCTCCAGAGACTAAGAGTAGTACCTCTTGGTAGGCCAGAAGCAGAAATAGTAAGACTTGACTTTACTATGACCTCATCTTCCCATATGACTGACACCAGCTCAGTACTATTTGCCATGAAACACTAAGAGAATTTTTTTATGATACTGTAGCATGGCAGGCAAGGATTGTTAGGGATTGTTAAGGTAGCACAATGGTTTCCATTCGAGCCCTCCTCATTTCTTTTGCTTGTGCATTTTTTTCTGAAACATTCACATTCTAGACTGAAATTTTCCAGGCCTTATCTCTTCCTGGAAGTGAATACAGAAGGTTTAGTGTAAACAAGAATGAGTCAGGCATTTTTAAATGGAAAAAAATGAAACACACACATATATGTATGCGTGTGTGTATATATATATATACCTGTGCCTAAAGGAAACGATCCTTCAGGCACAAAGCAAGACGATCCCCGAGCGAGGCAAAAGAGGGAAAGGGGCCAGGAGGCTTCCATGGCTGACCAGAGAAATCCAGGGCAGCCTAAGGGCCAAAAGGGGAGCACATAAAAAGTGGAAACAGGGTGAGATCACTAAAGATGAATATACCTCCTCTGCTCGTGCTTGTAGGGAGGCAGTTAGGCGGGCCAAAGCTACCATGGAGCTGAGGATGGCAACCCAAGTAAAGGGCAACAAGAAATTGTTTTTTAGATATATTGGGAGTAAAAGGAAGGCCCAGGGAGGAATAGGACCCCTGCTAAATGGGCAGAAACAATTGGTGACAGATAGGGGGGACAAGGCTGAACTCCTCAACGAGTTCTTTGCCTCAGTGTTCCTAAGTGAGGGGCACGACAAGTCTCTCACTGGGGTTGTAGAGAGGCAGCAGCAAGGCGCCAGACTTCCATACGTAGATCCTGAGGTGGTGCAGAGTCACTTGGAAGAACTGGATGCCTTTAAGTCGGCAGGACCGGATGAGCTCCATCCGAGGGTGCTGAAGGCACTGGCCGACATCATTGTAGAGCCACTGGCGGGAATATTTGAACGCTCGTGGCGCACGGGCCAAGTCCCAGAAGACTGGAAAAGGGCTAACCTGGTCCCCATTTTCAAAAAGGGGAGAAGGAGGACCTGGGCAACTATAGGCCAGTCAGTCTCACCTCCATCCTTGGTAAAGTCTTTGAAAAAATTATCAAGGCTCACATTTGTGAGAGCCCGGCAGGGCAAATTATGCTGAGGGGAAACCAGCATGGGTTTGTGGTGGGCAGATCGTGCCTGACCAACCTAGTCTCTTTCTATGACCAGGTTACGAAATGCCTGGACATAGGAGGAGGGGTGGATGTCGTATACTTAGACTTCAGGAAGGCCTTCGATACGGTATCCCACCCCATACTGGTGAACAAGTTAAGAGGCTGTGATGTGGATGACTGCACAGTCCGGTGGGTGGCGAATTGGCTAGAGGGTCGCACCCAAAGAGTCGTGGTAGATGGGTTGGTCTCGACCTGGAAGGGTGTGGGCAGTGGGGTCCCGCAGGGCTTGGTCCTGGGACCGATACTCTTTAATGTCTTCATCAGCGACTTGGACGAGGGAGTGAAATGTATTCTGTCCAAGTTTGCAGATGACACAAAGCTATGGGGAGAAGTGGACACGCCGGAGGGCAGGGAACAGCTGCAGGCAGACCTGGATAGGTTGCACAAGTGGGCAGAAAACAACAGAATGCAGTTCAACAAGGAGAAATGCAAAGTGCTGCACCTAGGGAGGAAAAATGTCCAGCACACCTACAGCCTAGGGAATGACGTGCTGGGTGGCACAGAGGTGGAAAGGGATCTTGGAGTCCTAATGGACTCCAAGATGAACATGAGCCGGCAGTGTGACGAAGCCATCAGAAAAGCCAATGGCACTTTATCGTGCATCAGCAGATGCATGACGAATAGGTCCAGGGAGGTGATACTTCCCCTCTATAGGGCGTTGGTCAGACCGCATTTGGAGTACTGTGTGCAATTCTGGGCGCCACACTTCAAGAAGGATACGGATAACCTGGAGAGGGTCCAGAGAAGGGCAACTCGTATGGTCAAGGGCTTGCAGACCAAGCCCTACGAGGAGAGACTAGAGAAACTGGACCTTTTCAGCCTCCGCAAGAGAAGGTTGAGAGGCGACCTTGTGGCTGCTTATAAGTTCATCATGGGGGCACAGAAGGGAATTGGTGAGGATTTATTCACCAAGGCGCCCCCGGGGGTTACAAGAAACAATGGCCACAAGCTAGCAGAGAGCAGATTTAGACTGGACATTAGGAAGAACTTCTTCACAGTTCGAGTGGCCAAGGTCTGGAATGGGCTCCCAAGGGAGGTGGTGCTCTCCCCTACCCTGGGGGTCTTCAAGAGGAGGTTAGACGAGCATCTAGCTGGGGTCATCTAGACCCAGCACTCTTTCCTGCTTATGCAGGGGGTCGGACTTGATGATCTATTGAGGTCCCTTCCGACCCTAACATCTATGAATCTATGAATCTATGTGTGTATGTGTGTATATATATGTATATGTTTATATAGAGATGTGTATATATATATATATATATATATATATATACACACACACGTGTTGGGGTTCAGACAAACAAACGTGTGTGTGTTTATATGGCATCTCTTTCCCCCTCTACTTTTTCAGATCTGAAATTGCTAAGGTTAAAAATAGAAATGTGGCATGAAAAGTACCTTGAAGATTTCTAGAAAAAAATCAGTTTTGATTTGGTAGATTTTTGTGAACTGCACACGTAGCACATTTGTGAGGCCAGTTAAAGCATAGGTCGTACAAACATATTTAAAACTGTAGCTCCTGGATTCAAGAGATATGATCAGAATGTTGATTTCCATTAAAAAAAAATCCTGGCAATTGTGGTTGCAATTAAAGTTCCTATATATGAACTAACAAAACTGAAACAGAGAGATCTGTTGATGGCCAGAAGCCATGGCCCTCAGAGGTTTGCATAACTGGGGCGAGGGGTGGGTTGGGAGGAGAGGGTGAGGGCAACTGGGGCAGCAGCCTTAACCACTGCTTTTTGGGGGAGGTATGCAAAAATAGTGGCTGCTACAGCTGGCAGCTGGCTGTTCTGCTGCCAGCATTGTCCCACATGCCAAAACTGCCCAGGGCACAGAGTTGCTCTGTTATGCCTCTGGACGTTTGACCTGCCTCATGGATCTCAGCAGAATGTCTGCTCTGAGCACCAGTGCTTCTAGGCTCCTGTAGTGCTGTCATTGCCTTCCCGGGAAGTAGGGACTCTCCTGCGCTTCTCCTCCAGGTGGGATCCCTGAAAATCTGGTTGTTTCTTGGGCCCTGTCACTTTGCACTTGGCTTTTAGCAAAGCCATTGAAGTTGACAAACTGTATTCCTTGACGCTGACCACTGACACTTGCTCTTTTCCATAAAGTGTCAGCTTTTGAAGCTCTATTAAGAACATAGGAGATAAGAAGAGCCATACTGGCTCAGCCTGTATCCTGTATCAGGAGAGCATTATATCAGCTATCTCTAGAGTGATCTATCTCCTGGTGAATACCATCTCTGGCATCCACCATTTATTGGGTTAAAGGAACTAGAGGAAACATCTCAACAATTCTGTTCAGTAGCCATTAATAGATCTATCATCCATTAATTTATCTAGTTCCTTTTTAAACCTGACTGAGCTATCTGCCACCACCACCTCCTGTGGCAATGAATTCCACAAGTTAACTGTGTTGTGTAAAAAGAGTACTATTTAAGTAAATTAAGTGATTTTTAAGTACATTTTTAACCCTGGTGGCTGCTAAAAAAAAAAAAAGCTAGATCACACAAGCTGTAGTGCCCTCCCCCGAAAACAAATTATTAAGAAGCTGGAATGCCTTATTTAAAAAAAAAATCTTCTGGTTTTTAAGCCAGCGTCATGATGTCTCAGAGTCCAGTTCGTTACGTTGAAGTGCTTGGAGTTTGCAACGGTGGTTAAGGAGGGCTGTAAAGGTACCTGTGAGGTACAAGATGTCACCAAGAGGTCTGCAGGTGTTATAGAGAGCTACTATACTCTTAAGTTTTACTTCAAGGATCCCTGCTTTGGTGCAACTTAGAAACTTCACAGCTGATAAAGTGCATAGGGCGTGGGATTTCCTAATTATGGAATCGAATCTATAGTGATGCAAAGCCAGCATGGGCAAGCAAGCACCAGCAGTGAGTAAAGGTTAAGTAAGTATCTATTGAAAGGGAGAGTTCCTCAGGGTAATAAAAAGCTGGGGTAAGGTATCCCCTTTCTTCCTGCCAGTGAGGGTGTCTAAGCCAATCTCTGCACCTATATAGCTATAGGCTTGAGGTGTTTTTAGCACAGATTTTTCTCCATTTCCATGTAGCATTGTCAGCTTCTTTGCAAGCACACAGAGCTTCAAAAGCCTTGAAAATGAAGTTGCTTTCAGGGTTTTTCTTTTTTTTTTTCTCCTTCAAAAAAAAAAAAAAGAAAAAGAAGAAAACCCATGAGGAAATTCCATCCTGTGAAGCCCTTGCCTCGGCCCATTTTCTGCTTCCTTACCCAGCCAGTGAGGAACTGCTAAGAAGCATTTGATCAGATCAAAGCATGTTTTCAAGCAATATTCATGCAAAGGATCCTGTACTGAGACACAGCTGTGTCATTTTTATATTACACATTAACACATTGTGGGGAAATCTCCCTTCCTCTCCATTTTCCATACAGTTTTCCTGAATGGAAGAAAAGTCACCCTAAATCACAACAATGGCAGATTCCAACAACTCATACAGACTACACTGTTTTAATAGATTGACTTATTATTTGTGTTACAGAAACACAGTGACATCCCAGCTGAGGGATAGCCCCCATTGCACTATACATACATATTTTAAGAGAGAGTTTGTGCCTCAAATAGCATCCAATCTGAAAATGAGCAGGCGCAACAGACTGGTGAAAACTTGCTGGCTTCCCCATGGAGAGTCTGACAGGGTAAAATCAGAGAAGGAAGCTTTTTGGTGGTTGTGTTTGAAGGGCACCGGAAATCTGTTGAGCTTGTAAGAAAAAGAGATGCACCTGTCTGTACGGTTCCAAAGCAGGATTGTGAGTACACACTACTTGTGTGCCTGGTTATTTAGTAGAGTCTTTATGGTGATGTCCTATGCATGGACCTGTATTAGAGGAAGGGCTGATTATTTCCCTTATCTACAGTACAGCAGTAAATGACACAGCAGCTGCAGGAACGACACAGTCAGAGCAGATAGAAGCTAATTCAGATAATGTTGTATTTCAGTGGTTCCTCTGTTACACCCCTTAGATCCACAGAGAAAAGGTGACAGCAAGACATGCCCAAAGAGACCCCTTCAATAAGTCAAACTGCAATAACATGCAGCTTTTCTAAACAACTTTCAAGTTGTAGGAATTAATTTCCTCTGGAAGCTTGTTTGACGTAACTCATCACCTACTTCACTAAGCATTATTCAGCCCTGCCGCTAGTGACAGAAATACTTGGCTGAGCTGCTGAAAACTGGGTCATATGGTAGATAAAACATAGGCTGCTCCCCAGGGCCACCCTCAGCACAGGCCCCCTTGAGATGTTAAATAACAATAAATATCTCCAAGCTACCATAAACACTTGGTGTTCCTGGGCTCAGTTTCTGCTCATAAGGGAGGGTAATCCTGGAATAAGCTATGCGTAGAAGGCAGATATATGGAGAGGAACTTGCAGACAAGACATATGCCTTATCGCTATTAAAATGCTAGAGTGTTCTGCCAGTATCTGTGAATCTATATAATCACTCACCAGTCACTTGCCTATGATCACCCTGACCCTTACCAGCTTGTGGAAAGAGTTTACAACTCCCTTTGCTCCTGACTTTGTGCTCCAAACTGTTATTTAGAGAAGTGGCTCTTTAGACAAGTAAGAAATCATCACCTCCTTAACCCAAGGTAACTCAATGACAGAGAGGCTGGAGTAAATGAAACACCTTAGTTTTTCAAACGTATGTAGCCCGGTGCACCAAGGTAAGTGCTCCTTCCTCCAATAGAAGGGAAGTGTTGGCTAGGCAGGAGTGCTGTGAGAGGGATCTGCAAATGCAGGCCAGTTCCCTCTATTCCCTATAGATTCAGGCCCGGAGAAGGGATGCTTAACTATATATGGATTTATTAATATATACAGAATTAAAAGAAATTGTTATTAATAAACATATGCACACAAATATGCTATTATCATATAATGCTATATCCTGTAAATGAAGGCAAGGAGATTACACCATCTCAAGAGGCATCAAACAATACATAGGTAAACAGCTGATCTAAAACAGGCAAACAACAGGTAAGTACAGGTAAGTAGCAGGGAAGGGTCACAGCCGAGCCCCAGTAAGAATCATATACTCTACACTCTATTAAACCACAAACATACAAATTAAAATACACAAAATATAAGGCACATCATCAACAAGTTTAACTTAATTCTTTAACTTCCCCAAGGCCCCAGCTGGTCCTGGGGCATTGGATGTGCTCTGGCACCCAGTGGGAGGGGAAAATCCCCAGTACCCTTCAGGCCTACCGCAACCCCAAAGAGATGCCTCCAGAAGAAAACCCAGACCTGGGGAGCCCTTTTCCTGCTTAGGCTTCCCTTCCAATAGGCAGCCTCACAAACTCAGGGTGACTCCCTTCTCCCCTGTGGGAAAGCCCCTTTCCTGGGTAACTCATGCCTCTGGGGTCTGGAGAGAGTGCTCTTTGGCCCCTCCAGTATGTTGCAGGAGCCACCTGCCCGCTTGGAGCCCTGAGCACCATCATGTGCTCCTGGGGGCTTTGCCTTCTGCTCAGGGTTGGGGGCCTGAGTTACCTAGCACAGTCTCAGGGTCTGGTTCAGCTCATGGACCTGCTGTGCAGCGCCTTCTACACCGAGTATCCGGCCTTGTGCCGGGGCTAGGGACCCAAACCACCCAGAGCAGCTCCCATGATCCTGGTCCTGATTGGACCACTCTGGGCCATGCTGCCGACACTGGAAATAGTCCACCAATCAGACTTGAGATTCTCCAAGCCCGCCAGACATAAAGAATCTGTAGGTCAGATTTTTGCCTCTGGAGTAAAAAGGATGAAGATTTATCCTCTGCCTGGGATTGTGCTTCCTCCTCCCTCCTGCAGCTGTAGGATGTAAATAGAGGACCCTGCCTGAGGTGGTACATATTGAGCGCATCTACACATTCATTAATGCATCTTAGATACTGCACATTTAGTTTAGTACTTGCTTAATAAAATACTAACAGCATGCGCAGTACCTAGAGTTACAGTAATGCCAGCGCAAGGTTATTTAGTGACATTTATTGAGCATTAGCCTAATAACGCTGCAGTAGGCTATTAGCACGGTTTTTGCTGTGACATGCTAATGCACAGTGCTATTAGGCTAATGCACAGTAAGTACCTTGTGTAGATGCCCTGGCAGAGTATGATGCCCTAGTGATCTCGGGCCAGTAGCATAGTCCCTTTACTACATACTGAGCTCCTCTGAAGAAGTATTTGGCTCATATTGCTGCTGTTGGACCCTTTTTCAAAAGAGTAAACAGTCTTTCTTTTAAAGAAACCATGCCTCAAGAACTTTTTTGCTTGCTCTAAATTCATAATTCATTTTGTATGGACATGATATAAGCTCAAATTACATTGCATAGGCAGTCAGCTTCCTCTGAATTTTGAATTCCTTAGCAGAGTCACCATTTAGTATATAGGTTTGGATTCTCTAAGTTTGTTGAAAACGCTGAAGTTCTGTGGTCCCTGTATTATTTTGGTTACTTTACTCCACTCATCATATTTTCATTATATCTTTTATAATTATAAGAAGAACAGTATGTAGTATATTTCTCCAAACTGCAGAGCCAAATTTCACTGAAGAGACACATGCTTATATCAAGGCTAAACCTAAGTCCACCAATAAATGCCGGTCAAAAGGAAATTATTCTGACCTTGTATCTCAAACTCATAACTGCAGCTGACTTCCAGCTGTGGGTATTAACATCTGATTTTTATCAGGGCAAAGTGTCAAGTTGGGCACCCGAAATCAGAGACTGCTCTTGGACATTTTTGGCCTAATTTTTTCCCCCATGTTTAAGTTTTCTCAAACATGTAACAGGATAAAATTTATGCATTTTTGTAAAGAACTTTATGACCCTCAGGTGAGTTACCATTACAAGGACAAAGTACTATTCTTCATTAAAGGCTTTTTAAATGTAGGCTTTTCAGTTTAAGAGCAACCTGAGAAGAATTTAAAAAATGGGACTCAAGTTTTTTTTGGGGATGCTGTGTTTTGTTATGTCTAAGGAAGAACTAAAAAAGGTGGTAGTGTGTGCTTATTTTTCTGCTTGTTCTAACCCTAGAAAGGTCAGGAAAACTAAACAGAGGCTTCTCTGATTTTTCCTTGAAAACTTGTTTTCTAGCTTTGAGCATTTTTATGAAATTCCTTTCCTTACTGCAAGTACAGGGGGGTTGATTCTTTAACAAAGATTTATCCATGTCGTTTATCAGTATTCAAACTTAAAGAGCAGTTACAAAGAAACATAAATCACATTGTTTGAAGCTGTCTGGTTTAAAAATCCTGTCTCCCTGAGTGCTCTGCTTTCTTTCTCAGCCTCCTAGGGAGTCACAAGTTTTACAGTTATAGCTGATACCCAGAGCACGTAAGACATGAATTTCCCATATATAAGAAACCACAAAAAGAAAATCCCCATTTTCTTTTACATCAGGGCTGTCAAATTAAAATGAGCTTGCAGGCTGGATCTGAACTACAGGGTTTCTTGCAGGCTAGGGTTTTTTGTAGGCCAAATGACCTATCTCCAGATATGGCCTGCATGCCTTTTTGCTGTGACTGCTTGAGCCATCTTTGTCAGCACCAGCAGACAAGGAGTTAACAAGGCTGTTGCTCAACAACTGTTGCCAACTGCTGCCAAATTTGATCACTAGCAGCAATCCAAAATGCTATCTTCGGCAGTGGCATCCACCCGGTGCGTGCTGGTTGCACCAAGCCAATGTCAGGCTACAGGCTGCAGTAACAGCTGTGGAGAGGGATGTAAATGTAGAATTGCTTCAGGCTGGGAGCTTCTGTACCAGCTGTGCTGATGTATTATGACCCTGAAGGTAAGATTTTGGACACAGCATTTCTTTGCTCAAAGCCTGTTTGATGAGCTTCATGTTGAATGAGTATATTTGGCCCATAAAACTGTCTTGGGAGAGAAAAAGATTCTGTTCTGCTCTTGTCTCACTGAGTCACTGGACAGAACAAGGTTTGCTGCCTGGCCCATCCCATATTAAAGGAGAGAACCAGTTCTATATCTTTGAATTGAAAAAGTTTGAAAGAAATAATTCCAATGGACTCATTTCAGTTAGCAACTGTAGCTTTTTCATGTTCTTGCCAATGTGCCACTATGTTAGCAGTTGCCTTCAAAGATAATTGAGTTTCCAGCTGCACAGCTAGTGGTGACTTTGGACTCCTTTGCAAAGCATTTCCACATGGGTGGTCCAAATGGAGATCCTCTGGAAGACCAGGACACCTTCTTGGCCTGGGTATTGGATGTTTGCCTCACAAAAGAGAAAAGCCAGAAATGATTCTAATGGCAAAGAAGAGAGGCCCAGTGGGTTGAGGGAGAGTGAATAACAGTTGTTAGATGGCCCACTGCAGCCTTTAAGAAGATATCTTTTCCATTAAATGAGTGTTTACATTTTCAAGAAGTGCTCAAAATTACAAAGGGGTTTACTGTGGTTCTGATTTTCATGTAGGTTTCGAATGTGTGGAGAGCAGATGATGCATTAAGAACTGTTTATGAATTTTCTCAGTTTCCTGGTTTCTCCCCTCCTGGGAACTATTGATGGTCATTTCATCTTTCTTATGTGACTTTTAAGATCCTTGGGGACAAAAAAAGAAATGTTTTTTTTGGTTACTTCCCAGTGGGATATCTTACAAATAAATAGTGGGGCTGAGAAATGGGAAGTGGAACATAAATTAAAAAAAAAAAGCTTAGATTCCACTAAGCCTAGAGTCACTTCCCTCAAAATTTATCTCAATCATAAGTCCTAAATAAAGATAAAGTCCCAGAAAATAAAATAAAAAAACCCCAGTCCAAATACAGTACACATTTTCTTGCATATATCAGAATTTATAGGACTTAAATTGGATGCTGAACATGATGTACATCAGTGATATTACTGGTTTCCAGATGGGCAGAAGAGAAATGGCATTAATGAATTATGTTTCTAAAACTAGATATTTTTTTCCAACTCTCATGCTTCAATCAGTCACTCTGTCTCTCACTTGTTCTTTATTTTAATCATAACTCTCTATGTTTCAAGGTCTCTTTCCCTTAGTGTTTTACAGTTGGAGTAATTTCTAACTCACTATAAAACTTGTCAGACGTACGGACAAAAGGTCAGTTTTAATCTATTTTATATAGCCAAAATGCTCTTTTGACGGGATCAGGCTTCATGGCTTGGTAGGGGTTGTCCTGGAATTAGAGAAACATTCAAGTTTGGAGAACAAAAGGAACACAATGAAGGCTTGAGCAAGAGAGGAAGTCAAAATATCCACTGGAGTAACTTCACTGAAACCAACAGAAGTCTGCTACAAGAGAATTTGGTCTAAGGAGTTTAATCAATGCCAGTTGAAGACTAAAACAAAGAGCCAATGGGCAAGGGGATTGGATTAGTGTTGTAGTCAATAACTTTCTCCCTCCCCCCCGATTAAAAATGGTAGAATCATGTGATAACGATAGCTATTTTCTTAGTGCTATACTAGGTATATAAATAACTTCTCTCTGTCTTGCTGACTAGTATTTTTATAAGATACGCATGACTGTTATATAAGGCCATGTTTGAGGTTGTCTCTTACTGGTTGAGTTACACAGTACAGCTGAAACAGAGTTTGGACGGGTGCAGTGAGACTGTGCTAGGAGTTTGCCCAACACCAGTCCAAATATCCTTAATCAGAACATTTCCCTTCATTTCTGTGTTACAATATGGCTGAAGCTCCCCTGGAGCAAGTACCTCAGATCCCAGAGAGGCAGTAAAGGTGCCTTGATCTGAAAGGGAGCATCTATTGCTAAGTGCAGTAGCAGCCTTTACAGTACCAGCTGGCTTCCCACCTCTGGAGGGTGAAACCCTGGTATGAGCACATTAATAAATATGAGCTCAAGCTGTAAAGTCTGGATCCCAATCTGAACCTCCCTTGAGGGCTGAGGATTTTTGATTAAACTTCTTATAAGCTTCACAAGCTTCCAGTTTACTTATCATGAAATGCACAAGAGGAATTTTAGTGTGTCCTTTAAGCAGCAGCTCTCCTGTTCCTAGTCATACCTGAAAGATAATACATGTGATAAATCAACCTGCCACAGGCATTAATTTTGCTTTAAGGTAGTACCAGTGATTCCAAACCTTACAAGCACTTAGGCTCATAGAGTAATATGTTTGAAAAGGGCCTCAAGGTCATCTAGTCCAACCTTATCCAAATGCAGGATACTCTTTTCCTCCTCAACCTATTGATGGATGAATCTTCATGTGCTTGGTGTAATGCAGTTGTGCCTTATTTAATTAATCAGGAAATTGAAGGAGAAATAAGTTGGCTCTATTCTCAGTATGACAGGGTTGTCAAATATCAGTAAATTTACTGTCTGTCGGCAAAAAAAAGACTAAAATGTCTGTCAGTAAAGACCTTAAAAAAAACTTTAGCCATCAGTAGAAATACTAAGCATCCACAGCCTGATTGAAGCTCCAACAGACAGAGCACAGAAATGCCAACTGTTGTTCAAGTGGGAAAGCAGCACTGTGCAGGGAGCATTTTTTCAGCCATGTGCTACTGCTGCTGCATCTCAAGTTGCCTGCAATACTGCTGGGTCACAGATAGGCTTCTTTGGGGGGTCCATGCTTGGACGGGGTGAGTGGGGCCGGCAGGATTAAGGCTTGAGGAATGGGTTGCGGGGCCAGCGTGGTACAGGGTGCAGTCAGGGGCATCAGGGTGTGGTGGTTAGTAGGGGACCCTTGGTAGTGGGGACAATATGGTGTAAAACCATTTCTGCAGTGGAGCAGATTTGCCACTCCAATAAATATTTTTATGGCAAACATTTTACTGACAATCAAACTTTTTTTTTTTTTACTTTTTTACTGTGGAAGATGTTAAACCCCTAAATTTGAACCAAGTCCTTCTAACTAGTAGAAGAGTTACATTTACATAATTTAAAAAACATATACCAGAAAAATGCATGTGCCACTAACAAAAATTGGCTGTTGATAAAAAGCTAGCAGATTATCAGTACAAAAAAAATTCCTCATTAGGCAACCCTGCAGTATTGGTCTGTAACTAAGTCTGCAGGATACTGTCAGGGACTGAGCTGCAATCTTAAAACAGGATTTGGGTTTTCAGGCCTTTGCTTAAATGTTGAGACATGCATTTATCAGAAATACCACACTATAAAGACACTTTTTGCTGTGTGCCAGGGTTCCACAGTCAAGTCTTGTTGTCTCTATGTGAAGTTATTAAAAAAGTTGTTTTTAATATATGATGAAGTGCACACTTCAAGTGTGCATAGGAGGGCTGTGCGAAATTTCGCCTGCTGTTTCATTTTGACGCTATTTCAACTTGTTTTGAGCTCAAAGCGAAACAAAACAAAATGAAACAAAACACTGTTCTGTCGAAACATCGAAGCAAAATGGTGCTGTTTCGCATAGCCCTAATGCGTATGTCATATAACTAAGTATTTGTATACCTGCCTAGACTAATTTATGTGTTTGTGGTGTGGGGGGTATTACATCCCTTTGCATTATATACATTGATGCTGTTTTCAGTGTTAATGTCACTTATGAATACTTTGTTCTCAGTGCTGAAGAATTTCATAGTGTGCTGGTGAATTACTATATAGCACTTCCATATTTACTTGATTTTAAGATGAGCCTCCCCCTCCCCCCCACTTAGCATGGGGGGGGAAAGCTCCTCATCTTAGACTTGAGTAAGAGGTAGCAAGTAGCTTCTCCAGCTCAGTCTCCAGCTCTTATCTGAGGTAGAGGCCATAGCCACAGCTGCTGCCAGCCTAGCCACTCTCTTACCACCTCTGCACCTGACTATGTGCCTCCTGCAGCCTCTTCCCTTTGTCTTTCATTCTCACAGCCTCTGTTCTCCTGCCTGTCTCTCTCCCTCCCACCTTACTTCTGCTTTATGCTGGCAAGCTCCCTCCATGCTGAAGCCTGGGGCACAGAGCACAGTCCCAGCCTGGCCCCATAGCAGCAGGAATCAGCCCACACAGCTGCTACAGGGGTTGGGTCTATGATCTGTGCCCCAGGCTAGAATGGGGATGGAGCATGCCATTTCAGAGCAAGGGTAATGTGAGGAGTGGGGAGCAGAGGCTGGGGGATGGGTGGGGAGTAGAAGTTGGGGAGAATAGTCAGGAGGGGGAGCAGAGAGGGAAGGGGGGGGATCAGGTGTCAGGGGACAGGCACAAGAAGGAGGCAGGCTGCTTGACCTTCCAATACCATCTGTCCTCCACTGTCTGCCCCTCTGCAGCAGTGTGTGGGGGTGTGAATTAAAGATGACCCTCCAATAATTTGATTCTATATATGGGTAAAATTTATACATTTTCCAAGTATAGAATCTAATTATTTGGTGGTTATCTTCAATTTGGGGTTGTCTTAAATTCAGGTAATTATGTATTTTACAGATGGGGAGCAAGAGCACTTAGAGGGGTATGATAGGGCTGCAATTCTTCATTTGCCTTCTCTAATAAGTATTTAACAATCCAATTTGAAACACCTTGAAAGAATGTGAATGGGTGACTGGTTTTCATAGGTGCTGAACATCTGCACCTCTGTTTGCAAATTATTGGAAGCTGCAGGTACTCAGGTGGGCAGCACGTTATTGGTTTAGACCGTATTCACTCTCTTTCTGGTTTGCTTTGGTTGCTCGTTTTTTCAGTCTAGGCTTGCTTCCTGTTTGCAGTGCAATAAACATTTCTCCTTTTCTCTTTTCATTCTGCAGGTAACCTTCAGAACACAATACAGCATCAGACCACACTGAACAATGCAGAAGGTAATGTTACTGAAATGAAGGGTAACATTTCTATTTGTGTTAGGGGGAGTAGGGTTTAGCCTAACTGAACACCAAGATGTAGTGGAAGTGTAGAACTTGCTGAGTTGTTCACCATGCTGTGAGAAAGGAAAATGGCAAACTGTGTGTATCAATTGCCTCTGAGCAAAGAGAACTACATCTGGGAGAACATCTGACAGAGAGGAAATGACATCCGTGTTTTCTAAAGTGGTGGAGCAGTTTGCCACAGATGCTGGTTTGCTTAATATGCTTAAAATAGTGCCAAGTCAGCATGACAGGATCATTTGGAGGATACCAGTCTCTTTCAGTAATGTAACAGCAGCAAAGTTTTTTGGTAGGGTGAATATTTTGCTGATGTTGTTCACAGAATGACCTTCCCTCAGAAGCCAGGCTTGCCTTCGTGAGACAGAGGCAAGTTTCATGACTAGTGCAGAGAGGCAGTATGGAAAAGGGAGCTGTTGCAGTATTGTGCAGGTTTCAGATCTTGGTTCATTGTTGGCTGGCACTGAGTTATCAGTATGAGGGTTATCTATTAATGGGCGGATTGGCCATCTTGAGAGTAGACATGAGATCATCTGGGATGTCAAAGCAAGACCAACATCCTCCAGAATTTATGATTAAAGAGACCTGCCATTTTAATTCCTGTTCTGAATCGAATAAACATTCAGAAACAAGAATATTTGAGCCAGTAGAAGTCAGAAGAGTGGGAGAAATGTGTTTGAAATGTAATTGTTAACAATTCTCCATTTAGGAATGGTTAAGGACAAGTCCCATACCTTATCCTTCCCATCCCTGTAAAACGGCACACTGATGAATCTTTGGAGTCTGCTTTTGTACAAGATGTATTTCAAAGATCTTTTAGTAAATGGGGCTATATTTCTTTGAGGCTCTAGGTGTTTTAAGGATGGAGGAGGGAGGGAGGCAGATGTTTCAGAAGCAGTACTGCTGAACATCAGAGATTACATCGGCTTATAGCTCTCTGTGGCACAAGAAGTGCAAAGTACACTCAGCTCCTATTAACAGAAGGGAGTTCTTTTTCTCACAAAACATAATTAACTTGTGGAACTCACTGCCACAAGATGTTGTAGGGGCCAGCAATTTAACCAGGTTCAAAAGGGGATCAGACAAATTCAGACAGGGTAGGTCCACCCCTGGATATTAAACAAAATAATAGGGGTACAATTTCCAAATGATGATGGCCTGGGCCTCTGAATGCTGGAAGCTCTAAGAGGGGCAATGAACAGCTCAGTCTGGATTGGGCCTGCATAATACTTTTCCCCTTAGAGTCTGCTCTGAGCTACCACAGGATACAGGATCCTGGGCTAGATGGACCTGTGGACTGACCTAGTATGGCATCTCTTAACTTTTTATGCTCTAAGTCAGTAGGGCTTGTAGGAGTTCAGGACTTCTGAGGACCAAACCTGTTGTGGCAGAACCACATGTTTACCCAAATTGCCCTTGCTGTTAGTATATAGTTTTAATGAACATATGAGCCTTTTTCAAGTCATACTGAAGTCAGCAGGATTTTTTTCCAGTAACTTCAGTGACAGCTGGATCTGTCCGTCATATAGCAACATAGTGTGAAAACATGCAGCACCGAATTCATTGTTGGCTTAAGTGACTGTAACTCCCTTGGACTCCATTGCTGCTGTCTCTTCTGAATTTCATTGGGAAGTACTCCATTTACACCAAGGATGAATTGGGCCCTCGATTCCTGGATGAAGTCCTCTACCATCCAATGCAGGTTAACTGTGTGTTGAGAAATTGAGCATTTAGAAAATTATCAAGGAGACCCTTCTGGATAAGCTGGCTGAGGGCAACATCCTGAGGGACAGCCAGCACAGGTTTGTTGTGGGTAGGTCTTGCCTGACTAATCTCATCTCCTTCTATGACCAGGTGATGTATCACCTGGACAAGGTAGAAGAGATTGACGTCATATATATGGACTTTAAAAAAGCCTTTGATCTGGTGTCCCAGGACCTCATTATGGATAAATTGGCCAACTGCGACCTTGGCTACACCACAGTCTGATGGCTAGAAAATTGGCTCCGAGGTCGGATCCAGAGAGTAGTGGTCGATGGCAGCAAATCATTATGGTGCTCCGTGACCAGTGGCATCCCCCAAGGCTCTGTCCTTGGACTGGTTCTCTTTAACATCTTTATCAACGATGTAGACATTGGTGTCAGAAGCACACTGGCTAAGTTCGCCAATGACACTAAACTTTGGGGCATAGCGTCCATACCTGAGGACAGGCTAGTGATCCAGGCTGACTTGGATAAACTTAGTAAGTGGGCGGACACAAACCTGATAATGTTCAGTACCAATAAATGTAAGGTACTCCACCTCGGGGGGAAAAAACGCACAGCACACTTATAGGCTTGGCAGTGCTACACTTGCTAGCACCACTGCTGAAAGAGACTTGGGGTCAGCCTTATGAAGAGAGGCGGAGAGCCATGGGACTCTTCAGTCTGGAAAAGTGCAGGCTCAGGGGGGACCTGGTAGCTGCTTACAAGTACATAAGGGGTGTACATCGGGATCTGGGAGAATGTCTGTTCACCAGAGCGCCCCAAGGAAAAACAGGGACCAACGGTCATAAACTCCTACAAGACTGTTTTAGGCTGGACATAAGAAAAATTTTCTTTACAGTCCAAGCCCCCAAGACCTGGAATAGACTCCCTTCAGAAGCAGTGCAGTCACCTACTCTGGACTCATTCAAGAAACACTTGGATGCTTATCTGGCTGGGATCCTTTGACCCTAGCTGACTTCCTGTCCCTGGGACAGGGGGCTGGACTCGATGATCTTCGAGGTCCCTTCCAGCCCTAATGTCTATGAAAAAAAAACATTCTCGAAAGCAAGCTAATGAAGTACGGTTTGGATGAATGAACTGTAAGGTGGATAGAAAACTGGATAGATCATTGGTCTCAAAGGATAGCAATCAATGTCTTAATGTCAAGTTGGGAGCTGGTATCTAGTGGAATGCCTCAGGGGTTGGTCCTGGGGGCTGGTTTTGTTCAATATCTTCATCAGTGACTTGGAAGATGGGATGAAGTGCACCCTCAGCAAGTTTGCAGATGACACCAAGATGTGGGGAGTAGTAGATATGCTGGAGGGCAGGCTAGGATTCAAAGAGACCTCAGCAAATTGGAGCATTGGACTAAATGAAATCTCATAAGGTTAACTAAGGACAAGTGCAAGGTCCTGCATTTAGGACGGAACAATCCAATGCACCGGTACAGGATGGGGACTGACTGGCTAAGCAGCAACTCTGCAGAATAGGACCCGGGGTTTACAATGAACAATAAGCTACATATGAGCCACCAGTGTGCCCTTGTTGCAAAGAAGGCTAATAGCATACTGGGCTGCATTAGTAAGAGCATTGTCAGCAGATCAAGAGAAGTGATTCTTTACCTCTATTTGACACTGGTGAGGCCACATCTGTAGTACTGTGTCCAGTTTTGAGTTCCCCACTACAGAAAGGACATGGACAAATTGGAGAGAGTCCAGTGGAGGGCAAGAAAAATGGTTAGGGGGCTGGGGAACATGACTTATGTGGAGAGGCTAAGGGAACTGGGCTTATTTAGTCTGGAGAAGAGAAGACTTCTGAGGAGGGGGGATTTAATAGCAGCCTTCAACTACCTGAAGAGGGGTTCCAAAGAAAATGAAGCTCGACTTTTCTCAGTGGTGGCAAATGGCAGAACAAGAAGCAATGGTCTCAAGTTGCAGCAACAGAAGTTTACATTAGATGTTAGTGTAACAGGCAGTTTAAGGGGCGCTTACCTTCCAAGTGTCCTAGGTTGGGCCCTGCCTGAATGCTTAAGGAGGACTGTCCCAATAGAGACACCATACTTGTAGTTCAGTACTATCTCCAGCAAGGGGATGCAAGATTCAAAAAGAAGTTAGGAAACCTGGGAAAATTCCAGCCTAGGGATTGGCTGGGCAGTTCGCCTTAAGACCTGAGTGTCTCCCTGCCCACCGGGATGATGGATGAATCTTCATGTGCTTGGTGTAATGCAGTTGTGCCTTATTTAATTAATCAGGAAATTGAAGGAGAAATAAGTTGGCTCTATTCTCAGTATGACAGGGTTGTCAAATATCAGTAAATTTACTGTCTGTCGGCAAAAAAAAGACTAAAATGTCTGTCAGTAAAGACCTTAAAAAAAACTTTAGCCATCAGTAGAAATACTAAGCATCCACAGCCTGATTGAAGCTCCAACAGACAGAGCACAGAAATGCCAACTGTTGTTCAAGTGGGAAAGCAGCACTGTGCAGGGAGCATTTTTTCAGCCATGTGCTACTGCTGCTGCATCTCAAGTTGCCTGCAATACTGCTGGGTCACAGATAGGCTTCTTTGGGGGGTCCATGCTTGGACGGGGTGAGTGGGGCCGGCAGGATTAAGGCTTGAGGAATGGGTTGCGGGGCCAGCGTGGTGCAGGGTGCAGTCAGGGGCATCAGGGTGTGGTGGTTAGTAGGGGACCCTTGGTAGTGGGGACAATAGGGGGTAGGGGAGAGAGGGGTAGGGGAGAGAGAGAGGCGCACGCTGTGTGAAAAGGGTTGGGAAGAGCCTACAGCATTGTCCCACCCTGTGGATGCCTGCTGGACCCTTCGTGAGTGGGCTACAGGCCAGTGGAGTGCCTAAAAGGTCAACCAGGAGAGAACAGAACGAGCATGCGGGGTTCATGAGTGAGCTTAACAAATTCCTTAGGGTGCAGACATAGACCTGGGAAACCCCTAGAAAGCAGGAAGGCAATTCCCCACTGGGCTTGATGACTTGGGGGGTCGGTAAGAGTGTGATAAATCATCATCCCTACCCTGCCTCCCTCCACCCCGTGAGAGCAGTTTGCTCTCCCTATGTGAGTTTAATTGCGTGAACAGCTCTGTTGGCTTTGGGAGGCCGTGCCCAGGCAGAGAAGTGTGCACAGAGGAGTATGGGGAAGAATTTGTGTTTTGCAGGGGTCTGGAGTGGAAACAACCTCTGCAGACTGTGAGATGCCTAGGCCTGCATGGGATAACCCGAGACAGCTGAAGCCTGCAAAACATGGGATGAGAGGAGTGAGGGACTGCCCCCCCTCCATCCTTTGGGCAGTAGTGGGAGTGACTGGGTATTAGTTGTAAATAATTAATTAGGGGTCAATACAATGGGTATTTAACACCGTGCATAAATTATTGGCTTTGTATTCGTTATCTCGATCATCCTTTAAGTGTAAATAGTTATCAACTGTTATTTTTCTATAAACTCATCCTTGTGTATTGTAAGTAGAGTATTGCAAACTTCTGATAGTATTTAATATTCGCTTGCATATAGCAATTATTTACTGTATATAATTACATTCTGTAAATAGTTACTCCTGAGTCTGAAAGTTCTCTCCATTGTAAAAGGCAGCCCCTTCTCTTGACATTCCTAGATGAGCTGAGCAGGGGTAAAGCTAGCTGACACCCCAGGTCCCAAACATCTGGACATGGCTGTGCGTAGTGTCACACTCCAAATGTTACATTAGGAAAAAACTTTCTCACAAGGAGGGTAGTAAAGCATAGGAGCAGGTTACCCAGAAAGGTTCTGGAATCTCCTTCCTTGAAGGTTTTTAAGACTAACCCAGCTAGACAAAGCCTCAGCTGGGATGATCTAGTTGGGGATGGTCCTGCTTTGAGCAGGGGGTTGGACTAGATGATCTCCTGAGAGCCCTTCCAACTCTAATTTTCCATGATTTGTATGATTTCTATGACATCTTGACTCACAGGAATGGTGGTCCCCAGATCATGTACTCTTTTGTTTTTTGGGGGCATGTTGTTATGTAAATGAGATTTATATAATTCTCATTTATAAATCTGTAAATCCCAGTGTGGAAAGGTTTTGTGTATCAGCAATTCCTTCCAAAGTCAAAGGAAGCTGGCCTGCTTCATACATTTCAAGATTAGATTCATAATGAAGGGAATCCCATATTTCTCTCTTACGTGTACATTACATGAAGACATTACTTACACTGAATATTTATATATTTATATATCTATCCCCCTACCCCCCCCACACCTCCCCGCTGCCCAGCAGGTAAGTCTTTGGGGAGGTGAGGAGGGAAGGGAAAGGGCCATGGTAGGAGTAGGGCAGATTGAGGCCCCAGCCTTAGCCCCACTCCCTCCCTCTCCACTGGGGCCTTCATCTGCCCCCCCCAATGGTGGGGAGGTAGGGAATGAGGCAGGGGCAGGCCCTGCACAGCTGGCACGAGGTGGAGATGGAGCTGCAAGCAGCTCATCTGGGGGGTACGGGGAGGGGGGCATGCAGCTCAGGAGGGCATGGGGGGCACATGCCCCCAGATCTGCTGGCGGGGCCAGCTGTGGGCTGGGGCTGGGGCAGTACCAGCTCTTCCTGGCTGAGCTGCGATGGCAGCAGTGCTGGGAGCGAGTCCACAGGAGGGATACCAGTCCACTAACTGTTAGCGCAGACTTAGTGAAGGGTCACTTGGAGGGGCTGGATGAGTTCAAATCAGTGGGCCCGGATGAACTTCATTCAAGGGTGCTGAAGGAATTGGCCACTCATAGCAGAGCTGCTGGCACAGCTGTTTGAACACTCATGGTGCTCTGGTCAGGTCCCAGAGGACTGGAAAAGGGCCAGTGTGGTCCCAATTTTCAAGAAGGAGAGGAGGGAGGAACCAGGAAACTATAGGCCTGTTACTCTCACCTCTATCCTTGGGAAAACTCTGGAAAAAATCATTAAGGATCATATTTGTGGGAGCCGAGCAGGGGAAATAATGCTGAAAGGAAATCAGCACAGATTCATTGCAGGTAGATGCTGCCTGACTAACCTTGTTTCTTTTTATGACCAGGTCACAAAATGCTTAGACACAGCAGTTGAGGTAGATGTCACCTACCTAGACTTTAAGAAAGACTTCAATACAGTATCTCATTCTGTTCTTGTAAATAGACTGACAGGCTGTGATGTAGATGATTACATGGTCAAGTGGGTAGGAAATTGGCTTAGAGGTTGCTCCCAGAGAGTGGTGGTAGACGTGTCGATATCGAGCTGAAAAGATGTGGGCAGTAGAGTCCCACGAGGCTCAGTCCTTGGATTGGTGCTAATCAATGTCTTCATCAGTGACTTGGACGAGGGCATGGAGAGCACCCTGTCCAAGTTTGCAGACGATACCAAATTATGGGGCAAAGTTAACATACCAGAGGGTGGGGAACAGATCCAGACAGATCTGAACAGGTTGGAAAAATGGGCAGAATGTAATAAGATGCAGCTCAACAAAGACAAAAATTATTTGTCCCTCCCTTTTTTAAGTAAAAAAAAAAAAACCAAAGGGAGGGGCAAGAAATTTTGTAATAAGATGCAGCTCAACAAAGACAAATGCAAAGTGCACCTGGGCAAAAAGAACCAGCAACACACTTACAGGCTGGGGGATGACCTTCTCCACCACACAGCAATGGAAAGGGATCTTGGAGTTACAGCTGACTCCAAGATGAACATGAGTTTTCAATGTGACGAAGTGATCAACAAGGCTAACCTCATTTTATCATGCATTAGCAGATGCATGACGAACAAGTCCAGGGAGGTGATGCTTCGCCTCTATGTGGCACTGGTTAGGCCTCAGTTGGAGTACTGCAACCAGTTTTGGGTGCTGCACTTCAAGAAGGGCGAGGAGAATCTTGAGAAGGTTCAGAGGAGGCCACTCATATGGTCAGAGGCCTGCAGGCAAGGCCCTACGAGGAGATACTGAGGGACCTAGATCTCTTCAGCTTTCGCAAGAGAATATAAATTAATCAGGGGAGGGCAGCAGGGAATAGGAGATGCTCTATTTAGTAGGGCACCCCCTGAAGTAACTAGGAATAATGGCCACAAATTGATGGAGAGCAGACTTAGGTTGGACATTAGAAAGAATGTCTTCACTGTAAGGGTTGCCAGAATCTGGAATGAGCTTCCAAGGGAGGTGGTGCTCTCCCCTACCCTGGGAATCTTCAAGAGGAGACTGGACAAGCACCTAGCTGGGGTCTTCTGAGGTGTGATCATTTAATATTTTCAGAGCTGGTGCAGCATGGTAGGTCTATACATTGTGTTCTTTCAGGGAGACCTCTTTATCTTGTTTCTTTTTTTGTTGTTCCTAAGTGATTTTGATTAATTTAGGTTGAAATTTAGCTGTTTGCTTTTTGTAGATATGAAAAAAGCAAAATATGTGCTTCTTTTGATGTAGAAAGTACCTCTGATTTACAGATATCCCTGGACCAGACCCTCTGGCTCCAAAACTTCCCAAGCATTGGGAAAGGTCAGGTCCAGATTCAGACTGTGAATCTGGCTCATTTTTATTAGCAAGGAGTTCAGATCCCAAGCTAGAGGACCAATAAGTAGCATTCTGAACTGTCAGACACTTTCAGTTGCTTAATGGAGATGCCTTTCATCACAGCTTTAAAACTCTCTGTTATTTACTTAAAAAAGGGAGAGACAAGAATTTTTGTGGGTGATACCTTATATTGGACCAACTGTATGGTTGGGATAAAGCTTTTGATGCAAGCCATTCTTTGTCAGGTCTGAGGAAAGCAGCTCATAAAAGAGAGATCACATAAAAAATGCTGCAGTTTTTCCATCTATTTCCTTGCACCCTCTTAGCACAGTAGAAAAGTACAAAAATAGGATGCAGTTCCATGCCTGAGGCATCATGGTTTGCAAATTAACCAGACTGAAGTGTTCAACAAACCCAGGGATTTCACAGTCTGATTGGACATTGTTTAATGCTTTATCAGGCAAAATTTCACAGTATGCTCCTTTTACTGATGCGTTGTGTAAAATGCGTAAGTGACAGTACAGATGTGTACTTTAACATACAAGTGTCCTGTTCAGCACCTGCATTGGATACATCCGCTGGATCTGTTGTCATAAATTCAAGTGTGATATTGTCCATTTCCCCCCTCCATGCATCAATGGGAACTGTTAATGCATACTGGAAGGTGTTTAAGGCTGGTGTTAGTTCTCTTGTATTTGGTAGAGCATTTCACTCTGGTATGCAATGCAGTGGAGAATCAGGCCTAGAATATCTCTTGCTGGTACTTCTCTGTCAGTTTTCCATTTGGTGACTATAAATCAGGATGTTGTGCAATGTAGAAACAAGCATAAACCAAGTGAACTTTTTTAATTGTTTGAGAATGGAGAGCTTTTTGCTGTTAGCTGTAGCAAAAATAATTTATATTTGTTCTTCATTAGGTCTACCAAATGGTGTAACTAATTTGAAGTCCCCCCCTTTTTAGATTCATCATTGCTCAAATTAAAAAAAAAAAAAGTTGGTGTTGTTTTGCTTATCAGAATGATTCCAGCTGACCATTATGGCAATATCCATGAAAACCAGAGGGCTTACCTTCTGGGACTGTTTCTCTTTTCTTTGTGAGAAATTGTTCACACCATGCCCATGTATCACATATGTTACCAACTATGATTTCAGGCCTCCCCAGGCCTCTATACTCTTGTTGGAGTTTCAGCCTTTCCAGTCTTGGCCCCTTTTCTCTGGCTGGGACACTCTCAGCCTAGGTCCACTGCACTGGACTCTGGCTTCTGGGCTCCAGCCCCTGTTTTTTCCCTCTAGGGCTGTAGGCCCCTGGCCCTGGTTCTGCCCCTCTCAGGCTGAGGGCCCCCTGGCCCTGTCTGGCTTCCATCCATGCTAGGTTTCAGCTCTTTTCTAAGCTTTAACCCCACTTTGGCTTAAGCCTGTTCCATGCCTTGAGCTCCAGCCCTGTGGCAGACTCAATGCACCACATGCCCCTTGGGCACTCTGTAGCTTTAAACCCAGTGCAACCCTCAGGCCCCCCCACTCTGGCTCAAGTCTAGGTGTGCCCCTAAGGCAGCCCTCTGTGGCCTCCATTTATCCCCTTTTGTAGCCACTTCTGGTCCGCCAGTGTAAAGTTTAAACAAAAATATAAGCCTACTGGCTATAACTAAAATCCCCATACACTGGGCCCTACTCCCTGCAAGCTGTGAGCCTCTTATTTGTAGTCTCCAGGGCAGGTCAAGTGCCAGGCACTCCCTCTCCCATATCCATCCTGCTTAGGAACTCCTCTTCTTGCTGCCCACAGAGTCGGGCTGTCTGTCCTGACTCAGGCCCTGGGTTTACATGCCTTCTAAGCTCTGCTTCTTCCCATCAGTTGACTCCTCAGCCACCCACAGGGGTTTCCAATTAGGTCCTGGTGGCTAGTGTCTAGGGAAGCTTACAACTGCCACTCTTTCTGCTTTATCAGGGCTCTGTCCTACTGTCCTACTGCTGGGCTGCAAGTCTAGCCCTGCAATAGGCACTCTTAGTCTATGGCTACCCGGCTGTCTCTCATGAGCAGTCTTCCCTCCTGCCTGGGGCCTACTTCTCTCTTCAAGTAACAGGAACCCTCTGGCTCCCTGTTACAGCAAGGACAGAGGATGTGCAACTGTTTCTTTCTTTTCGTTTTAATACACCCCCACCCCTCCACAGTCCCACCACCTTGGATTGCTCATCACTCAGTAACCATGCAACCAGCTGAATGGTATTGAATTTTTTTTAGCCTCTAGAATTGAAAACACTGCTTGTAATTGATGGTTTGCTTTAAGACCACAGGAAGTTACTTGTCACTATCCATTAACAGGCACTTTTCTAGCCAGTTTTGCCATTTTAAAGAAAAATAGATGAAGAAGCAGAAAAAAAAAGTGTGTGGGGGGTGGGGGTGAGAGATTGGGAAGTGGAATTCATGGTCTGCTATTTATACCTCAGCCAAAGAAATTGAAATATTGAACTAACTTTCTACTCATGACACTATGTTCAATACATATTATTACTGTTTTTCTTTCAGCCTCATTGAACCTCCAAGAATAAAAAATGCATGAAACATGAATTGAATTAGTTTTGAGTCCACTGACTCAGAAGAAATCAGAGAGATTTAGAAAGAAGATTCTCATCCCCTCTCCCCAGTAGAGGCTGGGCACCCTGTAGAGGTGGCATCAGGGCCCCATAGTGCTTGGCATTGTGTGGACACTCCTAGCAAGGCTGATGGTGAGGAACTGAAACTGGTACTGAGGAACTGGTACTGAGTAGTGAGACTCTACAAATTTATTCTTCAAATTTGTAACATATCCCTGGGGACTTGAGAAATGACAACACTGGCACAGTCTTCAAGAAGGGAGATAAGTCTGTGTGCAGGAACTATTGAGGTATCACCCTCCTTTCCCCAGCAGGGAAAATCCTTGCCTGCATCCTCCTAAATCATCTTTTACCTGTTGCTGAGGAAATCCTGCCAGAATCTCATTGTGATTTCACACCATCCTGTGGGGCAGTTGACATAATCTTTGAAACATGTTGGGAACAACACCAGGACCTGTATATGGCCTTCATTGACCTCACTACAGCCTTCAACTCCATCAATCACAAAGCTTTGTGGAAAGTACTGGACAGATTTGGTTGCCCTGAGAACTGGTCAGATTTGGATGTCCTGAAAAATACATCAAGGTCCTGAGGCTTCTCCATGACCCCAAGACCACGGCCATTCTTTCTCGTAGTCTTGTTGTGGTCTGATTGGAGACAGATCCATTTTTCTTCTGAACTGGGGTCAAGGATATGTCATTGCCCCAATTCTGTTCTTCATTTTTTTGACTGTCATCCTAATTCTCATTAAGGACTGCCTCCCTTCTGGAATTGACACTGAATACCAAACAGATGGGGGGCTTTTCAATCTGGGACATTTTTGCTCAAAAATCAAAGTATTCAAAACAGCTATGTTGACCTTCAATACACTGAAAACTGGGCCATACTTACAGACACTGAGGAAAACCTCCAGACGATGCTGGATCCCTAGAAGCTTACTGAACTTTGGGCCCCTCTCTCAACATTGAGAAGACTAAAATGTTCTATCAGTTTGCTCTCAGCTGTGAATATGACCCCCTCCCTTAAATTACCATCAAGGGAAAGACCCTGGAGATAGTTAAGTACTTCCCTTACCTAGATAGCCACCTCCCTCAGAGAGTGATCATAATGAGGAGATCCAGCACAGAATCTGGTGCACAGGTGCCTCTTCCAGGGCATTGCTTTAGCATGTTTCTATTGATCATGATCTCTGGGAAGATACCAAATTTCAGGTCTAAAATGAAGTCATCTTCTACACATGTGAAACATGGGTGACCTACTGTTGTAATCACAAGAGCCTGGAGAGGTATCACCATCAATGTCTCTGGAAAATCCTCTACATCAATGGGAAGATTGCATCACAAATGCCAGCATCCTAGCTCAAGTCAATGTTACTAGCATTGAGTCAATGATCCTCAAGCACCAACTTCTCTGGACCAGATGTGTGTGGATGCCCAACGCTTGACTTCGAGAACAAGTGCTGTACTCCCAGCTTAGTTGTGCCCTGAGATCTCACGGTGGTTAGAGGAAATGCTATGAGGACGCATTATCAAGAAAATGGAGGCAGACATTAAGAGCTGGGAATAGCTGGCTACTGACCAACTCTAATGACACCACAATCTCAGTCAATCAGCAGCCCTCTTCAAGGAAAAGCATCTTGCCCTCAAAGCAGAGAAGAGAGAGCAGAAGAAAGAAAAGGAGAGAAATCCCAGTATGGCCTATTCTCCCCTATGAAAAGACCTGCATTTTTGCATACGAATCTGTGGCTAAAGGATTGGACGCTAAAGGGGAGAAATTCATTGCACCCACTTAACCTGCTCCCTGAAAATTTCAGTTCAGGAATCTTCATGTGGATTAGAAGGAGGCAGTGTGTCAATTTATTCATACCTGAAAATGGTAGTTATTTTAGTGAAAACGGCTATAGAAAGCATGCAGGTATTAGTAATTCAGACTTTTGTGAAGTGGTGATAGGATCCTCTTTGGCTCGCCCTGCTTTCCCACTACTTTTCCTTTCTGTTTCTGTTTTTCGTCTCACTCATGTCATCTCTGCCTTCAGCTTACCTCTTAGCTAAGCAACTTATAGGATATCTGTCACTGTAATATCTGAGAACTTCACAAAGGTAAGAAAAGAAATTCACTAAAACCCTGAATCTGAAATCATTTTAGAAACAGGGAGAATTGAGGCACAAAGAACCTCTGACCAGCTGAAGATCTAGTATTACATGCAAAGCTTGGGACAGAGGTACGAAATGAATCCAGGCAGTGAACCCTAACTCCCAGCCCTGTGCATTAACCTCGGGGCAACTCCTTCTCTCTGCATTAGCCTCAAGACGACTACTGCTGCTATTACTGCTACTACTGTTTCTTCTTCTTCTTCTTCATCTTCTTCCTCTTCTTCTTTAAGGTTTAGTTTTAGAGATGGTTGTTGAAAATTGGTTTCTCAAGGCTTGACATAATGTCATATGCATCAAAAAAAAGTCAAGACTGACAAGCTATCCTCTGATCACCTTACACAAATGAATTAAGGACAGTCTGTCAGACCTTGCTTTTCATTTCAGGTCATAATCCAAAATAATCAAACCAATATTTCATTAATGTCCAGTTCTTAGAGAGAGAGAATCTCTCCCTTAGAAACCCATACACTGAGGATGAGATGATTATTAGGGGTAATCTAAGTATTCTGCAAATAATAAATGAGTATTTTGCCCCAGTCTTCAACAGGATATAGATGTATATGAGGGTAAATAGTTTGGTGCCTAATGGCTGCAAAATTTAGGCCATTTATTGTAACAAAATTGGGAGAGAGGTACCTTCATCCCAGAATACTAAAATATTGGCATGTGAAATAGCAAGTTTAGTAAGAAGGATTTGTAGTGTATCTGTATTAAAAAAAAAAAGAGAGAGAAAAAGAGTGAGGGCATGCTCATTCATTTGACCTCAATATTATGAAAAGTCTTAGAACAGATTTTGAAGGAAAGACTGATCAAGGACTTTGAGGCAAATGGAACCTGGGATAAAATGCGACATGCTATTATCTGGAGTTGATCATGTCAGACTAACCTCATATATTTCTATGATAGGCTAACTGACTTCTTAGATCAGGGCAGTGTGGAGTCCTAAAGTGTCTAGACTGGAAAAAAGTATTTGATACTGTACCTCATGGGATAGTGTTATTAAGGTGAAGAAGATGGGGAATTGTAAAGTGGCTAAATGGGAGACTACCTTAGTTTATTACTGAAAGGAGAGCTACCAGAATGGATAGTTTACTATTGGTCTTTCTCAGGGAGCTGTCTTGGGTCCTGTCCTATTTAATATTTTCATTAATGATGCTGAAGAAAGGACTATGACTGTGTTTATGAAATTTATGGATGGCCCATATTAGGGAAGAATTCCCTATAGTGAGGAGGACCTGATTATCATATAAGAAAAATTAGATAACCCTATGGAATGGAGTAATAAAAACTGTATGAGATTTAATAGCACAAAGTGCCAAGTCATGCAGTCAGGAACTAATACCAAGACCTTTTGCTAAATGCTAAAGGCTTATAGATTGAAACTGGTGGAGGTACCTAGGTGTACTGATTGATCATAGGATGACCATAAACTGTCAATGTGATATGGCTGTCAATAAACCTAATAAAATTCTGTGATGTATTGGAAGAGGCAATTTTAGCAGAGATAGGGAAGCATTGGTACTAATGTACAAAGCATTTAGAATATTGTGTACGGTTCATCAATGTTCAGAAAAGATTAATTTGAACTGAACAGGTGCAGAGAAGGGCTACTAGAATGTCTAGGGGAATAGAGAACTCCTCTTATAAGAGGAGATTAAAAGAGTTTGCCTTGTTTAATCTAGCAAAATGAAGGTTGAGAGGGGATATGATTACTTTCTATGAATGCATCAAGGGACAAATACCAGGTCATGAATAAATATAGATTGAAAATTAGAAGAAGGTTTCTAACCATCAGGAAAGTAAAGTTCTGGAAGAGTCTTCTGTACAAGGTAGTAGGCAAGGAATCCATTTTTTTGTCAAGATAGAGTGTAATAAATTCATGAAATCCCTTTAGGGAGAATATGATAGGATAGTAATTTGAAATTAAAGCTTGGGATATGAGGTCTTTGGGGGTTTAATTGTTTGGTATTTCCTATAGATACTAATAATTCAGCAATCTGGTGGACTTGATCGTTGTGGGGATTGTTTCCAGATGAGAGAAGTGTCTGGCAAGATTGGACTTTTGGGCCTCACTGATAGTACAGGCACAATCTGGTGCAGAGCTTGAAGCTGGAGAAAATGGTTGCAGCATAAGATGTGGCTTATTGGCTTCTGTTGGAGTCTGAGCACTCCAACAGAACTTGTGGGGAACTTGTGGGGATTATAGGTTGGCAATAAATCATAGGGGTTTTTAAGGTGATTTTTATGTCTTTGAGGTTGTGCTTTAGTTTAGATTTCAGGCATTTTTATGGTTTGTGTGTTAAGGTATTGTAAGGAAGGATGAGCTGGGTAGTTGTCATGGCCATTTGCATATTAAGTTTACATCCTCGGTTTGTCCTCCTTACGCTTGATCTTCCAATATACTGACAGTACTTGTTATACTGTATTTATATTGAGGATGGAGGGAGCCACAGAACACACAACAAAGAACCACCCACAAGAACAGCCCAGCCAAGACAGGCGACGAGCACAGGAAATACCCAGGTAAGAGACAGGAGCCCAGGTAGTCCTGGGATTAGGGGGGCAGTGCATGCACCTTCAGGAGGCCTTAAATGCCTTTACACTAATGCTTGTAGCGTGGGGAACAAGCAGGAGGCCCTCCTGCTAGCTAACACTAACTCGGACATAGTGGGGCTCACTGAAACTTGGTGGGATCCAACGCATGACTGGGCAGTAAACATCAGGGGCTATAGGCTGTACAGGAGGGATAGAACAGGGAGGAAAGGTGGGGGTGTGGCTCTCTACATCAAAAAGCAGTACACATCCTCAACAAACAGCACTGGGTCAGGGGAGGGGCAGACTGAAGTGCTCTGGGTCCATATAGAAGGGGGTCGTGGGGAAAGGGACTTAATGGTATGGGTTTACTACAGGCCACCCAACCAGGGGGAAGAGCTGGACTGGGAATTCTCAGGTCACCTTGCGGAGGCAGTTAAGTCAAGGAACGTGGTCATCATGGGTGACCTAAACTATCCAGACATCTGGAAAGAGCAGTCGGCCAGGTCTGACTGCTCACGTAGGTTCTTAGCTAGGTTACAGGACCTCAATCGAACCCAGGAGGTGCACAGTCCCACCAAGAGAAATTCCTTGTTGGACCTGGTCCTGGCCATGGGTGACAACCTGGTGAGTGGACTGTGGGTTCTCAGCCACCTGGGTGATAGCAATCATCGCTTACTGGAATTCACCATCCAGTGCAGGGTGTCAAAGGCCTGCAGCAAGGCAGCAGCCCTGGACTTTAGGAGGGCGGATTTCAATGAGGTAAAGAGACTAGTCGGGGAGGCACTGAGGTCCTGGATGGGAGGGGAGTTGGGAGTCCAGGAAGAATGGTCGTTCCTTAAGGAGATGATCCTCCAAGCCCAAAGGGTTGGGGGAGGGGGGGCAATCCCCACATGGATCAAAGGGGGCAGGAATGCTCAAAAGCCCCCATGGCTCACCAAAAGCATCCAGGAACATCTCAAAGCTAAAAAGGAGGCATACGCCTAATGGAAGGGAGGGGCCATCACCAACGAGGATTATACCTCCATTGCCTGAGATTGTAGAGGGACTGTTAGGAAGGCTAAGGCGGAGATGGAACTGGGACTAACGACCTGGACCAAGGACAACAAGAAGTCCTTTTTTAAATACATAGTGGGTAAAAAGAAGGTACTGGGTAACATAGGGCCTCTGTAGGATACGCTTGGAAATTTGGTCACACCAGATGACAAAGCTAACCTCTTTAACAATTTCTTTGCCTCCATCTTTTTGAGCAGGGACCGGGGCATCCCCTGCACTGGGATCCCCCGATGGACCCAGGAGAGGTGCTGCCAGGCCCAGGGTCAGTGAGGACCTAGTTGGAGAACTTCTGGTGGGTCTAGAAAGTCAGCAGGTCCTGACGATCTCCACCCCAGAGTGCTGAGGGAATTAGCAGAGGTCATTGTGGTACCCCTGGCACAGCTTTACGAGCACTCATGGTGCTGTGGTGAGTTGCTGGAGGGCTGGAAAAGGGCCAATGTGGTTCCCATTTTCACAAAAGGGAGGAAGGGGGACCCAGGAAACTACAGGTCTGTTAGTCTTACCTCGGTCCTGGGGAAGCTCTTTGAGAAAATTATCCAGGAGCACATCTGCGAGGGACCAGCGGGGGAGATCATGCTTAGGGGCAACCAACATGGGTTCATTAGAGGCAGGTCCTGTCAGACCAACCAGGTGGCCTTCTACGACCAGGTCACAAAATTCTTGGACGCAGGTGTCATGGTGGATGTAGTCTTTCTGGACTTTAGGAAGGACTTTGACACTGTCTCTTACACATTCTCATTAAGAAATTAGGTGACTGTGGTGTCAATGCCTATGCAGTCAAATGGCTCGCAAATTGGCTGGAGGGCTGCACCCAGACAGTAGTCGTGGATGGGTATTTTTCGACCTGGAGGGATGTGGGCAGTGGGGTCCCCCAGGGCTCGATCCTCAGGCCCGCACTGTTCAACATCTTCTTCAGCGACTTGGACGAGGGGGTGAAAATCACCTTGTTCAAATTCACGGATGACACTAAGCTGTGGGGAGAAGTGGGCACGCTGGAGGAGAGGGACAGGCTGCAACTAGATGTAGACAGGTTACAGGGATGGGCAGATGAGAACAGGATGGGATTCAATACTGACAAGCGCAAGGTACTGCACCTGGGGAGGAAGAACCAGCAGCATACCTACAGGCTGGGGAACTCCCTTCTAGTCAGAACAGAGGCAGAAAAGGATCTTGGTGTCATTATTGATTCCAAAATGAACCTGGGCTGCCAATGTGGGGACGCGGTCAGGAAGGCTAAACACACCTTGTCTTGCATCCACAGATGTATCACGATCAGATCCAAGGAGGTGATCCTCCCCCTCTATGCAACACTGGTCAGGCCGCAGCTGGAGTACTGCATCCAGTTCTGGGCGCCACACTTCAGGAGGGATGTGGATAGCATCGAGAGGGTCCAGAGGAGGGCTACTTGAATGATCGGGGGGCAGCAAGGCAGGCCCTATGAGGAAAGGCTACGAGACCTGAACCTGTTCAGCTTCCGCAAGAGAAGGCTGAGAGGGGATCTGGTGGCCATCTACAGACTGGCCAAGGGGGACCAGCAGGCTATGGGAGAGTCACTGTTCCCCCAAGCACTGCTGGGAGTAACGAGGAATAACGACCAAAAGTTGACTGAGAGTAGATTCAAGCTAGATATCAGGAGGCACTACTTCACAGTCAGGGTGGCTAGGATCTGGAGCCAACTTCCAAGGGAAATGGTGCTCACTCCTACCCTGGGGGTCTTCAAAAGGAGACTAGATAATCACCTAGCCAGGGTTGTTTGACCCCAGCATCCTTTCCTGCCCATGGCAGGGGGTTGGACTTGATGATCTGCTCAGGTCCCTTCTGACCCTACCAACTATGAAACTATATTGTTTTTAGTTATTCTGTGTTTAATTTCATGCTTCAAGGCTTTTGTGAGTTGTCTGCAGGGACTAGAAGAATTGTTTTCCCCCGTGAATGAATAAATTGCCTTCTAGTCCTTCTCTATTTGTTGCTTTACTCTGGCACACCAGATAGTGGCTGTACTTGGAAGTGAGGGATTGGGTGGGCTGCTTTAGGACTCCTCCTAATGGTACTGAGAAGGTGCACAAGTACCTGACTGATGTGCCCCACACAGGGCGCATTTACTGCGCAGTAATCTAAGTTACTGCAAAGTAACCAATAATTCCTAGGGGTGTGCACCGATAAAGATTTTTTTGGCTGATACCGATAACCGATTATTAACCAGCCATATTGGCAGATACTATTCTGAGTGCCAATATACAGCCCAGTAGCTTGTAGAGCAACATCCAGCTGGTAAGTCTGTGGGGGAAGAAGGAGCGTGGTAGGGGGAAAGTGTGTGGTGGGACAGATTAAGTTCCCAGTGGTGAGGGAGAGAGTGGTTCAGGGGCAGGGGCAGAGACAGGCACTGCCCAGCTGGGGCAGGGCAGGGCAGGGCATGGGATGGAGCCACAGATGGCTTGCCTAGGAGGCATGGGGGGTGTGTGTGGCTCCCCGCACTGTGCACACCCCAGGGGAGGCATGGGGAGCATGTGCCCCCCACAGATTTTTGCATGGGGCAACAGTGGGCTACCCACTATGGCCTCTTCCTGGCATGTGGGGCTGGGCTGGGCCTGTGCTTAGGGCAGACAAGGGTGGGGTGGGTGGTGGCAGTGCTGGTAGGGAGGCTATGAGGTAGGCTACAACCACCTCAAAATTCACTGTAGCCCCGCTGCAGTCCTCACTTCCAGTGCCACTGCCAGGACCCCAGCCCTGCCTGCCCTAAGCACAGTCCTGGCCGTGAAGACATTGACAGCCCCCGGCCCTGAGCATGCATTTTGCAGCCTTCCTCACCCCATGCACAAATCTGGGGGCACATATCTCCCCATGCCTCCCCCCGGGGGTATTCATAGCAGCAGAAACTACCCCCTTGCACCTGCCAGATGAGCCACCCATGGCTCCATCCTGCACCCCAGGCTGCCCTGGCTGGGAAGTGCCTGCCCATGACCCAGCCCCAGTCCCACTCCCTCCCTCACTGTGGGGGCTTTAATTTGTTCTCCCCCCCCCTGCCCCATGCCCCTTCTGTCCCTCATGTCCCTTCCCTCCAATACACTTACTGGGCCAGATGCTGCTCTCCATGCTGCCAGGGTGCACTCCTGGCTGCATGCATGGACTGGGGTCCCCTGCAGCTCAGGGGCTGCTCAGTCCCCAGCCATGGGAGAGGTGGGTAGGCTCTGGCAAAAAAATAAGATTGGGCCCCTTGCCACTTCTGCCTTCAGCAGTAGCCTGCCTGCCTCTCCCATGGCCAGGGTGTGAGCTAATAGCTGCAACACATCACTGCAAACTAAACTTCATCAGAATGTAGTAATGCAATGATGCAAACTCATTTAAAACCCCCCAAAACTCCTGCACATGTACAGTGTGACATCATTAAGCCACACAAAGGGATATTTTAATCACATGTACATGGTAATGACATCATGTGTACAAGTACCCTCTGTCTTGGTCAGGAAGGAATTTTCCCCAAGGACAGAATGGCAAGGACCGTTGGTGTATTTTGCTTTTACAGAGTGAGGTGCTGTTCATTTTTTAGGATTATCTGGCCGTATTTTACCCAATAAATTCTCTGCTCTTGCAAGAACAAGGGCATTGGCAGTGCCTTCTGTCTCTTCTGCTCTCTTTTTGTGGGTTGTTGTAGGTTTGGATGCTTTTGCTTTGCTAAAGATCCTAACTTTCTTGTCCTGTGTAGATTATGGTGTGTGAGAGGGGTGGTATGGATATCCCTGTGGAAACTTTCAGTTGTAATATCTACTACTGCTACCCAGGTAGTCTCTTCCAGTCCTGTATTCCTATAAACCTCTCTGTCTCTTTCTCTCTCTCTTCCCCCCTCCCCCCCATGCACAGTAGACTGTCTCCTGGAAAGGTCCAAGGGGCTTTAATTAAGACAAATAATTTTTATTTAGTAGAAGCCTAATTCCAAGGAAACTGTTTAGTCCATCAGACTGAGCTGTGGTTTTCATCGTGGTTATCTAAGGATGAGTCTCAACAGTTTAATTTCAAAATGTATTACTTATCATGACCTTTACCCATGAGGGCCAAAGACCAAACTTGATGAATTAAAAGCCCTACCTCTGGAATATTTCAGTGATTCAGCAACATCTGCTGCTTCTCCTCAGTGTGAATAGTTCAGTGTCTTGAGTCCACACCAGTCCCAGCTCTGAGAGTGCAGGCCTGTAGTCCCCCACAGAACTTGGTCAACTATACACCAGAAAAACAATCTCTGGTCCTGCCTCAGAAAGACAAAACTTAGATGCCTAAAGAACTTTCCATATATGCATTTGGCTTCCCCATTACAGTCCGCAATCCAAATTAACATGTCATAAATATTCCACCTGTTGTAAATGCTTTAAATACTTCAGTGGTCTAATGTTTCCACAGTGCCTTTTGTGTTGGGGTCCCAGTATCTGATCAGAGCCTTTAGGCAAAACTGTAAGAGATGATAATTATTCCCTCCTCTATTAATTTTGCATGAGGTTAGTGAACCACTGAGTGCTCTGGCAGACTATTTCAAGGTTTTCAGAAAGAATCTATTCTGGTTCCCTCTGGATATGGGTCAAAGTCCAAAAGGTTTCTCATTGTCTCTGAACTGATTCATCTGTCACTAATAGGATTACCACAAGGGTGACAGTCTTTCTTTATATATTTAATTGAGTTAACAAACTGTCATGATACTTCTAAGAAACCAGCTTTAGGATGACAAATATCAGGGGTGGATAAGTGGACAGTTATTTTATGATCCTTTATTTTGCAAGTGTATACAATGATGAAAAAAATGTACAATGCCAAAAAAATGTATCTCTTGTAAATTCACATATCACTTTTCTTTAGGTAGGATTTTCAGTGTGCCTAAGAGATTTAGGATCACAAAACCCATTAAAAGTCAATGGGAATTGTGTTCCTCATTCCCTTCTGCACTTTAGAAAATCCTCCAATAGGTCCTGAGCCTTCAAAGGCTTGTATGTGTAATTAAATTGCTTACTGTGCACTTTTCCAGTCAAACCAATGGGCCTATGCATGGTAGTCAAGTCAAGCATTTGTGTAAGCATGTCCATGATCAGACATTTGGGCAAAGACTTCTCTTTTTCCCAACATAATGGAGCCCAGATCCTAACTGAGACATCTGCATGTTACAGCAGTATAATATTTTATGATAATATTTGTGTTCATTTCTCACTGAGATATATAGTGTTTTGTTAGGTAAACCACTGTTAGTATGAATATGAATAAAATATAAAACTGACCTGAAAAATAATAGTAAATTAAACAAGAGTTTTGCGGACATCTCTGAATATTGACTAAGGGGGAAAAAAGAAACAGTAGCTTTTTTCCTTCCTTGGTTTTGCAAAAGAAATTGTGACAAAGTATTTTTCCCTTTCTGACAAATTTTCTAAGGCAAAGTGGAAAGGATCTACATAGCTTGAGATAGCATCTGTTATAATTCAAGGCTCTTCTGCTGTAAAGGTTCATTGTTTTGCTCATTCTCTCAGTAATCAAACCAGTGTGTCAGACTTGACAAGTACACTCCATACTGACAGAGATACAGTAATTGCTTTGTAGGGGAAAAATAGGCCCATCACTTGTAGATAACACAACTCTTTTTAAAATTGTGAAGATGTACTTTCTTTTTGTTGTTTGTACTGTATAATTGATGCTTTTCTCTCTCCAGAGCCATTTTTTGAAATGCAAACACCAGTTTCTTTTTATATGGAATAAATCCTTCCAATATGCTTCCAACTGGATGAAATGAGGATTATTTTTTTTCTCCATGCAAATAATAATGACTAAATTCTAATACGACTCAGCTGGGAGTTGTTCTGAACAATAGCATTAGAGTTATTACTATTATATTCAGACTCCAACATCCTTATAATAGTGTTTATTAGTCTATAAAAGCAGGTGTTAAAGCAGCAGGTAACGTCTCTCTTAAAATCTCTGAGGTGGAGCTCAAACCAACTTCTTTCAAGGTGTTAATAGGGCCATTTGTGATGGCTCCACCTCACATGCAGTGGAAGGATCCTCTTTCACTGGAGGGAGAATGATTCAACCCCACATATCTGTGGCTTGTTTGCCTATCCCATCCTAGACTTCCATTGGTCCACACCACACAAGAAACAGAAAGTCACTTGGTCAGTTAAGGGACTTCAGGGGATGCAGCAGTAGTTTGCTCAGTGCCATTTATTCTTGAGCCAGTAGCTCCTGATCTTCCCTCTCATTTGATGCTCAGCCTTGACACCATGAACTATTGACAGCAACCCTGACCTCTTGCCTGATACCTGGCTTTGATGCTGTTGAAACAGATAAGGTAGAACTTACCAAAAGCCAAGGGAGTCATGGACCTCAGTTCAGAGCAATTTGCTATTCCTGGGCTAATGCTTGCCCAGACCTTCTTTCCATCTAGCACTTCCAGGCCAGTGCCTTCCCTTAGCTAAAGTGTGACAGTATTGATATGACTGCTACTTTGATAGACTGGTCACTGAACCAGAAAAAGGGACCTCCAAACCTGAATGCTTTATCTGCATCAGCTCTTGTTCAGAGAGAAACCTGTAAAATATTTATCAGTAAAACTAGGGCATGTGGGTCCACATACTATATCCCAAGTTAAAAGGTTTTCTTGTTCCCTTTAGAGGTTAGGCTCCCTACCAGGACCTACACCCCAGCAGCACCTACTGAGTGGCCAATCTGAATCAAATCGGGCATAGTCTGCACAGCATATCTATCTCTGTAAGTACCAACACAGCACCTCGTAGAATTCTGCTACTGATTCTTACTGGAATATCTAAGGAGCCCTTTAAGCCAATCTCCTCTTCTTCATGATCAGAATTTATTTAGCCTAGCACTCCTGTAATTCTAGCATCAGAGGTGACTTGGAATATAATATGTACATGTGATGGAGGAATTTATTAAAACTGAATACAGGAGAATGGCTCTAAGAGAACCTAGGGTGCCTATACATGAGCACGGAGGTTGCTCCAACCCACTCTAATTACAGAGCATCAGAGCAGACTTGATTAATTGAGTCTGCTGGAGCATGGTAATTACTGCACTCCAGCCAGCCTCTGTGTCCCATGTATCAACATGTTCACACTTCAGAAAGTGGTGGGGCACTTTACCTAAAGTTTGTTGAAAAAGCTTTAGATAAAGTGCTTCTGCCGCCATTGTGAAACATGGGGATGCTGATACACATAATGCTCTGGGTGCTCTATTTACAGCAGCTCTCAGAACTGCTCTAATTAAAACACCCCCATCCCTGAAGCACATGTATAGGTGCCTTCAGGTTTGAATCCCAGCATAACACTAATGTGACCTGGTGCAAAGGTGCAAATCAGGTTAAGCTTTCTGTGTGTACTTCAGTTTCCCCTGTTTGTAAAACCGATTGTCTGAGATTTAACTATAAACAGGTTTTGGGACTACTGTTTAAAGGGCATTTAGACAGGCAAAACTGTTGACTACACATGCTAATTGTTTTATCAAACACCCCACACCCAATTTCTTACACAACGGGTATTTTCCATAACTTCATCTAGGAGAAATAGACAGATCATTGCATCTCTCATTCCCAGACTTTCCATGAAAGCACATGCCAAATTGTGTGCTTGGGCAATCAGAACCCAAGAATAACCTCAAGGGGCGCATTCACATGAGCCTGCACTTGCCTCTTGCAGCATCTCAAACCCCTTTGAAATGCTGCAAGACTCACGCTGGGAACAAAAAAATATTACAAAAAATTGATACCTGGATATCCAAAAAATACCCTGGGGGAAAAAAGTGGGTCAGGGCACAGTCCCGGACCATGCCCTGAGGCAACTGGAGCCTCAGTCCTCCACAGAGACCTTCTGATAGCCAGCCAGAGTGTCTCTATAGCTGGCTCTTTCCCTGGTGTTGAAGCACTCTGCTTGCCCATGCAGGGCAAGCAACAATGCAGGCTGCAGGAACCTGGACCCGGGCTCTGTGAAAGGTAAGTAGGGGGTTGGGGGGATTGGAGGAGGGGGAAGGGGACCATGGGGCAGGGGCCTTCCCAGGCCCACCTCCCCAATTGCTTCCCTTGCCCCGCATCGCTCCCCCAGCTTCCTGATTGCTCCCCTGCCTGTGCCAGCTCCCTGATTGCTCCCTCAGCCCCCCACCCAATTGCTCCCCAGCCTGGCCCCAGCTCCCTGATTGCTCCCCCACCCAGTCCCCGAGATCACTCCCCCCATTCTGGCACTCATTGGCTGCAGCAGCGGCTGTTGGGGCCTTTCAGGGCCTCACAGCACAGCCCCTCCATGTGGCACAGGGCAGTGGGGATTGGCCCCGGCTGCCCAGCATCTGTTCTGCCACATCGCTGGGGTGCAGCCCGGCTTGGGAGGGTGTTGCATGGCACCATGAGCTATCAGGCAGCTCAGGGCCACTCAAGCTGAGTGGCTCCAAGCCCTGGGTGATAGCTGCAGTGTCCTTGAGCTACCTGATAGTGTGCAGCACTGCTTGGTGCCCTGCTGAGTCAGGCTGCACCCCACAATGTGGCAGTAGCAGTGTGGGTGCCAATCTCCACTGCCCTACTTCCCCCACTGTGGGGCTGTGCCATGAGGTTCCAATACTGCTGCAGCCGGTGAGTGTAGGGACACTGGGACTGGGTGGGGGAGTGAGCAGGGTCTGGGGCCAGGCAGGGGAACAACTGGGAAGCTGGAAGAGCGAGTGGGGAGCTGGGACCAGGTGGGGAAGTGAGTGGGGGGCTGGGTGGGTGGGGGGGCATGTGGGCCCTGTGGGAGGAGCTGTGGCTTTGTGGGGAGGCAGTCCATGAGCTGTGCGGGGTCTGTGCCCTGCAGGGGGCAGGGGACCCAACCCTCCTTAGAAGCCCACCAATATGCTTCCCCATAGTCACAATCCCCCCACAATTCACCCACAAACCCCACACCCCCAAGCAACTGCCAAAAACCCTCACCCACATACCTGGCCCTGTGGGCCAGAAGTGAGGGGACTGGGGTGGGGGGCAGGCTATGGGTTTAGAGTGAGGGGCAAGGGCAGGGGCAGGGCACTGGCATATCAGTGTTGCTCAGTGCTGCACATCCTGGTGAGTGAAGTGGGTAGGGGCAGCTCTGATTTTTCTATGACAAAAAAGCCAAAAGTGAATGCCAAACTGTATATATATTTATAATTTATTTTATTATGATGATAGAGGCTCTCTATCATTATAATAAAATTAATTCTAAATATATATACTTATATACACGTGGTCTAATGTTCACCATTGTCACGGACCATTTCAAGATGCTTTTCTTGACAAAGCACTCCTTCAAGAACAGGGAAGAAAGTAAAATCCTAATACTGTATTCAAAGAGAGAAGCAGAAGGATAAACCAAGCATTGGATAGAGAACTGGGAGTCTAGATACTGTCTGAACAGCTACATTAGAAAATGGTTGTAGATATGGTATAGTTGGTTTCAGGGAATGGGGGCGGGGCAAAGGCTAGAGTGGAAAGCATTTCCAAAATTAGTTTGAAATCCAGGAAATAATTTTGCACCTGCCACAGGATTAATAATTTTATTTCTTCTGAGATCCCCTGTTTGAGTCAACTTTAATGTGAGTTGCTTCATTCCGAGCTAAAATCCCCAGCAAAATGTAAATTTGGAAATTTTCTGAACATATCTGGGGTAGAGATTTCAGGGTTTTCTGTCACAGGATGGTAAAAAAAAAAAAAGTGTGTATGTGGGTACTGATCAAGCTTCCTTCTGTAGCAGATTTCTACTGAGTAATATTCCACCAATCATCTTGCCACCTGGTTACCGTGGAAGAAAATGGCAGCTTAAAACAATACTATAGGTGACGAGTTGTATCTGTCTCAACTGTATTTTAACAAACTACCTCCTGTCCTTGTAGTATCAGGACATTGAAAGTACCCTCTCCTCCTTGCTTTACCTTTGGGAAATTAGGATGATCTTGGTATTTTTGGCCATTTTTCCTGGTAGTTGTGCAAGAGGGCTCTTTGTGCAGTTTTAAGAACAGACAAACACTAGTATATGAAGGTTTAGATAAGGATAAATCTGCCTAGTGTAGGGGGTTGGACTTGATGACCTTTTGAGATTCCTTCCAGTTCTACTTTTCTATGATTCTGTGATTTGAATAGCTTCTCCTTTGATGTTCTAAATGATATTGTCTTTGTTATCTGTTTTGGTTAGTGCATTCATCCCTACTTTGATTTGTTTCTCATGTGAATCTTCAATTCCAAATCCTGGTCACTTGAAAGTCACTGTGATTTCTGCCATTGGATGCAACGCAGTTACAAGTATAGCCAGTATGCCATGTACCTCCACAAAAAATCCTTCACTGTTATGTTCTATTTCATCCACCTAGGCGTTGCATGTGTGCATGTGCCAATAGCAAGAAATAAATGAATAATGACTTGAGAAAATCTAGATGTGGTATAACTGCAACTCAACAGAAGCATATTCTGCCTCACCTACCTTTTGGACAGCGAGAGAGAGAGAGAGAAAGAGAGAGAGAGAAAGGGAGAGGAAGAGAGTATATAGATATAGAAATCTGTGGGTGCTTTTATGCGGTGTTTTGCCCAGATTTTGTGGGGTTTTAGCCACTTTTGCTCTTATGAAGAAAGCACTAAATTGGATATCATAAAGGTGGCCTGAAGACCAACGCTGAGAAACTCCGTTCTGTTCTGTGTATGCCACATGCTGAAAAAACATCATGTGGTCACCACTTGGACAGTGCCAGGGGCACCCAATGGCACTCTCAGGAGCCATACCTAAGACATACCCTGAAAATGTCTGGGGACATGTACCAAAAAGTGACTACACAGTATTTTTTCAGCAAGCTGTTCATGTGGGGTAGGACCGAATGGGCAGGACTTGTTTCTCTGTAGTCTCAGGCTTGCCGTGGAGGTGGTATATAGACCCCAAGAGTCACCAAGGAACCCTAGTATAACAATGGTAAGTAGGGTATGGGTACCTGTCCCCCTTGCTATCTACACCTTCCTTGCAGCAGCTTCTGCAGACAGACCAGAGGAACAGGCACAGGGTTGGCACCAGGAGGGCCTTTCTTGCAGAAAAAACTGCTGGTGCAGGAGGAAGGTGCTAGCACAGCCAGGAGGCAGAGGTTAACCCTTTCATCTCCTTTTTTCACTGCCAAATTTCAGCTTTTAAGTGATGCTCCATACACATTTTGACAGTGTTAAACTCAATAGGAGTGGCTTGTGTGGCAGAATGCCACCTCTGTCTCTCCCCAAAAACTCTGCTATGTGACAATTTGGTTAACATGGTCCTTGCAGAGGGCAGACATCCCATGGGCTTTTTAGGTAACCTTGAGTTGCAACCTGAGTTGGATACATTCCTGAGGGCACAGGGAAACCTTCTTCCTCTGCCCACGTGACTGGTATCGCATACCTGGGTGAGGGGCTTACGCACCTTATTATTCTAAGCAATGCCAACCTGCTGGGAGGGGGCTAAAGACCCTGCCAATCTACCTGGCAACCAGTGATGCATTTCAAATTGGTTGACTGATAACCAACAGGTGTTGGCCTCCATTGGACCACGTAAATGAGGTCATAAGGGCTATCTATATAAGTTAAGGCCTACCCAGGAAGAGGGCCAGTAGCCATTATGAAAAAACCTGAGAGAGAGAAGCTGGACCATCTGAAACTTCCTCTCTCTATCATGAAATTCATGATCAATGAACTGCCTGCCTCCAGAGGGAATCTCCACCTGCCTCTGGATGATACTCGTGAGCAAGCTATCTGAGATCTAACTAGATATATAGCTTTCAGTAACTCAGATGCGTGATCAAAGGCTACCCAGCCACCCTGTTTGCTCTATGGGATTTCTCCAATATTGCTCTACCCTGTACCCTATTCCAAACCTACTCCTTGTAACCAATAATGTTCTCCTTTGAACCTAGTGTGGGAGACTTATTCAGAGTGGGTTTAGATTATGCCTTGGGGTCCCCTTGGTTTGGCTGACTGAAGAAGACCACTACTTATGCTTCAGACTGAGGGAAGCACCCCGAGTTCTTGAAGTGGGTCGAGTACCCGCAAGGGCTATTAGGCCTGTGTTTTCCAGGGGACACATGGCCAGGATCAGGTCAGACCCTGGGTGGTGGCGGCGTTACCCCCAGGCTAGCAGATGTGCTCCAGGAGGGGGGTTGGCCAGACATGAGGCACCCCTAGGGAGGCACTTGGAGTCTGGAAGGTGGTTGGGCGCAGTGAGGTGGGTGGCTCAGCACAGGAGCACTCCCTACTGGCCTGCCACAGCTTACTCCTTGGAACTAATTGTATCAGTTATGCCTCTGTTGAGGAGGGAGCTCTTCATTATTAAATGCTGCCTGCCATTGACTTATGTGCTCAGTGATCAACAGGCCCAGCTAAAAGTTGGCTTTGAATTGATGTACTCCTGTGCAAAGCTTGCAGCATGAAACCTTATCAAGAGAATCAGATTTTAGTCTGTGGATAAGATGGCTGTGACAGCAAGACTACATTATGTAATGTCTGTCTTTACCTCAGAAGAGCAAGGGTATTCAAAATAAAAAGGCAAATATCCTTTAAAATAGGCATTCTTGGTAAATAAGTTGCACTTCTTTATTATCACATGGCAGAGAGAGATACTTAAGTTTGTTCTAAAACAGCTGTCATGGGGATCTAAGCAATGATGCTAGCACCAGAGTGCCTTGTGGCAGAACTCACTGACTACAGAAGGATGAATATTTAACAAAAGAGTTGACGTACTTCTACAGTGAATCATTCACTACAGAAATGTAAATAAAATGACATAGTCAGTTCATTGCCTTGGGGTATTTAGGTAACCTGCAAGTGAGTAAAATTGAAGTTGAGCAAGCAACTCTATTTAGAACAAGTTTAGCTGGGAACATTATGACACTTTTTGTGGGATGAAGAGGGTTTCGGGTGAATTTTCAGCATGAAGATCATGTCTATGCAAAACCCCAAACATCAATGTTAAAGAATGTTAAGGTTCCAAAGCCATGGAGTAAAAAGTTAGGAAATGCAAAAAATTAATGCTAATTGTGTAGAATTTCTTAGTCCCCTTATATACATGGAAGGTGGTAAAGGATGCAGCTACACCATATGGAGAGATACTTCTGTACACACCGCAACCCATCCACATGCTACCAAACCCAGAAGTGTGAAGACACCTTGAACATGTCCTACACAACTGCTCTCAAGACTTCTGTCTCTGGCTTGCTTGATAATGTTGGTGAAGACTGCCCACAGAGTAGCTTCACTGTTGCATTTCTGGGTTTGACACACGCAAATGAGACTGCATAGGCAGGGGTGTGTTCAGGAATGTCCTTCCTCAATAGCATGAGAGAGGTGGTGTAGGCATGCCTTCATTTCCAGTTACATAATCATAAGCAAGTTTTTTCCACAAGTGCTCTGCCTCATTTAGCTTTGCATCACAGGATGGATGATAGATAACATCTGATCATGTGCATGTTCAGCAGTGAAATAAGGTTTGTACAGACACCCTTAATTGTGGTGTTTCTTATATTTTGGGTGCTTGATTTTGCAACCTTACTGCTCCCTCATGGTAGAGTTTGTGTGTGTGTGTGTGTGTGTGTGTGTGTGTGTGTGTGTGTGTGTGTGGAGGGGAAGGGGGGGGCTATACACAATATATACACTGGCTGATTATGTGTGTGTGGTGGGGGAAGTGTCTACATGACTCATAGAACTATCCTCTGCGCACTGCCCTGAAAAACCACACTTTGGGTCCATCTGTTGCTATGTATTTTCCAGCCAAACAATCAGTGAGGACCACATTGTGATACCCTTCATCACATGGAATAGCAGCTTAATCTACAAGGAGTCTAAATGTAAATTAGGGTGTAATGCAATAGTATATATAAGAATAAAAGAATATGATCCACCCTGGCATGACTGGGTGTTATAGACCTCAGACCCCAGCAGTAATATGTTTCAACAAGCTGCCCTGTTCTGTCTGTACTACCTCTGAGATTGGAAGCAGTGTGGATGCATTTACACAGTGCCAGGTTGGGTTAATCAGTGCTCTTATCTGGCACTGATAATTAGCTCTCCCTTTGTGCAGCACAGACACAGGTACTTTGTTCCTGGTTGGGGTGAAGGTAGCATACGTAGACATAGGCAAATCTCAAATTAAAAAAAGCGGGGTGCAGATGGTGAGGTGCATCATCATACATAAAACAACATACTTTTCTCCAGTTAAAAAAGCGAGAAGCTTTACAATTATGCTAGGGGCCTAGGGCTATATTATGCAGTTTAAGATTGAAGCAACAGCAAATATAACTTCACTTGAGTATTCAGAAACAATCTGCAGGGCTGTGAAATAGGAGCTTTATTACTAGGAGCAGCTACCAGAGAGTGAAATTTCAAAACAAAGGATAGCTTGATTGGTGAAACATCAAGACCATTGAAAAGGAGAGGGTCGGTAACACCCATGGAATTAAGAGTTTAGAAGGAATCGGGTAGATTACAATGAGCCATGAAGTCAATTGATTCCCCCAGCACTGTCTGAGTAGAAATGCTGCTGTCACTGCCAGACCGGTGGTTTTAAACTTAAACTGCACCAGTGTACACCCCCCCCCCCCCCCCCCGCAGTCCATTTGCCTCTGTATGCAGAGCAGAGCAATGTGTTGAGGGCATCATTGTCAGGCCTGGTAAGCATGCTTTCTAGATGTGGCTGTAGCTGGTGTAGAAAAAACAGAGCAGTAACAAACATCTATAAATGGGGTCAGAAGGTAGATTTATCCCACAAGCGAATCTTTATATGTTGCTGACCAAGTTTAAGCCCTTTCATTGCAACCTACCCTGTATATTCAGCTTTATGGTAGAGGCATCAGACTTCAGCAATGAAAGGATGGAACATATAACTTGTTGGGAATGACAGCTATGATTGCTTTTATTATTTTTTCCTTCTGATATATATGGTAAAGCAGATGGAGAATTCTTGGCATCACTTTTTTGATTTCTTTTATTTTTGGGGACTGATTTTGAGCACGGATGAAGTTGGCTAATGGATTGCAACATAAGTTTGTTACTGCTCACTGTCAGAATTCAACTCTTAACTTCTAATTATGGCAATTAAGTTAATGCCTGTGTCTGGCTAAATCCCCCATGCTCATGTAGAAGAAGAGTTTTTCTTCATTTGGCAAGAACTATTTTGCAAGGCCTAGCAGAGCTATGGTAGACTAAGAATGCCTCAACAGAGCTGCTTGGTGGAAAATTGTCCAGCACCTGTTTCCTTTAGTAGTAAGTGCAGAAAGGCATTTCAATGACTCATGTCCATCTACTGCTAAGGTGTGTGATTTTCACTCAAATAATGTTTCCTTCTAAAAAAGACAGCATATTGAGTTTCTGATGAGAAGTTGGAAATTCAAAATATCTTGCTTGATTGCAATACCCAAAGCACCAAGCTGATGATCGACAACACATATAGCAAAGTGTTGTCTATCCTTGTGTCTGTTAAACAACTCCAATAAAAACCCATGAAACCAACATATTTACTTCAGATGTATACTTCTATAAACTGTACCAGAAACTTCTGTGGTGTTTAAAACCATTGCAACCTTATTAAGCCTTATTAACTGTTTTACCTCTTGAAATGAGATTCTTCCAATTATTGGTACAACACCAATTTGCCTATGTGATGGGTTTGTGTTTAACAGTCATTGCTTCCTTGTGTAATGACACATTGATTTTTGAGCTTCATAACACAGGGGCAGTACAGCTTCTTTCTCAGGTGTTCCTGTTTTTTTAGTGTTAGTAGGCAATCTCCAAATGAAAAGCCTGGTTTACCTGATTTACTGGAAGATTATGGGCACCATACAAGGAAATGGAGCATCTTGATTTGGAATCAAGTTTCTAGGGCACCTAATAATGCTAGTAAAGGGGTGACTAATATGACTTAGATAAGTACCAACAACAAATCAATGGATACAATTTAAACACATTCCTAAAGACAACATAGCCATTTAAAATTTGGTATCATCTTTGAAAATAGGAACTAGGCTCCTGAGTTGAGCTTGGTGAAATATTTTTAGCAAATCGCTTAAATATTCATTATGTAATCAGAAAGTCAGAGAATGTCTATACAGATTTTTCACTTGGAAACACTTGGGTTTAACTCTAATGCATGCTTAAGTATTTTATCCAAAGTGGAACAGTTTCAACAGGAAAACATTCAGAAAGATCCATGCTAGAACATGATATTGGGGCCACTTTCCTGGGAAGTGGGTTCAAATCCATTTTCTTAACCAGGTTCAAATCCTTGAAATGGTTCAAATCCATGCTTTTAATCAGGTAGAGAACAGATCTAAATCTGGGTTTCCCACGTGTTTTGTGAGTCTCCTAATCCACAGACCAGTGATCCTCAGGGTGTCTTGAAATATTTTCAAGGGTGCTGCAGGGTGCCATGCAATGTTAGCTGTGTCAGGTGTGCAAACATAATTCACAAGACTGACCCAGAGATCTCAAATTGAAATCCATAGTGTTCAAAACATTTTGACCTGTTGTGGTCTCTCTCAGTTCTTTGCAACAGAAAAATTGCTCTGGTTTTTTTTTGATAGTCAAGGAATAGTTGAAAACTAAGAGCTGGCATTTTCCGAGGCAGGCCTCAAATCTAATGAGGGGCACCTTCACTATAAACAGATTAAGGACCACTGCCCTAGGTTATAGGATATAAGGAGCTGTGGCATTATTATTTCTTCCTTAGTCTTGACACCTAAGCTCCTTTATGAATCCAGTCATACATTTTCACATTTCCTGTGCTTTTATTACAAAATCCTGGAAATGAAATGCTTCCTTTTGGGTAAAATTATATTTTTTAAACCTGAAATTCTTTTTCCTTTTTTTTTTCTTTTTTTGGCAGGCTACCTGGACTGAGTTCTCCATGGCAGAGGTTTCAGGAGCATGTGGCCCATGACTGAGAGACACTTACAATCATAGAAAATTAGGGTTGGAAGAGACCTTAGGAGGTCATTTAGTCCAAAGAGCCAAAGTAGTTCACTTACCCAAAAAACAAACAAATGAGTAGTCTTGATGGTGGGACGTCTGGTGGCCCGTGACACAAACCAGGGAACTTGGCCATATGGTTGGTGAACTTGAAGTGGCATTGACATTTTTTGCATCATGTTTGTTGTGTACATGCAATGGTACCTCAGTTAGGCATAGGCAGGCACCCTCAAGAGGTTGGTCAATGTGGATTTATGTCCCATCAAGAGCCATCAAGGCTCTCAAAACACTGATGGTGTTGGTATACATAGATAGGCATGTGCTCCGTGGTACTGGGGGGTGCTGCTGTAGATGGTCTGCTGGTCTGGACAGCTATGCCCCAGGGCTCCCTAGATTGGAACAGGGGCTGGAGATTGGAACTCCCCGTGATGGTCTGGTCAGCTCTGGCTCATTGGGTTCTCCTCTTCAATCTCCCCACACACAATTCTCCTTCAAGACTCCCACTCCACTCCTTAGCTAAGTGATCTTTCACCCACAGCTACCTTTGGGATTCCACAGCTTCCTACTCCTGTTTGCTTAGGCGCACCCTCTTCATTCTCCCTGCCTGCCTCCCTGATCTGTCCCAAGCCTTGCCCTGCTTCTCCCTATCTCTCCATAGATGGTCCTCTAGTCCCTAGCCTTGCCCCTTGTCCTCTGATCCCTAGAACTGGCCTGAACACCCTAAATATATCTCTGACTAGTCTCACTATGGGCGTCTCAGTTGCCTTTCTCTCTGCAGCCTGGCTCAGCTATGTCTGCCTGACCTGTCCCTACAGCTAACCTAGCCATGCCCACTAACTCCTCCTCTTATTGGCCCCAGGTTTGGAGAGGCTGTTCAGGCACTCAGCAGTCTCACTTGTACCTGAGGCTAAGTCCATGTAACCATGCTGTAGGGATAACCACATTCTTCTAGACATATAGAGCTGCAGACATAAAGCCTCTAAGTGGCTAGCAAAGGCTAGTTGCATAGATGCACAGGCAAATTAAGCAACTAAATCTAGCTGCAACAGGGACTTATGTAATAAGCTCCCCCACGTGAGCACATATGTACAGCAATAGAATTTAAATCACCAATTTAGCCACATATATTGCATATTCTCATGACTTGCACAGCTAAATGGGCTGATAAAATGCCACTCCTGGCATCTAAACCTTTCATTAAACTGTCTTTTAAAATGAGAAATTTCCATAGCTGGCCCCCACTTCCTCACCCCTTGATGGCAAGATATCATGCTTTCAAGCCAAATGGAAAATGATAGAAATAAGCGGCATGGAGACAATGGAGGGGGTCCTCGTTAGATCAACGTATATTGTATGGTACCTAAAACAGGTGAAAAGTTCCAAGGATCACTTCATGGAAGTGATGATGAGGGCAAATACCTCTAAGAGCAGCCACAAACCTAGCAGGGTTGTTGTTTCAAGGATCCTGATTTTTTTTCCAGTTTATTGCAAAGTTATTTCATTGGCCCAATTCTTCAGCTTCAGGTTGTGCAAAGAAGCTCTAAACCTGAATCTGGTTGAATTTGACTATATGGAAATTCCCCAGTATCTAAGTGATCCCTGTATTGTATAGAAACAGGACAGTATCTCTGTAAAGAAAAGGGTGAATAAATGTTTCACCTAGCCACAGAGAGGAGGACATAAGTCAGGGGTGGGCAATTATTTCAGGCAGAGGGCCAACTACTGAGTTTAGGTAAACTGGTGAGGGCTGCATTGGTAGTCCTACCCCTTGACAGGTGCCCTGCCCCCTGGCTGCCATTTTGTGATCAGAAGTCCCGCCCCCTAACCCCTGACCTTTGCCACTAGAAGGCCCTCCCCTTACCCCCAGAAATACTCCTTTCAGCAAGGGGTTTTGCCATCTCAGAAGCAGAAAAAATACCAAATTATAGTCTAAAAATTGAACATCTACAACATTCATTAATTTGATTTTAAAAATATGCTTGTCCTGATTTACATGTGTTTGTGTAGTGTACATAGAGGTGATTGAACAATACCTTAAAATTAAGTCTTATTCTTGTATATTGTGGAGGGTGGGGGATGGGTGTAGGTTTGTGGGGGGCTATTGGTGTGTGGGTATGTGGGGTTTGGGGGAGGGTGTGGGGGTATGAATGTGGGGTGAGGGAGCATGTGGGTGTATGTGTGTAGATATGGGGTTTGTGGGGAGAAGTGTGTGGGGGAGGGTGGCTGGAGTGTGTGAGGGGGCGTGGGTCTGGGGGCCTGCCTATATGGCAGTGTGGGGGGGTGTGTGGATGCATGTGTATGGTGGGGTGTGCGTGTGGGACTCACCCTATGAACACATGTACACACACTCTCTCTCCCTCCCTCCCTCACTGCACACATGCACAGAGGCTCTCCCTCTCTCATTGCTCTCTCTGTCTCTCTCTCTCGCCCTCCCTCATTGCAGGGATGTGTGTGTGTGCACACACACACACACATGCACACACATGCTCCTGGCCCTGGGGTACTGGTGCAGCCCTGTGCTCCTGCGGTCTGGCAATGCAGCCAGGGGCCATGTGGTGTGGGAGTGGCTAGCAGGTGTGCAGGGAAGCAGTGAAAGCTGTGGCAAGCAGAGGCTTCTGGTTGGGGGGAGGGGGTGGCAGGGGTGGGAGGGGTAGGAGGGAGCTGAGGATGGGGCGGGGCCAGGCTGGCCTTGCTACTGAGTCCTGCCGGCTTCCCTTGGATCCTACTACCCCTGTCTCCTGTCAGGAAGTCAGGAACAGATAAATATACATTTTCTAAATTTTTTAGGAGCCCCACAGGCTGGATAGAATGGCCTGGTGGGCCGGATTCAGCCCACAGGCCATATTTTGCCCATCCCTGACATAAGCTGTTGGTTTTAAATGTTAGGAAAGCAGATTTAGATTGAATCTTAGAAAAAAAATCCTAATCATAAAAACTATAGAACAATGTAATAGGATTCCCAGGGAAGTTGTTGGACATTCTTCACTGGAGATTTTCAAGAACTGGTGGGATAGACATTTATCTGGGATAGTTTAGGAATCCAATAGCCTATTGGACTAGATGATGCTTGTAGACCCTCCCTGCCTTGTGATTTTACACATCTCCAAACCCCTCACAGTTGTAGGCTGTGTATTAATAATGCTTCAGGAATGGTGAGCTGAAATGACTCAGGTCTGAGGTGTGACCACTGCTGCTGCCCTTGCTTTACATTATTCCAACTTCAGGTATTAGTTGTATTATATTCATATTTTAAACACACAGTTCAGGAATTGTGACCACAAAAAATAGCTTGAAGAGCCCTCAAACTCCATCTTTAAACTTACCTGGGAGATCCCTGGTTACTGCCACCCACTGCAGCAAGAACTGTACCCGCCAAGAACCTAACCCTACTGATGGGAGCCCTACTACCCCCAACCCTAACCATAACTGGGGGTATTCCACCAGTAACCTGTAAAGTACTGCCTACTTGTGCCCTTAAACTTACCCTAGGGAGACCTACTAGCTCCAATCAAAGACAGCCTGGAACCAGTGGAAACCAGCATTTCAGTCTGGTGGAACCTCCAATATTTCAGCAATTTTCTTTCTCGTGTTGGGATGAAAAGTTGAAATATTTTATGTGGAATATGAAATTTTAAAAAGGTTTGATTCAGAAAGGGCATTTTATTTGAAAAGAAATATTTCAATTTCCCTGGTTGAGGAATTTTATTTGGTTTGGAGTAATCAGTCCCAAATGCTTAGTTTCAAATCAATTCACCATTAAACTGATTTTTCTGAGGGATTTCTTTGCCTATGGGACTTATAGTTTGGGTACCTTATGTTGTATGTTGCTGGACTCTCTGATTGGACTGTGCTTCCCAGAGTCATTCAGGAATCTTTCATAGTATCACAGCTGACTCAGTTAAAAGAGAAACCATGTTGGATTTTGGTGAGGTAACACAACACATAGAAAAGAGATGGCATGGGACACTCCAATTAAAATTCTTCCAAGGCAATATCACTTACAGGAAAATGCTTCTTAATGTTGAACTGGCTCAGAACAAAACATTTTGGGCCAGTGGAAAAAAACAAAAGCTACCATTCTTGCAACATAAGCCCAATTTTGAGACTGTACACTTTAATGTAGATCAATTATGGTTGTAGTTTTAAAACATGAGCAACACTCTAAAAACAGCATAGTACTTTCTGCTTGGTCTCCCAGCTCTTGGCTATGATGTAGACCTGATGTCTATGGCAGAAGCTCAATACCTTCCTGAAGTCAATCTTTTTAAGCAAAATCTTCTGTAAACTGAAAAATGTTAGATCACACTATTTTTTTTCGGTTGCCAGGTTCTCAAGCCTTTTGAAAGATTCTCTTGGATTAAGGTAAGGATAAACTGAAGGACAGTGAAAATTGAATACAGCATAAGTATATTGTTATACTTAATTATACTTATTTATTTATGTTTATTTATTTATTTATTTTTATATTTACTTGTTATACTTAATTATACTTATTGTTAAAATGAACTCTACTGTTCATTTTATCTATTAGTGATAGGCCTAATGTAAAGCCCGAGTTCTAAATACCCTGAATTTTTGGGAAGTTCAAACTTGGTCCTAAATTAAGATCTAGATCCAAACTTTGTGGCTTATCTGATCTGTATGAGTCAAGCCCAAACCCTGTTTTCACAGTCCTGCAATTTTGGTCTAAAATGTGTGGCTGAGGCTCATGTATACATAATCTTCGTGGGTTTCTATATTTACAACCTATCACATAATCTGCTGTGACTTCCCTCTTATGTTGGCACTGTTTCCTATTATTAAAACATGTTCCTTAGATACATCTGTTTGCTAAAAACACTGGCTACATTTTCAAAGGACTCACATTAAAAAATGACAGTGTCAGCTGGCAGGATTTTGAGCTTAAAAAACCTGATTATCACAGGGCAAGTGCTCAGAACTTTCTGAAAATCAGGACCAATTTGAGGGTGTCTCAGTTTTTGGCACCCGGTATCATTACTCAATTTCGATTATTTCGTCTTGAAGTCTTTCTGTAATTGGGTGCCATTTTGGAGTTCCGGGTATTTAAAAGTCAAGACAAAGTCATGCTTGATCCCACTAACCCATCAAAATAGCATGGTAGAAGCACCCCAATTTCTATAATCAAGACCTACAAGAGAACAAAGTGGGCTTGCAATATATCCAGCCATCTGTCACTCTCCATTATCAAAGACCTATTGCAGCTGGCTCAACTAGGGACAAGTGTCTGACTTCAAGCACTTACATCTGAAAACACAAAGCACTGTGAATAAAATGTAAATTACTTTCTATACACAGACATTTAGACAAAATGTCACGTTTGGCTGTCCAGGTCAATGTGATTGTGCAAAGAGCCATTTTTTTTCAGGAACAGTTTATTCCAAACATGTTTCTCTTGCCTTCTTGGTTGACCGTTTCAGACACATCTTTGCAGCTTTATACATAAATACATTGAATCATCACCATTTCATCTCAAATTTAGAATTCTGTTGGTTTTTGGAATGGTGTCTGAGGAAGATGAGAATACTTCCAAGATGACAAAAAATATATAGGCTGATTTTTTTATAAGTCACATTGACCTTGCAGTGCTGGGTCTTGCATAAAATTTTCTCTCTGTAAAATTCAGCAAACCTGACATAAAAGTGAAGAAGAAAATACATCTGCAGGTACTGTGTTTACAAGGTGACCTTCTGCACTGCAGGAGCACTTTAGATAGGAACATTAAGGACAATAAATCTAAGTCATAGATCTTCTTAGAATTTTAGTAGATTTAAGTATGTTTGATGAGCAGTGCACGATGCCACTATATTGGCCAACCAAATAGTGCCAATTAACAGTCAAAGATCTGACATGTTTCCTAATCTCTTACTCTGAACATGTTTCCTCTTTCTCTTCTGTTGCTATGTTGCATGTTTCTTGAGTAAAGTGGTTGGGCAATACTGTTCCTGCAGATTTCCTGGGGCTTTCCAGTCTCTGTATCATGCAACTGAGGGGAGGGAAGAGAAATCACCCCAAAAGCCAGCTTGTGCAGTGAACTCATTAGAGCTAGATCTGTTGTTTTTGTTTGGGTCTTTTATTTGTTTGTAATAGATTTATGAAAGATGTTCTGTGCATCAAGTTCTCTGGGCACATTAAAAGCAGAATCCTCTCTATAATGTAATACTAGCAGTAACCACCCGTTTAAAAATACATCCCATATTTACAACTACCACAAGAGAAACATTTAAACACAGAGGCACCATCCTCAACCAGTAATTGGGACTGTCCCTTTGAAGACTGGGAGACCTGATTTTCTTTTGCACTAAAGCTCCTTTTCACTAGTGCTGGGTGTCAGTGTACAAAACCAATTTAGGGCTCCTTTCAGTTGCTAGGAAGTTGTGATGGTGCTGTTAACAGAAATGTGAATCAGGATTGGGATTTTTAAAGGCACCCAGGTCACTTAAGGGCACCCAGTGCAGGAGAGAAAACGACAGTCTTCACAGTCTTTCTTGTCCAGGTGTTTTTGGGTCAGGGAACAAGATGCTACAACATCTGGGCAATGTGGCTTCATTTTGCAAAGCTACTGTGAGCCGATCAGAAAATGAGCCATAACTCTGGCAGAGATTTTAGGTGATCAGTCAGAAGCTGAGCTGTGTCATTTCTCATGATCCAATGGTTTCTTGCAACTTTGTTTCTGGAAAATTCCAGTATCTCCATTGAACACCTCTTGCACCATAAGCAGACAAGGTTCCTTGAGTGAATTTGATATCTTTTATTAGACCAACCCAAATGGTTGAAGAATAGTTATTAAGCAAGCTTTTGGGTTCAAAAACCCTTCGTCAGGCTAAGGAAGCTTCAGCAGTTGCTGTGTGCTCTTCCTAGATGGAAACTTGCACCATAACACACCGAATAAGATGCATTGAATCAAACTAGTCTGCACATATAGCATCATGGGACATCTTAGCACTTGGACCTGCTTGCTCAGCTCTGGTCAGCAACCTACTTCCTCAAGCTACTTTCTTGTAGGTCCTTCTGTGGGGTGCTCTTTTGAAGAGCTTTACATAATTCCATGATTTTTCACTCTGACTGCAGAACTATCTATTTTGATATTAAAACAGTTACATTTCTGTGTACAATCTCTTCATCCTTTGTCATGGTTTTGTCCTTGTTTAGTAGCTTAATACGTGGCATCATAAAAGTATTGGAGTCATTTGCACAGTTTCCAAAAGGATATAACGATTAGTGAATTTATACAAAATGGCTTTCTATACATCTGGACCTGTAAACAAGTAATTTTTTATGCTTTGGTGATAAGGTTAGTATGATTGCTAAATTCTCTCTGTACAGTTGTTAGTCACACAATTAATGGGACTTTTTGGTCATTTATGCCTTAAAACATTGATTTGGTTAATCTAAAGGTTTTAATTTAATATTTGTTTTTCAATATATAGCTTGCATGTATCAGATTCTTTAAGTATAGTACAGATACCTTGCAATACACCTTCATTCAAGAATAGCTATGCATATCTTGGTCACATTTCTTTTTAAGATAGCCTGGCTATAGAATATCCTTTGGCGTACATTTTTTGGATAAGTTGCCTGGGCAATGCCACTTCAACCTTCAGAGGTCTGTTACAAAATTGTTTATATACTTTAATTTTTTAGATAGTTTTTTAAATCTCAATTGACAACTTTTAGGGGTTTTTTAAATTTAGTACTACATTATAATTTATAATACTGTATCAAATGTTGCTTGATCAGCTACTATTTTCTGAGCTTGAAGACATGAAGCATAAAAGAAAAGGAAAGTGTAAAAGAAGTTACTTCACAAATGAGCAGAGTTTTATGGTTAAGGCTAGTTAATTAGCTGCTCTAGTTACTCAGCCTACATCTCTATATGATGCACAGAAAGAACACCTGCTGTTTTGACATGTTTCAATAGCTTAGGCCTAAATTTTGTTCAAAATTTTAACTTATGCGTGACTCTATATAACATTATTATTAATAAATTTCATGTTTTCTATGTCATCCCTACAATAACTGATAATACAAATAAAGCCTTATTGAACTGAATTATACAGATAATTCTGTCCACTGTGAGAGAAATTTCAAATGAAACAGAGATACAGAAGAGGCCTTTTGAGCTACTTCATTTACTTGGGAATCCAGAAGAAAATAGAAATCTAAAAATATCATCTTAAAAAATAAGGTCAAATCTCAGTCACAGGAACCCCCTCCTCCCCAACCCAACTAATGAGGAAATGCAAATACTTTATTATTCATATCTTTAGAGCACAACAGCATTACTAACCTGGATTTGGAGACCAAAAAAAAAAAAAATGGTCAAAATGTTCATATTTACAAAAAACTGGAAAACGTATGTTTATTAGGGCTGTGTGAAATGGCACTGTTCCATTTCGACTTACGTTTCAAGGTTTCGACGGAATAGTGTTTTGTTTCCAATTTTGTTTTGATTCAAAACTGCTGTTCCATTTCTTTTAGTCGAAACAGTGATGCTGTTTCAAGGCTGTTTTCGCCCATAGGCTATAATGGGAAAACTCAAAACAGCCTCCATCATCCAGCAGGCTGATCGGGGCCCAACCCCGGGAGGGCTGCAGGGGCTATGCCAGTCCTCCTGTGGTTGCAGGCCCCCATCTGTCTGCTAGATGAGGAAGGGATGCCACCTGGATTGGAGAGCTGGGGAAGGGAACAGAGCCCCATTCTCTCAGTTCCCCTCCCCAGCGCTGGGATCGATCAAGGAAGGGAACTGGGGCTGAGCTGAGTGCTACCATCAGGCTGAGGAAAGGAACTCAGCCCAGCTCAGCTGAATTCCACCCCCAGCACAATGTCGATTGGGCTGGGGAAACAAATCCAGCCCAACTAGGCTGAGTTCCCCTCCCTAGCATGACCCTCGTGCTGGGGAAACAAACCCAGCCCAACCTGATTATCATGCTGGGGAGGAGAACTCAGCCCAGCTGAGCTGAGTTTGTTTCCCCAGCCCCATCGTAGTGCTGGGGAGGGGAACTTAGCTCAGCTGGGCTGAGTTGCCTTCCCCAGCCTGATAGTAGGGTTGGAAAGGGTTACTAAGCGATCAAGCTTCGTTCCCCTCTCCAGCCAGATTGCAGTGCTGGGGAGGGGAGCTGAGCCGGGGCTTAGTTCCCTTCCCCTGCGCTATGATCAGCTTCCTGCAGGCCGGCCCTGGGAGGTAGGGAGAGCCAGGGTTGTGCTCCCTGTCTGACTGAGCCTGGAGCCACTGTGAGTGCAGCCCTGGTTCTCCCCTATCTCCCACCACCTGGCTGCTTCACAACTCAAAATGTTTTGAAATTTTTGAAACATTTCAACTAGCCTCATTTTGTTTTGACTCTGTTTCAAAGCCCTTTGTTTCATTTTGATTTTGCTGTTTCGAGCTCGATATGAGTTGAAACAGTGTCAAAATGAAACAGCCAGTGAAATTTTGCATAGCCCTAATGTTTATGTTAAAATGTTTGGATTTGGGGGATGAAAAACAACAACAACTAAAACTTTTTGATACTGGAATGTTTTAGTTCTTCTATTTTGGCAGGAAGTTTGGAATTCTTATTAAAAATGGTACTTTTAAAAAGTGTTTTGATCAGCTCTTTTCTTTAGAATAATGCTAGGGAAGTTGTGAGGTACAGCTGAAGGAACTGGCTAATGATGCAATAACTGTTAAAGATGGCCAAAATGTTCATATTTACAAAAAACTAGGAGCCAAATGTTTCAGTTAAAATGTTAGGGTTTTGGGGAAGAAAAACAACCCATTTTGGTATTCATAAGAAAAGTAGTATTAGCCTTAGGTTTCTGGCTAAATTATTGCAAGGAAAATATATACTTTGTTTGTAAAGTCTTCTCCTAGCAAAAAGATATTTCATTGTGTTACTGGTAAAAAAAAAAATGGTAACCACTTTCCAACCAAAAATAGATTTAATTTAGGGCTGAAGTAATGAGTCTGTAGAGTAGGGGTGGACAAAATATGGCCCGTGGGCCAGATCTGGCTTGTCAGATGATTGGATCTGGCCTGCAGGCAGGCACCCATCCATTCATTGTATCCAGCTTCACTGGTAGCTGCCTCTCCTATTCTCTGCATTGGGCCAAGTCCTGCTGGCTCCCACCTGGAGCAGTGCTTGTTGCACTCCCCTCCTCCTCCACTGGAGGGTGGCAGCCCCAGCCAGCAGGCACAGCTTCCAGGCAAGGCTGTTGCTGCTGCAGCCACCCAGGGAAGTGCTGGGCTCTTCCAGCTTCCTCCTCTGGTCCTTGCTGCTGTGCTCTGAGCAGCAGGTAGGGAGGGGAAGCTGTAACATTGAGGGGAGTAGCGTGGGCTTTGCCTGTGGTTCACTTAGGTTCTGCTTGTGCATGGCTGGGTGGGGAAGCACGTGGATGGAGGGGGGTGTGAAGGAGCTTGCCCCTGCCTAGCAGGCACAAGACAGGCAAGTGGGGTGGGAGCAGCAGCAGGAGCAAGCATGGGGTTAGTGCAGCCCCGCTGGGCAGGCACATGGGATGAAAGCAATAGAAGGAGCCAGCACAGGCTCAGCTGCATCCCCGCTGGGCAGGTGTGGGGCAGAGACCAAAAGAGCTGGCAGTGCCAGGCTGTCCCCCCCACCCCCTTTCCTAGGGGCTTTCTTGCTGCTTGCAGGCAGCAGCTGCTTTTCCACCCTTTGCATTGGGCTGCAAGCCAGGCAGGCAGTCCTGATCCCTCTCCTCCATCCCCCACCTGCAGAAGGCTGGGCTCAGTCAGAGTGGGCAGGAGGTAAGCCCTCCACATGCGCACACCCAACCTACCCACACACCAACCACAAATGCCACCATACCCATACACACACCCAACAATCCCACACCCCCCACACCTGAACCACACACATACCCCCCACCCATCCCACACCCGCATATATACCCACACACCCCTCCCACACCCCACCTGCATTATACCAATACCCCCCACACACCCACAGCCCCCCAACCAGACCCCCACATATACCCTCCTACCCCTCTATACACAATATACAAGCAACCTGCCCCCCTGCCTCCCAAAAGGAGTACTTTTTGGGCAAGAGGAGAGACGTCCAGTGGCAAAGGTCAGGGGGCAGGACTTCTGGTCAAAATATGGTGACCAGGGGGTGGGGCACCTGTCAAGCGGCAGGACTGCCCTTTCAGCCCTTGATGCCTCACCAAAACTCATTAAATGGCCCTCCAGCCAAAATAATTGCCCACCCTGCTGTAGAGTATATTGGGGTCCTGTGCACCGAAAAGTGGAGATATAGAAATTCCTGTGACAATAATTCATAGTGCTGTAAATTTACATGGTGCTTTGCAAAGAGTTTAATCTGAAGCCCTGATCCTGCAAACACACATGCTTCACATATTGTAATTAGTCCCTTTAACTCAAAAACATGCATAAGTATTTTAAAGATGATAGGCACTTTGTGTTTGAAAGTTTGTCGAACATCTCTTCCAACTGGCCCAGTGAAAGATTGCCTCATATATTAGCTGGTTTATCAGGCCCCACCAATATTCCAGCTCTACTTAAAGATACGTTTACAGTGCTTTTCAGGATTTGGGACTAAGAATAATAAAACCTAATAAGTATTAATAAGGATTGGAAATGGGTCTTTTCAAATGTTATTCAAAAAACATAATCTCATTTTTTTTATTTGATCTTTTGCCCACCTTTTTCATCTACTCCATTGTGAACCAGGTATTAGCATTTTAAACAAGGTATATTGATTTGGCCTATTGGAGCAGACAACAGCTACCATGCCAAAGAAAGGTCTCCACCTTCCAAGATTTTTCCAGTTGTCTATGTTCCTTTTCCATTGTCACATTAACTGCAGCACAAGCTCCATATAGGACTTGACAGAAAGTTTCCTCCAGAGACATCTATCAACTCTTTTCTGTGATCGTAGTCCAGTCTTCTCTAATATTGCCCCAGCTAGTATAAGTGGTGACACAGAATGTGTGGGTTAAGTTTTTTCAAACCTATCTGAGGAAAGGTAGCTACACAGCTCATACTAAATTGAATGGGATTTGTGGAGCTAATTCTCACAGCTGACTTTGAATATTCCAACCCTTCTGTCTTCACTCATGACCTCATCCAAAACTCAAGTAGAGTCTTATCCTTTAGTTCCAGGATTTGGGTCAGGGAATCATGTCAACTGTGACAACACTTCTTATGCCATCAAATTATGGAGTATTTTCTTGCTCTTTCTAAAGATCTTCTTTAACATTTTAAATGCAGACAAAATATTTATAAAAAGATTTAAAAACAAACCCCCAAAATCTTTCTGTCAGTTCCTAGGATGACAAAGATGCCATATATTACATTTATCAGGGTTTTGTTTAATTGGGAGGGCTGCTTTATTGGAGACACTTCTAGGAATCTTATTTCACCTAATGATGCTGGATAGCAATGACTGTTGCTTAATCGGGACAAATTAACATAAATTTTGCTTAATGAGGATATATCCAGCTGGAGCCAAGTCATTAAGTGGTGCTTAAATTCATATTACATTCTAAACTCTGGAAGTTGCTAAATAAGTATTAAATGAAGATGAAAGGCAATGAATATAATTTTTATTCTTGAATTTTTAATTCCATGCCATATTTTATGTCTCCTAGAATCTATTCAAACTGGGTTTTTAATAGCTTTTTCCCTTTAATCAGGACAGCTGCTTAACTGTGTTGATTGACTTTTCAGGAAGGGCCCTAGTTCAAAGTATTTCAGTGTATCATTTGGTGTCCTTGCTTGGCATCTATAGGTATTGATATTTTTCAGAATGCAGTGTCTTCCTCTATTCATAATTTTTTATATACTCTGCCAGGTGGCCGGGTATTTCTCCTGTGTTAACCACCTCATTGTAACTGTAGCTATTGGAGACTGTGTACACTCCTCCCTATTGTTTGATGGCTCTGATAACTCTGAAACAGTGCTCCAGGACTAGCACCTCAGGCCAGAATTTTTTACCAGCGTATCCATACAATGCACAGCTGACATGAGTCAGAAGGAAACTGCATCTTTGCAAAAATGGTGGAAATTAAGCCACAAATGAACATCTTTGTCTGGAAGGAAAGTTTTCAGAGAGGTAAAAGAAGAAATGATAGCATTTCCGTAATTTCTTGCCGAGAATATGGAGAGGATTTTCCCCACTGCTGCACGTAAGCTTGAAGTGTTGCAGGGTCTACTTGAGTATGTCCCAGCAGGAAGGAAACTGCAAGCTGTAAGATAAAAGATGAAATTTATGCTCCGGTAAGCTGCCTTTACAGCCATGTAAAAGTGGACCAGATATACAATGTATAGTGCTGTGTTGCTCTAAGTCACTTCTCTGGGGTAAAATTATCCCTCAGAAAGACGGGAGTAGTTTTACACTAGTGCAAGTAACACTATTGTATGGTTTAGATACTGTCAGCTCTAGTAAATTTCTTCTTAGGGTTGCAGATTATTGCCATCTCCCCTTTTCCCCTAGTGGCCAGGTCCTATAATAGTGCCTACAGCAGGCAGCTACTTGCAGAGAGCTGATTGTGTCTATTCCAGAGACTGATATAACTTAAATTGTACAAATAATTTCAATTACAATTGTGGTAAATCTATCATGTGTCCACACCTGAATTGTGGACACAAGACAGACAAATTGCAACATGTCAATTCTTTGATTCACCTATGAATGTTGCTTGCAAAATAGCACCCTTCCTAGATAAGCAATCAGCTGCCAGGTTAAAACACTGACTGTTATGTTGCAGATTCGTGTGATAGACTTGCGTCATACGTATTCAAACATTTAATGACTGTGCTTTTTGTGGTATAACTGATAACCAAGTGAAAGAAAGGCTATTGCAAGAACAGAACAGTGTCTATATTACATCATGCATGTCAAGAAGGCTCTCTGAAGGCTGTTTTTTGTTATAACACCTTGCCTATTCATGCATAGGTTGAAGTCCCTGTAGATGATGGAGGAGATGATGGAACACTTCTTAGTGGGGAAAATTACCTGCACATCTATAAAGTATGGGAAAGATTCTCTGTGATAGTACATCAAATGATTTCTATTGAAGCACTCGTGATCACTCATGATCACTATTCTATTTGAGCACTCGTGGCACATGGGCCAGGTCCCGGAGGATTGGAAAAGGGCCAATGTGGTCCCTATTTTCAAGAAGGGGAGGAAGGAGGATCCAGGCAACTATAGGCCAGTCAGTCTCACCTCCATCCTTTGCAAAGTCTTTGAAAAGATTATTAAAGCTCATATATGTGAGAGCCCAGCAGGAAAAATTATGTTGCACAGGTTCGTAGCAGGTAGATCATGCCTGACTAATCTAGTCTCTTATGACCAGGTTACAAAACACTGGGACACAGGAGTAGGGGTAGACATCATTTACTTGGACTTCAGGAATGCCTTCGATATGGTATCCCACCCCATACTGGTAAACAAATTAAGAGGCTGTGACTTGGATGATTACACAGTCTGGTGGGCGGCGAATTGGCTAGAAGGTTGTACCCAGAAAGTGGTGGTGGATGGGTCAGTATCAACCTGGAAGGGCGTGGGCAGTGGGGTCCCGCAGGGCTCGGTCCTTGGACCGATACTCTTCACTGTCTTCATCAGTGACTTGGACGAGGGAGTGAATTGTACTCTGTCCAAGTTTGTGGATGATACAAAACTGTGGGGAGAAGTGGACACACCGGAGGGCAGGGAACAACTACAGGCAGACCTGGACAGGTTGGACAAATGGGCAGAAAACAATAGAATGTAATTTCAACAAGGAGAAATGCAAAGTGCTGCACCTAGGGAGGAAAAATGTCCAGCACATGTACTGCCTAGGAAATGACCTGCTCGGCAGCACAGAAGCAGAAAGGGATCTTGGAGTCCTAGTGGACTCCAAGATGAACATGTGTCGTCAGTGTGGTGAAGTCATCAGCAAAGCTAACTGCACTTTATCATGCATCAGCAGATGCATGACGAATAGAACCAAGGAGGTGATACTTCCCCTCTATCGGGCGCTGGTCAGACTGCAGTTAGAATACTGCGTCCAGGTTTGGGCGCCGCACTTCAAGAGGGATGTGGATAACCTGGAGAGGGTCCAGAGAAGGGCCACTCGTATGGTTAAGGGCTTGCAGGCCAAGCTCTATGAGGAGAGACTAGGGCACCTGGACCTCTTCAGCCTCCGCAAGAGAAGGTTGAGAGGCGACCTTGTGGCTGCCTATAAATTCATCATGGGGGCGCAGAAGGGAATTGGTGAGGCTCTATTCACCAAGGCGCCCCCGGGGGTCACAAGAAATAATGTCCATAAGCTAGCAGAAAGCAGATTTAGACTGGACATTAGGAAGAACTTCTTCACAGTTAGAGTGGCCAAAATCTGGAATGCGTTCCGAAGGGAGGTGGTGCTCTCCCCTACCCTGGGGGTCTTCAAGAGGAGGTTGGATAGGCATCTGGCTGGGGTCATCTGAACCCAGCACTCTTTCCTGCTTATGCAGGGGGTTGGACTCCATGATCTATTGAGGTCCCTTCCGGCCCTAACATCTATGAATCTATGAAAGTCTCTCACATATAACTCTCTCCTACCCTAATTTGCCAATACTGTCTGGCTAATTTTATGAAATTCGGTAGCCTTTATTGTGCTATCAAAAAACTGATCTGATTATGTGGACTCAGAAGGAAAATTTGGTAGATGAATACTGTTGTTACATTCATTCCTGAATTTCAGTACAGGCAACCCCTGCTTAGCACTTTTAATTGGTTTCTGGAAAACCAAGCATTAAATGAAACAAGTGTTAAGTGAAACCCAAAGTATTTGATGACCCAAGGTGGCAACCGCAATTGTTTTTAACAACCCAAGGTGGCAACCACGAGCATTATAATGAAATTTGCTGAGCGCTAAGTGAAATCAGGCATCAATTTCAAATGAGCATTATAGCAAAATAGCACTATGTGAAACAGCGTTAAGCAGGGGTTCCTTGTAAGGCATAAGCACTGATCCTTTGAAATATTTACACACACACATATAAAGGGAAAGAAACATTCTTCTGTTGAACGTTTTCATGGGTCACAATTCCACAGCACATAGACTTATATTTACTGTGGTAAAGCACTAAAACCTTACCAGTTATCACTTTTAATAGCGAAGGAAGTTTTGGTGATTTTGCAAATGGTGCTTTGTAATTTATTTTGTGGGTAGTGATGTGATGGTCTGTTTCCTGGTGGGCTGGGGCAGTACATTCAAAACAATTTTCTGAGTGTTCCTGGAGTGTGATATTTCAACTGGCAGAGCAATATGTTGCTACTCTGGCATCAGGCCAAGTCCAAACATTTTACATTTCTTCCCCACTGTTTTGTTTTCTTTATTTACTTATTCTAAGAAATTGGAATTGACTAACACAGCTTGCTAATAAGGGGCAGGCCATGACACAACAGAAAAATCAAGAATGAACTCAGATACAGCTTTCAGAACATGTAAAGAGGTCAAGCTCTTCAAATGGTTGGATTTCATGTATTGAGCCTAACCAATAAAATGTGATTGTTAGGCAGTGTGAAAGTTTCAGCTCTGCTAGGAGGGATAAAGGCTGGTTTACTAACTAAACACTCCAGATGGGTGAACAGTGTCTCCTGAGTCTAGGGGGGTACAATTTATGGGCAGGACTGGGGGCAGGCCAAAAGCCCCATATCTATTCCTATACTTCTGTGCCATGGCTTAGTGACCCCCCCTCCCCTCCCCGCAACACGCCGGTGGTCTGCACCACAAAAAAACTGCCCCATCCTGAGCGGTGCCAAGTCAGGGGCCAATCTCGGGGGGGGGGGGGGGGAGGGCATGTGCCTCCCCCTCCAATCACCTGTGAATCTCTAGAACATTAATTCTGCACCCTTTAATCCCATGTATATTGTGCATTGGGGGGAGATTCTATTCCACCTACTGGGCACCTAAGTGTACTTACACATCTGAGGGCAATTTTATTCTATCCTGAAAATCTGTTGATACATCTACTTTTGTAACATGCTGTCACCTGCCCCTTATGACTGAGTCACAAAAAAGCAGTGAGGAGGAAGAGAATCCATCTGTCTTTTGCCTTAACTGTTTCTCAGGAACTCAAGGAGGGTGGAATAAAATGGCCCTTAGGTGCTTAAGTCCAGTTGCACACCTAATAAGCGGAATAGAACCAGTTCTGAGTGTAACCGAGATGCCATACTAGATGGCTGTTGGTCACAAAATTAATAGAGATTTAAATGCACCTCAGGATTTTTTGTCCATCTCAGTATGACACCCTGCCTGTGACAGCATCAAGGTCCTGAAAGTCAGGGAATTTACGTTGCATAATTCCTGTGAAACATGATACACGGTTTTAAAATGATGCTCTCTCTCCCTCTCTCCTGCCTCCTTTCTCTATTGGAAATAACTTCTGGGCTGTGGAACACCCACACTGCCTGCACACTGATGGGCAGATTCATCTGATGAGTAGCCAAGATCTCCCTGGGTGGTACGACACATCTCTGCCTCTGCACAGCTTTCTTTTTCATCTACCTACACTGAGCTTTTCCACATTCACACCATCACAGTCATGCAAACACTTTGCACTATTTCTATTAGAAAAAAAGACTCTGGGTTTTCTTTTTTTAAATAAGATGTGCTGGCTTTCCTTTTGGGCAATGCCTGCGTTGGTGGATTTCAGGTTTGAATAATGCCTTTGCTAAAGCACTCTATGATCGAAGGCACAGAGAGAGAGATTTCCCTTTATGAAATATAGACTATTTGCTAATTTTCTCAATTATGGCAAGCTTCCAGTCTGTTTAAATCCCCATTTCAATTATCTGACATACTTATCAGAGATGGCATGATCTTGAAATATGATCAGGAAGTACTATTTTATAGCATTTGTACTGGAGAATGCTATTAACCCTGTAGTGAATTGGTAGTTCTTAGCTTATGGTAGCAGTGCCTTGAGGGCTGAATTATAGCCCTCCTGGCAATACCTGTAGGGTGCATCCTTATGAGTGGGAACATGCATTTCCCCAGGGACAAACAGCAGTGGCACAATATGTGCTACTGCTACTTGTCCTTGGGAAATACCTGTACACGTGTGCTCTGGTGCATGGCATATTGCCCTGGGGCGGGGGGGATGGGAGGCTAGGGCCAGCACCTGGGCTGGCCACAGGAGCCTTACCTGGGGTCCTGGCGGTGTCCAGGGGCTGCAGCTGCAATGATCCAACAGGAGAGAGACTGGCCAGAAGTCAGAGTGTGGCTCTGGCCAGCCAGTCTCTGGTTTCAGGTGGTAGACATTGCCACCACATGTGCTATTCCACTGTTTTTAGGCTCAGGTTTTTTGACACTGGGACCTCCCGGTGTAAAAAAAACACTTCTACACTGCAAATTAGCAGCGCGGGAAACATCTGTATGTGCAGCGTGTGTGGTGTGCAGTGTCACAGATGGGTATGCAGTGCCACATACAGCATGTGTGCACTTATCCAGACACTCCCATAGGGAGTAACTAGGAAGTTCTCTGACTTTATGGGTTTTTCCCCCAATTTTCCTTGCAGGGTACCATCCAGAAGGCAGTTTGAGGCAGTTTCATCCTGTGGACCCTGGGGGAGAAGGTATAGAGTTACAGTTTGTGTGGGGGAGAGGGAGAGGAGCACTCCACAATGTTCCTCTGGTTCTGTCTCCTTTCTTTGGTAACAATGGTCACACAGAAGTTGTCTGTCTGCAATGCTCCTGCCCCTTGCATGCCCAATGCATGGTTACTGCAAGTTTTGGGGAGTATGGATAATTCTGTATATAAGTCACTGAAGGGGAATGCACTAGTCTATATTCTTTTTACTTAAGTAACACTTTAAGGTGAGGACCTTATTGTGCTAGGCACTGTTCAAGCATAACAACAAATATTGGTACCTATCCTAGAAGCATACAATCCAAGGAAAGAGATGGGAATAGGTGGATATAACAAACAGAGTGGTGACGCACAAGATAGCATGTTTTTCCTGTGTGACCTAAGCTATTTAATTAATTATTTTATTTCTTAGTGCCTCAGTGCCTTTGTCTGTAAAATGGGAAATATAATATTGCTGTCCCTTTTGCATCCTTCATCCTGCATCCTGGACGGCCTGTTGAGTATGCAAACATTCTGGAGGCCCCAGAATGGAGGAGGCAGGTCCCAGCTGGTGGGGACATGCCCTCAATGTGTGCTTTGGAACTTCCCACAAGCCTTCTGGCCACACAAATGGAGGCATTGTCTTAGGGCACTTTTACACATGCTCCAGTGCATTCTAATCAGAATGCTCCAGCGTGAGGCAGTGTCTCATTGTATTCAGTGTCCCGCATTTCAAAATGGCAGTAGGGGTACTTTAACTAAAGCTTGTTGAATAAGCATTAGTAAAAGCAGTCTCACCACCATTTTGAAATGCAGGACATTGAATACATGAGATGCTGTGGACATTTTAATTAAAGCAGCTCCCGAGAACTGCTCCTCCCCTCCAACCCTGAAGCACATGTATCAGCGCCAATTCTCAAGGTAGTCCAGCAGGCTTCCTGGACCCAGGTCCCTGCAGCTTGCGCTGCTGCCTGCTCCACACAGGCAGGCAGCATGCTTCAGCACCGGGGAGAGGGCCAACCACAGAGACGCTGTGGTCAGGAAGGAGACTCTGGCTGGGAAGATGCCCGGAGAATGCTGGACCGCTTTCCTCTCACTTGTCCATGCACGTTTCCGGGCAGAGCACCAGTAGGCAGCATCCACCAGCTCCTTGGATGCCTTTGAGGACTGGTGGGTGTGACCCCTGGGGCTTGCTCAGTGTTCTCCTCAGGCGCATTCATTTTCATGTTTTGACCCTTTGATCATCACGTCGCTCCTGTCCTGTTTTTTATGCCTTTGTTGTCCCAAGTATTATCTCCCAAGGCTGGAGATGAGCAGGGGAATGAGCAGGAGGCTGAAGACAAGCCCCAGGAGACGAGCTGGAGATGTTCCCCTGCTGTCTCCAACCTTCTTCTCATTCCCCTGCTCATCTCCAGCCTCAAAGGTTGCTGCTACTGCTGGTGAGTGTGTGTGTGTGTGTGTGTGTGTGTGTGTGTGTGTGTGTGTGTGTGGCGGGGGGCTGGGAGAGCAAGCGGGGAGCTGGAGGAATGAACGGGGGGGAATGAATGGGGGATGGGGGAATGAACAAGCAGCTGGGGGAACAAACGGGGGTGGGGGAACTAATGGGGTTGGGTGGGACCTCCCCCATGGTCTCCTCCCCCCCTCCTCCAGCCCTCCAATCCCCTACTTACCTGGCACAAAGCGGGCCCAGGTCCCCGCAGCTTGTACTGCTGCCTGCCCCGCACAGACAGGCAGCATGCTTCAGCACTGGGGAAAGAGCCAATCCCAGAAACACTCTGGCAGGCTACCAGAATGTCTCTGTGGAAGACCGAGCCTCCAGTTGCCTCGGGGCACAGGACCTTGCCCTGACCCAGTTTTTTCCCCCTTGGGGTATTGTTTGACCCCTGGATATCCAGGAGTCTAATTTTGCCCCCGCGCTGCAAATTTGCAGTGCAGGGAACATTTTTTTGTTCCCACACATGCCTCTTGCAGCGTCTCAAAGGGATTTGAGATGCTGCAAGAGGCATGTGTGCGCTCGTCTGGATGCGCCCATGAAATTCAATAAGAACAAGTGCAAAGTTCCACACTTAGGATGGAAAAATCCCATGCACCAGTACAGGCTGGAGGCTGACTGGCTGGACAGCAGCTCTGCAGAAAAGGATCTGGGGATTACAAGGGACAATAAGCTTAATATGAGCCAATAGTGTGTCCTTGTTGCCAAAAGGGCTATTGACATACTGGGCTGTATTGGTAGGAGTGTTGCTAGCAGATCAAGGGAAGCAATTCTTCCCCTCTATTCAGCATTGGTGAGGCCACATCTGAAGTACTGTGTCCAGTTTTGGGCACCCACTGCAGAAAGGATGTGGACAAATTGGAGAGAGTTCAGTGGAAGGCAACAACAATGGTTAGGGCCTGGGGCACATGACTTCTGAGTAGAGGCTGAGGGAACTGGGCTTATTTAGTCTGGAGAAGAGAAGACTGTGAGGGGATTTAATAGCAGCCTTCAACTACTTGAATGGAGGTTCCAAAGAGAATGAAGCTAGACCGTTCTCAGTGATGGCAGATGGCAGAACAAGGAACAATATTTTCAAGCAAGGGAAGCTTAGGTTAGATATTAGGAAAACCTTTCTTACTAGAAAGGTAGTAAAGCATTGGAACAGGTTACCCAGAGAGGTTGTGGAATCCACATCCTTGCAGGTTTTTAAGACCTGGCTAGACAAAGCCTTGGCTGGGATGATGTAGGTGGGGCTGGTCTTGCTTTGAGCAGGGGGTTGGACTAGATGACCTCCTGAGGTCCCTTTCAACCCTAATTTTCCATGATTCTATGATAATTCAGTGGTTAGAGTTCTTGCCTAATAAGAAGTATATGATCACCACCTTCCAGGAATACATCAGGGATGGAAAGAGTAATATTAGCTGCTTGAGTAGCCAGTAGTTTGGCACTGCCTTTGCTCATCACTCCCCTTGCTAGGGCCATCAACCCCTCCAGTGAAGTGTTTGAAACAGAACTACTGTTCCAAACACTTTATCCATGAGGGAAACACATAGCTCTGTCTATTGCTGTTGAAGCCAGTGAATGGATCCTTTGTGAAAAATCATTATTTCCCCTTCCAACAAATTCCAGGAAGGTAGAGAAAGCTCTATTGACCCTGTTCATTAGCGAGTTGTTCCTAACCCCTCTCATTAGGGCAATAAAAACAATGTGGTTCACAGCCCTTAGTGATAATGGTATAGTGACCACCTAATACCCACCTAGAGCACAATATTTCCTTCAAAAAATAGCTAATGGGCTGCTTGGACCAGTCCTGCTAGATATGCCATCATGCAGTGGTATTCCCTTAAAGCAATACACCACTAAAAAAAGGGACTGGGTAGCCTATTTTTTAAATTTCTCAGTAGATATGGGGATGAGGGGGGGGGGCAGGAGAGGAACTGGCAGGGGCACAGTTGTTTCTTTAAAGCTACTTGGGATGCATGGGGCTGGGCAGGAAGATTCTGGAGGGATAGGGGAACTGAACAACTCAGGTGTGAGCCTCTAATGTCCATGTTGTTTGAAGTCTCTCAGTGTTCCTGTAATGCTATTACTATTTCCAGTGTATCTGCTGCCTTGGGTAGAAGAATATTAGGGAGACTGTCATCTTTTCTGACTCACCCAAGCACATAATATCAAGTTCTAGTGGAAAAAAGTAATTTCCATGGGGCCAGAGAAAGTGGTAGGAATCATAACAACTACTCCATTTATTCCTCACCTGCCTGCAGTGCAGCCACTATTTGGCAACTTCATCCAAGAATTACTGGACAAGATCAATGTGAATAACATTATTAAAAGGAGATTAAAATAAAGCTGTTAAAGAAAATAGTAAATAAGGATTAAAGTTAGAAAAAATGGAAAAAGGGTGGGGACCTGCGTTTGTTGGCAGGAGAGCACAAGACAGAAAAAGTTGAGATAAAGCAGAATCATAGTATCATAGTGCTCGGGGTTGGAAGGGACCTAAACAGATCATCAGGTCCGACCCCCTGCCCTGGGCAGGAACGGGTCCCAGGGTCATATCACCCCAGCCAAATATCTGTCCAGCCTCCTCTTGAAGACCCGCAAGGTAGGAGAGAGCACCACCTCACTTGGGAGCCCATTCCAGAGCCTGGCAGCCCTAACTGTAAAGTAATGTCTCCTGATGTCCAGCCTGAACCTTCTCTTTAACAATTTGTGGCTGTTATTCCTAGTAACCCCAGGTGGTGCCCGGGGGAACAGAGCCTCCCCCAATTCTCGCTGGTCCCCACTGGTGAGTTTGTAAAATGTCTTTATTGTCTACCATGGGCTCCCTAATTTCAACAAGTCCATCTGTTGCCTTGTTTTGCCGAAAAACTGTTGCCTCTTCAGCTTCCAAGGACCAACCCAACCACCATTTTGAATACATGAAATGAGCAAGTTAAAATGAAAAATAAATGGATGCATTAAGACAAAATGGGTCCTGGCTTTTTCAAAATATCTGTGCCTTCCTAATAGACAATTTTCTCCAAGACTGCTATTTTATATATCTACCCTTGGTTGTCCATGTGATCCAAAGAAAATGGGGTTCTCAGTGGACATGTCTACACATGTATTTATACTGGCTTAAACTTACTGTGCAGTAAATTACTGAGCAGTAAGTGGGAATAGGACGGCATCTACACATGCAGGCATTAAAGCACATTAACGCTGTGTGTGGACTGACGTGGGACTAAAGTTAGTCCCACGTCAATCCACACAGTGTTACAGCACAGTAAGGCGTCTACATGTGTGTTATTGTGCAGTAATTAATTAGTCACAAATTTGATACCTGCACGATGCAAGTCATTGTAAGTCATCATATTTACTGTGCAGTATATGTATGCACATGTAGATGCATGCTCATACTGCAGAGTAATTTTGGTTACTGAGCAGTAAATTCGCACATGCAGATTCGCCCAGTAGTGACTTTATGTGTACTGATGGTTTTACAGTCTAGTGAAACTTCTTGAGATTTTCAAAATATTTTTCTATCCTTGCTCCATCAATTTTTCCAACAGTTCTAGTATATTAGAGCTAGCTAGAAAGCACACCAGATGAAATTCTTAGTCTGATAGAAGAAAAAAATCCAGAAGTCCCACTCTTGGTCATTTGAGTACTTCTTGGAACTCCACCGTAATCTTTTTGAACAGCAGCTCGAAGTAACAAGGATAAAATCACATTTGCTATTAGGTATGCAAATGATTCACAAACAAATTAAAATATTTCAAAGAGGAACCCATAGTGTTAAATACATTGTCATCTTTCTGAGTTCTTTGCAACAGAAAAATTGCTCCATTATTTTTTGGTAATCAAAAAAACCCCAACAAGTGAAAACTAAGAGCTGGCATTTTCTGAGAGGTGCCTGTAGTCTAAAAAAGGTTGAGAACCACTGGTTCAGGCTTCACTGATAAGAGAGATTCTTGTAGTTTTAGACCCTGGAGTTGATCAGCCAACATAGTTAATGGAAAGGAGTTGTATCAAAGGATGTAATAAACTGTTGACTTTTCAGTTAGGAAAAATATCAGTCTATAGAAGTAAGGACAAAAATTCAACAACTTGAACTCAAACAAAGCGTGAGAGATAATGAGAAACTTTGTGCGCTCAATATTGACATTCTTTAGTTGGAACAAAACTAGTCTGATGATTCATTGGTTAAAAAAACCCCTCCAACTTTTGACTGACTACACTTTTCCTAAACTCTAACATATGTAGGCAGGAAAGCTGCTTTTCTCTAAAATTTGAAAGAATATAAACAATGATGAAATTATTTAGAGGAAAACAGATGGCTTTGTGATGGATTTCACAGAACTATCTAGAAATGCTTGAGTTATGCACACCAACTTAAAAGTACATCTACCTGTACCCTGTAGGACAGTTCCCTACCAGGTGCTTGAGTAACAGGTTACTATCACGATTGTGCCTAAAAAAAACAAACCCCCCTCTCTTTACACCTTATATTTCCCCATATGTATGTCTATGAAATCAACCAAAATTATGAACACAGTAATTTTCCATTCCTTATTAACTATACATTATTAAAAAAGGGTTAATCATTTAAAATGTTCCATTATCTAAAGGAGACTATGCAATATCTTTTCTCAGAGGCCAGAATCTTGCATGTTGTTTTTTCCCCCATCTTTATTTTTATTGTCCCTTAAGCAATCCTAATTTCTGCCTCCCCAATGTTTCCTTTGCTTATTCCCCTGTGTCAGAGTGCTTGCTCTGTGTTTACAACCTAGGCAATAGGAACCAAATATATTTACTAGGGCTGTGCAAAACTTTGGTAGCCGATTTGATTCAGAGATTTGGGTCAATTCAGGGACCAAATCTCCAAATCCAAATCAAATTGAGAGACCAATTAAAAGCTCTGAATTGATTTGAAGCATCCGAATCAAATTGAAAAAAGATTCTGAAAAGATTCAGCTATTTGGCCATAGACTAAACAGGGAGCTGACATAGCTGCCTCCAGCTGCTAAATCTGTTGGGGTTGAGGGAGGGGGGAGGAAAGCGGTATGGTGGAGGGAGGGATTGGGGCTAGGGCTGGGACAAGCTGCCCAGTGGGGGCAAGGGGCGTAGGACTCAGGAAGGAGGGCATTGGATGCTGGCACGGTAGCACTGGGAGTGGGAGCTACACCCTGCTGCTGCTTGCCCAGTCGGGGTGGTGGGGGGTGGGATGTGGGCATGGCTCACTGCAGGCGGAAGGGGGTAAGCAGCAGCAGGCCATAGCCCCTGATCCTAGTGCTACTACATCCACATCCCTTGCCCCCCTGCGCTGGCTAGCAAGTGGCAGCAGAACCCACCCCCTGCCACATCCTTCAGTGCTGGCTGGGCAAATGACAGCAGTGCCTGCCCCCCTGTGCCAGCTAGCAAGCGGTGGCAGCACAGCGTCCCCACTCCCAGTGCTGATGCAGGTGTGGCAGCACTGGGAGCGGGGGCTATGCCCTGCTGTTGCTTTCTCAGCTGGTGTGGGAAGGGGGCACGATGCAGGTGCAGCTCACACTGGGCAGAAGGGGGAAAGCGGCAGCAGGGCATAGCCCCCACTCCAAGTGCTGCCGCACCTGCATCAGCACTGTGAGCAGGGACTCTGCCCTGCTGCCACTTGCCAGCCAGTGTGGGGGGGTTCAGGATGCAGGAGCGGCAGTGCTGGAAGTGGGGGCTAAGCCCTGCTGCTACTTGCCCCCTTCCACCCGGAGCGAGTTGTGCCCACATTCGCGCCCCCCCGCCCCCCCCCCCGGTGGCCCTGGTTGAGCAAGTGGCAACAGGGCAGAGCCCCCTCTCCAAGCACTACCGTGCCCACATCCCACACCCCTCCCTTACCCAAGTAACATGCCGCCCCACCCTGTCTGGGCAACTTGTCCCAGCCACAGCCCCAATCCCTCCCTTCCCAATGCCCCTTCCCTCCCCGCTCCCCCAACTCCAACAGACTTACCAGCTGGAGGCAGCTGTGTCAGCTGCCTGTTTAGTCTATCACCGAATCTCCAAAGTGGCACCAAATCTTTTGAATCTGATTTGGCTGAATCAAATCAGGACAGGGATTCAAATCTCCAAATTGAATCACTGTCCTCCGAATTGGCCGAATCCGAAGTGAATACTTGCCGCTTTGCATAGGCCTAATACTTACTCTGTGTCTTCCAGTATATCTAACATCCTACCTTCACCGTACTACATCTCAAAGCCCTCTTATCTCTCTGCCTTTGCCATGGTTTTTTATGTTATTTTAGTATATTATGTCTTTACTTTATTGGTCTTCCTGGATTTGTTGTTTGATATAACCCTTTCTACAATACATGGCTATGCATAATGCTGAAGATATAAATGCCATCATATTAAGCACCTCTTAAATGTCAAGAAAATCTTGTATTCCTGTTGTTGAGTCTTGGAAAAGGCATTTAACAGGGTAAAGTAAAGAGATTTCATTATCAACCTGCAGCACACAGGACTACACTTTTTAAAAACTGAGGCCAAGTTTCATGTCATAAAATACTCAAGACATTCACATTTCAAGTGGGTTAACATTTTCCATCTGAAACATCTGAGACGGAACATAGTGAAAATTTTGTGTTTATTTTTGTTTTATTTTTTGAGAAAGATAGGGAAAAAAATCAGTTATTGAAAAACATTTAAAACAATTCCCTTTCTTTTTTTCCCCTTCATCCTCTGCCCTTATCCTGCTGCCACCTCCATTCTTTTTTTTTCCTATTTAGCCATTGGAAAAGTGAAAAAGAGTGAAAGCTTTTCAGTTTTTTATTGAAATGCAAATAGTCATTTGCAATGCATTATGGGGGAATATTTAATTTTATTTTATACACTTGCCTCCTACAGTAACTGAAGAAGTGAATGGAAACATTTTATTAGCTTGAAATATTTTGGAACATCTTGTTTATAGAAACATAAATTTTGGGACAGCTTTCACCTGATTAAATAACACTTGTCAGAAGAAAGAAAAAAGCAATGTAACATTTTTGCTTGCTTATTATTATTTTGTTTTCTTGTTAATTCATAAAATTCAGTAACCTGACAAAGGTCTATCAGCTGTTAATGTGAATTATTTAGGCCCTGTTATGCAACGTGCAACCTATCCATTTAGGTGTCATATATTATTATTGTCCTCAAAGAATGTAACTAAAAAAAGAAAAAAAATCAAAGCAAGAACCTGTCAGGAGCTGGAATTTCCATTCTCTGGGAAGTTCCAATATTTGAAATTATGGTTTTGAATAAATGTTACTTTTATACCAGGAGAAACACCTTTATTTGTTTTTTCTTTCCAAACCATGACAAATGTAGGCTAGATGAAATATCCTAGTTATTTGCACCACTGGAAGAGGTAGAAAGAAGAGGGAGCATACAGGTGTTTGGCCCCCTAGCCATAGAGCAACAAAGTCACTTCAAAGATGAGCTTTCCAACCAGGGGCCAATAGGGAGATGCTCCTTGGAGAAAGGTGTTTTTTTGTGGGGAAAAAAAACCAGCTTGTCCGTGAAAAAAATGAAAGCACTTTCAACTAACAAGTTCCTTCTCATGAGAATTTTTCTTGTTGCAGCTTGAATGCCTGTATTCTTCTCTCAAGGTCTTGAGACCCTCCTCACTGCCCCCTCGTAGTGTTCCAGTCCTCCATTTCTCCCTCACCCCCCTCCAAGGATAAGTTGAGCCAGCTAATAAGCAGGAACCATCCTCAGCAGTTTGACCCATTCTGGGGCTCCCTTGAATGGTTCAAGCCACCAAACTGTGCTCCAGAATGGGTTGGGCTCCTTCATCTCTGCTACCTTCACCCTTTGCACACCTCTGGGGTGACTGTACAAGCTGTGGGTGGAATGTGTTGGGGTGGTGAGGGTGAAGAAACTGGTTCTCCTTGCCCCTGGCACTCCTGCAGGCCAGGAGGGTATCCTTGGCAGCTGTCAAGCTGATCATTGACAGTCTGCCTGCTTGCCTAGCAGGGGAGAGACCAAGCTGTCCATGATCAGTCTCCTATAGGCACATGTGGGGGTGGGGAGGGCAGTTGCTGGGAGCAAAGGAGCACCTCCCTATTACCCCCTGGCTGGAAAGCTCATCATTGAAGTGACATTGCTTCTCTCCATCTAGGGGACTGAACACCTGTATGGTCCCTTTTTTTACAACCTTTTCCAGTGCTGCAAATTTCCAGGATATTTTGCCTAGCCTACATTTGTCATGGATTGGAAAGAAAAGCCAGAATGTTGACATTTCTCTCAAAATAAAAATTGCAAAACCTTTTGGCTGGGTAACAACAAAGTATTTCAGTTTGACAGCGTCAAAATATTGTGTTTTGACAGTGTTGTTTTGGTTAGAACCGTAAAATTGTAATGATGTGTAATTAAATGCAATGTTAAATACATACATTCATATATATTGGATTTAAAATTTAAATCGATATTTTAACACAATATAAAAGTAAAAAGAGAAATATTTTGATATTGTTGAATGTAATATTGAACTTTTTCCCATTGACATATTTTGTACAAATCATGACGTTCTTTCAGCTTTGATAGAATCACATTTTTCAAGACTATTCCATCAAAAGATTTTCAACTAGCTCAACGCTGAACAATCATTTTTGATAAAACAGAGAAAGAAACTTAAGAAAGATAAAGTGATTCACATCTTGAGAAATAACAATGCTCTTAAAACATCTCTGAGAAAAGCTATTTCTATTGCTTTCCCACGTGAACAGTGACATAAATAGGATTACAACCTATTTAAAAAAAACAACCTTATGACAAAATTCATAGTACAAAATTTCTAAATTCAGGCCTAAAATTGTGCATGGATAGATGCAAAAATGATACACACAAAGGCTGCATCCACACAAGTAGGGGCATGCATTTAGAGCAGCATAAATAGTAGCAGCATAAATTTGTGTCACTACTTTGTGTTGCAGTGCAAACCCCTGCTTGTGTGCTTTGCAGTGGGACACATTGGCCCGCTGATCCATGTGCTGCAAGGGGGGCTGGCTGGAGCACAGGGTGCCTCAGTGCGGGGCGAGCTAGCAGGCAGTCCTCACACTGAAGCACCCTGTGCCGCAGCCAGCTGCTCCCCAAGGAAGCAAGCAGTCCTGGGCTGGCTGCTCTCCTGTCTCTGTGTGCCTTGGTGTGGGGGCTCCACTGCACAGCCCCCATGCTGAGACAGGAGGAATCCCCATCCCAAGGCACACTGCACCCTACCCAGTTAGGATGCAGCTGTCTGGGGTGCAGTGTGCCTCAAGATGGGGGCTCCACGTGCCTCACTGGAGACAGGGCAGGAACCGGCCCAGGGCTTCCTGCTTCCCCGTCTTGAGGTACACTGTACCCGAACCAGGCAGGATGCAGCTGGCTGGGGCTCAGCGTCCCTTAGCATGGGGACTCAGCAGAGTATGGAGATGCAGGGGGCAGGCAGCCCTGGGCTGCCTGCTCCCCTGTCTCCACGTTTGTCCTAGCACATGGCACTTTGGCTTACTTTGTGACACTTTTTTTTATGATTTCTTTTCTTTTTTTTTTGCTACCAGGAAATCCTGGTAGCAAATTTTGCCCCGGTGCTGAAAATTAGCAGCTGAGTGCACAGTTTAATATGTAACCCATGCAGGTTGTGATTCTGCAAAGAGGTTTGCAGCGCCACAAACCACATATGCCTGCATGTCTCAATCCAGCCAATGATTGTGACTGTGGAACCTGATAGACCAAGGACATGATAGCTGTTTTTAATGGACCTTTGGAATGCACAGTTTAAAGTAAAAGGTTTAATGTATTAGTTATTTAGTATATCAAATTCCTTATTTGATATTTGAAACATATATTTGACAATAAGCATGGAATGTTATGTCTGACTTCCCATTAGAACTCTACAATAAGGCTGCTTCCTGATACTATTTATAGTCAGCAGCTGTTTCTTTTTGCCAATTTTTTGCTTAATTCTGGGAGGTGCTTTGGCAGTCATGTGTTCAGTGTTCATGTGCTTTTCGTGCTTCTTCCCCAAATCCACAATGATTTTATGCAAACCAATGTGAATTTTTACCACGGTGGAACAACAACTGACAAGCAGCCTGCTTCAATAGCACTGGGAGTATATATAACATCATAAGCCGCCAGATAATATATGACCAAACATTTGAAAGCATAAAGGTTCATATTTTCTAATGCCCCCATTTGTAAATACAGTTTGTTGTTCCCGAGGATATAAATGATATGAAATGTTCACAGAAAGACCCCTCCATAGCACTCCATTGCACTCTCAATTCTGGTGTCCTAAAATTTGCAGACAGAAGGTAAGCCCAAATGGTAATGTGCTTGCTCTGACACAGTGGAAATGGCCTTTTAAGTAAAGAACTGTTTTAGTTTGTCTGAACTGAATAGAGACCCTTGTGATAACAGAAGCAGAATTGGGAAGAGGGGAAAGGGATCCAACAGGAAGACTGAGACTCAGTGGGTTTGTCTACATGTGCACTTATATGCACAGTAGCCTATTCTACTGTGCATTAAAGTGGCGCATAAAAAAACATGCTAATACACTAATGTGCAGTAGAATAGGCTACTGCACATTAAGCATCACTAAAAAAGCATGCGCTTCTGCTACTGCACGTTAGAGCAGACTGTGCATTTATTTAGTACCTCATATTGGAGGTACTAAATGTACTGCATGTTAGTAAAAGTGCATTAGTACACATGTAGATGCATCCAGTGAAAAGAGACAGCTGTTTCTGTAGGGGCCTACTAGGAGAAAAGTTCCTCTCTGTCTCTCAGTCATCTAACTAATCAAGAAAAATTCTGGGGAGGGGGAAGAGGAGAGGGAAGAACAGTAGTTCTCATTCTGAGGAGGTGTTTAGAGTAGGGGCTTCAACCGCTTTGGAGGGAAAAGTGTGACCTGGAGTCTCTTTCCCAGGCTGTGGAGTAGGATTAGGGATCCACCTCCCAGAAGGACACTGGGAAGAATGACTAACAGGACTTTTGTGCTTGAAGTACCTTTGTTTTGAGAAATGGTTGCAGTAAGCTTACAGGAAGCTGGGCTAGGGACATTTCAAGTGTGGTCTGTGAAAGCAATGCTCATGGCCCAGGGCAGCAAATCCAGCATTCCTGGAATTTGTGAAATGTGTGGTATGATGCACAGATTACTGTCTGTGTCTACTTTAAACTTAATACTCACAATGAATACTTAAAATGTGACTTTGTCTGGATATTTTCATGAAGTGGTGCTTAGCACCCAGTGATCCCAACATTAAAGAATTAACCCAAAGAACTCTAGAAATGATAAATAAACTAAGACTAATAGTAGTAACATGATTTTCTGAGATCAGTAAAGTACCCTTTGAGGGTGGATACATATCAACCCACTTTTTCTGTGGGTAAGTTGCAGTGAGGGTCCATAAAGCACTGGAGCATACTGGTTATCCCCTAGCTACACGGTACTGGAAAGGTGTCTCTGAATACTTCTTGGTCTACCGTGATTGGGGCTGAGAAAGAAAGGCTACAGAGGCACACAGGACAAAGAGTCAATTAAGAGGACTTTAAGGAAGAGGGATAAAGAAACTGATGTCTGGTGCGTGGAGGCAGATGAGTAAGGCAGACAGAGAGCTCGCTCTCTTATATAGGTTTTATGTTGTATTATTCTGTTTAGACCTCCTTAAGATCAGCAGCAGAAGTTGTGAAACAGATGGTTATGTCAGATTGTGCTGCCATTAATTTTAGCCACCAGATAAACCCATAGCCTGAGAAGGCTTTTCTGTGCTTGAAGTGCCTGTTTCATTGCCCTGATACCAGCTTTGCAGACATTTATGAAATCATATTGGGGGGGGGGGAGGGGAGAAAAGAGATGAAAAAACAAATGGGAGATGGAGACTGGGATAACAATCACTCAAGGGAGATGGAATGAAATTACAGGAAACATATACAGAGTCACATCCTTTCTATCATGAAGAGAATTTCAGTGCCCAAGGTGTTATATTTCAAGACTGCACTGATCAAACATAAAATGAACACAGAAAACTCTAATCTCTAGGAGGAGGAATGCAGGTATGATAAAAATAACTGCATTTTTTTAAAATGTCCCTGTAATTCTGGCAAAAAAAGAACACACAGGGCCAAAACTGTAAAAGGGGCAAGAGCCAAATAGAAGACACTTAAGGCCTAGTTTTACAGGAGGAAATTCATTTAGCTGGGTGGGACTTTTCTCTGGAAGCATAGCTATGATGTAACCTTTGTATATTCCTGGAGGACACCTCTATACCTTTCCTGTACTTCCTCCACTTGTTGAGGGCTTTTCCACTGTTATTTTTTTATTTATTCCATATAATTATTGGCAGAGAAGAGGAAGCTAAGTTCTCGGATGTCACGATTCTGTTGAAAAATCCCAACCGAGGCTCCTTTTCACTTCTGATCCTGGCAACCAATGAGTTGGTTCAAACCAACTTAAATAGGTGCATAATTATGGCTCCTAGTCAATGCCTGCAGGCACAACATAACATTCAAGCCTGAGAAAGCTGGTTTCATATTCTTGTGAATTCAATGTCACAAATGGCAAAATCAGGCAAATTGCTTCTTCAACAGAATTTGAAATCTTAATGGAAATTCAAATTGAAATTGTTGATAGATGCCTACCAGTTACAATTGCTAACTAGGATTAGGAGCAGAAAATCCTTTTAAATGGAACATGGAAAGGATTGCAGAGAAATTTTAGCGATTGATTTTGCAAGGCACTTAGCACCCGTACTTTCCGTTGACTTTCACTGCACAGGACAGCATTAGGCACCTGATCCTGCATTTGCGGATTTCATCTGGCTTTGGATCAGGTCTTAAGCCCTTAATATATAACAATGGCCAGGTTCTTTCTTCTGAAGCTGTCATGCAGTTCTGAGGGCAACCTTAGGCCTTTGATCATTAACAATTCAAATGCAATTACTCTGTATTATTGTTATTATTGCTCCTGTATTGAAAAAAGAGGAACTCACTTCCCCTGCGGTGACTTCACCTTCTGGATTCAAAAGCAAACTTAAATACAAACTCTGGTTGCCCGTGAAAATGCTGGGGCTGGTTTTGTTTGATCATGATTATACTTTCCTCAGCATGTTAAGGATAATTAGTCAAAAAACTTTACTTGCAAATGAGGAGTCAGACGCAGGCTTTTATTTTAAAAGAAATCTTATCATTTTTAAATAACCACTATAGAGACAACCAGAGGAGATGCTGTTAAATATCAGACATGTTTATCCCAATAATGAGAAGTTAGTCACTTTTCAACAGAATTTACTGGAGCTTGTACATGGTGGGAATACTGGCCTGACAAACTTTAGATGGCTTCTAGCTGCAGTTATAATTAATTTATGTAAAATAGCCAACTATCTTAATAACTTTGGGCTCTGATATCTGTGTTCTTGGTCTATCAGTCCCAAAGCAGTTTTTTTTATTCTTTCATAGTTCTTTTAATCAGAATTTAGGATGGTCTAAACTTTTGCTCAGTTTTGATTCAAGATTTCCACTGGAATTGCATCCTGTCTGTGGGCGGCCCAGTTAATATTATTACAGCTTGTTTACAGGTTTGATCTTTCTTACGTATGCCCTTCTTCTTTCTGGTCTGATAGGTGATAGGACAATTATGTGAGTACGTATCAATCTCTTCTTATTGCTGATACTATGCTTATAGTCACCCTCTGTACCAACCCTGTCACCTCTTTTCATTGAACCCTTCCCCGGGCTGCCCCTTTGCTGTGAATATAAAATGTAATATCTATGTCCTTCATTCAAGGCCTTACAAAACTCTATTTCAACTTACGTCTCTGACCTTATATCCTGTTATGTCTCCTGTTGTTGGACAGTACTTTTCTCCCTTCTGTATGTCCTATGTGTATTCTGGGCATCTTTGATGTGTGTTGAAAAACAGTTCTTAGATGTCTAAGCATGACCTATTCCATCCTATTTGAGTTTCTGAAAATCCACTAATGCATCTGTTTTTGTAACATGCTGTCAGCTTCGCTTTTAAACGAAGTCACAAAAATCAGTGAACAGAAGGGCAACTTATTCTCATTTTACATGGAGCAAGATGGAATAGGATCACACTCTGGCACCTCTGTCAACTCAGATGCCTAATAGGTGAAGTAGGATCTGGCTCCTAGTACGTAAGAGGCCACCTACCAAAAGTCTAGAAAGGGATGTGGTAAATCTTATTCTGAGTCCTGAGTGAAAGGTCCAAAAATGATGAGGTGTTTTGTATCCTGATTACTGCACCCAGCACTCAGGATAAAGCAGAAACCAATTAGCTGGGAGGTGATGGGAGAAGCTATCACATAGGAAGTAGTAAGTAAGTACTACTTCCTTTCCTTCCTCAGGTTTTCTGCAATTGTTCATACTGGCTACAGTTAAGAAGAAATAGGGTATAGTTTTTTTCCACCCATATGATGGCTAGGGCCAGTTCAGAGAACACCATAAAATCCTGGAGAAATGATGTGGTGTCATAAAGTGTAAGTCCAGTAGCCCATGGCTTTCCAGGGAGAGAAGGGACCACTGCCTGTGCTACTGACAAGCTAGGCAATGTTCCATTTACATTATCATAAAGCTCCCATTTTTACTGTAGCATGACTGCAAACTATGCTAAAGCCATCCTGGACCTTAAACTGGGATTCAGGTTTGTTGAGAAGGTTGGTAGGGAAATGCACATTTGAAGGAAGAAGGAAAAAACCCTTCTGTGGCAAACTCTTTTTTTTTAAGTTGCTTATGGAGTTGGGGTCATTAGGATAAGACCCTGGAAGAATGATCAGTTGGTAGAGTGCAAGTGAGGCAGATTCATTACTAAATGGCTCTACATTTTATTGTGTGGTTTCTCTTACTTTATCCCATATATCTGTGTTTCTCAACCTCTGGGTTGTGACCCAAAAGTGGGTTGCAGGAATATATGAAAGGGTCATAAACAAACTTAAAAAATGTATGAACAAATTTGAAAAATGGATTCTCCTTTAAGGGAGAAAAACATGGGAAACCGTGGCTTTTCGCTTGCAGGTTGGCAGAGTTCCAGCCTCCAAGGGCTGTTTGGGCCCCCCATGCCATATACACAGTTTGGCTAGGGACAGAAGTTACACATAAACCAGTTTAAGTGATCAGAAACTGGTTTAAACCTCCTAACAGAACAGAAGCTCAGTGTGCATAAACCAGTTCCAAAATGGCTGAAACTGGTTTAAGATGAACCTGGTTGAATGTAGTACCAGACTTAACTGATTCAGGTCAAACTGGTTTATGAAACTTCTATCCCAGACCCCTTCCTGGTTCAAATTAAATCACAGTCCTCCAGCATCCCAGAGTGCTTTCCAGCCTTGGGCTGAGCTGTGCTGTCTGCTCCAGCAGAGAAGGGTTGGGGAGTAGGGCTGTGTGAAGCCTCGGTCCCTGATTCAATTCAGTGGAGATTCAGCCCAATTCAGTAGCCGAATCTCCAAATCCGAATCAAATCAGAGGACCCTTTAATCTCTTTGAATTGAATTAGAACCCTCTGAATCAATTTGGAGAGATTTGGCAATTCAGACATAGACACAGCTTTAAATGTTTTTTCCACATACTTCTAAGTAGCAGGTGGCTCGTGAATGCTGCGATGCTGGGGTGCAGGGAGTGACCCAAAGAAGTGCAGGGGGCTCCCCAGGACACTCATCAACAGATCTGGAAGTGAACCAGAAGCACTTCCGGTTCACTTCTGGGTCCGCTGGAGAGTGCACTGGGCCCCCCCCCCGCATCCTCCCAGCTTGGTGACTGGTGCCTCCTGGGTCTGGGGGGGTACCCGTGGTCCCCCCTCAGCCAATTGCTGAGCCAGAGCAGAGGGGAAGGGGCCCAGTGTGCTCCCCAGTGGACCTGGAAGTTCACCGCCAGAAGTTCACTTCTGGGTTCACCGCCAAGCCCAATGGGGGGGGGGGCCTGCCCACACTCCTGTGGGACACTCCATCCACCCAAGCATCACAGCATTCATGAGCCGCGCCTGGTACCTCAAGGTATGTAGAAAAAACATTTAAAGCTGTGTCTATGTCCAAATGGCTGATTCTCTGAATCAGCATCAAATCTTCAGATTCGTATTTGGCCATATCAAATTGGGGATTGTGATCCAAATCAACAAATTGAATCACTGCCCCAGATTCGGGCTGAATCCAAATTGAATAGGGCCCATTTTGCACACCCCTATTGGGGAGTGAGGGTAGAGGCAGGGACTGCCCCCCAGGCAAACCCTGGCTGGAGTCTGAGGCTAGGGAGAGGGGTTAAACCCACCTTTCCCCATGTACAGAGTTGCCCTGCTGCTAAACTTAGTGCTGGCTGTGAATATGGACTACAAATCCCAGAGACACCTGGAACCAGGAAGAGGAAGTGGTGAGCAACCCTGAAGCATCCTGCTGTTGTGATTCTGGACTTCAAATCCCAGAGACCTGAGGGGAAGCAGGAAGAGGAAGCAAACACATAGCCTGTGCTGGCTATGTGCCAGATAGCCGTGCTCTAGTGTCCCCAGCTTCTGGCCTGAGCCACTGCAGGCATGTGGCTGTATTTCCTGAATCAAAGGTAAATATGTATCTAGTTGTTTCTCAGTTTAATCTGTGCAGTGTAGACTAATCTGCAAAGACTGAATTGCTTCAGTCTTGGGCTTTCTGACTGTCTGTACTTAGCTTGGGGGGTTGGGGCCTGGGGGGCAAGGGGTGGTGGGTCAGGAGTGAGGGGCACTGGGTCAGGACTGGCCACTAATGTTCACAAATGGGTCCTGGTACAAAAAAGTTTGAGAACCACTGATAGATATCACCTCTATATATGGGGTACTTTTAGAAAACTGCCAAATTAAGAAGCAGTCTTATCTGAAAAAAATCACATATAACCCATCTGGCCCAAAATATATTGTATCATTTCCATTGCTTGGAACTTAGCCACATTCTCCTCCTTTTATATGAATATGCCTATGAAAAGGAAATGAAATCTTCTTTTTCTGTACTAAAATATTTTAAAATTAATCAGAATAAGAGGCTTTTGTAATGACAGTGCTATGAAGTAAAGACCATTTTAAATCTCCCTGTGCAATTTTTCTTGGGCAGTAAAATTTTTCTTGTTTTTAATTGATCTAGCAACACTGTCTGGTGTGGAGGAAGGTTAGATGGTTAATATTTTATTCCGGCAAAGCTGGGATCGATACATTATACTCTGTCCTTTTAAAATTAATTTAAACTAAGCTGCTCCTTTTTTTGTGATGGCAATTTCCTCTACAAGCTTTCTGTCTATGGAAGCAGTGTGTCTGAAATTGATGTGGATTTGTCACTCACAACTTTGTACTTAATATTGACATAGTGCCTGGGAATGAGAGATGCATGGGAAGGCGAGAAGGGGTGATGAGGCTTTAATTGTACTGTGGTCATCTTGGCTGAGAATTTGTGGACTCTTATAAGCTTATCAGATTTAGGGCTGGTCTGTATTTGGATGAATACCCATACTCTTCCTCCTCCCACTGTTCCCTCATTGAAAACTCAGAAGGTGGTACTGGTAGAAGAAAGAGAGAGATTTTTAAAGGCACAACTGGAGCTGAGTGCTCACCCTCCACTGACTTTCAAGTAGAGTTGGACTCCTAACTGAATTTAAGCCTTTGGAAATCTAACTTTATAGAGTTCTTCCTACAAAGTCAGCAGAAGGCATGGCAGGGCAGCTCTTTAGAGGCTAACTGGTCCAGAGAGGCATAAGGGTTTTTTTAGGCAACAACCTACTGTATTAGCTGCTTAGCTGTATTTGCTGTATTAGTCTGCTGAACAGACTTGCAAAAAGCTTGGGTTCTAAACAAAAGGGAATTGAACTACAAAGACTATAGGAAGGGGATACTGCTGAGAGGAAAAGGTAGGTTGAATAGATCAATAGTGACAAACAAATGAATGAATCCACTGAGGAGCATAGGGGTTATAAAAACTAGTTCAGCTAAAGGGATAAAAATCCAGAGTTTCTGTTGAGACCATACTTAGTACAATCTAGTCTGTGGATGATTTCTTGTTCCACAGTTTCACATTCTAGTCAGTTTATAAAGTTCTATTTTTTAAGAACAGCTACTCTGAGGTCAGTCATAAAATGCCCAGGAAAGTTAAAGTGTTCTACCACAGGTTTTTGTGTGTGTGTGTGTGTGTGTGTGCATGCACATATTTCTGGAATTGATGTTTAATGGGTGTCTATTAATTCTTTCACAAGGGGATCTGTAACAGGAGGCCTTCTTGGGGCCAGTTTACCAATGGCCCGCCTACCTGTTTCTGGGCCAACTGCCCTCCTCCTCATCTGCCATGCCTTGATGATCTAATTGGGATGTTACTTAGGCGGGAGGCTGCCCATTTCTTGCCCCGATGCCAGGGGGCGCTATCTGCGACTCCGTTCCTCCTCTACACCACATCCCAAGTCTCGCAAATGGCATCCACAGATGTTAACCTCACCAGCCCCACACTGAGCCCCAGAATCCTTCATTCTAGACCCCAATACACCCAGCTGGGTGGCTGGGATGGGGCTGCAGCTAGGAACAATATGGATGGGCAGGGCTGGGGAGACTCCAAGATCTTGAAGGGGCCAAAGTCAGGGCAGAGCCTTGATCTGCTGCCGGCACACGCCTGTGATGAGCGTGGGTTTCGTAGGCAGGGGCATGCAGGGAGTGGATCATGGTTGTGCGCTGGCTCTGGCCCTGCACTGTTACCACTGTAAAATTCTGGTTCTGGTCCTGAAGAAGCTCCCCAACCAGCTGTGCCCTGCCTGTACCACTCCTGGTTGGTCTCCATGGAGACCCCATGAGTGCCAGGCCCTTCCAGTGCAAAGCTGTGACAGCACAGGGCTAGGGCCAGGGCTGAACCCAATGGAGACCAGCTGGGAGCCATGCAGGTAGGGGCTGCTGGGAAATGAAGTCCAGCTGCCAGCCAGATCCACCATTTTACCCACCACTGGTATAGATGATTTTGGTAGAGGAACAAATTAATTAACCCCAGATGTTATAATCTGTGTTGCTTGGTGAAGTGATGATGTGATCTGTGTTGATGAGGGGGTACAGCATGCTTCTAGGTCTATAGCAAGGCCTGGTGGCATGGTGAGAACTGGAATTAAGTAGTCTGTTGCTGAAACGTGATCATTTGAGGTGTGGGGGCTACCTGTAAGCCAAGACAGGCTTGCCCCCATGGCGGCATTGAGATGGTCCTCAATTTTCAGGAGGGGTTTGGAGGTCATTAATGATGTGCCCAAGGAGTTCCAGCTAAGGGCTTTAGCTGACAACCAGAGGGATTCTGTTGTCCTTGTCATGGGGTTGGTATTGCAGCAGTTTGGAGTGGCATCTGAGTCTGGCTCTGTTGATTTGAGTGGCTACAGATTTGGGATTGTATTGTAAATCAGCAATGAAACAATGTACCAGAACAGTGCTACTTGGCAGCCTAATCTCTACTACTGAGATCGAACCTTCACTGAAATTTTTGTGGGACATTTTTCAACTGTTTCATTTTGTCTGTTATTTCAAATACATAACAAAACAGTCAAAATGACTTTATTGAAACAAAACAGTTTGGCATTCTTGATAAAATCAAAATAATAAAATATTTACAGAATGTTTTGTTTCAAAGAGAATTCTGAGGAGCTTATTTTTCTTTAGAGTTCAGATGAAACCAAGTTTTGAGACCATCACATTTACTGAGATGTGGAAATGTTGAATTTTTTCAAGATCAACTTAATGTGACAAAATTAACCACATTCCATTTTCCTGCTCTTAGTCCAAGCCAAAAAGTCTGTTACATACGATAAACATCCTGATGTTTAACATAACATAGTTAAAAAGCAGCATTGATTTGCCTTAGAACTAAATGGATTTCAGTGCTAGATGAAACAACTCATATTCTGCCCATGTACATAGATATTTATGTCCTCCACATGTAGTTGGGATGTGCATCTAAAAGTTGTGGAGCCCTCCCATAAAATTCACTTATTGAGCACCCTTAAGTGCACTCTGCCTGCTTAATTTATCTGCTCAACAATTTAATCTAAACTTTGCAAAATTTCCAATCTAATCTCAATGAAAAAAAAATTAAGCCCTTCAGAACATTCCTAAAATAGTTCTCTGGTTACATAGCCTGAATCTGTGTATTGCACAATGGACAGCTGAACATTTTATCGGCACTTATTTGGGGTGTTCTGCTTATTGGAGTGCAAATGACTACCCTGCTTGCAAATATTAGAGTTGTTAATCATAATGGACTGGCAATATAATCTTTCAGAAATGCTCAGTCTGGGTATGACAATCAGTACTCAGGGATTATTGCTCTCCCTGCATTACTGAAAAGGACAGGTTCATGGCCGGCTTCCACGGAGAGAATCCCAATGTGGGAAAAGTTGAGAACAAGTGCTTTATGAAATTCCACAACAGAATATTGCGTGTCCTGTCTCTACAGTCACGTGTATGCCTCACCCTATACATGCACACACACGCATGTTGACACATACTATCTAAGGCATTTGGGACCCTTCAGGATGAAATATGCTATGGGAATATAGGATTTTATGCCTTTAAAAAAATAAAAAAGGTGTGGTTCATGCAGGAAATAAGTTTTCATTCTTTAACTTAACCTGTGGAGTAAGGAAGGGCATCATTTACTGGCCTCTTATACCTGTGAAGATCATAAATCAGGGGTGGACAACATAGCAGATCTGGCCAGTGACCAGACTCCATTTCCCAGCAGCCCCTACCTATGCAGCTGTCAGCTGGTGTCCATAGAGACCCAGGGAGCAGCAGGGAGATGACTACATGGGATTGCAGAACCAGGGCTGTGCCCATAGACACCAGATGGGAGTGGCACAGGCATGGCATGCGACTGGGCAGGGAGCTGCTCCAAGGCTGGGGCTCTGCAAATCGCAGCTGTGCCCCCGCCTCACCTCTCCCAGGTCCTGGGGTCTCCCCAGGTCCACCCACCCATCTTACTCCCAGCTGCAAACCTATCCCAGGTACCTAGCCATGTGTCCTGCCTGCCTGTGTCCCACTCCCAGTGGTGGGTGTGAGGCAGATGCACCAGGGTGCCTGGGTAGTAAGGCTGGGGCTGGCAGCAGCAGCCAGAAGGAGCTGGCACTGTAGGGGCTCCTGAAAAATGGAGTTTGTTGTGGGCCCAATCTGGGCCATGAGCTGGACTTTAAGCACCTGTCATATATTCAACCCAGGCTGTCTGCAATACCTTTTTGAACTCTGATTGCTGACTGGTAATCCAATAGGTGTCTTTATCTTCCTTCTCAATTCTGTTGCTGCCATACGCCAGAGGCCTTTCATGCATGTAACATTGACTTGCTGCAGTGCAGTCTAACATCAGACCAAGGGAGCCTTTCAGAGTGCTACCACATCATGTGTAGTGCCTTACTGTCATCTCCCTTCAGATTTGTGGAACGATCTTTAGAGCTTCTTGTTAATGAGGTGGATTAAGCATTGGGAAGCATCTGGTTCTACGCTCTTGCACCCTTTTTTAATGAGCTGTCACCTCCACAAACAGCCTACTGGGCTTGGTCTGTAGGTTATGCATTGTGAATTCCTGTAACAAACTCTGTGGAAGAACCCAAGTGTTACAAGGGAGCTGATAAAGGTTTTATGGAGTTAGATTTAGTTCCAATCTTGATTGCTAAATTTTGGCTAATAAAGCCCCTGTAGGCAAAAACAATGCCATGTGCAAAAAGAACTTATTCTTTTGTTTATGACTACATATAAAAAAATCTGTGGATTATTCCTGGGTGTGTGGTAAAGGGAACCACATACAGAATAACTCTTTTTAAGGATGGCTTAAAATATCCTATTGGGCCCCATCCTGAAAAGACTCCAACTAACTTCTTGTTCCTGAACAACAGGGGTTTGAAGCACTGGGGACTCTGGGTTCCATGAATCTATTAGCTGTCACCTTCTTTCATATATAGGACTATATGAAAGTTGCTTCCTCCACCAGACTTTCAACAAATGTGGCAGCAGCTTGCTTCAAAAAGCCCCTTGCTCACCAAAAGCTGTAGGATGGAGCTGGCCATTGTCGCAAGTTGGATGAGTCTCTGTTCAGAAAACTCTCCTCTGTCTCTCCATAGCACACATGAGACAGTGCTGGAGGAGAAGATATGGAAGGAGAAAATATGGAGGAGGAGATACGGAATCCTGTTTGGCCAGAACAAACACGCTGCTGAACTGACACTGAACGTACTGGAGGCTATGAAGTACTGTATGTGCCTTGCACTGTTTGGCTGTACTCTGAAAAGCAAATCTTCAAGGTTGAATGGGAACAACAGACAGCCTGGCCTCTACCCAGGCCCAAAAAGAGATGCCACAGGGAAGAGTTGAACGAGATGTTGTGAGCTAAGGTTCATATAAAGCAGTGGTTCCCAATCTGTGGTATGCATACCACCAGTGGTACACAGACAACCTATCAGTGGTACATGTTACCAGATTTATTATAATTATATGACAAAAATTTGCTGGTGGTACTTAAGGTTGAACTGAAAAAATCATTGGTGGTATTTAAAGATGTATCTTTTAAATTGGTGGTGCACAATCTGTCAGAGCCTGGGAACTGCTGACATAAAGAATTGCTCTAACTCTTTAAGAATGAGACAGGAACATTTAACCAACTTCACCAGACCCTCACCTTCACCACCTTTCATTCCTTGACTAAACTAAGTTACAGTGTAGATCATTCATTTTGTGGAATAAATGGAGAAGATGTAGTGATTTGGACATTTTTTATCATAAGGTAGTGAGAGTAGAGTGGACTTACCAATTCTTTTTTTAATGCAAACCCCCAAACCAAAGCCAAATTGGTTCTGCAATTTTTTAAATTACATTATACCCTAAAAAGGCACTTTGTTCCATACTGCCTGTGTCTATATGTGCATTTACACCAGCTTAAATTTATTGTGCAGTAAATTACTGCACAGTAAGCAGGAATAGGCTGGCATCTACATGTGCAGGCCTTAAAGCGCATTAACTCTGTGTGTGGATTGATTTGGGACTAAAGTTAATCCCAAATCCGTCCACACATACAGTGTTACTGTGCAGTAAAGCGTCTACATGTGCATTACTGTTCAGTAACTGATTGGGCATAAATTTGATACCTGCATCATGCAGCTATCAAATTTACCCCCAAGTCATGTAAGTCACCATATTTACTGTACAGTATGCGTGTGCATATGTAGATGTGTACCCATACTGTGCAGTAATTTTGGTTATTGAGCAGTAGATATGCACTAGTAGATGCGCCCACTCTCTCTCAACAATTACTCCATCTGAGTGTCTAAGTTCTGCCCTCTGTTACATTTGTGTCATCTTAACTGTATCAGCCAGGTAAGCAGAACAGACTGTGGCCTTGCATTTGCTCACTTCATAAGTAAAAAGATGGTTTTCCTAGCTGCCAGCACTGTGTGTTAACCTGAGGTTCATTACAACAATATTTTTCTCCATTATCCCATTTTATACATTTGACAGCACTTTGCATAGTCATTTTCCATCTCTTTCATGTTTAATCACTTAAACAGCTGCTGTTTCTCTGGGTCTTTCACACAACAACAGGGGAGAAAATATTTTGAAAAAGACACAGCAGTGTATTGCAAAGCCACAAGAGGGTACAAGAGGCAAGTGTAATACCTGAAACTGCTCTTAACTCTTTCTATTAATTGATTAGGTTTCAAATTGGTGGAGTCCCTTTAATTAAAACTTGCAAGGTCCTTTCTTTTTAATTTATAAATAACATTTTTACTGATGAAAATCTCTAAATTGACTGTGTTTTGCTTTAGGCGAACATGGAAAAAGAACAGGGGGGAAACTGAACCTGCAGAATGTTTGGTGTTCATTTAAATGTCCCCAAGATTCTCTTTGACATGCCAGGTTGACATACCATATGGACTAACTTTAAAATCCTGAAACCTTGAGGGAGGAGAAATCTTCCATCTAGGTGGAATGAACACAGTCAACAGAGGGGAGAGGAGGAACAAGCTTTTTAGAGCCTAAGTTTGTTGACTTATGGGACAAGCAGGCTTCTCTACGTGAGGTGAATTATAGAAAGTTAGGTTTGGAAGGGACCTCAGGAGATCATCTAGTCCAACCCCCTGCTCAAAGCAGGATAATTCCCATTTAGATCATCCCAGCCAAAGCTTTGTCTAGCCAGGTTTTGAAAACCTTCAAGATGGAGCTTCTACCACCTCTCTGGGTAGCCTGTTCCAGTGTTTTACTATCTTCCTAGTGAGAAAATTCCTCCTAATATCTAGCCTAAGCTTCCCTTGCTGCAACTTGAGATCATTCCTCCTTTTTCTGTCACCTGCTGCCACTGAAAACAGGTTAGCTCCATCCTCTTTTGAACCCCCTTCAGGTAGTTGAAAGCTGCTATTAAATCCCCCCTCAGTCTTCTTTTCTCCAGACTAAATAAGCCCAGTTCCCTCAGTCTTTCCTCATAAATCATGTTCCCCAGCTCCCTCACCATTTTTGTTGCCCTCCACTGGACTCTCTCCAATTTCTCCACATCCTTTCTGTAGTGGGGGCTCCAAAACTGAACACAGTACTCCAGATGTGGCCTCATCAGTGCTGAATAGAAGAGAATAATCACTTCTCCTGACCTACTGACTACACACCTACCAATGCAGCCCAGGATGCTGTTAGCCTTCTTGACAGCAAGGGCACACTGCTGGCTCATATTCATCTTATTGTCCACTGTAACCCCCAGGTCCTTTTCTGCAGAGCTGCTGCCCAGCCAGTCAGCCCCCAGCCTGTACTGGTGCATGGGATTGTTTTGTCCTAAGAACAGGACTTTGTACTTGTCCTTGTTGAACCTCATGAGATTTCTTTTGGCCCAATTCTCCCATTTGTCTAGGTCACTCTGAATCCTAGCCTTACCCTCCAGCATATTTACTATTGGAGGGTAGGGCTAGGATTCAGAGTGACTTAGAGAAATTGGAGGATTGGGCCAAAAGAAATCTCATGAGGTTCAACAAGGTTCAACAGGGGTGGATTTATTGAAGATGGAATCTTCTTTTTTGTAGGAGGCTGAGGTGGGCAGAGTTCTTTTTATACTAAGGTTGGCTATCAATTTAAAATTATATTTATATGAATTTTACCTATGTGTAAGCATGCCTGGAGATTTTTTAATAAGTGCAGTATTTCATTTGGCATGTTACTGAGAGGATTTCCTGAGTATCAAATCAGTTGTCTTCCAAACATGAGGCTTGCTTTGCAAAAATAGGGACTTATGGAGGACCATACAATTTTCTGATTATGAAACAAAACTGGAAGGACATGGTGAATGAAGAAAGAAACATTCAATAATCTAAGATATCCTTGAGGAAAGCAGGCTATGAAGGCTTAGAAAATGAACCAGAGGCAGGAACAATGACAAACAGGAAAAAGTGTTTGTAGGGGGATATTATGTGTTAACATTTCCAAAAGAGGTTTTCCCTCAACTCAAATGAAAGCTTGTGTAATGCCTGAAGTTTAATAATCATGATAGAAATGAAAAAAAAAACCTTAAAGAAACATTTGGAATTGGGCTACTGTTTCACAGGACAGTCCAATACTCTAAGCATTATGCTAAGAGGTCATGGCAAACCTACAAACTATTTTTTTAATCAACTGTATTCCAGCAAGAAATAATCTTATGCTTGGCAGATGCCTGCTAACACTAGAAATAAACATTTTTGCTTGTACTTAAAGCTGAGACGACCTCCAGCTTCTCTTTTCATTCATTTGGGTTGAACTTCTCCTATTGTTCACTGTAGGCCAGATCTGAAACTGGTTTAAGATGCTGTAGTTTTGTCTTGCTATACTTATTTAAGTCAGAATTTAGGATTCAGCTTAACATATTAAGGGAGGGTGTATATTTTTATTTTAGATAGAGTTAAAGATCTTAAAAGGTATTTCTTAGAAGCCAGTGATGCCTATAGCTTATTTAAACTCTATGGTCATTTGGGCTAAGTACAGACAGTCAAAAAATCTGAGGCTGAATTGGTTCAGTCTTTGCAGGTTAGTCTAAGCTGCAAAGACCAAACCAATAAGCAAATGAACAGACATTCACTTCTGATGCAGGAAATTCAGCCACATGCTTGCAGTGGCTCAAGACAGAAGCCAGGGGGCACTGGAGCTCTGGCAAGTAGCCAGCATGGGCTGTGTGTTTGCTTCCTCTTCCTGCTACCCCCAAGGACTCTGGAATTTGCAGTCCAGAGTCACAGCAGGAGGACTCTGCAGGGTTGCTCATCATTTCTTCTTTCTGCTTCCAGGTACCTCTGGGATTTGTAGTCTGCAGTTGCAGTAAGTCCACAATTTCAATAAGTTTTTTTGCAGGACAGGTCAGCTCTGTACTTGAGGGAAGGGAAGATTAACCTCCCTCCATGGCCCCATATCCCAGCTGGGGTTTGCCTGAGGTGGGGGGAGCAGTGAACCAGCCATCATAGCCCCAGCTAGGGAGTAGAGGGGCAGGGCCAGCCCTGCTCTCTGGAGCAGACAGCCCAGCTCAGGGCTGCAAAATGTTGAGATGCTGGGGGACCGATTTAACTTGAAGCAGGAAGGGGTCTGGGACAGAAGTTTCATAAACTGGTTAACCCAGTTAAATTGGTTAAGTCTGATACTATGTTCAACCAGGTTGATCTTAAGCCAGTTTCAGCCATTTTGAAACTGGTTTGTATGCACTGAGCTTCTGTTCTGTTATAGGTTTAAACCAGTTTCTAATCACTTAAACTGACTTATTTGTAACTTCTGTCCCTAACCTTAGTGCCCAATATTTCCAGGGACTGCAACCATAGGAATACATACCCGAATGTATTCCTCCTTCAGGTGGGTGCACAGTTTCAGGACATCCATTAGGACAGTGGAGCTATGCAAACTCATACCAGTTACAGATGTGGACCAGAATCCTTTACAAATGGATATTTTTATGTCACAGTGCTCTGAAGGATACAGCTATTACACAGACATACTCACATGTAACCTGCAGGAATGCTCAGAAAAAAAAAAAAGAATATAATCCATGCGAGGGCATCAGCTATGCAAACTTGTGTGGCAAACTGCTTGTGTTTATGCTTGTAATTCTATTGTTCTAAAATGCTGCAGCAAATGTAGGAAGAGTGGGTGCTTGTATGATACAATATATGACCAAGAAATGTGTATTGCTATACTATCTCATGTGAGAAACAGTATGGATTGCATTGCATTATCACTGTATTTACATAGTTTGACTTAGAAAAGATGCGTAAAGCTTCCTGAAGAGGCCTTGTATTCCCAAGTTTATCTGACGATTGTTTGGGAATTCAAATGATGATGACTGTGTCTGCTTTTACAAGCTGAAAGAACAACTCAGACTGATGGTTTTTAGCAAGGGAGGAAAGGAGCAAAGGAACCTTTCAAAGAACAAGGCTTCATGGAGTTCTGGGAGTCCATGCCTGACTGAAGCAGGATAGTTTTGATAACTGAATATATGAGGTAGGAAGCTGTTGTGGAAAAAACATCCCAGCATGCCTAGTGGCTTGGTATTGAGCTGGATCTCAGTCAGGGCAGGGGGAAAGGGGGTTACTTCTTCAGTATCATCTTTAAAAAAGAGTGAAAAAGCAGGTGAAGCCAGCTTGGGCCCTGTGCGTTCCTGAACACTAATGAAAAGAGAAACACGTCAGAAAGCATTACAACCTAGACAGCGATTCTCAACCAGGGTGCCGCCAGATCCTTTCAAGGGTGTTGTGAGGTGTGAGGACATATATATGAGGTGTCAAGAGATAAGTAGATAAGCTCAGGCTCAGTCTTGTTCTTGCTTTATTAATACCCCATTCCCATTGTCTGGCCCCTCTGCAAGGAGGTAAGCACTGTAATTTGTACATTACTTTTGAAATTGGGTGTTCACAAATGTTGCGAGGGGAGGCTTGAGTGCAGTGAGGATTGACTTGAATCCAAAAAGGTTAAGAACCACTGTTCTAAGGATTCCAAAATGATTCCCTTTTTTTCTTTTTATAATAGTAATAAGTTTGTCAGTTTCAGGAAAGGAACATTGTAAAAAATGGGTGCTTTTTATTTATTTATTTTACTGCATTCAATGCAATTGATCCAGATTCAGCAAAATAACGGCTAATAAAACTTTGAGCTTGGAGGTTGAGTTGTGCATCTCTGGAACCCTCATTACGCACCATTTTAAAAACATATGCATGTGCCAACGTCTCGTTGTTCTTTTAATGTTTTTAAATAATATCAGAATGAAGTGGCTCTCATTCCAGCTGTGAGATGCAAAGTTAGTGCATATTGATCCTGCTGTCTGCGTAAAGGTTAAAAATACATATATAATACTGTTCCTGACAGCTTGGGAGATATTATTAGCAACAGTTAGGTTTTATTGCTGCTGCATGATCCAATACTGCTGTTCCATGTCCAAATGCCTTGCATTCCAGTCAAACTGCATTTAGTTTGCTTTTCTTTCTTTGTGAAAGTTGAAAACAAATGGCTAGGCACCAACAAAACCTTGGAAAATATAGGATGCATCAAAAATCTAACCTATCTTGGATATTCAAAAAGTAATAGTGATTTTGCAATAAGTCTGTGATAGTTTAGCTCCCACTATTAAAACACCTGCTTTAGTAGATCCTGACCCAGATTCTGTTCTAATCCCAGTATCACCTTCATTTATCCACTGCTGCTTTTCCTGATTCTGATGGTCAAGCCAGCTCTCTCACCTGGAAAAACAGTGCTCCATTATAAACAGGGATTCAGGTTTTCCATTTCCCATAGAAAAACAGTAAATCATGGATTTTACTTTTTACCAGAGGCAAACATGAATTTCTCATTTTACTGGAGAAACCTCCTAATTTTGTAGTTTTGTGACAAGCCCTCTGCAGGCTGGCAGTGTTCTAGCCTGCAGGGGACTGGGAGGGAGTGGGAAGAGGGTGGTCCGGCAGGGGGCACCATGTATATGTATATGTACATGGCTGCCAGGTAGCCTGGATAGTAGCTTCCACAGGTAAGTTGTTTTGTTTTTTTGGTTTTTTTGGGGGGGGGGGGGAATTGAGGCCCCCATAGGGAGGGAGGGAGTTGAACAGGGCTGGGGCTGGGGCTGCTGCCCAGCCAGGCACTGGCTGGGGCTTGGGAGCAGGAAGGGGCTGTGGGGGCTTATTCAGGGGGGTGAGGGTGTGGGGCTGCCTGTTCCCCACCCAGCTCCATGATCATGGAGCTGGGCAGGGAACAAGCTCCCCGGGCCCCACCAGCAAGGAGATCCCAGCACCAGCTCTATGGTCATGGGGCCGACATTGGGAGATCCTTATTTCCTAGTCCTGCTGCTCCCTGATGGCAAAGCGGGGGTGGGAGATAAGGATCTCCCAGACCCGACTCCCTGATCATGATCTTGGGGGCGGGGCTTGGAGCACCCTGCTGCAGGGGCGGGGGGACATAGTCCCTGCCTGGGCTCTGGTAGCAGAACCTGCCCTGGCAGCAGGCAGCTCCTGGGGGCAGGGAGCAATCTCTCACCCCCTAGTGACAGGCTGACCGGGAGCAGATTTTCTCCCAGTCAGGCATCTACACAAGTGCTACTGCACAGTCACCGATCTCAAGTAAATTTGCTACTTGCATTTGCAGGTAGAAAATTTACTTGCAATTAGTAAGGTTTATTGCACAGTAAGCATGTGTATGTGTAGATGCACATGCTTACTGTGCAGTAAACTATGCTACGGTGTAGTAAAGCATCTCATATAGATGCACTCACTGAGAGGTTCTCTCACTCCCCAGCTGTAATCCACAGGTATTTATCCAACCTATTGGGGTCTCTCAATCACACAGTCCACTCCACAAACATTTATAATTTGATATTAGAGCACAGGCTTAAACACTGTAGATAAGTAAGTGGAAGAGTATTTCTGTGGGAATACAGGTGCAATAAGGAGCTATGCATTTTGTGAGGGCCTGACAGTGGACGTTAGTAACTAAATCAGTTGACTAAACTTTTGAAATTGCAGGTGACAAAAAAATACCTGTTTTCTTGGAGACTTTTTCACCAAGCAGGGTTGAACCCTGACTCAATGTACTGTAGATCATAGTAGGCCTTAAGTTGTTTTAAGGATAGGTTATTATAGAGCTACTTGTGTCTACTTGAACTGTAGTTTGGCAAAGAGAAGAACAAGCAAAGGAAATGCTCGGGCAAGAGAAGGCTGTAAGGTGTGAACCATTTTAGAAAGCTTGAGTAAAATGGATGGAACAAAAACTAAGGTAAGGGTTGTGAGGTCACCTTGAATACACTTAGTGGCTTGATGATCAATAAGGCTAATTTCAGATGAGATAGTACTAATTTAGGGAATAAGAATAGGCATCTGGATATTAATTAGAGTAGCACCTATTAGGAATGCTTATATCCATTTTTACTTTATTTCGTAAGTTTTCATATTTTAGGCAAGCCATAGTGTATAAAACCTGGGTCCACTTTGGATTTTTTGCTCTTCAGTCCTGAACTACAGTTCTTGTTGAATTACCTGCTTGTAAGCGTACCTGTTTAGCACTACTTAAAGACTTAGTTTTGAAACATAGGCAAAAAGGTCCTTTCCCTAACACAGTGGCTACCTGTTAGAGTTTTTTAAAGACTATAGAACTTTTAAATATTAAGAATACTTTACCTTTATATATTGATAGGTATAATGAGTCCAGGTTTTTGTCCAGGCCCCTTCTCATCAGTACTACCCCAGCCTATTCCACCTCCTTCTTCTTGCTTGCCACAATTTGCTGGTATCCAGTGTATTTGGAGGGATGGTGTTTGTGTGGGACCTGGGGTGCTCTTGGGCTGTTCTCATGGCCTCCTTAGCCATGCCCACGCTTTGCTCATGGTTTCCCGTCTGCCTGTTTTTGGGACTCTTCTTCTGACTCTTTCGGTGTACCAGACTAATGCTGGGCCACTTAGGCACCAACCCTTGTCCAGGCTTCAGCCTTAGCTCCTTTTTTCTCTAACTGAGGACCATCAGTCAAGGTCCACTGATTCAGGCTGTGGGTCTCTGGGCCTCAGCCCCACAGCAGGGGGTGCCTTCCATGGTTGCTGCTTGTTGTTAACATATTTGCCCATTATTTGGGGTGTGGTCATTTATTAGGGGCATGTTTCTAAGGTCTTGGTAATTCTATCAATGTGCTGCTTGTGTTACTTGTGTTTCTATACGGAGCTGTATATCTCCCTTCTGCAAGTCCTCACCCCCAATGGAGCTATCTTGCAGGACTCAGTTTTAATGGGGCTGGGTTCCTCCAGTCACCAAATCAGTCATACACACAAACACACACAGATTAATGTGACACACCTGACCCAGCCGGATTGATCAGCATGGACAGGAGTACATCCTCATATGCCAAGAATCAGTTCATCAGAGCAACAATACACTGCAGTCAGACAAGCACACAGGTGAACAGAATATCTCTGAATCCGGCTGGGTGTCCAGCTGACACCCTCATGGGCCAGCATTCAGTTCATAAGGGCACGTCTGAGTCAAACTGGGTCAATCAGCCTGTACAAGCTGATCCCCTTATGTGTTTCAAACTCAGCACGTCCCAATCTTTGGCCTCTTGATGAGCAGACCCCACAGTATTTTTGGGCTTCACAGGGATCTTTAGCTTAGGTAAAAGAAACATTGCTGCAGAGCAAGTGAGGAAGGAGAAGTAGAGAAGAAAAAATGTACCCAGTTACTACCAGTTTGACTATAAAAGTTATTTATTGCTAAGTATATGAAATATATAATGATACTAATAGTAATAGACATGCAAAGGAAAACAAACACAAGCAGTTACAATACTACTTTGGTTTCACTAAGTATTTGGGGAAACTTAGCTCAAACTTAACTAATACAGTTCAGGTTCAGAAATTTATGCCTAGAGAGAAAAGAGAGAGAGAGAGAGAGAGCTCTGGGATCTCACCAGTTCAAGGCACTCGGGTTTCAAGGCTGACAGGTAATGTTCTTAGCACAATTTTTGAAGGGAGACAACAGCGGGTGGTGTGAGAGAGACTTCTCCTCTTGAAGCACACACACACACATTGCTGCTTTTTTACAGATTTTTATACCCTCAGTCCAGCTTCTTCAAAGCATTTTCAATAGTGTAAATCATTGTCTTTTCTCTTGACAAAGGGTTATCTGGTTTGGAACATCTCAAGAAACTAATTGATAATCAGGAAAACATAAGGTTAGGGAGTAACCAGACACTTAGGAGCCAGCTTGAAATTCCTATGGATAGCAGATATACTGATGGGATATCTCATGGTTTCTTCAGAAACAATAGATAGCTTGCAGCATCAGGGTTTTGGATTTTTACTTGTGAACAAGCCTCAGCTTAGCATGACTTTTCCAGATCTTACTATAGTCTTTTAACAGACTTAAGACAATTATTGAAGTGTTCATAACCTTTGGGGGGGGAGGACTTCCACCTGTCGTCCCGGGAAAAGTATGACAACATTTGTGGTCAGGTCTCCAATGGGCTGGATGCTGTGATGAACCCTTTACCATTGTTCAAATGTTGCCCATACCCCCTCTGACTCGGTCTCTTTGCCTCAGCATTCCCTTACCCGGCAACCGAGTTTTAGTCAATCAAATTTAAATAGGCCTCCCATAGTGGGACCGGGGAATGTATGGCCTGAGATGCCTATTAAACTTAGAGGTATATGTGTGTCTGGGAGGGAAAAGTCCTTTTTAAATCCAGATTAGAACTGGTCTGATAAATGCTGAGCTGGGTGTGTGTAAATGTGGGTTGATTAGCATTTGGAGCACAGCTTCCCCGTCATGCAGTGCTCCCCTGCTTCTCTGATCCCAGAATTCACTGCAGTCTCTGCTTCAGGCTTTCTGTTCTCCATCTCCAATGTAAATGAATGGTGATCTGGTTCCATCTCGGATGCAAATGAGACTTAGGGCAGTTGTTTCACTCTTGTCATCCTTATCTGAAGGGTTTTACGTGTGTCTCCTACTACATCTTAATCAGTTTTGTTTAGGTAAAGGGGGGGGTGGTGATTCTTTGTGAGTGAGACAGGCTGCATCCTGTGTCAGGGTTCCCCAAGAACACGGAGCTGAGAGGTAACATTGTGGCCTCCTCCATCCCTACAGCCATTCCCAGTCCTCAGGTATAAAATTCAGGAGAACACTGGAACACAAAAGTTTAACCATCCAATTATAACTCAGCTACAAGCCCCTTAGGGCCATAACAACTGTCACCCTCAAAAGGAGCTGTCTTAATTCCCTCCATCCCCATGGTACCTCCTTTTCACTGTCAGTCAGCTCTGTTCTCTATTCCTTTCCCCACCACTTGCAGGCCTGAACTGCCAGCCCCAGCTCAGGAACTGGGCTTATATATAGCCAAATCCTGCCCCTTCCAGTCACCTGACCACTGCCCCTGAAGATAGGTACAAGTGTTGCTGCAAACTAACAAACTGTTTGGCTCTTCTTTCTTCCCAGCCTTTCCCAGCTTAGCAGTGGTTTCAACCTTGAGTCTCCTGTGAGCTGCTTTCTGCATCCCCTTTCCTCTGTGAGTCCCCACAGTCTGGCTTCCATAAGGGGTCTGTTCCCCTCGCCTCTCCCTCCCTTGTGCTCAGGTAATGGGGTTTGGGTTCCCATTGCAATAAGATTGTTATGTCTTGAGATAAATGTGTATTTTATCAATTTGAATCAGTTGCTTGCTATGCCTTATCTTTACTGTTTGGTCATTTATATCTTTTATGCCTTTTATTATCAAATTTGCTATTAAAAATTGAGATATTCTTATGTTGTGAGTATTTAATTTGGTGGGATTGGCTCTTCAAACCTTTCTTGGCTCTCAGAATCTATCTGAAGGTCAGCAGTGCACTGAATTCAGGGGACACGCTTCTTTTGAATACAGTGGTTTTTGGCTCATAGTCTTCATTACTCTTCTTAGCCAGAGTAGTGTTAATATTGTCACAAGACTTTATAATGCTTTTATATCTTGCTTTAACCACAGTGCACAATAGTACAGGGTTTTTTTCTGCTGACTGCATTCTTTAGAGTTTTTAATCCCTTCTTAAAAAGGGAAGTATGTGACCACCAGTTCAAGAGCCATCTGAGCGGGATTCCAGAGCAGGCATGCCACAGGAAGTGGAAAGGATTGCAGCATTTGTTAAGTAGAACAGAACACAATGTTATGTTTGAAAATATAACCATTCCAAAGCCAGGAAATTCAGAGTTATAATAGCTCCCACAGCAACTGCAGCTCAGCCACCTGGAACATCTGCAGTATTTTGTATGTGGAATAGCATAACTTTAATATGGTCCAATGTGTGTGATCACTAGGCCTGAGTTATACAAGGTGTTTGGATTTCCTGGTTTTTAACAGCAATATTTCCTTAACAGAAATCATTTACATGAAATATCAATGAACATAAAAGGATGTGAATATGAATGTGCAATCTAATAAAAAAGTGATGTCCCTGAGACAGTGAGGGCCAAAATGCAGGGCACCCTACAAGGCATAGATCATTTTTGGCTTGGGGGGGATGGAGAAAGTAGGACCAGCCAGCCAGCCTGTCCTTCACAGATCTGCTGTGATCTTTCCAGTGCAGTTAAAAGGGCACTATATTTTTCTTCTTTGGTAGTAGTGGTGAGACAAAGGGTTGTAGGTACATAGAGACACTTGTTTTCACATCCCCTATTTTTAAGAGGGCATGGAAAGGGGGTCAGCAAACATAGCAGCCTTTCTGCCAGATTCCTGTGGAGGTCAGCATTTTTTTTTCTGTAGGTTGCAGAAAATGCTGTGGTGAAAAACTACAAAGCATGCTTGCTCCATCAATATGCTGCCTAACCACCCTCCAGAGATCATTTATCCATGGGCTTGTAAAAGGACTAAGGAGCAAATGAGTTGACTTTGGAATGCATGAGATTGTACCAGGGATGAGAATGTAATCTAAAAAGAAAAAATCCCAGAGGATCAGGAAGATACATTCTCACGCAATGGTAGTCTATTAATATTCTTAGCATAATTTTCAGAAGCATGGTATAAACATTTTTAAGCTCACATAATATATATCTGTCTGCCAAGAAGAGTTGCTTTCCTCCCTGGCTATGGTTCTCTATTTAAACAAATAAAAAAAAATGTAGGAACACGTGTGTTTGAACCAAGAGTCTTCGAACTTGCCAACGCATTTGTTTACCAAGGAGGGCAAGTTTTAAAGCTTTCAAAAAATCACCTTTTATTTGTCTGAACGCAAAACAAATGTAATTCCCATCCATTTGTAAAACTTTTTGAGAGATGTTTTAACTCATGATAAGCACCCACTGGGAGTACAAAATGGGAAACAAAATTGGAGTAAACTTTCCAGAATGATTTAAGCTCTTTGAGCTGAAACTAGACAAGTGACTCTTCAGCTAAAATGGAGCAGCTTTCAGAAAGTTATAGACCGAGTGAAAAGAAGATCCTGTTCCCCCTATAAAGGCGCCTAAGATCTTGTTTTAGTACTGGGTGCATTTTTTTTTTTCTTGCTGGAACAACTGCTGAACTGGAGCTACTGGTAGTGGTGTGGGTGGACATATGCAGTGCTGGGCTGACAGGAGTGGGAGGGGGCCATGGTGCTTATGTGCAATGCATCCTGTGATCCAATTCCACCCTGTACACATGTCTACTTTCCTAATGGTATCCAGGTTGTAGCTGTATTGGTCTAGAGAAAAAAGTAATTAGGACTCATGGTAGAGGTGATACCTTTTATTAGACCAACGACATTGGTCCAGTTGATCTAATAATAGATATCACCACTACTATGAGTCTCGATTACTTTGCTAACGCACCTTCATCTTGGCATTAGGACTATATAAAAAAGTAAGGAGTCGGAGGACTTGCCCACCATTTGAATTAATGCTTTTTCATGGACTTAAGTTGGGTGGAATAAAATCATATATTTGGACATCCAAGTGCCATTTGCATGCCTAATAGGTGGAATAGGATATTTCCTGTGCTTTTAACAATTTTCTAGTTTCAGATATCTTTACTTATTTTGAGTAATACCTTAGTCCTTCATTAATCCCATGGCACTACTTCAGGTATCAGAACCTGACCTACTGAAAGCAGCTTTGCAACCTTGAAAAGCAACCATAACTCTACCATTCATACTAGAATAACTGGAATAACGCCATGCTGGAATGTATCTGCTCCCTAGGTCAGGTATGGCAGCACTTTGCCCTTTTTGTTGGAAGGAAACCTTTTCTATTTCTGCTCTTACTGTACATGACAGTTTTCATTGTCAATAACTTTATTGACCAAAGTGTAAATGAAGGTGAGGAACTGACATTTACAGGATTTTCTGTAGAGAGAACAGCATTGGCTCTGCAACCTCAACAGTGTGCGATGTTCTAGTTCTGCAGAACAGTCAGTACCCTTTTTAAATTAAAAAATGTTGTAGCATTTTACAGGTGACATTTTCAGCAACATATCTGAGGAATTACACATGCATTCCCTCTGAATGCTAGCAAGTTGTTGCACATCCATTCTAAATAATCAGGCACCAACTTGTAACGCAGGATGGGTTGGCTAGGGCTCAAATTATGCATTTTTTACTCAGGAAATTCCTTAGTAAAATGCCCAGTGTGGTCAATGGGCGTTTTGCCCAAGTAAGAAAGGCCATAATCTCTCCTGTTTATCAAATGGTATTTTTATGTTTTTATTTGTAACTTCCGTTTAAGAACCAAATGTGTATTTCCAGCTAGTTTACTATTCTGTGCAAAAATGTCTACTTACTAATGTTTCAAGACTGGCCTTTAAAAGATTACTTACCATAAAAATGCTGGTTCATGGGCAGGAATCTAAACGGCAGCAAAAAATACACAACTTGTATTAATGTGTGTGTGTACTTACATATCCTCACAGAAAAACCGCATGAAGAATACTTTGAAAATTTGTTGCCTGTAAAAAATGTTGCTGGTTTTCCAAAATGGTAAGAGAAGATATTCTTTGCACATAATCAGTTGCTTGTATGCCTGCCTTGATGTCTTTACTGCCACACCTTTAATGTTGTTAATGAAGAGGGAAGACCACCCTTAGAAGATGGCAAACTCCAGGTGCTCTTCTTAATCCCTTTTTTCTACTCCAGGGGCTCACTCTGGCCCATTCGGCTTGGAGTTCAGACCCCAATGCCCCCAAAACTCTCTGTTTCTGTGCCTAGACTCAGACGCCAACCCTTTTTTGGGCTTAGGCCTGTTTGGTCTCAGCCTCTTTTTCCTCTAGCTGAGGTTCCTCAGCCCAGGTCCACTGGTTTGGTCCCTGGCTCTTTGGGCCTCAGCCTTGCAGCAGAGGGTACCCAGTACCCCACTTGTGGCCTTCTTCACCCCTACAGTCACTCCCAGTCCTCCAGGTCTTCAACGAACAGAAACAAACATATACCAGTACAACTGAAATATATGCAAACTGCTTTCAAAACATTTGCCTCCCACAAACTATAACTCCCAGAGGTAGGCCTGCTCTTACCCTCGCGGGTAGCTTGGGTATACCCGGTCACTGCTTCCTACACTCAGCTTCCTTGTGAGAGCTCCTCTCCCTGCAGTCTGCAAGGCTTGGCTGCCTGCTATGGCCCAAAGCCCTGGGTTTATATGCCTGGGAGTCCCGCCCCCTTTCTGTCACATGTCATCCCCTAGCCAGGCACAGGGGTTTTATTTTCTTGATTAAAGGTCAGCCTGCACTTCTTCTGCTGCATCCTTTTAAAGTGACAGGAGCCCCTTGGCTACCTGATACAGATCTCTGCTTCCTGGACTGGCTGCTTCAATCCCTGATCCCATCCCAAATATTTCTCACAGTTTTCCTCTCTTAATGCCGTTTTCTGGGTCTCCCACATTCATGTGGATCGCTTTGGCACAGGCTCCGGATGTGCTGATTAGATTTTCCTCCCCTTCCATTGTGTCTGAGTAAAAGGGTTTGGGTCCTGTGTTACACTTGGTTACATGTTACTTTCCTAGCTTAGAATGATTTGTTTTTCCAAAGAAGAAAGGCATCTCATCTGTAGTTAACTAGGAAAAGAACAGACCAGAAAGAAACTAAAGCCATATGTACATAGAGAGGTGGCATCAATGGCACTATTGAGACACTCTAGTTCTCCTAGGTGCTGTGAAAGGGGTTCAGAATGATGGATCTTTTCCATGCTTCCACCAGAGTTGTGGAATTTATGGAAAGCTGTAGGTATGCTCCTTAGACCTTTTGGGACTGTGTGTGGTTGTCATGGATGTAGAATGGTAAGTGCTAGCTACAGGGTAAGCGTCATGAAAAATATACTGGTGGAGAAAAGGGTTAAATAGTATTCTCCAGCTTGCAGGTAGCAGTGAATGAGTAAAGAGTGGGTGCAGAAGGGCCAAAAGGAAGAGCAAAGAACAATATGATTGCAAGACTTTCTCCTATATGTGTGTTTTGACATGTGGATCCATTCTGCAGCATAAGAGTCTAATCTGACTTTTGTATGGGTAGATCTAGGATTTTGAAAAGTGGGCTACAGATGGTGTGGTGCACCATCACATCTAACGCAACACATATTTATCTCCAGTTAAACAAAAAAATAAAACTTTATTAGAATGTAAATTAATTAGCTAAATTATATAAGTTTAAAAAACCACAACAAATTAGGCAAAAATAATCAATAGATGTTATTTTCTTAGTCCTGTAAATGTTAGAATTAAATTTATGTCTCTGTGATAGCACAAGGCTGAGGTTGCCATAGAGATCAGCCCCAGCCACACAGTCAAGCCATGTGGCAGGGCAGGGCAGAGGGCTGCTCTGGAGCCTCTTGGATCTTGCAGCAGGGGCAGCTTGGTTGGGGCCAGGGCAGAGCCACGATCTGTAGCTTGCATGCTCTGGGCAGGAGCGCACAGGCAGCAGATTGCAGCTCTGCCCTGGCTCAGGACTATGCTATCACCGCTGCAAGAAGCCTGAGCACAGCTGCGATCTGCTGCCTGTGCACCCCTGCCTGGAGCTTGCAGGCTACAGATCATGGCTCTGCCTTGGTCTCGAACAAGCTGCCCCCGCCACAAGATCCCAGTAGCTCCGGAGCAGCCCTCTCCCATGCCCTGCCACATGCCCTGTCAGTGTGGGTGGGGCCGATCTCCATGGCAACCCCAGCCTTACCCTATCACAGCACAGCTGTGGCTGGGGTTGCCAAGGAGACCAGCCTCAGCCATGCAGGTAGGGGCTGCTGGGAAATGGGGTCCACTGCCAGCCGGATCCAGCCTGCAGGCCAGACTTTGCCTGTTCCTGGCTGAAACAAATGGATAGGGCTGGTGGCTAGGTATTTCTGATCTCTGTCAGTACTAGGTATCTGGTGGTACACTTATTCAGTTATGCAGATGAGTGTAGCTCTTTGATATTGGCAGTGAATCCAGGATAGTAATCTAGAATTTTTTCTAGGTTCATCCTCCAGGATCATATTTTTTTTAAAGGAACTGTGCAGCATGAGTGAGTGAGAAGGGAATTGGTGAGGCTTTACTCACCAAGGCGCCCCTGGGGTTTACAAGAAATAATGGCCACAAGCTAGCAGAAAGCAGATTTAGATTGGACATTAGGAAGAACTTCTTCACAGTTCGAGTGGCCAAGGTCTGGAACGGGCTCCCAAGGGAGGTGGTGCTCTCCTCTACCCTGGGGGTCTTCAAGAGGAGGTTAGAAAGGCATCTAGCTGGGGTCATCTAAACCCAGCACTCTTTCCTGCCTATGCAGGGCATCAGACTCGATGATCTATTGAGGTCCCTTCTGACCCTAACATCTATGAATCTATGAATATCAGCTTATACACGCCGGAGTTCTATTTGCTCTGCTGGCAACTTCATCACACTGTTGGCTCATATTCATCTTCTGGTCGATTGTCACCCCCAGGTCCCTTTCAGATGCTGTGCCAGCCAGTGGACCACCAGCCATCATATAGTTGTGGTGAAGGTTCTTCCAACCCAGATGAAGGACCCTGCACTTGTCCCTATTGAACCTCATCTGATTATGTTCCGCCCATAGGACCAGTCTGTCAAGGTCATCCTGGATCCATGCCCTATCCTCAAATGTGCCTGCATTTCCCCACAGCCTAGTGTCATCTGCAAACTTAATTGCTGAGCTTTTTACCCCCTCATCCAAGTAATTGATAAAGATGTTAAAGAGCATGGTCCAAGCAGTGACCCCTGGGGGACACCAGTGGAGATGGCTCTCCAGGATGAAGCCATTTCATTGATTACAACTCTTTGGGATCATCCTCTGAGCCAATTGCCAACCCACCTCACTGTAGACTGGTCTAAGCCAGCACCTTCTAGCTTAATTGAAATGATCTGAACAATATCAGCTACATGCCATCAAAGTTTGGGAGCTCTAGGAATTGATTTGGTTCAACATTTCGGCAGGAACATTTAGAGCATGTCCGCATTGCAGTAATAGTGTGTCTTGGAGTAGGACATCCTTGAGCATGCCCCATCCATCCACTTCTTCACATATTCTCTGAACACAGAAATATGCCTCTGGGGCTACTCCAGGATTGTCTTTCTGCTGTTGATCTCAAGGATTTGTAGGAACGGCCTTTCTGGAACATGCTAGCACTATAGCATACACATTTTCTTAGTAACCTCAGTCCAACATAAAGTGTGCTACAGCAGACTGCCCAGGCCTTGCAGGATTTCTATAGCACAATACATGGGTTTTATCTGTAGGAAGATTCAGGATTTTAAAAGGGGAAAGCAGGAGCAGTAACCTCAGGTTGGCTGTACTCCCCTACGCCCTGCCTTCCCCCAGTGGGGCAGAGAGACCATACCACAGAAGCAGCAGCCAGGGACTTTTTAAAAGTCCCAGAATCAGGTAAAAAATTCCCCCCACTTCTCAGTACTCTTCCCCACCCCTCCATACTCAGCAGCATCTCCCCTCTCCTGTTCATTGCTGTCATTCCTTGACACAGGGGTAGAAGCTCCAGAACCACTTCTTCCCACTCCAGCATGAGGTGCCAGGCTTGGCTGAGGACAGCCGTTGCAGGTGGGTTCCCCATCTCTGTGCTACTCTCTGGCTGGTAGGAAACATCCAGGGGGACTGGGCAGGGAGAAGGAACATGCCCACCACCCCTGCTGCTGTCCCCTGCTGAGCCCAGCTTTCCATGGTGCTAGGCTGGAGTAGGGCAGAAGCAGCTCTAGATCTCCTCCCTTCTCTGGGTCGGGGTGGGGGGCAATGGGTAAGAAAGAGAGGAAGGGTGGGGAAAGGTGTGTCACTGAGCCCAGAGGGGAAAGGAGGAGGTGATGAGGGGGGTAATCTTTCTTGATTCAGACACTTAAAAAAAAGTCCCCAGCTGCTGCTCTTGTGGCGTGGTACAAAAGAAGGATGCAACAGTACTGCCATGCCCCTTCAAAGCTCCCTTGGTTGTGTCCACTGATAGAGGTAGTTAGCTGTGTTAATCTGAAGTTGGGCAGAAAGCAGGGTAGATATGCACCTTAGACTAACTAAATAAGATATATGTAGAGCACAAACTTTCATGAACTTGAGCTCATTTCATCAGATGTTGTAAAAGGACAGCATAGAAGAATGGATAGAGTGTATGATTTGAATATGAAAGGTGGAGGAAAGGAAGGAGGGAAAATGAGAGTGGGGAGAGAGATAGTGCTGGGAGAAGCAAACAAACAAATAGAAAAAAAGGGGTCACAAAAACTAATTCAGGTAATGGGCTAAGAAGCCATAGTCCCTATTTAAATCATACTTAACTCAGCCAAGTCTGTGGATGATTTCTTGTTCTGCAATTTCCCATTCAAACTGGGAACAGTAATCCTGAGGTCAGCAATGAATGTCCAGGGATGCCTTTGTTCTGACAGGCCTTTGGGTCTTTTTGCAGCTGATGTCAGATCAGTGTTCTTTCATTCTTGCATGTAGAGATTGCCCTGTTTGTCTGTTGTAGATAGCAGATGGGCATTGTAAGAAGGTTATGGTGTATACGATGTTGGTAGACTTGCAGGTGAATTGCAGGTGAATGAACCTTAGATGTTGTACTCCTTGTTATTCAGTCCAGTGATGATGTGGGGACACAGCAGATATTTAGGTCCATTGCAAGGTCTGGTGCCTCGGAGAGGATGAGAGTGTTAGTCTGTTGCCTGAGAGATGTCATTAGAGGTTAGATGGCTGTCTGCAAGCCAAGACAGGTTTTTTCTGCATGACTACTTTGAGATAGTCATCCTTTTCCAGGAGGGCTTGGAGGTCATTTATGATGTGTCTAAGGTGTTCAAGCTGAGGGCTATAAGTGACAACCAGAGGGATTTTGTTGTCCTTATCCCAGGGTTGGCATTGTAGCAGGTCAGAGAGAGGTCTAAATCTGGCTTTGTTGATTTGAGTGGCTTCAGTTTTGGGTTTGCATTGTAATTGTAGGAGTTCTTGCTCCAGATCCTTAAAGTGTTCACAAGGGTCAGTGGGATCGGAGCAGATATAATTGTAATGTAGAGCTTGGCTGTAGAGGACAGATCTAGTGGTGTGCTTAGGGTGAAAGCAGGTAGTGCGAAGGCAGTTATGGCAGTCGGTTGGTTTGTGATACAGTGTAGTGCAGATGTGGTCATTGCAAACCTTCACTGTAGTGTCTAGAAAAATGAATCTGTTGGGTAGAGTATTCCACAGCTATTTTATGTCCACGGATGTCCAAATCTTAAAGGGAGGCTCCTGTATGTTGGTCCCTTCAGAGACAGTCTTGGCTACTAACTGTAGGCTTTGAGAGTGAAAAGAACATAAGGTCTAGAGAGTTCCATCATAACATTGGAATCTCTCAAGCTTTTGCTGGTGCTACAGGGGCATTTTTATACACGTGGGTGCCACAGCGTCGGGCACTTTGAAAAGCACCTGGCACTGTGTCACTTATAGTTGTATAAGCGGTGAAATGCGCATCAGCACTGAGAAAATGGCAGTGGCGTGCTTTTGGACTAAAACACATAGAAGGTGTTTTAGTTCAAAAGCACGCTGCCACCATTTTCTGCTCACTGACATTCATTTTGCCACTTATACAACTGCACACAGCATAGTGCAGTGTGTATCAGCTCATGTGTGGAGCAGACTTGATTAAGTGAACCTTCTCTGAAGTGGCAGATCTCTGGCACGTTGCAGGACAAAAAGGTATGTGTGTAAATAAATGCCCTGTAGTGTCCTAGACAGACAAGGTTCCTCGGGTGAATTTGATATCTTTTATTAGACCAACTGTAGTGTCCTAAAAAAATTTAGATGTACAAGGCCCTTGTTCTGAAGGTAGAATGTTCATTCCCTGTAATGTTAGTCTGATTCATTAAAAAAAAATACACTGAACCTTTACAATTATTTTTGGAGGACTTTCACAGACCAGCACCCCTGGTATCTTTCTGATTTTGATATCTTCATCTGCCCTGGTCTGTACAACACCACAGTAGTGGTGGGCTGTTTCCTTGAATTATAACACAGGATGAATGGTTTTATACAGCATATTGTGCTGGCTCATGATGACTCTGAACCATTTTTTTCCCATGGAAAAACAGTAGCAGCTGAAAGTAATGACTCCTATCTCATCCTGGAACTAGGACTGCATTTCCTTTGGCCTCCTGGAGTTTGACATTTGTGGCTGCTGCAGTGTTGCATTAGGCTTGTGGGTGACTAGAAAAAGTTAAAAATAATTTGATTAGGAACATTGGACTGGAAAGAGTCTTCTGGGCCATTGAGTCCAGCCCCTTTCTATATAAGCACTGTGTCGCCTCATCCATTTCATAAATGTATTGAGCTGTATTTTAAAAGTAGTTTGATGTTTTGTTCCTACCTGTTTCAGAAACTCACTGCTTCAATGGTTAGAAACCTTACTTTAATTTCTGGCCTAAATTTATTCATGACCAGTTTGCACCCATTTGTTCCTATGTTTTTCAGGTCATCTTCTTCCCTGGTGTTTACACCATGATGTATTTAGTATGTATAGAACAAACAGTTTTCTCTCATATGACAGACTCTGCGTTCCACTGATCATGCTGGTAGCCCCCTTAACATTTGTGCCAGGTTGAATTTATGGGTGACAAGAATTGCGATGAGTTCTTACAAGTGTCCTGTATGATGGCATTAATCTCTCTCTCTCTTTCTCTACTGAAAATACCTCCACTTATTTATCCTAGGATTTAATTTACTTTTTTTTTTTTTTTTACAGTTGCACTACACCAGAAGCTCAGAGTTCTCCTGAGACCAGCTAGTACCCCCCAGTCCTTCTTCTCTTCAGTTACTTCTATCTGATGAGCTCCCAAGTTAGAAAGGAAATTCTTGTTATTAGTCTCCATGTGCACGGTTTGACTCTTTTTTTACCATTGAATTTAACAGATTTCTGTTACTCTAGTCTGCAAGGTCATCCACTTCTTCCTGTATGATATCCCAACCCTTATTTATTGTGGTTTATAGCTTAATGTAGTCAGTGAGTTTAACTAGTATGCTCCTCCTTTTTGTGGCAGAGTTACTAATGGAAATATTAAATAAGATTGGTCCCCAAATTGATTCCTTGGGGAGTCCTTTTAGTAACCTCCTTTCTAGCCTGACACTTCCCTGTTCAAAACTGCCTATTGCAATCTCATGTTTAACCAGTTTCTTACCCATCTTTTGATTCTTCCACTAGTCTCCATCTTTGCCATTTTAAATAATAACCTCCAATGTGGCATCATATTGAATACTTCAAAGTCGAGAAAGATGACATCTACCACATTTCCTTTCACGGGAAAATCGATTATCTTCTCAAAGAAAGCTATCAGGTTCATCTTGCATAATTGAACTCCAGAAACATATTATAAGGAGGTGCTCAGGCTTCAGGGGGCTGAAACCCAGTTGCAGGTGATGAGTAGTTAATAGTCTGGCAGCAACCTGCAACAGGTGACTAAGAAATGCTGTGGAACTATAAAGACGGTTAAAAACTCCCAAAACAGAGTGCAAGGTAGGAGAGGCTGTGGTGCTGGGGAAGAAGCACAGAACCTGGGTTGTCCCTCTTAATGTTTGAAGGAAGATAGCAGGTTTTGATTTGTTTGCTTGTGTTTTGCATGTTTTGGTGTTTGTTTTATTTACTTTAAGGTTGAGGTTGCTCCATATAAAATAAACGGGCTAGAAATCTGGAATGCAGAGGGGACTTGTCTAGACGAGGAAGCTGGGTGAGTGACATGCTTACATGTGATGGAGAACACGGGCAGTTTAAACTTATCCAGCACCAGTGAGTCAGAAGGTCTGTTAAAAGGGCTAGAATCCACTGTGTGACACAAGCTGTTTGTTGTACTCAGGAAATTTGTGAGCCTAGGCCCACCACGAACAACTATAAGCCCCCCTCATAAAGGGAAGAGAACAGAACAACTGATTGCCTGGGACAAATAAAAAAGAAAATAGGAAAAGGAGTGAGATTACAGGTTCATAACATGGGATCTAGAAGGAGATGCCAAGAGCCCACCGGCCAGAGACCACTGCCCTCTGAAGGAGTCAAGGGAGCCCGACTGGTGAAACTCTGCCCAGAGAGGGGAATGGAAGAGGGAGAGGAAGGTAGCCCCACACTCGCCTGGGTTCCCCCTGGCCAGAGCCACCTTCTTCGGCAGGTATATTGCTAGTTTGGGGAGGGCCAGGAGAAGGTTGATCAGGAGGTCCTGGGACTTGGTGGGGCCATGGACAGGGAGTGCATAAAAGAAAAGGCATGGGGAGAAGTGCAGCCAGAACCTCAGTTCCAGAGGAGGCAAAAGATGGGCTGCAACCTGGAGCTTTTGAGGAAGGCATGCATCAGAGTCTCCCTGTTGCTAAATGGGCAGGTGGCTGATGGTGTCCATAAAGCATACTAGATACATACCTGCCTGTGAAGATGGCTTTATGGAGTAGCTGCCAGCTGAGGTCCTCAGTGGCTTGAGGGATCAGGGTGCAATGCAGATTTGCCTACTGGGGACTCTTGCTCCCACCCCTGCCTAGGGTGTTCCCAACTTCTTGTTGGAGTGGGACACAAGGATGGGAAGATGGAGGGCAGAGCATATACAGCTGCCAGTGATGGGTTGTTTGGAGGTGGAAGGACTGGGTATCCCCCAGCCTGCTAAGATGGTGGGGCAGGGAGTGCCATGGGACCTGCTGAAGCAGCGAACCTACAACAAGCTCTAGGGAGCTGGGGGATACTGAAGGGGAGGGAAGCATCTGCCCTCCCACAGGACCTGGTTGCTGTAGGTAAGGGCAGTGTCTGTCAGGGTAGCCTTTACTTCCTGGAATAGGTGGCAGGGCATACGCAGTGTGGGCAACTCCATGTGCCAGGCCTGTACTGATCTGCCCAATCCTGCCAGGTATAGTCCAGGAGGTCCCCAATATGAGTGGTGTTGGTCAGGACCATCCTACAGTTCACCCAGGGCATCTCTGTAACTGGCACCACCCGCTGCAGGTTTTTCAGCAGGGGCTCAGTGAGGTCAGTGCCCTGTGTGACTGTCTTGGGCCCTGAATGTGGACACCAGCCTCTGGTCCCTGAGGAGGCTCTGGTAGTACTCTGGTTGTTCCTCCAGATTCTGCTTGGGGAGACCTCACAGGTAGAAGAGGTGCTGGTCAGACTGGAACCCTTAGATGCAGTAGAGGAAGGTGTCCTATTTGCCTTGGTACTGGCACTGTACAGGAGCATCTGCAGGGCCTGCAGGTGGAAGATGTGGACCTGGCTGCAGAGGCAGACCAGGCCTTGCCCACCCTCCTGCAAGGGGAGGCTTAGCTTGGTGTGTCACCCCATTCCTAGATGGGATGGAGGGCAGAGTACTTATGATGATGGGGGCAGCAAATAACCTGGAGGCCTTTTTAGAGACCTTTTAAGTTGGGGACAAAGGCAAACCAGTGGCCACAAGCTCTGAAATATTAGAATTGCTTCCTTTTAATCAAGGAAGCTCCTAATGGAGCCTCAGGATTGCTCTGGACTGGTATTATAAAACTCTTAAGGCTGCTATATTGGATTGCCCAAATCTAACAGAAAAGGCATATCAACATGGATATGGACAGGAGGTATTAGATTCTGATTCATTGGCATCATCCGCTTTGACTGGGTTGGAGTCAACTTATTTGGATCATTGCAGCCAAGTGCAAGATGTCAGTTTATTTTGGTTCTTGTATACCAGGGATTTCAAACTTGTGTTGTGGCCTGGGCTGGAACTAAAATGTGAGACTCCTTGCAGGCCAGATCCAGTCTGGAGCATGCTCAACTGTCCCCATTTCTGCCATCATGTGCTCTGCTACCTTTACCACCACTGCTGCTGAATGCCGCCAACTTCCAGGGTCCTGCTGATAGTTTCTTGGGCCAGATAGAATGGCTCCATGGACTGGATCCGGCCTGCAGATCTTACGTTTGACACCCCTGTTATAAATTATGTGACCTGGTACTCCAGAGCACTGGCTCTCCACTTAGCCTGGCTGCCTCTGTGTTGCTAAAAACATTTTCTCAGGTAGGGATTCCCTATATGATGTCAACAGATCTGGGCACATTGTTTATGTCAAGACGGTTACAGGAGGTGTGGGAGATATTAAAGGTCCACTTAATAAAAACCTCAGCTTATCATCCCCAAACAGATGTTCTGGATGAAAGATTCAACTGAACACTGAAGAGGATGTTATGGAGGTTTGTAGTGGGGGAGCACTGAGAATGGGACAAACTATTGCTCTATTTGCTACTGGGGGGGGAGGGTTCCCACGGTCTTCCACAGGATTTTCCCCATTTGGATCATCTATGGCAGGCAACCCTGGGGAGTGATAGACCTCCCACAAGAATCCTAGCAGGCACAGGGCACCAGACCACAGAACACAGTGCAATATGTCCTTAAACTGCAGGAGTGGTTGGATTTGCAGGGAGCCCTTGCTAAGGAAAATCTCAGGGAGGCACAACATCCCCAGGAGCAGCAATATAACAAAAATGCCAGGTTGCAAGTTTGCCTACCTGGCATCAGGGTACTGTTGCTTCTCCCTTCCATAGCTAACAACTTGTTCTCCAAGTGGCAAAGCCTGTTCAAGGTCCAATGTTGGGGCGGGTGAGTGGGCTATGAGATACTTTTAATGTGGAAGTGGTGTGGTTCCCAGATTTTTCATGATAATCTATTAAAACTCTGGAGGGTTTGAGAAGTAGAAAATGTCTCCAGCTGTTTGTTTGGGGTGGGCCTTTGTCTTCCAGAGTTCCTTCAGGCTCTGATATAGATCTCTGCCTGGGGGAAAAGTTAACTACAGCCCAGCATGCCAAGACAAAAGCCTTGCTAGAAGAATATGTGGATGTTTTTACAAGACCTCCTGGAGAACTAATTAATGAAGTGCCAGCTTGTCCTTAAGATGGGGTTCTCCATGCAAAAGGGGTATTCATGACCTCTGGTCTGTCTGTGGGATACAGTATACTGGGAGAGTCAAAGGATGCTTGAATTAGGGGTGAAGAATCTGAGTGAGTGGAGTAGCTGGTGGTGAAACCAGACCAAATTATCTGTTTTTGTATTGACTTTCAAAAAGTAAATGTGGCCTGAAAGTTTGATGCCTAGCCTACGTCCTGGGTAGATGAGATGCTTGAAGGACTAGGAAAGGCCAAATACATTACTACCCTGGATTTGACAAAAGGCTATTAGCCCCAGAGTTCTGAGAAATTACAGCATTTGCGACACAAAGAGACTATCAGTTTTGAACCCTATCTTTTGGGCTCCATAGGCACCAACTACCTTCCAGTCCTTAATGGACAAAATACTCTGTCCACACTGCATACTTGGATGATCTGGTAATATTTGGCAGCACCTGGAACAAGCCCATCCAGCAAGTCAAAGCAGTGCTGTGTTCACTTAGAGCCACAAGCCTCATAGCCAACCCAGTTAAATGTCAATGTGGATGTAGAGAGATAAGTACCTAGGATATACCTTTGAAAATGGGAAGATTAAGTAGACGGAGTAAGGGTACTGGTGGAGGTCTACATACCCATAATGAAGAGACAGTTGAAACCATTTCTAGGATTTGTGGGATATTATTGATGCTTCATCCTGCAATTTTCAGCTATTTCAGTGCTTTTAATAGATCTGCTTTTGGGGAGAGGGCAAAGAAAGTGCAGTTGTCAGCAGAGGCATTTGGGTCAAAGTGTCTCCTCTTCAGTGCTCCAGAGCTGTGCAGTGCAGACTTTATGGAAGAACTTGCATTGCAGATTAATGTCTCCAAACGAAGCTTGGGGGGCCATTCTCTGCCTCAAGAATTTGAGGATGGGGAACATCCTATTCTATATCTAAGTAGGAAACTTGGGAGCAAAAATATGTGCTGATTGAGAAGGAGTGCCTTGCAATTTAGTGGGCATTTGAAACCCTCTGATATGACCTCCTTCATCCTTGTCACCCACCATGCCATGTGTGAGGTCAATCCTAGGTTGACATGGTGGTACCTAGCCCTGCAACCCTATGCCTTCTCTATCTGTCACCAAGCTAGACAGCACACGTGACTGCAACTACAAAGGTGGTTAAAACTCCAGGAGTGGAGTGCAAGGAAGGAGAGGAGGTGGTGTTGCAGAGGGGAAAGCATAGAGCCTGGCTTGTCTCTCTGAAAGACTGAAGGAAGATGGCAGGTTTTGGGCTTTGTGGTTTGCAACTTTGCCTGTTTTGTTGTTTCATTTACTGTGAGGAAGATGTTACCCTATGTAAAAACAAATGGTCTGGAAACCAGGAATGCACAGCAGACTGCCCTAGATAAAGAAGCTGGGTGAGTGACCTGCTCATACCTATGTTGTCTTTTCCATTTTCCATTTATTTCTGTTTAATTTTTCTCTTCTTTTCAATTTGTTCGGAGGACTTGTGTACTGTTACTATCCAATTTAATGAGCTCCTAGTTAACTCTGTCGCTTTTTTTTCTGCCTTCTTGAGGATAAGTACTACATTTTGTATCAGAATCAGTAGTAATCCACAGAGACACTCAGAAGCTTCTGTGCCTTCACATAGGACTGAAGAAAGTGACAGAAAAAAGGGCTGGCTAATACAGCAGCCCATAGGGATGAATGCAACTGTCCAGCTCATAGGGATGAATGCAACTGTCATGTAAAACTTTCAACTGCTAAGGGCCCTCAACTCTTGTTATGTAGAGTGTGATGGGAGGGTAAGAGGATTCAAGTACCTTCTTCCCCTGCTTTCACAACCAGGCAACAGAGACTAGAATTTGCCTCATAGTCTTTTCCACTTTTGCTAATTATCTGTAAACCCATCATTGCATAGTGAGTCTTTCCTGAATGGAGCTGTCGAACCATAGCCACCAGCTCCTTTGTATCATGTCTGCTGCGTCACTGGAACTCAGTCATAAGGGAGTTTATGACGTCTGTTTAAGGCCCCCATTACACGTTACAGGTATTGTACAATTAGCTGGTTAATTGTGCAATTATCTGGAGCCCAGCTACATGTACAAAGTAGCTATCGCACAATAAAAAGCTGCGACCAGTTATAGAGCTAGAGCTAAAAAACGTCTACTAACTTTGTAGCTAGCTGCTATCAAGCTTTATCTTGCATGTAACAGGGTCTCCCCTGTGGCTGACAGTCCTGTCAGCTGACAGGGCTCCCAACTGCAGAGATGCAGTGTGCCCAGCGTAAAACCCCTGGGTCCTGAGGATCACAGTTGCTGCAGTCCTGAAGCCTATGGGGTGTATGAAACCTGTGAGCACTGGGGATTTCAGCTGCTGATCCTTTGGCTCCAGGGATTTCCCGCACCACTGGGGGCAGGGATCGTAAGGCCCCCACCCTGGGGATATGTGAAGCAACCCTGCAGCTGGGATCCCCTCAACTGGGGTATGTGGGGCTCCCAGCCAAGGGAGCTTGCTTCTTGGATCAGGCTCCCTCCCACACTGACAATAAGACACAATGGGATTTATGCACTATCCCAAAATTGCGCCTCTTGCCATGCATATAGCATGGCAGGAAGTGTGACTTTATGAATAATGCATTAGAACCCATCATGCCTTTACCTGCATGTGTAGAGGAGGCCTAATAGTTGCAGTCAGATGGCTTTGCTTCTGCCACGTATCCACTTTACATGAAATCAGTTCTCTGGGGGGGACATAATTGGCTTTTTGGCTACCTGCTGTCCTATTTACTGAATTGCAATTCAGCATCTTTTGTGATTGTAAGTCAAATGCAAGATTTTTAGTAGCTTTTAGGCTGTATTTTAGCCCCTTGTAGTCTGTCCCAGTACTTAACCATCCATAGTTAGAAAGTTCTTAAGGATGGGAAGTTCCTTGGATACATCCTTTGGTTACTCCAGTACAGTGTACGTGTCATTACTGACTGTCATCTGGATCACAATTTTTTGTAATTAATCATAGTTATAAAATTAATATGACTTTGATTATTGTGTAAATATGTTAACTACTAATTAAAATGTCACTTATTCTAACACAATATTTTATTAGGGGTGCATTAGAAGATTTCAGTTATAAATTTGTTAATTGAATGATAGAGATAAAAACTCTCCAATTAAATGTAATTATCCAAACTTGAGAGGTACAATTAGTAGCTTAATAATCTATAATTTTATCTTGATTAATTGAAAAAAATACAGAAAACAAAAGACCTTCCACTATATGTTTGCTTAATATGACAGTCTAGGGACATGGTTGTCATGGGGGACCTAAACTACCCTGACATCTGCTGGGAGGAGCAGTCAGCCAAATCCAAACATTCACATAGTTTTCTTAACCTGTGTTCAGGACCTTCACCTAATGCAGGAGGTATACAGTCCCACTAGCGGGGATGCCTTACTGGACTTGGTGTTGGCTATGGGAGCTTAGGATTCACGGTCACCTTGGGGACGGTGACCATCAATCAATCTAATTCACCATATGGCGTAGGGTGGGAAAGATAACTAGCAGGGTGGAAGTGCTTGACTTTAGGAAGGCTAACTTCAGTGTGCTCAGGAGTTTAGTCCTTGATGCACTGCAGGATAGGAGTATTGGTGAGATGGGAGTCCAGGAAAGGTGGTTGTTCCTAAAGGAAGTGATCCTTTGGATGCAGAGGGAGACTATCCCATTGTGAGGGAAAGGGGGCAAAGGGGCCAAAAAACCTCCTTGGTTAAACAGAGAAATCCAGGGAAGCCTAAGGGCAAAAAAAAAAAGAGGCATACAGGCAGTGGAATCAGGGGGAAGCTACAAAGGGATATGTACTTGGCCCACACTTGCAGGGAGGCAGTTAGAAAGGCCAAAGCAACTACAGAGCTGAGGCTGGCAACATAAATTAAAGATAACAATAAGTCTTTTTTAAGTATGTAAGGAGTAAAAGGAAGGCACAGGGCAGCATAGGACCCCTACTGAACAAGCAGGAGAAATTAGTGACAGACAGGGGGACAAGGCTGAGCTCTTCAATGCGTTTTTTGCCTCAGTGTTCCTGAACAAGGGTCAAGACAAGTTTCCTAATGGGTTCTTAGATGGGCATTAGAGGGACACCAGCCTACCAATTGTTGACGCTGACTTGGTGCAGAGCCACTTGGATGGACTGGATGTGTTTAAGTCAGTAGGCCCAGATGAGCTGCATCCAAGGGTACTGAAGGAATTGGCCAGTGTCATAGCAGAACCACTGGCACGGCTGTTTGAGCGCTCGTGGCACTCAGGTCAGGTCCTGGAGGGCTGGAAAAGGGCCAATGTGGTCCCTATTTTCAAGAAGGGGAGGAAGGAGGATCCAAGTAACTATAGGCCAGTTAGTCTCACCTTTATCCTTGGAAAAGTCTTTGAAAAAATTATTAAGGATCATATTTGTATGAGTCCAGCAGGAAAAATAATGCAGCAGGGCAACCAGCACAGATTCAGAGCAGGTAGATCATGCCTGACTGAACTAGTTTCTTTTTGTGACCTGGTCACAAAATGCTTAGATACAGGAATAGAGGTGGATGTTGCTTACTTGGATTTTAGGAAGGCCGTCGATATGGTATCTCATCCCATCTCATAAATAAATTAAGAGGCTGTGACTTAGATGATTATACAGTCCGGTGGGTGGCAAATTGGCTTGGGGGTCTCACCCAGAGAGTGGTAGTGGATGGGTCAGTATCAACCTGGAAGGATGTGGGCAATGGGGTCCCGCAGGGCTTGGTCCTTGGGCCTGTATTCTTCAGTGTCTTTATCAGTGACTTGGATGTGGGCATGAAGTGTACTCTGTCCAAGTTTGTGGATGATACTGAATTGTAGGGTGAAGTGAACATACTGGAGGGCAGGAAATGATTGCAGGCAGATCTGGACAGGTTGGAAAAATGGACAGAACACAATAGGATGCAGTTCAACAAGGACAAATGTAGAGTGCTACACCTAGGGCACAAAAATATCCAGCACACCTACTGGCTGGGGAATGACCCTCTCAGCAGCACAGAAGCAGAAAGGGATCTCAGAGTCATAGTGGGCTCCAAGATGAACATGAGTCATCAGTGTGACAAAATCATCAGCAAAGCGGATAAACATAGATAGACACCTTTTAATTCCTATGATTTGTATACAGGAATAGATTTTTTAAGGGCATTTTAGTGCTTTAAGATGTAGATGGCAATAGGAGAGGGAGCTAAGTATAAGTACTTCTGAAAATACCACTATGTGCTTATCTTCTTTAGGTTCCTAAATAGTTTTAAAACCTGCTTGTTAGTGATTTTCACGCAGAACTCAAAATGCTGTTTCTAAAGGCTGGAAAGCATTATTATGCATTTTTTACAGATACTGAGCTCTGAGGCACAGAGAGTAATGGAGTTATCCAAAGTTACTGCACTTATTGGAAGATATGAATGGAATCCACATGTGATTTTTCAGCTAGGAGTTCCGTTCATTGGACTAAAGGATCAGACCTGATATACTCACTCGCTCCCGTCTTTCCCCATTTAGCACCAGAAAGAGTCCTGATTTGAGCATGTGGAAACTGTCAAGCCCTACCCCAACCTTCTTCTATGACCAGCCCTGTTTACCTGTAGATCCTTTCCCCAGAGGCAGATTAAGATTCGCTGGGGCCCTGGGCCCCTCCCTGCCACAGCCTGCCTTCTCCTCCCTTAGTCTGTCCCCCCCACCTACTCCTTGTCCCACAGCCATGGGCTCTGTCCCCCAGGCCGGAGCCATGACTGCCCCCGCACGGGTCTATGCTGGAGCCAGAGCCTGGGGCCAGTTGTGCAGGACTCCACACAATATTGCCCTGCGACTGGGCAGCATCGGGGCTGTGGAACTGCTGCCTGCCAGGCACGTGCGGCTTGGAAAAAACTCCGGGAGTGGCTTCTCACCCTGCCACAGCTCAGTCTGGCTGCAGCAGCACCCAGCAAATGTACGGGATCATGGCTGGGCTGGGCTGGGCTGGGCTGGGACCTGTCTGCACTGGGGCCACCCCTGCACCAGAGATCCCCACCACGCACCATGCCTGGCTCTGCTCCCCGACACTGGTGGCTCTGGCCACTCCCAGGGCTCCAGTGTAGTCGTGCCCTGTGCCCTGCCCAGTACCTTGCAGCCACAGCCTCCTGCTTCACCCACACTTGGCCTGGCCATTGATTTAATCCATGCCAAGCTACACTCCCATCTCACCATACCTGGGCCTGAACCCAGCTGGCCTCTATGCTGTGCCATCCTAATCTTTACTCGGATCCCAGTTCTAACCACCTTGCATAGTGCCATTATCTTTAAGAGTGACTAGATCAGGTGTCAGCAATGTTTTTGGGCAGAGTGCCAAAAACACCTGCAACCTCAACTTGTAAAATGTTGGCATGACAGGGCAGATGGCGAGGGAACCTGAAGAGGCCTGTAACAGGGGGCCTTCTCGGGGCCCATCTACCAACGGCCTGCCCACCTGTTCCTGGGCCAACTGCCTGCCTTCTCACCTGCCACGCCTTGTTGTTATCTAATTAGGATGGTAGTTAGGTAGGAGGCTGCCCATTTCTTACTCCAATGCAAGGGGACACTATCTGCAGCTCTGTTCCTCCCTACACCACAGCCCAAGCCTCACAGATAGCATCCTCTGTTGTTAACATCACCAGACCCACACTGGGCCCCAGAATCCTCCAATCTGGGAGGGATCCCTCAGGGATCCCTCTAAGATTCCTCCATTCAGGTGGCCTACCCCACCTTCATTTGGGCTGCCTAGCTCATCTACCCCCTGCTTTATGGGCAGTGCCAGTGGCACGTGCCTCTACCCCACACTACATAGGATGCACTGACAGCATGTGGTCCACTGTTTCCTGCTGTATGGGCTTTGCCAGCGGCACACGGCCTTCTGCAGCATGGCAGCAGGAGAGGCAGCCTTGAAGGCTTACAGGCCACATGTTAACCATTCATGGGCCACCTGCAGCCTGTGGGCCATATGCTGGCCCCTCACAGCCTGCACACTGCCAATTGTCCTGATATGAACAATCCTCCCATGACAGCTCTTTGGCATCTCTTGAAGACAGTTACCAAAATGGGCTGTTGATCCGTGTTTCAATTCTAGTATTGACCCAATCTTTGTGCCAGTGAGCTGAGTAAGTGTTTATTTAAGGAAGTGTGCATGCTTCTCAGAAGGAGGTGCCAGGGTGGGATGCAAAACATCTTAACTGTAATATCAGAACTGGTTGAGTTCTTGATGGCTTATGTTCTGAAAGGAAATGAATCATTATCCAAATGCACTCCAAAAGAAATTTATAAATCATTTCATAATCACAGATGTACCAAAAATATTAGTCCAGGACAAACAGTAGGCTTTGATTTTTAGGAATTCTGAAAGTTGTTTCCTTAGCTGGTCTGAATGCAACCTTCTTCACTGTGATTTGCAAATGGGAACCGAGCAAGGAATTAATATATTCTAAACTCTCCCTATGTACCTGTTTCTTTCTACAATGCTGCACTGCTTTCAGAAAAGTTACTGATAATATACATGGCAGAATACAAACCCTTGCACCTTTAAATGCTCAGGTTGTTACAATGAGTCAGCCATTTGAGTAAAATGCATTCCATCAGACACCGTTTGTTTCTGTTCTTATACTCTGGCTTGGCTCTACGCTCCTTGGTGTCATAACAGAAGGAGGCATGTCTCCTTTCATCCTTGTTAATCATCTCCATCCTCCCAAGGCCAAGACCACACCATTTCTTTCGCTAAAAGGTTGTCTCTGGTTTAATGAGTTGCCTACAGAAGGGCAGCTCAAATGACCTCCCAGAATCCTATGCTATTATGTTGTCCTCTGACTATACCTCAGTGGGCACATCTACACGAGATGCTACAGGACCACAGCAATGAGCTACTGTGCTGTAGCTCGCTGCTACAGCACCGTAGTGTCACCAGGCACAAACCGTGACAGTGACGCTACTGCACAGTAGTACTACTCATTACTACTGAGCAATACCATTGGAAGAAAACCGTGCAATGACGGGACTGCACAGTAATGCCAGTTACTGTGCAGTCATTTAGTACTTGGCTAAACATGTACTAAATGACTGCACAGTAACAACTCTGCAGTCTGCTGCTTGTGTAGATGCAGCCAATAAGAACAAAGACATTTTTAGAAAGGAAAGAGAAGAACAGAAATGCTGGAAGTGAGGGGGAATGGTTTGGGAGGTTTGGGACAGCTCAGCATTACAAGTGACCATGAAAAGACCATCATGTTTCATCTTAGATATGGCACACTAAACACACACCAGTTGTACTTGTCTCCCCTTCCAGTAGTTTAAGATTCCTCTATTCACCATTCCCAATTATTTGATTCTTGAACATGTGTGCCTAAACTGAAGCTGGAGCTCACCCACTTGCAGTGAGGATGTAGGCAAGATCATATGCATGTTGACAGTCTTTCCCCAATTCTGCCACCCTCTTCCAGACCTGTTTAGTGACATAATTCGTCACATCATCCCTTAATGTTTCAAGCTGTGATCCTGCAATCAAGCCTAAAAAGGTGGACACCTGTTTCTCTGTGGATCCCCACATTGACTTCAACAGGATTCTGCATACGAGCAGTGTTTCACACTGGATGCCCCTTTTCTCAACTGTAATCTTAGTTTTGTGAGCTTTTTGCTGATTTCATAAACACAGTAGTTTTATTTTGCACCATTTTGTTCGAGTTTATGGTAGCCTTATATTTTTTTTCACCAAAACGTGACACATTTTTTTAACATTATTTTACTGATACACTAGGAAAGATCAGAGTATCCAGCATGTGAGCAAACTAGGAAAGGCAACTGACAAATATATTTTTTTATTTTTACCATTCATCTTTTCTCAAAGGTTCCTTCAGCTGCTTACTATTGTTTTTTCAGTTCTTATTTTTCCAGAACCAAGGACTCCAGTAGTTGTCTGATGGAATGCATTTTACTCAAACCGCTGACTCATTGGAACAACTGACCATTTAAAGGTGAAAAGGTTTATATTCTGCTATGTATATTATCAGTAGTTGTCTCCCCCACTGAAGTCAAGGACTCACTGACTGCAGCTGATACAATGGTGGTTGAGTATTGTGTTTACCTCCATTTTCCTCAGGTATCCAAATACCATCTGGGATTTTTTTAATTGTACTTCCGCCACAGGTGCCACTTTTGGGAATGATGAAAAGAGGTTCAGTAACACTAGGATAAGCTTTTTTCAGTTTTTTATTCAGTGAGCATTTGAATCAGTTCATTTTTGTTCAGAAAACAAATGTCTTGCAAAACGCTTGTGCAAGAACATGATTGTGCACAAGTTCTGCACAAAAATTGTGCTCATCACCATCTTGAAATCTTGACTTCCCATCTCTTGTTTTTCAATGGCATGCTATTTAGCTGACCAGCTGCACACAATGGATAACAAGAAGCAAATAATCTTGGACCATTTGCAAGCAAACAAGCAGAAATACATTTGCTTAAAGCATTCAAACTATGTTGAATACAAAACACAGAAAAAGTTGATTTTTCATTAGTTTGAAAGGGAAAAAAAAAACACCCTCCAAAATATAGATGAATAAATAGCTTGTTTATTTAACCTCATCCCTGTGGGCTCAGATGCAACTTTTGCTATTAAAAAGTTTTAATTCTTCACCCAATGACCTCTAAGAACCAATACCGCAAACAGATCCAATGGCCAAATAACAGTACTTCTCAGACCAGGCAGAAAATTAGAGTTCAAATGTTGAATTCCTGGCTCGCAGCTCACTTTAGATAGCAATTTCTGTTGCATTAACTGGTAATTACACCTAGCTGCGTATGTTGTTTGTAATGCTAGTGGTTTTAAGCACTTCTTCAGGAAATGAACACTAACCAAAAATGTATGCTTTGTGGATCTTGAAAATAATCAACCCCTGAAACCATCATAAAGACCAGTGTTGCAAGCCTTTAATAATTAATTCTACTTTATCCAATATCTATATTTATTCTCAAGAAATACAGCTCTTACGAAGAAACCTTAAATAAATGTGAGAAACTTCAGGAATCATCAAAATGATGGTCAAAATGGATTTTACCCAAGCCATCTTTTAAAAAGAACTCCCACCAGAAATCTTAAAAATCTTCACATCTCAGAGCTCTAAAAACATTACACATATCCAAGGCTTTAAACATTCCAAAAAAAGAAGTGCGATCTCACTGTAATAATGTTGTCTTAATTATATACAGTACTTAGCACTAGTTTTACAGCAGATGAGTCATGCCAGAAGCTTGTACTTTGCTGCTTGACTAAACCCCAGAGCAATTAGAAATCTCGGCAATGAATCCTCAGTAAACGGCATACATCTCATCTCCCAACTTGTGTCTGCTGGATCCATTGTGGGAGGGTGGGTTGAAGGGTGCTGCAATGAGAAGAGCACATTGTGTTTGAAAATAAAGATTTGGAATGAATAAGAGCATATTGCAGATACTCTTGAAATCTTATCAGGCATTTATGCTTCTGTAGTTGCTTTCATTTTAATGGACTTGAAGCTTGCTAATAAGGAGCTGAGTGTTTTTTAAAGGCAGTTTATTCCAAAATAGAAGGTGGTAGCTTTCCACTAAGTGTAACTTAAGTTGTTTGTTGACATTTTTAGACAATTGTGAACAGGCAACTGGAAGTTACAGTAGAATCATTTAAGGAGTATTTATTTACTGTCTCTACACCACAAAACCTTACTCTAATAAAAATCTCACTCATAAGTAAAAGTATGGATATTTTTAAGGGTGGAAGATAGCATGGCCAACTCACTGCCTCTCCATGTAAGAACCAGCTCCTTTCTCATCATGAATACTTTTTGAAGCTCCGTGAAATTCAGGGATACATTTTAGGTGCCAATTCTCCCTACAACCTAAAAAATCTAGTCCAGGGGTAGGTAAACCCCAGCATGCGTGCTAAAGCATGGCACACAAAGGCATTTTGCTTGACGCTCATGCCTTGGGGAAGGGGCTGGGGCTGCAGTGCCGCAACAAGGATTGGTCCTTGTGGCAGGGCACTGTTGGTGCCTGCTACTTTAAGAACTCAGCCAAGCAGCCAGCAGGTACTTGATTGTGGCAACCATTTTAGATCTCTGGCTGCCTATATAAACAGCAGTTTGCTGCTGGCAGTGAAGGCAGCAACATTGCTTGGCTGCAAGGCTTTATGTATCATCCTGGAGGTAAGGGCTGTAGGGGATGACACAGTCTGCATAGCAGAGGGAAGCTACTTAAAGGGCTTCCCCCACAATGTGCAGCCACCATGGTGCACACCCCCAGCTGTACCAAAATTGGAGAGTCCTGGTTCATATGATAGTTGGAGAGTGTAGAGAGAGTGATCCATACCTATTCCCTCATATATGAGGGAGTTTCAGGACCCTCATCTGGCCTCACTAAGCACATCAATGAGATGTGCTTAAACAGGATGGGATGACATGCTTGAAAGTTAAGCACATGCTTAAGTGCTCTGTTGAATTAGCACCTATGCTCTTTATGTATGCATATTTAATCATAAAGAATGGGCCTAATGAATAATGATGAGTTTTTTAAAGTGGTCAAAAAATAGAATATCCAATGTGTGAAAAACTGTGATTTTTTTATTCTAAAAACCCCCCACAAACAAAACCCCAGCAATGAAACAAAATTTTCAAAATATTTAGTTTAGAAATATTGAAATGATTTTATTGAATCACTTCTTTTCAACCTATTAAACATAAACTTAAAATGGCGACATCAAAACAAAATATTCCGACTGTAACAGAGTCCAGCTCCAGGGATGGCTGTGATGCCTCTGGATATACCTCAGCCCTTATCAACTTTGCTCTCTTTTGCTGTCTCTGGGCACTCTCCCTTTCTTCTCCTCCTAACTGAACCCTCTATTCTCTGGACTGTGGGTCCCTAACCTTCCTGGTCTCTGACTGTGACCCTCCTCAACCTCTGACTCCTTTCCTTGGGCCCTGGCCCTGCTCATAGGCCAGCTGAGATCTCTGGCCTCCTTGGCCCTGGCAGTCTTTGGCTGTGGCCCCTCCTCAACCCTTGGGTCCCTGGGTCCTGGCCCTGCTCCTAGGCCAGTTGAGACCTCTGGGCTCCTTGGCTTGGCTTGATCTCTTTCTTACCTGCCTAAGGGTCTGCTTCTCTTGCTCCTTCATGGCCAGTTTCTTGGCCAATGCACCACTGCATTGCCAATGCACCCCTGAAGGCTGCCTCATCCCTGCCAGGCTCTTTCTCTCTTTCAGGTCTCACTGTGCTTTCTTTCCTGCCACATCTTGATGGAAACTAAGTGAAAGGGAGGCTGCCCTAAGAGACTGATGAGTCTAATGTGCTCTCTCTTCTCCAGTAGTTGACTCTCCCAACCTTGCTTGCCTTAAGGACTTAAGTCATGACCTCCAGTTGCCCACATAGTCATGCCCATGCCTGGCATATGCTCCACATCATCCATCAGTGGGCCATCAGCCCCTTTCACCATTTAGTCAATTCACGGTTCCTTGCCTTTTCCCAGCTGCCATGTCTTTAACAGCCACTACCCTACTCCGCCATGGGACTTGGGTCTTATTTCTCACTGTCCCCTTTTCCTTCATTGGACTCCTGTCCTCTTTTCTCTTACTCCTCCATGGGTGTTGAGCCTTCTCTGAGCTCCTTTTCTCCTACATTCTTCTCTGACTCTCTTTTTTCCTCTGAGTCTTCCCTGGTTCTTTTCTCTCATAGAGCATCCCCTGGCTCTTCCTTTCTTCTCCTGAGCCTTCCTTGGCTCCTCCTTTCTTTAGCTGTGCCTACCATAGGCACTACCAGGACCTCCAAACCACCCTTTTACTAATCCCCCTGATCCTCCAGGCAAAACACAAACTTAAGCCTTCTGGGCACAAAACAAATGCCCAGTTCACCAGCTGTTGACCACACTTTTTCCAAGCCCTGAATCATGTCTCCCTGATTGCATTCCTTCTTGGCATTCTCAAGGCTCCCTGTCAGGCTGTCATCAATAGCAGTCATCTCACAGTAAGTCTTCCTTACCCTGCAGCCTCCTAGTTCTAACCCCTTGCACTGAATCTGGCTTATCTACTATGAAAGATCTGCATGTTTCTGGTCACATGCCTCCCCTGTCAACAGACATGACTGCAAGGTTGTTTCTGAACCTCCGCTTTGCTAGTTTCCTGTGTCTGTGCTACAAAAACCCTGCCCTTAAAGAAGTCACACCATTTTCCAGGAACAGGGCAAGGGTTCCCTGTTACACTGACTTTAACAAAACAAAATGTATTGATGATTTACCATTAAAATGTTTATGCATTTTCTGCAAATGTTTTGATTTTGTCGCATTAGTATTTTCTATCAGAAAACTGTCCATCTGGAAAAATTCTGACCATCTATATTAAAAACATAGGAAGGGGGAGCCACAAAGCCTTGCCCAACTGAATTTTTCATTGCTTAGTCTCAGTCACTGGGTGGACTAGCCCTCCTGAGACCCCTTTCCAGACCCAAGTCCACCTTTCCAACCTGGCCAGCAGCACCTCTACTTCTCCTTGGAGAGAATCCCACAATTCATCAATCCCATGATTTATGTACTCCTCATTGGCTCTTTGGGTTATATCCTGCTGTCCCTTCACCAACCATGTGAAGGGCTTGGCAACTGTAAGTGGTTCTCTTTAGAGGTCAGTGGAGAGTAACACTTACTCAGTAAGACAGCAAAAAACCCCTTCAAAACAAAATATAACAGCTGGGATGGGCTTCACCTGTCCCCCAAAGGTAAGCGTGTGTTTTCTACTAGGTTGGCGGATCTCCTCCGGCGGGCTTTAAACTAGGCTCGTCGGGGGGAGGGGAGTACGAGGGCAGGGGAAGCTGTGGACCACCAAACCATGTGGCACCCACAAGGACAGCCCAGCCTGAAGAAGGAGAACATTGGAAACCTAAAAGCCATGGGGAGACCAGCACTACAGAACAGGTAAGAAACAAGAAGGTAAGAAACAATGGGACCCTTGGGACTCAGAGCAGGGGGGCAACAAAGGCACCAGTCGCAGGGCTCAAGTGCCTATATACTAATGCTAGGAGCATGGGGAACAAGCAGGATGAACTAGCGCTCCTGCTTGCACTAAACACCTATGACTTAGTGGGGCTAACAGAAACCTGGTGGGATTCATCCCACGACTGGGCGGTACATATTGAGGGCTATAGATTGTACAGAAAGGACAGGTCGGGGAAGAAAGGGGGGGGGGGTTGCACTTTATGTCAGTGAGCAATATACATCAACCCTCATCAAGACGGAATCCAAAGTTGAGGAAGTAGAAGGATTGTGGGTTAGGCTACATGGGGGGCAAGGAGAAAGGGATTTGGTGGTAGGGGTCTGCTACAGACCCCCACACCAAGGGGAAGAAATAGATGCGGGGCTCCTGAGGCAACTCTCGGAGACCATAAAAGCTAAAGAGGCGGTAGTCATGGGGGACCTAAACTACCCGGACATCTGCTGGGAGACGCAGACAGCAAGGTCCCATCGCTCACGCAGGTTTCTAACCTGTGTACAGGACCTCCACCTGACACAGGAGGTACACGGTCCCACTAGGGGGAATGCCATACTGGATCTGGTATTGGCAACAGGGGATGACATGATAGGGGACCTCCAGATCGGTAGCCATTTGGGAGACAGTGATCACCTAATAATAGAATTCAACATAAGACGGCGAGTGGGTAAGGTAACTAGTAGGGTGAAAGTGCTAGACTTTAGGAAAGCTGATCTCAATGCACTCAGGCGATTAGTCTAGGACGCACTGCAGAGTAGGAGTTTTGAAGGGATGGGAGCCCAAGAAGGGTGGCTGTGCCTTAAGGAAATGATCCTTCGGGCACAAAGCAAGACAATCCCCGAGCGAGGCAAAAGAGGGAAAGGGGCCAGGAGGCTTCCATGGCTGACCAGAGAAATCCAGGGCAGCCTAAGGGCCAAAAGGGGAGAACATAAAAAGTGGAAACAAGGTGAGATCACTAAAGATGAATATACCTCCTCTGCTCGTGCTTGTAGGGAAGCAGTTAGACGGGCCAAAGCTACCATGGAGCTGAGGATGGCAACCCAAGTAAAAGACAACAAGAAATTGTTTTTTAGATATATTGGGAGTAAAAGGAAGGCCCAGGGAGGAATAGGACCCCTGGTAAATGGGCAGAAACAATTGGTGACGGACAGAGGGGACAAGGCTGAACTCCTCAACGAGTTCTTTGCCTCAGTGTTCCTAAGTGAGGGGCACGACAAGTCTCTCACTGGGATTGTAGAGAGGCAGCAGCAAGGCGCTAGACTTCCATACGTAGATCCTGAGGTGGTGCAGAGTCACTTGGAAGAACTGGATGCCTTTAAGTTGGCAGGCCCGGATGAACTCCATCCGAGGGTGCTGAAGGCACTGGCCGACATCATTGCAGAGCCACTGGTGGGAATATTCGAACGCTCGTGGCGCATGGGCCAAGTCCCGGAAGACTGGAAAAGGGCTAACGTGGTCCCCATTTTCAAAAAGGGGAGGAAGGAGGACCTGGGCAACTATAGGCCAGTCAGTCTCACCTCCATCCTTGGTAAAGTCTTTGAAAAAATTATCAAGGCTCACATTTGTGAGAGCCCGGCAGGGCAAATTATGCTGAGGGGAAACCAGCACGGTTTTGTGGCGGGCAGATCGTGCCTGACTAATCTAGTTTCTTTCTATGACCAGGTTACGAAATGCCTGGACACAGGAGGAGGGGTGGATGTCGTATACTTAAACTTCAGGAAGGCCTTCGATACGGTATCCCACCCCATACTGGTGAACAAGTTAAGAGGCTGTGATGTGGATGACTACACAGTCCGGTGGGTGGCGAATTGGCTGCAGGGTCGCACCCAGAGAGTCATGGTGGATGGGTCGGTTTCGACCTGGAAGGGTGTGGGCAGTGGGGTCCCGCAGGGCTCGGTCCTTGGACCGATACTCTTTAATGTCTTCGTCAGTGACTTGGACGAGGGAGTCAAATGTACTCTGTCCAAGTTTGCAGATGACACAAAGCTATGGGGAGAAGTGGACACGCCAGAGGGCAGGGAACAGCTGCAGGCAGACCTGGATAGGTTGGACAAGTGGGCAGAAAACAACAGAATGCAGTTCAACAAGGAGAAATGCAAAGTGCTGCACCTAGGGAGGAAAAATGTCCAGCACACCTACAGCCTAGGGAATGACCTGCTGGGTGGCACGGAAGTGGAAAGGGATCTTGGAGTCCTAGTGGACTCCAAGATGAACATGAGCCGGCAGTGTGACGAAGCCATCAGAAAAGCCAATGGCACTTTATCGTGCATCAGCAGATGCATGACGAATAGGTCCAGGGAGGTGATACTTCCCCTCTATAGGGCGCTGGTCAGACCGCAGTTGGAGTACTGCATGCAATTCTGGGCGCCACACTTCAAGAAGGATGCGGATAACCTGGAGAGGGTACAGAGAAGGGCAACTCGTATGGTCAAGGGCCTGCAGACCAAGCCCTACGAGGAGAGACTAGAGAAACTGGACCTTTTCATCCTCCGCAAGAGAAGGTTGAGAGGCGACCTTGTGGCTGCCTTTAAGTTCATCACAGGGGCACAGAAGGGAATTGGTGAGTATTTATTCACCAAGGCGCCCCCGGGGGTTACAAGAAACAATGGCCACAAGCTAGCAGAGAGCAGATTTAGATTGGACATTAGGAAGAACTTCTTCACAGTTCGAGTGGCCAAGGTCTGGAATGGGCTCCAAAGGGAGGTGGTGCTCTCCCCTACCCTGGGGGTTTTCAAGAGGAGGTTAGATGAGCATCTAGCTGGGGTCATCTAGACCCAGCACTCTTTCCTGCTTATGCAGGGGGTCGGACTCGATGATCTATTGAGGTCCCTTCCGACCCTAACATCTATGAATCTATGATTTATTTTGACCTCTGTATCTGTGCTTTATTGACCTCTATGTATACGGTTTTATCCAGGCTTGGTATTCTCTTCAAGCACCTTGGTGAACAAGCTATTCCACTTCTCTGGAAGGTCCTGTCACAACCTACTTGCTGGAGATCTTGGCCATCAGTCTCTGTGCTAACCAGCTACAGGTGACAAGATCTCCCTTCCTCTGTTGTGGAGCCTATATTTGACTACAACTTTGTCCTTTGATTATGTTGTATCTCTGCCTTGGCAAAACTGAAATATTTAACTTTGTTGGCACCTGGAAGTAAAATTTCCCATTAATGGCACCATTATTTTGTTAGCTGTTTTGAAGGTGGGTACTTGAGGCTGTCTTATCACCTAGCATTTCTTTTGTTTCTTGCACAGACAAACTCCAGTCCAACTTAACCCCTTGAGTGCATTTAGGTAGCAGTAGAAAACCAAACAGGGAAACAGACTCAAAGATAAACTGTAAGACATTTATAAGGAATAAATCACACACTTTCCAAGTTTCCCAAAATATAGGGAATTGTTTTGTAATACAACTGTACTGTAATACTACATTTCATAGAGGAAAACCTGAAACACGTATGTAGAAAGAGATTCTCTTAATCTTGAGTCTGTATCCCAGTGTAACAATTTAGGTTAATCTGATTTTGTATGAGGGAATAAAATGTATTTTAGTGGCAATTTTACTGCACAGATTGGGAAGAAAAGTGAATTCAATGGTGTAAAAACAATTGCTTAAGAAAGAAGGGAGTCTTTGTTACGGAGGCATTGGTAGTGGATCCATCATGAAGGCTGATTTTGAGAGGTACTGATTACTCATTTCTCCTTTTGAAGTATATGGGAGTTCAGGGCATAGAAAATCAGGTCTTTAGAGGAGGGTTAAAATCCTAGTTTCATACATACTGTCTGATTTTAGACTCCAGACATGATACAGTAACTCTTCTGAAGATAATAGAATTCTCCATATATTTTTTTAGTGAACCAAGTATAAACTTCTTCAGCAGAAACATTTATAACAGTATTTTTAATTTGTCTGTTTTCCTCATGTTTAAATTTCTTTTAAAGTTTAAACAGCTGCACTTTCCACAAATTCCAGATTTCTCTGTCACATGCATGTAGAAACAAATACACACAGATAGTAGTTTAGCTAGGTTTTCAGCATTGAATACAGAAAGATTTTTTCTTCCATGCATGATACTCCTGGTTTTTCCAAGTTTGGGCACTCAGACAGCTCTATCAAATTATTTCTGTTTTTTTTTATTTGAAAAATACATTAGAGGGGATGGTAGGTGAGAGGGCAGTTTTCCTATTTGATTCCTATTTGTTTTCACTGAAATGTTGTTTTTGTCTATACTGTCTGCCTAGGTCTAGTCTTGACTCACCAGCTGTACTCTGGGCTCACTGCTAGTGAGACTGGGCGTGTAGAGGAGGGATGGGACTTATGGGACCTTTTGGAGGTGGGTGTTGATGTACAAAAGCAGGATGACTGGCAGGGTCTGAATGGGCACAAGGTACTTTGTGGGACTTTGAAGAGAGTAGGGAGGATTAACAGAGATAGGGCTGGCCACGAGGGAATGAGGATTGTGCATGCAGAGGAGCAGAAGGGATGGCAGTGGGTGTATCATAGTAGGAGTTCTGGACTGGTATCCCAGTAATTCTAGAAACCTACTTAATTGTAAATGGTTAAAAGAAACCTCAAGCTACATACAGATAGTTAAAAAGCCTGAGGCAGAATTGATGCAATCTTCGCAGATTCCTCCGAGCTGTGTAGATTGGACCAATAATGAACATAACTCACATTTAGTCTTTGGTTGGCCAAGGCATGCAGAAGCCTGAACTGGGCCAGGCCAAAAGACAGGGGTTGCTCAAGCATGCCTCTTAGTCTACCGGCCATTTCTGAGCCCAGCCAGGCAGAAGCATCCCTCATTGGCTATCTGGCATTCACACGCCTAATCCCCTGCTGTTCCCCCTTCCCTGCCTGGTCCCTAGGACAGACAGCCACAGGTAATCAGGGGGTAGAGGGAAAGTGAGTAGGGATCTGGGATGCTGGGGAGGATGGAGAGGGCAGTAGGCCTGATCTGGGTCAGCAGGGGATGGGGCAGATCCTGGCTTAGTACTGGGACAGATGACTCCTTCCTCTGTCCCCCTGTGAATCAGAGGCAGTGACAGGGGGAGGGGGGGGGTGGCTGTGCAGCAGGAAACCTAGCTGGGTAGACCCCAGCTTGGGTGGGAGCCCAGGGCAGGGCAGGGAAACTCTCTGAGGTGCCTCAGCTTGGGGCCGTGTCCAGGGCTCTGTTCCCCTGCTTCTTCCTATCCCTGCCCCACAGGGCTGACTGATGCAGGCTGAGCAGAAGAGGCTTTTCTGCCTTAGCTCTACGACAGCCAGGGGGAGGGCCAGCCTGGCTCAACTGGACCAGGTGACAGGGGTAGAGACTAGTCTGCTGCCCCGTGAGGGGAGGTTAGCAGGGGGATGCAAGGCATCTAGGGATGCCAGAGGAAAGGAAACTAAAGGTGTGTGTAGATGAAATAGGGGCCCTAAATTAAAGCGGTGGGTTTTAAAAAACACTGCTTCAATTTAGGGCCAATTTAAACCCCTGTGTTATACACACACCCTGCTGACTTACCTACCTCTCTGGCAGGGAGGGGAGGGCAAGCTACTGGCAGGCGGAGCGGTCCCTGGGCTGCGGGGGCTGGGGGGGAGCTGGTGCTTCCCTCCACGGCAGTGGTGCCTCCCCCCGCCCCAGGCGGCACCCACCCACAGGCACCCAGCTTGGGCGGTCCCAGGGGGCACCGCAGGCACAGAGGGAAGCACTGGCCCCCGCACAGCTCAGGCAGGCAGGCAGGCAGGCTCCAGGGGGGAGGGGAGGGGAGGGATGATCAGGCTCATCACTTTTCTTGGGCGGAGCCTGCTTTCCAGGGCTGCTGCCAGGCTGCCTGCAGGGCTTCCTGCAGAGCCCCTGAGCTGCATGGAGCCCAGTGCTTCACTCCGCGGCTGTAGGGGCAGCAAGCTAAAACTCCTGAGCGGAGTTTTAGTTTGCTACGCCCCAAGTTATTTAAGGCACATTATGCTGCCGAATTTCCTACAGTGGCTGGAATTAATGTACAATACGCCACGAGGTGTACAAACGTTGACACCATGAAAGCACTGCAAAAGCATTTAGCCCACTTCCAAGTGTTGTGCACACATGCCCCTTGTTTCTTAGGTGATTTGATAGACTGATTTAATCTAAACTGATTAAATCTGATACTACATCCACCCCAAACAAAAGGGGAGGCAAAAATAACCTTGGGACAACCACAGTGCTGAAGCTATCTGTGTGCGAGTCTGGTTCCTGAAGTAGTCCCTGTAGCCTGTTGGTTTAAATGCTCCATTACATAGATTCAAAGAATTATAAAAAATAGGGTTGGAAGGGACCTCGGGATGCCCCACCCCCTACTCAAAGTAGGATAAATCCCCAGCTCGATCATCCCAGCTAAGTTTTTGTCTAGCTGGGTCTTTAAAACCTTTAAGAATGGAAAGACCACAACCTCTCTGGGTAACCTGTTCCAGTGTTTTACTACCCTCCTGATGAGAAAATTCTTCCTAAAATCTAACCTAAACTTCCCTTGCTGTAACTCTAGACCATTGCTCCTTGTTCTGTCATCTGCCACCACTGAGAATAGTCTAGCCCCATCCTCTTTCACACCCCCCTTCAAGTAGATGAAGGCTGCTATTAAATCCCCTCAGTCTTCTCTTCTGTAGACTAAATAAGCCCCGTTCCCTCAGCCTCTCCTCATAAGCCATGTGCCCCAGTCCCTGAGCCATTTTTGTTGCTCTCCACTGGACTCTCTCCAATTTGTCCACAACCTTTCTGTAGTGGGGGGGGGGGGCCAAAATTGGACACAGGACTCCAGATGTGGCCTCACCAGTGCTGAATAGAAGGGAATAATCACTTCTCTTGACCTCCTGGCAACACTCCTACCCATGCAGCCCAGTATGCCATTAGCCTGCTTGGCAACAAGGGCACACCTCTGGCTCATATTTAGTTTATGGTCTACTATAACCCCCAGGTCCTTTTCTGCAGAGCTTCTGCCCAGCCAGTCAGCCCCCAGCCTGTACTGGTACATGGGATTGTTCTGTCCTAAGTGCAGGACTTTGTGCATGTCCTGGTTGAACCTCATGAGATTTCTTTTGGCTCAATTCTTCAATTTGTCTAGGTCACACTGAATCCTAGCCCTACACTCCAGCATATCTACTACTCCCCCCAGCTTGTTGTCATCTGCAGATGGTGTCTACTATACGCCATAGACTGGTTTGCTTTTTACACAGTTTGGCACAGATATTAAGGCTGTGTGAAATTACTGTGTTTCATTTTGGTTTTGGATTTGGCCATTTTGGAGGATAGCGATTCGTTTCAGTGTTTCGGATTACTGTTCTGTTTTGATTTGGCCGAATCTGTTTTGGAGTTTAGACGCTGTTTCAGCACTGATTCAGGAATTTGGATCAGCCAGGGACAGGCAGGCACAGCCAGGCAGCTGCAGGCTCTCCCATAGCTCTTCCAGCTGTGCCTGCCTCTTCCTGGGTGGGGGGAGCTGTAGGAGAAACTCCCATGGCTTCCCTGCCCAGCCCCATCCCCTGCCTGTCCCAGCCCTTGGAAAAAAAGAAAAGAAAAAAGCCCTGGATTCACTGGCTTCAGCAGCGGCAATCAGGAGCCTCTTGGTGCTCATGGCAGAGCCCCCCCGTGCAGCACAGGGCAGTGGGGATCGCTCCCCTTCTTGGCACCCACACGGCAGCTGACCCATGGCGCAGGTGCAATGCGGCTTGGCAGGGCACTGTGTGCTGTCTGGGAGTTGGGGTCACTGGGACTGAGTGGTGCTGGGCTCTGGCTAACAAATGGAGCCACCCCAGCTCCTGGATAGTGTGTAGCACCCTCCCAAGCTGTGCTGCACTTGCACAATGTGACAGCTGCCGCACAGGCAGGGGGTGTGAACCCCACTGCCCCCCCACTATGCCATGTTGCATGGGGGTGCTCTGCCATGAGCGCCCAGAGGCCCCAATCACTGCTGGTACAGCCAGTGAGTGTGGGGCTTTTTTTTACTTTTTTTGTAGTGCTGGGAGGCTGGGTGGGGGATGGGGCTGGGCAGGGCAGCCATGGTGGGCTTCCTCTGTGGCTCCTCCGGTTGTGCCTGCCTCTGCCCCAGAAGTGAGGGGCAGCCCTGTGATCTCCCTGAGAAATCAGCCAGCCGCCTCCTGGACTTAGGTAGACCCCACCTATAATTCTAAGGTTCTATAGAAGAACTCTCCATTAATTTAGGGGGAGAAATGTCATGCTTGTATATGAGGCCTCATCCAAAGGCCATTTGAAGTCAGTGGGACAAGTGTCTTTGACTTCAATGGCTTTTGCATCAAGCTTACAAACTTTTGACAGTGTTTCCTGCAAAGCTGCTGTTGACTCCTTGGTTCCAGATGACTTGCAATGAAGTAGCAAATTCATAAATCAATGGGCTTCTCTTGCCAGACTTCACAGTGCATAATTGATTAAATATAAGACACTAAAGCAACCAGGGCTTTGTGTTCTCCATCTTACCCTCCTGCATCACCCCTGACGTCAGCAGATTTGAACCATGCAGCCGCTGCTCTGCAGGAAGGTCAGCATGGGCTAATAGGCAAGGGACAGCAAACACTAGGAAGTTGAGGTAATGAGAAAATACCTGCCATCTGGAGCTGTCATAAGCATGAATTTACATCCATTCCCACAAAACAAATAAATTACAGTCTGTGGAGCATTACTCTCCCTGGATGCAAGACCCCGCTGCTGTGGCTGTTACTGTGAACGTCTCCCTGCTTTCCATGTCATTGTCAGGCACAGCAAAAGCTCCCCTGGTGCCTCCAGAAAGATGTGAATGGGCACAGAGGGGTATTTGCAACGATCAGATGTTTAAATGTTATACATGGAACGGGATTGTTCTGCTATGTACTCTCGCTTGCTTGTTATCTCTGAAGGCTTTCCTCCCAGCCCTGACAGCCCTGCAGCCACTTTGGGAAACATGTGACTTCCTCTGGAGACTGAATTTTTTATTTGTGTTGCAGTTCTCTAGCAGGCCCAGCATAGAGGCAGTGTTTATATCAGCTTGTGTAACATCATCACAGCAGCCACAATTCAGGGAACTGAAATGCTGGATGAAAAAGGATAGGCACAATTGAAACATGGTATGTAGAAATCATCAAATAAGCACAAAAAGCAGCTATCCCCAGAAGATCCTGTGCTTCTCAGTCCTGTTAGGGTGATGCCCTTGTTCATATGAGGCCTAAAACTGATTAGTTGGAAATTACTGCTCAGAAGAAAGGAGTCTGCCTTTGGTTGTCTGTGCTGTCATTTACACCTATGCAAAGTGCGTGTAAAGTGTCACCACTAGAACACAGGAGCAAAGTACTAGGGTTATGTGGCATTTTACCCTCACATGGAACACCAGGAGCATAATGACAATCAGTGCTTTGTGTCCAGTAAGCTGGAAATTTTCTGCTTGTGGATGACTTGCTGGCTCTTGACAGTTAGACAAGCTGCATTATTTAAGAGAGGATCTCCTTCCAGTATTATAAATTGTGGCACGATTTAAATGGCACGAAACCATCAGATGTTTTGATGGTTTTATGTTTGAATTTAGGGTACAGGAATGTCTGTCAGAACTGTTTTATATGGGACTGAATGTCAATTGCTAGCCTCTTCAGAGTCTAGGCCAGTGACTAAGTGGTTACATACATTCTGGTGTTAGTGAAGGGTGATCTCCACCAACCAGTTTGTGCGTGTGCATGTACGTGCAGCCTGCTCCCATCATATGCATATGAAATAAATGGACAATTTGCTTAACTGCATAATGCCACCTAGGTCCCAACTTTTTGCCTATTGCTTAGATTCTCACAAACACCTGCTGTCTGCAGATCACTTAGGCTAGGGACAGAAGTTACACATAAACCAGTTTAAATGATCAGAAACTGGTTTAAACCTGTAACAGAACAGAAGTTCATTGCACTTAAACCACTTAAAAATGGCCAGAACTGGTCTAAGATAAACCTGGTTTGATGTAGTATCAGACTTAACTGATTTAAGTCAAGTTGGTTTATGGAACTTCTGCCGCAGGCCCCTTCCTGGTTCAAGTTAACTCACAGTCCCCCAGTATCCCAGGATGCTTTGCAGCCCTGGGCTGGCCCCACCCATCTCCTCCCTAGCTGGAGCACTGTCACTGCTCAAGCTGGCTGAGAAAGGGGTGGGGGTGGGAAACCTGGCTCTAAACCCCAACTAGGGCCTGCCTGGCAGCAGCAGAGCAAGCCCCCAGTTTTTGCCCCTGCTCCATGTGTGAACAGAGAGGAGGGGGGGCATGGCCAAATGCCAGCTAGGCCAGTAGCCTGAGGCAGAGGGAAGGGAGAGGAGTTTAAACCCCTCCCAAAAGACCCCAGCCAGGGTCTGCCTGGCAGGGGTGAAGTAGCCTCTGCGTGACTTTTCCCTTGTTCACCTCTTGAGTGGAGGGGTGGGGGTCATGGCCAGACACCAGCCAGGTTGGCATGCTAAGGCAAAGGGGAGGGAGAGGTTTTAAACTCCTTTCCCTTGTCTGCCTCAGCATGCCGGCCTGGCCAGCATCTGGCCATGCCCCTGCCCCTCCACTCGAGTGGGGAGAAGGGGAAATGCCACTCTTCACTTGAGCGGGGGCAGGGGGCCTGGAAGGGACTGCCCTCCTCCCCTGTAGGCAGACCCAAGCTGTGGTCCTGTGCAGTCATGTAGGGCCTCTCCACTGCAGCCTGTGAGCCCCTGGCCAGCGCATGGCCACACCCCTTCCCCTGCTCGAGAGGGGACAAAATCCTGGCAGGAACTGTGCCCCCCACCCCCAGCAGGGAGTGGGGGACAGAAGCCTGATGGGAGATGCCTCCCCAGGCAGACCAGGGCTGGGGTCCCTGTGGATCAGGGAGAGGGGTTTGAAGCCACCCTTCCCCTGGCCTCAGCATGCTGGACAAGGCTCCCTTCTGCTCAAGCAGGGAGTGGTGGGGGCATGAAGCGGGGAGAAGACTTACAGGGCTTCTCTCCTCCCTTCCCTTAGGCAGTGGCTGGGAGGTGTGCTCTAGCACCTCCCAGCTTCTGGCCTGAGCCACTGCAAGCACATGGTTGCATTTCTGGAATCATAAGTGAATGCCTGTTGACTTACTTCTCGGTTCAATCTACAGAGTTCAGACTTACCTTCAAAGATTGAATTGGTTCAGTCTTTGGCTTTTTGACTGGCTGTATTTAGCCCCAAGCACATAAGAATGCTTTGGTCCTACTGTTTACCTCCTAATCAAACTGGATTCCCTTCAAGGGGCTCCGAGAAGGAGAAACAGGGTAAGAAGCCTTAATGAGGTGCCGAAAGCTTAGTGCACACTCTTCCATAGCTAACAAGCATTGAGCTAGGGTAAAGGCATACTCTAGGTAAGTGCACAGCCTTTTTTCAGTCCTGAGGTCATGCACGTGATCTTATGTTATTGAATCAGCTGCCAAGTAGCAATCACTGGCTGGACATCTGAGCCTATTCTTGCTCTGATATCAGCAGCTCCATGGGTTTATGGAGTAATTCCTGATAAATGGGAATCCTGGTTTTCCTTGTTAAAAAAATTGCAAATTCTCTGATAAAAATCCCTAAAACTATGATTAAAATGAAGGAGTGCCCCTCACTCCTCTCCCCCACAGCCCTGCTTGCCCCCTCTTCCCCCCCCCGCCCACAACCACCTTAGCACTGCTCATGCCCTCTCTCCCCCATGCTACAACCCCCTGGCTCTGGTGTTGTCCCTTGCCCCCTATCCACAGCCTCTGCTCTCCCATCTCTGCCAGAGGGGCCCCCAGCTGCCAAGCCATTGGGCCAAGGACCCAGGTCTGCAGTCCCCTGCCGTCCGGTAGGAGGCAGTGGCTCCTGCAGCACAGCAGAGCCCAGTTTTGTACCTGCTGCCTGCCTGCTGTGGGCTCGAGCAGGGGGGGCCTGGGTCCTCATAGCTGCTCACAGTCCCGGGGGCAGGGGGGACCCATGCCCCCCCCCTCCCCCGATCTGTCCATGGGGCCAGGGGCAGGTACAGGCTACCTGCTTCAGGCTTGGGCTCCCACCCTGCTGTCCTCCCCCGGGGCCTCTGCAGCCTGGTGGGTGTGACCCAGTGCTTCAGGACACAGCAAGGCCATGCAGGAAATTTGCTTGCTGCTGCAAGCTTCACACTGCCCTGGCAACATGTCCCTTGTATGCACAGCTGCAGCAGAGTTGGCAGTGTCGGGTTGTGCCCCTCACTGCTGCCATGCACAGGGGGATACATTGCCAGGGTAGCACAGAGCTTGCAGCAGCAAGCTGCTTTCCTGTGTGGCCTTGCTCTGCCCTGCAGCCCTTGAGTCATACCTGCTGGGCTGCAGAGACCCTGGGGAAGGGCAGAAGGACAGGAGCCCAAGCTGGAAGTGGGCAGCAGGCAGCATGTCCCCACCCCTACCCTGCACACATATCTGGGAGACATGGGTCCCCACAGCCCCACCAGGAGTGTCCACAATGGTGGGGAGGTGGCCCCAGCCCCATCCTCCCAATGAGCTGCCCGTGACCCCATCCTGCTCCCCTCCAGGGCCCTGTGGATGCACATTGTAGCCCTGGGCTCGAAACCCCAGTCACTGCCCGGCTGGCCAGTAGTCCCAGCCTCAGGCCTGCCTAACTGCCTTTCTACAGGGGCCTCAAACCTCTCCCCCTGCACTTACCTGTGGGAACTGCTCTCCAGGCTGCCTGGTAGCTATGTGCATGGCGCCTCCTACCTATGCTGTGGTCCAGATGCTGATGAGGATAAACCTCAGAGTGGATAAGCAGGCGTTTTCCTAGTCTTTATGCCAGGTGAGGGGGTCTTTTATTATGATAAGGATTGGCAGTGTTTTGTTTTTTGAACATTCACTGCTAGCGTGCTTTACATTATCAAGTTAAACACCCGAGTTTTAAAGTAAAGCAAAACTTTGATTCACTATACACTCTTGCCAAACCTGGCTCCACATATTAACCTCATATGGAAAACTCAGAAATTACAAGTAATTCTAATTCCATTTGGCCACACCTGGCCCAGCCTCCCTCACAGCTCACTGGATGTTGCCTTCCTGGAATTAGCTTCTATCTCTTCACCAATATCTGCTGGAAAGCTCCTTGGGAGGGTGTGGTAACTTCTGCTGATTTAAATAGGAGAGTTATGGCTTGAAAAAGCACATGAAGACCAGGAGGGTGGATCATATCAATCAGCTGCTCTTCAGTTTAAACATTTCTTCTGTCCCTTTACTCCGCCAGCTGGTGGAAGGGAATCACAATATCCAAAATGTATTTGTACTGTGGTGGTTACAGCATGCTTTGCTACTGTACACATATTCCTAAAGGGAGAGCATCAACTTGGACTATAAATCAAATGAAAGCAGTGAAAGTAGCTGAAGGTGTTACTTTTGTGCTTGGGTTGAAAATATTTCATGCTCCCCCCACCCTTATTGTTGTATGAAAGAACCACACAGTTATCTAATGATGGGGAGGACCCAGGGCTCTTGCACAATATTGTCTAATGCATGGAGTCAGTTAACATGCTGGAAGAGATAGCTCCAAATATATTACAGTATCTTATGTTCTTGTTTGGAACAAGTGTCATTAATACATTTTCAGTCAAGCATGATCCTATGCCATGGCTGTATCCCTTTCACTATAGAGAAACAGTGCTAGATTTACCAACGTGACTGTTAAATTTGTACTTGCAGAATTGTGCATGGGAACATTTGCATGCATGCCATTTCAATACACAGGAACATTTATGTATATAGATTTTGAAAACACCAGGGCCACGCCCTCAGGTGGTATAAACTGGTTATATGGATTTATACCAGGTAAGGATCTGGCCCTGCGTTTATGGCTGGGTGAAAAAATAACCCATGCTGCGGTCCAGATCCTCAATCCGAATATGGCCCCTATTGAACACTTCTGTAGTCTCAGCTATCCAGTTGCCTATTTCCCAATGTGAGGGAATCCCTAAGTAGCACAAAACCATCAAGGCTTCTTCTGTGCCCCAGGCAAGGGGAATAAGTGGAAGGTGTGGTGCAGGGAAAAGAGGCACACCATGTCTTGTACTGGTGATCCCAGGTGACATAGCTGCCACTGTAGCTGTGCAGCAGGGGCAACTTTGACCAGTAATGAGGAAACTCCAAGATGAGGTCTAGCAATGAGGAGCAGCCCCCACTCCCTGCAGCTCAGCTGCAGCCAAGGACTGAGAAATCTATGTGCAACATCCTGACAGAGCTTCCCTCCATAAGTACGTGTGTACTGAAATATTCCAGATATATATGTCCAGGGGAGGGGGAGGGAAGGAGAGAGAGACAACTAAGGTTCAGCAGCTTTTGCTGATCCCTGGAGGTGGTGTGGGGAGGGTTTGGCAGGGAAGGGAAGCCATTCCAGCTCTGCCCTATGACAGGGTGAGGGAGGGAGGGAGGAAGGGGGACTTACAACAGTTATTTAAGAGCCCCCAACTACTGCCAGACTTCCCTGCACTTGAGAAAGCCTGCAAGGAGTAGGAAAAAGAGCATCTGAACAGAAGGTACCATAGCTAACTGATGTTTTTTTCTTAAAGAAATAAATGCTGTTGAATAATTTCTGTGTTTTTTGAACTGTTGCTTTAAAGGAATTTGGGAGAAGTTGAGTATTTTCTGAGCAGGCGTTTGGCTCTTTTTCGTTTGCTATCCCTTCCTCCCAAAAATTGATATGAAATCAGCTTGAAACTACTTCAAAGAGAAATGTTTTTATCATTGGAGATGGGAGGTTTCTCTGACATTAGTTAATTCTGGAGAAATAAGTGGAGGAAGATTTCCCGACACCCCTCCATGAATACTGAAAGGCAGAGTTTGGGTGTCTGCGAGGAAAGTCCCCTACATATTTTGTGTGTATACAGGTTTAGACAAAAGACTAGAGTAACCATCACAAACTCTAACATAAGCTGTGGTGCTTTGGAGAGATGGCTGCAGTATAACATAAAATGTTTTGTTTTTTTTATTAGGGAGAGGCTGTGTGAGAATCTGTCTATAGAGTTATTAATTCATCATTCAGCCTTTCTGAGGATTATAGTTTTGTGGTATATGGAGTCTCCCAAATGTTTTGAACTCTTGTTGGGGTTTTTTTCAAACAAATCCTTTTGTGTTTAGGTTTGCTTCCTCCCCTTGTTCACGTGTTTTGACAAATACAAAATGCCTTCCAAGCCTCAAGGAGTTATTAGACTTCTTGAGGCACTTCATCATTTGGCTGATGTTTTTTGCCTCTTTGGTTTTTATTTATGTGAGACTAAAAAAGGTGTAGCTCACTGGCATCTCGTACTGTTATTTCTTTCCAACTCTTTGCAATTACAAATGCAACTGTGACTCATTTTCCTTTACTCTTGCTTTCTTTCCTTCTTTTAGGGATTGCAACATTTTGACAATGTCTCAACCAGCAAGTCAGAAGAAGCCACCCTCTGCTAGCCTGAATGGGCGAAGAGCCCTCCCACCAAACTTCTCCAATGCTGAAGAAGATGAGGTCCCTGAAATGGAGGTGACTGGTTTGATGCCTAAGGGATTCAACCTGAAAGGTAGAGTATTGCACAAGTAAGAAATGAATCCATTTGATGTCCCTAAATACTTGCTTCTGTCTAGGCCTCTGAAGTAAAACAAAACCACTTTTCACCTTTTTAATGATCATACTATGTATTCACAGATATTAATGAATTAAGTTTTGCTGTGGGTTAGGGAAAACACTTCCTCAATTTTACTGGTAGATAAACTAAGCCATAGAGACACTGAAATGGCCAATCCCAGGGGACATGGGGGTTATATTGTATATATGAAACACACACACACCCCCGTTCCAGTTTCTCTCTTGATGTAGATATTTTTCAAATCCAGATTTTATGTGTGTGTGTGTGTGTGTGTGTGTATACACACGCATAAATAAAATACAGAGCTCAGTGTGCTCCAATTTGTGGTAATTGTGTGGGGATTGTTTATGAGCATTCAGAGGCTCATTTTTCTGTTTTGCTGTTTTGTCTCTTCAAAAATGAAAATGGTTACAAGCTCTAAATAAGTCCTACCAAAGTCTGAAAATTCCTACCTAAAGTGTGTTAATTTTTCGCCTGTTTAAAAAAAGATTCAGCACATCTGTACCACATGAATTATATGGTTGATCAAATCACATTGAGTTATAAATCTTTGGAACAACCAGTTCACTCACCAGCTGAAAATTATATGGAAACAGTGCTGGAAAAAACAGATTAAAAAACCCCCCAAAACAGGCTTCTGTTTAATTCCCCAACACAAGAGGCTACATTTGTAATTTTATTAAATTAATTGTTGAGCTTGTTCCACTTTGCACTCATGGCAGTAAGACATACAGGCTGCCTATACATGTGCTGGTTCATGTTCTAATTAGAACGCATCAGAGCAGACTTAATTAATCAAGTCTGCTCTGCGTTCTAATTGAAATGCTCCAGTGTGGCCTCACCCTCATGGATATAGGCCCCCATGGGTTTAAAAATGGCCATGGGATGCTATATCTAAATTTCATTCATGGAGGGCTAAATACATGTGACAAACGAGGTGCTTTAATTAGAGCAGCTGTCCAGAAACTGCTCTAATTAAAACTCCTCCCTCCTCCTGACCTGACCACATGTATGGGTAGCCACTAATTCTTAGTAGGTTTATTGTGGTACATTTATTGAGGAAATACAGCCAACATGACAAAATAAGGTCTGTCTCGTGCTCTAGTTAGACGTAGTCTCAAAATAGGAATGTTTATAAAAAATAGCCAGGTCTAAAGACTTTCGATATTCTCTGTGAGGCAGACCTAAAGCTTACCGAGCCCCAGATTCCCCATGACCTTTAATAGGCTTTGAATAAAACCCTGATATAAGACTGAAGTTGGAGGGAGACTTTCCTGTTCTGCTTCAAAGACTTTGGCTCAAATTCAAGGTGACAAGAAATGTCTGAATCTTACTGATAGCAAGAGGCAATATCATTAACATTGTTAATGTATAAGAGTAGGAATCTGGCAGCCTAGAATCCTACATCTCAATAGATAAAAAAGGGGTGGGGGTCTTTTGTCTAAGGAAGGGGAGAATTTATCTGGGAAGATTCATGACTTCTGAGGACACTTGGTTGAACTGTGCTATCTCTTACTGATGTAGTCTCAGAAGAACTTGGAGAAGGTGCTATGGGCATGACTGGGCAAAATACTAGAATACCAAAATACCATGGCCAGATCAATGAGGATCTCTGGGTAGAGATCCCAGGTCCAAAATATATATCCACCGCACTTCTTTCCCTTACTGTCCTTGGCTCCCTACTGTCCATTATGTTCTTCCAATCTCTTAGGTCAGGTTCATAGGACAGTGAGGGAACCTTTACATTTCTCAGAGCAATGTTAGAGGATGCTGGTCTGCGCAATGCTCCATGAATATTTCTGGGTGTGAGACAAGTTTCCTGAATTCTTCACTTCTGGTAGGCCAACTCATCCTGCTTGCATGCAATCCTTCTCAAGCCTGCAGAGGGGTTTTCAGCAAATGCACAACACCTCTACTACTCCTGTCCTCCATGTGGTCTGTGTCCATACCAGTGTAGGTAGGAAAGTATGTATATGCAAAGTCTGTCTTCAGTGGGAATTCCAGCTCGAAAATAAATCGTGGCCCAATGACAGGTCTTGCCTATAAGAGGAGAGACATGAGTAGTGACTATTTTATGAGCCATGGTGCCTATCAATCTGCATATGTTCCTTTCTGCTTGCTTGCTTGCTTTCCCATACAACCATTTTCTATTTTGTCATATCCTGAGAGGCATTTGGCATTGGTGAGACTACATCTGGAGTACTGTGTCTAGTTTTGGGTCCCCCACTACAGAAAGGATGTAGACAAATTGGAGAGAGTCCAGAAGAAGGCAATGAAAATGGTTAGAGGACTAGGGCACATGACTTCTGAGGAGAGGCTGAGGGAACCGGGATTATTGGGCATTTTTACATGCTTTCTGTGCGGGGGAAAGGGGTGCTTTAATTAGTGCGGCTCTGAAAGCTAAAATGCCTTCCGTGTCTCACGTATCAGTATCCGTGCACTTCAAAATGACAGTGAGAGCACTTTAACTAAAGCTTGTCAAATGAACTTTAGTTAAAATGTCCCTGCCACCATTTTGAAGCACAAAGATACGTGAGATGTGGAGGCTGCTGGGATGTGCTAATTATTACACTTCAGCAGACATAATTAATTGAGTCTGCTCTGACGTGCTGTAATTACAGCACCTTGGAGCAGCCTCTCTGCACATCTACAGGTACCCATTTAGTATGGAGAAGAGAAGACTGAAAGGGGGGGATTTAATAGCAGCCTTCAACTACCTGAAGGGGGGCTCCAAAGAGGATGGAGTTAGACTGTTCTCAGTGGTGGCCAATGACAGAATGAGGACTGATAGTCTCAAGTTGCAGTGAGGGAAATTTAGGTTAGATATTAGGAAAAACTTCCTCACTAGGAGAGTAGTCAAATACTGGAACAGTGCGACAGCTGGGCAGAAGCACCAGAGTAGAGCGGCAGGAGCATTGGGCCTGGGCTGCCAGGGGCTCTGGAGCAGGGCTGGCTCTCCATCTAAAAGATTTGCCTGGACTGGATGACCTCCTGAGGTCCCTTCCAACCGTAATTTTCTATGATTCTATGATTTTTTGGGGTGGATGCTTGAGGAGATGGGGTGGAAATAGGGAGAATGTGGTTGATCAAGGATTTTGTAGCTCAATCTTTTTCACATGCAGCTCTGGCTTCACATTTGGATTTTATCTTCACTTTGGGTGCAATGACATTGTGCATAAGAGAATGAAGTAGGACTCTGAGAGTAGGACAGGAGCTTCATGAGAGTGTAGTTCTGCATTAATGACAGCATGCTAACAATCTAAAGTGCTATATACTTTCCCCCCAGCTACCATAATAGCTGAATGTGTCTCACTCTTTAGTGAACTTTATTTTCACAACATCCCTAGAAAACTAGAAACTTGAGGTGTTACAGCCAGCCCAAGATTCCCTGTGTGACCTATGGCAGAAAAGTTAAAATTGCATCTTGGGTCCTAGGCTAGTACCTAAGCAACTGGACCACCTTTTCTCTTCCTGTTTGCTAAATTATTCCTACTTTCAAGGACAGGTAAGGCTTTAGAACAGGTAGCAGAATGTGTGATTAACAAGTAAAGCATGATACTTCCTCCCAAAACACCTTGGCTATGTTTACATACAAAAAAACAGAACATCCAAAATGATACCTTTTATTAGACCAACTGGAAATTGGCAAGAAAATTGTCCTTTTCTGCAAGCTTTTGGGATCAAAGTCCCTTGGCTATGTTTGTTCTTCATCCATAACTTGCTCTTCTTTCATGTATCTGAGTTTAAATGCCCAGTGGGCTAAAGACACACTACTTAGGAATGTGGGGGACATGCCAAATGTTGAACTTTTTTTCCACTTTTATTTGTATAGAATAGGAAACCCCCACCACATCCTTATTTGTACAGTTTCAGGACCAGCAAGTGAACAATGCCTTTGCCATAAAAGGAACAATGTGTACTTCATTTGAAAATCCCCACAGTTCTTTTAGTTCAAAATTTTTCCTATCTTGTTCTCTAGGAAATCACAAAGCTTGAAGGCTATTCTCATTATTGACTCAGCTGTTCAACTTGTGCTAATGAAAGTTAAAAATTCTTCTTTATAAAACTTGTATGAGTTGTCCAACTATTCCTTCGTGCACCGCAAACAAGCTTTCCCTGAAAGCCTGCACCAGGGCTGCTGCCTGCCAATCAAGAGCATCTTGCTTCAAAGGAAGGCCTTGCTTCCTCACTTTCCCTTCTGAACGAAAAAGTGCAGCTGTTCAGAGGTGACTGTGGAAAGCACTAAGTAGCCCCGTGCTTTCCATTGAATGGCTCTTTTTAAAAAAATTTCTACTGCTGCTGCTATCTGAAGTATATACAATTATCAGGGGCTTTGCAAGTGTTTTTAGCTGTTGCAGATAACATGACCAAAGATTGGCTAAATCACAGGTCAGCTGCTTCTGGTGAATGTAGAGTTGTTCTTTTTAAACTTTTTTTTATGTTGAAACTGAAATGTTTCTGCAGATGTGGATTGGCCGCACTTTGACCTGAGCTTCATAAAGCCCTGTGATGAGATGAAGCAAACTGGAGCTATAAGTTGAATTTCTTGAAGGTGATGGTTTAAAAAAATAAAAAACAAAGAAGACAGGTCATTATTTCCTCCCATTATTTCTAAAAACAATAGCAAATCCCTCACCAGAATTGTCCCAAATTTTGTCAGAACCATCAGAAAGCTAAGGCAAGCTTGCATGCTTTCACTCCTCCTGTAATCTCTGCTAATAACAGTTTTGTGTTTTTAGGCTGAGAGCAGGTAGAGAAGATGCTGAGATGGTGTGCACCACCAGGAAAATCCTACAGTTGTTGTCATACAAGGATGGTTTAGTTACCATTATCAGTAACGGAGAGCTAGTAAATCCTCAGAGGGAGTGAGGGGGGTGGTCCCAGGTATGGGAAACCACTGAGAGTGTAGTCTCAGAGAAAAATGTGTTTTGGTCCAAGCAAAATACTGACACCTCTCTACTGCCCCCTTACTTTGAGCTCTGTTCTGGCCACCTATACTTAGCTCAGTGGCACTACTTGTATGAATGAGGGGAGCAGAAGCATGGTCCTGTCCTTTCTTGCCACAAGTTGTACATTACTGCTTTGAGAAAAATCAAACAAGAGGGGACATGGGGGGAAATCCTGTAGAATTTAACACAAGGTGCTTTCTATCAAATTTTAAAGCCAGCATATGGGAAGGATAAAATTCCTTGTTGGATCCAATAGGCAGGCTTAAATATTCCATAGCAAGGAAACTAAATCAATTCTAAAAGCTTTCAGAGTCATTCAGATTGCACCCAATGAGCTATATCCCTTTTAAGTCCCATTGGGCTTTTCCATAAGGACTGCACTGAAGTATTTTGAACTTTTAAAGACGCTCTGGCCAGATCCAAATGTTCAGGCACGTGCAGTTTGTGGGACCGTTTGCAGCACCACAGACCACACACATTGCACATTAAACCCTGCTTGGCACTGCTAATTTGCAGCAAAATTTGCTACTGGGATTTCCTGGTAGCAAAAAAAACCCCCCAAAACCCCAACCCCTGAACAAAAGTGGCACAAAGCACAGCGAAGTGACGTGTGCTGGGACAAATGTGGAAACAGGGAAGCAGGCAGCCCAGGGCTGCCCCCTCCCCCATCTTGAGGCACGCTGTGCCCCAGCTAGCCGGGGAGTAGCTGGGTGGGGCACAGGGGCTCTGCAGCGTGTGGAGATGGGGGAGTAGGCAACTCAGCCCTGTGCTGCCTGCTCCCCCGTCTCTATGTGCTGCTCCCCAGCTGGTTGGGGCACAGGCTGCCTGCTGGCTAGCCAGATATTGAGGCACCCTGTGCCCCAGCTAGCCCCGCTGCAGCACATGGAGCAGTGGGACAATGGTCTGCGAGCCTGATAGGGTTCCGCACAACCCCTGTATGCCACCCCCCATGTGCCAGGATCAGGCCTTGAGGCCTCATGCAGCCCCTGCCTGGCTTTAAGGGGCCATCACCATGCACACCTGATCTAGTCCACAGGGCTGTGGCCCATGGGCATCCCTTCAGGCTGGAAGACATGTGCCAGAGGCTGGATCTGACCCATGGGATGGGTATTGAGCACCCCTGCTGTAGATCCTCCACATGCAGAAAAGGATGGACAAACACTACTGGAGGCCTTCTCCGCACTCCTTTCTGCATGTGGAGGATTTACACGGAGGTTCTCCTCCGTCTCCTGAAACAGACTTGACTGGTGTTGCCCTACCTCTGTGGAGAAGCTGTGTGCAAAACTGGTTATCTTGGACTGTGTGCAGTGGTTGGTTCTGAGCCCTTGATTTCTTACACATCACATGAATAATACTTTGGCCTTTATTTTGTGTATTACTGGCCAAATTCATTGTGATCATAAGTTCTTCAACTCCATTGACTGTTAGAGAGCTGATATAGCAATTCCTTTGCCAGGTGTTAATTATTTGGTCCTGTAATCCTCAGTCCTAAAGTACAAACATTAGCCAGCTCATAGTTTCTAAAGTCTTTTTTTTTTTCTAATTGCCATCACTGGAAGCTCCAGCTGAGAGCAGAAAGCCAAGGTTTACTCCTCTCTCACTCTCTCATCGTAACTAGGCAGGAATCAAAATGGAATCCAGCTCACTTCCCATTACTTTAGCAGGGTGCCTTTTTTTTTCCTTCACTGAAGTCAGCTGACATCATTTAAACATACACAGGGTGTGGATAGCTGAGTGAGAAGAAGGTCCTGTTTTTTTGGGGTTTTTTTGGCAAAGTCATGTATCTAACTGTAAGCGCAAGTACCCTTGGCATTCCTTCACTGAGCTGAATTTATGACATCCCTGATCTCAAGAGGAAGTGTTAAAGAAATATTTCTTAGGATGGTAATTAAACCACTTGTCCTTACTCAAAAGAAAACAGACTGTTGTTCAAGGAAGAGTAACCTCCTTGCCACTTACATCCTAGAATGATAATGAAAACACAGAGCTCGCTGAGCTGCATATCTTGTGTGGAACTCCATTAAAACCAATGGACAGACTTGCCCTATTTTTGAGGTTGGATATTCTATTTAAGTTCGGTTCTGGACTTTCATATTCAAGAAGATGCACTGAAAAATCAGAAAAATGCTTAGTCAGGTCCTTGGCTGATGGAAATAGGTGTAGCTCACTGATTCTATGACCTTGGACAAGACACTGACACTATTCGTGCTCTGTTTCCCAGAATAATCACGATGCCCACCTTTGTAAAGTTCTGTATAAGACTGAACTAAGTTCTCATATCATGTAAACTAGCATAGCTCAATGGAAGCTGGTGTAAATTGCAATAGAGGCAGGTGATAAAGGTGTACAGAAGTTTATGCCAGATGCTTTCTGCGAGGGAAGGTGCTTTTGGTGTGGAAAGAAGGAAGCCAAATAGGCATTCAACTTTGCTGCTTACGCATTAAGTTGGGGTTTACTTAGGGAAAACACTAAGTGCTGATGCTTTGGGTGTGTGGTATCAGCTTTTCTAGATTAGAAGTGGCCAACCTGTGGCATATGTATCACGAGTGACAGGATGGCTGCTCTTTCTGGCATGTGAGCCCCTCATGCTCAGTAAAAGAAGACACTGGAATGGAGCCAGGCAGGATGCTACTGTAAGAGGAGGTATTAGGAGTAACTGCCAATTAACCCTTCCCTAGCTCTGTAGCTGCTGTCAAATTTAGGGTTTTAGATCTTCACTCCTGATATAAACTCCAGCGGTTGTAGAGTCAGGGAAGAGTTAACTTGGCTCTTGGTTGACACCTTTTTGTGCAACAGCATCCTGCTTCTGCCCTGCTTCACCTTGTTGTGGCTGGAGACCTGAGCCCCTCTGCCTCCATTCTGAGACTTTAAGGTTAAACTATGTACCTTTGGGGAGTGGGGTGGGGGTGCTAAACTTGTGGAAAGCCTGCTGAAAAGGCTGGCCACCACTGCTCTAAATGGACTTTAAAGGGTTGGGTGAGCTTGGTGTTAACCTTTTTTTTTTTATATAGACCCTTTTCACCAATGATCTCTAATCACTCTACAGAAGCAGATTCTGTCTCTGCCTATAGAAAGGAAAACAGGTCATAAGAGTGTAAATGATTTGCCTTGGGTTATATAGTGGGTCACTGGTCACAATACTCTATACTCCGAGCCAAGTCCTTTCATGACTGGACAACGATATTTCCCTATTCCTCAGTTTTGTAGACTAGATTCATCCTGAGGGATGTCAATTGGACATCCCTGATCTGGACCATAATATTGTGTATCAATTATGCATGCTGACTTTTTTTTTAATCCCTTTGAACTAGTTCTGTTTGTTTCAACAATGGAATACATGACTATGACATATGAAATACTACATTGCAAAGGTGTTAAGGTTGCAGAGTTGAATATTTGAAAGTTAGTAGATGCCAGAATTTAAGGTTGTCTGTGCAATCTTAATTCAATTTCCTTATGCATACATGGTCATGTAATTAGAGACTACATCATAATGCATACACATTTTTTCTGTATGGATCCTACCTCAATCAGTGCCCCTGAGGTTATTCAGTAATGCTATTTATCATAATTTAATACATGGTTCTAATCCATTGAAACATTTTGACTCTGCAAAAAATTACTAACTTGTTCATAGGACTATTTATGGTGCTCATTGCTATGCACCACAAAAGTGCTCTGCAAACATGAGTGTATTTGGTGTCACAATTAGATTGTACAGATGAGGAACTGAGGCACAGAAACTATATCTCTCAAGTAGCTTCTAATTTGGGTAATCAATGCCAAGTGCCGGTTTTCTTTCTGGATCTTTTTATACCACTCTTTGTTTAAAGCACAGCTACAATTGACTCCAGTTTCAGGTGTGAATGCTCAGCACTTTGGCAAAGCAGGCCCTCAGTGTGTCATGTTTGGCACCCATCAAGTGAGAAACATACAATTAGTGGTCACCTGTGTTTAAAAGTTTGTTTAAGGCCATGGTGGCCAACCTTTTTGGCAGGTGTGTCACAAGTTAAACAGTCTCTCTCTTCTTTGATTGCCACTCTGATCCCTGTTCCCTGGGGATGTACCCAATCAAATTTTCATCCTGGAGTGACAGAATGGAGGCAAGGGGGCTTGAGCCTCCAGCCCCGTGGAGTGGAGCAGCAGCAGCAGCCTGAGAAGGTATCACCACTAAGAGCCAGGTTAACCATTCCCTAGCCCTGAAAACACTGCAGTATTATATAGGAAGCAGGAATCCAAAGCCCTTAAATTGGCAGCAGCTGCAGGGCCAGGGAAGTCTTAATCTGGCTCTTGGCAGTGGCACCTCCTCTGGTGAAATGTCCTGCCACCTCTCTACCCCATGCAGCTAGAGGTTGGAGTTCCCTGCTTCCATTCCAGCACTACCTTTAGTGAGTGGCCAGGGATCTCAGGGGCTACTTGTGGCACACATGGGGCAGGTTGTCCACCCTTGTTTTATTGCTTTGCATCACTTGGGCTTAGAATTTAAAAGAAAAATCAAGAGAAAATATTTCTTGTAAACATTTTAAAGCAGTGTGGAAAACCACTGCTGTGCACTATTTTTGCCTGGGATCTTTGGCAAGGGAGTCTTGGGGCTGGGGGACTTTCTGGTCCCTTATTAGCTGCTATAGTTTTATTATTTGGTGGCCAGTGGTGTAACAGGTGTCTTTGCCCTGTGACAGCTGCAGTTGAAGCCCCTAAAGATAACTTCTAGTGGTGGGTTTGCCATGTGCCCAGTGACAGCTTCAGGGCCCATACTTCCCATGGCACACAACAAGTAGGGACTAGGGATGGAGCAGTACTCTGGCATCTGCAAAGCATCATGAGGTAGCATGTTCACAGGCCATAACACCGACAGGGCACCTTGCACCCTTGGGCAACTGCATGGCAGAAGCTGCCTGCAGGGTGTCACTGGGATCTCCTAGAGCAGCATGCTCCCCTTTCACTAGGCAGCCTCTTCAGCAAGAACTCTCTTAATGGAATTGCCCCCCAGTCACAACCCAAGGGCCCAGCTGGGCAGCATCCTCAGGGTCTGGGTGATTCTATGGGGTAGGGGGATAAAGTGTCCCTGAGGACTGGCTGTAGAGCAATGCCACTCCATGGTATCCTGGTCTCAGGACTCCTTATGGGACAGTGACATTGGAACCCAGGGTTCAGGTGTAACTGGGGGCACAGCCAGGATGGCAGGCTTAGTGTGGGGTGGCACCAGAACATGTGGAGCTGCATGAGGGGTGCATAGCTGTGTTTCTTAGAGCACTTGCCACGGAGAGCTTGGTGAGGGGTAGTGACAGGCCTGGTCTCACTCCCCAGACTTGAAGCTTGCTGTGAGCACACAGGTCTGGGACTGCCAGGCTGGTCTGGGCCAGGGCTGAAACAAAACTAACATGTTTTACACCTTGGGCATGACTCCCCTATGCTCTGCGATGGGGTGGTAGTGGTGCTGAGCACTGGAGAGAGGGAAGGAGGATGGTCAGTCTTACCTTTTCCAGAAAGGCAAAGACCTCAGCTGCTGCCGCAGTTGTCCTGCACCTAGCCTCTCCAGCAGAGCTGAGCTCACTGCTGAGCAAGTCAGCAGGACAGTGCAGGCCCAGCCCCTGTCTTCTCCTTCCCACTTTGCTCACAGCCCTTATGCAGCCCCTCTTTTACCCATGCTCCTAACCATCTGCTCTTCGTTCCTAGCTGCCTTTGCACGTCACTTGTGGCACATGTGCTGCAGGTTGGCCACTCCTGCATCGTTCTGGAGCTCTCTGGTGGTGGAGGGATAAAATGCAGTTCTGCAGGGTGGCATTCAGCTTCCTTAAGCCGAAGACTGTACCTCTGCCTCATTCACAACACACCTTTCAACTTCTCGAACAAACAAGCGGGGGGGGCTTGAAAACAATGCTATTCATTAGGCAAAGAAATCGCCTTAATTCCCAGGACAATAGGACTTTAGAGATAGAGAGATATAAATATATATAGATATATTTCTGCACTGTCTGGAACCTTAGAAAGGCATTTATCCACGTGCTCTTGACCAGGGACAGAAGTTTTACACAAACCAGTATAAGTAATCAGAAATTGGTTCAAGTGTGTAACACAACAGAAGTTCAGTGCACATGAACTGCTTTCAAAATGGCTGAAACTGGTTTAAGATACTACCTCCATCCAGGTGTATCAGACTTAACTGATTTAAGTTAAGTCAGTTTATTGAACTTTTGTCCCAGATCTTAAAGGGCATTTAACCCAACCAGATCAGAATTCTCCTCTCCATCTCAAGGGGACTATTCTAAATAGTTTTCAGCACAAACGAAGGTGGCAAAATTAGGCCCATTACACTATATACACTAACTACACACTATTTCCTATACTTATACAATATCTATCTATACCCTATACTCTATCTATACAATATCTATCAAGTTATGCACTATACACTATCTATAAATCTATGCAGTACTTAAATAAACCATATGCTATTTTCTATAGGAGACTACACAGTATACTCTTAATAACTGGCTTCTTCTTCCTGCTTTTTCTCCTTATTGGTCTTAGTCCTTTCGCAATCGCGAAAGTTTTCTGTAGGGAGGGGGAAGAAAGAAGAAGAGGATGGGGTTTTGGACCACAGTCCAAAAACTGCCCTCTTGCCCCCCAACCCTGCCCCACACAAGGTCGGTGGGACATTTCTGATATTACCTATACATCAACCAGGATGCTGCATATGCTGCAGGGGGAGGGGAGGGGGTCTGGCAGTCAGCGTCCACCTGGACTGTTTTTCATGTTTCTGTAATGGGAATGTCAATTATAAGAAATAGGAAGGTTTGAAAAATTCAATGAAGTCTTAGGGTAGCACACATAAATAGTTTCAAACTTACCATTCTGGTGATGCCTCTGTGTTCTGCAGTTATGAACACCACAGTGGGTGCAATGTGTGTGGGGCATGGGTGGGGGGTACACTGATGCGGGTGCGGCGTACACAGGTGCGGGGGGAAGCACATAAACTACAGGTGGCAGTGGAGGTAAGGGAGGTAAGGGCAAAATTACCATAGGGCAGTATCTCAAGGCACAGGCACAGTACTAGGTTGCTTCTCCATTTCTCTTGATTCTCCTGTATTAATTATCAGTCTGTGCCCCCTCCCAAGCCATGCGGTGCATAAAATAAAATCACAGCAGCACCTATTGGCTAAAGGCCTGACCTACAGAAATAGCACACCATCACCTGGCGGTGAACAAAAGTAATTACAAGTCTTAGAGTAGCTCACTGTTTGCATGACATGAATCCATAGATAGGGCAGCGTAAGCAGGAGCACCGGAAAATAAAACATGTCCAAGCAGTGTTAGTTTAATGCATCAAAAAGACTTTTAAAATGGTGGAAAATCCCACTTATGCAAACAAAAAAAAGCAGTTGTGGTGGCGTAAACAGGAAATCACATGATGTGTACAAATACCTTTAATGAGTACAGTGTTGGTATGAATTCAAGAAATTGAATGTGTTCCCTCTGTTTCTATATTTATACAGATTATTTGCAAGTTGTGAATGTTAACATGCTTAGCAGTAACCAGGAAATTAATAAGCAGCAGCATCATACTGATCGGTACTATAACCCTAAGCTGATTGTGCGTCGTGGACAACCTTACCATATCCAGATTGAATTCACCCGTCCTTACAAACCAGAAAAGGACATTCTCTGGTTGGAGTATATCATAGGTAAGTACCAAACAAGATCTATGTAACATTAGCAAAGGAGGGTTCATAGAATATTTCTCCAATGCAAACACTGTAGCACCTAATGGCTTGATTTTTTGCTGTTTAACTCAGTAACCCAATAAAGCCTGCTTATAGCTGAGCACACCCTCACTTGCTTTGCCAAATTTGGCTAGCCTTATTTATCGAAGCACATTGAGGAAAGGGAGCAGGATGTGGTCCTGTGTGTATTCCAAAGCTGCACGTTACTGAGTTAAATTGCTAGCATTATTACTGGTTTATGTTTAATGGCAAAGGTTCAAGGTGGTGGGTGGAATAGAAAACTTGTTTCTCTGTCTTTGGGAGAAACCAGGAGATGATTAACTTTATTTTAGTCAGGAGATATGGCAGAAATGTATGTGTTGGTATAACATGTCATTGAATATACATGGGAGCAGCGGAAATCATATGAAAAACAACTATAGAAACTTTATAATTCTGTAACATGCTGACAGCTAGAGATAGTCAACTGGAGAATTTGGTAGGCAAGGAAAAATACTGCAGATTTGGAGCCAGAAAGGTACTTAAATCATAAGGACCAAGCCAGGGGCCATGGTAGGAATGAGGGAACGTACAGTAGCCCCTTGTTCCACTTCTCCAGGTACCTGCACCATAGAAATGGAAAATAACACCTCCTAATGCACCAGTCAGTACAGGAACAAGTGTAGGATAGAGCAAGGGTAAGTCCTCTCTAGTACAGGTGGAAAATAAGGTTTCACTCTTATTCTGTTCCTGGCACATCAAAGCTACACACTTGTCAGTATTCTCGGAATCTGGTAAAACCATTATTTTTCTCCTTGGTTACCTTTTTGATAATTTTTTTTCTGAGACACCTCTGTTCCTGTTATAAACTATGTAAAAATTGGTTTGAATTGACATTTTAATTTACCTTCCTGAGCAATGCAGTTTTGAAATTTGTAGTATTGATTTTTTGGGTGCTGTTGAATTATGATCATGTGGCTATTTATATTTGTTCTCTCTTTGAGACAGATGCATGTTTATCTTTTAAAAGTATGCATGATGGAAAAAGTTGCTGTCTGTAATGGCTTCCCACCCCGGTCGCTTCCTTCTCATTTAAATTAGGATTAGGAGGCATGTTATGATAAGTCACCAAGCTGATTGGCTGAATATTTAGGAGTACCTTTCAATTTTAATATGCGTAATATTAGTACTCTTGTGATCTGAATTAAAATTCAAAGCTATTCCATTAAATCTTGATGTGTTTTAAATGAGCAACTAGAACTGGAAAATGAAATGTTTTATGTCCCGTTGCATTGTGTAATATATGATTTAAAAGAGTGCTGCAGGGTGACATGCAGTCCTAGCACTGTTACAGATGCAAGCATGGTTCACAAGATAAACCCAGAGATTTCAAATAGGAATCCATTGTATTAAAGACCTGTTGTAGTCTTTCTGAGTTCTTTGCAACACACAAAATGCTTTATTTTAGTGAAAACTAAGAGCTGCAGTTTCTAGGGGGTACCATGAGTCTATCAAGATTGAGAACCACTCACTGTCCTATAGCAACAGCTGTTGCTGTAAACAGGTGTCTAGTAAGTGCAAGTGTCCAGAAGGATGAACCAGTGGGTCTAGCTACTATCTTTTTAATTTGGAGAGAGTAGCAATCTCAAACTCTATCTAGGTGCCACCAGTAGAGGGCAACAGACAACTCCATTCTGTCTGCAAAAATCACCCTGGCATGGTACATCTCCATCTGTTAGCAGCCAATCATTTCTACAAAGGTAAAGCACTTTTGTCATTTGTACACGCCACAGGGGTTTACTTTGGTATAATTCTCCCTAAATTGAAGCGGTGGGTTTTTAGAAACACTGCTTCAGTTTAGGGCAAAGTAAACCCCCATGGCATGTATACATGGGTTGGGTCCAATCCTTACCTGCCTCTCCAGTGGTGGGGAGTGAAGGCAAGCTGCCGGCAGGCAGAGCAGTCCCTGAGCTGCAGGGGGTGGAGGGGGCTGGTGTTTCCCTCTGCAGCAGTGGTGGTGCCCCCAGGCCTGTAGGCACCCAGCCTGGGCAGTTCCAGGGGACACTGCAGCCGTGGAGGGAAGCATCGGGTCCCCACGCAGCTCAGGCAGGCAGGCTTGGGGAAGCGGGGAGAAAAAAAAAAGATCAGGCTCGCCCCTTTTTTTCTCCCCCTTAAGTGGAGCCTGCCTGCACAAGCTGCTGCCAGGCTGCCTGCATGGGCTGCCTGCACAGCCCCTGAGCTGCACCAGGCCCGGTGCTTCCCTCTGCAGCTATAAGGTTGCAAACTAAAACACCTTGGATGTGCTTTATTTTGTTGCCTCCCAAAGTCATTTAACATGCATTACGCCTCCAACATGTAAACAGTTGCACCACTAAAGCGGTGCAAAAGGGCATTTCTTTAAAGGGCAATTTTGTGGTGTGCACAAATGGCCTTTGAGATCTACTGATAAAAGAGCTATGTAAAAGCTTACAGTTATTCTTAATCATTTTACTATTTCTTACTCTTTAAGGATCTGATGGTGTGGGTTGCTGAGCGCAGGCTGGGAGGCTGTTTATAGCCTCAATACTCATGGTCTTTAGTAGAGATGAGGGCATTTAAGCACCTCTTAGGAAACTCTTTTGAGGTCTCTTTGTATAAAGGAAGTTATAGGTACTTTTCCAGTAATGCAGAGTGCATTGCATCTGATTTCAGAACTTCTATGTTCTCCTGCAAGCTGTATTTCCCTTTGAATATACAGAATGTCACAGTACCTGGGGAAGCAGTGCTTAGAGTCAGCATCCCTGGCTTAGCACAATACATGTTTTCTGAGGAGGGTCAGCAGTAGACCTTACAGATCATGGTGCAAAACGTGAAGCAATAGACTGTTCTTTACCTCTCGGGGGCTTTTTTGTAGGAGACTGCTTGCTCTATTCAATTAATTGGAAGCAAATGGAAATCCCAATCACTGTTTAAAATGTTTCTTTTTAAGCAGATGTGGCATAAAAGCTCTTTAATCTATCTAATTTGTGCACTTAGCAACAAACCAAACAACCATGACACCTGGGAGAAAGAAATCACCTGTCAGCTTGGCTCTGCCAACTCTTAATGTGTACCTTTTTACTACTTAGCCCTTTTAAGGGCATCATCTCTTAAGGTTAAAAGGGAGTAAAAATTGCGATGTGTCAGTTGCTCAGGAGTGTCAAACTTGATCTCCTGGATCAGAACCTCGGGGCTCCTCACAGACTAAATCTGAACCGACCAGCCAAGGGAACAGTGCAGGGGTTAATAAGCTATTCATGTATGACCTTCAGGTTTCCACCCCCTTTGCCCTGCCTCTGAATTCTTAGCCCTTTTACCAGCCGTGTGAGCTCAATGAAACAGCTCTGTGGGCCTTATTTTTGATACCCTTGCTCTCCAGTAACTTCACACGTGCATGCTTTTACTTTGCAGCAGGTAAGTGAACTGACAGCAGTTTACTCCTCAATGAGACACAGCTAAGCTGCCACAGATCATCTTTCATCTCTTGTGGAGATGCCCAGGGGCAGTTCCCATATATCAGCTGGCACCTGCAAATTCCCACCTTCATTTGCCTTGTTTGTGTGCCGTCAGTGACAGATGCATTATTTTAATGATTTTTTGATGGCACTAGGAGGACTTTTCTCTTCAGTACTTAGGATCAAGCTCAAACTTGCTGAGATTCCTCAGTGCATTGTCAAGCCTTTACCATGGGGAAATTTGGACAATCCACACTTGTGTTTTTTGGGTTTCTAAGAAGCCAGCTCCCACTGACTATCACATGTATTTATACTTATGAAGAAATTTGTCAAATGGCAGCAATCCAAGCCACAGCCTCAGTGCCTAAGAATATCTCCATGTAAAAACTTTTCTAAACACAAACTGTGGATTAGAAAGCTTAAAGTGATGGATATTGAGCAGTTTCACAGGTGACTATAATGACCTGGAAAAGATGCCATCTGTATCCCTAAGCATGATATCTAAAACTATCAAATAAGAAATCACATAAAAGAATCCAAGCAAGGTTTGCAAGAAGTCTAGTACATTCTGGGAGAAGATTTTGGGGGAGTTTTAAGACTCAAGCTGCAAGATTGCAAGTATATTTGGATGGGACAAATGCACTTGGCTTCCATTGAATTCAGTAGATGCTAAACATACTTGTCAACTCAAAGCAGATCTCTTTGCAGGATCAAACTCTTAATGAGTGCTACTTAGATACCAGACAGTACAAATGCGTTCATTAATACTCATTCTTGGTGATGATACCTTAGCATATGGTTTGAATTCATGGCATTCTCCTATCAAAAGTAACAATGGTACCTGCATAGCTGAGGAAACCAATCTTTTTTCAGAGTTGTGTAGCTCAGGTGCACTTGGGTATGTACTCCGTTCTCCAATTGAAGGGGATTGTTACCAGGGCAGGTGCACTGTGGGTAGAAACTGCAAGCTGAGCACAGTTTTTCTCCTTCCCCTATAGAGCTAACCAGGATGCTTCAGTAACTTAACTATGTACAGATTTATTGATATCATAGAACCTAATGGAAATAGAAATAAATATAAATATATACAGATATTTACAACATGAACTATAGGCAATATATATATAATTCTTTACCACCACTCAGAACACAAGCAAGTAATATAAAAGACCTCGTATAAGGGTGTCAATAAAGATTATGGCAATATGAAACTCTACTAAAATACAAGCTCACAATCATGAAATACAAATACATAAAATATGAAGCACTAACATGCAAAATATAAGGCACAAGAAGAACCAATACTAACCCACATCTTTCAGGGGCACCCAGGGCCCAGGATGTTTTGGAGCAGTGACTGCGCTCCAGTGCCAAGGAGATTCCCCAGTGCCCTTCAGGCCCTTCCACAACCCAGCTAGAATAGCTCTCAAGGGGAAAAAAAACTCCAGAGCCAGGAAGTCTTCTCCTGCCTAGGCTTCCCTTCAGGGGGGCAGCTTCACCAGCCATAGGTGGATTTCCCCTCCTCTGTGGGAATCCCTTTTCCCGGCAACTCATGACTCCAGGGCCCCAGTGGGTGGTCGTTGGCTCCCTGGTGAGTTGCTGCCTGTCTTGCAAGGTCCCAGCTGCCTTGGGCTCCCTCTGGGCTGCCAGCCTGCTCAGGGCCCTGTACACCATCACGTGCACCAAGGGCTTTATCCTTTTGTGCAGGGTTGGAGACCCTGGCCACCTTGTGTGGCTCTTCAGTCTCAGTCTGCTCCCAGACTGCTTGTGAACCGGCTGTGCACCTACTACCTGGCCTTGTGCCAGGGGTGGGAGAGCCGAGCCACTCGAGGGCCCACAGGGTCTTGGTATGCTCCCAGACCCGCGATGCACTGTCCGTGCACCAAGTTTCTGGCCTCGTGCCAGGGGTTGGAGACCCAAGCTGCCTCGTGCAGCTCCCAGGGTCTCACTCCATGCACTGAGCTGTGCACCAACACTGCACTCCTAGCGGTGGGATTGGGGGATGCAGCTGCTCTTTCCAGCTCTTTTTTGCCCGTTCTTTTCTCCATCCCTCATCACAGCCGCACCCCCCCCCCCCCCAATGAGCTGAGCACACCTCTCTTTTATTCCCTCTGGAGGCTCCACCCCCAGATTACCTCAACCCGATTGGTCCATTTGCAGAGTGCAGTCTTCAAACAGGTCCGGGCTCTTTGCCTTGCCCTGGGTAGGGGCTGGGCAAGCCCCTCCCCAGCAGTTACCTGATTGGTGGGAATGCTCCACCAATCACAATCAAGCTTCTCCGAGTCCAGCATACTGGGCTGTTACCAGCAAGCCTGCCACAATCACATTTATTTTAGTTGAATAAGTAAATAGACTATTGTTCCTATTAACTTGGCAGAATGGTTTGAGAGCTAGCAACATATGAGCCACTACTAGAATGCAGCTAACAAGGCTGTGAGCAAACCTAAGACTAGATTGCAGAAACCTCTTTGTAGACCATGCACGTGGGCCAAACAACCCTTGTGACCAACACAAAAACATGACATTTATTCTCACATACTCATTGACTCATTTTGAAGAACAGATTTTCAAAAATCAAAGTCTGGCTGCAGACGTTTTAGAGGGACATGAACAGAATAAACTGTTCATTACAGGTAGTTTACTTGGCTGTTAGAAATTCATCATTTGCCAACATTATACCACACAGCCACCTAGTGAATAAACTACTTTGCACATTAGCGGGATGTTTCTGCTAAGATAATGAGCAGTCAAATTTGTCTAAAATGTTAACATTTAAATTATCATAATTACTTGTGAAGCTTAATGCTTCATCAAGTAGGACAATTCTCTTCTCTCAGAGCAGCACAAAATTTTAAAAAATTTGCATGGAAAACTACCTACTTATTGAAATCATTGTAAGTAGTACTGGCCATTATTCCAATGTATATCACATACTGCAGCCCTACATCCTGCCTTTGGTTTGGGAATTAATTCCATCTCTCGAGACTTCCCTGAACAAGATCCACTTACTTGAGGAAGGGTAAGTGGTGCCTTCAGGGACAAATTCTTTCTTGCAGGTCTGGGGTAGGGAAACTCAGTGCTGATATGCCTCCATGAGAGAACAGTGTGGTTTCTGCAGCCAGTCTTCTTCCAGGCCATCTGGAGAAATAGCGACTTATGTTTTGCTAGCAGCCCTGTTGCCAGAGGTCACATTAGAGATGCATTGAATCCATGAACCAACCCAGTAGCATAACTAGGCCTGAGTGCTGACTGTTGGGGGAATCCTGGAATGGAGACATGGGGAATAAACGGAGTGGTAGTACAAGGCTGTGCTCAGTCTGAACTTACTCGGGCGATGGAGGATGCAGCTGCATAGACCAGAAGCAGGAGTCCCATCGTCGGCTTCACTTTTCCTGTTTTGTAGTCAACAGCTCCTCTCAGGGTTGGATCCAGGGCATCCACAGTGGTGTGGTTGCATCTCTACCTTCTGGAGTGTATGTCATATACTGGCAGCTCCAGTTCCCTGTAGCCCTGGGTGCCAGGGTCCCCTGCAGAATCTGAGCTATGGCTGGAGCCCCAGGCTGCTGTAATATGCCTGGAAGCAGCAGGTGAGGAATTTCTGCCATGGCTGTCCTTATCTGACCCTGTTCTGCTGCAGCCAGGAGCTGTGGGGAACAGCTGTACAGGATATCAAGCTCAGTGGCATTAGCTCCCTCCCCCTCTACTCTTCTCTAGTGCCTTCCCAAGGGCCCCAGCTATAGGAAATGGCTACACAAGGTATTTCCTTCCGGTGCCTGCACCTGGGCAACAGGAGACACCTGCAGGGACTGAGCGGGAGTATATGGCCAAGCTCCATACCCCACAAAACCACTCACTGGAGCACCTGATTGAAGCAAGATAGGAGTGGCTCTGGGACCTTCCCCCAGGCCCTGGGTACAGTGGTTGTAGAGTCCCTGCCCCTTCCTCCCCACTCCAGAGGCAACCCCTGAACCAACCTTGCTGGGGGGGCTGGGGGCAATGGTGCCTGTGCTAGAAGAGAGGGGTACTGGAGTGGAAAGGGGAAGGGAGGGAGTCTTTTATGCTTTGTGGACTCTAAGTCCCCAGCAGCTGCTGCCGTGGTGCAGTGTCTGCTTGGTGGGTGGGGGGAGATCAGGGAAAAGATGGGCTGCAGCCATCCCTGCAGTGCTGGTGGCATCTCTCTCATACCCATTTTGAATGCCCAGATCTGTCCCTAGTTCCTGGGTTAACCCTCTCACAACTGCTGCTGAATTAAGGCTTTTACTGACAGGTTCCACGTACAATTAGCAGCAGCTGTGAGAGGGTTAACTGTGTTGCTGTTGCTGCAGTGCAAGGGGAGTGAGGCTGAGGAGTGGACTTTGTCCCACTCCCTGAGTTGGGACCCTTCAGCTACTGAGTGAGTTCGTACCACAGCAGGTAGCACTCTGCCTGCTCTGTCACCCTTGTTTTCCTGTGCTCAGCACAACCACAGTAAGTGCCTTATCAGAACTGGTATTTCTCATCATAATTTCTTTGTAAAGCAGCTATATGATTAGACTGGCTAAGATGGCCTTCAATTTCAACTTCTTAATAGCAGTTTCCTGTGCTACAGCATGTCCTTTTTCTAGTGATGTATTTCTATGTACCATCATAAATCTGAAGGCTATTTCTACCTTTCCTAAATAGCTTCCTAAATCCATATGTGCGTGTATATATATCCCTAAATATTATCATATGCCTTTAATGAATTGGTGTGCTTCAGAAATGGTCATAAATTCCAAGCATTAGGGCTAGGATCACACCCCTACTCTGCACACTTCTCTCATCATAGACTTTTCTACTTAAAGTGTCGTTCAGAGGAATAATTATACTCTCATGAAATCAGCTAAAAGTAAAGCAGTTTATGTCCAGTTCCTGTAGGCCTTGTCTGGTCCAGGCCAGGGTCCCAGTGAAGTTAGTAATTTTTTTTGCTTAAGTAAGGGTCTGATCCAAAGTGAATGGGCATCCTTCTACTAACTCCAAACAGTTTTGGGTTAGGGCACCAGTCCCTACTTTGTTTAATGGGAAACTTAGTAGCTCAGAGTTTTTTGGGTTTTTTTTGTTTTGTTTTGTTTTTATCCTGACATTTTGTTAGGCAGCAAATCTGCCTCTTTAAGGCTTCTTCTACACGCCACGGGGGTTTAATTCGGTTTAGTTCTCCCTAAATTGAAATGGTGGGTTTTTAAAAACGCTGCTTCAATTTAGGTAGAATTAAATTGAACTAAAGCCCTATGGCATGTACACAAGGGTGGGGGCCCAATCCTTACCTGCCTCTCTGGCAGTGCATGGGAGTGGGGGCAAGGTGCTGGTGCTGGTGGGCCAAGCAGTCCCTGAGCTGCACAGGGGCCCCCAGGCAGCATCTGCCTGCTGGCACCTGGCCCGGGTGGTCCTGCATGGCACCACAGCCATGGAGGGAAGCACTCCCCTGCCGCCACCACAGTTGCAGAGGGAAGCACCGGGCTTCCACACAGGTCAGGCAGGCAGGCTTGCCACTTTTTTTCTTCAGTGGAGCCTGCCTGCCTGGGCTGCCACCAGGTCCCATAGCCCCTGAGTTGTGTGGGGCCCACCAAGCCCCAAGCACATTGACTTCCAGTGCCCCGTGCACTGTTGCACTTTGTTAGGTAGCAAACTAAAACACCACGGAAGTGTTTTATCTTGCTACGTACCAAAGTCATTTAAAGTGGAATATGCCACTGAGCATGCAAACAGCACTGCCATTAAAGCAGTGCAAAAGGGCTTTTAAGTCACTTTAAAGGCCAATTTTGTGGTGTGTACAAAGGCCTTCATTGTCTAAATGAAAATTAATGTTACCAGTGTGTCCCAGGGGAACTGGGGTGGCAGGAGGACCCCAGGCCAAAAGACAGCCCCACTTACCTCTCACAGAGCCCAGAGAGCTGGAGGAGAGGCATGCGGCAAAACCACCGGTGAGGGTGATTAGCCGCGCGTATATCCAGCTGCGGCCGAGCAGCGTGGGCGGGAGACGCTGCCCGGGAAAGATAAAAAGCGGCCCCGGCGGGGCGGCTGACAAGTGGAGGCTTGAGGGGAGAGCCCTCACACGGAGGGGATCAGCCGCTGTGCCTGGCAGTGTGGGAAGCTGGGGGCAGAGCCAGAGCCAGGAGAGGCTCCGACGAAGTTGGCAGCAACGCTGACAGCAGAGCCGGCAGGGAAGCTGGCTGTAACACTGGTAGCAGAGCCGGCAGGGAAGCTGGCTGTAACGCCGGCAGCGGAGCCAGCTGGAAAGCCGGCAGTAATGCTAGCCGCAGAGGCGGCAGTAAAGGTGGGAGCAACACCGATGGGGAATCCAGCAGGTGCACCTGCAGTGGAGCCTGCGGCAACACCTATGGAGGAACCGGAGGCAGGAGTCGAGAGAGCAGCATCGGGACAAGTCGGCACTGAGACCTAGGAGCGAGCCTGCACGGGAGCCTTGGAGAAGAGGTAACAAAGGGGCATGTCCAACGGGGCCTCATCGGGCCACACTGGAGGGCGGCCGAAGACCGAAGTGGGGTCGGACAGTGGACCTTTGTGGCCCACAGCGGCCTTAGGAAGAGGCAGGGACTCAACACCCCAGTGGGGTGAGCCGCCCGCGCTGTGGAACCTGAGCCCAGGGCAATCCACACGGCCCAGAGGCACCCTTTTGGGCCTCCTGGCCCAGTAGTTTAGGGGCCTTAGTTATCTTGGTGGTGGGATAGGCACGTCACATCACAGGGTGATTAGTATAGGGCGATAGGGAGTCTTGTTGGAGGGACCAGGTCGGAAGACCTCGTCAACCATACACCTGGCCTGAAAACTGAGGCACGCAGCTGGCAAGCCGTGGGCAGAGGTTAGGGGAAGAGCTGAGGACACCAAAGGGGCCCGAAGATCAGCAGCCCAAGGTGGCAATTGGCCGGGGTGTAGGGGTGGGCCGAGCCCCATGAGTACCTGCTGAGAGGCGTGACGACCCTGGAGGCTGCCCCAAGGGGGAACCTCTCCACTGAGGCAACATCCCAAGTCGTGGCAGGCGAGTTAAGGGGACCCCCCCTGACGTCACCAGGGGTAGCCTGTGGGGTCCACCCGTGAGCCCAGGACAGACACCATCCATAGTCTGGGTTACGGCCGCGTGGGAGCGCTTAATTGAACAGAGGCAGGCACACAGTGCTGTGTGTGTGTGTGTGTGTGTGTTGTGTTGTTTTTTAATGCCCTTTGGCTTGGAAGAAAAAAAATGAATTTGAGAGAGGTGGTCTGATTTCCTGACGGCATTTCTTGTAAGGCCCATTGCTTCTGTCATTGTTACACTTTGCAAAAGCAGATTGCCTTGGTCAGTATGGCACAGCGTGTTGTCTGTCAGTTTAATCACGTCATGATTTTATTAAATATTTTACTGCTTAAAAATTCAGCAGCTGAGGCAAATGTACAGGGACTCAGGATGGACTGAACAAAGAGTTCATGTGCTGCCCCATCTTGTTTCCATTTTCTAAGGATGTTCCCTCTCTAAAGAATGGGAACAATTCATAAACACTGAAACACATTTCCTTAAAATTGATTAAGAACATAAAAGCAACTGCATGCCAGCTGTTCACTAAGAATAACAAAACTGTCAGGGAAAACTGTTTTTTCCCTGCTGGCATTTTGAGACTGGCAGAGGGAAGGAAGCTTTCTGAGATCTCTGAATTCAGTATCTTACACAGAAGGGCTTTGTTCTCTGGTTACATTGGCCCATCTCTAGTAACTTTTACAGCTCATCTGTTAATTTTCAGTGGGTTTACAAGCTAAGTTAGTGATTTAATTGGGAGTTTGCTAGTGATATTCATCCCCAGGGATGCATCCCCAGGGATGCTGTTGGATGTCAAAGGCCCCTAGCTAGAGACCTGAATAAGCATGTATTTCTGTGTGTGTGTGTGTGTGTGTGTGTGTGTGTGTGTGTTGATGGCTTCTAGGTCTGCATATAGGAGATACTGCTTGACAGTAGGAAGAAACTAGCTGTGACATTTAAGGCAGCAGCTTAGAGACAGGTAATTTCAAGAATTTGTTTTCTCCCTCTTATTTACTCTGATTGTTTGGGGTTTATGATGATCTCAATTTTTTGACAGCTGAGTGTTTGTTAAAGTTTATTCATGGCCGTTAACAAGTCATGGTCCCGGTACATGCAGCCACCATCCTTAGGCTGTTTGTTATAATAAGGCTTACCTCTGTTACACAGCTACCTTATTCTGGGTTCCAGCTCCAACTTATTTATCATCCTGTCACAATTATTATACTTCCAGGACTAGCTTGAAAACAGATTTTTTTATACTGTGTATGAAGGGTCTCTCTAAGTAAAATAAATGAATTGAACAGGAAAATGATTAACCTTGCTGTGTCTAATTTCTCCCAAAGGAAAATGAGTTCTTAGACTCCTTTAAAAGAAAAAAAATCTTTTAATGGGTTTGGCTAAAAGGGATATGGCCAAATATCTTAGCCACCCCCTACAGCTCCCATTTTGATATATCTTAAAATATTGTCACAAGGATAGAAATGTTCTCTGGATCTAGAGAGAGTTTAAAAAGGAAATGTCCATTATTCTGCCAACCCCCCCCCTCCCCTCCCCCAACAGTCACTGATTCATATAATGTCTATCCCAAAACACTGGGTCTCCCTCTGCTGGCCGTGCAGCAGCACTTAACAGAGCTATTTCAGAGCAGTATTTGCTGAAAAACATGCTGACATGCATGTGAGCATGTGTATGTGCAAGTGTGAGGGGTGAATTAAACTAAAATGGCATGTGTTACTTAAAAAGAAAGAAAGAAGCCCCAATACTCTTGCTTTAGGAAGGGCTAGCCAGTATTTAAACTGGAAAAGAATGACCAGAGTAGACATTTGACAGCCTTCTTCCAAGCAGTTAATAAATAGAAGAGGATCACTCTTGATTGTTAGCTGAACCTCATTCTGCCGTACCGTTCTCTCTCAATCACTGGAAATTCCTTCCTTGTGCTGCAGCTGTATCAAGAATTAAACACAGCATGCTACGCTCACTTGACAGGACCACCACCTGACATTTTAGGGAGCGGAGATGTATTGTAAAAATAGCTCACTTCTACCTGGAATCCAGGTGTGGGTGGTTACTGTTCTTTGTTTTAATTTAATTTGTTTATTCTTGTGCTTCTAAATAAATACAACCATCACTAGTACGGTGGTGGATCTTTCCATTTTTCTGTTAGTCCAGAATCATTGGAGAGATACCTGTAAAGACTACAGCATCATACTTTTGGAGTACTCTAATGCACATTCTAGTGGTAATTAAGATATTACACCCCAATGGGGGAGAGACCTAAACTGACAGTTAAGGGGGAACAGGCAATGCCAACCCCATAGAAGCCAATGACAGCCATGCTTTAAAATGGATTAGACCCGAAATAAATCAAGCTAGAATTGATACCAGTAGTAATGAAGATGTGGTGGCATGGACATAAGTTTCAGCTGAATGAATATATGCTTCAGTCCTTGCTGAAGCTAGTGTTACTATGGAACAAAGTATCACAATGAAGCCAGTGGCCATACCTAGCTTCTGCTCTGGGAGCTAACTTTAGTTGAAACCAGTGCAAGCACATTTTCACTACTACTGTTATCCTTGCTAGCTAACTATGCTGTCTTCAGACCTGCATTTTGCTGAGCCAACGTACCTTTGTGTCTGTTTACTTCCCAATACCTAAGCAGTGTTAGGGTGTATGTGCACCTAAGCAGTGTTAGGGTGTATGTGCACAATATGCTCTGGGTAAAATGTTATGCTTCCCCTGTGCTAGAGTGGGGGAAGAATGTAACAAGCTCATCTTCATTCATTAGCCCATGATGGGGACGGGCTCCTAGTGCTGGTTGCTGGCCTTGCTAGGTGGATCTGGGGGACGCCTGGCAGAGCACAGTGTGAGCAGGGGCACAGCCCCATCAACTGCATCGTGCAAACCTCTTGTGTAAGTGTGGTGAATGCTGCCCTTTTTCTAACTTGGTTTGATCTTGCATGAGTCACACCCAACTAGAGTCCTGTACATAAAAATACTTAACAGTAATAGTCCCTTTTTGAGTGCAATCACAGAAATGAGGCACTTTCCACCTGCTGAAGGATTGTTCAGGGATATGACTGTGTTGTATGAATAGTATTTCTCCATGGGGACTCTTCCAAACATTGTTTTATGAGGGGACAGGATTGCTCAAGTGCTAGGCTCTCTAGCCAGTTACTCCTCGTCATGTTTAGAAATGTTTAAATTTTAAACCAGTTTAAAGTTATTGCCATGTGTGAAAAGTGTTGATGGCATCATACCAGGCCATAAGCAGGCAGCCATTCATGTTAAAGAGAGCATATGCTGCTGGTATATCTGTTTGTTAGACAACAGGATGGACAAGGAGAGAAGGTATTCATTGCAGTATCATGTTATGTGTTCTGAAAGCCCAGCTCAAGGCATCTAAAATCAGCCATCCAAAATGGGTGGATACTTTTAAACTGTCTTTGGGCCTCAGTTCCCCATCTGTCAAATGGGAGGAAAGAATCCATCATCGCTCAGGGGTATGATAAAAATAAATATTTTAATGTTTATGAAATGCTCAGGAATTGTTGTGGTATATGTCCTAGAAAAGCCTACAAGAAGATGTGTATCCGCAGAGCACAGTTGTAATAATTGCATTAAATAAACCCTGAGGCACACGCTGAATAAGGTGAGGATCAAGTGGAGAAAATAGCCTGTAATCATGTGACGGAAGACTGGATCATAGGGTGCCTATCTATAGATGTGCATGGGGATGGGTGGGGGGGGGCAGGTTTTAATTAGAGCTGTTCCTGAAGAGCTGCTCTAATTAAAATACCTCACTGTCATGTGTATTAAGTGCCCTTCATTTCAAAATGGTTCATTCAACGAGTTTTAGTTAAAGCGCCCCTGCAGCCATTTTGAAGTGTGGAATACTTAATACACGTGACGGTGATGCATGCTGGAGCATCTAATTAGAACGCTCCAGCAGACTCCATTAGAATGCATTGAACCACTTCTATAGGCAGGGGTGGTCCAACCATTAGGCGACCTAGGCGGTTGCTAGGACACCAAAATTTGGGGGGGCACCAAAATTATATGCAGAACAAAATGATAGGAACATCATTCTAAATAACAGCCCTGGCCAGCTACAACTCCACCTTGGTCTAAGACCTTTGTTTTGGTAAGGGGAGAAAGACCTCTGAAAAGATCTCGGAGGGAAGATCACTGGAATCATGACTCCTACCTCTTCCCCTATATTGGAAGTGGTGGAGGCATTGAAGTACACAGTTCACCTAGGGTGCCAATTACCCTTGGACCAGCCCTGTCTACAGGCATCTATAATGCCTCTACACACCAAGAGGCTGAATTAAGTTTGTACTAGTGACTTGTATTCATCACTTGAGTGCAGCCATAATTCGTTTCAAATGATAATAAACCCCAGCTTTCTGCTGCATATGGGCATACTAACAGTTTGCCAGATCCAGGACTTCCCCACCATCCCTCATCTGGCAGCATGTTTTTCTTGTCTCTTCCTTGACTAATCTTGATCTCCTCCTACATAGTCGCAGACCTTCCATTTCACCCAATGAATCCTGCTCAGGGGTACTCATTTCTGGGTCTTCCTTTTATATGCTTAAATAATTTATGATAGCTGCATAAGCCCAAGCAAACTATCCCTTTCACACCTTTGAATGCATCTTGTTTCTCTATGTACAAATTACAGTTGATATTTTGAATGTTAAAATATGGTAGTAGGATAAAAGAACTGCAAGGTGATACATACTTACAAATGGACACATACATGCTTGTATATCATTCATTATGGTGATATAGGTACAGAGATACCTAGATATATATGTCACAGCGGTATTTCAGGAGAACCTCTGCAGATGTATATTAATATTTTCCCTCTGAAAGGAGGGAAAGTAGAAGCCTCTCTAAACTAGAGGCAGTGAGGTAGGGCTTATCTATACCATGTCAAAATGTATCCCAGGAGGACCAGACTAAAAGCCCACCCTAGCCTGCTGATGTGGTCCAGAGCTGGAAGTTGACTTGTGAGGCTATCCTGGGCTCCCCCCACAGCGCCTGCTCTTCAACCTTCTGTCTCCAGTGAGTCTGAGGTTGAACTCTGGAGCTGACTCCTGAATAGCCTTACAGGCAAACTTCTGATCCTGGGGCAAGTGTTTGGACTCAAGTCAACAGGGTGCGCTCATTCCCATCCTCCCCAAGATCAGCTGCTAATGCAGAATAGACCAGCACAAGGAGCATGATCAGAGGTCAGGAAAACAGACCTTATGACGACAGGCTGAGAGTTTTGGGGCTGTTTAGCCTGGAAAAGTGTAGACTCAGGGGTGATCTGATGGCCACCTATAAGTTTATCTGGGGTGACCACCAGTATCTGGGGGAACATTTGTTCACCAGAGTGCCCCAGGGGATGACGAGGTCGAACGGTTATAAACTACTGCAAGACTGTTTCAGGCTGGACATAAGGATGAATTTCTTTACTGTCCGAGCCTCCAAGGTCTGGAATAGCCTGCCACTGGAGGTGGTTCAAGCACCTACATTGAACACCTTCAAAAGTAAATTGGATGTTTATCTTGCTGGGATCCTGTAACCCCAGCTGACTTCCTGCCCTTCGGGTGGGGGGCTGGACTCGATGATCTTCTGAGATCTCTTCCAGCCCTAATGTCTATGAAATCTATGAAGAATAACCAAGGACCTTGCAGGCTAGTGAAGGCACTGTCACTGAGTTCTCTGTTCATCCATTTGAGGCACTGATTTATGTTTTAACATGAGGCCTTTGCTTTATCTGATACATCAAAAATCAAAAGATCAAAGCAGACCCAATAACACCTTTTAGATTTGCACAATCTCTTTTTCCCTTTCCCTTCTCATTCACACTTGGTCCCATCATGTGTAGGAAGGGGAACTCCAGTACAAAGTGTTTGCATAAATTTTCCTGTTCCTTATGAGGCTAGTGAATTGTATTGCCCTTTTCCTGGAGGCATTTCTGTTCTCTAAACTTCTTGTCATTGTGTTGCAGCATAGACATCAAAGACATGGTTTATAACCAAATGGGACTGCAGTTAATTTATTAACTTATAGATATTATCTGAAGCCACTAAACATAGTTGTAGACTAAAATATGTGGTACCAGGGGAACATAAAGTTTGGGAGTTAATCCTAGATATGAAAGGATGACCACTTAAAAATACCAGAGTAGTGCAACTTATTAGTCATTTTTCCTAATGATTTAATAATTCCATATACTGCCAGGTATGGGGTGAGTGTATTGGGTATAAAGGAACACCAAATATGAAGGTTCTCATCAAGAAAATTGGCTTGGATTTTATTCCAGTCTTTGGTGACTGAAAGTTGTCACCCTTTGGCCATAGGGTGGCCTTTGTGAATTGAATTTTCTGTTTGTCCTGCTCCGAATGGATATGTGTCCACATTAAATAACCCATCACCAGAAACGGCCCTAGTTAGTAGTGTCAGCAGAGATATCAAGGAACTAATGGCGACTGAAGTATACTTACTGATAAGAACCATTTCCTTTGCAGTGAAATTACTGTAGAGAAGCAAAATGAATCACAAAGACTGGGGACCAGACTGTGCAAGAGACTGTTAGTGAATTTCACTTTTAGGTCATAGGTCTGAATTTGGCCAACTTCCATTAGTGACAGTGAGGCATTGCTATCTGATGGCAGGCTCCTTACTTGTAGGAATAGCTCTTTCCTGATGGAAAGATGTCCACAACAAAACCTTCTAGAACAAAGGTAATACATCTTAGAACAGTGTGAGGAAGCTTGGTCTGCTACACCTGTTCTATAAATTAAACTCGAGGTTTTTAAAGTTATTTAGGCAAACAAGATTTTCAAAATCACCTAGCCCCTTTAGTAGTTCCCACTAGGCATCTACATGTATTGTTAGGCACCTAAATTCCTTAAAAAATCTGGATTTTAATATTTTAGACCATCCATCAGGCACCTTTAGCAGCACAAAATGTAGACTCCTTGAATTGAATAAGCCTACTTTACTCTTTGAAATGAGATGGTATTAAAGGTTCTTGAGATGCCCCTTCTTGTCAGTAAATATCCAATTTATTTATGAGGAGTATTCTAGTAACACGCAGCTGTAAGGCCATGGCTTTGAACTGTAGTAAATTATGTTAGCCCTCTTGAAACCACTCAGTAAATTCAGTTTCACAGGGAAAACCAGTTTAACCATAACAAAAACCAATGTAAAGAAAAATCCAATTTAAGTTTACATATAAGGGAGGCAGCTAAGGTTCAAGACAGTTCTCAAGTTCTGCATTATAGTTGTAACAGGAGCTGGTGAACACTGATCCACTTGTAAATGGTGGGTATATTTTGTAACATGGATCAGGTGAGGTGTATGATGCTACTGTGTGGGTGCGTCTACATGAGATGCTTCATGCACCAAAGACAATCTACTGTGCATTGGCACAGTGGACAAAACCTGTGCTAATGCACAGTAGCTTTAATCTAATGAGTATTAATGTAACTAAAATACTGTTCATCTGATGTAATGTGCAGTAACACCGATTATAGGGCATTTGGTACCTGTCATTACAGGTATTAAGCTTAATGCACTGTAATTGTGGAACATTAATGAATGTGTTGATGCGCCCTGTGTCACGTGAATCTTTATCTTGATTACGCAGCCTGGTAATCTCTCCATTCCTCATTTATTTCCCCCTCTTCAAAATAGACACATTTGGAGATATTCCTACCATAATGGGGTTGGGAAGCTTAATTCACTATTTTTTATATTGTACTTTGAGGTTTTTTTTACTAGAAGGGATCATCTATGTGCAAAATATTAAAGCTGTTTCAAACATTAATGGCTTGATTTAGCAGGTTGCTGTGTACTCTGGCCCAGATCCAGCAAAGCATATAAGCATGTTCTTTAAGTTTTCTTTGTTGTTACTCATGTACTTAAGATAAGGACATGAATATAGAGATGGAATGCCTAGTCCTTTATAAAATCAAGTCCTTAGTAATCAGTGAGGCTCACCGCCAAGTTAATTATTACAAGTAAGGCAGCTTTAATTGAGACTCTCCATGCTTTTATCAGATTTTTGGTAGCTTGCTCTTGTTGGTATCTCTTACTAGCAAAAGCCGTTTCCTTCTTTTTGAGCCTTAATGGGAATCGTATTAATAATGGATCCACTTCAGCAAATCACTTAAGTACATGATTAATTTTAAACATACAAGTACCCTTGCTAGCTTCAGTGGAATTCCACGGATTTAAAGTTGAACAACTGGCTGAAGATTTGCTAGATCAAGACCTATTCCTTTTTTTTCTGCTTTTCCTCAAAAGATAGCAGTTTTTCTATATTCATTCAAATGCCAAAAATAAATAAATAAATAAAAATACAGCCATTATCACATAAACAATAATGATCTTTTTTACCAGTAATATAGCACACTTTGCACCAACAAACCAGATGATTTGTTTGGATTTTAACAGGCTTTCTGGTTACACAGCCAGTAAGCTATTAATCTTTCAGAACTCCATATACTCTTTTCTTGAAAAATGAACCAAGATGAGGTTTTTTTTCTTTTCTTTTTGTTTTTAAATAAGTGTCCCTAAGCATTTGGATTGAAATGCATTGTGTTTATTCATTAGTCATCTTCTTAGTCAGGTCACTCTTTAAAATAGTAACTCACAAGACCTTCCCTTGTGTTCTGGTTGTGTGGGTTTTGAAAAATCCACATAGGCTAGGGACAGACATTCAAAAATCTGAGCCTGAATTGATTCAATCTTTGCAGGTTAGTCTAACCTGGCTAGGCTGAATCAGTTTGCAACTGCACAGACATCCCAGAAATGCAGGTGCATGCCTGCAGTGGCTCAAGCTAGAAGCTGGGGGGCATTAAAGCAGCTCTCCATTCCCTTCCACAGTGCTGAGCTGAGGGGGCATGGCCAGGTCAGCAGGATGATCTGATTAGGGAGGGGTTGCCCCCACCTTTCTGACCAGCCCATTAGGGAATTGATAAATACTGTGTTATTGCCCTATTAAGAAAACCACAGAGGAACATTACCAGCTACCTGTTGACTGTGCCTTTGTTCTGTGTGCCACAGCACAGACCATAGCCAGCATGTGGTCTGCTAGCTAATGCTGAGAGGTGTCTGTGCAAGGCAGAGGGAATGGGGCAATCCATGCTCAGCAGGGATTGGGGAAGGGAGGGGAGGAGGGAGAGCAGGGTGAAGCCAGGCAGATACCTGCAGTCTCTGCTGAGCTCCAGCCAGGAAGCAGAGGGGAGGGAATAGCTCTGCTGTAGAGCAGAGAGCCCTGCCCAGACCAGAGAGAATGCTAGGATGCTGGGGGAGTCTGCTTTAACTTAAACCAGCAAGGGGTCTGGGACAGACATTGCATAAACTGGTTTGACCCAAATCAGTTAAGTCTGATGCTACATTCAACCAGGTTTATCTCAAACCAGTTTCAGCCATTGTCAGTCTGGTTTATGTGCACCGAACATCTGTTCTGTTACAGGTTTAAATCAGTTTCTGATCACTTAAACCAGTTTATTTGTAATGTAGATTATGGCTAGGAACAGACATTTAGAAAAGACAAAATGATAGGAAACATCAGGTGATAGAAACCTCTATACCTGTCTTCATAAGAAGATTAGACTCTCTCCCTGAGTCTTGCAGAGCAATTTTCAGCTTTTGCATAACCTAATCCAGAGGTTGGCAATCTTTCATGAGTAGCAGGCTTCTGCTATTGCTCCCCTTTGCAGTGCCTTCTTCCACAGTGACCAAGCTGCCTAGTGTTGATTCTGCTACGTGCCTCTGTCACCTTCATGTTTTCTACCTATTCCTATGCCCAGTAGTGAGGCGGGGTGAATTTAGCAGTGACAGTAAGCAGTACCTGCTGTAGAGGATGAAAGGGGACTGTAGAGGGAATCATTGGTACAGTGGAGGGAAGAGAAAGGGGAATGTGCAGGACAAATATGCATGCCTCCAATCCTCCATGTCAGTGCAGGCTCCAATCTCTTCATGGGCTGGATGCAGCCTGTGGGCTGTAGGCGCCAACTCCTGAGCTGATCTGTTCTGACTTCCTGTTTTTCCCTGAAGTACTGTTAGGGCCTTGTTACACATTATGCTAAAAACACAAATGTTAATTAGTTTAGTGTTTGGTCTAGTGGAACAGTTGCACCTGAAAGCAAAAATCCTTCTCTGACTGCCCTTCACCTGCACAGCTGTGACTTGCCATTAGAGACTTGGTGAGAAGGGGCAAGAGTGGCTCATTGTTCCTGCCAGGCAGAGAGCGACCCCACCACTGTAGCAATTGCAGTGAGACTAGAAAGCACTGGGGAGCTGCTGCAGCTTGATAAGACCAAGCTGCTTCCCTGGGGCTGTCTGGTCTCATCAAGCTGTGGTAGCTCTGCACTGAGGACAGGGCTGCCAGGGCTTAAGCTTCCACAGACCCAGTCTGTGTGGAGCTCCTGTCTCAGTTCCAGTGAGACCAGAGAGCCCAAGGGAAGTCGCGGCCCTGGAGCTCACTCGCTCTGCTCAGCTGAACTCTTGAGAAAGCTCTCTCTGGCGGCCATCCTGCTGCTGGCTGGGCTCCCTGCTGGCCAGCCACACACCACCTGAGCTCCAAGGGGCGTGATCCTTTTTTTCTGCTGGAGTTCATTTCCCCCCCGCCCCTTTCTGTGCTGCTGCTGACAAGAGCAGTGAGTTGGTCCTGGTGGTGCTGGGAGGCACGGCAGCCACTGGGGACCCCGGGGCTGCAGCACTTGCTCTGCCCTGTGACTCTGGGGGGAGAGGTGCTGTGCTGAGCCCCACTGGCCCAGTGAACCCACTCGCCCTGACTCAGGAGGCATCGCTGCATTCTGGGATGGCAGCAGCAAAGACTGGGAGTTGCTTTGAAGAGGCATGATGGCTGCAACAGAAGCCATCATGGTCTTGATAAACAGGGAAGGTAGCAACCAACCAAGGAAAGAGACTCTGAGTCCAAGAATCAAAACCATTATTGAAAGTATGCCCTTCTGTTATAGAAGTGACTGTAGCTATTTAATATATCATATCTATGAGCTGACTTTCAGAGGTGGTGCATCTCCCACTGAAATTAATGCTTAGCTATGAATGCCTAAAACCAAGCCATGGATGGCAAAACTCCACTGAGCAGAATAGCTTTAATTCTTGCTAAACCTATGCTGAACCAATGTACGGACCCTTTGGTTGGCACCTCTCCAGCTCAACTGCATCAATGCCAGAGATCCTAAGCCTTCTGGTTTTAAATATAGCAATAAGATCTTTATCTTTGAGGTGTGTATGTGAGTGCTTGAGTTACTGTCTGACAGCTCAATGTATATATGTGACTGCAAATCGGCTCCAAACCATCTTCCAAGTTTCTAGAGTCAGTCAGAACTGCCTGGCTCTTTTATTTGTAGTTCTGTTTGCATTTCAAACATAGGGAAACCCTGCTCTTTCAAATGAATTTCAAATGAAGGAAACCGTTACCTGTGTTCTGGAGGGTTATGTTTACACTAATCAACTTCCTCTTGGGTTCGTTTTAGATCAGCTGGTGTTCTAATGCCAGCTCCTCATAGCACCTGAGCATCTAAACTAGCACCTGTTAGGATCAAACCCCATTGACCTTTTTATTTACCGATTCAGACAATAACACAGAGTTTAGCCTCCATTTGCTTATTCAGCTTCCATGGTCAACTTAAGAAATACTTTAATACACAGTGGGCACATCTACATGATACATTTACTGCAGAGCTGCTTGATAAACTGCACAGTGAAGTCTCCATGTCTACACATGCAGCCCTATTAGGCAGCAGGAAACTTACTCTGCCGCAGGTTAAGACTTGTAAATACAAGTATTATTTTGCAGCAGTGTTATTTAGTGCACAGCAACACACGTATAGATGCTGCTGGGGCTGTCTGGGGCTTCAGCATGTGTGCTGCCTGCCGGTTAGCCCCTGACACCGAAGCACCCTCATGCACCAGCTCCTCTGCAGCACATTAAGCCAGGTTGGAGCAGCCCCAGATTAGCAGGCTGACCCCCCAGGTCTCCTGCCAGCTGGGGCTGCTCTAACCTGGCTCAGCATGCTGCAGTCTTGGGCATATGTGAAGATGTGGTGCTAGGGAGCAATAAACACCAGCACAACATGCACCAGAGTTTATTGCTTTGCATTAGTTTCATGTGTAGATGAACTCATAGAATCCAGTTTCACTAAGCCTAGGCCTGTAATGCTTAATAAAATATTCAGCCACAAGCTTCATTGTGGATCTAAATCTGAAACAGTGAGGAGACAATTATGTACTGCATTCAAATAATCAGTGGGAGGACGGTGGCAAAGACAGTTTACAAGGACCTCACTCTGCTTTGACATGGGGAAAGTTCTCCCTTTGGTCACTTGGGGATCTTTCAGATTCTGGATCCTGCATTGGAGTGTAGGTTCTGTAAGGGTTGACAATTGATTTGTAAGTCTGATATACCCCAAAGTACCTACTGGTATTAATAACTCTCCCCATAGAAAAGAGGTAAGGATAGCATTTGAAAAGTAGTCCATATAAATGTATGTGTGCCTATTCAGACATAACTGGTTTGCTCTGTTGTGTTGAAAGTTTGGGGTGTTCTGTTTCTTTATACAATTATCACAACTGGAAACAAAGCACCTACTGGCGAGGCAAGAAGGGTCAAACCCTGCACTAGTTTAAAGGACAGTACTGTGTTCAGCTCTCAGATCCCAACTGTTAATAGACACAAGACCCTTATATCTGTTACCTCTTTAGTCTTATCCTTCTACACTTCTCTTCTTTTGAAGGACTTTTTGAAGTGCACTTGCACTTTATTTTTCTGTGTTTGCTATTGATTTTACTTTTTCTTTCAGATCCTTTTTTAAAAATTTCTATGTATCTTCCTTCCAATGCATGCCCCAATAAACTGGTAATATGGAAGGTCATATAGGTTACTGCATCCCTGGCCTGCAGGGCAAACTGGGCTATATGGCGCTGAACAATCCATCAAATGAAGCATAGTAGACCCACACATTAGAAACATAGATTGGCCCATGATGCAAACTTCAGATCTAACTCTGTGTACAATTTTTCCAAAGTTAATAGATGTTCCCATCTCACACTTGAGATGATCTCTGCACAGTGCTGTAAAATCATATACATACCCCACACCTTCAACTTCAAAGTGCATAAATAGTAATATTAGAGTAAAAAAATAAAGCAGTCTGCTTGTTTTATTTGTCCATGGCTAAATGCTTGGTGAGATCTGACTTTTGATTTATTGGGTAAGAGGTAAATTGGAGTCCAGAAGAAACTTTGTGCAGTGGCTTGGAATAGTGTTGCTTTAGGAATAGGCCATCCTGCAACTGTTCAGATGGTTGGACTGGGTTACCCTGATTCTATGGCTAATTTAAAGCTAGCCTGGTTGAGTCTAACCAAGGGGCAGAATGGACACAGCTTAGGAAACTGATGCTTATGCGCACTACAGTATGGCCTAAGGCCCTGCTTGGCAAGGCCATAGAATATACACATGATCATATACACATGATCTGAGCCCATCAAACCAAGAAGTGATCATTATGCATAAGAGCTTACAATATAAATTGGAGATGAGACAATGTGTGTATGCAGCCAACTGAAGAGCACAAGGAAACTATGAGACTGTTAAATAGAGGCATTTGCTAAGCTGCTGGTTGTATTCACAGAAGGATCCTCTTCTGTTTCCATTCCTGCAGGTCGATATCCACAGGTAAACAAAGGCACTTACATTCAGATCCCTTTGGTTGAAGAACTAAAAAGCGGGGCCTGGGGAGCCAAGGTTATGCAGAAGGAGGGCAACTCTGTTAACCTGTCCATCATGTCTGCACCAGACTGCATTGTTGGGAAATTTCGCTTGTATGTTGCTGTCTGGACCCCCTCTGGCATCATCAGAACCAAGAGAAACTCAGCAACTGATACCTACATCCTGTTCAATCCCTGGTGCCAAGGTGAGAGCTGTGTAGAAATCACATACATGAGTTCTGCACAAAGTTTCAGCAGTTTACCCAGGCTTTTGGTGAGGCAAGGGCCCGATATAGCTTAGGGTGACTGTGGCTGTTGTCTGGACATGATTTGAATGTGGTTGGTTACTTTCCAAGGAAGCAGTAGTTTTTTATATGATTATATGTTCGCTTCGGGCAAGAGAGTTGGAAAGTAAGTGAGTATTCACTTTATCTTGCCCTTGACTCCCCTCCACAGGCACAGCACGCTCTTTCAGCACCCAGGTGGGAGAGGAGGGGGAATTATGATGGCCATGGGAGAGACGAGTCTTACCTGCCCAGGCTCTACTCACTTGAGTGGTAGCTGCTGCTGCTGGCATACCAACATGGCCTTGGGTTGCTGCCACTGAGAAGCAGGCATCGGCATGGATTCCCAGGGTGGGAAGGAAGGGTGCTTCTAGTGCCCCATTCATTACCCCCCATTCCTGGGGGCAGCACTGTGCCTCTAATCCAAACCCTCCCACCCCAGCACTGCTGGGCAGGGGGCTATGCCTGCCTGGCTCCTAAGACCAAGCTGTGCCTGCCATAGCGAAGACTGCTATGGGGAGGGGACCATTCTGGTGCCTTCTTAGTTGGCACCCTGTGCTGGTGCCCTGATTGCCCCCATTTAGTTATGTTACTGCTCTCCTCATTCCCAAGTAGTTACTGAGTTTTCCCACTAACTTTAGTGGGCTGTTCTTCAGGCCCTGTTTGTATGTGTGAAACTGATAGTTCAATAAACCTGTGTTCATTTCCAGGAAACTGGCCTTTGGCAAGGAGATCAAACCATTCACATAGTGCATAGCAAACTAGTGGAACCTACTGCCACAAGATATTGTAGAAGCCAACAATTTAACCAGGTTTAAAAATGGATTAGACAAACTCATTCCAGATTGGTCTACCAGTGGCTATTAAACACACCGGTAGGGTTGCAACCCCCAAAGTAGGACTCCCTAGGCCTTTCAATGCTGGAAGATGTAAGGGAAAAGGGGCAGAGGACAAATCAGTTTGGACAGGCCCTGCATAAATACTTTTTCCATCCAGCCTGTGCCACAGGGTACTGTGTTAGATGTATCTGTTCTCTGACCCACTATGGTATCCCTTATGTTTAGGGACCAACCTAATTCGCTGGGGTTGCCCCCTGATTTTGCAGGTAGAACGTGAGCCCAGGCACCCATTTCATGGGCAGAGTGTGGCAGGCCCCCCATGCTGCTGATTGGCCACAGAGGCTTCCTGTTATGTGGCCCCACTCCTTGTGTCTGGCTGTGAGGACTGTCTGTCATGCAGCCCTGCCCCTTGCCACTGATTAGAGATGGGCAGGGCCACATGACAGGCAGCCCTCACACCCAGTCATCAGTGAGGGGCAGGGACAGCAGCTATCTAGCTGGCTGTCCCTTCTCCCCCTTCCCTGCCTGGCAAGCTGTCATAGCACTTGATAAGTTTTTGGGGTTTTTTTAATTATTATTCTGTGGATTTTGCAGGCAAAGCTGGATTTTGTAAAATCCACGAAATCGCATATATGGTAAATTCCTACTTATGTTCTTATGCCTTCCCAACTAATACGTGGAATAAAGGACTACATTTGTAGAACCTCCTGTTCCACGTTCACATGTAAAAATCAGCACCTTGTTCACATGTGCCAAATGCCTTCATAGTTTGTGATGAACAAGTTTAGCATTATTAATAGAGTATGTCAGTCTGCTACACTCTTTCTTTTCTACATAGAATGATTTCTGCCAAGTTTATTACTTGCCTTTGGTCCAAGAGAATATTAGCAATGATTAGCTTTATGTATTATTTAGGAAGAGGTTTGTTAACGTTGAGTGGAATTAAGTAGAAACGACTGAAAGGAACAGAGACCATGACTTTAGTGTATAATGTAAGCGTGTTGGAAAACACTGGGCATCTTAAGGCCACAACGATAGCTACTTCAGGACTTTGGGGACAGATGTGAGGGGAGGTGTAGCTATGACAAGTGGGAGGAGTCCCAAGCAGAAGTAGGATCGCAAATGTAACTTTCTTCTGAATAGATAACTTTCCCCCCCTATGCTTGTTATAAGACTATTCCAGTCCTAGCCAGTGAGTCGTGGCTCTATAACTCAAGCTATAGCACAGTGTTTCCAGCTGTGATGTCCCTGGTTCAATACCCAGTATGGCAACCAGCACACACAGTCACATGAAGACAAACCCAGTGCCAAAATCTTTAAAAACGCAAGTTGCCTAGTGAAAATTCATGAATGATGTACACACCCTGTATGAGTTTTCATGTTAGATGACTAGCCAGTGTACATCTGAACTCCCGCCCTTAAGCTAAGTAGTCTTGTTGAGTAAGGCCCAACAAATGCAAGTCAAATTAAACAAAAAATACCATGTTGGTGGAGGAAATAAGTAAGACAAGCTATAAACAGTGATGCAAAGCTGATGCTGTAGCCTTCAGCAGCAGTAGGTAACATAAGATTTTGCCATGAGAGAGTGAAAGAGAGCACTGTTGTCATTGTTTCCAAGAGCTTGTTAGGTCTTGTTACAATACAGTTTGAATAAGCATGCATCAGTTAGTGAGTACAAGGTAAATGTAGCTTTTATTCATGCTATCAACCCTGTCATTTGACTGGCTGACAGCAGGGATACTGAAGGGTTAAACTCGCATCTAAAATGCATTTCTGTTTTATCCTTTTTCTACATTACAAGTGCTGACATCAAACTGGTGTTATTACACCTCACAATTTGCTGATTTATGATCTTATGATTGTTATCATTCTTACATACCTCTCCCATCTATTATACCAGGTACAGCTGTCCTGTCCTGCATGCTTTCCTTGCATACTACAGCAGATTGTACTGCTTCTGTATGATGTTCCACAAGAATATCTTAGAATGACCTTGCACAGATTCCAAATGTTCTAATGTACTGTCTTCTTCCACGTAACTTAGCTTTTAACTCATGCTTCTCTAGGCCTGCCTTGTGGCCTACAGCTTTATGGAAGCACACAGATCCTTGATATATCCACAGGGGCTAGAAAGGTATGTGAGCTCTTGCCCACCCCAGGGGTTTTAGACAACCCTCAACTGTTTGGACCACCACTTTTGTGTCTACAAATAACACATGTATTCCATTTTGCAAAGGCAGAGGTTGATCTTTGTGACCTGTTTAAATATTCTATATCTTATTGTCTGTAACAGGTTTTGTTTTCTGTATATCCAAGGGCTTGATTTTGTTTTGACCCATATTTGCTGCTTATCCAACGTCTTTCTAGGTCATTTAAACTATTCAGCATCTATTTCTGCTCAGCCTTTTGGTATGAGAACACAAGGGAGAGAGAATGCCCCACCACCTTTCCTCTGACCTTAAAGGCAGAGGTTCTATGGATCAGCTGAAAAATATAGAAACTCACATGGCAGCTTAAACTAGACTTTCTTCCTAGGTGAATAAATAATTGTGGGGAGGGGGTATGATATGTATCTTTAGAAGGAGAGAAGATTTATACCTGAAATGTAGGGGAATTGCTCATAACCTGGGCAGACTGTCACTTTCACTAGCAGCTTTCCAGCTCATTGCTTCAAAGAAGTGCCAATAGATCTCTCTGAGGTTCTTTTTAAGAGCAAGGCTTTGTATTTGTGTCTTTCCTTTAATGCAGCTGTTCAGGTTTGACACATTTTTCTTGGTTAGGTTTGCATAGTAGCCATTTCAGGAGAAGTCTGCATATTTCACCAGTCAAGCTAGAAAGCAATTTTTCTTTCTAGAAGGAGAGCTTGCTTCAGAAGTCACTAGATTATTTTATATGATGTAACTGCTCCCGCTGCTCAGCAGGCAGACTTTGCTAATTCAGCTATTGCTTTAGATCCTGATCCTGGGAGGTGTGAGCGGTGCTCTTACCTCCCCATTTAGCGCAGGAAGCTCGAGAGCACTCACCATTCCATAGGATTAAGAGATGTCACCTACGTGAACTAATCACCCACTTTTTAATGAATAACTCCCTGGGGTAATAGCATTTACATCTACCTAAATATTATGAACTTGGTTCCAAGAGGTGCCCCTACAGCTTGCATTGACTTCAGAGATGCTGAACTCTTCTAACTACCTGGATTAGGCATTCTAATGACTTTTGTAGAGGCTTTACCAAGAGGGCTGTACACTATATTGGATCATGCTACCAGCTTCACTGACTGTACAGATGCACCTTGCTCATTCCATCTTTTGCTAACTGGGCAATGTGCTTAAGCTATTGAGATGTATATGTTTTTGCTGATCCAGTTATAGATCCCATCAGTTCATGTCCTTCAAATAGCTTATAAGTTCACTGAGGATTATGAATAAATATGGATGACTTAAGCCTTTTCCTATATCAGGAATCCAACTTTGTGCCATGTAAAACTTTTCCCTAGATTTGCCATTAAGATACAAATTTAGTCGAATCTGCTTGTAATGGCAGAAGGGTGAAATTCACCCAAAGTACCTAACACACTACTGATGGTGCAGGCAGGTACTCATTGCTTTTCAAGCTCAAAGTCTAGAGTAACAACCATACAGCTGCACTGTACTTGGCTATTGGTTGGGTAGATTTTGTGTGCACATGCACATGCCCACCCAAATGCCTGCAAACTCCTTAGCCATTGCCTACTTTGAGCTCTGTCATGGCTTCAGTTATGGCACAGATCTGCACTGAACCAGCAGGCGAATTTGGAGCCAATTGATTACAGCCACACAAAGCTCCTGAGTTCTTAGGGAAAGTGCCTGTTGTACCCTTGGAAGAGATATAGCATATGCTCACCTGCACAGAGTAACTTGCAAGCTTCCTGGAAGATACTGCCCATTTGGCTGTCTCAGGAAGTGCCAGAAGAAGCCATTCGTATGCTCAGGACAGTACAGGATGTACAACTGTAGCTGGGTCCTTTACTGAGGTGTGAATGGTAGGGGGAGCTTCCTGTGCACATCTCTTATTCCCTTCATTCTACCTTCACTCTATCCAAGGGAAGTATACTGCACCCTTACTAATTATCATGTAAGCTAATCTTCTTTTCTGGAGCGTTGCTAATACTTTATTAATTTCCAAAATAAACTATTTAGTAGGAGGTATCAGTTCATCAAATTTCACTTATTTCTGTTCATCACAAAATAATTAGAAGTTGTGTTACGCACGGTACAGTTTTGCTACCTACAACATGCTTAGAAGCAAAATAGTTCACAAATGTCTTGCTTTTTCTTACACGTAGTCTCAGTGGTATTGAAAGCTGCCAAAAATCACAGCAATTGCTTTCTAAGGACAGGCTTGTTTAATTTTTCCCTTCCCAGTGAAAACACAGGGACTATTTTCTCTTTTGCTTTATCAACATTTAAAATAAATATTAAGAATTGACAAAGAGTTAAATTGATCTCCACTTGATCTCTCTAAGATGATGCAGTCATGAACTAACAGGCATTTGGACTGCTGTCAACAAGACCAGCTGATATTTTTTACCTATAAAAGAAAACCACATCAGTTGTCAAGAAAGCAGTCAGTCCTTCCTGAATGGATAAGCTACCAACATCTGCAGAAGATGTATTTTCCATATCTTCGAAGGTGCACCTTGCACCCCTTTTTACAAATGTGCTTTAAATAAAATGCAAAGGATAATGAGTAAATATATACTGTCGGACCCCAAGTTACGCAGGGGATATGTTCCTGAAAAACACCATGTAAGTTGAAACCGTGTAACTCAAGGCATTAAGTCAAAGGAAAAGAGGGGGATAGGGACCTGGGACCAAGATTTGATAACATTATTTCATAATAAAAGGATATTTAAACATAAAATAATGGAATTAATAGCCTTATTAAAACCTTTACTCCCGGCTATGTGCTCATACAGAGACAAAGCTTTAGCCCTAACTGCTGCACCGTCAACAACTGCTCCTTTTGTATTGGTCATTTCATTGATCCAAAGATTAAGGAATTTTTCAACCTTATCTAAATAAGGAATTCTAGTCACCAACGACACTCTCAAGCTCACAGGGGTTGTTGTTTTCACACAGTCTCTAATTTTTTGCTCACTTTTTTTAATGGTATGCACAGTTGATTCACTTAAACTGTATTGGTGAGCAATCAACGTAGCACTATTGACTTCTCTTAATTTATTAAGGATTTCAATTTCCTGGGCTAGGGTGATAGACTTACATGCTCTTTTGGGCACAATGTCAAAGGCTTTCTTTGACGCCATTTTCACAAATGTTCAGGGGTTAACATAACCAGAAATGATGGACAGTCTTGGAGATGACTAAGTGATGCTAACGCTACGTAAGCAGACTCCAAACTAACAAGCACTCTACTACAAACAGTGTAAACGTGAAGGGTATCATGTAAGTTGACACGTGATCACATTATATAAAGCGTGTATACGTGAATCGGTGTAACTCAAAACTGTGTAACGGGGGGTCCGACTGTATTGTAGTGCAATGGGCAAATTATTCAACTCAGCCACCAGTGAAACAGGACTTCAGTGATCCGTTAATTAGGCAACATTATTGGTAACGTTCAGCAATGAAAGGATTCTGAGTGGAGAGTTGGAGCCTTGAATACACTTAATAATCTGTCTCCTCAAGTCCAGCTTCCCAGGGATTCTCTAGTTTTGGTCTGAGGTTTTAAATCTATGTATGCAACCTGAATTTAGAGTCATGATCTACTGCCTAAAAGGCAGTTAGTCCACAGCCAGTAGCAGACCTGTAAATTTCTATACCACACCATGGCAAGATCGTGTCCTGGTAAGGATGGTGCTTCCCACTGTAGTCTGTAGATTTGAGGAAGGCTTGTTCCTGGTGCCCGCTGTTGAGCCCTCTTGTTTCTGACACACTGGAGAACAGCTGCTGGAGATGAACCCAGAGTGGCATCACTGGTGACTGCAGATTGGGAGTGTGCCTATATAGATTCAACTGTGTAGATAGAGCTCATTGCTATCCTCCCCAAAACCAACCACTTCAGCAGGGTAGACAAGCCCTAACTATTAGAAGAGGAAAGAGCATTGTACTGTGCAATAGGCGTGCATGTGTACATGCGGAGAGAAGGGTTTCAGACTTGTGGAGAACATCGGTTGCATAGTAAGCAGTAAGCAATAATGGAATTGGCCCCAGGCACACAGAGAGGCTGCATGAGTGACAGCGCATGCTTCTACCAGCCCAGCTTCTGCAGCCAGCCTAGCCCTTGCCACAGCCCTGCCACCCAATGCGTGAACCCTCGCTGTTACACCTCTGAGAAACATGATAAAAGCTCCTTGCCTTTCTTTTACCCTGCTGGTAGTGCAGGTTTCAAAGGCTCCTGAATAAAACTATATAACACTTTTTAAATTTTTTCAGCCAAATAACATTTTCACAAAATGTCACAAAAGTGAAAATGTCCCCAACTGTTTCCTCCCTGTCTTATTCTGCTTTTTTGCAGATACCCAAATCTCCTGTGGAATCTTTTTAGCTGATGACCCACCTGGGAGGGATAGAATTGTAAAACACTGAATAAACAGCCCACTAGCAGCCAGAATACTTACACAGTCATTGAATTAAATAAAGTTTATTGAAGTTGCTGGCTGTCACTGGCACACTGGGAGTTCTACCACATAGTCTTATGGGTTTGTTCCAGTCAGACTGGAGTGCCAAGGAACATCAGGGAAGAGCTGTGCAAAAAAATCTCTTCAGGTTTGCAAATCTAGCAAAACTTTTCTGTCAGTTTCCTTAAAAGCAAAAATTATGAAGATAATTACATTGATGTTGATGCTAAATAATGAGAATTATGATAGCACAACCACAGCATGTTATGAATGAAATCCTTCTGTACTCCAAAGCCACCTTTGAGATTAGTGCCAAATGGGAAACCCCTCAGACTGGTGGAGGAAGATACTAATCAAGTTACTTAAAGATGGAGTTCTGTTTTATATTTTACTTAATGACCTTTGGTATTAAAAAGTAAGAGTGAGCTGGTGAAATTTGCTTATGACACACAAGTGAGAGGGATTATCAATACGAAAGAAGACGGGAGTATCATAAAGGAAGAGGTGGATGGCCTCAAGGGATGGAGTAATAAAGCAGGACAAGATTAAACATTACATCATGCAAGGTCCTGCTACTTGGAATTGTTAGCATGAGCTTCTGTTATAAACTGGGAGTTTGTCAGGTGGAAATTAACAGAAGATGAGATGAAGTGTCTGACTGGTTTAGGCAATCAAAGGGTGGCAATGTGGACATGAGATACTTTCTGCAATCGCAGTAGTCTATCTCATATTTCCAGGAAAGATATTTTTAGAAGTGTTAGTGCCATTGTACAAGGCAGAGCTGAGATCTCATCTGAAATACTATGTACAATTGTGATCACTTATGTTCAAGAAAAATAAATTCAAACTGGAACAGGTGCAGAAAAGGAACCCTCACCATGGCCTAGTATTTACCTAGATCCTCTGGTGGCATTCGCAGCCTGTGGAGAGCTCTATGCTGTCACAGCTATTCTGCCATCAGTACCCACCCTTGGTAGCTTAAATCTATCTCAGGAATGTGCACATTAGCTGCAGCCATAACAGTGATGATATTAGAGAGATGCAGAGGTCTCATGACACGGAGGGAAAATAAATCAAGAGGAAAATCTCTGAAGGACAATGTTGCCTGAAGAACACATGATTAGAAATTGGCCATGAATACATTCAGGCTGGAAATTAATAGAAGATTTCTAAGCATCAGACAAGTGAGGGTCTAAAAAAGCCTTCCAACAAGAATCATGAGGCAAAAGACCAAATTAGTCTTAAGGTGTGGGTTGATAGGTTATGGATAGAATTATGTGACATGATTACCTGGAATAGTAGGGTTTTGGATTCAGTGTTTCTGGAGGCCCTATCTAGTCCTATGCTACTATTTTCCCAAGTGCAACAAAGGTTTCCTAAATTAAAATACTTCCTTTTGTTTACTTCCATATAAAAGTCTAAATGAGCCATTTTTACCCCAAGTCAAATATATATTTTTAACACTGTATGCCAAGGTGAAGTCCTCACCCAGCTGAAGTCAATGAGAATTTTGCTATGGATTTCTCTTCTCTTCACTTCACTTCTCTTCTCTTCTGAATGTGCGCACATGTCTGTATATATAATAGGTGTGCGTGCGTGCGTATAATGTGTGTATGCATGTAGATGCATGTGTATATGTGTATATATATGTGTATGTATGTATATGTGTGTATATATAATATGTATGTATGTATATATATATGTATGTGTATAATATGTATGTATCTATAATATGTATATGTGTGTGTGCATGTAGGGGTGTGTGTGTATATATATATGTGTGTGTGTGTGTGCATATAGATATAAACATGTATATGTGTGTATGCATGTAGATGCGTGTGTATATGTATGTAGGCATGTGTAGATGTGTGTACGTAGGGGGATGTGTGTATATATAATGTGCATGTATGTCGTGTGTAAGGGTGTGTGTATATAATGTATGTGTATGTAGGGGTGTTTATGTAGGGGTGTGTGTGTGTAGATGTGTGTGTATAATGTGTATGTATATGTAGGTAGGTGTGTGTATATATAATGTGTGTGTGTATGTATGTGGGTGTTTTTGTATATATATATAATATATAATACTATATTTTATTATGTGTGTGTCTGCGTGTAGGTGTGTGTGTATATATAATATGTGTATGTATGCAGGTGTTTTTGTATATATATGATATGTGTGTGTAGGCATTTGTGTGTGTGTGTATAATGTGTGTGTAGGCATTTGTGTGTGTATATATACACACGTGTGTGTGTGCATGTAGGTATGTGTGTATAGTGTGTGTGTATATCTATATAATATGTATATATGTATATGTATGTAGGTGTGCGTGTGTGCATATGTATTTGTTTGTGTGTGTGTATACCATGTAAAAATGACCTCTGCCTCTCTCTCTTTCTCTCACACACACACACACACACACACACACACCAACCACCATTTCAATCCAAATTACCATTTTATAGATAAACTTGTTAAGACACAGATCCTATTTAAATAGGTCTAAAATAGTAAGCTTTTCAGAATCAGATGCATCATCTACCCCATTATTTTTGATGGTGCAAAAAACAGTTCTACCACAGTGGCGATACAAGGTAAATGCTAGGCCTGTGTGAAGCGGCTAGTATTGGATTTGGATTTGGCCGATTTTGGGGACAGTGATTTGAATCACTGTCCCAAATTTATTCGGCCAAATCTGATTTGGAGATTTAGGTGCAGCTGAATCAGCTGAATCTCCAAATCGGCCCCATCCCTCTGCCCGCTCTCAATGGCTGCCCCGCCTGCTTTCCCAGCTCTTTCAAAAAAAGCCCACACTCACCGGTTGCTGCCAGGCTCGGGGGGGGGGGAGTGATCCCCGCTGCCCCCCACTGCCCCACACCACATGGGGGGGCTCTGTCACAAGCCCCCTGACCCCCACCCACTCAATCAGTGCCCCCATGGGTGCCCCGCCCACCCCAGCTTCTGGCCCTTAAAACAAAAAAAAAGCAGCCCCCACTCACCTGCTCCTGCCAGGCAGGGGGGCAATCCCTGCTCCCCACCACTGCCCCATGCTGTGGGGGGGGAACTCTTCCATTAGCCCCCAAAAGTCTCAAGGCTGCTGCAGGATCTGGTGAATGTGGGACTTTTTTTTTTTTTTTTTTTTTGTTCTTAAAGAGCTGGGAGCTCTGGGGTGAGCAGGGCAGTCATGGGCAGGGTAGCGGGGTTGGGACAGTAGGCGAGGGTTGGGGGGCACTCAGGGAGCTGGGGGAGCAGGCAGGGGATGGGGCCTGGCAGGGGTCCCCCATGGTCCCCTCCCCACCCTCTTGCTCCCCCTCCCCCTACTTACCAGCATGGAGTCTGGATCCAGCTCCCTGCTGCAGCGAGTGGGGACTGCCCGAATCACCAAAACTCTCCGAATATTTTCCGACTCGATTCGGAGAACTTTGAACCAATTTGGGCCATTTAATTGGTCTCCTGATTCAATTCGGATTCAGAGATCCTCCAAATCAAATCAGCACCCGAAGATTTGCACAGCCCTAGTAAACGCGCACCTGCCTGGTATTATAATAAGAGCTTGTGATATTTCTGTTTCATATGATAGCTGTGGCTATGGTTTAACTACTTTGTGCGCTCCCATTACATGTTCCAGGATACTGTTTAGCCACCCAGTCATCCAATCATTTGCACATGGTGGGGGGGAGGTGTCAAATGTCATAATGCCTCTGAATTTAACTGAGCTATCACAGTTTTTAGCAGTGGGGGTCTACTGCATTCATTCCTGTAAGTCAGAGAGTAGTCACAGTGACTTCAATTAAGATTATTTTTGTTTCTAGCATGCAAACTATTGTTGTAATCTCTTTTTAATTAGTTTAGAAAAGATATCTTAAACATTTTTTAAAGTTTTTTTTTTTCAACAATTTCTTTTTTTCATTTTAAATGTCTTCTAATTTTATTGACTGGCTAATTATGGTAAGTGGGAAGCAAACATACAGTAACTTATTTACAGAAAAAGATCAAAACCCCTAAGTTAAGATGGTGCAAAACCTGAACTCCAAGTTCTTATGCACTACAGAGTTTTCTTTAATTCTCTTAACAGTGAATTGTTTTGCATTAACATTAACAGGGTTGAAATTGTTGCTCTTTGATCGGTTTTGCAGATGCAGAACTGTGTCATGGTGCTCCGACTTCTAAATTAGTGATGCACAACAATCATGAAATTCTTGATAAGACATGACATTTTAATCATGCTTTACGGATCCTGCTAAAAACAGTCAAGAGTTGTCAGCATTTTCCATATTGCAAGCTTTTAAAGCTGCACATGTTATTTCTGAATGTAGTTGCCATAGGTGATGATTATTTATATTGTCTTGGAGGAAATAACAGTACGCTTCTTGAATAAAGAACATTTTTGCTTAAGATGAATATGTTGCCTTGTAGTTCAAAAATCTACCCCAAATATAAACAGACTAATTGTTATTGTGTATACGCTGATGCAGAGGACTCTGTGTTTTTGGATGATGAAAAGGAAAGGGAAGAGTATGTCCTGAATGATGTTGGCGTGATTTTCTATGGAGACATCAATGATATAAAAACCAGAAGCTGGAATTATGGTCAGGTGAGTTATGTAAAAGTTTTCTGGCTAATCCATACTGTACTGCAATTCAGTTTAATCGCTGCCAGATTCTAGTTGAAATTGTAGTCTCTCAAGAGGGACATTACCAGTCCCTCTTTGACAAACACAAAAGCATTTGAAATTGCATAAAGTGGGCATATTCCTAATCCAGAAAAGTAATTTCATAATATCTAATATTTAAAGAGCTTATTTTAGGTGCATATTTCAGATGGTAAGAGGCTGCCCACTGAGAACAAAATATTATTAGCAGACATTTCCAAAATACACAAGAATTTTGTCTGCTTCATTATCGCTTCTACAAGATCAAGCCTAATTGGGCCAAATGAAGGTAAGAGTGTTTCAAATTTTATAATCCCTATGTGGAATGATCTGTATTTGTTTTACCTCCTTCCACCACTTAGTGAAAATAAACTTCTTCTCGTGTGTTATCTTGACACAAGTTTTGCACAGCGTTCCTAAAATTTCATCAAACTTAAGATTTATTTGATCATTTTGAAAAGATTTCTGGACTGTGGTATCTTCCTAACACAAACATTGATTTCTCTGTGAGAAGTGTGTGGGCTGACTTTCTGCCCAAGGATGTTTGGGATATTCCACATTCTGCCCCGTGCTTTAATTTTTTCCCCTCTTTTTTCTCTTTAGTAAAACCTGGAGGGTCTAATTTCCAGCCCCCACATCTCCCTACCCCCTTTTTAAAACTTTTTGCAGCCACCCTCCCTTTCCAAAATAAGTGAAATACAGGTGGGACCTGGCTGAAACAAGCAGAGAATTCTGATATGATCATTCACTTCCATGTTTGTGTGCCAACAGGACCTCTGTGCCTGTGCTTCCCCCAGTCATCTCTTCAATGAGCAGGTTTCTCCAAACAGCTCTGCCAAAGATTCTAAGCCATGAATAGAAACCTTATCTATTTGGATCCTAGTCTGTCTCAATCCTGCTTTTTTCTATCAGCCAAATTAATTGGTTTCTCTGATCACTTTAGCAGTGTTTTAGCAATGCAGAAGCAGCCTCCTGATTCCTAAATATTAGAGATGTTCATATCCAGTGTTTTCCTTCAGGTCCACCTAGATAGCAGTTTAATGTAGGGACTGAAAACCTGGTGTAGAGCTTGTTATAGTGTCTGAGAAGAACTGTCCTGGAAGAAGAAATCTAGGACTGGATTAAGCCACATGTTACCTGGGTTCATAGCTGCAGTGAATCACCACAACAGAACCAGGCAACCATATTTGTTAGTTCATCAGATTTTAACTTTTTGTAACTCTTCAGATTTTATCTGAGTTACACTCACGTTGTCAAACGGTGGATCTTTAAAGCCAAAATAAATCTCTAGGGCAGTTATTTCTACATGCCTCATTGTATATAATATGTATGCTCTTTTATACTCTGTGCATGTAACACAGAAATATGCATATATATGCCTAAGGAGTGGCAAACATACAGCTCACAGGCTGGAGGTGGGCTATCCACACCAGAGGGCTTCTTGTAGGCTTGACCACCCACCTCTGTAGGCTACGTTGGTCACCCACTTGTCACCATGGCTGCTGCAGTCCCTGCAGTAGTGGTGTTAATCCCTGCAGATGCTGGACCTGGTGTTTCTGGTGGGTTTTGGAAGTCAGGGAGTTAATACCGTGTCCCCACCCCACCTCCTCCTTTACCTGCCACCAACATCAGGGTTTTTAGCTGACCCTGGTGATTCAAATTGGTGGCAAGAGACAATTGGGAGGAGGGGACTGGGAGGTTGAGCAACATTGGCATTAACACCCTGGGTTGGGGAGCCACACTGAAACAGCAGCTCTAGCCTCTTTGTGGATCAACACTGCCGCTGTTGCTGCTTGCAAGTTAGCCAGCCCAGAGGGAGTCTTGTGGTCCAGATAAGCCCACAGGGCCAAATGAGTTTGACACCCCTGATTAAACTTATGACTACATATTTATGACAGCCAGACTAAGATCTCAGGCAGCAACATTAAAATAAACATCTTATAAATGGTAGATGACAAGGGTTTAGAGCAGAGTACACTTCTTATTGATCTAACTTGGGTCTTTGATACTGGTGATGACTTGATGTGAGGAAAACAGATGTCTGATGATGGTGAAAGTGACAAGTCATTGGATCTGGCCAGCAGCAGAGTAACTGGTGATAGATGGGACTGATGCCAGCAGATCTGAGCTAAGGGGTTTACATGGTCAATTGGGAGGCTCATGCTTTGAAGGGAGTGTCCCTAAAGAGCTACCCTTGACCCAGAATTATTTACAAGATATACCAGTGGTATTGATATCGCCTAGGCAAATGCTTCATTTTGTATGGAGGATAGGATGCTGGAAGGGGCTCCCCTGAGACATGTGCGCCCCCACTGAGAATTCAGTTTTGCACTGCAAGTCCCAAAGAAATCAAATTAATACAGTTATGGCTGCCAGAGCTGAGGAGTTAAATGATGATATATGGATGCTATTTTGGATGGTTTTGCATTAGAGTGCAACAATGTATCTTACCGTAGTTTGTCAGTGACATAATACAGACAAATTTTTCTGTATTTGACCTATTAGAAAACAAAACTCTCTAATAGCATAATCTGTCTTTAATAAATACTTGCAGCATGCATAAGCTATAGAGTATTCCTGTTACTGTCATGGAAAGCCAAGAAAGAGGGAGAAGACCATATTGTTTCAATCCCAGCCTATGATATAAATACACTTTTGATGTTTATGTTTTCAGTGAATATAGAAGATAATTTTATTAAGTCATTTTTCTCTGTCCCCTGTTCTTTCTCAGAGGACAGTGATCTTTGCTGCTGCTATGCAATTTCTCCTAAACGAATTGAACTACATCATGGGACAAGTTCTTTGATGATGGATTCTAGTCTATTTAGGCACCTCTGCCCTCTAATCCTTCCTGTGCTTGTTATTACTGGAACCCAGAAGTTTGAAGTTTTGACTTTCATTTTAAGAAGACTGCTTTAGGTCACTTGTCTTTTTTTCAGTCCTAAACTCAAAAGCCAGAGCTAATCAATATGATGTAGCTAATTGCCAGTTTATTCTAAATACATGTTCAAAATTACTGTTTTTTGAGGTATGATGACTTTGACCAAACTTTGGCCTCCCATCAGTTGCTCAGTTTTGAGCACTGCAATATGTATGTCAGAAAGGTCCTCTAATATTAATGAGTCTGGGCTCTGTAAAAGATAGTGAGGGCTTAGTGAATAGACTAAATTCTTGTATTTGTTATACCTTCATATTTTATATGAATATAAATATATAAATTTTCATAAATATGTATATAATTATTTATTTATTATTTAAATATGTATATTTATTTATTTATTTAATCTGATTAATTTTTTTTGTGCTTTAAAAAATGACTTTGTTGCTCTCCCCTTCAGGTGTCCAGACCAGGATGGACTGAAAGACTATTTTTTCTTGCACTTTTTATTAACTGTGGTAATTAATATTCAAGAAAAATTATATTACAAATGCCAAGTTAAACTTTATTTTGATCAGTGTTGAGGGGAAAGACAATAACTTCTTATTTGCTTTCCAGAATAAGAACTGAAGGAGCCTGTGTGTTTTTCTCTTCTAGTTTGAAGAGGGCCTTCTGGATGCTTGCCTGACCATTATGGACAGAGCACAACTGGATCTCTCTGGGCGGAGCAATCCAATCAAAATAAGTCGAGTTGCATCTGCAATGGTATGCAAGAAGCACCTGAAATGTATCAGAAGTGTCACTTCCTTTAAAATTGATCTTGAACGACCACTATGGAGCTCACTGATCTGGCCCATGGTGCTGCATTGTTAATGTTCTGTTGAAACCCATCTTGTTCCATCCATGCATATGTTGAATTCTAGAGTCTTCCATTATATCTCACTCCACAAACGCCCAGGTCTTAGTGTTGGCTTCTCATATTGTCTCACACTTTCAGACATTGGACAGCTTGGTATGGTGGGCATTCTAGCAGGTGAAGTAATTGATAAAGCCAGTCCTTCTCATGAGAGGCAAAACAAGATGTTGATTAGGGTGAGGAGATAGAGATGTTAGTTCTAGCTTTCTCATTGATGCGGAGAGGGATCCACAAAGACAGGCTAGGGGTGTGAGGCTAAATATTGCAGCATCTACCATTTGGGAGCTTAGCTGCCTAGTGGAATTCATAACTTACAAATTAGGCACATGGGTTTTTCACAAAATGCATGGGGAAGTTAGGCACCTAAAGATGGGATCCCCAAAGGCACTGTGCTGAGTTGGGAGATTCCTAAGATGGACATTAATCAAGGCTGAGGAGAAGGCTGGATCTTGGATTCCAGACCTCTCCGGGAATGAGATGCCAATGCCAAAACTTTATAGTTACATGCTTAAGCACTTTCTTTCAAAAACCAGGCAGGGGCTTAGTCTTCATAATGTCCAGGGGTGGAGGAGTGACCTTTCTTTCTATGTAATAGCTCATTAATTAGAGCACTTGCACAGGATGTGGGAGACTTGGATACTAGTCTCTCATCTGCCTGTTGGGATTTGAATGCATATCTTCTGTCTCCTAGAACAGTGGTTCTCAAACTGTTTTTTTTCATGGACCACTTGAAAATTGCTGAGGGTCTCGGCAGACCACTTAATAAACTTTTTTTGTTCTACAAATCAAAGCACACAATTCATATTTTAATACAGTTATTCTCAATTGTTCTGCAGCCTTTCTGTGGACCACCTGAATGGAGCTTGCAGGCCAGTGGTGGTCTGTAGACCAAAGTTTGAGAACCTCTGTCCTACAAGATTGCTTTAATCACCAGGCTCTGTGGTATTCTGAAATAGGAACATTTTCAGTTCCTTCAGTTAAAGCTACCATACTTTACACAGAACAGGTAAATATTAAATTAGGCAGAAAGCAAGGGAGAGTATACAAGAGTGAGCAAGAGATTTTCCTAGTGGTTAAGGCATTCTCTTTCTTTTTTAACCTAACAAATTTTTAACTATCCCATACAAAGTAGAATCTCTTCACCAAGAGATACTGATCGATAGATCTCTTCTGAGAGGTGAGAAATGTAGATTTAAATCTTCTTAGGCAGGGAAGCAAATTGAACATGCGTCTCCCACATCCCAGATGAGTTCTCTTAATCATTGGGTTCCTGGATGAAGGGAGGCAACCAGACTGTCCCTGGACACCAAGTTTTGTGTGGGGCCTGATACTGTAGGTATTCTCTGAGAACAGCTACTAGATCAGGATCTATAGGTGACACAAGCAGAGGCCTAGGCAATGAAGGGCTCAGTACAGTTGAGACTGAGGGGCTTTGAGTACATTAATGTGAAAACTTGGGAGCACCTTCAAAATTAGACAAGAGCTGAGCAGGAGTTTAAAGATCTAAATGCCGGACAGCCAAAAATGGCAGTTAGAAGAGTGGTGCTCAGATTCCTTGTAAATTGAAGCCACAATGTTTTTGCCCTCAGGAAAGCCACTTAACATAACTGCACCTCAAGTTCTTTGATCTTTAATTGACTGTAATGATAATTAATGTTATAAGTAGATAAGGACAGTTTCAAGGTGTTGGCAATTCTAGGCCTCTCCAAGGGTGAAGATCATAAAGCTTGACTTTGGCATCGTTCGGTAGATCAGAGGTTGTCTGTACAGGCGCACACGCTGTACCCTGTTAAGGTGTTGCTGTAGCCCTTCTTTAGAATCCTTCTGAGGGTCCCTTTTCATACAGAGCAACTCTTCACCTTCTCTTTGCCCTCCCCTTTCCCATCTCTATCTGTTTTCCCCCAGGCTCCATTTTAACAGTCACAGTATAGCCTTCTGAGGACTGGTTGTAGTACAGATTAAAGATTGAAATACTGTACCGTCCTTGAAATGCCTCTTTCCCTGGCACTTCTCCCACAATTGCTGGATGGGTGCAACTCTGAACCCTTTGGTTCTGTCACTGTATACTTATCTCTGTTCAATCCCAAAGTTCACAGAAGGTCAATTTTCTAATTATAAAACAGTAGTTAATCCAGCCAAAAGCTTTTAAATGAGAATTATAATTTATTTGGCAAGAGTATAGCAGCTCAGCATTAACATAATTAAAGGCTACATAGTGAATGAGGGGTTTTTTCCACAGTCTCAACTGATTTGGTTCAAATTGCTGGTAGGAAATGTATTGGTCATTAATGGCTATCAATTTAGTCATTTGTCAGCAAAACTCAGTAGTTTGTTTACACTTACCTGGAGGAAACTTAACACAGAAAATTTCTTTTTGTTTTCCATGAAAATGGATTCAACTTTAAAAATAACAGTGGGTGCGTGTACATGTCCAATTAATTTAAAGCAATAAATTCTGGAGCAGTTTGAACCGAAGTAAATTACATCTGGGCACAGCGTCTATGCGTGTGCCTCAAATAGCAGCAATATGAGCAAAGATGGAGCAGGCCTGGGCAGGCAGAGGGCATGGGGTGTCAGCCCTGGGCTCTGGGTGGCAGCATCAGGCAGTGGAGGGGCTGGCTGAGGCATGATGGTGCTGAAAGTGCAGAGCTGTGTGCGTAAGTGGCAGACAGGAGACTGGGCTTCTGCTGCCTGGGCTGACCAGGAGCAATTTGTGCTTGTGGTCAGTGTTTACATGTGTGTTTAATTGCAGTTAATTACACTGTCCTCAATGTTATTATCTTATGGTAGTGTAAATTAGTTACTGTGGCCTGCTAGTTTCACATGTGTAGATGGTGATGCTTAACTCCGCAGTTAATTAGTTTACTTTACAGTTAAGCACATGTGTTGATGTAGCCAGTGGCCAAATGTATCACACCAATGTAAGCCAAGAATAATTGCACTGAAATTGCTTTAACACAGGAAGTTAGAAGGGATTCAAGACCAACATTTCTCTGATTCACAATTGATGAATATTCATATCCCAGTGAGCACATTTATGAATAGTAAATGGCCAACATGTGTTTTTATTATTTGACTTCAACCCTATTTTTTTTTGAGAATATACAATTTACAGTTTGATGATTTCTCTCCTTTTTTGGAAGAGGACACATCTCCAGGAGCTTCTTTTGAAGGTGACCCCTACATGGAGTCTGAAACCAGAGCTAGAAAATAGAGTTACTAAACATGAATATTCCATGTTATTCTGTCCTTGCAAATGATTGGTTAGGAGATACACTCACACACGCACAAGCACACACATGCACACGCATGCACACATGTGCACACGCACGTGCACACACACGCATCAAAATTGCAGCTGGTCACTAAAATACCATGTGCCAGCGCTACTGTGCAGTAGCCCAGTTACTGCACATTGAGTAAACTTGATGCGCTGTCACAACAGCACATTAATGCACGTGTAGACATGCCCAGTTTGTCTATTTTCAACTTCTGCCACTGGATCTTGTTACACTTTTGGCAGATAGGCTAAAGAAACCTCTATTTTCAAACCTGACAGGTATAATATACCATGTTTTCTCATAGACAATGCCCACATCATTTTCCAAAAGGTAGCTGATGGAAATTTCAGCATGCATTAGATTCAGGAAATATGGTTAGACCAGTTTCTGCTCTTACAGGACAAAAGTGGAAGTAAACACTGCATTTGACTAGCAAAGAGCAGCACAATAAGCAGGTATTGCTCCCTAGCTACTGTTGTTCCATTACTTACTTCAAGGGAAGATATTTTTTTTCTTCATTCTGACTTTCAAAAGCAAAGTGCGTATATTATTCTGGGGCATCTTGTATGTGAGAAAATACCACAGATCTCCCAATATAGATTTTTTCCCCCCTTTTAGATCAATGCTAGAGATGACGAGGGTGTACTTGCTGGCTCTTGGGACAATATTTATGCATATGGTGTTCCACCATCAGCTTGGACTGGAAGTGTAGACATTATTCTGGAATATCATAGTTCTGCATCCCCAGTGCGATATGGTCAGTGCTGGGTCTTTGCTGGTGTCTTCAACACATGTAAGTAAAATAAATTACTGTATTTATTTGAATGCAAGACACCCCTAAATATTAGATGATTCCCCAATAATTAGATTTTATATATGGAAAATTTATAAATTTGGTATAAATTTCCAGGCATATAATCTCATTTTTGAAGGTTTGTCTTGAATTTGTCCCCCTCCCACAGCTACAGCAGGGAAAATAAATCTGGAGGATCAGGTAGCCCCCTTGCCTTCTCCCTGGCAACCTCTTCCCTCTGCAGCCTGTTCTCCCCCACCCCACCCTTACTATCAGACTGTTTTCCCTGAGCACATGGAAGTGTGGAACAAATTTGAGAACACCGACTTTGAAATAAACATGCCTTTAGTAATTTGTATACAGACAAATTACTGTAGGCACCCATAGATTTAGTTCATTCAGAATTCATGTTTTGCCTGTTTGGAAACTGCTGCAAGTTTTAGCACAGGTAGTCCATAAACACAGTTTTAAGCAGCAGCACTTTTGTACCTACCTATATAGCACAAATTGGATGCATCTACATAAGATGTTTTCTGTATAGCTGTCTAATTAGTTCTGCAGTAAAGTCTCAATATCTACACGGGCAGCCCTATTAGGTCACAGGAAACTAATGAACTCCACCACAAGTTAGTACTTTTAAATACAAGCACTATCCTGCGGCAGAGTTCTTTAGTACACAGCAATGCATGTGTAGATGCTGACAAGGCTGGCTGGGGCACAAGTATGCATCAGTGGGCAGGGGCTGCCTCTAGTGTTGGCTAGCCCACACTAGAGCACCCTCATGCCCTAGTGAGCCTCTCTGCAGTATGCTGAGCCAGGTTGGAGCAGCCCTGGGCTGGCAGGCTGACCCCCCAGGCTCCCTGCCAGCCAGGGCTGCTCCAACCTGGCTCAATGTGCTATGGTCTTGAGTGGCTGCAGTGAGAAGACCCTGGCAGCAGTTAGGGGGAGGAAGCTGTGGCCACCACCAGGTCTTGCTTTTTCCCGGGGCCCAGCAGAAGCTTCTGCCCAGCCACTGCAGCTGACACTGGGCAGCAGCTCCAGCCCCCACTTTGGGTAAAAGGGTAGCCTGGAGACAGTGCTGGTGGTGGCCCTGCTGAAGCTGCTGCCTGCCTGCCCCCACAACAGCTCCTCACCCACCCATGACCCCATCCTGCATAGAGGAGGTTTGGTGAGTGGTTGCGTGTGGAGGGAATGGGAGTGCTGACCCAGCCCACACCTGCTCCCCAAAACTCCCTATGTGGCCTGCAGGCTGAAATAATTGCCTGCCCCTGTGGGGAGGGAGAGCTCCTTGCCCCTATGTGGCTGGTGCTCTACCAGGGTGGGGAAGGAGGCAGTTTCAGTGGTCAAGGGGCAGCTCTCTGCATATGCTCCATGCTGAACCAAGGGCTTCTGGCTCTCCACATGCAATGTGGTGCTGTGCTGGGTGGGGGGTGTTGCCATCTCCCTGTGCACTGCCTCCTGCTGCTTCTGCACAGATAGCTTCTCAGAAACACGCTCTGCCATGGAGCAGGCTGGGGTCCCAGGGAGCTGTTTCTTCAGCATCCCTTCTAATCTGGCACCCAGGGTAGGTGCCTCTCTTGCCCTACCCTAGTTATGCTGTTGCTTCTCCCCTGATTATTCTGAACTGTATATTTTCCAGTGTGCGATTTGCCTGTATGTTGGGTTCATGTGCTCTCTCTGTATGGCTAAACTCACCACTGGCATCCTGAGTTTCAGCTCTTGACCAAGTGCATATCACTGCCAGGCAGAATGAAGAACAAAATGGCAGGTCTACCCTGCAAGTTTACCACACCTTGCTTCCCAAATTGAGAGTGATATAACAGCATTCATGAGGCTCTTCAGACAGGCTTATTATGGTAACACTGCCAAGAGACACAACCAATTAGCCTATATGCAATGCTACAGAAATGTGACTATGCTACTTCCCTTTTGAAAATGCGCTCACTGAACTAGCATAGTGGTTTTGAGCAAGCTGGTGGCAGGCACAGAAAGTTTATGATGCAGACATGCCCCAAAAGTTGACCATTAGGAAATGAAAATGCTGTGCTGTGGTGTACCTAGTATATGCTGCTTCCTGTGGTGGCAGCTAAAGGTATAAACAGCTGAACTACTTATTGTGAGGGATTTATTGTGCATCAGCGACTGTGTAAAAACTGGCCATGTGCCCACTCTTAACCCACAGCAGATAAAAGATAAGCCACAATAGCCTAGCCTTCTTTCATTGTATATGAATATGGCCAGTTACCATGGAATAGCTGATGTGTGGCAAAGCCCTGTCTCCTCTTAACTTCATAATTTCATAGTTTCATAGTTGGTAGGGTTGGAAGGGACCTGAGCAGATCATCAAGTCTGACCCCCTGCCACGGCAGGAAAGAACACTGGGGTCAAATGACCCTAGCTAGGTATTCATCTAGCCTCCTCTTAAAGACCCCCAGGGTAGGAGCCAGCACCACTTCTCTTGGAAGTTGGTTCCAGGTCCTAGCCGCCCTGACTGTGAAGTAGCGCCTCCTGATGTTTAGTCTGAATCTACCCTCTGCCAGCTTGTGACCATTATTTCTAGTCACTCCTGGTAGTGCTTGGGGGAACAGGGACTCCCCCAATGCCTGCTGGTCCCCTCTGACTAGTTTGTAAATGTCCACTAGATCCTCCCTCAGCTTTCTCTTGTGGAGGCTGAACAGGTTCAGGTCCCTCAGCCTCTCCTCATAGGGCCTGCCCTGCTGCCCCCGATCATGTGGGTGGCCTTCCTCTGGACCCTCTCCATGTTGTCCACATCCCTCCTGAAGTGCAGCGCCCAGAACTGGATGCAGTACCCTATCTGCGGCCTGACCAGTGCTGCGTAGAGGTGGAGGATCACCTCCTTGGACTTGCTTGAGATGCATCTGTGGATGCATGACAAGGTATGGTTGGCCTTCCTGACCGCTTCCTCACACTGTCGGCCCATGTTTATTTTGGCATCAATAATGATTCCAAGATCCTTTTCTGCCTCTGCATTGACAAGAAGGGAGTTCTCCAGCCTGTAGGTCTGCTGCTGGTTCTTCCTCCCCAGGTGCAGCACCTTGCACTTGTCAGTGTTGAAACCCATCCTGCTCTCATCTGCCCACCCCTGTAACCTGTCTAGGCCTGATTGCAGCCTATTCCTCCCTTCTAGCATGCCCACTTCTCCCCACATCTTAGTGTCGTCTGCAAATTTGAACAGGGTGCTTTTTACCCCCTCGTCCAAGTCACTGATGAAGATGTTGAACAGTGCGGGTCCGAGGACCGAGCTCTGGGGGACCCCACTGCCCACATCCCTCCAGCTCGAAAATGACCCATCCACCACCACTCTCTGGGTGTGGCCCTCCAGCCAACTAGTAACCCATTTGACTGTGTAGGTGTCGACACCACAGTCCCCTAGTTTTTTTAATGAAAATGGGGTGAGAGACGGTGTCGAAGGCCTCCCTAAAGTCCAGAAAAACTACGTCCACCATGACACCTGTGTCCAAGGATTTTGTGACCTGGTCATAGAAGGCCACCAGGTTGGTCTGACAGGACCTGCCTCTAATGAACCCATGTTGGTTGTCCCTAAGTATAATCTCCCCTGCTGGCCCTTCGTGGACATGCGCCAGGATAATTCTCTCAAAAAGCTTACCCAGGATCCAGGTAAGACTAACAGGCCTATAGTTTCCTTCCTCCCTTTTTTGAAAATGGGAACCACATTGGCCCTTTTCCAATCCTCTGGCACCGTGCCAGAGCACCAGGAGTGCTCATAAAGCCGTGCCAGGGGTCCCGCAATGACCTCTGCTAATTCCCTCAGCACTCTGGGGCGGAGATTGTCAAGACCAGCTGATTTAACTATGTCCAGTCCCTCCAGAAGTTCCCTGACTAGGTAGACAATTCATGTGCACAGACACAGACCTAGGGGAGCCAGTGAAAAGGGGCTACTTCAAATTAGTATCAAAATAATGGGAGAATGCTTATTCAACTAAAACATTCGCTCTGAGTTTTGTACTGAGACATTCAAAACTTGTCTAGTCTATCACTGCTACCAGTCCAGCTTTCCAAGGTTACTATATTGAGTATTCTGGACAATCACCTGTTAAAAAAATGCTAAAACATTCTGGAAAAAAATGAGCTAAGTCATTAATCTTGAAATTGTCAGATGAATTATTTTCAATGAGTTGTGATAGCTCATGTACTGGAAGCCTGGGAGGGCATTTGAATTAAGTTTAATCAATAGGTACATATGGTGGTGGATGCATCCAGGTAATCTGTCATCAAGCAACTGAAAATGAATGTGTGGTGATACTCTTTATTGAGCGATACAGTAGAGATACTAATGCAGGCACAAAAACACTAGTCATGTAATGCTGGTCAAAAAGAAATAATTTCCATCAAAACAATTTTTCAGCTAAAAATTGGGTTTTCAGTTAAACATTTCCACCCCCATCCCCCTTCCCAAAACATTATCTGCTGTTTGTGGAAAATTGGTTCTCATCAGAACCAAACCATTTTAAAACGTTTTGTGAAATAAAGCCAAAAACATTAATACAGAAGTGCTGCTAGTGAGTCTCAAGTCATGGAAGTTGCATTTTTGTATCTTATGCTCCCAACTCTGTTTCTGGGCTATAGTGTGCAGCCAGACTCCATCTCCCGTGAGTCACCACAGTGCTTCAGCCAGAGCTGTAGTTTCTTTATTTCATTACTTTTTTCCATCTGTAAATATGTTTCAGTGGGCTGTTCTGAGATTGACTGTGTTTCTTCTACTTTGAGATTCTCTTACACATGGTGAAACGGAAGTCCAAAGTGCTATTCAATTTAATTGTAAATTCTTAGTGTAATTCATCTTATTTAAACTCTCTAAACCAGACATTTCACTTGTAAATCATTCAGTTTTATTACTCAGTATCAATTCATCTCTGTTTTGCTTTGTTTTCTCTGTGTTCCTTCTGAGGGCAAACTAGAAAATTGCAGAGTATCTAAAAATGTAGAAATCTTCTAATGGTTGCCCTTCTAATGAAGCTTCCCTTCATTTCAAAGTTTATCAGTGCAGAGAGACTCAGTGATTAGCTCTGTTGTTTCTTAATTTTGGGGAAGCCAAGCATTACTTTTAAAGTATCTTCTCAGATTGGAGGAATGGTGTTGACTTTGCTTTGATTTTTTAAAATTGTTTGTTTCTATCTACTTATCCACTCCTTCCACATATTTATCACTGCCTCATATTGTCCTTTTAATTTCTTTTCTCGTTTTCCATAGTTTTAAGATGCTTAGGTATACCAGGAAGAATCATTACCAATTATTCCTCTGCCCATGATAACAATGCCAATTTACAACTGGATATCTTCATGGATGAAGAAGGAATAGTGGACCACAAACTCACAAAAGACTCAGTCTGGTGAGCTTCACTGGGATATGCCTTAATTAAGTCAACTCTGTAAATCTAAAACAATGTGACAGAAATAATCAAGGTGTAGTTTTGTACCTTTATTTTTTAAAGAATACCGCTAGGTTATAGAAATGCAGAGTTGGAAACAGAACTAAAACATAGTTAATAGGCCAATGGATGTGAGAGACATCATGAAAAGAGGTAAGTAGCGGGGTGTCCAAGGGCAAAGTTACAACAGAACCCAGGTTATTTGCAGGGTTATATTCCTTAGCCCCCAAGCAAATAAGAGGTTTTACAAATGAACCAAGGGTGAATATATAGCACAATACCACCTGTATCTTCCAATTGTTTGCTTTGTAACTTTTACTTCAAAGGGCATTTCTCCAAACAGCTCTGTGAGACCGGTGATGCATTCCAGCTGAGTGGAGAAGCAGTGACTTTTGAAGTAAAAGCAGCAGCAAGCTACTGAGCAGCTGTTCTTAAATGAGCCAACCTACTGAAGTCTAAGGATATGGACAAATGTACATTTGGCATCGTTTCAAAAGGGGAACATTTGAAAAAGGGAATGACAGATCTGGAAAGCACAGTATCTGCTGAGCTCTAACAGTTATATATGGACAAGTCAGGAATGCTACAAATGTAAGAAAACTGCTCTAACTTTAACTTTGCTTCATACAGGGTTAAAGTTGGAGCACATACAACCATAGGCGCCACCTTGTATTTTTTGCGGGGAGGTGGGGGCTAAGATGATGGACATGTGGAAAGTTTTCAAGTGACAGTCCTCTTCCCAAGGGGGCCTCTCGTGCCCTCGTGTACTCAGCACCTCTGCGCACAATCTTGGGAACGTAACAGATGCTGCATGGTTCGGAGCAAGAGTCCTTCTTCTCCTTTTGGAGCAGTTTCAAATGTATGTTTGTCCATACCCTAAATAGGCTATCTGCCTACAAATGATCTGGGTTCTACTGCTGGCATCAGTACTCAATATACTGCACACACAAACTAACTGGAGTATTTTGGTGATAGCATTGTCTAAATTCAAGGAAGACCTAACAGAGGTCTCAATCTTTTTATGTAGGATTGGGAGAATATTTCATAGTTTGCATTTAAAATCCAATCCATTCTCCACTGAAGCCAATGGGATTCTTTTGATCATTTTCAGTTGGTTCTTATTTATATGCTTTCTTTAAAATTTTTACATGCACTCACAGTTCCATGTGGGCAAATCTTAAAATAAATCCATTTTAATATAAATACAAGCATAGGGTATGTCACTTTAATAACATGCCTAGATTTGTAAACATAAGAATTAAGGCATATGATCAGTGTCATCTTTCGAAGAAGACAATGCTGCTTTTCCCTCAAACTTTTCTATTCTGCTTCCTGGAATAAGAAATAGCATGTATTGATTAAATGCTACAGTCACCAGAAGTTATCTGTGGGCTGCCATGCCACAAAACCTCTCCTCTGTATATAGAGGGCAGATTCATTACTTCACACTTTCCTAGATTCAATAGATGTCTTCCTGTTTATGGTTAATGATCTTGATTTGTATTAAAGATTTCTTCTCCTCATTTGAGTAATGGTAATATTCATTGATCAGCATGTTTCGTTAACAACCCAAAAATTAGATTCCTTTTTTAAATAAAATTGGAATAGATCCATTATGTTGGGGTGAAAAGACAGTGTATGTTGTTGCCTTACCTGATGTGACTGCCATAAGCTTCATTGCCAGTAGGGAAGGATCCAGTATTTGGATACTGTGTTGTTTTTCAAGGACAGCAAGTAGTTCTGTATCTTTAGTTTAGTACCTACTTTGACACATGTTCAGCAGAGTCCTAGGATTGCTGACTCCAAATTCTGCCTCAGCTCTTTGTGATCACAGGGCAACTTAACATTTCTGTGGGTTTGATTCTCCTGTGTCTTACCCTGAATACAAATTGAGAAGAACTGCACTGAAGTTATGCTAGTCATTTAACTGATGTAGAAAGAGAAGCAGTCCTTCTGTATAGCTATGCATCACTGCAGCATTGTAGACTCTGCAGGGGATGTTGGATGCTGTGCTGCACAGGCAAGTGCCTGACCATGTGTGGGCATGCGTACAGTACAGTGGGGTTGGGGAGCATCAGTCTCACACAGTGGTTAAGTGCTCACCCACCTGCGTTCACACCTGGAGGGCGCATAGCCCCTGCTAGAGCAGCCCAGTGAGGAAGATGTGGCTTCCGGCCCCTTTGAAATTGTACAGCCCTGTCTAACATTTCTGATATTTTCCTTTTCTGCCCCGCCTCTTCATTTCCCTACCATTTTCAATAACCTTCACTTAATTCAATCCTTTTTTCTTTTCCTCCTCTAGATTTAGGGAGAGCTTCTCAAATCAGCATAGCTCCACTGAAGTCAAGTGATCTATGTCAGTTCACACCAGCACAGGAACTGCCCCCTGTTGTTTTATATCTCACATCCTATATGCCTTTCTCTTTGTCTTGATTACTTTTTGAACTTCCTTGTTCATCCCTTTCTCCTCATAGTGGATTTATTGCTACATGGTGCATGTAGCCCTTTGGGAATAAGTTAATATATTTTACAGCACTTTCTATTTCTCCTCTATGTCCTTTGTTTTCATTACCTTGTACCACTCTATGGTAGCCCTAACTCAGGCTTTAAATTGTTTGTGTCTTTACCTTGATAATATTAAGGCACCTTTTTGTTTTTAAAGATGGTACAATCAAGGTATTTATAATGCTTTTTAAGTGTACTCATCACTTTTATTTATAATCTTTAGAAAACTAGAAACTAGGATTTTACCATATAAAAGACAATGTCAGTTTACTGATCTGTGGATATGAATGACTGTAATTGGATGTGTGTTCCCATGATCAGGGATTTTCTTCACAGTTATTTGGAGATGCAGGTTTTCTCCTAAGTGCTAGGCATCTAATATTTTGCTAAAAATAATTCCTTCCCAAGATATAAACATATATAAAAAAACTAATGCATGGATTTTCCAAAAACAATATTCTTAAGATGGCTAGACCAGTGGCTGTCATTATAGCCTGTAGCCCTTATGTTAGTTTTCTTGTCTTTTAAGGGTGGTATAAAGACACAGGGAAAAGCTGTCTTAAATGTGAGTTAGGCTTTGTTCCTTTGATCCGCTCTGACTAAGCAGACTTCTACACCTTCAGAGTCCTACCAAGGTCAGAGGGCTGTCCAATGGGTTGTAGAAGGTGCCAAGCTCATTGTAGAAGTAGCCTTCATGCAGAACCCTTGTGAAGATCTATACTCTATTCTTCCATGACCTTCCCTCCCATTCACTCCAGAAACCAAATTTCTTTTAATATGAAAGACAGGTTGCTGGTACACACTTGACCCTAATGTCTCTTTGCATTATCTAATGAAAGGGCAGCCATTGATTCTGGCATGTCCCTGCTCACATAAGCCATGTGAAGTATTCTTAAATTTCATAGATTTCATAGATGTTAGGGCTGGAAGGGACCTCATGAGATCATCGGGTACAGCCCCCTGCCCAAAGGGCAGGAAATCAGCTGGGGTCATCAGATTCATCAAGATAATCATCCAGATGCTTCTTGGATGTATCCAGAGTAGGTGCTTGCACCACTTCTGGGCGGAGTCTATTCCAGACTCGGAAGACTCGGACAGTAAAGAAGTTTTTCCTTATGTTCAATCTAAAATGGTCTTCCAGCAGTTTGTGCCTGTTAGGCCTTGTCTTCCCTTGAGGTGCCCTAGTAAACAGATGTTCTCCCAGTTTCTGATGCACACCCCTCATATACTTATAGGCTGCTGCCAATTCCCCCCTGAGCCTACACTTTTCCAAACTGAAGAGTCCCATGCCTCTCAGCCTCTCCTCATAAGACCTGCTTTCTTGACCTCTGATCATGTACATGGCTTTCCTCTGCACTCTCAAGCTTCTCCACATCCTTTCTAACGTGTGGAACCCAGAACTGGCCACAGTACTCCAGCTGCAGCCTCACCAAAGCCGAATAAAGTGGGAGGATGACATCTTGGATCTTGCTTGAGATGCATCGGTAGATGCAAGCAAGGGTTTTATTTGCTTTGCCAGCTGTGGCATCACATAGTGGCTCATATTCATCCTGTGGCCAATCATGACCCCTGAGTGTCTTTTGGTCGTAGTCATAGGCGACGTGTATGGGGAATTACAGGGGGGTACGTGCCCCACCTAAAATTGGCCCTCACCGGCCGGGGAGTGGGGACACCTGCCAGTGCCCCCTGTAAGAAACACCAGTGGCACTTCCATTTTTTCTGGTGGCACTTCCAGTTTGCCACTGGCGCTTCTGGGGTTGGTGATCAGCCGCTGGGGGACCCCGAGAGCCAGGAGGCACCAGTTGCCAATGCTCGTAGTGCTAGGTGGTGTAGCACTGCTGAACCTATAGGTATGATGTGGGTTCTTTCTCCCAAGGTAAAGCACCTTGCATTTCTCTATGTTGAAAGTCATCAGGTTTTTATCTGCCCACTTTGCAAGACTCTCCAAGTTGGCCTGAATCCCCAGCCTATCCTCTAGTGTGACTGCACTTCCCCATAATTTGGTGTCATCTGTAAACTTAGCCAGTCTGCTTCTGGCACCCAAATCCAGGTCATTTATGAATTTGTTAAAGAGTACTGGTCCAAGCACTGAACCCTGAGGGAAGCCACTGTTGACTCAGTTCCATCGACTATCACTCTCTGGGTCCAACCATGGAGCCAGTTCCCTAGTCATCAGACTGTAAAGTTGTCATGGCTGCAGTTGTCCAATTTTGTCATGAGAACATCATGGGAGACCAAGTCAAAGGCATTTTTGAAATCCAAGTAAATGACATCAACTTCTCCTCCCCTGTTCAGGTGACGTGTCACCTGATCATAGAAGGAGATGATGTTGGTCAGGCATGACCTACCTGTAACAAAGCCATGTTGGCTGTCTCTCAGAATGACCCCTTATGTTAGCCTGTTATTTATGGATTCTTTAATAATTTTTTCCATGATCTTTCCAGGGATTGAGATCAAACTGATTGGCCTGTACTTCCCTGGATCTTCCTTCCTTCCATTCTTGAAGATAGGCACCACATTGGCCCTCTTCCAATCTTCAGGAACCTTTCCTGAGTGCCATGAGTTCTCAAATATCCTTGCCATTGGTCACGCTATGATGTCAGCCAACTCTTTTAGGACTCTTGGATGCATTCATCAAGGCCCGCTGACTTATGAATGTCCAGCCTCTAAAAGTGTTCCCTCAAGGTCTTCACCAAATGTAGGCATATGGTCACCTGTTCCCTAGTAATCCTGTGTCCTGTCAGGCAGGGTGATCTCCTTGGGCTGGTGAAAAACTGGCCCAAAGTAATCATTAAGAAGATTAGCTTTTTCCTGGGTGTCAGATGTCAGCTGCCCCATTTGGTTCAGCAGGGGTCCAGTGTTGCCCTTTTTTCTCTTTCAACTTCCCACATATCTGAAGAAGGACTTTTTATTGTCCTTAATTTCCATAGCCAGTTTGAGCTTTGTTTTGGCTTTGGCTTTTCTGGTCTGCTCCCTACAAGTGTGGGCCAGTGATGCATAATCCTCCTTAGAGGTATTTCCCATCTTCCAACCCATACAGGCTTCTCTTTTAAGATTCAGGAGGCCCATGAGTTCCCTTTTGAGCCAAGGCGTTCTCCCAGCTCTTTTACTACCTTTCCTAAAGGCTGGAATGGACTTCTCTTGTGCTTTTAGGATTGCATCCTTAAGGAACAACTCTTGGACTCCCTTCCCTCTCAGATAATGATCTTTCAAGGCCTCAACAACCAACCTCCTGAACTTGTGAAAGTCAGCTTTCCTAAAGTCGAGGATTTCTGCATTGCTGGCTGATTTGCCAGCTTTGCGATGGATAGAGAAAGTGATCAACTTGTGATCACCAAGCTTCCCTTCAATCCTCAGATCATCCCCTTTGGCCAGAACCAGGTCTAGCAGCACCTCACCCCTTGTCAGCCCATGGACTTCTTGAGTCAGATTGAGCTCATCAGTGCAGGTAAGGAAGTTGCGTGACCTATTAGATCTAGCTGAATGCTCTTCCCATGAGATGTCAGGGTGGTGGAAATCACCCATGACAACCATTTCAATTTGCTGCCAGGCATAAAACTCACCTGGTCATTTTTTATTAATTTCCCTATTGCTTTGTTTAGCCTACTTGTAATTATCTTTGTAAATATTTTATGGTCACTACATTGATCTGCACAGTCATTCTTACAATCCTTAATGTCTCTGTTTGGTTTAGGTGCAAGAGTACAACATCAATTTACAAAATTATTTTAATAGGATTAAATCCTCAACTGGGGCCACTTATGCAAGGGGGAAGTCTAGGCTACTTTTTTTGTGATAAAAGAATCCTCCAAAACCTAGGCTGGCATAAGTTAATAGCGTTCTCTTTCTCTCTCTCACCCATGATCATTATCATCATCATCATTATTATTATTGCTGCTGTTGTTAGTGTTTTATACTATGACAGTGGGCAGGGCTATATCTACATGGTACAATGCAGCACCATATGGAGATACCTGAACTGGCTCTGAAAAAACTAACTCTACAACTGGCAACAATTTAACCCCACATAGACAGTGCTGAAACAAAGCTAATTTGACCAGGCCAAGCACAGCATATATGCTTCAGCCTATGTGGGCTCCAAGACCCAGATTAATATCTCTGCTTGGCACTGTACTATACACTGTAGACATGTCAGCTTGTTCAGAGCTAGCATGGGTATCACTACATAGTGTTGTGTTGTCCTCTGCAGACATACCCTAGGATTCCACATGGTGCCAAGTACTATGCAAACCTAAAATAGACAATCCCTGCCCCAAAAAGTGTAGAATCAAAGATATTATATTTTGTTGTCTAACTACTAAATTACACTACCGTGTTCATTGTCCCCACTACCTGATCCTTTTTTTTTGGCACTTTTATAGAACGCAAAGCCAAAAACATTTGAACTAAACTAAAGTATTCAAGACAGGCTTGTGTGTCATAACAACTTTCCAAAACCCACCGAGCGTATATAGCACTTCCTACTGCTAGCCATTGTCCAGGTTCTACAAGAATGATTCAGCATTAAGCGCTCTTAGCAGCATAAAAATTCTAGAAGCGTGTGTCACTTGCTTTGAATAATTCTTTTTCCTATGGCCCTGCTTCATTAGCTCTCCTAACTGACAAGTTTTTCTCTGATCCAAGCTTTCATTTCCACTTTGAAATGTCTTGTTAGAGAAGCCTCAGATCCCTCTGATTCCACTCCATCCCTGTTTTTTCACCTGTTAATGAAATGGTCAGAGTTTAAGCACCCCCATTTTGGTTTGGGCTTTATTGCTAATATCATTGCATTGCTGTGTCAACCACTACATGGATGTCATTTGTTCATATCTGCAGCTGGGTAAAAATTATTTGCAAAGAAAAGTGGAGAAAAATTCTAAAAATGCTCCTTTCCCTTTTACATCCCCCTTCCCTTTTTTGCAGCAATGGAACTGAAACAATTGACCAACTCCGTTGCAAGAAACTTTTTTGGGGGTTTTCCTTTATTTTTTATGCTCTCCTTTGAGTTTGAAAAAAAATTGCAAGAAGAAAGCTACAGGACAAAACTTTCTCTTTAGGTCTGTTCATTTTTTTACATTTTGGACATACTATGTGAGATGACTCTGGTGTTTTGTTTTGTTTTGTTTTCCCAAGCATTGAGTCAACTGAGGGCATTTCAAGTCTAGATTAACCACTTAGGCTGTGTCCAGATGTGCATGGATGTTTCGTTCCCCAGGGACAACTAGCAGTGGTGCACCTTGTGTCACCACTAGTTGTCCCCAGGGAACGCCTGTGTCATGTGTGCTCTGGCGTGTGGCAAGTTACCTTGGGTGGGGTAGAAGATGCTGGGGCCAGTACTTGGCTGGCCCCAGCAGCCTTACCTGGACTTCTGGGGGGCCAGCCCAGTCAGGACCATTCCTGGGGTCCAGCACCAGCTTTGGGCAGTGCATGCTGCCACCGCATGCACCACCCCACATTTTTTTCCATGTTTTTTTTTAAGGTCAAAAAAACCTTCTGTGCTGCTCTCTTGCAGCACAGAGAACAACTGAACGTGCAAAATGGGGTGCCACAGGCATGTCTGTGTCATCACATACCACACTGCTGCACTTGTCTGGATGCAGCCTTAAATGCTTTTGAACATCCAGAGCCTGACCTGTAGAGATATGCCAAATGTCCCTGGAGATATGTCCTCTCTTTTGTCAGCACTAGCACTGGAGTCTGTGAGCTTATTACAAACTGAGAGAGCTGGGCCTGGTTTTTATTTTCATGGGAAAATGTAGCAGGGCATTGGTGATGCAGAAGGTGTCTCTCTTCCCTCTTCAATGTTACTGAGAGAGAGGTAGAGAATCTGTACAAAGTATACTGCTTTAGGCTGGCCCTAATGTGAAAATCCCTCTCTAAAAGTCTGTCTTCCATCTGAAGCAATCAGGAGTGATGTCCAGGTGTCAAGGAAATCTTTTTATCAAGTCCCATGTGGGCTCCAGTGTTAAACTTTCACCTGGAACATTCAACAGAAAACAGACCAAAATGCTTGTTTTTAATCAAGAAAATTGAGTTATCAAGAAATTGAGTTATGGATATTGGAAGTTACACAGCGGCTTAAACTCTGTTTACAAAATTGTAAATCCGAAGCCTTGCTAAGTCCATTTTATACTACTCCCATGGCACAAAGTAGGCCTCAGAGCTGTCTTAAGTAGGTAGCCAAAGATTTCTTCACTGACAGAGCTTTCTCACAATCCCTATTCCCTTGCCCCCTTGGGGACTAATTAAAAGGGGTTTGTGCCTAATGTAGCCTTGTCTTAGTTACCAGAATCTCCTTTTAGGTGCCTTGCATTCAGCATGATATAAGGGATCTTCAGAGGAGTTCTTTTTTTTTTTTTTTTTTTGTCTTGGGAGTAGACAGGAATCGAGCAGCCTGAGGATAAGGGAACTGTAGGGAAGGCAGAAAAGCAGCACTGCTCACCAAGCATTATCAGACACCAGATTGAGGATATATTCTGTGAAGCATAAAATGCTTAACTCAGCAGTTTTACCAGATCCATTAGTGGGATGTTGCAATACAGTTTCTGTTGGCATTTATATTTATACTTGAGAGCCTAATATTCTCCTTGGTTCTCCTGTTAAAGGAACTATCACTGCTGGAATGAGGCTTGGATGTCCAGACCTGATCTTCCTGTTGGATTTGGAGGGTGGCAGGCTGTGGATGGCACTCCTCAAGAAACCAGTGATGGTAATCCTGCATATGGTCCTAAGCATTCTTCATAGCATTCTTTCTGATGGCAAATCTACGTGTTGTGGTAGGCTGGATCCATCACAACCGTGGCAACATTTTGGTCAAAATATCCATCCTTGGCCTGTGCATGGGCCATTTTGAGCTCCAGTATTGATCTACCTGAAATTTTTTTTTTTTTTATAGCAGCACAAATTGTGAGCAAATAGATGCTTTTTTCTCACCACACCTGAAGAAAATCAGTTTTGTGAACACCCAGTCATGGGGGTTGGGTCTGGCTGAGTAGGAAAAGCAGGGAGATCATATTACCCATTGTCCTGCATGATCAAGGGAGCAACCTGTGTTTCACCCAGTGAAGCAGATCAGCTGTGCCCTGACACATTGCAGTATAACTGATCTGCTTCATTTGGTAATATCTATTCTAGCCTCTGCTACCAAGCTGCTACATAGCTTCAGAATTGGCACTGGGTTGCAGGTAATGGAACATTGAGCTTTTAACTTCTTGTTCCACAGTTTATTAATGAAGATGGCCAGAAAATAAAAATTCCATTTCCGTGAAAACTGTCTAGGTTTCAATGTATTCTTTTTGTTCCACATGAGACTAAAAACAAGACCATGAAAAAATGTCACAAAAACAAACCTGTCCACACTAGATTATCTGCCAAATACCTGGCACTTACAATGCTCAGAACGGAGGCATGTTGGTGGGACAGCAAATGTGCGGTGACATATCTGCCTTCCACCTGTTCTGTGGCAAATTTGGATCCTGGTAACATTACTGCATTGAATACTTTACAAGTGGTCTTACTGAAATCAGTGCATATAATATTGATGGAACTGGGATCTTGAAAGAGAAAGGGAAGTTAAAGTTTCTATGAACATTAACAAGCAGCTTTGGTGCTGTATCACGTCCCTGCCACATGGATCAGAAATGCACTTGCAGTGCTGCATGTGTCTCAAGTGGAACGTTTGGTCTTTGAAGTAGTTATATCAATGGAAGGTTATGCCCTATATGTCCTTGCATGGAGACAACAGCAGAGAAGTTGGGTTCTTCCTAGTCCTATAAGCTTATCTTTTCATTTCTTGTATTATTTTAGGCCAATGGCTTTGGCTAAATGATTTTTCCCCCTACCAAAATCTAGCACTTTCTAGTTATTTAAGATTAAATTTCTTCACTCCCCCTTCTTCAGGTATGTATAGATGTGGTCCTGCTTCAGTGCAAGCTGTTAAACATGGTCATGTTTGCTTCCAGTTTGATGCTGCCTTTGTTTTTGCTGAGGTATGTATTTGAAAAAAAAGGATTGCATATGTTAAGGGTGAGCATTTGACTGATCAAATAAATAATGTTAAAATATTTTAAGAATTAATTTATTAGAACAGTGGATAGAGAGGCTTTAATTTTCAGTAGGTCAATCCAAGAGGGGTCCAGCAGTGCAGACGCGTGCCTTGTTGACCGTGCAGTGCATGTGAAAGGAGCTCTCTGAGCTCACTAGTATGTCAGCACAGTTCCTGCCAGAGCTGTGCATGTACTGTGAGCTCTGTGCTCATCCACTGATTGGCACGGGTTTGGTCCAGAGCTCCTTCTTTCATGCAGCTCTGGAGCCCAGGGGTTCAGCACTGCTGCCCATCTCCTCTTTTACCTTGCTGCTGAATTCAGCAGAGGAAAAGGGGAGCCAAGGGGAAGGAAGGACAGTGGCAGCACTCACACCCTGGGCCCTGGAGTTACCCAAAAGCAGGGACTCTAGCCAGAGCTTATGCTGATCAGGTTATGCATTCAGAGATCACATAGCATGTTCAGAGCTCCAGTAAGAGCTGCACTGACATGGTGATGAGCTCAGAGAGTTTGCTAGGCATGCAGGCTGAAGCGGGGGGACCACAGCCCCTCACCAATCTTGGATCCACCCATGTGAGTAGATTAGATACACTTATCTTAAGTACAAAAAAAGTTAATTAACTATTATAGTGAAACAATTAAATTAAATGATAAAAAACTGTAATTAATTTTGATAACTACCAATGTTAGGTACATATAAATAAGAATGCTATTCAAGACTGAACAGTTCTACTTTTCATTGGCATTTTTCTTGAAGCTGAAATGGTTACAAAATTTAAAAAAAGAAATCAAATAGAAATAAAACACATAGCAATGATAAAAGACAAAAGTCAGCTTTTAAAGAGAAGTTATGCTAAGTAGGCAGCAGGCCAACTATTCAGACATTTTGCTATTTATACTTGGAGATGCTTGCGGTCACAGCAGGTGGCCAGTAGAAGAAACTTTTCTGTGCTGCTGGTTTTGATTCTTCCCTCAGCACAGAGTAGCTTCTGCAGCCCTAAGTGGCTTCATTGGGGGGGGGGGGGGGGGGCGGGAAGCTCAGGAGAGAGGAACAAGCCTGGTCCTAAATGTGTGTGTGGGGGGGGGGGGGGGGGCACCACCTACACAAGGACATTCTTGGCTTCCTGGAGTATTTGGCAACTTTTGACTGCAGTAAAATAATTGCTCATCAAATGACCAGTAATTGACTTTATTTCACAAGTAAATTGACTGGCTTTCCCACACTTGTATGTATCGAATTATACCAATGACACCAAGAAGGGGATAGGAAGCTGGTCTCCACTTTTAATATGTGGATTGTAGCATTGTTCCCTATATGTTGGCTGTAAAAATAATACTGCAACTCCATTCCATTCAGTAGGTGAGACATTCTTAAGTTGCTAGTTGCCAGAGTAGTAAGCATAAGAATCTGCTCCAGTTCAAATGAAATCACAGATACACAGAAAGTTACTCTGTGCTTGCTCTTGTGAAAGGTCAATGTACAGGTAATAAAGCTAGCACCAGTAGCCATTAGCCAAAGGCATAGAAGAGGCAGATATGCACATCACAGCTCCTTCAGGATTGTAACTGTCACCATGCCCTGTAGCAGGATGTGAAAACCTTAGAGGCAAGTAAGCTCTTGGGGCAGAGAATGTATCATGTATCTTCCTGTAGATGTGGACAACACTACCATGTTGTGTGACTCTACTAAAATACAAATAGATGACAATAATTAGGCTCTGCAGCTCAGAACAGTATTGTTAAGTATCATTGAAACCGTATTTCTGTCGAGCCTTACTTAACCTTCAAAATTTTTTCATCAATATTAAACAAGTTAACAGTAGGCCAGACCCTTAGCTGGTGAAAACTGACTCTAGTGGCTATGAATGGGTCTCCCACCATGTTAGTAAATCTGAACATAAAGTGGATTTTACAGCTGTTTTATGGTTTTACCAACTTATTATTAGTATAAGTCCTTTCTGAGAGTGTTCTGGTCACCCAGGGTGTGTTTACTTGGTGTCGTCTTTGTGGCCGATTGTGTGGCCTCTTTCCCCACATCAGTTCTATCGCCAATTAAATGAGGCCTGTTCAGAAGCACTGTTGGATCTCATTCAGGCTATCTCTTGGGAGAGATGGAGATAAGTGCTGAGGAGAGCACTCAGATCTACTCCAAACTGCTCCAGGCTACTCCCAGAGATCTACTCTGGTGTGTCTGAGCAGAGGTGAGTATTCAGGCTTTCTTTGTCAGCTTCTTTCATGTCCTAGAGTCTTCAGAGAATCCATATCAATATAGTCCAGTTCAGGAAAGTGGTTAAACAAGTGTCTAATTTTAAGCATATGATTAGTCCTATTGAAACTGATGGTACTCAATGACTCTGCCTTATTGAGTCGAGGGGATGAAAGACTGGTTTTTAAAACTGCTGGATGACTTAATACTTCAATATTTAATTTTCCAGGTTAACAGTGATGTTGTTTACTCCAAAACAATGAAAAATGGGACAAGAGTGATTGAACAAATTGACACAACCCATATTGGGAAATTAATCGTGACCAAGGATATTGGTAGTGATAGAATGAAGGATATTACTGAGCAGTACAAATTCCGAGAAGGTAAACTAATGTATGCAACAAAATGGGGCGTAGAAAAGATTTAAGTAGATTTATCTTAAGATTTCTCTCTCTCATTGTTGGTCTGCATGCCTCCATCATGGGGTAAGCTGTTTGAGAAGCTGCCACCCTGTAAGCAAAATCTTGTGCCCTTTAATTCCACCCCAAATTCATTGCAGATTCTTTTGCAAAAAACATATGTTTTTCCTTTTACTTGGAAATACCTTACACTGATGTTGCTATATCTTACAAAGTGTAATCATTGATTTAACTTACTTCTTTCAAAAAGTATCTCTACATTTATACAGTTGGGTGAGCCATTATATTCCTTGCTTGGATGCCTGGAAACCTGAGGTCCAGTTGTTCCACTGGTGTTAATGGAGTTGTAGTGATTTACACCAATTAAGGAGTCATTCTCAGGCCAGCCAATTCAGGGATTGTGAAGTTTTCCTTTATGCATTACTTACTTATTCATTTCAGTTAAATAATTAATGCCACTTCTGTACCACTTTGTTACAACAACTCCATCTATTTGTCCCAAACATAATTATGTGGTGTTGATCAGGGTGGTTGGTGTCAGTTGTCAAAGACAACAGTGTTGCTTAATTATTTCCTCCAGCCTATGCTAAATATAACAGGCAAAATCCAGATTTGGTCCCATTACAAGGCTAAGTAGAACATAGGTGGAATTTAAGTACTTACATTACGAAAAGTACATATTCATGACCTCTTGCTTGTCCCTCTGTTCTCATCTACTATCCAAGTGACCATCCCTCTGATTTCCACTCACCATAGTGAAAAATATACCATATTAATATGAAAAATGTATGTGTCTGGAAGTGGGGATTTTAAAGGTTGACTTTTCATCAACCACTATATAAAGCATAACTTATCTTAAGTGACAGTAGCTTCCCATAGACCTCCTTCCTAACAAAGTTTTTCCTAGTAATAATCTTTTCTTTTAAAAAAATGGTAACATGGAAAAATCCCATAGAGCCCTCCCTCTCTGTGACTGTTTTTTTTTTGCAGCAGCATGTAGGAATCAAGACCACATGACTCTGATCCTCATGTAGAGCCAGGCATACTCAGGGCCCCCCTTATATGACAAGGAAAGGTGTATACTTAAAGGTGTTGACTCGTCAAAACCTTTTTTGGAGGGGGAAAAAGGTGATCTTCAATGGAAACAAAAATTTAGTTTTTTATTTTGGTTTGAATCTTCCACTTCTTCTTTTGACTTTATCCCCTAATCCATTCCCTTTCCTCCCCTCCCCCCCCCAGTTACTACACTCCCCTCCATTTTCTCTCCTCTCCTTTTCCAGTGGGAGTTTAAAAAGGAGAGAAAAGGAGGAGAATGCTTATTTTCTAATTTTCAGAGACCAAAAAAAAAATTTCCAGTTTCATTCAAACTAGAAAATTCCATGAACATTTTTAAAGTTGATAGTGTATTTTTGTCATATCAAGGAACTGATTTTTGCAGCACTTTTCCACTGTCCTATCACCACGTCTCCAGATCTGAGTCAGGGTTTCAGCCCTTTAATGGAACGCTTGTCCATAAATAATGAGCTCTGGATCTGGCCCAGAATCTGGTGGGTTTTTTATGAGCACTAAAGTAATGTTTTAAAGGAGTATACTTTTTAAAAGGCTGCTTTTGGCATTTTATAACTAAAGGCCTGAAGAAGGCTACTGTGATATCCAACAGCTGCCTCTATCTACACCAACCATACTGTTGGTCCAATCATCCACGGCTAGAATTCTTGCCAAAAGTATCAAAATTACCAATCTGAACCCTATGATACAGGCTTCATTATGAAGCTGTTGAGTGGTTCTCATTATCCCTATTCTTTTTAACACAATTCCTCTTCCTCCCTAGGTACAGATGAAGAGAGACTAGCACTCGAGACTGCCCTAATGTATGGTATTAAAAAGGAGGCTATGCAGGATAGTGTGCATCTGCCACAGTCTGATGTTGACATGGACTTTGAAGTGGAAAATGCTGTACTCGGCAGTGACTTCAAAGTCACCATAACTTTCAGAAACAGTGGCCACAGTCGTCACACTGCGACAGCTTACCTTTCCGGCAATATCGTGTTTTATACAGGAGTCAAGAAGAATGAATTCAAGAGCCAGTCTTTTGATGTGATACTGGAACCCTCTTCATGTAAGATGTGAGGGGGGGAAAGGGGGATGGGGACATTTTCCAGCCTAAGCTGGTTGTTTGCTATCTTACCAATGTCAGTACCACCACCAAAATAAACTCTCTCCATAAATAGGCCCCAAGCAGGTAATCGGGTGTGGTGCACTGGAGTGGGAGTCAGGCTTCTTAGCTCCCTGGCTTCAGGATACCTAGACTCCATCTCTGGCTACACAACTGACTTGAGCAAACTGTTGTTTCACCATGTGTAAAATGGGGGTGATGATACCTACCTACATTGAGTCTTAGAGATGAAAAGTGTTCCTTTGTTCAGTGCTAAGTAATATGATTTATTTAAAAAAAAAAGAGAGAGAGAGTGAATGGCTGCAAGTGGTAAGCTACTTTGACCTTCTTGCAGTATCCCAAAAGGGGAAGAGAACATTGTGATTCTTCAGGTGTAAGTTACAATAATAAGATAAAAGTAAAATCCTACTGTTATCCCATTCATACAAGGAAGAGGGAGAGAATGGTGTCAGATGCACATCTGATATAAAATCCATCCTGCAGTGACTGGGTAAGATGGCTCTGGACAGGCTAAGAATGTATCACTGGGCGGATGCTTAGGGTAGTTTATAAAGGAGCAGTGGACAGCCCTGGATGGAGTGTGTTGCTGACTGCAGCATATGTGCTAGTCAGCTGGAGAACCACTCTCTAGTAGAGATACCAGGAACCTTTGAGACATGGCATGCTGATCCGTCTGCTGCCAGTCTCTTCCTGTTTAATCCTCTTTGAACTGGTAGGGAGAGACCTTATCCCACTTTCCTGCAGTAAAAGAAGGTACCTGTAATCTGTTCTCCACAGCTCAGGGCAGGATTGCCCCACCCCAATTATATATTTTTATTTGGAGCTGGTGAATCTCCATTAAGAAGTAGCCCATTTTAAGGAGAACTAGAGATGAAATGTTTTATTTTAATGCCCATCTAATATGAGTATCCAATGGCTATCTCTTGGTACTCATCTAATTCATCTGTGAGTCTTTGGTAATGGTCAATGTGCTTTTTCTGTATCCCATTGTTCTAGCTCATCACAACACGCAACATTTTTAAGTGCTTGGGATCAGTTATTAAATAGCTGATGTAAAATTCCACAAAACTTAAAAAAAAACTTGGCTAGACAATAAAAAAGAATAGTTTCAGTTGCACAAATTAAATTCTATATTTGTTCTGACTGCACTGCTATGACTTGAAGAAGAATTTGATCATCATTTAAAAATTGAGGGCAGATGTGTAAATATTTAGCACTCCCTCCTCATTTGTTTTCCAGGCTTAATTCCGGAGGGTTAAATTTATTCTTGTGCTGAAGTTTTCTGCAAGGTACTATGACACTGCTTAACAGAGCTTATGTACCACACAGGAGCTTGTTTGGGTACTCTGCATTTGAGTGACTTAACGGGATGCAATTTTCGCCACATGGAAAGCTCTGGCCATGAAATCGGCTCATAAATTCCAAATTATAGTGATCTGGTGATAAGTGACTATAGAGTTGGCCTCTGTCTAGGATAAGGTGAGGGAAGGAAAATCAACTACATATATTTTTACAGGAATATGAACACTGTGTTGCAAGTCTAGTTCCACAGCAAGAAACTTCTTCACATATATATTTGTTTCTCTTTTTTTTTGGAGCTAATAGAATATTACAGTATGATCAAGATGTGTCAGAAGCATTCTTTCTAGACTGCACCATTTGAAAGAGAGGAGCAAAATAAGTTTTCAAACAAGAACTGAATGCGTGATTTTCAGAATAATGATTAAAGGAATTGTGTGGGTTGAAAACATCTTTGAGGATTTGAATAGCTTAAACCTTCCTGAGCCTTCAAAGGTGTTATCACTTCTACTCAGTTATATTTAGTTTTCTCTATTTTTTGATTAGGAGGGTAGGCAGCTCAGCCTTGTGTCTCCCTTGGCTTTCCCAGGCACAGTAAGTGATACTGGCAGCTTACCAACACAGCCCCTATAAAAGTGGGATTCTATTACTCTTGTTTTCCCTTGTGATTAAATCCCATCTGATATGTCTCTTCTCTCTCTTTTACTGTAGAATAATCTTCACTTACAATGCAACTAGTATTTTTTGAGTAGATGAAAAACATTTATTTTAAGATTTGGGGTCTGATGGGAAATTCCTTTTCAGGAAACAAGGCCACATCAAGTAAGTTCAAGGTGTACCTGGTAAATCCATGCCAGGTGGTCACCATGGGAATAGCTTTGAAACCAAATTAAGGAACCTGTTTTGATGTGGGTGGATCAAAAGAGTGGAAAGGAGTGAATGTGCTTTACCCAGATGAGTTTAATTAGTGGGATTTTGTACAGTATGTGGCACAAATACAGTAAAAAAAAAGACTAATAGAAGAGAAATTTCAAGATTTCATTTGGGTTGTAAAACCTAAAGTAGGATTTATTGGTGCAAAAAAATCAAGCTGATGTATTGTGGCTGGTCACTTAGCTAAGGGGCTTGCTTATGTGCTTTTATGTGCATCAAAATCTTGGACTATTACAGTTCAATAGAGTTAAAATTAATGAATCCACAGCCTATCAAGGAAGTTGCTCCTTTCAATAATTATCATCAGGGAGCAGAGTGATCTCCCAGACAGATCTCAAGAGGAAGAGCTGGTGAGAGGATTGCTTTGTTGCGTTCTCCATGCAATTCTGATATAGGTCAAAGGCTGGTGTATAGCAATGCCAACACTGCAATGTGGAGTAGGAAACTTTGCTAGTTACACTGCATAGATCCACACTTCCAAATGGCTGTTGTTACAGCTGTCACAGGTACCCTGGAGGAGAGGGCATGTAAACAAAGTAGGGAAGGAAACAGATATAGAGAGATTTTAACAGACCTTTCGACCCCCCCCTCCTTATTAATATTATTTCTTCTTTATAATAGGATAGTGTCTATAATTAGCAAAACTACTGAACTGGACACTGAGCAGGCTTTTAAGACAGAATTCAGTCCCTGACCCAGACAACTGATAGTTTAAATGAAAGGCTGGGCAAAAGAGAAGGGCAAAAGAGACAAAGGATGGGTAGGGTAACATAACAAAAAGACCATAGTTTGAGCAGGATATGAAAAGTCACCAGACTCCATTCTTTGCTTTTGCCAATCTCTCACTGAAAAGAGCATCTTTATTTTATCTCTAGGCTCCCATACAATAGTGTCGGCAGAGCTAGAACCAATAACTGGCAATTTATATTGGGCTCAGGCTTCAATTTAATTTTTTCCTTGTTTGGTTTTCCTTCTATCAGCAAAAGTGGAAGAGGTTTTGATCAGATCAAGCGACTACATCAATCAGCTGCTGGACCAAGCCTCTTTGCATTTCTTCATCACAGCACGTCTCAATGAAACAAAAAAGATTTTGGCCAAGCAGAAGACTTCGGTCCTAGACATCCCCAAGCTGCACCTCAAGGTTTGTTTCAGGAATATAACAGAAGAGATCAATACCTATCCTCCATGCAAGATATGTTTTGCAGTTCTGGCCCTTACAGCCTTATTTCAAACAACATTTTCAAAACTAATACAGGATTAGAAGCAGCTGGAAACATGACTCTGTGTGTGTGTTTATGTGCATATGTGTACATAAGTATGCATGCATGCTCAGGTAGCAATAGGCATAAATATGTAAATGGAGTTGCTAGCACCACCCATAGGCAAAGCTGCCTGATATTTTTCAGTATGAGACAGCGGTCACCAACCAGTAGATCATGATCCACTGGTAGATCTCAGAGCCTCTTGTGGTAGATCTCAGAGCCTCTTGGAGTCGATCTGAGGCTGGGGTGGGCGGCTGAGTGCCCGTGTGCATGCACATGCATGCCCCAGCCCAGCAGGTCAATCTTTGGGAGAGGGAAGGAGCGGGGGTTAGATCAAGGCCCCCGTGACAAGGGACAGTACTGCAGAGGCAGGAGCAGGGTTAAGTTGAGTGGGGCCCCAGCCGGGTGGGACTTAACTGCTGGGGAGGCATGCCCCCAAATAATTTTTTCTCCCTCTGCCTCCATCTGCCCCCACCCTTTCCTTCCCCATAGACTTACCTGCTGGGTGGGGGTGAGTGGGCGGGAGGGGCAGCAGCACACAGTAGATCTTGGGTTGCTTTTAAATGCCAAAGGTATAAGAGCTTGTTTTCATTTGCTCATAGTTTTGCCAAACTTTTACCATTTAAGCTGAAATTTTCTATGCTAGGTGTCTGCCTCAGGCTGAATTTCTTTGGAAAATCTCTGCACAAATTCCAAGAATGAGATTAGGGGAAAATGTATTGTTTTACCATCTCCAAAGACTCCTACAGTTGTTTCATTAAGGATCGTTAAGGTCTCCATGCTTCAGAGCAAGAATTTGGATACTTATCAAGAAGATTATTTCAGTGCTAAGGATAAACCTCTTGCTCTCTCCATGACAATTCACCCACATTGGCAAAGTTATGAGCCTCTGAGAGAGCCCAGTTTGCCCATGTTCAACAGCAACATGCCAGAGTCTTGGCAGTTCTGTTCTTTCTGTATTGATCAGGATCCAGTGTAGAACTGCAGCGTTTAAACTCAAATTGTTCCTCTCAGTGTCTAGAGGCCACCAGGGCACTGGGCACCAGCAGTGAGATCAGGGGCTGTCTCTCCTGTGACCTCAATGCATCTGTTCCCCCACTAACATCTACGCAGTAAAGAGGAAAAGGGAATTCCAGAGGAAAAAGGAAGATTACAGAAGGGGGATAAGAACAGAAGGAGGTATCTGGGGACTAAAGTGCTGAGGCAGAGGGGAGGCAGGTTGTGAAGGAAGTTAAGTTAAAGCAAAGGAGGGAAGAAGCAGGAGCTATGGGGAGAACGTAGTAGATGAGAGAGACGGTGTTGCTTTACTGCGGAGCTAATTAGTCTATTCTGCAGTAAAGCGCACGTGTAGACACACCCAGTGATGATCAAAATCTACCCTGAATTATGCCCTGATGGTGCCAAGGATACCTTTGATATATCTTGATCATATTTGCAGCAGTACATTATTTCCTTAAATAAAAGCCTCGACTTTTTACCATAGAATCAATTTTTTTTTCTCTGAGGGAAGAGTTGCATATCCCTACCCTTATTTCTTTCCCAGTCATATATAGGAAGTTGCTTGGCTGTCGTCTGAATTTGATTATAATCTGATTGTGCTACCACAATCTGAATTGCTGCTTTCTAACTGTTAAATCAGAAGACAATGGAATATTCTGTCTAGGAAGTTCTCTTTTATCCTGACAATCCTAAGGTGGTGCCATTGGAGCTATGAGGACAAACGCTTGAGTGATTTTGACAGCACTAGAGCCCTCAGGTTGATGGCCAAAAGACTGGAAAATGAGGACCAATATTAGATTTCTAATTTCACATGTTGGCACCTAAGTTAAATGCCCTAATTTAAAAAAAATGCTGAGCACTCATCAACTCCCTGAAGTCATCTTCAAATTGCTCGGCACTTTTGAAAATCAGGTCACTTGCTTAGGATGCTTAAATATGAATGCAGCTCCTTAAAGTTCAGCTGCTTTAAATACATACTTTGACTTATAAGTCTTCATTTTTCCTGTATATGTTTTGTGTGTGTATGTGTCTGAAGAAAATTTCAAGTTTCCAGGTATCACCTTGTATTTTAAGACTACATATCTTAAAATAACCTCCAAAATTACCCAGCCTCATCAAATCATAGGTATTACAATACAAAACCACATAGTTGCTGGGAAAAAAAGAGAGTAGGTATAAAATACTGCCTGCTCAAAATCCTGTGAAATTCACAGAAAATCAGTTTGCTCTCACAGAATACAAAATTGTCATTCCAATCTAATTATAAATGTAAATAAGTATTGTCTTCATATAAGGTTTTTTGTCTTACAGATCATTCCAGAGAGGAAGCCAATAAGGCAAATCAACTTCACATCAAACATATCTTCCAAATATTAAACGTAACCAAATATTAAAGATATTTAATCCTTTAGATTCAGTATTGAAACAGAACATCCTATACAATATCCCCAGATGAACCTCCAAAATAGTTTATCCTTTCTCTTCAGTTATGAAGAAAGACTATTTAATGAAAAGGAGAAATATTTGTTCAATAGACACTTCTGTAAATAATAAAAGTTTAAAGATGGGCTGCAAAGAGCTAAAAAAAACCCCCAAAAGTGGGTTTCTACTTTTTGTCTCTGTGATATAGTAAGACGTTTCTGTTTTAGTTGAGGAAAAGCCTAGTGACTCTGCTTACTTTTATCTGAAAATGTAATGAATCTCAAGTCTGTTCTTCCCTACTTAAAAAGTCCTTTACTGATTCTTAGTTAAAAGGAAAGAATACAAAAATTGTACACCCCTCCTATCTTCAGATCAGCTGTTGATCTTTCCTCATCTGATTTAAAAAATACTAGAGTTATCAATTAATGGGAAATTATACCTCCTCAAATTTAGCTTAAGGTCAGGTTACAGTAATAAGTACACTAAAGTAAATGCATACTTTCTGCTACCCTTAAATAAACTGAGAATAACTTCTAAATCCTTTGGAGGTAATGCCTATGATTAAAAGCCCCTATGAAGGCTAGGAACAAATTTCTGTTACAGTCAATGTAGGATAAACATCTACACAGATTAGGTGCCTTAAAAAACTCCACTGGGAACCTGTCTGCAACTTTGGGTACCTACATTATTTTAAAGTTGTAGTCCTTAAATGCCTTATTCTATTCCATTCAAGTCAATGGAAACTTGACTCCCAGTTAATGCGAAATCAAACCATACATGAGGATATTGGGATATGGCTATAGTGATCTCTTAGATCATTAGATTGTAGATTGAAAAACAAAATACTACTACTTATTACTGGTCAGAAAAAGTTATTTTTTTCTTTCAGAACTTTTTCATTGAAAAGACAAATTCTTGTGTTTTGATTATTTTGGATGAAAACCTGGGGTTTTCAGTAAAAAGTCTTCTCTCCTAAAAAAAAAAAGTATATAATAATTTTTTCAACCAGCTCTATTATTGATGTACATTTGAGGGTACAGAAGAGTAGTTTCAGCTCTGCACCACTGCAAATGCAGATGTTAATGCTATCATTGCTCATTAACTCCACAATTTTATACTGGCCAAAGTAAAAAGTGTTGTTCACCAAAGTGTAAAATTTTTCTTTTTACCTCATCTGCAGTCTGCTGCATCCACTTTCTGGTCTTGCGTGCCAGGGTTTTTGAGGATATCTAAATAGGTTTACATAAAGAGAGCAGTAAATTCCTCTCTGAGCTTTAAAGATGAGTGCAAGAGAATGAAAAGCTGTGCACAACACCTTGGAGAATCGCAAACAACACCAACCTGTGTTCCTATTTATGTCATCAAAATATGTTCCCCATTCCCATGGTGCACTCTGGAGTGCCTGAGCACTTGAACCCTGCTGCACTAGGAAGGGTCCTGCTGGAACAAGCCGACTCTCTAATACCCTCCCAAATCCAGAATGGTTCAAGTGAGGCCCTCTGTGGAATCTAAGTGGTACACCTCCATTCCCTCCATGCCATGTGTACGTAGGCTAACACGTAGGCAGAAAGGAGCCACTCAGAGACTCCAGCCATAAAATCAGCTGTAGAAGCAGCTAAATCAGGGATGTTGGGTCATTCCAAGAGCTTTCTACAGCTCTGATGGGATTTCCTCTGCCTTATGCTTGCTCCAGTTGTCTACCAGTCTCTTCACCTCAGATTCACTTCCCTCCTTCCCCCACGTATCCCTTTCTCTCTTGCCCTGTCCTACTACCCCCATTCTCCTCGTTTCTCATGAAGGTGATCTCTGAGCTCAATCACTCCAAATATTGTAGGAGTAACCTACTGTTGGTTGCTATCATGCTCTTCAGTGTGCCAGGTGTCCTTGCCTTCACAGTGTGTCTGTCTTGTCTATTTTGTAGTGCATACTGCAGAGCCACTTTGGAGCACAGACTTTCTGCTACTATATCTGTACAGAAACATTTCGTCTTGGTTGATTCTTAGGCACTATGGTGATAAGCCTGATTGATAGTGAAAAAGGAACTACATAAGCAGCAGTAGGGAGAGGCAATGGGGGGCATGAAAGGGACATTTTATCCCCAGCAGCACCTTCATTCTCCTAGGAATACAAGGAACTAGAACAAGAAGAGAGCATGAGTATGGTATATGATCTATTACTCCAACTCTACTTACCTGGGGATTCTCCCTTTATATTCCCTCTGGAAGCTGGGTAAGCTAGCTTGGTCATTGCCCAGCAGACCTGAAACTTGGATCTAAAGGAGATGAATCTCTTCTAGATCCAGCATTCATGTTTGCATTAACCCATCCTGCTGGCCCAGTTTACAACCAGGAATATTCTTGTGTGTGTAGCCCTAACAAACCCTGTTGGTGGGGTCATGACAGTGTAGTTGTTTTGGGTTGTGCAGTTGTAAGCAGGTTGTGTTTAAAACTTTAGAAAGGATTAAGGTTTTTTCACTAAAAAAAGTAAAAATCCTAAAACAAAAACCTAGTAAACCAAACCATACCCCTCATCCTTTACCGCTCAGGCCTATCAGCTGAGATTCTAAGGATGTCCAATAGTAATTCTCACCTAGGGTGCCTTAAGATCCTTTCAAGGATGCTGCACTGTTAGGTGTGCAAACATGATTCACAAGCAATTTCAAATAGGAATACATAGCGTTAAAAGCATTCTGACCTGTTGTGGTCTTTCTGAGTTGTCTGTCTTCAACAGAAGATTGCTCTATTATTTTTTGGAGAAACACAAATGATTGAAATCTAAGTGCTGACATTTTCTGAGGGTGCTTTGAGTCAAATGAGGGGTGCCTTGAGCCTAAAGAGGTTGAGAACTAGTGCACTACAAGGTGTGCTGAGAATCTGTCACTTAAGGGAAGAAGGGTATGCACTTTGTTTCACACATGATATATTCAAAGGTGTCTTCCACAATTCAGGCCTGGCTAGAAGTAGAACCTGAGAAGTTACAGAAGCCAAAACTAAATCTGTTTCAGTCTGGGAGCCAACTAACTGGAAGCTGTAGTGATGAGAACCTGAATAGGTTGCGATCTAGAATAGGTTGCAATCTAGAGGGCTTCTTTCTGTTCAGTAGCATCTGTGAAATATCACCTTTGCATTTATAATAATCAAGAATCCATCCTATTCAGAATATGTATGTCTTTCCTTTCCCTTGCAGTATTTTAATAGATAAACCCAGCAATGTAATGAGCTTGCTGACTGCCCACAGGGAAGGGTAGGAGGTATGCTGACCACTGTAAACCAGGGTGGGGGGGTCATGGGTATGTGGAAGGGAAGGCTTACCTTCCTGAGCTACTATTGTTGCTGCAGCATCAATTCACCAAATGGCAGAAGCCTCATGGCTAGGTTTCCTCAGGAGTGACCCTGGTGTCCAATTTGCTCCCCATCTCCTTCCTCCCCTTTTCCTCCCCCCCCCCATACACACATATTGGAAGCAGGGCTGTGCTGCTTTGGTAGAACCTCTCTGAGGGGTGGGGGCAGCACCACTACATTCACACCACTCTCACCCTCTCCTGCTCCCCCTCAGACATGCTGCTTAATGTGGCATTGTCCTGCCTGGCTCCCATGGCCAGGCAGGGCAGTGTAGTGTTGCCCCTATGGCAGAAACTCTCAGGGGGTGATCCTTGTGCACACTCTCAGTCAGCTCCCAGGACTGGTGCCACACTTGTGCTGCCCTAGTTACACTACTAGATAGAACTTTACTGTGTCCAAACTAGGGGGCCTTTTGCAGTTCTGTTATACTCCTTTGCAAGCGTATGTTAAATCTACATGGAAGATTGTGTGGAAAAATGGGGAGGGGGATAAAATTTGGCATGTCCTTTTGTGTGCGTCTCTTCTTTTCCCTATAGTAAACTCTTGTATCGTCATGGAAAACCCAAGACTCATTGGGTGGAAAAACAACCATTACAATCTAATATGGTACTACTTCCTTGCAAGTACTGGCTAGGTGCTTGGCTATAATGTGGCATTTTAATTAGCTTTGCAAACAGGTGAGCATAGAGAAGAGAAACGTGAGTCCAAAGTTATTTGGTATTTTCGTCTATGTTCATTGCCAGACTCAAGGAATTAGGACTTATTATACAGTGCTTCTTCCATAAACACAGAAACAAAAAACCTGGGTATTGATTCACATATTTGTCCATCGTTTATTTAATAATAGAGGCTTTGGTATTCCATAATTTTGCTATGATCAACTTGTAAGCTGTGTTCTTCTCTTGTTTTGCAGGTGCAAGGAGAAAAGGTAGTTGGTAAAGAAATGTCTGTGACAGTGGAATTCACCAATGTAGTGAAACAAAAGCTTAAGAATGTGTCCATACGTCTTGATGGACCTGGAATACTGAAGACAGCCCTGAAGACATTCAAGTAGGAAAAATGTAGAAATAATGAAAAGTTTCTCCCCTTCCCATACAGTAGCTTTTTATTACTAGGAATAGTTACTTTGCACTATGTATAGTAAGTCAGGCATATGCTGCTTAGTATAAGGATATTTGATGGATGGAGGAGGAGGAGTTCTTGACAGGTGGAAGAAGTCAAGTTCTCACTGTAGAGTTTTGGCAGCTTGGAAAGGGTGTGGGAGAAATTGCTGGTGTTTGTGGGAAGTTGTTAAATCTGTTATTAATTGCTATTGTATTATGTTATTTTTATTTTATTTATGGTAGTACCTAGAAGTGCCAGCCAAAGTATTCAGGGCAAATCTTATCTGTACATCAGCTACATTTTGTCTATTACCCTGTTTGTGGTAAAAGTATAATCCAGCCCTGCATAGTTGTTGCGGGGGGGGGGGGGGGGGGGGGGGAAGCTGGGGGGAGGGCACTGGGAGATTTTTTTCTCCAACCATCAACCGTAAGGGCTACATTTTTATTGGATATTTAGATATCTAAAAATTGTGATAGACACTGGTAGGTATTTCAAAAAAGGCTTGGAAAGTACTACAAGGGGCCTATCTGAATGGTGTCTTAATACCTAAAAATCTGACCCTGATGCTGAAACAGCAGAGTATTATAGGGATGTCAGCAGTGGACTGCTAATCTCCAGGTACAGACAAGATGTTGTCAAGGCCAAGAAAGAGGTATGCTTTGCAACTCAAGTCATGCAGGAAGCAGTTCAGCCCAGAGGCCATTGCTTCCCAACCATTAGGTCTATTTTTTTCCACTTTACCTTTGCATATGATGTGGTGGAACCATGTGTAGATCTGCATTGCAGTCACCTCATTTGCAGCTCTTCTACACATTAGCTAGCTCAGGGATGGAGAAGAGTGTTGCTATGCCAGCAAGGAACTGAGTTTGGGCCTTCCATAATGGATTCCAGGAGGGCTTTGCAGCCTCAGTTGAATTTACTAATGTTTTGGCTACAGTGGTGCCTGAACTAGGTAGTTTGAAGCTGGCTTACTCTGTTTATACAAGCTGCAGTCATAGTGTAGGTCTATGTTCTTCGCATCGTAGAAAAGTAGGGCTCGAAGTGGCCTCTGGAAGACATCTAGTCCAACCCTCTGCCTGAGGCAGGATGGTCTCTATCCAAGTCATCCCATACAAGTCCTAACCTATTTCTAAAACCACACAATCAACCCTGTCACACAGCCCAAAGATATCAAAAACACCCTAACCTGACACAGGTAAAGCAGGGGAACAAGGGCTGTCATATGTCTCACCAATGCAAGGGTTCACCCACATACACCATCATAAAGGTCTTTATTGCAGCATGCAGGTACAAAATCTGCTATGGACAGGGAATACCACGTATGGAAATTCAGAAGTTGAATGGAAGCCCAGTCTCTTGAAAAACTGGCTATAACTCAGCAGGAACACAAAGGGCAATATAATTGGCACATCAGGGACCTGATGCTGTTCATTCTTGAACCAGCATAAGAAAGATCTGACCAAGGCTGAGCTGTTCAGAAAACGAGTGTTAAAGGGCACTGTGCTACTCTTACATCTTGCTCCCAACATGTACCATAGATTGACAATGCTGCCAAATTTGGCTCAACTTTTTCCCAAGAGGTTAGACAAGTTCTGATAATGGCCTCTAGTGCTAATAAATAATGCTAGGCCCACCTCTTCTTTAGCAGTCTTTTTATTCCAAGAAGCTGTTGCTGACTTCTTGTACCTCAAGGTAGCAAGAGTTACCAGTGCAACAAAGAAATAGGAATCACTGAGAAACATAACACATCACGTGGATACATCGTTTTTCTTCCAGGTACCAGGTTTTTCCCTTTTAAGATGACGTCTTTGGAGTGATCTGAAATGGAAATTATTGGCTTAGTCATGTTCAGTTTTCGTTGCAACTTTTCTTAGATTAATAAAGGCTGCAGGTTACACACACTGAGGACAAACAAGGCGTAGTTGTACTCTATTTAAATAATAATCACATTTGCCTCTGTGCATTCAAAGTGATAAATGGCTACTGGGTGGTGATGGCTCAGCACATTACTGAGAATCATTCATCACTTAGTTCACTCCCAGGCAAATACGATTAGAGGAGTTTTACTCCATTTGCAAAAAACCCCCCAAAATGATGCTGCTTTCCACTGTGGCCTTGTTTTCTTTTGTGGCCAGCATAGGCCCACCACATGTGAGAGAGTTCCCTTCCATCTTTCATAATGGTTTGTTATTGTTTCAGGAGGGTGAGGATGTAGAAGTGCTTTGTATTATTAGAATGATAACTTCAATAGATGGCCTGACTCAAATTCCCCAAATAAGCAGGGTGGTCCAGAGGCAGAGATCTGGATCTGGGAGTCAGGAGACCCAGGTGTTATTCCTGTCTCTGCCATTGACTTGCTAGGGCAAGTCATGCAAAGCTGATTGACATTTAGCACCAGTTTGAGTAGAGAAAGCATTGTTTGTATATTGACTTTGGCTATTGCAATTACTGCACTGGGAAATTGCCTGTGCCCACCTACCAGATAACAATAGGCAGTACAATTGGCCCAGCTTGTACCAGTTAAATCCATGGAGAAAGCTAGTGTGTGGAAGAATGAATTTTAGGATAGTGACTTACTCAGAAATATGAATTACATTTATACTAGGCTCATGCATACAACAAGCCCTGTTTAACATTAGAAGGTCATCTCCATAAATATGGCCAAGACTTCAGCTGGTATGGATAGCTGTAGCCCCACTGACTTCATTGGAGCTTTGGGTAGTATTTTCAAAAGCACCTTAGTGAATTAGGCTCATCTGTTCCACTCAAAATCAATGAGATCTAGGCTCTATTTATTTATTTATTTATTTTTCACTCTTAACCTGTGACCATTTCTACCAGTGGGAGATATGCCCCATCAAGAATCAGAATGTACAGTTTGGAGCACTGCTACCAAATGAGTTATGCTACCTTTGTTGCTTTCTAGACTTCAGGTTTTTCCTGAACAGTAGTCAAAACTGAAAAAATGGAATTTAGCTGGCAGTGGGCATGCCTACATATCCATTAATGTGGTATAGGTACTGTGCACTATAGTACCTGTAATAACAGGTACTAACTGAATGCACAGTAACCAGCACTACTGTGCAGTAGTGCTGCCACACCATTTCAGTGTTGCTAATGCACAGTACACTAATTCTGCTGTGCATTAGCACAGTAGTACAGCTTTTGCTGTGACGTGCTAATGCACAGTAGAATTAGTCTACTGCACAATCAGCTTCTCATGTAGATGCACCCAGAGTCATCTAAAACCACTTAGCTGCCATCTTAGATCTGTACTAGTGGAGAATTTCAGCAAAGAAGGAAAAGTTGCACATCTTTCATCGAGAGAAAAAATAGAAGAGGAAAGGATATACTACGAACAGTCTGCCAATTTTCTCTTCAAAACGGTGAGCTGTTTGTTAACAGGATCCATGCATTTAAATTACTTCTGGGCATTTTTGTGATGAGACTGATTTACTCAAGCAATCCCCATCATAGCCTTGACTCTTACCTATGTTGAACCTGGTATAGTCAATAATGTGTGCAAAGTGAGTGTCAAATCTGACCTGAAATTCTGCTCTGGTTTATGCTTTTGGGAGTGCATTAGAGGTATTGGGCACTGTCATGGGACGGGGTCCTGTAGGATGGCTGTGATCTTCCCAAGGCCCCCTTACCATGCCAAATTGGCCCAATGGGCACCCTTGATTCTTGCCCGCCATGTCTTTGATTGAATGATTGATAGGGAGGTTACCTCTAAGTCCTCTTGGACACAGTTGAGATTGGTTCTCAGGACCTCATGGGTCCCTGGACCCCTGGTGGGTCCCGCTCCAAGACGGATGTCACAATCGGTGTTTCGGGGCACCCTAGCCTTATGGGCTATGCGTGGCTCCAACCACCCCTTTACCATGCCCCAAGCCTCACAGATGGAACTGATGTTGTTCTGTCTGGGCCTTGTTATAATTTGGCTCCCTGGTCCTCCCTGGGCTCTCCGCAGCCCTGTCTCGCACTGCGCCTTCACTGGTGCTTAGGGGTCGGTGCACCCCGAAATGCTGCGCCCTCTCTGGTGCCGGGGTCCCCATGCTGCCATGGGTCCCCTATGAGACCTCCTCCATCTCCTATTAGCCTCATCCAAACCACCTGTCTTAAACAGCAAACAAAACACAAGTCCCTGGGCTATAACATAAATTCAAGCTGCCCAGCTACAGCATCATTCAAGCCACACCAGGGGTGCTCTGTCCCTCACCAGTATCAGAGGCTGTACCTGCAGTCAGGCCTCTCCCCTTTGGTTGCTCTGGGAGAGCTCCTTCCCCCTTGGCTGCTGGGAGGGAACTGCCTTCCTGGCCTCAGCCCTGGGATTTATATGTGAGCCAGGCCCTGCCCTTTCCGGTCAGCTGACTGCTGGCAAGTGTGGGCCACTAGCTCACTCTGGTTGCCCTAGTAACCAGCAGCTGGGGCTCCCCACTTACTACTAGGGCTCTTTCCCTAGCAGTTTCCACTCTTCAAAGGAGCAGGGCGCCTAAGTGCTCTGCGACAGGCATCATCCATGTTTTTCAGATGCTGACACAACAAAGGATCAGGTCCTACATCACTGTCCCCTCACAATCCAGAAGTGAGCAGTTTGTAATCCTCTTGCTTAATGCAAGCAAAAACGGCATTCATTTTTATAAATACCTAGCTTATGTACTGCATGCTGCACTGGTTCCATTAAACAGGCTGCATTCTGACATTCCCCTGAACACTGTCAGTCAATGCCGGTTATCAAAATCTGTACACAAAACTGTGAGAAGGTTATGGAGCTGCCTTCAAAACAACATTACAACCAATGTGTAAGGCTCTCTGTGCGACTTAAATCTTAGCATAAAATTGAAAATCAAGAAAAGTACAGAGTGAAGTTTGTTCGTACTATGAGCAATCAGGAGTCATACATAATGTAAGAGCGCAGCTGATAATAGCAGGATTCATAAGAACACTTCAGCTTGCTCTTCTGGACAGGAAGAAGTCATGTTTTAAGTGGGCCATGATGAAATCCACTTTGGTCATAAGTATTCACTGGAAGAGTGTGTCAGTTACCCATCACTTGCTCTGCTTAGCATTGGACAACTCTTAATTTTTTACCTAAAGAATCATTTGTGATTCACGTAAGCACGTGAATTTGTGCTTTCAGTATATTATTTAATTATGCTGTTCTCCATGTCCTTAAAAAACCTACAAAACTCCATAGAAAGCCAAAACCCATTTATACAACTTTCTGTGGAAACACAGCTTGTAGCATGGGCACTGACTTCATGGGTGCTCCGGGGCTCAAGCACCTATAGAAAAAATCAGCAGGTGTTTATTTTCTTTTTTTTAAAGTGCTGTACTGGAAGCGGCTCTGCAGTGTCTATAAAGATCAGGCACTTCAGCAGGGCCTTTTGGCACTTTTAGCTAAAGCTGAGTCAATTGGCTATTAGATAAAAGCACCAAAAAAAGCCCCACTAAAGCACCCGATCTTTACATAAGTTGGGTAAGATGCATTGAAGTAATGTGCTGTCTTCTGGGCATGCATGGGGCTCAGCATGGGAACACGCCAAGTTTAAAGCAAAGCACCACTTTTTGGGGGTGGGGTTTATGTCCGCAAGTACCCACCAGCAAAAACCAAAGTTGGCACCTACCTATGGCTTGTGGATTAGGCTAAATATCTGCTCTTTCATCCATATGAAGTTTACGAGATGAAACCTTGTCATTTTGAGGTCTATGACCAACCTTCCATTGACTTTAATGGGACCAGGATTTCACACACAGAATTTATTACAAGAATTTAACCTTCATACGTTCCCATGGGGTAACCAGATGCATATTTTGTGCAGTATCTTAAAGTTAATTAATTCTAAAAATTTTTCTTTTTAGGATGTTGTCACTGGCACTGAAGTGCACAATATCCCCAACAAACAGCCAGCTTACATGAATGGTTTGCTCTCTGTGGATGAAAAACTGCCCAGGGTAACATGTTACCCCAGGCGTGAATGTGTTTTTCCATATGGGGTAACAGCTTACCACAAGCCCATGTTAACACATTGGGGGAACTTGTTACCCCAATACAATTTCTGTATAAATGACAGGCCTAGACCTGTTTGGACACTTTGGGTGGATGCATCTGAAAAGTAGGCATTCATTCACACCTCATTCATGTCCACTTCAGGTATCCATGGTAACTAAAGGATGGTCATTCTCCACTCTGCTTGTGCAGAAGATGTGGTAATCCCTTTTGCTAACCATTTTGTTTGCAGGCTGCAAGGTCATCAAAACACCCTACCCTTTGCCAAAAAATCTGCCCCCCCAACCCCCCCCAAATAAACCCTTTGTCACACACAAATCCAGCTCTGCTCTCTTTTCTCATGGCAAAACTCCGCCTCACCTGCCCCTTTCATAACATACAAGTTAGTTTGCCCTGCCTTTGTTGGAAGTGAGGACAAGGAGCAAAGGGACAGCAGAGGAGAAATAGAACAACATCATACGGCAATACAGCGTACACTATGGAGTCCCCTTCAACGGTAAGGGCTTGACACCCTCCATGCCCTTTTTGCCTGCTCTCAATAAGTCCCTGCATGTTTGGTTTCCAGACAGCATCCACCCACATTTGGCTTGCCTGCAAAGGGTGGATGCTGGTCTCTGGCTTCTGAGCCTAGGAGGAGAGAGTGCTACCTGCACTGCCATGGGGAGGGTGGAATTGCTTCTGTGACAGCATATGTGGACAGGCTTGTCTTTGATTGTTATTTATATGCATTCAGCAGTAATGAATTTTTTCTTTTTTTTCTGTAGTCCAGGATGAGAAGGCAGTGCATATTCAGTGCTGGAGCCTGTCTTGCACAGGTAACCAGGGATGACAGCAACACATCCACTGATGAAATTTTATTCCAAGGCAATAAGGATGCTGACTTTATTCCAGACATGGGAGATTGTTCAGAGCAAGAAGACCATGTGTCTGTGGAAGCTTCATCCAGCTCAGATGAGAAGGAGTTGGTGCCACAAGCACAAGTGATGTCAACACTTCCAGTGGGAAAGGGAAGAGGACCAGCCTGGGGCTGCTATGGAAGACTGAAGACAGCTACAGCAGGATGTGGAACAGAACCACTGCAACCACCCCCAGAAAACATTGCAGATGATGACAGCTTTAGAAGAAGAAATGGCGGAGCGTGGGGGAAAAAGTCCACAGCTGATACATCATCAGAGAACAGCAAAAGACATAGTCCATGAAAGTGCTGGGCCAACAAGAGAAAGTAATAAGGACACAATGGTGGAAATGTTCCACCTTTTTCTCTCACAAGATACCTGACTGTTATCATAAGAGAAACAAACAGAGTGGCAGAAAGAAGATTCAGGGAGTGGAATAATAGCCATCCTGAAAATAGAAAGGAGTGGAAAAAGCTGGATGAAACAGAGCTGAAAGCCTACATTGATTAATACCACAGTGGTCATGAAGCACTGGAGGAGTTGTGGAAGCAACGTGCTGGGTGTCTTTGCTACTATGCCACTATGAGTATAAAACAATTCTGTCAAATCACCAACTTCCTGAGATTTGACAACAAACTGACATGTGAGGAAAGGAGAGCCGCGGACAAGCTTGCTGCCTTCAGAGATATTTGGACACAATTTATGAAGCAGCTCAGCAAATGGTATATTCCAGGAATACACCTGATGGTTGATGAGTAGCTCATTGCATTCAGGGGTTGCTGTCCCTTCAGACAGTGTATGCCCAGCAAGCCTGCCAAATATGGCTTGAAAATTTGATGGTGCTGTGATACAGCAACATCATTCCCCCTGTTTGGAGACATCTACCTGGGCAAGCAACCAGAAGCTCCACGCCAAGGTAATCTTGGTACCCAGGTCATTGAGAAACTGGTTCATCCATGATACAAGACAGTAGGAATATTGTGGGTGACAATTTCTTCACAAGTCCTGACCTGGCAAAAAGACCGCTACAGCAGGACTCGACCTATGTGGGTACAGTTCGGAAAAACAAGGCCGATATCCCAAACAACGTGCAAGCAAATCATAGAAAGGAAACATTTTCATTCATTTTTGCTTTTGATGGGGAACTCAACCTAGTTTTCTATGTTCCAAAGAAGTCCTAAGATGTGCTGTTGCTGTCAAGCATGCATCATGACCTATCAGTGGATGGAAAGCAAAGCTAAATATGATCCATGGTGACAATAAAAACAAGGGTGGAGTGGATAACCTTGACCACTTAGCCCATATGACCATCTACAGGTGGAAAATCAACAGGTGGCCAATGACATTTTTTCAATATGCTGGATGTGGCTGCCATTGCCAGCCTTATCATTTGGCTAGGCCACAACACAAACTGGAAGCAAAGATCAGATTTAAGAAGACGGTGCTTTTTTTTGCAGGAGGTTGGAGAACAGCTGATTGATGGACAAATAAAATGAAGAATGATGGATATATGTAATCTGTCTAAGTCCATCAAGTCTGATATGACTGCCCTAAATTACAAATTGCCTCAATGCACCCCAGTAGAACCTTTTGCAAGCATGAGTGGATGTTGTGTTTTTTGTCTGCAAAACCTGAAAATGATGCGAAGATTGTAAGCGATTTGCTTGTTCATACCACAGTACATCACTGCTGCTCTGTGAGGAATGCAATATTTAGTTAAAAGTTAGAAAATGTTTTTAGAAGCAATTGTTAGTTTGAAAACAGAGTGAACTGCAGACTTAGCAAATTGTTCATTCATGTTTTGAAACTCTAAAAACCAGTTTAAATTTTGTTCCTAGTTCTCGTTAAATAATATTTTGGGTTCAAATCATCATAAATATTCTTTCAAACAATCTGTATGTTTAATAAATAGTTTTTGGTACATTTATATTGTTGTCATTGATTCCATTTTGTTCATGTGGGTGGGGTAACAAGTTACCCCATGAAACCAACACCGTCAAATTGTGGGGTAACAAGTTACTCCATGAGAACAACAACGGTTATGGTTTCATGAGAATGGATGAGGGTTAAATTAGAAGAATAATACAATATATCTATAATTTTGAATGTGATATTTTCATGGATTAACACTGAAGTAATGGTCCAAACTTTCTTTTGCACATGAGCGTGGTCTCATTGACTTCAATAAAGTTGAAGTCAACTTTAACCCCTGGGAATTTGGCCCATCAAAAAAGGATAAGAATTAAAGGCCACTAGTACTCTATGACATATACTAACAATAGACTTATATTTTAAACAAATATAAGCTGAATATCACAAACTTCCTGAGTGAGCCCTAACAGACTGAGGAATAGTCAGGAAGTGAGAGGGAAATCCTGTTATTTTGGAAATGTAAAGCTGGAATGGGGGAAAAATATTAGAAAAGGTACTATTGGGAACAATTTTGCAATGGAACGAATGATCTATAGAACACTTACATAGGTACAGCATGAAAAATCTAGATAGATTGTTTCTCTCGATCTCTTAATTTTTCTGCCTTTGTGTCAGTCTGAGGATTTGCGCCTATCAATCAAAATTTTATGTTTTCCTTTATAACTGCAGGGAAATTCCAGAGAATTCTACCTTGACCTGGGAAGAAAAATGTATCCCCAGGCGAGCTGGACTTCGAAAGTTGATTGCAAGCCTGACTTGTGATACTCTGCGGCATGTCTATGGTGAGCTGGAAGTAGAGATTCAAAAGAGAATAGCTGTGTGAACAAGATTTCTTCTTCATTCTTTTTCATTTATCACTTTCAAAGTTTCATTATAAAAAAGGAGGCAGAAATATATTTTCAGCTATTTTTATTGTCCAAACTCTCAATAAGTTGCAATGAAAAATGTAATTGAAAACACCAGGGAAAACTGGGGAAGCATTTATAGGCTCGTGAATGGTTCAAGCTTAGATAAAACTAGTTAAAGGCAATTCCACACCATATGACTTATACAGTTCACTTATATTTATGGCCCTTTGCATTAGTGCTGGGATGATTTCTAAAAGGTTCCATCTACCAAAGCACTCTGAACTTTAGTTTTAATTAAGGTCTGATATTTCTCAGAATAAAAGAAACGTTATAAATTCTTATGATAGACTACTCTGACTGCAATAAAAACAGGTATTTATAACTAAAGGCATTACCTTATCTTAGAGTCTTAGTTTTCAAATTCACAGAGCAGCTCAATTCTGTTCCCCTACAGCGCTGCTACTATCATTCCCTCCCATTCCTCCCCATCCCTCTTCCCACTTTCATTTCTTGGCCCAATACTCATTACACTAAAAGTTTTGTTCTTTTGACCATAGGATCTCTCCTCTGGTCTCTCTCTCACTTTCTCTTTTCCATCTTGAGGAAGAGCTCATCCTTCCTTCTACTTGAGTGTTGAAGATGACCACTGACTGTAGAAGGAGTTTCATTCTCCACCACAGAGCTCAGGCTCTGCAGAGGTGGAAATAAGAGGGGACAAGGGACAAGAGGGGATGAGGAGACCGCAGACTGGCATTTTTTTTCATTCTTTCTCCCTTTCTGAGCCATCAAAGGAAGCTACCTGCAAGTTCATTTGCCCTCCTCCATGCTGTGAGACTCTTTCAGGAAGACATGATCACAGGAAAGCCATTTGAAGCACGGTTTCTACAGGACCTGTGTTTTTCAAGCACAGTCAGAGCCAGTGGGGTTGGGCAACACAGTACAAATGATCTTGCTATTGGATGACTTCCTCTCCCACATCACAAAGTAGGGCCCAGATTTTTGGGTATTCACAGATTAAGGGGGTAGAATACCAACTTTTCCCAGGGAGCAGGGCATATAAACACATCCTAGAAGAGAAGGAGAAGCTGAAAACTCCACAAGCTCAAATCTGTTCTCCTAGCTGTTCTACTTGCATAAGGAAGAATGGGACCTCAGGCTTCATGTTTTTCTTTTGAGATCACTCCTACCCAAAAGTATCCCTAACACTTTCTTTATTGATTCCTTATTCAGTGTTCCTCTTCCTCCTGAAACTGCTTCTGTATCCTCCAATTCTTAGCCAAAAGGAAGCCCCTGTTGGTGCATTCTCTGCTACCGAGTGGCCTTCAGTCATATTGACATGTCTTACTCATGACATCTTGGACTGACAGTGCTGCCAGACAGATACAACACAGACTCTGAAAGGTCTGAAAGTTCAGTTAAATTTACAGTTCAAGTTTTCAGGGGGTGAGAGTATCTGGAGTTCTTAAGAGTAATATTCTTTTCTTTTTTTTACATCCCCCAAATTCATATGTGTCCTGTTTTCCATTGAAATACTTTACACTCTTTTCCATACAAGCCAAGTGTACACACACATGTGTGGAGATAGCTTGCAAATTATCTTGTACCTGCAGTAAAATCTCCACTTGCTGCACTGCACAGATCTACTGCATGAAAAGGATGTTGCCCATGTTAACAAACTGCATGTGTGGGATACTTAATCATTTAAAATGAGTGAAAAGAAAGTAGGTGTAAATCTCATAGTTATTAAATAATACAGAATTACAGTCACCCTGGGTGTGTCTACACTTGCTCCTATGGTGCTGTTGTTACTGTGCTGTCATTTAGTACTTCCATTAGCTTCCCTTCTTTTCACGATTCCTTTTACTCCCCAGCCCCAAAATGTGTATTCAATTAAGAATAGCTTCTCTTGAAGAAGTAAGAAGTAAACCCAGAAGTTCTTTTAGTAATGGAGGTCATATTCAAGGGAGATTGACAGGGGCACATAACTTCTAGTATCAAAATCTGTACCTTGGCTACTCCACCAATAAGCATCGTATGGAGAAAGAGCACCCCTATATGTGCCTGTGGGCATTTTTATGCAGAGAATAAGTAGCTTCAAACCTAAGAATACCTACTAGCCTATGGGCTTCAGTACAAACATGTGCACATGCATATTTCACTAGCATGATTTACATGAGCACATTTGAAGCTGGCACTTGCCTAGGCATTCAAATCCCCTGTGTATGTGTCTGACATCTAGCAGAGTGCCTTAATTGTATTATAACCGATTTTAAGTGACCACATGGTCCTGCTAGCCTCCACCATATCGAATGAAACATCAGCTTTGCTATTGAGTATACACCTGCTTTCTAATATATGTTATTAACAACTAGAATGTAATAGAAATTTATAATAAAGCAAATCTGGCTATGCTATAAAGCTCAAGTTCTCTGTTTTTTATTTTGAACAATCCTATCTTCTGCCGTTCAGCAATAGTGCACTGTTTCTTGCATTTCTAAATGGGAAGGGCGATTTAAGAAATGGAAAGGCTACATAAGAACCACATCAATAAGGAATCACTCTCTGATACCAGGGAAAAAAGAAAACATTCCGTACATTAAACTATTTCTCAGTTAGACTATTATAGCCAGTGCTTTGGCAACCAGATACTTACTGCATTTATCCAATAAAGCTGTCAAGGTTTTCAGCACACATCACAGTGATAGCAGAGGGAATCCAGAGACTCCCATGGTAATTGTTCTAATGTGTCAGAATCCCATTAAATGACCAATAGTCTTGTAAGAAATCTTCATTGATGTTGCAACTCCTTTTGCCGTAGTATCTTGGAGTGCTGCTCCAAGAACATTCATTAAGGTTTGCAGTGTCCCTGTGACATATATAAGTGTTCTTCTGCCCAGTTCCCTTGCGGGTAAACTGGGGCAAAAGAAAGTTATGCGATTACACTGTGGAAAAAACATGATCAGAACCTGAGAACAGTAAGCCTGGTATAACCATTAGATCCAGTGCCTCCCACTTGGTACAGAGATGTGCCCACTCATTATTAAGGTGCTTTGGCAAAAACATGAGCAAGTACCCAGGATCTGAGATGTTTCTTCAGTGCATTTGATCCAGGTAAGGAGTGAGTAAAAACTTGATGAAGGTGTCAAGATTCAGCCTCTTCGTTATATAAGTTATACTGTATTTTCTTCCCCCCCCAATAAAAACTATGCTGTGACCATTATGTTCAACTACACAGAAATTGTCATTCTGTGTTCACCCAGGCATCCATACTTCCCCATCTTCTATCATCTTAAAAGACGACCTGAATGGCAGGGAGAAACTAATACACTGGGACGGGGGCGGGTTGCCAAATGAATGTCTTCTATCCGTCAAAAAACACATGCTGCAACAGAAATATTGTGTGAATCTGTTTCTTTAGACATTTTGGTGTGGTCATGGATAATTTATTTTCCAAAACTTTGAGGCAGCATTCAGGGGTGCAGTCACTACATGACCATGGCTATTATACAAACAAACACAATCTTTTCTATATAGCACTAGAGAGAGACACAGCACATTACAATAATACAAACTGAGAGATGAGTCCAAACCCTGAACCTCAAACTCACCATCTCTGAATGTTGAGAAATCTGGATCCAACTCTGAACTGGATAGCAAAGAACTCCTTTGTAATGAATTGGCCTAAAACCCTAGGCTCAAACTTTAAGTTGCCCCCTCCCTCCCCCCACTGTCTCTAACAAAGATGCATGTGTCAAAAACAAACTCCCTGCCTCAATGTGTTCACACTCTGAAGGCTCAGAGAAGCCAAGGACAAATGAGATGTGCAGCCAACTGTGCAGTTGCCTGATAATGTCTGGTGCCTTGTAGAACAGGCTGAGGTTTCTAAGTGGCTTGAATGAGGAAAAAGAAAGCCCAGAGTGAATCTAGAAGCTGGCATAAAGGCCAGCACAGAGTTATTTGCGATATTAGGCAGATGAAACAAAAGGAGTAATTGTGAGAATATTGGACAGAATATATGAAGCACAACCATGCATGGGAGAAATAGAGGTCCAGCCTGTAGGCCAGATGCCATTGCATAGATCATTAAAGGTGGAACTGAGAAGATTGAGCCAAATTTAGAAGAGACTTCAATGCTATCAAATAGGATCATAGGAAGGTAGGGCAAGAAGGGACCACATGTCATCATTTAGTCCAGATCCCTGCTCAAGGCAGAATCATCCATGACTAAATCACCACAGCCAAATGTCTGTCCAACTTGCTCTTGAATTCCCAGGGATAGAGATTCCACAATTTCTACATGAGCTTTTCATGTAAATATGAGAAGGCCTTACTGTGACAGAGAGAGATGGGTCCTGCTAGTGTGAGCATGTGGAGGGTGGGGGGGGACAGGTAGGGATCCCATATAATTGAAGGGAGGTGATAGCAATAGTGAGGTCTTGAGTATGATCCTGCTTCATTTGAAACAGTAATTGCAGCTGTAGCAACAAGCCTAGCCAAAGACTGTGTAAGAGGAATCTGTAAACTCAGCTCTCTAAGGAGAGGATTGCAATGCTGTGCCAGGAAAGAGGTTAACCTTCAGTAAGGTAACCAATCAACGGCACAGCTTAGTGGCCTATTTGAGAAGAGTGATCAGATTAGTTCCAGACTAATCTCTAGAATGGCAGCCCACGTTGCCAGCAGAGGAAGGGAGAGTGCCCAAGCAGAACATCATTGTTGACCACTGAGGCAGTTAGAACAGCAATTGAGGTTGATTGTGACCGACTTCCCCTAATCCAGAGCTGGAGCAGAAGATCTGATGCTTGAAAGAAAGGATTTTGGATGGAGAAACTGAGGATGGAACTAGAGCAACAAAAGCTGGAAGAAACAGAGGTATTGAACTGGGGTGGAGGAAGTTGAGTAACAGGACATCTTGGAATGCTAAGTAGGAAGAGACCACAATAGACCAACCCTGCAAGCCACAGTGGTCATAAATAACCAGCCCCAGGTGAGGACGAGGGGGAAATTAATCCTTTTGTTACTGCTTTTTTGGAGTGTTTGTTCTCCACTTGCTGGGTGCATCTACACGTTGCCATGTGGTGGTGAAGAAACACACTATGGCACCATATGGTACACTATGGCGATGTAATGATCATGTGTGTCTACACGTGATCACCAGCTATATCGCTGTAGTGGCATGCTCCCCAGGTATAGTGCACCACTATGGCGATGCAGCAGTGAAATCTAAGTGTGTGCTGTGTGCATGGCACAGTAACCGCCTGTACAGTTACGCCATATGGTGACATGCAGATGCACCCAATTTGTCTGACAGACTGGTTCCTTTGAGAGTCTATGCTGCAGTGACTGATGTCTTGCAGACACACCTAAGCTAGTTTTAAATGATCTACAGCAGTGGTTTTCAAGCTTTTTTCATTTGTGGATCCCTAGAAATTTTGAATGTAGGTGCAGACCCCTTTGAATTGTAAGTGTAGGTGTGGGTATCCACATACTTTTGATTGATCATAGTCATCTTTTGCAGCCCCCTTAGACATAGTTTGCTGACCCCTAGGGATCTGAAAATCACTGATCTAGGTAGATGCTGACAGCAGTGTATCTGTGAGCTCATCCTGGGCTCACTGCCCAGCTCTTTGTACTTTCAGCTACAGGGTAAGAGTGGACCTGGAGGCAATTACCACAGGGAAGCACCCCTTTGTCTCTCATAAAATACCATAGATCATTGCCCAGGTCAAAGTCCCATTCATGACTAGGAAAGTCTATCCCACAGTTGTTTAAAACACTAGCAAGTTTGGTGGGTTTGTTTTTTAATTGCCATTTTAAAGCAGACTTCATGAGCTAATTCTGTAACTATTACTGATGTGATGTTGAAAGTTCCCTCAGTCTAAACATCTAGAGTCGCATCATAGCATTAATATTTAGAGCGGGGAATTGTGCATAGTTACCAGAGTGATCAGTGGCACCATACGGCAGTTAGTTCTTATAAAAATCTTCTCTTCCATCAATGTAAACAAGCAATAGCCACAATTTCTGAATTATTATAAAACAATATCTTGTGCTCAATCTGCCTGCCATGGAAGAGCTTTTTACTAGTAAACAGTACTCACAAATCTGTTCTGACATCATCAGTGTAGCTGGTTCATCAGTGCAAAGGAAAAAATGCCTTTGGATTCCGAAATGCTGTATAGTTTGGAAGTGTCATAATAAAACAGCATATTGTTCCATCCCAGCCATGGGGAAAATCTGATGTTTATCATATGGAAAAAGCTATCATAAACAAGGTATTTTCAGATTGTGGGTCATATAACTAAGGAAGAGTAAAAATAAATATTGCAAAACCTTTATAGGTTTCTATTCAAACCTGCTACTTAAAATAAGGTTATTGTTCTAAGATACTCACTTTTAGAGAAACTGCTGTTGATAGGCCCAAACCTGTAATAGAATGTAGTTTTCAAAGCTGCCTATAGACATGCTCATTCATGTTCTAATTAGAATGCGTTGTAGTAGACTCAATTAATCGAGTCTGCTCCACGTTCTAGCTCCAGCGTTGCCTCACCATCGCGTGTATTAAGCCCCACACAGTACAAAATGGCCACGGGGGCACTTTAACTAAACCTTGTTGAATGAGCTTTAGTTTCATAGTTTCATAGTTAGTAGGGTCGGAAGGGACCGGAGCAGATCATAAAGTCCAACGCCTTGCCGTGGGCAGGAAAGAATGCTGGGATCAAACGACCCCGGCTAGGTGATTGTCTAGCCTCCTTTTGAAGACCCCCAGGGTAGGAGTGAGCACCACTTCCCTTGGAAGTTGGTTCCAGATCCTAGCCGCCCTAACTGTGAAGTAGTGCTTCTTGATATCCAGCCTGAACCTACTTTCAATCAACCTGTGGCTGTTATTCCTAGTTACTCCGGGTAGTGCTTGGGGGAACAGGGAATCTCCTGTTCCCCACTGGTCCCCCCTGGTAAGTTTATAGATGGCCACCAGATCCCCTCTCAGCCTTCTCTTGTGAAGGCTGAACAGGTTCAGGTCCCATAGCCTCTCCTCATAGGGCCTGTCCTGCTACCCCCTGACCATGCAAGTGGCCCTCCTCTGGACCCTCTCAATGCTGTCCACATCCCTCCTGAAGTGCGGTGCCCAGAACTGGATGCAGTACTCCAACTGTGGCCTGACCAATGCCACATAGCGGGGGAGGATCACCTCCTTGGACCTGCTCATGATGCATCTGTGGATACATGACAAGGAGGTGCAGTTAGCTTTACTGACCGCGTCCTCACATTGGCGGCCCATGTTCATCTTGGAATCAATAATGACTCCAAGATCCCTTTCTGCCTCTGTACTGACAAGAAGGGAGTTCCTCAGCCTGTAGGTATGCTGCTGGTTCTTTTTCCCTAGGTGCAGCACCCTGAATTTGTCAGTATTAAATCCCATCCTATTCTCATCTGCCCACCCCTGTAACCTTTGCAGATCTAGTTGTAGCCTGTCCCTCCCTTCTAGCATGCCCGCCTCTCCCCACATCTTAATGTTGTCCATGAATTTGAACAAGGTGCTTTTCACCCCCTCATCCAAGTCGCTGATAAAGATGCTGAACAGTACGGGCCTGAGGACTGAGCCCTGGGGGACTCCACTGCCCACATCCCTACAGGTCGAAAATGACCCATCCACCACCACTCTCTGGGTGCAGCCCTCTAGCCAATTTGCAACCCATCTGACTGTGTAGGCATCAGTGCCACAGTTGCCTAGTTTTTTAAGGAGAATAGGGTGAGAGACAGTGTCAAAGGCCTTCCTAAAGTCCAGAAGACCATGTCCACCGTGACACCTGTGTCCAAGGATTTTGTGACCTGATTGTAAAAGGCAACCAGATTGGTCTGACAGCAACTGCCCCTAATGAACCCATGTTGGTTGCTCCTGAGCATAATCTCCCCTGCTGGTCCCTTGCAGATGTGCTCCTGGATAATTTTCTCAAAGAGCTTCCCCAGGACTGAGGTAAGACTAAGAGGCCTATAGGTCCCAGGGTCCTCCTATCTCCCATTTTGAAAATGGGGACCACATTGGCCTTTTTCCAGTCCTCTGGCACCTGGCCAGAGCACCACGAGTGCTCGTACAGCTGTTCCAGGGGTCCCACAATGACCCCTGACAATTCTTTCAGCATCCTGGAATGGAGATCATCTGGACCTGCTGATTTAAACATGTCCAGCCCCACCAGAAGTTCCCTAACTAGGTTGTCCCTGACCCTAGGTCTAGCTATGCCTCTCCTGAGTCCGTCCAGAATCCCGGTAGGGAAGGTGTCCCGGTCCCTGCTCAGAAAAATGGAGGCAAAGAATTTGTTAAAGAGGTCAGCTTTATTGTCTGGTTAAACCACCAGAGTGGTCCCTCTGTGTTGCCAAGTGTGTCCTGCTGGGCCCCACATTGCCCGGTGCCTTCTTTTTACTCCCTATGTACTTAAAAAAGGACTTCTTGTTATCTTTGATCCTGGTTGCTAGTCCTAGTTCCATGTCTGCCTTAGCCTTCCTAACAGCTCCACTACAGTCTCAAGCAATGGAGGTGTAATCCTCCTTGGTGATAGCCCCTCCTTTCCACTGGATGTTCCTGAATGCCTTTGGTGAGCCATGGGGGCTTTTGAGCACTCTTGCCCCCTTTGATTCGCATTGGGACTGTCACCCTTTGGGCTCGGAGGATCATCTCCTTAAGGAACGACCACTCGTCTTGGACTCCCAACTCCCCTCCCCTCTGGGACCTCAGTGCCTTTCCTACTAATCTCCTTGACTCATTGAAATTGGCCCTTCTGAAGTCAAGGGCTTCTGCCTTGCTGCAGGCCTTTGACACCCTGCGCTGGATGGTGAATTCCAGTAGGTGATGATCACTATCACGCAGGTGGTCAAGAGCCCTCAGTCCCCTCACCAGGTCATCGCCTGTGGCCAGGACCAGGTCCAGCAATGCATTTCCCCTGGCGGGACTGTGCACCTCCTGGGTTAGGTCAAGGTCCTGTATCTCAGCTAGGAACCTATGTCAGCAGTCAGACCTGGCTGACTGTTCCTCCCAGCAGATGTCTGGGTACTTTAGGTCACCCATGTTGACCGTGTCCCTTGACTTAACTGCCTCCGCGAGCTGACCTGAGAATTCCCGGTCCAGCTCCTTCCCCTGGTTGGGTGGTCTGTAGTAGACACCCACCGTTAAGTCCCTTTCCCCTTGACCCCCTTGTATTCTTACCCAGAGCACTTCAGTCTGCCCCTCCTCTGACCCTGTCCTGTTTGTTAAAGTACCTCTGAGGCCATTTTGAAATCTGGCGGGGATACAGCTTAATACATGTGATGATCTGTTTTAATTAGAGTGGCTGTCCGGGAACTCTTCTAATTTAAATGACCTCCCCTACACCCTCCACCTCCAAGCGTGTCTATAGCCAGCCCAAGATTTCAGAAAGTCCAATGGTCATTCTAACTAGCTAGGTAGTTATATTGCAGTTGCCATTGTGTCTGGGCATCTGAGCAAAATACTCCTGTTGTTTTCTTTCTTCATCCCCTTATTTCTCCCACTTTGTCTCTTTGTGTATGGTTATTCTGCAGCAGCTAGGGTCTAGTCCTGTAATTCAATTAACCTGATAGAACCTTAGCTCTGAATTATACATAGGCCAATACACAGGTATTGAGGTACCTGACTCGTAAGGCAGTGAGTTACATGTTTATGTATCTTTAAGGATTTGTGCCTTGGTCTCTAGAGGGAAAGGGATCTTCCATAGACCAGACAGCTTTCTTCCAATTAGCATAAGGAATGATAGTTCTCCTAATTTTGTCCTAGTTAGTTACCATAATTACAAGTGATTCACATTAGTTACCATGGGCCAGGATGATGCCTCACCTCCTTTCTGCCGCTCATTCACAGAAGCTCTGCCTCACCCTCTCATTGGCCACTGGGTAAGTGAGGTGCTGCTGGAGCTGCTGTGATGCTGATACATGTTTGGAGCTAAACCATATTTAATTTTTACACAACCAAATAACCACAGTTCCTGACACTTATGTACAGTTTGGATTCCATGTTGTCGTGCTTACCCTACATTGGTGCTTGGGTGGAAAAGAATTGCCCAGACCTGTGTATAACACCACCCAACTCCCAAAATGTTACTTACAGAAAAAATACAATCAGCAGGTGTTTGATGGAGGATGTGGAGGGTGATGCTACTCAAGCCACCAGGTTATCGGCTAAGCAATATCAAAACTCCTTTTGAAGCTGGTCCATTGCACCTTATGTTTACTACTTATTGAATAACTTAGCACTGGGAAAATTCCTGTCCTCATTGGGAGCAAGGTACAGGACCTTGCTCTTTCAGCACAGCACCCATCTTATTGAACAACACACCCTTTGGCTGACTCACCTCTTCCTAGCCCCATATATCCATCTTTTCTGGCAGCTCAGAAGGACAGGTTCAATAGGAGGCCTGAAGAGAGACAAAAAAACCCCCTTCCCTAGCTATTTTCTCCCTCAGAACCCATGCCCTTCCAGGACAGCATCCAACTTAATGCCTTCTGTCTTGTTTGCTTCTTCTGATCCCCACATTTCTTCCCATTCTGGTTGCCCATTGTGCCAGCTTCAAGAAGAGGACTGGAGAGTGCTTTGAGTGATGCCTGGTATATGGCCTGGTGGTTAGAGTATTGTGCTAGAACCAGAGGGTTCAGACCCTTTCTGGTAAAAATTTGGGGGCTAAAACCTGAGTCTCTGTCTCTCTGGGCAGTTGTTCACCTAAAAGTTGGGAGGGTTCTTATACTTCATCCCTTCTTCCTGTTGGCAGGTTCATGTCTAGGGTAATTCTCTCCCACCTTAGATGCAAATAGAGTCCAAACCATGTGGCAGTGCTAACAAATAGCCATTTCACAGCTATGTAAGTTCCATGACATCAGTGAAATTGAAATAAGACTTAGCCTGCACAGTCTTTATGCACTGAATGGCCCTTTGGGTGTTGCAGTAAGTGGACACCATGTAGTACCCCAGACTTACAGTATGTTGGGGTTTGAAACTTTGCTGCTTGGCTCCTGACACAGGGAAAAGCAACAGTGACTTCCATCCCTAGCTGCACCTAAGACAGGAGAGAAAGTATAAAAGGGACAATCAAGCCCCAGATTAAAAAAAACAAACCAAAAAACCTGTGCCTGTGCAGCATAGGGCAGATGAGGGCTAGGCAGCAGTGAGGCTCGGCCCTCATCTTAAACTGTTTGGCTTTGTGGAAGGAGTCAGTTTAGGCCATATAATCCGACACATAAAAGATGGTGAAAAAATAAGATGCACAAAGAGGCTCATTTCCCCATACAGATGTCAGTATTCTACTGCAGCCCTCAAAAAGCTCAACTTTATTGTCTTCTCAGCACCAGTTCCTCTTGTCCTTCTTTCTGCAGCCATGTACAGTTTCTGATATTGGCTTTGTACATCAACTATTTAAAACAATTCAATATTTAGATTCCCAAAAAGTGACTCATCTCTTATGCTGGTCTTTTAATATAGAACATTTGCTGTATTTGAGAGCTTTGGAATTAATGTTACTGAGTGCCTAATACTGAACAAAATCTATCTAGACCACTACACTATGTGCCACTAAATATAGAAGAATAAATAATATAATACATCAGTTCTGTCTCAGAAATAAGTGTGGGGAAGGAGGTAGAAACAAGAGAAGAACCTTCAGCACCTAAGTTGGTTACTTGCTTTTCTACATTTGGAGTTCTCTGTGTAATGCAACTTTCCTCTACCACCCTGACTTTGGGACAATGATGCCTCTCCCATTTCATCAGGGAGGAGATTCACTCTCTCGCTCACATTCTCTCTCTCTCTCTCTCTCTCTCTCTCTCTCTCTCTCACACACACACACACACACACACACACACACACACACACACACACACACACACACACACCCCCATTACCCAACAGGCACGGATCAACAATTTTCCAATTCTCATCATTTCCTTCCCCTTCTCTTCAGTTATGTGAAGAATGCTTTATGTCATTTCATCTGTATGAGGATGAAGGCTGAATGTTGGCACAGGGTGCAACTCAAGAGAAACACATAATTTTCTCCAAGGCCTTCTAGAAATTGCTGCAGCATAACTAGAAGTTAGCTGACTGGTTTTGCCCCTGCTCCCTAGGGATTCCCCTTTAAGAGGTATACCTTTGTCAGGAGCTTTGTCAATATAAATATATATGTTAGTCTCTCACTGCCAGGTAAAGCTGGAGAGAGACAAGGACCCTGGAGCCATTACGATGATGTAGGACCCTACAGGAGCAGCCCTGGAATCCATCTGAATTAGAGTTTTCCTTCCCACTTGCCTACCAACTGCAGGGAAGGAAGGATATGGATTCTTTATAACAAGAAATGATTACACTTTGAAAATTCACAAGCTAGTTGCATAATCTCCAGTTGAGAACAAGTGAAGAAAGCATGTTCTTCGCACATCACAAGATGCACACAAGATGCATTTTCCAAACCTTTCAAATTTCACAGCCCAATTTTTCTGCCTAGACTAGCTCTCTCTGGCTTTGCACTCAAAGAAGTTACAACAGGACTGTGTCCTTTTAATTTAGTCTATCCAGACAAGTTTTTCTGTCAGCCGAATAGAAGTTATCACTATGACTTTGATGTAAAAGAGGCACTTTATGCCCAAAAGCTAGTCCAACATGTTTCTCAACTACACCACAGTGAGTGTGTCTACACATGCAATTAATGCACCTGAATTTTCTGTGCAGAAGATTCAGGTGCATTAAACTGTGCCTGGGCATACATCTCAACATGCACCCACCAGGAGCAAATTTGCTCCTGCCCTCCCCTGCCCCTCTGCAGCAGCCAGGGGGACCTCCAGTCTCCCCTGGGTGCAAGGCCCAAGCTGTCAGGGCATGTCCACACGAGTGCACAGGTGCCTCTTGCCCCACCTCAAACCCCTTTGAGGTGGGGCATCAGGCACATGTGGGAACAAGCGTGGGGAGAAAATTAGACCCCTAGGTCTAAAAAAATCAATGTTTAAAAAAGCAGAGCAGGGCATGGTTCTGGACTCTGCCTTGAGGCAACTGGAGACTGGGTCCTCCATGGAGATGCTCTGGCTGCCAGAGCATCTCTATGGTTGGCCCTCGCCCTGGTGCTGAAACACACGGCGGGCCAAGCCTCATGTTTCAGCACCAGGGCTTCGGTGCCGGTGAGTAAGGGGTTGGGGGGGCTGGAGGAGGGGGGAAGAGACCATGGGAGGACCTCCAATGGTCCACCCACTCCCCAAGCTCCCCCGACCCCTGCCAGTCCCCCAAGGCCCCCAACCCCTGCCAGGGCTGGCCCCTCCCCCTGCCAGCCCCCCGAGGGCCCCAACCCCTGCTGCAGCCAGCCCCTCTCCTTGCCAGCCCCCCAAGGCCCCTGACCCCTGCCCTGGCTGGCCCCATCCCCCCAAGCTCCCCCTGATCCCTGCCCCCCCCCGTTTAAAAAAACAAACAAAAAAATAAAATCCTGCACTTACCTGCAGTCTGGCTGCATCTAGCTGACTGGGGCCCCACCCGCACAGTGCGGGGCAGGGTGACAGCCCCAGTGGTCCCAGCCCAGGCCCTGCTGCCTCCCTGCTGCCCTGTGCTGCCCCAGGGGACTCTGTCAGGAGGCCCTGGAACCCCCCCCCCCCACTTCTAAGGTAAGCAGAGGCTTTTTTTCCATTTTTTTCAGGGGTTTTTTAAGTGATGGTGCCTGGGGTTGTGGGGGTAGCCATGGAGGCCTGGGGGTGCATGTTGGTGGAGTGAGGCTGGGTGGGGCAACCATTGGGGGGGCTGCAGCAACTGGTGGGGGATGGGCCAGGTGGGGCAGCAATTGGGGGGCTGGGGTGGGGCATGTGGGCCTTGCAAGGGGGGGTGATTGCTGCATATTAGCCCCTGTGGGGGCCATTTGGCTCCCGTTGGGGGACTGTACTGCTTGTGTGGGGACTGAATCCCCTGTTGGGGGGCTGAACCCCTTGTGTGGGGGTTGAACCCCCTGTTGGGGGGCCATATCCCTTGTGAGAGGGCCAAACTCCCCGTTGGGGGGCCGAATCCACTGTTGGGGGGGCCAAACACCTTGTGTGGGGGCCATCACCCTAGATTCATAGATTCATAGATGTTAGGGTCGGAAGGGACCTCAATAGATCATCGAGTCCGACCCCCTGCATAGGCAGGAAAGAGTGCTGGGTCTAGATGACCCCAGCTAGATACTCATCTAACCTCCTCTTGAAGACCCCCAAGGTAGGGGAGAGCACCACCTCCCTTGGGAGCCCGTTCCAGACCTTGGCCACTCGAACTGTGAAGAAGTTCTTCCTAATGTCCAGTCTAAATCTGCTCTCTGCTAGCTTGTGGCCATTATTTCTTGTAACCTCCGGGGGCGCCTTGGTGAATAAATACTCACCAATTCCCTTCTGTGCCCCCATGATGAACTTATAGGCAGCCACAAGGTCGCCTCTCAACCTTCTCTTGCGGAGGCTGAAAAGGTCCAGGTTCTCTAGTCTCTCCTCGTAGGGCTTGGTCTGCAGGCCCTTAACCATACGAGTGGCCCTTCTCTGGACCCTCTCCAGGTTATCCGCATCCTTCTTGAAGTGTGGTGCCCAGAATTGCACGCAGTACTCCAACTGCGGTCTGACCAGCGCCCAATAGAGGGGAAGTATCACCTCCTTGGACCTATTCGTCATGCATCTGCTGATGCACGATAAAGTGCCACTGGCTTTTTTGATGGCTTCGTCACACTGCCGACTCATGTTCATCTTGGAGTCCATTAGGACTCCAAGATCCCTTTCCACCTCTGTGCCACCCAGCAGGTCATTTCCTAGGCTGTAGGTGTGCTGGACATTTTTCCTCCCTAGGTGCAGCACTTTGCATTTCTCCTTGTTGAACTGCATTCTGTTGTTTTCTGCCCACTTGTCCAACCTGTCTGGGTCTGCTTGCAGCTGTTCCCTGCCCTCCGGCGTGTCCACTTCGCCCCATAGCTTTGTGTCATCTGCAAACTTGGACAGAGTACATTTGACTCCCTCGTCCAAGTCACTGATGAAGACATTAAAGAGTATCGGTCCAAGGACCGAGCCCTGCGGGACCCCACTGCCCACACCCTTCCAGGTCGAAACCGACCCATCTACCACGACTCTCTGGGTGCGACCCTCCAGCCAATTCGCCACCCACCAGACTGTGTAGTCATCCAAGTCACAGCCTCTTAACTTGTTCACCAGTATGGGGTGGGATACCGTATCGAAGGCCTTCCTGAAGTCTAAGTATACGACATCCACCCCTCGTCCTGTGTCCAGGCGTTTCGTAACCTGGTCATAAAAAGAGACTAGATTGGTCAGGCATGATCTGCCTGCCATGAACCCGTGCTGGTTTCCCCTCAGCATAATTTTTCCTGCTGGGCTCTCACAAATGTGAGCCTTGATAATTTTTTCAAAGACTTTGCCAAGGATGGAGGTGAGACTGACTGGCCTATAGTTGCCCGGGTCCTCCTTCCTCCCCTTTTTGAAAATGGGGACCACATTGCCCGTTCGAATATTCCCGCCAGTGGCTCTGCAATGATGTCGGCCAGTGCCTGCAGCACCCTCGGATGGAGCTCATCCGGGCCTGCCGACTTAAAGGCATCCAGTTCTTCCAAGTGACTCTGCACCATCTCAGGGTCTACACATGGAAGTCTGGTGCCTTGCTACTGCCTCTCTACAACCCCAGTGAGAGACTTGTCATGCCCCTTGCTTAGGAACGCTGAGGCAAAGAACTCGTTGAGGAGTTCAGCCTTGTCCCCTCTGTCCGTCACCAATTGTTTCTGCCCATTTAGCAGGGGTCCTATTCCTCCCTAGGCCTTCCTTTTACTCCCTATATATCTAAAAAACAATTTCTTGTTGTCTTTTACTTGGGTTGCCATCCTCAGCTCCATGGTAGCTTTGGCCCATCTAACTGCCTCCCTACAAGCACGAGCAGAGGAGGTATATTCGTCTTTGGTGATCTCTCCCTGTTTCCACTTTTGATGTGCTCCCCTTTTGGCCCTTAGGCTGCCCTGGATTTCTGTGGTCAGCCAGGGAAGCCTCCTGGCCCCTTTCCCTCTTTTGCCTCGCTCGGGGATCGTCTTGCTTTGTGCCCGAAGGATTGTTTCCTTAAGGCACAGCCCCCCTTCTTGGGCACCCATCCCTTCAAAACTCCTACTCTGCAGTGAGTCCTTGACTAATCACCTGAGTTCATTGAGATCAGCTTTCCTAAAGTCTAGCACTTTCACCCTACTAGTTACCTTACCCACTCAACGTCTTATGGTGAATTCTATTATTAGGTGATTACTGTCCCCCAGATGGCTACCGATCTGGAGGTCCCCTACCATGTCATCCCCCGTTGCCAATACCAGGTCCAGTATGGCATTCCCCCTAGTGGGACCGTGTACCTCCTGTGTCAGGTGGAGGTCCTGTACACAGGTTAGAAACTTTCGTGAGCGGTGGGACTTTGCTGTCTGTGACTCCCAGCAGATGTCCGGGTAGTTTAGGTCCCCCATGACTACCGCCTCTTTAGCTTTTATGGTCTCCGAGAGTTGCCTCAGGAGCCCTGAATCTCTTTCTTCCCCTTGATGTGGGGGTCTGTAGCAGACCCCTACCACCAAATCCCTTTCTCCTTGCCCCCCATGTAGCCTAACCCACAATCCTTCTGCTTCCTCATCCTTGGATTCTGTCTTGATGAGGGTTGATGTATATTGCTCATTGACATAGAGCGCAACCCCTCCCCCTTTCTTCCCCACCCTGTCCTTTCTGTACAATCTATAGCCCTCAATATGTACCGCCCAGTCATGGGATGAATCCCACCAGGTCTCTGTTAGCCCCACTAAGTCATAGGTGTTTAGTGCAAGCAGGAGCGCTAGTTCATCCTGCTTGTTTCCCATGCTCCTAGCATTAGTATATAGGCACTTGAGCCCTGTGACTGGTGCCTTTGCTGCCCCCCCCGCTCTGAGTCCCAAGGGGCCCATTGTTTCTTACCTTCTCGTTTCTTACCTGTGGCGTAGTGCTGGCCTCCCCATGGCTTTCAGGTTCCCAATGCTCTCTTTCTTCAGGCTGGGCTGTCCTTGTGGGTGCCACATGGTTTGGTGGTCCACAGCTTCCCCCGCCCTCATATTCCCCTCCCCCTGACGAGCCTAGTTTAAAGCCCGCCGGAGGAGATCCGCCAACCTAGAAGAAAACACACGCTTACCTTTGGGGGACAGGTGAAGCCCATCCCAGCTGAGCATGTCCCTCGCTGTAATGTGCGGGTTGTTGTCTAGGAAGCCGAAGCCTGCCTTGAGACACCACTGCTGAAGCCGCCAGTTGGTTTCTCGGATGCAGTTCTCATGCCGTCTTCCGCGTCCGTTCACTGGTAGGATGGAAGAGAATACCACCTGTGCACCGAACTCCTTCAGCACACCGCCCAGAACACTGTAGCAGCTCTGTGGGAGTGCAGCAAAACATATATTCATGAATTCACGAAACTTGTATTTAGAGTTCACTTTATTATTATGATAAGAGACTTGCTTTAATACTGTAAGATATATCAATAAAACATTGTCCAACTGATCACTGTCTCTGTCTTGCTCTCTGTCTTTATAGTGTTCTTTTGTTTTACTTGTGGAGGAACATTGATCTGGGGGTATTTTACAGAGTGACTGGGATTTTTTTTATCAGGGATTTTTCAGTTTTCCAATAGGGGACACCAGAATTCCTGCTAGGGAGGCCAGTGGCAGGACCCTGCCTGGTCAGAGCTGGCACCTTGAACCCATCTGGCTGTGGCTGACCTCCTGGACAAATGGGGCCAGGAGGACATGCTTTGACAGTTCAAAGCAGGCCACCGCACCTGGAATATCATCCGGGTGATAGCTGCCCAGATGGCCGGGCAGGGGGTACAAATGGCAGAAGTGCCGCACAAAGGCCAACCCTGCTATCGCAGTCCACTGGCAGTTGGCCCAGAGGGGCAGATGCCTCTATTGGCTGTGCAGTCCCCATCCGAGTCTGGCAGGTGTGCAGCAGGTCACAGCCAGGCAGCAGCCCCCACTGCTAGACTGATGCAGTGGATGCAGGGAACTCTCAGGGCTGCTTCAGCAGTCCAGCTGGCACAAGGGGTAGTGTCCCCAGGTGCCAGTTGGCTGGACCCCAGAAGCTCCTGAGAGCTAGTAGCCCTGAGCTACTTGCCAGGGCGGCTTTTTATACTGCTGGGGCCAGGACAGGGCGGCTTTTTATACTGCTGGGGACAGCACAGGTGCTGGCCTTGGGCTCTAGCTCCCCCTGGCTGAAGATCTGGGAGGAGCCAGGCAGGGTTATTTTGCCCCAAGTGGCACGATTTGCTCCACACCAAAGTGCATGTCCGAGTACGTGTGCTGAAGCAAAAAGCCCCAGTTCAAATTTGTACCGCTTCTATTTGAGCTGCTGCAAGTGCACGTGCTTGCATGTGTGGACGCACCCTCAGGGGGCACGGGGCTGACCCCAATCTCCATGTGGCTGGGAAGCAGCTGCCCCCAGAGACAAGACAGAGATTGGGACTGGCCCCTCTCCGTACCCTGCAGAGATTGGGACTGGCCCCAATCTCTGTGCATCTGGGAAGAAGATGCCCTGGAACTGGGACAGTTCTCCCCACCACACAGAGATGGGGCCAGCCCCAATCACCATGCGGCTGGGAGGGAGCTGGCCCAAAGCCAGGACAGCTCCCTCCACCACATGGAGATGAGGGTTAGCCATGCAGCAGTTGCCTGGGCTGACCAGGAGCAAATTGCTGCTTGTCAGGGTCTACACGCACGCTTTGGTGCATTAGTTAATGCATGATTTTTCTAATACCTGTATGTATTGTTACTAGCAAATGGTGCATTACACTAATTTAATGTGCAGTCATTGCCACACTTTACTGCATATTAGATTAGTCTAATGTTCAGTAAACCTTCTTGTGTAGACACCCGCAGTGAGTCCAATGAAAGTTATGGCAAAAAAACCCTTGCCTCTGTTTAAAAAAATGAAAACAAAACAAAAAACCAAAACCAAAAACAAGGTAGGAGAAGTTCATGCAACCCATTGCAAGTGTATTTGCTACCTTGACCTTTCAAGGACATCAACTACAAGTTGCTTGGCAGGCTCCTTAAAGACAGCTGGAGTGCTTCAGCAAGGCAGAGTGGCATCAGTTTGGGTTATTTTTCCTGTACAATCACCTCTATGGAACAGAAAAAGATAGGGTATTAAACAATTCTGAGAGAAAGCTAAATGGAGAAAGCATCTTTTGCTTATTAAACCAGGGTTCATATTGTATGAGGCAAACAAACCACACCCACATGATAGACTTATAATAAAGGATTATTATATGGGGTTTTTCTTAAGGCAATAAAGTACAATCCTTAGATGAATATTGAAAAGTAGATTACACTTCACTTCTCTATCTCTGTTTGATGGTGGATAGTTACAAGTTGATCTCTTAAATACATATGCTTTATAGAATAAATATGAAATAGTATATTATTCTAGTTATAAGTCAACCTTGTCCCTGTCCCCCTGCCAAAGGCCGATAAAAATCACACTTTACTTACTTACATCTACATAACTACTATCATCTCCCACAAATCAAGCTATAGTTGTGCCCTAATGCCCAGTTTTTGTTTGACTCAGAAAAAACAAGTGAAAAGTTGGTAGTTTATCAGTAACACATTATTTGCCTTAGAAAAGCCCACAGTTATGTGACTGGGAAAACTAGAAACACTGATGAGACACCAGTGCACTTCAATATGCCAACCAATGTTACTGTGAACACAAAGGGTGCCACATCTGTCTTTGTAAAAACTATGGAGAACAGTAAGAATAGAATCACTGTGATATTAGGCAATCTAACAGATGGCACAAAATTATCTCCTTACATTGTGCTTAAGAGGAAAAATCTTCCTAAGGAGAAATTATGGGTTTATGTTTGGATTTTTGGTTCAATTTTAAGAAAATGCAGGGTAGACATCTTCAGAACAATACAGCCAATTATAAATACTCCAGTATGCATGTTCTCTCAAAAATATACCAGGTTATCCATATCCACAAAGACAAATGCCTAAATATCATTAACATTATATAACTAAGTTAATAGATATCTGGACACTTATGCACCCTCTCCTATTTTGTATTGTGTTCCATTTCTTGTAACTGAGGTTGGTACCATCCCCTATTACTATAGCTGATATTTCTCATTATAAGACCCATTTTTCAGTGATTTAGAACTTTACCAAGCTTGATTGATTTAGGCCAGGTGTCTGCATCAGATTGAATTTTACTGGAAAATTTCAGCTAAAACAATTCAAACAGAAGGCTAAGGAAAAATATATTTTGCTCATGTTAAAACATTCTAGAAAACCTTTTCTTGGAACAACTCTAGTGTTGCCATATTTTGCAGCAGGGAATTACAATAGATCATCAGTGTTGCCTTTGGGTCAACAGTGTGTCTTTTGTCAGTCTCATGTAAATCTGCTTAAATTTGGCCAAGGTATAAGTGTAGCAGGCTTGCCTTTTGGAGCTTGGGTTGAGTCCCAGGCTTGAAATCTTGCTGTTTTGATTGGTGGAGCCCACCAATATACTATATATATAGTACATATGGTTATATCCATGTTTGATTTCATTGTGATAAGTTAATGTAAATAAAGTTGTATATAGTTAAGTCCCCTGACTGTCCTGGCCTGGTTCTATAGGGATGGAGGGAAACTGAGCGGTCTGCAGTTCCCCCCACAGCACACCTGCCAGCTAACAATCCCCTTCAATTGGAGAAGGGGAGTATATACTCAAGTTACCTGGGCTACATAAGCATCCCCAAAACAAAAAAAATCTCAACTTGCACCTGTCCAGAGATTACCTAGATTTCAGTGAGTTAAAATGCCCTTGGGGGGGGGGGGGGGGGCTGGACTAGATGATCTTCCGAGGTCCCTTCCAGCCCTAATGTCTATGAAATCTATGAAAATCCTCCAATTCCATCCTCACTGGGCATGCTTCAGGCCAGGGCTGGATGGGACTTTCAGCTCTGGGCTGCTGTGGCCCTCACTAAGCATAGATGCCTGAATTGTAACCAGGGAGGCTGCCTTTCTTAGGGAGCAAACAGACATTGCCCTTGGACCACCATAAAAATTTTGATGGCAGCACAAATTGTAAGCAGACAGATGCCATAGCTCATGGTTGTGCTCCAAGTGCCCCAAAGTGAATAGAAGCACACATTGCTGACCTGAAGTAGATCAGCTGGGATGGGACATGTCCTGTCATACCTAATCAGCCTTACTGGGTGACACACACATCACCCCTTGTCCTGCATCACATCCCCTGTCCAATGTGGGACAACGGGCATTGTATTCCCCTTGCCCAGGCATTCCCTGTGTTCCTTGCTGCCCAATATCAAGTCCTGCACTTACCAGTGCCTCCCGTGGAGGCACTACCCTTCCCCTCCTTGCCAGGTCCTGTACTAACCCATGCTTCATGAAAAGACCTGGTTCAGTGTGGATGGTGGTATAGAATCATACAAAATTATGGCTGGAAGGGACCTCAGGAGGTCATCTAGTCCAATCTCCTGCTCAAAGTAGGACCAGTCCCAACTAGATTATTCCAGCCAGGGCTTTGCTGAGGCAGGCCTTAAAAACCTCCAAGGATGGAGAGTCCACCTCTCTAGATAACCTGTTCCCTCCTAGTGAGAGAGTTTTTTTCCTAATATTCAACCTAAACTTCCCTTGCTGCAACCATTGCTTCTTGTTCTGTCATCTGCCACCACTGAGAACAGTATAGTTCCATCCTCTTTGCAGCCCCACTTCAGGTAGTTGAGGGTTGCTATTAAATCCCCTCTCAGTCTTCTCTTCTGCAGACTAAATAAGCCCAGTCCCCTCAGCCTCTCCTCACAAATCATGTGCTACAGCCCCTTAATCAGTTCGCGCTGCCCTTGCAGAGGGCAATTAAATCAGCATGGGAGCCAGGTAATCCCCAACACCCTGTGCCTCCATGAGGGTATCTGCAGTGTCCCATGTTTCACACAGAGGCACAGATCAACCCAAGTTCCTGCATGGAGCCAATGGGTGCATCTTCACATGTGCAATAGCTAATTTTACTGCAAATTAAAGCATCATGTAAAAAATCATTCAAATACACTAATGCACAGTAAACTAGGCTACTGTACAGTAAGCATCACTTAAAAAGCATGCACTTCTGCTGCTGCGCATTAGGGCAGTCTAATGTGCATTTATGTAGTACCTCACATTGGAGGTACTAAATGTAAAGCTCATTAGGAAAAGCGCATGAATGCATGTGTAGATGCGCCCATTAAGTGCTGGGAATTGCCCACTACCCTTCCCCTGTCCCTAAGGCAGGGGTCAGCCTCACTCTCATGGAAGCTTGGGATCACACAGGTCCCAGCATGGAGTAAAGTCTATTTGTTCAGCATTTGTGCCTCCATAAAAATTATGGTGGTACAAATATGACGTTGGCTGACGTCTGTTTCTACTCAATATTGCCAGGACCAAAGATAGTCACAGTCTGTGACACCTTAAATGGAAAGATTTTTGCTTATTGCATGCCATAGGAATTTCCCTCCAGAGATTCCTGCAGTATGTGTATCAGGCTGCTGCCCTTTAACTTGAGGCACATCAGCAAGTGAGGGGAACCCCATAATTGTCCCCCCCACTTATAGTGCTAGGGGCTGTTGTCCCATAGGATCAGGGCCATGAAGCTCTGGGAGTAACAGGGGCCCCAGCAACATCTGTGGATACTAATAAAGTAGATCAACTGTGCTGGGACACATCCCAGCACAGCTGATCCTGCCCCAAAGACCACGTCTGTTTATAGCCTTAGGCTCTCAGTTAACACCTTGCTGAGCCCAGGCAGCTGTCTGAATTAAATGCAAAGCTAGTCCAGCCAAGAGCTGGCCTTACAGAAGGGAATCAGGGAGTATATTGAGACATGGAGTGCAGTGGTGAGGTCAGGAGATTAGGGCTGGAGGTTGTCAGGGGCAAGTTACCAGCGTGCAGGATGGATAGTGTTCTGGCCGTGAATCTGAGCTGTGAGCAAATGAAGCTACTGTCCATAAGCCCCTGCCTTATTTGTTGCAGGAGCCAGAAATTTTGTTGTGAATAAGACAGGGGTTGCAAGAAGAGACAGGCCGGTCCCAGTCCCATGATTATGGCAGTAGAATGGAATGGAGTCTGTCCTTGTCAGTGTCAACAAGCTGCTATGTAAGGCTGGACAAGCCATTTAAATCAGCCTTTTCCCTGGTGATCACTTAGTGTGTGTGGGTTTCAAGTCAGGCATGAAACATGCCAATCAGACATGGGTCTGATTGGCAGAGGTGCTGAATAGTCATAAGGATAATTGAAGCTACTGAAGGCTGTGCTTTGACTATATCAACTGCTAGTGGGCATGTCTACATGTGTGCTTTAATGCACCGTAGCCTATTTTAGTGTGCATTAAAGCATCATGTTAAAAACTGTGGTTAAGCTAACATGCAGTAAAATAGGCTACTGCATATGAAGCATCACTTAAAAACCGTGCACATGCCTAACTGCACATTAAGGCAGTCTAAGGTGCATTTCTTTAGTACCTCACATTGGAAGGACTCGGTTTAATGCACATTAGAAAAAGCGCCTTAATGTACATGTAGGTGTGCCCACAGAATACAAAATTATTCTGCAAAGTCAAGTATTAAGAGATTCAATTTGGGCAGCCAATATTTGCAGGGTCTTTAATTGTGCTTTCTGTATGTGCATCAGCTCTCCGCTTGTAGAAAGGGAGATAACTCCCCACCCACACCCCAAACTCACAAGTGTGTTAGGAAAATATGTTAATGTCTGTGAAGTACACAGACATTCTAATAGGGACCCTATAGAAAAGCTCATGGGGTGATTAGCAATTCTCACTTCAGACTGATGCCTGGCTAGTATACAGTAAATATTGAATGCCTGCTTATGAAAACAACAATTAAAAAATACGGTCCCTTCTATACAAAGAATAAGGCAAGTTATATGCAATCATGTAACAAAAGATTGTAGCATAAAGAATACACATAAGGGGGCTATGTTTAAGTGCCATAGACCACCTTAATTTTGGTATTTCCTAGTTTGGAAGTGCTTGACTTTGCCAATTTAATATGTTCTTTTAAAAGTAGAGTTTCTGTATAATTATATAACCCCACACAACAGAATGCACTCTGAGGTGATATAGAGATGTTATCAGCCTGAGTTTGGAGGTGCCCACATTATTCATGTGTGGCACGCTTTGAGTATGCCATCCAGATCATCCCGAGCAAGTGCCAAGAAAACCTTTATAGCACACAACACTGTCACATATTTTGTATATGCCATATGATTCACAGAAAACTATTTTATCATATCTCTTTGCTTGAAACTCTGTGCTCCCCTAGTGCCCACAAACTCAATTATACAGACCTCTGCCATGCTCAGCATCTTGCAAGTAGAGCTGTTAGGGCCACAGCCTGCAAAGGATTAACACTCACAACTTCTTTTTGATTCAATACAAGATAGAGATTCTTAGCATTTCATAGGCTCAGGCTCCTTGACTCTAACACCAATTCCAGATGCAAATACACTAGTAAATACCCCACAGCTTCCTACTTTCATACATATTACCCTTTTTCAGACTTGGTTGAGCTGCATGGAAGTGTGTGTTTCTCAGTTCTATTGCCACTAGATGGAACTAAAGAGTCTTTGGTCTCAAGACTGAATCTAAATCTAACTTACACTGCATGTTAAATGGCAAGTTGTCACATCACTACAGCTGTATATAAATCAGCAGTATCTGATAGGACATGAAGAGAGAGGCAAGGAGTCCTAATAGGACAAGTACCACAGCTTAGAAGAATATGCAAAATCTCTGCAAGACGCAGTAACTCCATACAAGGAGCGTCCACACATGCACTTTAATGTGCAGTAGCTTATTCTACTGCGCATCAAAGTGACATGTAAAAAAAGTTCTAATACACTAATGCACAGTAGAATAGGCTACTGTGCATTAAGCATCACCTAAAAAGTGTGCGTTTTCACTACTGTGCATTAGTGCAGCCTAATGCGCATTTATTTACTACCTCATACTGGAGGTACTAAATTTAATGTGCATTAGGAAAAGCACATAGATTCATAAATTCCAGGGTCAGAAGGGACCTCAATGGGCCATCTAGTCTGACCCCCTGCCCCTGGCAGACAAGAAAATGGTCACCAAATCTGGGGTCATGTGATCCCAGCCAGGTGCCTGTCCAGTCCCCTTCTGAAGATCCCCAAGGATGGGGCAACCACCACCTCCATTGGAAGCCTATTCCAGATCCTGGCAACCCTGACGGTGAAGAATTTTTTTCTAATGTCCAGTCTAAACCTACTCTCCAATAGCTTATGGCCATTGTTCCTTGTTGTTCCAGAGGGTGCCCTGGTAAACAGGTCATCGCCTACTTTGTGTTGCTGTCCCCTTATGAATTTGTACACCGCCAAAACCTTATCTTGGAGAGGCTAAAAAGGTTAAGGTCCTTAGCCTTTCCTCATAGGGTCTTCCCTGCAGGCTTCCAATCAGGTGAATGGCTCTTCTTTGAAACCTCTCCAGGTTGCCCACATCCTGCTTGAATTGCGGCATCCAGAACTGGACACAGTACTCCAGCTGCAGCCTGACCAGTGCAGAATAGACAGGGAGAATCACCTTCCTGGACCTGTTTGTGAAGCACCTACGGTTGCACGACCAGGTGCATTTGGCTCTACTGACTACTCCATCACATTGATGACTCATGACAACTCAACAGTGACTCCAAGATCTCTTTCTGCCTCAGTGGTTCTGAGAAGGTCACCCCCCAGTCTATAGGTATGATGGCAGTTTTTTCTCCCTAGATGCAGCACCTTGCACTTGTCCCTATTGAATTGGATCCTGTTGCTCTCTGCCCACTTCCCCAACCTGTCAAGGTCAGCCTGGATCTGGTTCCTCCTCTCCAGGGTGTTAGCTCCACCCCATATTTTTGTGTCATCCACAAATTTGGACAGGGTGCTTCCCACCCCCTCGTCCAGATCACTGATGAAGATGTTGAGCAGCATCGGCCCCAGAACTGAGCCCTGAGGGACTCCACTGCACACATCTTTCTAGGTTGACATTGACCCATCCACCACCACTCTCTGAGTGTGACCCCTGAGCCAGTTTGCTATCCAGTCTACCGTATAATCACCCAAGGCAAATCTCCTTGGTTTATTAATAAGGATGGTATGGGATACGATGCAAAAGGCCTTCTTGAAGTCTAGATAGATAACAACCACCTTGACTCCTGCATCTAAACATTTGGTGGCCTTGTCATAAAAAGAAACTAGGTTAGTCAGGCAGGACCTGCCTGCTATAAAACCATGTTGGTTACCCCTCTGCATCACATTAGCCTATGGGCTCTCACAGATGTGTTCCTTGATAATTTTTTCTAGGATTTTCCCTGGGATGGAGGTAAGGCTGACCAGTCTATAGTTCCCCAGATCCTCCTTCCTCCCCTTCTTAAAGACTGGGATGACATTGGCCCTCTTCCAATCCTCCAGGACCTGACCCGAGCACCATGAGTGCTCATATATCCTTACTAGTGGTTTGGCTATGACACTCGCTAATTCCTTCATCACCCGTGGGTGGAGTCCCTCCGGTCCCAGTGATTTGAACACGTGCAGTCCCTCCAAGTGTCCTTTTAGCATATCGACACTGACCATTGGTCAGCTGATGTTCCCCTTGTTGGTGTCCATGATGTGTATTGAGGGTTTGTCTAGATTCCTATTTAAGAAGACAGAGGCAAAAAACTCATCGAAGAGCTTTGCCTTGTCCCTGCTACCTGTCACTAAGCACTCCTGCCTGTCCTGTAGGGGTCCTATGCTACCCTGCACCCTCTTTTTGCTTCCAATGTACCCACATGAATGCACATGTAGATGCACCCACATAGGCGGAAACCTATGATGTCCTTTATACTGTAGTAATTCAGAGTACTTGGCACCCAAATCAGATGCCTTTGGTGAACTTCTGTCTGGTACTCCAGATTTGCATCAGTGTGAGAGAGCACAGAATTTGGCCCCCTGGCACTGTGTCACTGGCTGAGCTCCTGCCCCAGAAATTAGAATGTGTAAATTCCAGATTAATTTGGTTTCAGGTTTAAAACCAAATTTCAGACCTCAACCTTCCCCTACCCCTTGAAGCAATGGGCTACTGTGATGAATAAAACTACAGAGGTGACCAAGGATGAAAACATGAATCCATCTGAAATACCATAGTTCTGTTTGAAAGCTCCTTTGTACAGGAGAACCCAGTCAAATCCTGTTTTCAGCTACCCCTGTGCAATTCCATAGATAATTCATCTATTGCTACGTCACCATGGTCAGTTGGTCTGGCCTCTTGATAATACAGGCAGTACATTTCTACCTTCTAGGCCCTTCAATAAGCCAAAAGCTTGTGACTGACGCAGAATATATAATTAAGAAAGCTACCCATGGGTGTTAACAATTTCAACTAATGAAGAATCTGACATAGTGCTTGGACCAACTGAAGTGAAGTGATTAGGAATGTAGATCTGGAAGGGGCTTCATGGACCAGCAAGTCCAGCTTCCTGTTTGCACAGGCAGTCCAGATGGTCTACTCCAAACTTCCTCCTAATTATCACAGCCACAAAGCAACTGAAAATCCCCCATAAGGGGCCACAGATAAAGAGGGACCAGGGCATCACCAGTGCCTTGCCACTGCAGCCATAGAAAACTGCTTACATGATCCTAAATGGAGGAATGTGCCCCATGCTACAGAGGAAGGCAAATAAATAAATAAATACCCCATACACCATACCAATCTGATATCCTTTCTAGTCTCAAATCTAGTGACTTGTTTGAACCTGAGCACACAAGCCCAACCTACTAGATAACCACTCAAGAAGTTTTTTGTGCCTTTAACACACCCTAGCCGAAGTCCCACATCTAGCTGTTGCAGCCAATGGCCAATATTTTAGAGAAAGGTGTGGAGTGGAGGAGAGGTAGTAATGCATTCATGGGCCAAAAAAAAAAGTTTTGCTCTGCCCCTTGAGGTGACCAGCAAAAGCCCTGAAGCATGGAACTACCAGGCACGTCTCAGAGAGCTCAAGTTCTTTCTTGGAGATACCAAAATACTCCGCTGTACATATAATATGAACATATCACTTTACTACACATACATCCTGTCATACTATCCCTTCTATAAACCTGTCAAACACCATCTTAAAGCAATTCCTTACTTCGACACATTTTCTAGAAGACCATTCCAGGACTTAATTCCTCTAAGGGTTAAAAACCTTCTAATTTCCAATCTAAAGTTGTTCACAACCAGTTTGTACCCTTTTGATCTTGCCTTTACCTTAAATAGCTCTTCTTCTCTGATATTTACCCTGTGAATGGATTTATAGAGTCATTCTATCTACTTGTCAATCTTCATTTCCTTATTCCAGACATATCTTCTTTTAACTGAGAGCCCCATACATATTACTTGTCTGTAAGGAGCTACTGCATACATACATTTCCTTGACTTAAGATGCAAACGTGGTCATTTTTTTTCCACTGATCCTAGGACAAAACAAGGTTAAAAAAAAAACCCCAAACCAACCTTTTTTATAGCTTCTGCATCTGGTAGTCTTTCTCTCTGTTTTCATTTCTTCTTTCTTTCTTTCATCAGGGGAGCTGAAAGAGAGGCTTTATATAGAGAAATGAAGATCAAGAATTACACAGTATATACTATATATCAGACTATATATATGCATATGTATATATATATATATATATGTGTGTGTATATATATATATGTATATAGTGTGTGTATATGTAGTATGTATGTATGTATATATATACACACACACATGTATAGATATTGATGTAGATAAATATACACATTTTATATAGAGAGAGACTAGCATAGATTTTATATAGAGAAATGAAGACCAAGAATTATGCAATATAAACTGTATATTAGACTAGATACTATATATCAGACGATAGATAGATAGATAGATAGATAGATAGATAGATAGATAGATAGATAGATAGATACTATGAAATGCTGGAATCAGACTGTGAAAACCATTTTTTGCCTAGTGGGTGATGTTGGATAAGTCATTTCACTTCTGTGCTTCACTTTCTCCATCTGTAAAATGGGAATAATGTTGCTGACCTTTTTTCAAAAGTGCTTTGAGGTTTGCTAGTAAGAAGGCTAGATAAGATCTGGGAATTATTATTACTATTTATAATTTTTGAGTACCTAAATACTGTGTTGATGGATGCAGTAGACAGATTAGATGAAGGAACAAAGCAGATAAAGTTATGTTCTTTGAAGGTTGCTGTATACTGTCTCCCCTCAATGAAAGCATTGTGCAGATTGCTATGAATGTCTGTGTAGGTAAGTAATATAGTTAAGTAATGCTATTCTGTGTATAACAGATGCACTAATGAACAGAGTCATCTTATGGGCCCAGTTTTGCAAAGTGATGAAGCATGTCCTGAGAGGTGCTCAGGAGTCAACACTCTCATCTCCAGCTAAATTTAGCAAGAGCAGAGGGTGGCCACCATCTTTCTGGAGGTGCTGAACACCTTGCAGGTCCAGCCTAAAATGTATAATCTAGAATTATGTTTTCTACATTCACACTGTTTAAGAAAAAAGCACAGCTGGATATAATATTAAGGGCCTTATCCAGACATGGGTAAAATAGCTCTAAGTCCCCTGAATATGCCTGGTTTGGATTTGGCCTCAGTGCATTTTATTGACTAAGAGGTACCAGCTAAATGCCAGTAAACATATCAGGTTTTGATTAGCCCAGAATCAATATCGGGATGTATAACTGTACCTTTGGTCAATTTAATTTTATTCCAACAGCACAAACTAAACTCAAACACTATTGTGTTAACTTTGCCTCAAAAATTTCTCTTGAGAAATCTGTCCATTCATCATCAAGATGCCTTAAGAATGCTTAAAAAATTTCCTACCAATGGAATAACACAGGAGATAGAAACTTATGCATAAGTTTTGCCTTCTGAATCACTTTCGATTTGTATTTCCCTCAAACACTTGCAAGCCCCCTGAAGCTCCTTGAAAACTGCTGCTGTATATGCAGTAGCTCAAATTAAATTGTCTCATGCTCTCCTGCCAGACTCCACTGGCTTTCAAATGTGTCAATACTGATTTTAAAGTTTTGCCAATTGCCTTCCTTATTGGCTTATTGATTTTGAAATATTCATATGTATACAAGTTTTCAAAATCGGTATAGATGTAAAAAATTGAACCATTCCAAAATGTCACTGACTGGGAACTGGTTCACAGTTGTTGTGGGACAGGGTGCAGACACATGTAACAATTAAACCATTCCCAAATGTCTCTGATTGGAAACTGGTTCACAGTTGTGTGTGAAGTGCTGTGGCTCTGACACCCAGGGGTGGGAGTGAGCACCAAGCCCAGCATGCCTCACAGTGGACGAGTCTGAGGGAATGCTTGCACCCATGCTTCTGGGGTGTCAGGAGTGGGTGACCTGTGACTGGAGTTATTTACACTTGTCTTTTTTCCCTTCTCTCCTATGCAGAATTTCAATAAACTTCAATCGCTTGCAATTCACTGAAATCTGCATACATTTGCCTGACTTGAGATGGCCAGAGGGAGGTAAAGGAACTGCTTGGACCCACACTTTTGGGTTCCCGGGTGGGGGTGAGGGGAAGGCATGATGAGGGGGCATGATAAAGTAAGGAGTGGGGACAGCTGGCTGTTAAAAAGATAGCTTTTATTGAGCTCATTGATCAGAAAAGTGCCAACAAAAAGCAAAAAAAAAGGGGGCAGTAGAGTTCTTTCTGCGTACGTCTACACATGTGCATTTACTGCACAGTAAATATGGTGACTTACATTGACTTGAGTATAAATTTGATATCTGCATTGTGCAGGTATCAAATGTATGCCCAATTATTTACTGCGCAGTAATGCACATGTAGCTACCTTACTGCACATTAACACTTTGTGTGTGGACTGACTTGGGACTAACTTTAGTCCCAAGTCAGTCTACACACAGCATTAATGTGCTTTAATGCCTGCACGTGTAGACACCGGCCTTTTCCTGCTTACTGCACAGTACATTTAAGCTGGTGTAAATGCATGTGCAGACACGCCCTCTGTGTACCAAAGCAGCCATTTACAACAGTGAGTATGTGTATGGTGGAGGGAGGGGAGAAGTGGGGAGTGATGAGGTGGGGGATGCTTGGAGGACCAATGTTAACCATATTACAGAACGCTTGGTTTCCACACATAACACTGAACCAGTTCACAGTGAACTAGTTCAAAAGAATGCTTGATTTCCTGGTACACTTTTGAATCATTCCAAGAGGCTTTAAACCAGTTTAACAGGCTTGTATGTCTTTTTTTTTCAGGTTTAAACTACATTTAAACTAGTCTAAGTGTATGTATGTCTGTCAGCAGCAATCTCTCCATTCAAGGATGATTTTTACTGTGGCTCATTGATGGGTCTTAAGGTGACTTAAGAGTCCAGTCCTTGAGCCATAGAAGTTTCAGGTCTTTCTGCAGGGGGGAGCAGATCAGAGGCCAAGTTTTCTCTCCTTTTCCTTCTTCCACTCTCTATTCTTTCCTTTGAGGGCAAGATGTTTTACCTCAAAGGAGGCTACTGCTTGGCTGAGGTTGCAGGCCCATTAGAGTCAGTTCCTCCCAGCCACTGATGTTGGTGTTCATTTTCTTGTGGTTTGCCTTCAGTGTATCCTTGTAGTGTTTTCTCAGGCCACCCCAAGATCTTAGGCTGCAACTAAGCTGGGAGTAGAGCATTTGTATTGGAAGTCAACGTTTGGGCATCCACACACAGCAAAGTTGGTGATTCAGAAGCACTGATTCAATGCTAATAATATTGACTTCTGCTAGGATGCTTGCCTTTTTGTGGTGATCTTCCAATTTGATGTGAAGGATTTTCTGGAGGTCTTGGTGATACCTCTTCAGGCTCTTGAGATGTTGATGGTACATCACTCACATTTCACATCTGTAGAAGAGGGTGGGAATGATGACTGCATTGTAGACCTGAATCTTGGTGTCTTTCTGGAGATTGTAATCAATAAAAACACACCAAATCAATGTCCTGAAGGAGGCACTTGTGCACCAGATCCTGTGCTGAATCTCCTCATCAGTGTTCACTGTCTGAGAGAGGTGGCTACCAAGGTAAAGGAAGTGCTTGACTACCTCCAGGGTCTTTCCCTTTATGATAATTTGAGGAGAGGGGCCACATTCATGGCCTGGAGCAGGCTGATAGAGCACATACAATATACCCTGGAATATAATACCTACCCCATTTTTGAAAGGCAGAATGACAGGGAAAACATGATTTTCTGGAGTTATAGTTGCAGAGATCAGGGACAGAAACTAATCTTCAGCTGGCTCACCTTACCTTTCCTGCTTAACTAGAACTAAAACCTTAGGTGTTTCTGAAGACTGGTCTTCGTGGGAGGATTTATAATTTTGAAAAGAGCTAAAGAGTCCCCAAGGCTATAAATACAAGGAGAGAGACCAGGAATGGCCAACAGACAGCAAAATTGCCCTAAGAAAGGTTAGCTTGATTAGTGGAACATGAAGACCATTAAAAAGGAGGTGATCATTAACACCTCTGGAGTGAAGAACAATGAGCTATTAAGTCTATTGACTCCCTCAGCTACATAAATATTAATGCAAGAGCTGCTGCACTGTGAAGCAGGACTGAAAACAGGATGCTTCTATTCCAATCAAAAAATCAGCTTCCTCACTGAATACATTCACCCAATTTTGGGGGCTGATTTTGGGAAAAAAAGATGTGTGTTGTATGTGAGAAAATATGGTATCTATAAATAATATAGTTATTTTTCATGCTTTGGTTTCTCAGTGCCCATACTGAGACAATCTCTAAGTTTCAGAAAGTGTGAAGAATTTCTGCCTTTTCCAGAGTCCCAAGTGGAGCCCACAAAAACTGAGGCACAGATGGCTAGAAGCTATGTCTAAAACCTTCATCTCCCTTCATGACACCTTCCCCACCAATTCCTCTGTAATATGGTGAGACTAGAACTGGTTTACATCAGGAGGGTGCTGTGAGGGTTAATTGCCTTTTTTTTTACTGCTTTTTGAAAATGAAAGATGATGTTCAAGGGCTGCTGCTAAGAATTAATCCAATCTAACAGGTAGTGATAACCAAATGCAGCTCTGGTATATGGAGAATTATACCGTACTCACTTAGAGCAGGGTTAAATTTGGCTCATTAACCCCAATTTCTGTAGAGGGCTTTCCATATCCTTCCTTCAGCATTTTTAATAGTGCAATGGCTGCCAGTGTCCCTGCGCACACTCTGCTCTGAGCCTCACTGGGACACTTGAGTATTCCTCGCATCTGAAACATTTCATCACCTGGGACCTGGCCCTTGAATTCTTGTGTTTGCTTGTTGAATTCCCTGCCCTGGTAGATGTGATGTGCAGAATGCCTGACTGTGTTTAAAAGTCTTGTTTGAGGTAAACTTAAATGAAAAAATCTTTTACCACCAGACCTGATAATACACCCATATATTATCATCTGTATTGTTTTCTCTACCCCCCACACTACTTTAATAACTGGCTATAGCATTTCTGTTAAGACGGGCTTTGCATATTAAATTCTGTTTCTGCACTCCTCTTATTCCCCAACTGAAATAGAAATTTAAATAGGAGCTATTTTAATTGATTTTGTTATGGCTATACTAACAGTGTTGAACCTTTATACACCTTGTCACCATCAAATATCAAAATTTTCAAATGTGGCTACTGACGTTGGGTACTCAGTTTGAGACACTTTAAAAGAAGCCTAATTGTCCTACAAGTGCTTGGCATCACCCTTCATAAAAAAAGTATTTTAAGTTGTCTCAGGTTGGATGCCTGAAAACTAAGGTAATACAAATCCCTAATCTTCTATTAAAATCTTGGTCTAACAAGCTGACTCTAGAGCCTTGTACACAGACTTTGCACAGGAGATCTCCACAGTGTAATGAGGCCAAGCCAGAAGCCTGGACCCAGATAGTTCCAATCAAGAGGTCAGGGAGAGTCACCACCTGAACAGGCACCACATGCACCAAAGCCAGAGTAGTGTCCTGGTCCCAGCTAGAGTGAGTGAGGCAATCAGGGCAGCCAGTCCCCTAAGCCACAGGCAATGGCCTCACCCACTCCAAACCTTAAAAGCCCACAGTGCCCTTGTCCAGGAAAAGGTAGAAGTTCTTGCTCCTGACTCTCTATGCATTTCCTTGCTGTTTTTCTGGGGTGTTTTTTTTTTTTTTTTCCTCACTCCTGGCTCTAACTCCAGCTTCTGACTCTGGTAAGAGCCTTGGCATGCCCTGATTCCAGTTCTCTGCCCTTGGTTTTGGCTTGACTTTTGGCATCTGATTCTGATTAACCCTTGGCCTACCCTATCTCTAGCTTTGACTTCTAACCCAAGCCTATCCTGACTTTGGCTATGGCTTCTGAATCCAGTTCTGAGGTGAGCCCCTTCCAGACCCCCAGTTCTCTGGGAACTGAATTGCACCTTTGCTTTGGGTGTCTAGCCATTAGACCTAACTGCCCACACCCTGGTATATATCCCACAGCAGTCAAGAATCTGCCTCCAAGAAACTTCGGCACAGCTACTACCCATGGGACCATATAGTTCCCATGTTGGCTACAGCACCAACCCCTTCCTCATTCTCTCTGGAAGATTTTTTGATCACTTAACTTCTATCTGCTAGTCACAACATGGTTCCCAAACAGATAGCACATCTCACAAGTGCTAACCCCCATGCCAGGAATATGTACCATATTTCCTTATATACAACATGCACCTTCCCTTTCCCTAACCGCCCCCCGCCCCATCTACTAGAAATTGGAATGTGCATTATAAGCAAGAAAACACAGTAATAGAAGTTCCTACCTCTAAGAGGAGGCAGGGGGAAGAGAAAGTAAGGCTACACAAATTACACAGGAAGCAGCAAAATGAGTATGCTGGGATCCCTGCTTACTGATGCTTATCAGTAGTTTCAAGGAAAGAGTTCTTTTATTCTGCCTTCGAAGTGCATGTCGTATTCCAGGCTGTGTTGTATGTAGGAAAATATGGTATTACTGTTCCCATTTTGCCAAGGCACAGAAAGATTGGTCATAGAACTGCCTGGCAGATCTTAGACTAAACTAAACTGTCATCCTGCTACAGCTTCTCATCTTGTGAGCCCCTTCCTCTGTCCACAAGGCTGACAAAGGAAACAATGTGAGCATATGAAGAATATGTATAACTGAGTATGTATTGCCTGATACAAAATGTTTAATTTTGTTGCTAGATCTTGGCTATTCTACTGCTCAATTCTAGACTCAGTGTTCCAGTATTCAGCTATGCCAAGTGACCATTAGCTACTAGGAGCAGTCTTCTCTTCCCTGTAAAGACTGCTCCCAGCATCATGCATTTTCAGACTGTCAGTTCTCTCACTTGCATGTGTTGTGGTGGGATACTATTACAGTACATGGGTGACATGCACTTGTGGACAAGAACCATGCCCAAGTTAGGCTCAATTCACCCTATAGTTTCATAGTTTCATAGCAGCTAGGGTCAGGAGGGACCTGAACAGATCATCTAGCCTGACCCCCGGGCACAGGCAGGAATGAATGCTGGATTCACAAGAAACCAGACAGGTGATCATCCAACCTCCTCTTGAATTTGCCCAAGGTAGGGGAGAGGACCACTTTCCTGGGAAGTTGGTTCCAGATTTTGGCCACCCTAACTGTAAAATATTGCCTTCTGATCTCTAACCTAAACCTATTCTCCATCAGTTTGTTACCATTGTTCCTCATCACCCCAGGTGGTGCTGGGGAGAAAAGGGCTCTAGGCCTATTTGCTGTTGATCTCCCCTGATGAGCTTGTAGGCAGCCACCAGGTCCCCCCCTCAGCCTCCTCTTGCTGAGGCTGAACAGGTTCAGGTCCTTCAGTCTCTCCTCGTAGGGCCTGTCCTGCCCTCTCACCAAGTGGGTTGCCCTCCTCTGAACCCTCTCCAGGCTGGCCACATCCCTTTTGAAGTGCGGCGCCCAGTACCGGATGCAGTACTCCAACTGCGGCCTGACCAAAGTTGCATAGAGGGGGAGTATCACCTCTCTGGACCGGCTTGAGATGCACCTTTGGATGCATGACAAGGTATGGCTGGCCTTGCTGGCTGTGGTCTGGCATTGGTGGCTCATGTTCATCTTGGAGTCAATAATGACTCAGAATTACCCTTCGTCAGGTTGAGGAAGCATCTGTAGTTGGCCTGTGCTCTTCCTGGATGGGCTAGTATAAAAGCCATTATGCTTGCGAGAAAGCCGGTCAGTGAAAATGTGAATTGAGGTAGTGGGTGAGAGACAGGTGGTGGGGGGGGAGGGACCCTACAGAATTTTGAAAGCATAGCTATGTTAGCTGGGCTGTGAGCAGATCATACCCCACCTTCCAGTATAGTTAGGCCAGAAAAACCCCTGCTGTGGATGCAACTATGACAAATCAATATGATAAAAGTAGTGTTACCTTGTTCAGCAAGGTGGTGTAGCTACAACAGCAGGAAAAACCCTGTTGTTGGTATATGCTATGCCTCCTGTAAGGGTCTTTTCTAATCTAGCTACAGCAACACAGCTATAGTGAAAGAGGCTTTGTAATGTATTTTGGCCCTTACTGTAGGAGTGAGTTTTCATAAGCCATCCCTGTCTGCCTTTGCACAGGGATGAATGCCATTGTGTTGATAGGAAGGAGATGATACCCCAGTATAAAAGAGCCTAAACTCTTCTACAGAACCACCTGAGAACCCAAGCCATTGCCTCGCAGGGAATTGAAAGCCTTCTTAGAAAGGAGAGCACAGCAACATAGACCTTCAAGTGTGGGCAAATCAAACACAGGAAGCAGTCAGAGGCCCAAGTGCTGGTGGGAGACTTGAGGACTAACTTGTTAAAAATCCACAGAGCAGGAAGAAGAAACAGATGCACTCTAGTGCCAAAGGTGAGCCAGTCTATTTGTCAGACTGATATTATCTTGACTTTGGGAGCATGTTCCTATTGGTGTAAAGGAATACACCTGTACTACCGTGTATTTAAATCAAATGTCATGTGGGAATGCATGGTTCAAAGATGGTCTTTTCCTCAGCTGCTTTAACAAGCAAACAAATCGGCATATTCTGACTGGCAATTCCTTGTTGTTATCTCAGCTCACTGCAAACTCCTGTACTATTTTGGCTTAGCCACCTGCTCACCACAGCTCAGTTTGTTGCTAAGTGTCAAAATACCCTAAATCAGAATCAGCATCCCGGCTAGCAACCAAGCAACACTAATGAGTTTGCAACACAATTTACATGCAGAAGTCTCAACTGCTGCTACTATCATGGCAGCAACTGTAGAAAGCAGCATGGCTAGATGAACGCAGAAACAAAATCTAAGAGTAGTGAGTCAACTTTTTTCATGCATTCACTTTGTCTGAGATGGTGCTGCTTCTGAGTTCCATAATGTCCTCGTGAATGCCCTTTGTTAACACCAAGAAAAGCCTGATCTTGAACGCATTAATATCAATGGATCTGGCAAAAAAGGCAGACAAATCAAAACCAAAGCATAGGCACACAACATATGCCACGTGTGATTGACATTGATAGTGTACACTAATGTTAATGACACAGGAGCATGTAGCATACAGAGCAGTTCAAACAGAAGCCTGCTACTACTGCATCTTGCCACTAGGTGGCCACGAGCAAACAACCAGCCCAGGATAAAATATGGCCCCTGGCACAACTACACTGGTGTAATTCACACTAGTGGATTTTTGCCCCTTATTCTTTCAGGGGTAATTCTTCATTGTATGGGACACAGTTATCCCAGTGTAAGTGTTTGCATCATCTGTTCATTACATTTTTATCCCAACATGAGGCTGATGACACTGGTATCAATGTGTCATGTATCCAGGCCCTAAGAAGGAAGAACAACAAATCAGAAGCAAATTGCAATGAAGTAAATTTAGATTAGATCTCTGGAAAAAATGTCCTGACCGTTAGAATAGTGAAGCAGTGGAATAGGCTGCCCGCAGCAGTTGCAGTATCTCCATTCTGCCCTTTGGGCGGGGGGCTGGACTCGATGATCTTCCGAGGTCCCTTCCAGCCCTAATGTCTATGAAATCTATGAAATCATTCGGTTGTTCAGGGATTGGACAGGAATGACCTAGGAATAGTATTCCTGCAATAATGCAGGATGGTTTAAATCAGCTGACCCTTACAACCCTGATTCAGAGAAGGGGAAATCCACACATTCAACAGAGGAAGGATGAAATAAACACTACATTATACAGTGCGTATTATACAATGATTCTTATGCTCAGCTAGACTCTGATTCAACAAGGTACTTAAGCCCTCGCTTAACTCCAGCCTTGTGAGTCATCCCACTCCTTACAGCAGGATGAGGTGTAATGTTGTACATATGCCTAACTACCTGTGAATCCAGGCATTAAATTCCAAGCATCATCTTCATAAGAGAGCCTTTATATTTGTAGGAATTACATTGTTACTCAACTACTGGATAAGATGAAACATCAGGGAAAGTACAGCCTGAATTACCAGTGAAATGGGGGGGGAGGGGAATCCCCCAAGTAGAAAGTGTGAAAGTCACCACTCTACAGAAAGCCAGCACAAGGCCTCAGTACTGATTAAGTAGTACCCTGAAGCCAAAGGGTTTTAATAATAGATTGGACTTGCACTATCTTTTTCTGTGTGACGAGGCAAATCTTACTCAGGCCAAATACAGTAGGAAAAAAACACCCAAAGAACTGCCTTTAGGTTCGCAGCAAGTTAGGTCAAATAAGCACTTGTTTGAACAAAACCCAAGTTTTTTGTTCTGGGGGTGTGTTTGTTTGTTTGGGGGAGGGGATATATAGGATAATTGTCCAATGTGTGTGACAAAAGCACAGAAGGCAAGTTTCCCTACTGAGCAATATTTCTTTGACCAACATAAGGAGACACTGAGTGAAATCACAGAAGTCAAACACAAAAGCTCCCATTGGCTTTAGTCAGGCTAGGATTTCACTGTCTCCATGTGCAAGCTGCGCAGTTCAAAAATTGTTTAAACAATTGCCCAAGAATGGGCTAAGAGCATGGAACCCCTCCAGCTAATCCTCCTCCAAAATCTGAATGATCCTGGACGCGAGAAGTGGAGATGAGTAAGTCTTTGGCATGGAGTTTGGAAAGATATCTGCAGAGTATAACCATCAGTAACACGAGAAACTAGAACCACTGCCAGGCTTTCTAATCCATAAAAGGCCTTACTGGAAGTGCGGGCAGCTCTCTCAAATTAATCTTTATTTTTTTTCTCTTTTCCTGACACCAGGACATGTAGAGTGTAATGGCATTTTAAACCGACTATAATTGGGTATAATGTAGTTTGGGAAAGTCCAAAAAGGACATAATTACAATAATCAATACAGTAATGAGGGACAAAAGCTTGTATTAAGACTGTAGCAGTGCTCTTACTCAAATAAAAGCCTTGCTAAACCATAGCATCAAAACCAGGAATCTTTTATTTTGTGAGGATATGGATCACAAAGGTTGAAAGGGAAGGAAATCCACCACTGCTGTATTTTACTTATGTAAGGCCCAATCCTTTGTCAAGACCTGTATAAGTGACCCACATGCAGAGTCCCAGAGAAAATTGGATTCTGATGAAGACTGGAGCCATCTTTCTCATAGTAAAAGGAAGCACTTCAGCTTCCTGGACAGAAACAAAGAGCACTGTATTCATTCATAACAATGGAATCATCAGTCCTGCCCACATCCAATAGGCAGGAGTTTGTAACATCAAGCAGAAAAGCTCTGGCCAAAATTTTATAAAACAAAGAATTAGTTTTCAAGGCATGAATAGGAAGGGAAGCTGAAGCTCACTTGTGAATGAGTCGTGAGTTTCAAAGGGTTGAGTCAATGCTTTTCTTACAATTTTCTGTCTTGTGTAAGAAGCATGAACATACTATATTATTACATCTGAGAAAATCTTAAGGGTTAGATTCTCAGGGGGTATATGGCAACATGACCCCATTAAAACCAAGCTGGATCATTTAATCAAACTACTTTTACTTCCCACTATTTTCACTGAGGTTGTGAATCAAAGTCTTGGGGTTTGTCTATACCCACTGAATATAGGACTTTGAAAAGCAGGGTGTGAAGTAAGGCAGAGAGGAGTGGAGGCAACACACTGCTATGGGAAGAGGTGTCACTCCCAAGAGCCAGGTTAACCCTTATTTGTAGCCCCTGCAGTTTTATATGGTGAGCAGGAATCCTAAGCTATGGAGCCAGAAATGGGTTAATCTGGTGTTTGGTGGTGACAGCTCATGATCTGCTTTTACAGCAGTTTACTGACACTCCACTCTGCTTTACTATTGAGAGGAGAAATCAAAGCAGGGAGAGGGGTGCAACAACATCTTTTCGCCCCTCTGCAGATCCACCCCAACCTACACCCCCCTCCATGCCCTTTCCAGGAGCTCTGATCTCAAGCATGCACTGCCTACTTATCCCCAGAGCAGGAACCAAATCCTAGAAAGGAAGCTGCATAGGCTTCTTAAAGCAATGCTAGGTGCATGTCAATAAGTACGCTCAAGATAGAGGTCCTAAGAGATCTCAGGCTCTCAGGGCTACTCAAAGGAGCCTATATCACTTGTTTTCAGGAGCAGGAATACATGAAGCAAGAGTAAGGGGTCAGAGTATACATCATGGGAAAACTTCCAGGTTGGCACAAAGTCAGTGAAGACTTGCCTTTACTGGCACACTTAAAGCTAGTATGGCAAGTGGCTTTCCTAGGATATCATTTTCAGCAGATGTTTGACTACTGAAATCAAGCACCATTTGAAATGTCTTGGCCACCCTCTTTTCACAGCTGCCTGACTGATGGGCTAGCCCAACAGGGTCCTTTTTCCTTTATTACAGCACCAGCAGATGTCATGAGAGAAGGTCTTTATTCTGGACAGCCTCTGTGCGGTCCAGTATATTCTGAGCAAAAATCTTCTTTTGGGGCGAGATACAGAAACGTGCTTAATGTTAGATAATATGTTCTGCCATTTGGACTCTCTTTCAGGGTTGTAATGAATCCCCTTCCCATGCTTTTCCAAAGTGTGCCAGGCTAATGTTGTTCTTTGTTTACAAAGCATATGTGGTGGGCCAGGGCATATTCAATGCTTAGGGACCTTTTCCCAATAATTCAGGGGACAGTGGCAGTTCTGACTCTTATGGATGAAACTGGCATGGTAGCAAATATCTTAGTTGTAAGTGCTGCTGTTCCACTGCTGGTATCAGGTCATGATGTTGCTTTACCATTGCAAAAGATAAAGCCTTTATCTGTGACTAACTGGGAACCCTGGCTCAGTCAGTCCTTCCAAACCTTTGTTCCTACTTTGCAAGTCTAGCTTGTTCTTGTATGTGCTTTAACAGGAAGAGAAAGATAGAATTGGTTCCTCTTAGCTTGACTGGCTGGACAAGTTGGGTATATTGGCTATCTTGTGTACATATTTTGAGATGCACATCTCTAAAAGCTCAGAGAGCTTTGCACTATCATAGAGCCTTATTTCAAATAAGCACAACTTCCCTGCTTTCTGCCATGGGAGAAGCATCTTATAGACATCCAAAAGGCTCCATCTTCTTCATAGCCCTCCTCAGCTATGATGCCTACAGTAATCTTGACAATGACTAACTGGGTGGTATGCTGATATCCTTGACCAATATTGTCTTTCCTCATTGTGCTCCACTGACTGACAGGCTGCACCCATCAGTTATTTCACATCTTATATTTAAATTGCAAGTTATTCAAAGAAGGGACAGTCTTTTCATATGATGTTTGTGTTCTTCTCTGGTTCATGATTGGTACTGCTAGATTCTACTGCAATAAAAATATTAGTTGTGCTATCCATGAATGCAATTACATCAACATCGCCTATGAAGGATTTAAGAAAGCATGGCTCATTTCTACCTATCTCACTCATCATTGTTGACATCAATTCTAAACTCACTAGTGGCTCAGTCTAAGTTAGACTTAGACTTCCATTAGCAATTGTATTCCACACAAGATCCCAGGCAACAAAGGGAAATACTATTATTTTCTTCTGTCTGGTGATTCTCTATGTAGGACAGTTCCATTGAACAACCCTAAATGCTTTGAAAAATAACATTTTTAAAAGTCACCCCTTCCGTTTGAGACAAATGGACTTTTAAGGCTTCAGAATGTTGAATTAGCATAATTTAAGAGAGGAAAGAAAAAAAAAGCGAAAACATGAATAAGTTACAGCCTTCCCCCTTGTATTGTCACTCTGTAAACCAACTAATAAGAAAATTAATAGAAAAGTAGTTTTCCACTTTGGCATGCTAAACAATCATCATTCAAAAAGCTGCAAGATATCAGCAGCTTGTTGAGGCTGTTGGCAGGTCAGCACTGTGACGGAAGTTTATTAACAGGGCTGACAAGGTTGCACTGTGCTGTCTGAGCCAGCCATTGCAAGGTTTCTAATTCAGAAGCTCTTATTAGCAACCATCCCTGTTTCTTGTCTTTATTTGTAGGACTGATGGAGGGCATTGTAAATCTGTAAGTGATCCATCTGAGGACTTGGGTTAGATTCCTAAGGTCAGAATCATAAGAGAGCAGCTTTATAGGAGTGTGCACATCCTGTGATTCTCCTAGTTTACTGTGATAAAAGTTCTGGTAGAAAAGAGCATGTAGGCTGAAACAAGAGAACTAGGTTATATCCCGGTAACTTGTGCTCATAGAATATATTCCCCCCAGAGAGCTACACTCTTGGAATCGTGCAGCTGTTGTGTAGACCTTATCTGTTAAAAGGCAGTTTGCCTACAAAAATGAAAATTGCTTTATTTATCTGATACTGACGCTTGTACCAGATGACTCACTGGCACAATTTTTTTTCCATCTTTCTGTTGAGCTAGAAACATGAAACGTGTTACATTCATTCACTGTGGGCTGCAGAGCAGGGGAAAGGACAAATTTAAAATCAGGGGTGGGGAGAGAAATGGGTTTCCAACCAAGATCATTAGTTTTATTAGAGTTCCTGGTCAACTGCCTGGCATTCGGAACTTAATAATCATGTTCAGGATTAGAAGGTGTGATGTTGAGGGGAATTAAAATATGGTATAGAGTTGGCCATGAGAACCTCAAGTGAGAAAAATAAAGGTCATCTGAAGTCACCAGTTCTGCTTATTGGATTTCAGCAAAGAATGTTTCCATAAATATGTTTCTTGGGTAGACGCTTTAAAAAAAAGATATGAATTTCAGCATTGCCTGTTGCCCACTGGGAATCTGATCTAGCTTTTAGTGAAGACAATGACAATTTCCACTGACTTCAGTGAGAAAAGAATCAGGCTTTAAGAAACAATAGACCACCTATTCATCTAATGTAACTCACCATAGTCCCACCGTAGTCCCACCGACTTCAGTTTACTATAGATTAACCTCAGAGTTTCAATACCAAAACATCATCAGTACAGCTGATCAGAAAACATTTTATTTGTATTTAATTTCATTCCAGATCTTGGTTGTCTTTTTTAATTTTTAAATTTCAAAGCTTTTAATATGAACATTTTCAGTTGGATCTAACCAGCAGAAGAAGAGAGTCCTCATCTCATACCTCACTGCTGGTTCAGCACATTTCAAACTTTTAAGATGGAAGAAGAAATATTGTTCTGGAGAGATTAGCCTGTCCTTTGTTTACCAGCCCTAGAGTACTCTGAGGTTTAGTGAGACTGCTTTATTCTACATTTACAATGCAAGAACAAACCACATATAGGCATCTCAGCACAGGGATGGAGGTTTACAATGAAAGTTTGCCTTTATTGCACACAGGCCTCTTTCTTTGATTAATAACAGTAAACCTAGCCAATTGCAAAGTTCTCATATAGATGCCCATCATAACAGTACATGAACATATTAATTTCGCATCATTTAAAGAGGAAGTTTCCCTAGGAAAAGTTACATCCACTACTAGCCCTGCCATCAGTAGCAAGAAAACTTGCTCTTTAACTAATCTTAAAGACCACTAAAAAAAAGATAACTGAAATCTTCAAGGGACCCTTCAGGGTAATGATGAGAATGAATTTCTCTATTAGGCTGAATTTCACCATGAGTCAGTAATTAAACTGCATTCTTTCAAAGTCAAGGTATTTTCAGCCAAATGAATGTTTCTTCTAGCTTAATTGAGAGGAAGGAATGCTTTTATTCAATACTCACCAAGGCTGAATTACAGCTGCATCATGTATTTGTTTACTCACAGGCCAAAGTTTCAAGAGGCCAGTTTTAGTGCTCAATAGAAGCCTTGCGGCCAGATCCTGCCATCCCTACTCCTGTTGAATAATAGTGCTCTCTTTCTCAATATCATTGATCTAAGCAGGACTAAGATTGCGACACCCTGAAAGTAAAGAAAATGAGGGTGGCTGTAGGACCTGGCCTTTAGAAACTAGCTTCCATCTTCAATGGAGTAGAAACTCTGAGTCCACATCTCTGCTCCCTTTGGCAGAGAGCATATTTATTTTATATGATTATATTAAATGTGTATATGTTGAGGGAAGGGCTTACTTTAGGCTTGATCCTATTTGGTCTCTGTCAATATTGGTCAGTGTAGGTTCAGCAGCTGCATTAGCTATGCCTAAGGAAGGCGCTGCAATCGCATGCTGGCTTTGCATCCCAGAGAAGTGGAGTTAGGAGGGGCAGGCACTGAAAAACTGGAGAACTGGAGAGTCACAGCTCAGTGAAAGAGGAGGAGGTGCAATACAGACAGAGGTTCAAAAACCTCTCTGAGCAATGGGCTACTTATACTAGTATGTGTATATGTGTGAGAGAGAAAGAGAGCACACGAAGAAAAAGATAGGAACAAGCAATGCGATTCTGGCTTTTGGCAGCCAGAGTGAGGAAAAATGTTATAAAATGTTGGCAGGTGAGGGGGAAGCGAGCACATTTTATGGCTGGTAATCCCTGCACTAGTCTTTTATAAGATCACCTGGACTGAAAAATAAAGAGCAAATCGATGCCTTCTTGCTGCTTGGGTTGTGCAGAAGTATAGCAGGCATATGGAGATACTCTGAAGATCCCTGCCCTCAGAAAGGGAAGGGCACAGCAGGATGTAAAATGCCTTTGCTAAGCACAGATAAGGCTAGCCACAATGGAGCAGTAGTCTAACTAGGGGTGGGTGAGCAGGGCACTAGCCCCAGGCGCTGATTTAGAGGGTGCTGATTTAGACCAGGGAGCCTGTGCCACAGCAGCAAAGTGTACGGGGCAGCAGCAATGGTCTGTGTGCGGGGAGGTAAGATTCTCTGGCACTCAGCGTGGCACATCCCCTCCTGCCTGCATGCCAAAAGTCCTTGTTATGACTTTGTCCTGGAGATGCTCCCTCAGCTTATGAAGCCTCACTAGTAATGCTAGTTAGTCCCCAGATATAAAGCCACATGGATTTTTTTTCTTGCAGGGTCTGCACTATGGGAAAATAGATTCTCCCTCCTCTCATCTGACTATTCCCCAAAGAATAATGCTATTTCAGGGGAATACAGCTTTTTGTTACCTCAACAGTTTCACCAGGAGTGGACTGGCTATCTCATAGCATTAGGAATGGGATTCACCACACTTTGTTTTTCTACCCCCAGTAAGCATCTAGCCCAGAAAAGAAGTAACTGAAAGGCATCCTCAACCCAAGGCTGTGTTGTGGTCTATTAAAAAAAAAAGTCTTAGGTCGTAGTCAAGCTCTTGGCTGACGAGTGTCATCCACACAGAGACACTCCTGCTAATTGGCTCCATTGTTAGTCTCTTCACAGAGCCCAGAGATTGCTTCTCATTTTTGAAAGGTGAAGTGTGCATTTTTGCATGTGTTAGCTGTTACCACGAGCTCCAGTGGGATGTTTGTGCAGGCATCTCACTGGCCTGGTTTTCACACATGAGAAAAACACAAGATGACTGTGTGCACAAATTAGGCATATTGCATTCATATTACCTTTCAAAAAACAGGCCCTATCCAGGCAGGATAATTATGCCACCCTCTTTCCCCTGGAAATGGTCCCTCCAAGTGATGGCGGTGGGCCAGTGCTGGAGAGCTTGTCTTATGATTGCCTGTGCCATCCCAATTGTGCAAAGAGGCCTTCTTCATCTGCGTTCTCACAGCAGCATAAATTCACTTGCAAAATGAAAGGCATGGAGCAAGCTAATTAAATGTGCAAAACTTGATTTTCTGCTTTCTAAAATAGGCCTGGATTGTGGAGGCCTATGACTGCTTGGAAGAACAAGACCGAACAATTGACCAAGCACTTCACTAATCCCCCAACTACGGAGCATCTGACAATAACTGTGGAAGACTTGGGTACTGCCTGAAAAGCTAAGGCGGGGAATCAGAACTCATGGTAGATGTGATATCTTTTATTAGACCAAGTAGATTTTTGCAAAAAAATGTGTTTTGTAGTTAACCTGGTACAATTCTTAGATGTGCTGAGCTTGAATATATGCATGTGGCTCTCGGGCTTTACAGGAGCTATATATATATGCATACTTGTGCAGAAACCTTTTCTTCTACGCAACCTTTTCAGCCTGCTGGCTGGAATGACCCACCTCAGGTCAGAGGTGAGGGTTGCGCTCTAGGACCCACCCACAACCAGCACTTCTCTCTGCAATGGCACAAGCAAAGTTCCTGCAGGCAGCCCTTCTCCCCTCAGCAGTATAGGAAGAGCTTCTGTGACTGAAGCCCTACGTCCATGGGCTGGATCCAAAGGCTCCACAACCTGGATCTGGTCATAGCTTGCTGACCCTGCTCTAAATCATCCAAGCCAGTAATCCAAGTCTGACTGATCCCACTATATAAGAACATTCATGAAGGTCAGCAAGTGTTGAGAACAAATATACCCGATATAAAACTAGATTGTAAAATGAAAACAGATAAGGGATCTTCAAACCTCCTGTAAAAGCCTATGGTTTGACATGACAGTCAGCTGAAAGATTCTAAAAACAGCATAGACTGTTGAAACCCCTAAAATATGGTTTGATCGCCTATTTAAATGGGAGGAGAGGGCGACCCTATTTTGGTTACCGCTTAACTGAAGGTCACTGAACTCCCAGTGTCTCCCACAACATCATCAGGCCTTCCTCCCAATCCTGGAAGACATCCTGTGCAAATCCAGACATAAGAGACTGATGGCCTCACCTTTCACTGGCTTTATTTAAAGCCTCAGCCACACACCACAAACATGACTTGTGGGTTTTTTTGGTCACTCCCTCCTAGGCATGATGTTCCTTCCCTACCTTATTACTCCTCTTCCACATCCTTCTCTTTCTGCTTTCTGTCTGATAAGAGCCTGGCTCAGCCTCCCTGAGATAATTCCACCTTTTTCAATACTGCCATGAACCTGTAATTGGAGAGGTCCCCTAAAAGCAACATCTTAAACAGTCCAACCCTAGTAACCATCTGACAGGTCTTGGAGTAGCTAACAAATGTGTATGCTATGTCCAGCAAGGCTGCAAGCAGAAGTCAGTGCCAAAGGCAAAACCCACATTTTTCTATGTTATTTTTATCTCATCCTTTCCCTTTGCCTCATTTTATCTTAAAGGTTTCTGGATTGGATGCTGATTTCAACAGCCCATGACAATCTAAACTAGTTTTTCTTCTCCCCCAAGACAGGACAACTGAAGACATTCTTTACAACCATGTAGTTTGTAAAACTGGGGTTTCTTCCTGGCTACATTGCTAGCCATGCTAATGAAAAGAGAAGGAATAAGAGATTATCAAAATAAAAAACCTTATCTAATACATTACATTCTAAATTCTTTTAACTGTTTTCCTTTCTTTTTAAATATTATTAATACAAGATTTTTAAAAATACTAGTTGTTACAATGGGAGCTTGGCAGCAATTACTTGGTGGAAAACATGAAATATAGCTATTGTTTAACCTTGTAACAATAAATTAAAGGTTTATTAAGCTCTTCCTCCTGGTTGGACCCAAGACACCCTCAGCACCACAACTGTCCACCCACACCAGAAGGGAGAATTTAGCCCAGGCTATATCTTCTTTATGACCTTTAGTTCACCTTTCTCAGTAAACATAATTTCCATACCATGGGCCTGAAAGGTCTGGCTCCAGAGACCAAACCACTGGGAAACCCAGAATCAGGGATGTGCATTTCCTATTGTCTCAGCATTGGGTACCTAGTCCTGCATGAGCATGTAGATGGTGCATTTTGCATCCTCCAATGTGTTTATACATCTCCTGTACGTATATGCTAAATTCCCAAGCTAGTTTTTCCCCTAAATGTAGCTGACCATCCCTAGTTTAGATTTCTCTTTAAAAAAAATACCCTCTATGTCCTATGTTTATACAATCTTACTTCTTTTAAGAGGGCTCAACAGGTTAACTATTTATTTAGTACAAATTCCTTTTTGTGTCTCAAATGCACAGGATGAGATTCAAACTAAACTCTACTTCTGCATAATTTTCCTCAGACCCAAGGAATAATGAATGGTGTTTCAGCCCTCATCATCTCAATAACTCCTCGATGGAATTCTTCACTCCAGCTTTCCAAGTTCAGTCATTTTCTCAGAAAGTAATTTCAGGTTAATAACACTAATAGTACTTTGCATAGCAATTCCAGGCAGTCCTCTACATTCAAGGACCTAGAATAGAATGCACAAGAGATTTTTTCTTTTCACTTTCAGTAAGTAACATTGTAGCTCCAGGACATATTCTTATAGTCATGAACTGTTTCTGGGTTTCTTTAAATCACTCTTTCTATCAAGCTTGTGTATCTACAAGAACTTCATCTCTAGAAACATTTTGTTTTGTATTACTTTAATTGCTCAGCCTTTTCTACAAGGGGGATGAACATTCTGTCACTTATGATACAGATCTTCTCTACAAAGTGCTTTGAGATCTAGAGAGGGAATATGCTTCCTTTTAGGAGTACTGCTAGAGGGGAAAAATCTAGTGAATCAAATCCATGGGGTCATGAGCAGATGGAAAGGTTCCATGTATGTCCTGATGCTTGATTTGTGTATTTAGTGGTGTCATCATCAGAGAGGAGAAGCTGAAAGCCAGCAGCTGTTGCAGTAAGGAATGCAATTAGGAAGGGACTTGGAGAAAGTATGTCAATAACCTAGGATAGAAAAAGATATTGTGGTGAACTTTCAGTCCTACTAATCTGAGAATATTGCTATGATAGAAGCTGCCAGAGTTGACAGCTACCCTTCCTTCAGGACAAATGTAAGAAACAGCTTGTTGCCCAAGACAGACCACAAGCAGGGCTGGTCAAAACCTAAGCTCTGCAGGTTGATAAGTGGGTGGGTTTCACTAGGTCTGGTTTAATGAAGCTGTCTGAGTAAATGCAGCCAGAAAACAGGCCGAGAGATACCAAAATTATCAAAATTGAGAGTGAAAGCAGCATTGGAAACATGGCTGTGGGAACAGGCCGAGAGAGAAAGCTTTATGGACAAAGCACCTGCTGGAGAAAAGGTTTGCAACTCTGAGCAAAGAAACTGCCTTGTGCTTTTCAACTCCTACTCCTATAAATAAGATTTCAATTCCCTTCCAGATGGCATCAAAGAAATACCTGGCTTCATCACAAATTTATCCTATGGATGTTAGCCACTGAGGACCAAAGTGAGAACAACATTTCTGGAACAAGATGGATCAGTATGAAAAGAGACCACCTTGATTGTAGACCCTAAGAACTTCAAGGCCTCAAGGGATATAAGGTGAAATACAAATAGAACGATGGAGAGGACTCTGACTGAGACTCAGGACCCTGACTCCCTGTGCAACCTTTTGTAAGCCACTAACTTATGCTGTGCCTTAGTTCCACATCTGCAAAAGCAAGCAAGAATTTCCCTATCCTACAGGGTTGTTGGAAGAATAAAGTCCATGTATGTGGACTCAATATATGTGTGTGTGTGTGTGTGTGTGTGTGTGTGTCTGCACATGGATGTGTGTATGTACTTACGTGTCTGTGTGTGTATGTATATAAAAATACTTAAAGACTTCAAACCCAAAATGCACTCACAGGGGCTGGGAGAACATTTTGATTGTATCCAGTTCATTTCACCCATTTTCATTATTAAGAATGCTTGTAGTACTCTTCAGAGATCTCCTCAACAGATCTTCTGCCCATCTCAATGACAATAATTTTGCACAAGTCTCATGCTTAGCATGTTACAATATACCTCTAGGTATCTCTATGATGGGGTCAGTGCAGTGACTGCAGCTCAGGTTCTACTAGATTTGGGTAGCCATCACCCCATAGCATTCAATGTGGGCTTCAAAATCTGCCTGAGAAGATGGGTACATGCTTGGGCAGTTAGCAGGTGCTGAGCTTGGTATAGCTATGAAAAAACAGATAGCAGCACTCAAGCTGTCTAGTTCAAAAGTATCCTGTCTGTTGTGCCTACCCAAGCTGCAATGACTGTGATGGACACATCCACTCTGGTTGCTATTTCTGTTTTTCTTTTAGCTTTAAGCTAGTCTTCATGGCTGAAGATGCCATATGCTATAATCCAAAGCGGGTCTAGCTGATGGAGGGCTGGTGTTGTGAGTAGATCTGACTTCTACTCTCAAGCCAAGTGCTGGACGATATAAGTAAGTATAGGTGAGCATCTGTTCCTTTCTCTTCTGCCTATTCAAATTGTCTTCCACTATATGTCTTCATATTACTTAGCACAATAGACTCCTAATTTCAGTGTGAGGCTGCTGTTACAGAAGTACAAATGATTAAAAATGTCTAGAAGTATTATTTGACAATCAGCTGCTGGCAAGAATCATGAGATTTCTGGGCTGAAATACTGTTTAGAAGTATTGTAGGGACATGTGGGGCACATGCCTCTGGGACTGGGGGAACAGTCCCCAGGCTCAATTTAGTATGCCACTTAAGTTATCTGTACAAAAAGAGAAGGTATTCCCCTGTGCTAGCTCCTTCCTTCAACATACCAAACTAAATCTGGATGTGGATGAAGCTAAGAAGAAACAGAAATAATTGGAGCCGAGTGCCTACTTTCCCTTCATACTGTCCCAGCATAGTTTCAGAATCTGTTGTAGAACTACCTGTAATAATGATTGCATTTTCTCTGCATGCTGTTGAGGTCATGGAAGCATTCTGCTCTTTCCTTTTCCTGACATGTATCATACAGGCGTGATCTAGCATTTATACCGTAAGTTCCCTGGGTCAGGGAATCCACCTTCATTCATTATGAACTTCCAGACTTGCTCACAGCTGAACAACAACTAACAACTGCTTTCCAACCTGAGTGACTGCATCCTAGAATGGACATATTGATAGTAAGCCATAGGTAGTGAGGGTCATAGACCTTGGCTAGGATTGTTGTTAAGAGAAAGTTGGCTAGGCAGAAAATATTCTAAAGTACTGACACTCAGTTAATATTACCAGCTATCCATTGTATGATCCTAAAGGCTTTATTTAAGTAGGAAAAATATCAAAAAACACATAAAAATATGACAGACAAAGTTTAGAAGCTTGCTCCTGCATGATAGGTACAGTGGACTTCTCTAGTAACTTTTCTGAGGATTTATAATACTGGACGGTCTTGTAAAACTGATCAAAAGTTCTTGCTAGCTAGCTGTCTAGTTTCACCTTTGGATATATGTTCATGGAACTTGTGGACACAAATAAGGCAGGCACAAGTAACTGAAGGTAGATTACGGCCCTCATCTGCATACCAGGTGTGTTAAAATAGAGCATTGCAAGATATTGCAATCCATACATAAGCAACCAGATATTTTTTACAAATATACACCATCGAAATGGTTGAAATTACAAAGCTGGCAAAAGCCATTGTGAACTGAAGACTGACAGTATTATGGTGGTTTTACAGAACACCTTTAAAAATAAAGGTGTTGAATAAGATCTTTGCAAGATATTTGGCTTAGTGAACAGTGATCTTATTTAAATTTGCCAAGTGAGTGAAATCATGAAATCTTTATTTTTTGTTCCTGAGATTTTCATGAGGAACCCTGAATATTTAACTCCATTAGGCTTTTTTTGAAAATCCCAGCCTTTATGACTGTAATTCAAGAAAGTGTCTTTTTCAAAAGGCCAGCTTAAATGTGCAAAAATCTCACTCAACCTTTGGTCAACCTTTTTGTCGGCCTTCAATAAGGAAAGCAATATCTGTTTAAAAAAAGATTAACATCTGTATCTAATCCTCAATGCCAGTTGATGCAACTAAGGGTGGGGATGGAAAACTTCCAAATCTGGATTGTTAAATGCAAGAGGGTGCTTCTCACTAACACAGCCTTTTTTTTAATACTGGGTTATTGTGATCGTGCTGATCATGAGCCCAACCAGCTTAGAGGAGATATGTAAGCCCACAGTGTTCTTTCCAGATGGATAACACACCCACTTCCATTATGTTTGGCATGCTAGATATTATCCAAGGTGTCCATGGACGTTTCTAGGAGTGGGCCGGTTTTAAAAAAGCTGTCCCAATGGAAGACACTATCTCCCGTCACCCTCATCCCAGCTGAATGTTTTCCTTTCAAGGCTCACGTATTGTGCATGAAAACTTAGCTAGGTCATGCAAGGATGACAGCTATATTCTTTCATTGCAGATACGAGGGGTACTGGTAGGTGTTGGAAGTGTCTGTGAAAGGACTGATATCCCAAGCTGAATACCTTAGCAGTGGCAGTTGGATCCAGATAGGTCATAGGATATGGAAGTTGGGTGATGAATTGAGTGCCTCTTCTCACTTCATGGCATCCCTCTGCCATTCTAAGTAGATTTGGTGGGCTGGAAACTCATCTCAATTATGTGAGAATGAATTTATGATAACTCCAGTGCTGCTAGTAGGAGACAGTTGGAGTTATTTCAGATACATACTTGAGTACAAAGGCACACAATGACATTGCCACAGCAGGAGCTAGTTGCAGAAGATCTGTAACCTTACTGTTTGTCAATAAATTCCCAAGTACAACTCACTGGGGCTTTCACTAAGGTCAATGGCAAAACTTATATTGACTGCAGTGCATCTGGGGATTCCTTAGTGAATCAGTATTCAGATCTACATATGCTTTTTATCGATTTATAGAATATCTATTGCTATAGCAGCTACTGACCTTCAGTCAACCTGGAACTCCAATACCTGAAAAATTCATCCTGAATTTTCTTTATTATAGCTAATATGATTGCTTCTGGAGTACGCACTGCAAGAAATGGTCTTGTTCTAATGACAGTTGTGATGATAAAAATCTATTCTTACACTCTTCTAAATTTTAATTTTTCATTACAAAAGAACTTCAAAGTTGGATAAAAATTAATGTGTTAATTAGTTAAGTCTAGTTTCATGAGAGCACTAGCAATTTAGAATCACATATCTGGATCTAAGTGAACTCAAATGAGATCTCACTTTCCTAGTGATGAATATATCTAGGAATTAAAAAAATTATATAAGGTAAAATTTTGTCCTAGGATGAACAAGTGAACATTTTGAAAGAGATGAATAAATAGTCCTTAGCATGTAATACCCCCCAGAAACCATCTACAGGCAGTCCTTGACTTACCGTGTTTCGATTTATGTCAATTCGTACCTGTGGCACTACGCCATTTACACCAGTCATTACTTACGGCGCTAGATCCTCATACTCATGGCAGGCAATGAGCTGGGTGTGAAGCATGGCGGAGGCACCAGGGCCAGCACAGGACACTTATTGGAGGAAAGTTCAGGCAGCAACTCCTCCCCGAGGCCATGTGCTCCAAGAGGCAAGGTGGGGATGGGAACAGGGGCAGGGGCTAGGGATGGTGCCGGGGAACTGCTCTGCTTCCCAGCCCCAATGCCATGTGCCTCCTTGCTCCCAGAGGCATGGTAAGGTGGGGACGGGGGCTGGGGGCTGGCGTGGGCTCCACTGGCTCCGGGGAACTGCTCCATGCCCCCACATCACCTCAGGGAGTGAGGAGGCACATGGTGTCAGGGCTGGGTAGTGGAGCAGTTCTCCGGAGCTGGCAGAGCCTGCGGAGCAGTTCCTCAGACCCGGCAGAGCCCGCACTAGCCCCCAGCCCCCAGCCCCGCCTCACGATGCCTCTGGGAGTGAGGAGGCACATGGTGTCAGGGCTGGGGAGCGGAGCAGTTCTCCGAAGCCAACGGAGCCTGTGTCAGTCCCCAGCCCCGTCCCTGCCCTTGTCTCGCCTCACCCCGCCTCAGGGAGGAGCCTGCCCCACATGAGGACTGAGGAGCTTACCTTCTGTAAGTGTCCCGTGCCGGCCCTGGTGCCTCCCTTAGTTACTGCATTGCACTTTAGAAAGCTTTGTATAGTGTATATCATGTATCAGTGTATATCATTTATAGTTGATTAAATAGTTGATTTAAATATCTATAAAAAGTTGGGCATCAGGCCCTTGGTCAGGAATGTAACCCCCTGTTATAACATTGTTTCTATGGGAAAATCAGATTCAACTTATATCGTTTCAACTTACAGCGCCTTTTCCAGGAAGGTAACCCACTGTAAGTGCGAGGACTGCCTGTATTCAAGTTTGGTGGTAGGGAGAACTAGGATGAATCTATAGATGCACTCACAACCTGATTTTCAGAAGGCCTGAGCATATATAGCTCCCTCTAAAATAGTTTCAGATGCATCTAGAATGATATAATGCAGTAAGGACCAGGCACAGCTCCCATTAAAATATATATGAAGCCTCTTGGTGAGTTGAATAAGTGCACAAACTTCACCTTCATCATTTGGGTTTGAACTCAGCACTTTCAGCAATGGAAGCCCAAGTCCCATTCAACTGAGATAAAGGCAATCTCCTTTATAGTGCTTGTAGTTTCCATAGCCAGCCACGAGTGGGAGACATAATCGTGGCATACTGGGTTTTACTTTGAAAGCTGATGTGTGTTCCTGTGAGTCCTGAGGGTGCCCAGCTTTCTGCACTTGATACAACTGGGCCCTGCACTGAGTGAAGCACTTAGCCAGCAGGTCACCCTGATACTCCATGAAGTTGATAAAAAAAACAAAACCGTAAAACAGCCAGAGGTGGAAAAGCAATTTGGTCTTTCCCTTGAGTTGAGCTTTATTCAATCCTGGGTACCATAGGGGCCCAATCTTAATCCCACAGGAGTCAAGAGAGAATCATTTTATTGATTCCAGTGGGTTTTGAGACTAAACTCTTTTGCCTGCTAAGCCTGAACGGGCCCAAGAGTCAAACTATGTATTGCAGATATTTCTCAGCAAGGCGCCAAGGAGAGAGGACTTTGTACTGAAGGGTAAAAAGACAGCAGTAGTTTTGACATCTAAATAAACTGACTCATTTTGGAAGCTGCCCTACACCCCCCCCTCCTCCTCTGTGACATCCCCACCTGTGGGCCCATGATTTATGGTAGTATATTTCATTGATTCCCATAAGGAAATTTTTTTCTCAGAGCAAAGTGCCATCCCCCGCTGGAGAGAGTCTTATGCAGGTCCAGACGGACGAAGCAAGCTGCTAAAAGGTAGTGATTGCAGCACGGATCTCTTGCAGGCTCCGCAGTGTGAGGAGGTGGTTCTGCATCACAATGAACTTAATTGAATGAGAAATGCCATTGATTTTCTTCTCAGCCCTCCCCACCACTCACAGCAACCCTGCTCAGAGCCCTCAGCCCATGCCAACTCACACAGCAGCAGAGGATGGAGATTTTTGTACTACAATTAGCATTTTTTAATGGGGGGAAAACAAAATTGAAGTTCCCTGGGCTTGAAGCTACCAGGAGGGGAAGGTATTGACTGCACAATGACAGTTTCAGGATAGCAAGGATGCCTGTTATGTGAGAAATCCTAGTTTACTTTACATTCCGCTGGCCAGGAAACAAAATTGTTCTCAGATGTACCTGATTGTCAAAGGCAGTGGGATGACACAATTACCAAACTACTGAAGGGCTCCCAGAAGGTCATTTTTTTTGCCTAGACAGATAAAAGTGCATAAACTGTTTCCAGTCTTGAAGGGGAGAAAGAGAGGAAACCGTTCTTTCATTCAGTAATTGTATCATTGCTTTTTTTAACTCTGTTAGGCAGGTATGTTAACACACAGCTGCATATTTTGAACAGCTAGAGATTTCCGATATGACCTGTTAAACACACCGTGGAATGTAGATATGCAGTCAGTTAGGCTACATGAGATGCAGTACTGTGCAGTCACAGCAAGTGTGCATGCACATGTAGACAAGCAGTAAGGGTAAAAACCCTTAATTGTGGTAAAGTTTGCCACCTGAAAATGCAAGTAGCAAATTTTAGTGCGATTAGTAACTGCTCAGTAACGCACGTGTAGACACAGCCTGGCAGCAAATTTACCACCAGGTCTGCCTGGCCACTAGGGGGCCAGCCTGGGGCCAGCTCCAGGGCTACAGCTTAGGAGACTCTCCAGCTCCAGGGCTGTGCTGCCTCTATGGCAGCCCCTGTCTGCAGGCTATAAAAGCCTGCAGACATTTTGTGCCCTGGGGCGCACACACCAGAGAACCTGAGGGTACTGCAGTTTCTGTGTATCCCCCTGGGCAGGCCACAGCCCTGCTGTGCCTGCCTGGCAGTACTCCAGCAGTGTTGCTAGCCACTGCTGTGCTGCATGACAGGAAGGCAGTGCCATCAGGGCCAGCAGCCTGGTGAAGGCTGGTGCAGTCCCTGCCGAGCCCTGTCAGCCCCCCAGGGCTGCCTGCAGGCTGCTTTTGGCAGCAGGGCCAGCACCTCCTGCCTGCTGCATGCCCCCAGAAACATGTCCTGTGTCTGCAGATGCTGCAGGGCATAGTTTCAGCCCCCACCCTGCCCGACCCCTGCTTTTGGTCCTAGCCCCAGCCCCAGCCCCAGCCCCTCCTCTCTGCCTAGCCTGCCTGCACTCTCCTGGCCCTGGGTTCCACCCCACTCTTCCCCCCCCCCCCCCGCCCACACACACAGAGGTAGGACACAGCATAAAACTTCATTGAGCAGTCCATACCCCCATAGCTAGCATGGGTCTCTCACACCCTGAGGAAAGTGACAATGTCAGCAGCAATGTCCTCTTTGGCAGCAAGGGGCAGGGGTGTGTAGCACTGCCACAGGCAGCCCTTCAGATGGTGGCAGAGGTTGCAGGGTAGCCTGGGCTTGTCTCCACACTGTCATAGCTCGCAATCCCATACCAGGAGCACAAGTGTGCCTGGGCCACAATGAAGATCATCATCAGCAGGGCATAGTGGGTCAGGCCCCCCACAGCCTGCACAAACAGCTCATCGTGCACTGCCTGGGACACACACAGCAGGGGCACACTTGGGGCACAGTGGTGGTGCAGTGGAGGGCTGGCCCTGGAGCGCCTCCCTGGAAAGGCCCCCAGGGGCTGGGCAGCTCCTCATCTCAGTTATCTGGGAGCCACATATGCCCCGAGCCCAGGTGCCATGGGTTGGGCAGCAGTGCATTAGAGTGGGTAGCCTGCAAGGGGAAGGGAAAGTGGAGTATGGATCTGTGGCAGCAGGTGATGCCAGGACCCTGGCTTGTCCCACCCTGAGAATGGGCTGGGGGAGGCAGGCTGCCTGCAGCCAGCACCCAAAGGCCCACCTGACCCAGGGGAGAGCACAGGGATGGGAGGCTTGGTTGACAGCTGCTTGGGTCTGGGTCTGCCCAGCCAACTTACCATGGTCCCTAGACACTCATGCATGGCCAACCCTGATCTGAGACCAGGCAGCACATGGCTCCTGGTACAGAGCATCTTATCTTTGAAATGTTGAAAACTCTCACAAAAGGCTTCTGTCTCATAGCTCTGCAGGTCCAGCATCTGGACATGGGGAAGAGGCCTCAGTGGCCAGTGGGGATGCCAGCTCAGGGATGCTACCTACCACTCTCATGGCCTTCTGAATGCACTGGCTGTGCCAGAGGTGCACGCAGGACCAGACCTTCCTCCTCCAGCGGCTGCTGGCAGTGACGGAAGAGCGGAAAGAGACTGTATGGGCCTAGCAGGAAGAGGACTTGGTCCAGGAGGAGAGCTAGTGGGAAAAGGACTTGGCCCACCAGGAGAGGTGGCAGGCGGAGGACATTACCCAGGAGGAGGCATTTTGGGTCAAGCTCCTGGCCCTGGACTAGGAACGGATCTAGGTCCTGCAGGGCCAAAACATCATCCTAGGGCAGGCCTTGCAGGCCATGGATGATGACTGTTGGGTTCTAGACGCTCTTTTGGGCTTGGCAGTCTCATTTGTGCCTGCTGCTGCTTGACCTCTGGCCCTAGCCCCACAGGCCCCCTGACAGCTGCCTGGGCCTAGGAGGAGGTCCTCCCACTGCCAGGACCCCCTGCTCTGGTCCCCAGCTTGGGTCTGCTACCACCTAGCCCCCTCACCTGGGCCCAGGCTTGCCGCTCACCCCGGTTCCATATGGGCACTTAGCCAAAGCAGCTAGCAGTGGGGACTGGACCCCACACCAACTCTGTTGGTCATGGATAGTCTCTGGAAGAGGGGGAGCCACCTGCACTGCAGGACCAGCAGCCACCATCATCCCAGAGTAAGTCCTCCTCCCACCACACATGCCGCAATGTGCACATCCATGATGGAACAGCCCACATCTGGGATGCTGGCCGCCTGCCCCTGGACTCTGCCTTCTAGGTGCCACCACCTCATAGCCCCCCACTCTGGGACACCAAAATACCCCACTTTTTATACAGTTTGCACAGAGAAGAGGGTTTTTTATTGTTGGTGGGTGGGGTGGGTGGTGGAGGGCCTCTGTTTGTTGGGGAGGGAGGGGGGAGAGGGCACTGTATGTTGAGAGGGGAGGTGTGTGGGGTGTATGATGTGAGGGGAATAAAGAGTTGTTGTTCAGACATGTTTCTGACATAAAAGTGGTGCTGGGTGTGGGCAGGGAGTTGAGGGTGCATGGGCATTGGGGCTAGAGTGGGGAGTGCAGGAGGAGGAGATCAGCTAGAGCCTTCCACTCCTGGTGCCCTGGCCCCCACTGGTGGGTGCATGGCTCTCCTGTTGCCTTAGCTGGGAGGACCCACTGCTGCTGCTGCCACTGCCACCACAGGTGGTACTCCCACTGCCAGGCCACCTCCACCCATCATGCTTCCTCCACCCAGGCCTCATGGAACAGCTTTCCCCAGGCCTTGAAAATATTATGCAGCACACAGGATGTGATGATGACTCAGGGGACATTTTCCTCAGCCGCCTCCAGGCAGGTGGTAAGGGAGTGCCAGCTGCCTCTGGGGCGGCTGAAGGTATACTTGACCAGGGTGTGGGTCTGGCCCAGGTACAGGTCTGGCCCAGGGAGGGGCATGCACAAAGCCAGGATCATAGGCTGGCACTTGAATGATTGGCTGCCCAGAATGGTAGGTAAGTACCAATCTGTCTGTTCTGTGATGAGGAAGGGGCTGTGGGGGGCAGATCGAGGCCCCTGTGGTGAGGGAGGGAGAGGGACACAGGCAGGGACAGGTGCTGTGGTGAATGGGGCTCCAGCCAGGCTGGGTCATCAGACAATTGGAGCCTGGGTGGCTCATGCAGGGGCAGGGGGGCTTCCACCACTGTGCACACCCTGGCGGGGGCCCAGGGGGAATGTACCCCCCAATCTGTGTGTGGGGCAGAGGCGGGTGCTGCTGTGTGTTGGGCTTTGTGAGCCACTGCAGCTGCCTTGGGAACTGTGTGACTCCACACGCATCCCCCCACTGGGCCGTGCTGCGCCCCCTGCCTGCCTGGCAGTAGGGTGCACATAGCATAATGCAGCTCCAGAGGGTAGCAACAGCTATGTTGAAAGAGTCATGAAAATATATGAAAGAGTCATGAACAAACTTTAAAAATGGATTCTCCTTTAAAGAAGAAAATTGTGGGAAACAGTGGCTTTTTCCTTGCAGGATGGCAGAGTTACAGCCTGTGAGGGGATCCTTGGAGACCTTCCTGTTCCACACACCCACCTCCTACCCCACACTGGGGGACTGGGGCCTGGGGGTTGGGGACAGCGGAGCAGGAGTGAGGAGCACTGGGTCGGGACTGGCTGTTGTTATTTACAAATATGTCCTGGTAGAAAAAAGTTGAGAACCACTACTCTAAGCCATGTGCTGTGTTGCACTGCTATACACCTGTTATTTTTGGCTGGCAGAATGTAGAAAAAAGGATTTTTTCCAGAGTCATGGCTGAATGTCCCATATAGTAAATATTTCTGGAAACACAGTGTGTCCAGGAAGTATGGCATCCTATAAGATGGCCTATGTGAGGCAGCAGGACTTTCCTGGTTTACCAGGACAGCAACAAGGCTAGGTCCCAGGTTAGTGGTAAGACTTCTTTATTGTAAATTGTTCTTCATATAAGTTTCTGTAAATAATAAAGTGTTTTTTCCACACCACAAGCCTCATCAAAATACTACTGACTGCATCCAGGAGCTCACTTGCCCTGAGCCAGTTCAGTGCTGCTTCAGGCACAAGTTACAGTGCTCAGTCAATAGCTACAGCTGTGCAAGAGGCTTCTGGTTCTTGGGGCCATAGAGAAGTGGCAGCCACCTTGCAGCCATTAGAGTATAGTGTCTGCATACTTCTGCTCTTCCCTTTTTTCCAGTGAAGAAAAATCAGTTTCTGTGTTTATGACACACTTCCCAATTTTGGAAGGGACATTTTGGGGGGGAGGAAAGGTATATATGGTACGCAAGTAAATATGGTACATTTGTGTTTCCATGCTGTTAACCTCCATACCTCTGCGGAAATAGGTAAGCACCTGAAGGGTGGTTCCAAAGAGGATGGAGCTAGACTGATGAGTGGTGGAAGATAACAGAACAAGGAGCAAAGATCTGAAGTCGCAGCAAGGGAAGTTTAGGTTAGATATTAGGAAAAAAAATCTCACTAGGAGGGTAGTAAAACGCTGAAACAGGTTACCCAGAGAGGTTGTGGAGTCTCCATCCTTGGAGGTTTTTAACATCCCAGCCTTGGATGGGATAATGTAGTTGGGGATAGTCTTACTTTGAGCAGGGGGTGCCTCCTGAATCAGGGGGGACAGTCAGCAACTTGGCCGGGTTCCCCTGTGAGTGATCCTGCAGGCTGGTGGGGTTCCCCCAAGGCCAATCCTGCCAACCTACAACTGGCAGTCCATGCACACCGCTGGCACTTATGGGTTGGCAGGATCGGCCGCGGGCGGACCACTTGTCCTGGAGCGCTCCCTGGCCGGCACTGTCAGGGTGGGGCACCAGCGCTCTCACCTGCCCCCCTTGCCCGGGAACGCTGGCTGTCAGGGGGTGCACCAATGTTCTCATGGGTGCACATGCACCCCTGTGCACCCACTATGCATCACCACTGGGGTGTTGGACTAGACCATCTCCTGAGGTCCTTTCCAATCCTCATTTTCTATGATTCTATAAGTGTACTCTAGACCTACTGTTATCTAAAAAAGAGGCTAAGTCTTGTCTTTAAAGAACTGAAACTCAAACAAATAGCAGTAGTATTGTCAGTATTTCCATGAAGATGCACAACTGTGGCTTGACCACCAAATGTATGTGAACATTTGGCATTGCTTTCCTGGTGATTTTCTACAATTTGAAAACAAAGAAATTCAACCCAGTCCCCCATCCCCACCTCACTCAGATCTGAAGCTACTATGGTTAGCATTTGCTATGTGTTTATATCCAATTGTCTAAATGAGTTTCCTGATCCTGGATCCTAATCAAAAATGAATGTTCAATAATGTTTCTATTCTAGCAAGAGAAATGGATCATGAGTGAAGAAAATAGGCTGGAGAACTCTTTCAGAAATTCTAATTTAAGTGGTGCTTGAGGTGTAAGTCAGTTTACAATTGTAAGTGCACCAGCTGCAAAAGGCTGCCACCAGCTCATACCCCATGTTCCTAAGGGGAAAGCTGATGTGAGACTGATGGTCTAATATTTCTATTTTTAGTATTTTCTGCATTGGTCAATTTTGATCATCGTCCAGAGTCATGTTGCAAAAGCATGTTGATTATTCACATATCGTAGAACTATGAGATATAATAGCTTTGGACTCCATTGTTTGTCAATGAAGGTCTCAAAGGAGAAACAAGGACCAAAAATAATATTTAGGAAGTCTAGCAGTTTGACAGTCTTCATAAATACAAGGAAGTGAAATTGTGAGGCAGACAGCTAAAAAATATCTAGTATGCTATGCAGCCTCCAGTGATTTCATAGTAGGATAATGTCTATACTCTCATTATAAGCCTAATTTTTCAACTTTCTCAAGGAAGAAAAGTTGCTTTCCCTTTACAATTTCTCATTTCTTACATCTAGCCAGAGGAGGATTTTTGTATGTGCAAAGTCTGAAGTTAATCTTGACAAGGAGTCTTTGAGATATGAGGCTGAAAAAATTAGAAGAATGTTTTAAAGTGTTTTTTTTGAGTATCCTATCTCAAAACTAGGCTAGGTGTGGTGACTTTGCATGTAATTATGTAGTTTTGTCTCTGAAAGCTTTTATTCTCTCTGAATATTTTAACATGGAGCTGCGTTAATTTTTAGAGTAATCCACTGTTATAATTTGAACTGGTACAAATGCTTTTTGCTCTGGGCAGAACTTTTCATCTGTTGCATGTCAGTAATAATCCAAGTGTTCATTTCAACAATGATAGGTTCTAGCATGATAGGGAGGATTTTTTTTCTAGACGAGGGCAGGCTGAGAAACTCTTTGGAGCATATAACATAAAGAGAAGTGAAAGGACAGTTTTGGGTAAGTTCTGAGGAAGGGAAGACCTATGGGTGGCATAAGGAGACCAGAAACAGAGGTATACATAGCTTCTTTTTTTCCTCTAATTGCTAATTAACTAGGCTTGTGGATTAGTATATGCATGGTCACCATTGCCATAGTACCTTATCCTACAGGGTTGTTGGAAGAATAAAGTCCATACCTATATATATATATATATTTGTCTGCCACATGCTTCCAGGTTCCAGAACTAGGAATGCTTGGAATAAACACTATTTAAACCCCCATATTCAGATCTACATCTCTACTCAGAGGTGTCTGGAATTGGGGTTTGGCTCCTCACAATGCGAGTAGCCATCAAATCCAGTTAAGGCTACACATGAATGGTCCAGTTAATCAAAGACAGTTGACTCTGGCACAGCTGTAGTTGGAACACCACCAGAACTTCAGTTTTTGTGGGCCAGAAACATAAAAGATATGTCTACGTGAGACACTTTACTGCGCAGTAGACTAATCTACTGCACAGTAAATCATCACTGCCTGTATAGGTGTAGCATTTACTGTGCAGTAAATTAGTCTACTGTACAGTTGGCTGCTACCTGTAGATACAAATAGCAGATTACCCACACAGCAGCTACTCTGCAGTAGCTTGGGTCCACCCAGGCAGCAGGGGGCAGGAGACCTGTCCCCTCCCCCAAGCAGCTATTTCCCAGCCCTATAGATCAGGGCACAGGGCTGGGAAACGACTGCTCGAAGCAGGGGACAGCTCTCCCCACCCCCTGAAGCCCAGGCCTGACCCCAGTGCCCCCTGCTAACCCGGGGCTGGCACTGGGGGTAGCGTGGAGCTCCCCCTGGCTGCTGTAGGGGGCAGAGCAGAGCAGGAGTAGCCCTGCACTGAATTGCTCCCATTGGGAGCAAAATTGCACTGAATTGCTCCCATTGGGAGCAAATTTGCTCCCAATGGGCACAAGTCTTGACATGCTCCCAGGAAAATCTTACAGCAATTTATTGTACTGTACAGTAAGCTTACAGCATATTAATAGCATATGTAGGTATGCCCAAACAGCAGAAATAATCTCTCACAAAATCCTATTCTCATGAAGCAAGAGCAGTGGTTGGAGCATAACCAGTTGAGCAAAGGTTCAGCTAGGTCTGAAACATCAAACACACAAAAGAATTGAATTGCAACTCTAATGTCTTTTGGGTTTTCACATGAGAAAGTGTCATGCACAGCAATCTATTTCAAAGTAAGCTTGAATGGATTAAGCCATACCAAACCCTAACCTGCAGCTAGACCTTGTTTTACCTTTAGGAAAAATAGTAGATGCAAGCGTGCCAACAAACAAATAAATAAATAAATACATGCATTCTCATCAGGACATGAGAGTGAAATGGAAATCCCTCCTACTGCAGCTCTCACAGTCCTTCAGCTCTGGAAATTGTCACTTCTTTCACATCACTGTGATTTTGCAAGGGTGGACAGTCTCTTTTTACAGTGACCAAAATATAGAACAGTCCAGCTGCAGGCAGCAGGTATGTACAATCTTTCCAGTCAAGCACCTTCATCCTACAACCCATTCATCCTTCCCCTTCTAAAAGCTGATAATGTACTGAATCACAGACACAAAAGATCTATTGGGTCACCTAATGGATTCCTCCAGGGAGAGGTGCAGAATTTGACCCTAGCATGCATCTATCTCTGCCTGTCTGTAGTATTTCTAGAGTATTCATTATCATAATATGTGAATGCTGGCTGTTAGCACTTTGCCTTCACTCCGGTTCAGATTCTAGAATTTCCCCCATTCCCTTTGAAAGACCATTTCAAAACCCAATAGTGAAGCCACACTCTACTCCAGAGACCTGGGCTTTTGCTTATTGTGGCCACACAGTCTCTTTGAGTCCTTGTGAAAGACATTGCCCTATTGTGCTTACCTACTTACCGTGACGCTTAGGGATGAAAAGTGGAATATAAGTGCAAAGAGTGAAACACATTCATTCTTATTTTATTAACAGAGCTCACTGTCAGGAAGATTTTCATTTTAGTCTTCATTTCCTACACTTGCTCCTAGTTGTACTGATTTATTTAACCCTTACTATTCCCTCTCCCATCTTGGTGATACTCAGACACTTGTAGACTGCTTCCTTGGCCCCTGTCCTCTTAGGGCCTTGTTACACAATAACTTTGAGTGGTTCCTAGAGCTCTTAACCCCTGGATTGTCCACAAATTAACACTTTCAAGTGGTTTTAAACCCTTGTTATGCAGCTCAAAGTTATGCTACTCCAGGACAGGATTCTCTCTGATCTGCACTGCCCAGCTTTTTCCATTAAGGTGTAGCCACTCCCCACAGATGTACTTCCCAAGCTGAAGTTCTCCAGTAATCTAGGATTTCTCACACCCCAGCCCATGAGCAGAGATAGAAGCCTGTCCTGGGTCACCAGCCCTGTAGTGGCAACTCACAGCTACAGCTCCTAGTCCTGCCCCTGCTCACCAGGCCTCTAGAGGGAAGTCACAGCCATGCAGGTGAGAGACAGAGGTTTCTAGACTAAGGGTGTGACTGCTTCTAACTCCAAGCTAGCACTAACACCCATCAATATTTTTGTGGCTCACGGCGTAAGGTATAACAAGGCCCTTAGTCATTGCTTCGCTGCTCCTTTCTCCTACAGGACATGGGGATTTGGGGAGGAGGAGAAAACGTTCTTCGTAAAACAGAGCTTCTCAGGCACAGCGAGAACAAGCTAGCTAGAACACTGCTGCTAAAGTAAAACTACTTAACTAGATTTACTCATTAGGTGGGATGAAAGGCAACAGCAGCTTCACAATGTTCAGCCCAGTCTATAGCTATGATGAGAGCAGCTGGTAGGCCTATCAGGGTGAGTGTTAATAATTATGTGGTGGAGGATGCAGGGAGGGGTGGGTATTCTGTTGGGGAGGAGCTGCGTGTAGAGTAGTATGTTTGTGCTAGGGAGAGGTGGGTGGGGAGTAGTTATTCCCTAGTGAAGAGAAGACAAGTAGGAGCTGGCTTCCATCAAGCTGTTGGGGCAGACTGCCCTATATCACTGGGTTTAGTGTTGCTCCATCATATACAGTTGAGAGCAGAAAGGACCCCTTGCTCCTGGCCAACAGCCACAGCAAGTCTCCTAGAACTGCTCACGTCTGTGCCCTGTGCCTGCCTAAGCTATTCAGTATTTGTTATCCAAGGCCAATGGTAGCTCATTTGGCTTCTTTGCCCTCTGCTTTTCAGAGATGAGGATGAGCAAAGAGATTAAATATTTAAAAGGCTAACACAGCCCTACAGAAGCTGTCTCAGCTGATGACAAAGGCCAGAGCTGCCACTAAAAGCAGGTGCCTTAGGCCTAGCTGTGTGTACCTGTGTGGCCTAGCTCAATGTTAGTGTGGATTCCTTTTGCCCCCAGGGAAGGTACCTCATACTGGGGCGCATGTGAGTTCTGGCTCTCCACTTTGTGCCCAATCTGCAGAGGATGGGACTCTGATCCAACCCCCTCCCCCCCCAGCTGTGGAGACTCAACTTTCTCTTGTCAGTCTCCCAGGGCCAAGCCAGGGGGTGTTCAAAGGTGACCCAGCAAGCTGAATCCCAGGCCGGGCCTTTGCATAGGTGGCAGCCACGACAGAGCCCACCAGGTGCATGTTCTCTCTAGGCCTCCCACCTAGGATGGTGGCAGATGGCACATGCAAACTGGAGCCCTACTAGTTCCTATGAGAGGGTAGGTAAGAAGAGAGGGGGAGAATATTTGGTTTGCCTAGGCAGTGCATTTTATAATCTGTCTGGAGAAGCCAAGGACGCTCCTTTGTCCGAGAGGCAAGTGCTTTCCTCCTGCCAGCCTGTCTGATGATGGAATAAAGGAGCTCTTGGAGCAGAAACCACATCTACTCCTGCATTTGTACAGCCCCTAGCACAAGAGGGCCTCTGGTGCTATTCAGGTCCCAGCTACTCCCACAACATCAACAGTAATAGCCATAATGAGAAATATCAAGCAAGCAGGCAGGCCCCTGTTCCCTATTAGGATTCAGTGCAGGCAGCATGGCTGGGATAAACCAGCTTGCCTGCCTTCCCTCTCCCCAACCTCTTTCAGGTGACGTCATAGTGGGGGGAGATGGGGGGAGACTCCAGAATCCTCCTCCCCCTCCTCACTGCAGGGGCCGGACCTGGACAGACCCAGTGAACACCACCACCCCCGCTTCTGCAGTGAGGGGGAGGAAAACAAGGGGGGTTTCTTCTGTGCTATCCCCTCCCACACAAGAAGAGAGAGCGAGAGAAAGAGAGAGAGAGAGAGAGAGAGAGAGAGAATCTTCCACAGCAGAATATGTTCACACTTTTTCCCCCCTCCCGTCTGTCTCCTGGATCTCTGCAGACCTCCTACTCCCCCCTCAAACTGTGCATCGCTCAGAAACCCCTGAATAGCCTCAACTGGAACAAAGCTATCAGTGCCTCTCTAGCCATTCCTGTTGCACTGCAACAGGATGGATGGATGGATGGAGAGAGAGAGAGAGAGAGAGAGAGAGAGAGCGAGCAAATACATCCCTCATTTGATTTACAAGTATTATACAAAATGATTTGGCATCTCATAGCTGAAACTCATTCAGTGCCCATCATATGACCACACTGTAAAAAAAAATCTTGCACCCTTTGCGCTAGCTGCCTGCAAACTGTCCCCCCTGCCCTGCATATGCATAAGATACAATTAACTCTCTATTTATATTTTCCTAATCTATTTTCCAAATACCTCCCCTCTCTCCATGCTAATGTGCATTATATAACCAGCCAGCAATGCAGCTGCATGGGTTCAGACATCACGGTGCATGTGCCCTATAATACAGGGCTGGAAAAAGAGAGAGAGAAGAAGAGAGAGAGAGATTCTGTGTAGCAAATCATCTGGAGAGATAGTGCCAACATAAAAAAGGAGGGGGTAGACCTGCAGTCTGCTGCCCGCTCCTTGGCAGTGTCCTGGGTGAAAGCAATGTCATCAATAAAGAGCTGGCTACTGCAATGCAAACCTGATAGCAATAATAACACGAATAATAACAACAAGAATCAACCAAGGGGGGTGTGGAAATCAGAGGAAAAGAGGCAAGCAGAGATGCTTGCTGGTGTGGAAATCAGAGGAAAAGAGGCAAGCAGAGATGCTTGCAGTAGTAGCAGGCTGGTAGGAGTCAAAATGATTTGTCTCTTGCATTGGAGGAAGCTGGATGTCTGCAGTGGCAGAGCAAGTGTGCAGCATTCACACACGCACGCGCGCGCGCCAGCGTGTGCCCTCAAGTGGGAGGCTAGAGACTGGCCGCAGCTGCTTGGTGGGAAGGGAGGGAGACACACGGATTAGCAAGAGGCTGCTTCGCTTTTCAGGCGCTTGCTGCAGCCTCTGGCAGCCGGCACCTGCTCAGAAGGAGGACAGGAGGGCTCCCTGGGCCCGCTCCTGGGGGTGGCCTTTATCTGGTCCTTGCCTGGTCCCACTGAAGTCCTGCAGGGTCACTCCAGCGATCAGCCCCACGCGTCAGGTGGGGTGGGCTGGGTGGGAACATGCTGGGGGATGGGGGGGGGTGGAGATTTCACTGCGATTCATGGCAGAGAGCTGGCTAAATCCAGTCTGCGATGCCTATAAATGGCGTTTCTCTTCCAAGGTGCACATTAAAAAAAAATCAGTCAGTGTCATCCCCCACGTCAGGGCTGGTCGTGGGCGTGAAGCTGTTCTTCCTCCGCCCCCTCCTAATGGAGTGAACCATTCCCAGCTATTCCTGCCCTCTCTCTCTCTCTCTCTCTCTCTCTCTCTCCTTCTTCTTCTCTCTCTCTACCCCTTGGCTGCAAAGTCTCCGCTGCTGGAAACTTGTTGGCAATGCCTATTTTTCGGCTTTCCCCCACGATTTCCAAAGTAACTATTTAAAGATCTGCAGTCGCAAATGGTTTTACTAAATGTAGGATGGGACTTAAGTTGAACGGCAGATATATTTCTCTGATCCTCGCTGTGCAGATAGGTAAGTGGACTGCCAAATTCGCCATCCACTTGTACCCCCCCCCTTAAACCCCCCAGTTGATGGTTGCAGGAAGGGACTCAAGGACCCCCAAGTGCTGGGGTGATGCGCGCAGATGGGACCGTGCGATGGAGACTCTTTCTGGCTCTGTCCTGGGCTGGTGTTTTAATGGCATTTGCAAGAGGTCAAGAAGAAAATCGGGGATGAATTCGTATTCGTCTTGAGCCACCCTTGTTCTTCCTGAGCCAGGAGGGGGAAAAATGCTCATGAATTGCTATTTATTTGGAGGGGGGTGTTTTTGGCTTTTTCCCCCTCTTTTTTTGTCTCCTCCCCTAGGGGAAAAATTTGCTTTTATATATTTGTCTCGGACTATCCAGTGCATCCTTTGCCATTGCCAAATATGTGGCTCCGGGACTAAGACGTGTTTTCTCCCTCCCCAGAGGGGCAAAGAGAAAAACTGGCATAAAATGGATAAAGAGAGATCTAGCTGCAAAGTTTATTTCGCAGGGAAAGAGTGTATGTGGGGTGGGGGGGATAGATCAGAGGTTGGGACTGCTGCATTTTTGGGGGAACTTTAAAGCGCTTCCCACTGCAGGGAAGCGTAACAACAAACCAAATCAGGACCCCCAAAAAGAGAGAAAGAAATGTAGCTTGGAAAAAGATGTAAAACCATCTAAATTTTGGTGCCCGAATATTATCTTTTGTGGTAACAGACCCTCTAGCAGTTATTAAAGC